>NC_138205.1:57461072-58791072 GCF_964194415.1 Vipera berus
TGGACTGACCATAAAAACTTAGAGGCCCTGAAAATACCTCGTGAATTTTCCCCCAAGCAGGTCTGGTGGGCTCAGTACTTCAACCAAATTGACTTAAGCTCAAGTATATCCCAGGAGGGAAGAACATCTTGGCTGATGCTCTATCCCTCATGTTCCAGTACAGGAGTAACCAAGAGGAGGTTGGTAAACTCCATATTTCCTGCAAGGCAACAGGCAGCACAACCTACCACCAGGTAGCAGGAGAAGAAGAGGAGCTCACCCCACACACACCAATGCCTTCACCCAACAGCTGAAGCAGGAGCTGCAAACCGGTGCATGTTTGGGAGCTCACCAGAGAGAGCTAAGCCTAGGGGAAGGGTTGATGTGGAAGGGGGCAAGTTGTATGTTCCCGACAGCTTGTGGCTACAAATTTTGCAGTGTAGACATGATGCTAAGCAAGCTGGCCATTTTGGGTTCTTAAAAACTTTGCATCTTGCCAATCACCAGTTCTGGTGGCCAAAGATGAAAAAGGACATTGAGAGCTATGTGAAAAGCTGTGCAATTTGCGCAGCCATCAAAAGACTGCTGGGGAAGAGCCCAGGGTTATTGCAGCAGGTAGCTGATCCAACCAGACCCAAGGAGGAGAAATCCATGGACTTTATTGTAGAATTACCTGAGAGTGGAGCGAACACCATGATTTGGACTGTGTTAGACCTGTTCTCCAAGCAAGCCCACTTCATAGCATATTCTGAGTTCCCCTCAGCCCAGAAACTAGCAAAATTGTTGCTACAGTATATCTATTGGCTGTTCAAGGTGCTCAAACACATCCACTGTCACCAAGGGGTCCAGTTTACTGCTACGTTCTGGAAGGAGTTTGTGAGAATGATTGGGTCCTCCCAGGGGCTTAGTTTGGCTTTTTATCCAAGTACAAAAGGGGCCACAGAACTAGTCAACGCAATAGTGGAGCAGTACCTGAGGTGTTATGTCAACTACCAGCAAACTAACTGGGCAGGACTCCTGCTGTTTGTTGAGGTGGCATATAGCAATACAATACATAGCAGCACCAGTTTCACCCCCTTTAAACTGGCTATAGGAGTGGAGTTCGTGCCCATGCCAGAATGCGCTCTGAAGCCTCCCTCCGTGGGTATCTTAAATGAGTGAGTAGATTCATTCCAAATGTTTGGAGCAACACAAAGAAAGCTTTAGCCAAAGCAACAGAGAGACAGAAGAAATAGGCAGACAAAAAGCAAGCTCTCAAATGGATGTTCCATTTAGGGGATAAAATGTATATATCCGCTAAGTACATCAAGTTGAGACAAACTTGCAAAAAGCTAGATCCGAAGTACATAGGGCCCTTTCCTATTGTGAAAATAAACCTGGTAGCAGTAGAGCTCAAACTGCCTAGAATACTGGGTAAAGTACATCCAGTATTCCACTGCAATGAGACCAGTGGGAAAGGCAGCCCCCAATCCAGTAATAATGGGAGGGGGAGACTTTCCAAAGTCAAACAAATTTTAAACTCTAAAATTCACAAAGGGAAGTTACAGTGCCTAATCCAGTTGAAAGGTTATCCAATATCAGAGGCTTGATGGGTAAAGACTCAAAATGTGAAAGCGGATTGCTTGGTAGAGCAATTCCATAATAAGCATCCCTGGAGGCTGGGACCCTCACAAGAGAAGTAATGTGTATTTAATGGTTTCAGGGTTCTCCCGGGTTTTAGGAGGGTTAGCCTGTCAAACTTCAAAAATTCTTATTTTGTTTCAACAATATTTCTTTGCTTGGCAGCAGATGCAGATGATTGGAATTTGTTTGGAGTAGTTAGTCTGGGAAGCAAGGTCATGCTATATGGTTGCTAGGAAATGAAGGAGTTTTCTCATAACAATTATCTGGTGCTTAATTGGGGAATGTGACTTGCACTGTCAAGGAAGGGAAATTTCTATATTTTTAATGTACTGTTCTGGCATCAAAATGCCAGAACGATTTTTCATCTCAATAAATGCCGGTATGGTTTGCCCAATAAAGTCCTGCATTAGAGATTGGAATGTCTCCAGTGTGCTTACTTCATTGGGATCTTCAGCTGGAATCATGACACTTAGCCAACACCCTCACTCAGTGCACAAATACACATCACCTGATATGCTTATATCCACTAAGCCAGTGATGACGAGCCTTTTAGAGACCGAGTGCCTAACTGCAACCCAAAACTCACTTATGTATCGCCAGGTGCTGGGTGGGTGTGGCCCATTGGGTGGGCATGACTGCAGTGGTCATAGCAGACTGGGTGGGCATGGCTCTGGTGGGCATGGTCACCTCGATGTTGCTCATGGGGAGAGACGCTATGGGGGCCGGGCCGGGTTGGGGGAGATTCAGGGGGTCTCTGGCAGGTGGGACGGTGGGCAGGAGGCTCATCCTATGGAGTGAGGTGAGGTGAGGCAGGGGGCAGGGGGCAGGGCAGGGGTGCCATTGCCACAGGGCAAGGCAAGGCGAGGCAGGGGCCAGGGTGGCTGCTGCCTGACACCATTGTGGTCTTTCATGAGAAGTTGGAATTGACTGATTGACCTTTCCCCCCAAAAAAAATACTTCCTTTGTTTCCTTGCACATGGCAGTGGCGGCAGATTGTGAAGGAGAAACGGCACGGAGCTGGAAGTCACATAAGGAAAGAAAGGCAATTTCTGAGGGGAGTGAGGATTTTTTTCCTTACCTGCCTCACTTGTTCCAAGGCTGCTTCCCACTCAGACACGTTGCTCTTGCCAATGGCCCAACTGCCCACTTCAGCGCCCTCCCTTCCTGAGCCTCTGGCGCTCCACCTGCTGCTTTGGTCAGCCTGCCAGCCCCCACCACCACCCAGCATGGCCACCCTGGGGCTGCAGGGGCTGTTCTGGCATGGGAAGGACACATGCCCCACCCTCCTATCACTATGCAGGGTAAGGTTGCTGTGCCCGCCCCCGCCCAGATGCCCTCACCTCCCACAATCATTTTTTTACTTATCTGCATTTCAGCTGCATTCCATTTCTCCATTTGCTTCTTAGCCTTCGCCACATGTTTGTGGGACTATCGATAAAGAAAAGTTCCATCAGACTTTCTAATTTCTTGAGATCTCGTGAGAAGTTAGAAAGTCTGATGGAACTTTTTTTTTTAACCGATAGTTCCACAAACATGGGGTGAAGACTGAGAAGCAAACAGAGAAACAGAATGCAGCTGAAAAGAAGGTTAGTAAAATGCTTGGGGAGGTGGGGGCGGGGGCAGTAACCTTACCCTATGTAGGTATTGATGCAGATTGCTGATGGACGGTACTGAAGGCCTAGGACTGGGGCAACAGCACGCGTGCCCACAGAGAAGGCTCTGCATGCTGCCTGTGGCACACGTGCCATAGGTTTGCCACCATGGCACTAAGCATTCAGGTTTATACAGCTTGGAAGTGGAAAATATGGATGAAAATGATATGGTCAAAATACTAACTTATCTAATAATTGTGTACACAGTATAGAGTACATCCTCGTGCACACACTCTCCATCAGATCTAGTGATCTGGAAAGATGCTCTTTCCTTCCATTTAAATCCCCAGACAGCAGTCCACATTCTGTTGTTTATTATTGACAACTACAATCTACTGTGGAAAGATATGATGCAACTGCTGCATATCTTCCTCATGAAGGATGACATTCTAAATGTTATGTCCGGATTGACGAGCAGAGACAGCGAGGCTTAGCAAGGAACATTTATTGAACTCACATATGTCAACTGACTAACAACGGTTAAACACTACCTTATATACTAACTGTTATTCAAAACGTAACCAATCCCCAGCCTTGAACCTCCCGCCGAGAAGTAACAGCCAATGGCTGCACTGGGTTTTCCCGCCGAAGGAGAACCCTCCCGTAACTAAGGACACAACACCCCTTCCCCCCCTGGATGAAATTTACCATTGGATATAGTCCTTCAAGTACCCAGGAGGCTTATGCCTCCTGACTGGGTATCTGCTGACCATACTAGCTGCTGAATGGGTTTCAGTTCCACCATTGCCAATTGCCTCTGACCCAGGTGTGTGTATTGGTGTTTCAGATGGTGAATCCCTATCGGGCTGTTGTTGTTGATGCTGTTGTTGGGGTTCACTGGACTGACTGGACGACTCTGTTGGGCTGTCAGGGGACGCAACTTCTGTTTCAGCATTGCAAAACTGGGGGGTTGCTTCTATTGACCTGAATTGTATTTCCCTCCCATTACCCCCTGGTGCTGTGTTTACCCTGGCTGGGGAAGGAACAGTGTCTGCTGTGGTTTTCTCACCTACTTTGTTGGCTAGTACACATTCGGGGGCCCTTTTCCTTAACTGATCAATGTGTCTTCTAAGCAGTTGCCTCCCTTCCCCCTCAATTAAATACGACAGTGGTCCAGTTTTGTCAATTACTGCCCCAGGAACCCATTTGTCCCCTTGTCCATAATTCCTAGCCCAAACCATATCCCCAATGTTCAGAGACCGGGTTGAAACGTCCAGCTCTTGTTCAGCAGGTAGCCTGTCAGGGTGCAGCCTGTCCAGTTTTGTTGTTAAACGTCTGCCCCACCTCATTTCGGCTGGGCTCTTTCCTGTGGCCGTGCAGGGTGTGGTATGTTGGGCCAACAGGAACTGAGCCAGTCTCTGATGCCAGTTGCCGTGGATGAGTCTTCGAAGGGCATCCTTGGCTGTCCTGACGTTTCGTTCTGCCAATCCGTTGGAGGAGGGGTGGAAGGGTGCTGATGTCGCGTGCCTAATCCAGTTGGCCTTGAGGAAGTCCTGAAATTCATTAGATGTGAATTGGGGCCCATTGTCAGAAACAATCACGTCAGGTAACCCATGAGTGGCAAAGAGTCCCCTTAAGACCTGTATGGTTTTGGCTGATGTCATGGACTTAACAGGCACGACCTCCAACCAGCGGGAGTAGCTGTCCACTACTACAAGGAATGTGAGGCCCTGGAATGGGCCAGCGAAGTCAATATGGATCCTAGACCACGGGTTCCTTGCCTCTTCCCATTTATGTACTGTTGTGTGTGCTTGCTCTGGTCTGGATCTCTGGCACTGATAGCACCCCGCAACTTTGACCTCAATGGCGTTGTCCAACCCTGGCCACCATAAATGGCTTCTAGCAAGAGCTTTCATACGCACAATACCTGGGTGCCCTTCATGAAGTTCCCCAACCACTGTGTTCCTATGATACTCTGGAATCACAACTCTGTTTCCCCATAAGATACACCCTAAGTGAGATGACAATTCATCCTTCCTTCTAAAGTACGGTGTGAACTTGGGGTCACGATTTTTGTTGGGCCATCCCCCTTGTACCCATGCTGCTATCCTGCTGAGTATGGGGTCTCTTCTGGTAGCTGCTGCAATGTCTCTAGCCGTCAGGGGGCACTCAGGAAGTTCTTGTAGGGACATGATCTGTCCCACAGGTGCAGGGTCTGTGTCACTGTCCTCTAATGGTAGCCTGCTGAGGGCATCAGCGTGCCCCATCTCTTTGCCTGGCCTGTGTTTAATTGAGAATGTGTAAGCCGATAGGAAGATTGACCATCTGAGCATCCTTGGAGACATAATTTGTGGTGTTTGTCTATCAGTAGTGAATAATCCTAGCAGGGGTTTATGGTCAGTGTAAATGGTGAAGTCCCTACCGTACAGGTAATCGTGGAACTTTTTTACACCTGCCACGATGGCCAATGCTTCCCGGTCAATCTGTGCATAATTCCGTTCTGCCTTTGTTAAGGTTTGGGAATAGTAAGCTATAGGCCTCTGTTGACCCAGATCATCCATGTGACTGATGACAGCTCCCACGCCATAAGGGGAGGCATCACAGGCTAAGAATATGGGTTTATTTTCTATAAAGTGAGTGACAGTGGAGTTGCTGGACAATATGTCTTTTAGTGTTTGAAAACTGGTCCTATGTTTTTTCTGCCACTGCCACGGGGTCTTCCTATCTAAGAGTCTGTGTAGGGGCTCAGCTATAGCTGCTTTGTGAGGCAGGAATGTGTGATAAAAATTAATCAAGCCAAGGAAGGCTTGTAATTCTGCCTTGTTCTTAGGTTCTGGAGCTAATTTAATTGCTCTAATTTTTCCTTCTGTTGGGTGGATGCCCTGGGCATCAATCCTGAACCCTAAGAATTCTGTTGATTTTACCCCTATGCAACACTTATCTTTTTTTAATTTCAACCCTGCCTCTCTAAATTTCCCCAGTACCTGTTCTAGCCTCTCAGCTAGGATGTCCTCAGTTTTTCCAGCGATGAGGACATCGTCAAAGTAAGGGCATACACCTGGAATGCCCTTCAAGGTCCTCTCCATCACCTCCTGGAAGATGCCTGGAGCTGCAGCTATCCCGAACTGAAGTCTGTGAACGCGGAACGCCCCCTTGTGGGTAACTATCGTTTGAGCCTCGGCGGCTTCCTTAGACACAGTAAGTTGCAAGTACGCCTGCGCCAAGTCAAGCTTGGCGAAGATGGCGCCATCCTGGATCGTCACAAGGACCTGCTTCACCGTCGGGACCGGGTAAGCGTGTTTTTTCATTGCGAGGTTTAGGGTGGCCTTATAGTCGGCACAGATCCTCACATCCCCATTCGGTTTCAGGGGTGTGACGATCGGTGTCTCCCAAAGACCCCCTTCAACTGGTTCTAAAACGCCCTGGCCTACTAGCTTATCTATTTCGGCCTCGATTTTCTGTTTAAGGGCGAAAGGCACCCTCCGGGCCTTAAGCCTAATGGGCCTGACTGCTGGGTCTAAATTAAAGTTAATGGGGGGTCCTTTGTACCTCCCTAGTGACCCATCAAATACATCTGCGAAGTTATCACAGACGGATTTGAGGGTTTTCCTTTGTATAGAGTTAATTCCCCCAACCCAGATGCCCAAGGCCGAGAACCAATTAAGGCCTATAAGGCTAGTTCTCTGGCCTTCAGTGACTAGAACAGTTAATACTCCACTAAACCCCTTGTATTTAACCTTAATGCTAGCCTCACCCACTAATTCTATAGGTGTTTTTTGGAAATCAGCTAGTTGTAGTTCGGTGGGTTTAAGGGGAATTCTATGGCCACTTCTCCTTTCTATGTAACTCAGGGTGTCCCTTGAAATTATTGATACAGAGGCCCCTGAGTCCACTTCCATCTTGCAAGGAATGCCTTGCATTTGGACTTCTATCCTCAATTTAGGCCTCAATATGTGGTTGATTCTTGGGGTGTAATTAAATTTAGGGTTTCCCACGTGGTTGACCCTCGCCCCAGCCCCCGGGTTGGAAGTGCGCGCCTCTAGTCTAGGGACTTCTCTACCACTCCGATCGGGGGTTACCTCACCTGTGGGCCAAACATCGAGCTCGTGGAGACGGTTGTCGCGCGGTCGGCTTCGGCAGATGGCCTGGATGTGGCCCGTTTTTCCGCAGCCTCGACATTTTGCATTTCTGAATCTGCATGTCGAACGTTGATGGTTTCCCCCGCAGCTTCCACACTTCGTTTCTGGGTTGCGAGGTCTGTTTGGAATGTCCCTCTGGGGTCATTGGTACGCGGGCGGTTGCTGTCTTCTGCTTTGGTCGGGTCCGTTGGCGCGTGATGGTCTCGGCGCCATCTTTCCGAACCTTCGGGTGATCTCCGCAACATCAGCTTCCCACTGGTAATCCACCTCCCCACCGTCCACATGGCTCTCAAGGTTTACTTTGGCTGAGGCAGCCATGCTGTTGTAGGGGGGGGTCGCGTCTGCCGGTAGATTCGTATGTTAGAAGCTCATCTAGAACTTCTTGGAGGTTGCCAGTAGGTTTTGAGATGATACGGTTTTGCAATTGTTCGTCACGAAGTCCCAAAACCACTCTGTCCCTAATACGAATCTCCAGATTGTCGTATTTGCAGCGCAGGGCTGCTTCTCTGACCGCCGCCACAAACTGTTGAATAGATTCACCCGGCCGTTGGTTCCGCTTCTCGAATATCCGCCGCCAAAACAGCTCCGACCTTTTAGGGGTGAAATGGACCTTCAGCTTGGTCAGCGTACGATACGCTGGAGACTGGCAGGGGTTGGCACAGGCCTACGGCTACCCGGTAAACCGGTGTGCCGCTGATTGTTAGGAGAGCCGCCGCCTTTTTCCTGTCCTCCGTGATCCCGTTGACCAGCATGAACCCCTCGACATACTCCTCCCAGTCTTTGGGGTAATTAGGGTCGAACTCCTTCAGCGACCCCACTTGCGCCATACTTTAGGTCTACTTGCTTGCTGCTCGGTTGACTGTGGTTCAAATTTCCCGCTTTCCGCCCGGTCGGTTTTTTTTTATTATTATTATTATTTCTTTTCCCCCGGCTCCTTCGCTGATCTGCCGTCAAATCCCACCCTCGTCGCCACTGTTATGTCCGGATTGACGAGCAGAGACAACTGACTAACAACGGTTAAACACTACCTTATATACTAACTGTTATTCAAAACGTAACCAATCCCCAGCCTTGAACCTCCTGCCGAGAAGTAACAGCCAATGGCTGCACTGGGTTTTCCCGCCGAAGGAGAACCCTCCCGTAACTAAGGACACAACACCAAACCTATTTGAAAAAACCTACAAAAATTGCCAAATGTCCAATCATAATAATAACCCCAGTCTGGGTCACCTGGCCACTAAACTGCCCTGATTGGGACTAACACAGCTACCCATTGGGAAGAATACACCAGAGCCAAAGCAAACCTGCTGGAAGCCCTATAGGAAATTTGATGAAAACTGCTAAACTGGTTAGACTTCCAGCACACTGTACAGTGGAAAAAGGAGGCTCCAGATGCTTCCTGGATCTACCTCTTAGAAGCAAGAGTTGCCTATGCCTATTTGGACATTAACAACTCAAAAAGATCAGCAGATCTTGGCCTCCATCTTCATCAACCAATCCTCTAATGACATCAGAAATCATTTTTATAGGATTGTTTCCAGCTGGTAGATCTTGTACAGGTGAAACTCAAAAAATTAGAATATCGTGCAAAAGTTCATTTATTTCAGTAATGCAACTTCAAAGGGGAAACTAATATATGAGATAGGCTCATTACATGCAAAGCAAGATAGTTCAAGCCGTGATTTGTCATAATTGTGATGATTATGGCGTACAGCTCATGAAAACCCCAAATCCACAATCTCAGAAAATTAGAATATTACATGCAATCAATAAAACAAGGAGTGTACATAGAACAATATCAGACCTCTGAAAAGTATAAGCATGCATATGTACTCAGTACTTGGTTTGGGCCCCTTTTGCAGCAATTACTGCCTCAATGCGGCGTGGCATGGAAGCTATCAGCCTGTGGCACTGCTGAGGTGTTATGGAAGACCAGGATGCTTCAATAGCGGCCTTCAGCTCTTCTGCATTGTTCGGTCTCATGTCTCTCATTTTCTCTTGGCAATGGCCCATAGATTCTCTATGGGGTTCAGGTCAGGCGAGTTTGCTGGCCAATCAAGCACAGTAATCCCACGGTCATTGAACCAGGTTTTGGTGCTTTTGGCAGTGTGGGCAGGTGCCAAGTCCTGCTGGAAAATGAAGTCAGCATCCCCATAAAGCTCGTCTGCGGAAGGAAGCATGAAGTGCTCCAAAATCTCCTGGTAGACGGCTGCATTGATCCTGGACTTAATAAAGCACAGTGGACCAACACCAGCAGATGACATGGCTCCCCAAATCAACACAGACTGTGGAAACTTCACACTGGACTTCAAGCATCTTGCAGTGTGTGCCTCTCCATTCTTCCTCCAGACTCTGGGTCCTTGGTTTCCAAATGAGATGCAAAAGTTGCTCTCATCAGAAAAGAGGACTTTGGACCTCTGAGCAACAGACCAGGTCTGTTTTTCTTTAGCCCAGGTAAGACGCTTCTGATGTTGTTTGTTGTTCAGGAGCGGCTTGACAAGAGGAATACGACATTTGAAGCCCATGTCCAGGATCCGTCTGTGTGTGATGGCTCTTGATGCACTGACTCCAGCCTCAGTCCACTCCTTGTGAAAGTCCCCAACACTTTTGAATGGCCTTTTCCTGACAATCCTCTCCAGGCTGCGGTCATCCCTGCTGCTTGTGCACCTTTTTCTTCCACACTTTTCCCTTCCACATAACTTTCTATTAATGTGCTTTGATACAGCACTTTGGGAACATCCAACTTCTTTTGCAATTACCTTTTGAGGCTTTCCCTCCTTATGGAGGGTGTCAATGATGGTTTTCTGCACAACTGTCAGGTCAGCAGTCTTCCCCATGATTGTGATTCCTACTGAACCAGACTGAGAGACCATTTAAAGGCTCAGGAACCCTTTGCAGGTGTTATGGCTTAATTAGCTGATTAGAGTGGGACACTTTGAGCCTAGAATATTGCACCTTTTCACAATATTCTAATTTTCTGAGATTGTGGATTTGGGGTTTTCATGAGCTGTATGCCATAATCATCACAATTACAACAAATCATGGCTTGAACTATCTTGCTTTGCATGTAACGAGTCTATCTCATATATTAGTTTCCCCTTTTAAGTTGCATTACTGAAATAAATGAACTTTTGCACGATATTCTAATTTTTCAAGTTTCACCTGTAAATTTCAGAGCTGCGGAGGATTGAAAGCTCTGAACCCTTGGCTCAAGGATCTGTAGCCAGCAAGCTTAAGGGAGAGCCCTGTACCAGGGACTGAAGAACCACTGGGCAGCAAATGTGGGCAAGGTGGTGGAAGCTGAGGATCCTCTAGTGCCCTTAGGAATCAACATAATTTGAGGGAGCAAGTGGAAAGAAGATGACCAGTTGAGTGGGACAAGCCAATCGAGTGGAAGCTTCCAGTTGCCCACAGCTCATCAGTGGAGCAGCTGAGGGAGAAGCTTGGTGGGTTAGAGCAGCTCTTTTCAACCTTTTCACCAATTGTACCACTTTTAGAATATGGCAATATTCAAGTACCACCAGTCGCCTAGCAAGGTATCAAAAACTTGATGACCAAAAAAACAACCCAGAAAAAGTGATAAAGTACAGGTAATCCTTGACCTACAACAGTTTGCTTAGTGACTGTTCAAAGTTACAACAGCACTGAAAAAAGTGACTTATCACCATTTTTCACACTTATGACTGTTGCAGCATCCCCAGGGTCATGTGATTTACATTCGGATGCTTGCAATCGATTCATATTTATGATGGCCACAGTGTCTCAGGGTCATGTGATCGCCTTTTGCAATCTTCTGAAAAGCAAAGTCAATGTGGAAACCAGAATCACTTAAAAGACCATGTTACTAATTTAACAACTGCAGTGATTCACTTAACATCTGTGGCAAGAAAAGTCATAAAATGGGGCAAAAATTCATTTAACAATTTTTTCTCCCCTCTTTTATATCCTCTCTTCTCTCCCCCCTTTTATATCCTCTCTTCTCTCCCCCTTTATATCCTCTCTTCTCTCCTGCCTTTTATATCCTCTCTTCTCTCCCCTTCTTTTATATCTTCTCTTTCCTCCCTTCTTTTATATCCTTTCTCTCCCCTTCTTTTATAACCTCTCTTCTCTCCCTTTTATATCCTCTCTTCTCTCCCCTCCTTTTGTATCCTCTCTTCTCTCCCCCTTATATCTTCTTCTCTCCCTTCTTTTATATCATCTCTTCTCTCCCCTTCTTTTATATCCTCTCTTCTTTCCTCCCTTCTTTTATATCCTTTCTCCTTTTATAACCTCTGATCCTGGGGCTTCTGTCTCGCTCCTGCAGCCTTGTAGAAGTGCACGCCAATCCTGGGCTTCTGCCCAGCCCCCATAGCCCTGGAGAAGCACTGATCTGCTGTCGCTGCTCTTGGCCATCCTGGGCTTTGCTCAGCCCCCATAGCCCTAGAGAAGTGCCAAACAGCTGTAGCTGCTCACAGCGATCCTGGGCTTTGCTCAACACTGACAGCCCTCCTTTGAACTGGGGCATTTCCAAACAAGTTGCCTTTCCAACCAAGTTCCCTCCCTCCCTCCCTCCTTCCTTCCTTTGTTCCTCCCTCCCTTGCTTTTTTAAAAAAAACTGCTAGAGGCTCCAGACAGAGGTGGCAACAGACAGGGAGTGGTGGGCAAGGGCTTCCCCTCCCCCTGTCATTGCGTGGCTCACCTCAGCTCACCTCTCTCAGACCCACACACATGTTTGTTTGTATGCGAGTGCACATCCAGGGTGTGTATGTATGTCTCTCACTCCTTGCAGCCTGTCCCTCAACAGAGACCTTTTGCGATGGCAGGCTGCAAAGTAATGAAAACTGTTTTTTTGGAGTCCTTGTTTCTTTTTCTCAATGTGCCACCAATCACATCATGCCCTGCACCCCTCAGCTCCCACCCCCAGCCCCATGGAAGGCTGCAAGAAGGTCCCATTGCAGCTTCTCTTACCTCTCCCATTCTTTTCCTCCTCAATGTCACAGTGTGGGCTGCAAGAGGTGAGACCCCTCAACTGCACTTGCACATACACACACAAACATAAACACATGCACAGGTCTGGGAGAGGTGAGCTGAGAGCCACGCACAGGCCCTTCGGGCAGAGGCAAAAACCCAGAGAGGGGGGGAAGGGGTCAAAATGGAAACCTTCCTGCCTGGAGCCTCTAGCAGCTTAAGAAAACAAACCTGCTAAGAACTCAGAAGGCAGTCTTTTTCCCAGCTCCTTCCTTCCTTCCTTCCTTCCTTCCTTCCTTCCTTCCTTCCTTCCTTCCTTCCTTCCTTCCTTCCTTCCTTCCTCCCCTGCTTCTCTTTCCTTCCTCCATGCTCAGGAAGGGATGATGGGAGGGGGAGAGACAGTGGCCATGCTGCTGCCGGCCATATCTGTCCCACGCAGGCAGGGGCAGTCCTGATGAATGGGAAGCCTGGTGGCTTTGAGGTGAGGTCAGTGAGCAGGCATGGCACTCATCTACTGGTGGGGGCCATCAAAGCTAGATCCATGAGGAGACCTGTTATTTTTTTCCTTCTTTTACATTAACCCATATGGATTCTGGGAGGTTTTCATCCTTGGTTTTGTGTATTTCTATAGAGATATTGTGATCTTTTACATACAATGCAAACTCCACCTCCTCTTTTGTTAGGTCTGGGTTTTTGGGTTTTTTTTAATAGTTTATATCCTCCTATCAGTACATTCCAGTCATGAGTTTCTTCCCGCCAAGTTTCAGTAATGGCAATTAGATCATATCTGTCTTCATATAATACTTCAAGTTCATCCTGTTCCCTAAACTTAGTGTATAGGCATTTGAGTTCTTTATTGGTATGTTTCTTATATCTCCTACATTGTAACGGGGGTTTACATCCTTTCCATCACTCTTTATTTCATTATGTTTTTCTTTTTTAATTTCTTTTTTCTCTTTACTGCCCTCCTCCTTATGTGATTGGTTATCTAGTGGTTTTTGCTTGGAATTAAGTTCTATAAGTCATGAAGATTGCCCCCCCTTCCTCAGTTTAAAGGCCTGATAAGATGAGCCAGTCATTTTCCAAATATATTATTTCCAGTTCTTATGAGGTGCAGTCCATCCCTTGCCAGTAACCCTTCAACTAGAAAATGCAGACCATGGTCTAGGAAGCCAAGTTCTGTTGACACCAGTTGTTAAGCCAGTGATTTGTGTCTAAAATCCTTTGCTCCCTTATTGGATGTTGGCCTTTTGTTGGAACCATAGATGGAAACACCACTTGTGCTCCTAATTTTTTAACTTTGTTCCCTAGCTGTTCATAATCTGTTATTGTTTTCAGATTCATTGTTGTGTCATTGGTCACCACATGTAGGAGAAGAAATGGGTAGTAATCTGTGGGGTTGATTATGTTAGTAAGTTTCTCAGTTACATTTTTGATTTTTGCTCCAGGGAGACTATATGCCTCCCTAGATTGACAGCCTGGTCTGCAAACTATAATTTCTCTTCCCCTAAGAATTGAATCTTCTATCACCAATATTTGTTTATTTTTTCCCTAGGGAAGTCTGGAATACTTTTCTTCCTGTCGCAGGAATGCTGGATTATGCCTTTTTTAAAAGAAACTACTGATGAATGTTCTTTTGTGAGTGTCTGTATATATATTTTTTCTTTCAGGGAGAGGCTATGAAAGTGATTGTTCAGTTCCAGAGCGGCTTCATTGGAATGGGCTAGGGTAGGGGCTTTTGCTCTAGTTGTTTTCTTCTAAGAGTGACATGTTTTCATCAGTCTTGTTCTTTAGGTACATATGTAGGCTTGTTTTTTATGGAAACTGTTTGCTCCCTATTGTGTTTTATTTTGGTGTAGTTTAGCTTGGGATTTCTTGCTTTGCCCATTGAGTTTCAGAGCGGCTAGAGTTGCCTCTAAACCCTTTACTTTTTCTTCTAATAATTCAGGTAGTTTACATTCGATACATACATAGTTTGGGTCTTTTGTGGGCATAAGCTGAAACATATGGCACACTTTGTAAGTCAGTATAGTCTTAGTCTCTATTTCTAGGACTTTTTTCTGTTTGTTAAAAAATTAAAAATTTCTAAAAATGTAAATATTCTGTGTTGCGAAGTGTCAGTTTACAATAATTTATAAGAGTTCTTGGCCTTTTGTTCTCTTCTTGAAAAATTCATCACTATCTTCCCTCTTTTAAGCGTCTGTCTTCTGTGGTTTTTTATATTTTTCTTCTTAAATCATTAAGAATTTAAAAATTTCTAAAGAATTAAAATAAGCAAACTTTTTTTTCCAAATGTTTAGTTGAAATAAGAAATTGAAATGTCACGACGTCCTCTGCCAGGAAACAAAAGCACTCCAAAAGGAACGGGTGACCAGGTTTATTTCTTCAACAAATCAAACCGCGGTAAAGTCAGCGTTGAGGCACCTAGCCTCAACGCTCTTTTATCATGTTACCACACCCTAACCCCACCCCTTCAAAGCAAACCGGCATCCGCCCGCCTCCCCATAAACACCCCACCCATCACCGTGCAAAGCCACCACCCATCGTGTGCACTGCTGCAGCCTGTCAGGCCCCCTCCCAGGTGAGTTCTGTTTTTCCGCTCCCTCGCGCGCCCCAGTCCGTGCCGGCGTTACGGACGTTAAGCTCCCCCCGAGTCCAGTAACAGAGGGAGGCACAGCCACACACCCCTCCACAGTTTGCTGGGCCGTGTCCAACTGCTGGTGCGAGTCTAACTGTTCGCTGGGTTCAGCCCGTTGCCGCCCGGGCGCCATCCGCAGTCCAGGATCCAGCCGCCGAGAAGCAAACGTTAGCGCCAGACCGGTGGGCGCCCGGCGCCGTCCCCGGTGTCGAGGCGAGCGCGCGCCCACCGGCCGTCCGGGAGCGGGCGCGCCAAACAGCTGAGCACCGGCCAGCTGCTCGGCGGGATTGCGGCGGCGCGCTCTACGAAGTCTGGGCGAAGCCACGCCCTCCAAACAAGTGTCCGGGGTCCGGGGAAGGTGCTGCCCAGGCGCGCCGATCAGCTGGGGACCGGCCGGCTGCTCGGCGGGGCTGCGGCGGCACGCTGCGGCAGAAGATGAGGCCACGCCCTCTAAACAAGCGTCCGGGGTTCGGGGAAGGTGCTGCCCAGGCGCGCCGATCAGCTGGGGACCAGCCGGCTGCTCGGCGGGGCTGCGACCGCGGCGGCACGGGCATTGTCGAGGCCCGAGCGGACGGGAGGCCGGCGGGGCTTGACAGTCGGCTCCCTCTACCATCTGCCCTCCTGCAAAAGAAGAACGACAAGATAGACCTCCACGAAGACAAGCCGCTGAGTCCCCAGTGCTACCCCCCGGTTTGGAGGGATGTGTACGGTGAAAAGCCGTGACCAAACGATCTGCTTGAACATCCCCTTTCCTCACCCATGAAGCTTCCGCCAATGGATATCCTTTCCACATCACGAGATACTGTACCTGCCCCCTCCGTACCCGGGAATCTAAGATTGCCTGTATTTCATACCGGTCCCCGTGAACAGGCCCCGGAGCGTTCCCACCCGCCTTCTCTGTTATTCCCCTAGCGGGCTTTAGTAGGCTACTATGGAAGACCGGGTGGATCTTCCCTAGGAACTTTGGTAACCGTAAACGGACGGTCACGGGGTTGATCACTTGAATCACTTGGAAAGGGCCAAGGAACTTGGGGCCTAGCTTCCTGCTCGGTACCCGTAAGTGCAAATATTTGGTTGACAGATACACCCACTCCCCGACCTTGGGGGTGTCAAAGGGCTCCCTTTTCCTGTCTGCCTGCTCCTTCACCCGTGCCTGGGCTTTCACCATCGCCTCCCTAGCGGTTTTCCAGGCGGCCCCTAATTGGTGCATCCACTCCCCAGGCCCGGTGGGTGTCGCCGATCCCTGTCCACACTCCGGGACAGGGACGAAATCATACCCCGCCACCACCTGGAATGGTGTCAAACCCGTGCTGCTATGCACGGCGTTATTGTGGGCGACTTCAGCAAATACCAGGAGGTCCGCCCAGTCTGTTTGCTGATACGACACATAACCCCTGAGGAACCTTTCCACCGTGGCGTTGGCCCTTTCAGCGGCCCCGTTAGTGCTTGGGTGGTAACCGGAGCTGAGGCCTTGGGTAGAGCCGATGTGTCGTAGAAACTCTCGCCAAAACTGTGCTGTAAACTGGACCCCGCGGTCCGAAATAATCCGTCGGGGGACCCCGTGCAGCCGATAGATATGAGTCATAAACAGTCGTGCCAACCGTTTGGCGGACGGCAGCCCCTTGCAGGGGATGAAGTGCACCTGTCTGGAGAAGAGGTCAATGACTGTCCAGATTACCGAGTATCCCCTGCTTTCCGGCAACCCGACAATGAAGTCCATGGCAATGTCTTGCCATGGTCGTACGGGGTCCAAAACTGTCTGTAGCAGTCCCAACGGCTTCCCGACACGGGGTTTTGCTGTGGCGCATACGTGACATCCCCGGACGTGGTGTTCCACGTCCGCCTTCATGCACGGCCACCAAAATTGACGGCGTGCTAAGTGTAAAGTTTTCAGGAAGCCGAAGTGACCGGCCTGCCTGGCATCGTGACATCGGCGCAAAATGGTGGGACGTAGTGCCTGAGGCACATACAGCTTATCCCCGTGCCAGGCCAAGCCGTCGCGCATAGTTAGAAGACCGGGATGCTCCTTCAGCCAGGTGTCTGTAGCCAAGGCCTCGTCCATGGCACGGGACAAATCGTCCCCCACGCTGCAGATTGCCTGGGTCGCACTCGGGGATGCACTAGGCGGGATGAGCTCTTGTACAACCGCTTCTCGTTTGGTGTCGTATTGCGGCAGCCGTGAGAGTGCGTCAGCAAGAAAGTTCCGCCCCCCCGGTACGTACTTCAGGACGAAATTAAAGCGCCGGAAAAAGAGAGCCCATCTGACATGCTTGGGCGCCAGTTTCCTCGGGGACTGCAGGACCTCCAAGTTCTTGTGATCTGTCCAGACCTCGAAGGGATGGACAGCCCCCTCCAGAAGATGTCGCCACGTTTCCAAGGCCGCGCGCACGGCAAACGCCTCCTTCTCCCAAATTGCCCACGAGCGTTCCGTCGATGACAGTCTTTTGGAGGAGTAGGCACATGGTTGCAGCACGCCCTCCGTGTTCCGTTGCAACAGCACAGCCCCTACCGCGACATCGCTGGCGTCGACTTGGACCACATACGGACGGTCGGGATCGGGATGTACCAACACCGGCTCCTTAGCAAACAGGGCCTTCAACGTCTCGAACGCCTGTTGACACGTGGTGGTCCACGCCAGCTTCAACCCCGGACGTGGTTTCTCCCCGGATTGCCGCGTCCGCAACAGGTCCGTCAGCGGCAGGGCTGTTGCTGCAAAACCTGGGATAAACTGGCGGTAAACGTTCGCGAACCCCAAAAAACTCTGCAGCTGTCGCCGCGTCCGTGGCGCCTGCCATTGCAGGACGGCTTCCACTTTGCGAGGGTCCATTTCTATGCCGCTCGCAGACACTCGATACCCCAGATAATCCAGCCTCGTCTTGTGGAACTCGCATTTGGTGAGCTTCACATAAAGGCGGGCAGCCAGCAGCTTCCGTAGCACCTGGCGCACGAGGGCGATATGCTCCTCCATAGTCTTAGCATATATCAAAATGTCATCCAGGTACACTAACACCCCGCGGTACAGGTGCTTGTGAAGCACCTGGTTTATCATCTGCATAAAGACGGCTGGGGCCCCCTGGAGTCCAAACGGCATGACTCGGAACTGGAAACTGCCCAACGGACAGTTAAACGCCGTTTTCCACTCATCCCCAGCTCTGATCCGCACCCGGTAATACGCCTCCCGTAAATCAAGCTTCGTGAAGATGCGTCCCGTCGACAAGTGTGCCAGAAGATCTTTCATGAGTGGCAGCGGATACAGATGTTCGACGCAGACCGCGTTGACGCCTCGGAAGTCGACACACATGCGAAGCGTGCCGTCCTTCTTCTCCCGGAACAGTATTGGCGCTGCTATCTTGGATCGGGCAGGCTGGATGAACCCCCTCGCGAGATTCTTGTCGATATAACGATGTAGCTCCTGCATCTCGCGAGGCGTCAAAGCGTACATGCGCGGTTTTGGCAGCTTTACGCCCAGCTCGAGCTCGATGGCGCAGTCCGTCGCTCGGTGAGGAGGCAGAGTGTCACACTCTTTCTCGTCGAAAACCTCTGCTAGGTCGGCGTACACCTGTGGGAAGCAGGCTTCCGCCACCCCCTCTGCCCCTTGAACCCGCTCACCACCTAGCTGCTCAGTAGGACCCACATATGCGTGTGGTGGTGGTTGTGGCCCTGTCCCCAACCGTAGGTGCCGGCAGCCCTCCCCCCACCAGATCGTGGGCCCCCACTTGTCGAGCCATGTCAACCCCAGAATCACTGTCTCCGTCATTGATGGAACGACAAGGAATCGTAAGGTCTCCCAGTGGGTCCCTATCTCCAATCGAATAGGTCTCGTCACCCGGGTGACTGGAGCCCCCCCCAAAAGGGATCCGTCCACCTGCTGGAAACGAAGGGGAGTTGGCAGGCGGCGCACCTCCACTCCCAGCCGGGCAACCACCGCTTGGCTGATGAGGCACCGGGTGCTGCCTGTGTCGATCAGTGCTGGGCAAGCCTCCCTATGTCCCGTTCGCAGGTTGATGAGTACGACCGGAACTGTGAAAGGCACCACTGAGTCACTCACCATAGGGTCCTCCTCCTCCTCCAGGCTCTCGTAGGGCTCTGGGTCGTTGGCCTCGGGTGGTTCCGCGCCGATTGCTGATGTGGTCATCAGGGACGCCAGCTGGTGAGCAGCTCTTGTTCGCTCCACCGGCTTTCGTGCTGTGGGGGCCTTTCCGACGGGGGTTGCTGCGGCGGCACGAGGTGCCGGCAAGGGGCAAGTGGCCACTCGGTGTCCCGGCTGATTGCACCGGAAGCATCTTATAGCAGGTCTTGGAAGCGGCACAGGTGGGTTTGCCGTCGGGGCCACGGCCTTCCGATCCTCCTCCTTTGGCCTCTCAGAGGTCCTACGGGTCCCGACCACCCCCTCCGACTTACCCCTGCATTCGCGCAGCCGGACATCGAGTTCTACAGTGACCCGGTACCACTCCAGCAGTCGCTCGGGCACTCCACGCACCACGCACGCCCTCCGCAGCGCGCCGTCCAACCCCGACTGGAAGTGGTGTACCAGCAAGCGTTCCGGCCAAGAGCGGAGCTTACGAGCCACCCGGCGAAATTCAGCGACATACTCTGCTGCGGGCCTGCCTTGTTGTCGCAGCCCCACCACCTCCGCCTCAGCCCTGTGGGTGCGGGCCACATCCTCAAACTGCGTCCGCAGCGACTCCAGGAACAACCCGACGTCAGCCAGTTCCCGAGCATGCTCGCCATACAGGTCAGCCGCCCAAGCTGCGGCCTCTCCCTGCAGGCTTGCTGTGATGGCCACCACCATGGCCCATTGGGAGGTATAGGCTGCTCCGTACTGATCCAGGTGGTGAATGGTGTGGCTCAGGAACATGGCGAGCCGGTCTGGGTGGCCGTCGTACGTAACTGGCAGTGGTGGAGGGCCCCAGAAAACCCCCGGGCCCCAGGGGCCCCTCTGGGCCCTGGGCCCCCTTGTACCTGGTGCTTGGTGCCGCCCGCTCCATGGCCGGGCGGTCGCCCCGGCCGTTGTTGCCCACCTGGTGGCCTCTGCCTGGTCTGACGCCCCGGGGTGTTGTCGTTTGGCCTGAACAGCTCCCAACTCCATCAGCCGTGATGGCGGGCCCCGAAACCTTGGGCCTGCCGGGCGGAAACTGGGCTGGCCCGATTGGCCGGGTGTCAACCTCTGTAGCGACCATCGCCGCATCTCCGGAGCCGGACCCGCAGGCGACCAAGGTGCAGTGTCCTGATACCCAAACTCCCCAAAACGGTCCCGCAACACATCCATTGTGTAGGCCCCTGGGGCCGTAGAGTAGCTCCATTCCTCGCCTTCCTCCTCCGTCAGCCGCCGCTCCCTCCAAGCCGGCACTGCGGCCCGTGAACGGCCCTCACCACGGACTTGGTCCAAACGCTCCAAGGGAGGGCTCTGCCACCCCCCCCCCCCGCTCTGAGCCAGAGACCCTTCCTCCCAACTATCACCAGCTTCAGCCGAGGCCATAACCCCCTTGGTCTTCGGCCGCACTGCTGGCCCCTCTGGCACGCCAGGATCAGGTGGAGTTGCAACTGCAGCCCCAAAAGCCCCTTCCTCCTCGGCTGCCAAGTCAAGCCCCGATGGATCCTCTGCCATGCCCAAAGCATGAGTAACAGCAGTAGGTATCCTGGAATAACGCTGACTTACTGTCACGACGTCCTCTGCCAGGAAACAAAAGCACTCCAAAAGGAACGGGTGACCAGGTTTATTTCTTCAACAAATCAAACCGCGGTAAAGTCAGCGTTGAGGCACCTAGCCTCAACGCTCTTTTATCATGTTACCACACCCTAACCCCACCCCTTCAAAGCAAACCGGCATCCGCCCGCCTCCCCATAAACACCCCACCCATCACCGTGCAAAGCCACCACCCATCGTGTGCACTGCTGCAGCCTGTCAGGCCCCCTCCCAGGTGAGTTCTGTTTTTCTGCTCCCTCGCGCGCCCCAGTCCGTGCCGGCGTTACGGACGTTAAGCTCCCCCCGAGTCCAGTAACAGAGGGAGGCACAGCCACACACCCCTCCACAGTTTGCTGGGCCGTGTCCAACTGCTGGGGCGAGTCTAACTGTTCGCTGGGTTCAGCCCGTTGCCGCCCGGGCGCCATCCGCAGTCCAGGATCCAGCCGCCGAGAAGCAAACGTTAGCGCCAGACCGGTGGGCGCCCGGCGCCGTCCCCGGTGTCGAGGCGAGCGCGCGCCCACCGGCCGTCCGGGAGCGGGCGCGCCAAACAGCTGAGCGCCGGCCAGCTGCTCGGCGGGATTGCGGCGGCGTGCTCTACGAAGTCCGGGCGAAGCCACGCCCTCCAAACAAGCGTCCGGGGTCCGGGGAAGGTGCTGCCCAGGCGCGCCGATCAGCTGGGGACCGGCCGGCTGCTCGGCGGGGCTGCGGCGGCACGCTGCGGCAGAAGACGAGGCCACGCCCTCTAAACAAGCGTCCGGGGTTCGGGGAAGGTGCTGCCCGGGCGCGCCGATCAGCTGGGGACCGGCCGGCTGCTCGGCGGGGCTGCGACCGCGGCGGCACGGGCATTGTCGAGGCCCGAGAGGACGGGAGGCCGGCGGGGCTTGACATGAAAAATTGAAAAAAAAAGAATTTTTTATTTTTTTAAATGTTAAAATTGAAAAAGTTTTAAAAATTTTAAAAAATGAAAAAAGAATTATATAAAGAAATTGAAAAATGAATTTTAAAATTAAAAAGATTTAAAAATTGAAATAATAATTTAAAATTAAAATGATATTTAAGAGTTGGAAAAAAGAACATTAAGTTTGGAACAAGGAATTTACAAATTGAAAAAAAATAAAAAATTGAAAAGGATTTTTTCTTAAGAAAGGGAATTCAGAGATTTTTTTTCCCAAATCTCCCCCACCCCAAACCCGCCCACTTCCCCCCCCCCACTTCCCAGAGCTAAATGCAGGATTATAGTTATAATAATCATATTCTAAATAAAAATTATGCATAATATACAATTAACCAAATTCATAATGTGCTTTAACTCCCCTTTAACATAACTACAAACAAAGTACCAATAACAATATCCCACTAAAATCTACTCATAAGCTAAATGGAACTTTTTAGTCCCATATTTGTTCTGAATATAGTCTATCCATCTCCTCCAAACTGAAATATATCTTTCCTGTGAATGATCTTTCAAATAAGCAGAAATCTTAGACATTTCGAAACTTTAAACACCCATTCTTCTATAGTAGGCAAACTATCCTTCTTCCAATATTGTCCCACCAGTAACCGTGCTGCTGTTATCATATTCAACATCAAATTAGTTTCTTTAACATCACAATCTACAACAATACCCAATAAAAACAATTGCGGAGAAAACTTTATCTTTCTCTTAAAAATCTTTTGAATGTTCCACCAAATTTTGATCCAAAAAGCTTTTATATTTCTACAAGTCCACCACATGTGAAAATAGGTGGCTTCTAAACTACCACATCTCCAACATTTAGACTGTAAATTACGATACATGTTAGACAACTTTTTGGGATCCAAATGCCATCTATAAAACATTTTATAAAAATTTTCTCTTAAGTTTTGAGCCTGAGTAAATTTAACATTTCTGACCCAAATTATCTCCCAAGTGTCCAACAAAATTGGTTCCTGAATATTTAGTGCCCACTTTATCATGCAATCTTTAACCAATTCCGTTTCCGAATCCAATTCAATTAAAGCATTATATATCCTCTTTATATGTGCACAATTTAAATCTCTAATTTGTTTTACTAAATTTTGATCTGTAATTGTGATGCCAACCTTTTGATCTGACTTCCACCTAGCTTTCAATTGAGTATATTGAAACCAAGAGTAACTTATGTTTTCTTGTCTTAACTCATCTGATGATTTAAGTTGCCAATCATTCCCTTGCAATCTAAGTAATTCCTTATAAGAAACCCTATCCATACTCACTCCCATAGATACGCCCTCTATCGCATGTCCAGGAATTCCCCAAATCGGTATTTTATAATTTAACTTATAATAATACTTTTTCCAGACACGCAATAAAGCACTTCTAAGAATATGGGATTTAAAAGCGCTGTCCACCTTCTTATCGTAAAGCAAATATGCATGCCATCCATATACCAAATCCCATCCCTCAAGATGAAGTATTCTCTTATTAGTTAAATTAAGCCAATCACTAACCCATGTCAAGGCAACCGCATCATAATACAATTTCAAATTCGGCGCCTTGAGTCCCCCTCTTTCCCTAGCATCTTGTAAAATCTTAAATTTAACTCTTGGTTTTTCCCCTGCCCAAATAAATTTATTAATACCCTTCTGCCATTGATCAAGGTTGGCATCCTTTTTCAATATAGGTATCATTTGAAACAAAAAGAGAAACTTTGGCAGAACATTCATTTTAACAACTGCAATTCTTCCCAGTAATGATAATTGTAATTTTTTCCAATTATTTAAATCCCTTTGTACCTTCAACCATAGTGTTTTATAATTATTCTTATACAATTTTACATTTGAGGCTTCAATATATACTCCTAAATATTTAACCTTTTTCACTATTTCAAAACCTGTTTAGATAACATATCCCTTTCACTCATAGATAAGTTCTTAGATAATATCTTAGTCTTATTACTATTCACCTTGAACCCAGAAACCTTACCATACTGAGTTATAATTTCCATCAAATCTATAACCGACTGTAACGGTTGAGATACTGTCACAACCAAGTCATCAGCAAAAGCTCTCAATCTATAATCATTCTGTTTTATTTTAATTCCCTTTATCATAGAGGACTCTCGAATTTTAATTAATAAAATCTCTAATGTTAAAACAAACAATAATGGTGATAGGGGGCATCCCTGTCTTGTACCTTTTTCAATTTTAAAGGTCTCTGTTAGTCCCCCATTAACTATAAAGGAATTCAGAGATTTTTAAAAATTAAGAATTTACAAGAGTTTTTGGCCCTTTATGAAGTAATATGCACTTTTTTTATTTGAAGTCTCAGGCTATTTTCTAGGAGATGCTTTGCTCTTAACCCTCTACTCCCTGACTTGAAAATTTATCCCTTTCCTCCCTGTCCATAAGTGTTTTGTACTTATCTTTTTTTCCCTGCTTTCTTGTCCTTCAGTTGCCTGACCACTGTCGGGGATTTCAGGTATGATGTGCTGATATTGGCACTCTGCTTTTGTGGCCTTTTGGCTATCAGAGGACTCCACAGCCGACTCAGAGGAGGAAGTACAGGAGTGGGCATCGGGCCCAGCGTCAGGGCCATCTGAAAGTTCTGATGGGAATGAAGGAATGGAGCCAGGGACAGAGGCAGCATGCCGCCCATTCTCAATGAACTCATCCATTTATGCCTCCGAATAGTCACCTGACTGCAGCAGTGGAGATATCTTTATCTATCTATCTATCTATCTATCTATCTATCTATCTATCTATCTATCTATCTATCTATCTATCTAAAATATCCATTCATCCATCCATCCACCCTCCCATCTCCTCAACACCCCCCCCCCATTTCTATCTATCTATCCCCTGCAGGGAAAAAAATAAAGTTGCAAATTTTGAGGTTTGTGGAACCTCCCTTCTAATAGCTTAGAATGGCTTACAGAGAAATTTCCCTTTGCTTTAATCCAGAACTGCTCTATGTAGTAAATTGGTCTAGAGCAGGGGTCAGCAACCTGAAACAGTGAAAGAGCCACTCGGAATCGATTCCCTCACAAAAGGAAAAACTGGGAGCCACAAAAAATATGTGTGCATGCGCGTACATGTGTGCATGCGCAGAACAGGGTTTGACTGAAGAGTGGAGCCAAGGCGAGATATGCACCTACCCTGCATATTTGAATTGATTGGTTGAACTTTTTTAGTCCCACTTTTTTTTTTGGACTGCACGTGGCAGAGGAGAGTTACCCAGTGTATTTCTATATTGAAGATGAATTTAAATTCATCTAGACCGGGATGCCCTGTGTACGGTCACTCATGCGCTCGTGACCTCTCGTCTTGACTATTGCAATGCTCTCTACATGGGGCTTCCCTTGAAGACCACTCAGAGGCTCCAACTGGTACAGAATGCGGCCGCGAGAGTTGTCTTGGGAGTTTCCCGGTACTCCCATGTTACACCTTTGCTCCGTGAGCTGCATTGGTTACCAGTTGTCTTCCGGGTGAGGTTCAAGGTCTTAGTGATGGTTTTTAAGTCCTTACATGGCATGGGTCCGGAATACCTCGGGGACCACCTGCTGCCGGCGTCGACTCCCCTCCGCCCTGTGCGTTCCCACAGAGAGGGCCTCCTCAGGGTGCCTCCAGTCAGAGAATGTCGGCTGGTGGCCCCCAGGGGGAGGGCCTTCTCTGTGGGCGCTCCGGCTTTGTGGAATCAGCTGCCGGTTGAGCTCCGGATGGCACCGGATCTCCGCTCCTTCCGGCGCGGGTTAAAGACCCATTTATTCGAACAAGCTGGCCTGGCCTGATGGTGAGTTACTTAGGGTTTTAATATTTATATATATTTTCTATTGTTTTTACTGTGGGCAATAATTTAATTCTTTTTTTTAACTTTTGTATTTTTGTAGTTTTATGATATGCCCTGTTCACCGCCCTGAGTCCTTCGGGAGAAGGGCGGTATAAAAATTTAATAAAACTTAAACTTAAACTTAAATATGGAGCATCCTAATCCAACTTCTTAAACAGCATCTGAATCTGCTCTGCACGGAACATAAACCATAATAAATGAATTCCCACTCTATATCAATCTAAAAATCATGCTGTATTTTAATTAGCTTTTCATATTGCATGTTCCCTTCACTGCAGCACAAATGTTAGTATCTGTTATTATACAGTGTGCTGTCTTAATATTCTTTGTGTCATATTCCTCAAATAACTGACTTTCAGAAAGCTGAAAGAAATCTTTAGCTGTGTCAGGCTTCCCTCAGTGGACAATGCAAAAACCTCAGCAATCAAATATGATGTTTCCACTTTTTTAGTTTCGCAGATTATGAATTTTTAAGGGGAAGAAAGCCCTCTCTGCAAAATATACCATTTACGATATGCACTTTTTTCTTCAGAATCTTTAATTTATTCAAATCTCACTGCATTTCTGTATGGAAATTCTAAGCACCTGTTCATTTTCAATATTATATATAGTTTTTAATATAGTTTTATATCCCTTTCAACTTTTAATACTTAAATGTATTCCTTTAAAATTTTCTGATTTTCTTACACAAATTAAAAAGTTATTTGAGAATGACATCCAGACTTAAAGTAAATCACAAGAACATAATTAAAACAGAAAATCCATGATAGCATTCATAATGGAATTCTCTCCCTGTGTCTACCTTGCAACTTTAGAGATTATCTAATTGATTGGTTCAAAATTGGGAAAGGAGTCCGGCAAGGCTGTATACTGTCGCCCTGCCTATTTAACTTATATGCAGAGCACATCATGAGAAAGGCAGGGCTAGATGAATCAAAAGTTAGAATTAAGATTGCCGGGAGAAATATCAACAACCTAAGATACGCAAATGATACCACTCCAATGGCAGAAAGTGAAGAGGAACTAAAGAGCCTCTTGTTGCAGGTGAAGAAGGAGAGTGCAAAAGTTGGGTTGAAACTTAACATTAAGAAAACCAAGATCATGGCATCTGGCCCTCTCAATTCCTGGCAAATAGATGGGGAAGAAATGGAGGTAGTGACAGATTTTATTTTCCTGGGCTCCAAGATCACTGCAAAAGGGGACTGCAGCCAAGAAATTAAAAGACACTTGCTCCTGGGGAGGAAATCTATGGCAAATCTAGACAGCACACTAAAAAGCAGAGACATCACCCTGCCGAAAAAAATGCGTATAGTCAAGGCCATGGTCTTCCCAGTTGCATGTATGGCTGTGAAAGTTGGACCATAAGAAAGGCTGAGCACCAAAGAATTGAGGCCTTTGAACTATGGTGCTGGAGAAGACTCCTGTGAGTCCCTTGCACTGCAAGGCCACCAAACTGTCAGTCCTAGAGGAGATTAACCCTGACTGCTCTTTAGAAGGTTAGATTCTGAAGTTGAAACTCGAAATACTTTGGCCACCTAATGAGAAGGAAGGACTCACTGGAGAAGAGCCTAATGCTGGGAAAGATTGAGGGCAATAGAAGAAGGGGACGACAGAGAATGAGGTGGCTGGATGGAGTCACTGAAGCAGTAGGCATGAGCTTAAATGGACTCTGGAAGATGGTAGAGGACAGGAAGTCCTGGAGGAACATTGTCCATGGGGTCGCAATGGGTCGGACACGACTTTGCAACTAACAACAACAACAAAAATCCCTTTTATCAAAAAGGCCAACACCGTAATGTAAGCTCAACTATGGCTCACCTCTTTGGCTGCTTTTATAATTCAGGAGTATCTCAGATACAGTAAAAATCTGTCTGAGATAACAATAGCAGAAACCCTATCCACTTTTTTCAAGAGTCACTGGCTCATACTCATCCAACTCATACTAACTGATCATGCCCCAGGCGAGTCAACTTGTTTTGCCCATTCAGAATGTAAAAATGGATCTGAGTGATTTTATCTGGCAGACAACCTGAGTCATCCTCACAGCAGCCCAGCAAATATTCTGAGAGGTCCCTCCTACCAATAAGAATTAGGCCAAACGGAGGGAAGGGGAAGAATATCACGGCAATATGATGCATCCTTTGGGAGCTCCCGAAGCATCATCACTTCTCAGGTGTTTGGGGGGGTGTCTGCCTGGGTTCCAGATAGACTGGAGTTGTCCTGTAAGGACAGTGAAGAAGAGAAGCATAGTTTGGCGGCACAGGAGGGATCGCAACCTCCTGGAGAGCTGATGGAAGCTTTCTGGACCAGCAGCTCTCAGACAGCCATTGCGAACCGTCACAAGCCGGGGTGGCCACTTGAAAGAATTAGAAAGCAAAATTGGAGGATTGCCTGGGTGAGATGATTAAGAGACTGTAAAAGGGGAAAAAACTTTCTTTCTTAAATGCTGGAAATTGTGGGGAGGAAACAAGAATTTGAAGCTGTGGAGAAAGGGGGGGAGTGGGCTTTTAAGCTGCCCCTCTCCCAGAACTATAGTGGCATAAAAAAGCGGAAGGCAAAAGAAGGTAATAAATCAATGTAAAAACAGTGTGAAATTTGAAAAACCTGCTGAAAATAATAGGATTGATGGAACTGATTTGAAAGAAAATGACTGCTGGAGGTGTAGATTGTTTATTTTAAGTGAGTTGACTCTTTTTTTGCTATCTTCTGTACATTTTTTCTTCCTATATTTTGGCTGGGAGTACTTTTGAAGCTGCAGTGCCACCTAGAGGCACTTGGGTGTTAGTAGACTTGGTAGACTTATTAAATAAATAAAGGAGAAGACAAAGTGACCTTGAACAACACCTGCTGGACTTACTGATAAGTTAGACATTTATTACATTTATGCCCAAGATGGCGGACGTGCTTGGGTGAGCTCCGTGGTGAGCTCTGGCTACCTTGGCGTCCTTGGAGTCCTCAGAGTCCGAAGGGGGGCTGCAGAGGTGTTTCCCCTCTGCGCTGGAATTTGCTGAGCTGAAAGAGCTAGGAAGAGAGATGGCTGATATTTCCGTCGGCGATGCAGACCCGTTTTGAAGCACTCCAGCGTTTTCTTCTTCGGAGCGTTTTCCAGCGTTTTCTTCTTCTTTGGAGGCCCTCTGTGGAGCGGTGAGCTGCCGCGGCTTGGAGGGCTCTGAGCAGCTGTTTCTCGGAGCCATAGAGCTGCGGCCTAGAGCGGCCTCCAGAACGCGGAACACTGAAAGCTGAGAGTATGCGAAATGGCTTTTCGCTCATGCTGTTTGCTGTTTGATGACCACTGGGAGTCTGTTTCGTGCCTGTCTCTGGTGAAGGGAATCTTCGGCTGGGCGTTGGATTTCTGGCGCTGCACACTGTTGGTCAGGCAGCACAGGTCAGCTCGTGGTGCTCATGTCCTGTGGCCATTTGGACTTGAGCTACCTGGCTGGGATCCATCTGCTGTTTCAGCCTTCTTCACTTTTCTCGCTTTTGAGAAGATTCTTTTGACTGGAACTTTTGTCATCTTTAGGTTATGTCGGTTAATTGCTGCTCTAATTCCTCTCTTCCCCTCACGAACCCACCGAACCCATCGGACTCAGAAGGTCTTGGAGCTGAGCCGCTGTGAGAGGGTGGCTCAGCTATACCATCAATTGCACCACCCTATACCATCGGCTATCTCCCTAGAGGTGAGAGATCTAGGGAGGTATGCTTTATTTGGGTTGGTATTCTGTCCGCTTCTGGATAGGTTTGGGCCCTCTGTGAGAGAGAGGTGCCCGATCTGTCTCGGGAGTCACCTGGCCAGCTCAAGTGGCAGGGAGCTGGTGGACTGGACATTGTTGATCTTCTATCTTACATCTTTCCGAGTGACTATGGGACTGCCTGGCTGGATCTACCCGAAAAATGGTTTTATCCTATTCAAGCACAGACTTATTTGCGCTCAGGGGTGCCCCCCCTTCCTGGGTGCGACCCGCCTTTATTTCAATCTATCCTCTTGATGACGGGCCCAATTATTGGGACCCTGAGAGATGGTTGGGCAAGGACAGGAGCCTCCATCACAAATTTAATAAGAGGCCCCTGGTGCACTTTTTAGCTCAATTTTTTGTGGGGTTAGGGAGGGGGGAGGGTTCTAAAAAGGTTTGGTTGGAGATTGGGGGGGGTTCCACCAACCGTTTCTCAGACCAGGCCTGGGATTGATCGTGCTGTGACGAGGCTTGGGTTGGGTGCCTCCAGGGTCCCGGAGTGGGGTGTGGGTTTGTCTATTCCCACGGCGGTAGGGAATGGCAGCAGGCGTATGAACAGGGGGCCGTATCAATATCCGGGAGTGCGTCCCCGCTGTCTCCGTGCGGTGATGCACTCCGACCCCCTGATTTCAGCCTATGGTTCTGGGAGCGAGGATGAGCAGCCACCTGAGCTCAGGCTCATGTATTTTAATGCCAGGTCCGTAGCCAACAAGACTCCTCTTATACGTGATCTGATCGAGGAGGAGCATGCGGACCTGTCTTGCATCACGGAGACCTGGTTGGGCCCAGAGGGCGGTGTACCTCTGGTTGATCTTTGTCCATTGGGTTTCCGGGTGCTGCACCAGCCTCGAGCTCAGGGTAGGGGTGGTGGAGTGGCGGTAGTTGTGAGGGAGACCTTATGTCCGCGGGAGGCCACTGTTGTCCAGATAGACGGGTGTGAGTCCCTCCTCCTGAGATGTGGCCCTAGAGCTCGGTTGGGCTTGCTGCTGGTGTACTTTTCACCTAGTCGTGCAGCAGCAGCCCTGCCTGAGCTTCTCGATATCCTCTCAGGGTTGGTGATTGAGTTCTCCAAACTTATGGTTTTGGGTGACTTTAATCTACCATCCCTGGGGGGATCATCTGAGTTACCTCGGGAGTTCATGGCTTCCATGACGGCCATGGACCTGACGCAAGATATTCAGGGTCCAACTCATGAGGGGGGCCACACGCTCGATTTGGTTTTTCTATCTGGACGGTGGTTAGATGATCTAGGTGGGGGTTCTCCAATTGTTATGCCCCTGTCATGGACCGATCATCACCTCCTGCGGTTGGTCTTCCGTTTTTCCACTCCCTGTCATGGGGTGGTTGAACCAACGAGATGGTTCCGCCCTAGGCGCTTAATGGACCCTGAGCGGTTCCAGGCGGCGCTTGGATCCCCACCTGCCTCCTTTTCTCACAGCTTGGCCGATGCCCTAGTGGAAGCCTGGGAAAAGGCAGCCATGGAGGCACTTGACCAAGTTGTACCCATGCGGCCCCTGACCCGGTGCAGATCCCAATGGGCACCATGGTTCTCCATGGAGCTCCGGGAGATGAAGCATTGGAGACGGGGCCTAGAGAGCTGTTGGAGATCCAGCCGATCTGAATCCGACCGGTTGCAACTAAGGTCTTTCACGAGATCTTATCTCGCGGCGATGAGGATGGCAAGGTCTAATCACTTTGCCGCCCTCATTGCATCCGCAGATAATCGCCTGGCTGCCCTGTTCAGGGTAACTCGCTCCCTCCTTAATCAGGAGGTGAGGGAGGAGCCCTTGCAGGGTCGTGCCGAGGAGTTTAGTCAACATCTGTCGGACAAAATCGCTCTGATTTTGTTTGGACTCCGACTGGGCAGAGTCGGACAATGAGGACAAGGGCAGTCTTGTCGATATTATCTGGGAGGAGTTCTCTGTGGGCACGCCAGACCTATGGAACCGCTTGCCGGTTGAGCTCCGGATGGCCCCCGACCTTCGCTCCTTCCGGCGCGATTTAAAAACTTATTTATTTGAACAATCTGGCCTGGTTTGATGGGTTTGGGGTTGGATCTAATTTTAACATAGTTTTAATCATTGTATTATATTGGGCATGATTATTTAATTCTTTTAACTTTTGTATTTATATTCTGATATTTATTGCCCTGTACACTGCCCTGAGTCCTTCGAGAGAAGGGCGGTATAAAAATTTAATAAAACTAAACTAAACTAAACTATTACAGAGACTGTCTCTTGTCTTGGTGAATGGTGGATTGTTTCACTCTAGAGGCTTTATTTTTGATCTTTTCTTTTTTGGGGGATTAAAGCACGAAGAGCCTGAAACAAAGAAGTGTAACCTGTATGGATTAATTCTTTTTTAAAAAATCTTCCCTTCTTTCTCCTTTTTTCCTCCCTTTGGATTTTTGATGTGAGATATCTTTCTTTCTTTTTTTCCCCTCTTCTTCTTGGAGCACACTTAGATTATAACATTTCATTGATATTTAGATTATAAATCATTGGAGAAGATGAAGATTACAACACATTTAATAACAGCTGCCTCAACATCACAGACTCCTGTGGTGCAGAAAATACTGGACACTACAACACACCAAGATAAATCCAACATGGAATTGAAAAATATGATACAGGCACTACACACAGACTTCAAGGAAGGGATAGGCAAACTAGAAGAGGAACTAAAAGAGGTCAAAGAACTGATGGAGAAAAATAAACAAAGATTGCAACAGGCAGAAGAAAAAATTGAATCAACAGATAAGAGAGTAGAGGAGATGGATAATCAACTTACATTAACAGACAGGAATCAGGAAAAATGATTATATCTCTAGAGATGGATAGAGCTGATTATTACTTTTTTCCCCACAAGATGGCGGCGCGTTCACACGCAGCGGCTCTGAGCTCCTGGTACTGGTGTGTGGTGATTGGATTAATGTGCGTATGGAAGGGGCTAAAATAGCCTACACACGTATAGAGCTGTTAAACATCGGGCTTGCAAGTCAATCTGAAATTACTAGTGATTTTCAGCAGTCACATAACATATTGAACTGCATAGTGAGGCCTCCAGGATCTCCATGGATTGTCTTCAGGCCGGGGAGGAGACGACGTAAGCGAAAGAGAAAGGAGCGAAAGCAAAAACGTGGCTGCAGAGCCGGGATTCTGATGCAACTTCAAAGGCAGCGTTTTAGACCAACATTGCTGAGTCTTTTTTTTTTTAGCAATGCCAGATCCCTCGTCCATAAAATTGACGAATTACAGCTGCAGTTAGCAGCAAGCAGGCTTCTCTGTGAATGTTGTGTGATGGTTGTCATGGAGACCTGACTACATTCAGAGATACCGAATGCAGCTGTGGAGTTGATAAGCCGAGTCATTCACCGCTCTGACAGAGATAAAGGCTCCGGTAAGAGTAAAGGAGGAGGACTGTGTGTGTATATACACTGTGAATGGTGTGTTAACAGCAGATTGGTATACACGTATTGCTCCCCAGATGTGGAACTGATGACTGTTATATGTAGGCCTTTCTATCTGCCTAGAGAAATTACTGTGGTAATTATTATAGCTGTTTATGTTCCACCTGATGCCAATGTCAACATGACACTTTCTAAGCTGTATGACATCATCACCAGGCAGCAGCAAACTTACCCAGAGGGCGCTCTTGTCATGACTGGGGACTTCAATCAAGCTTGTCTGAAGACAGTTCTCCCCAAGTTTGTACAGTATGTGCAAGTTTCCACCAGAGGGAAGAACACTTTGGACCATGTGTATTCCAATCTGAAACAGGCATACAGAGCTTTCCCTCTTCCACACCTGGGTACATCCGACCATCTTTCACTCCTGTTGTGCCCAAAGTATGTTCCTCTCAGGAAAAGGACTCAGGCAGTCACAAAAAGGGTCAGAACCTGGCCAGTGGGTGCTCTCAGTCAGTTGCAGGACTGCTTTGAAACCACTGACTGAAGTGTATTTGAAGAACAAGATCTAAATTCATATACAGATGCCGTACTCTCTTATATTAGAACATGCACTGATAGTGTAACAACGGATAAGTGCATTAGAGTTTACAGGAACTGTAAACCCTGGATGACAGCAGAGATACGAACACTCCTGAGAGCCCTGGATTCTGCCTTTAAGGCAGGGGACAGGGACGCATACAGAGAGGCCAGGGCAAATCTCAGAAGAGGCATTAGGATGGCAAAACAACAATACAAACAAAAGGTGGAGAACCACTTAGCAGATAACGATCAGAGGCAAGTATGGCAGGGACTGCAGCACTTAACCAACTATAAGGGCAGCACGAGGAGCATGGCAAACACCGATGCCTTGTTGGCTAAGGAGCTGAATATCTTCTTCGCCCGCTACAAGGTTAAAATATATACAAATATACAAAATATAGCCATAGAAATGAGCACATGGGTGGATCGCAGCAAAATTACAATCATATGGAAAGGACAAAAAAAGAGAACAAGATGGACATTAAACCAAACTGTATTGAATGAAAGCGACTTTCAGCAATATATGGAAAAAGAAATGACTTTCTTTTTCAAGGAAAACAAAAAAGAAGACACTTCATTTCAAAATGTTTGGGATACGGCAAAAGCATACATGAGGGAACTTGCTATGACTTATTTTGGGAAAAAGAATAAACAGAAAAGACAAAACAAGAAAAAACTGGAGGAAGAATATAAGACACTTGAGAAAGAATTACAGAAAGATACAGAAAACAAAAAGATTAAAAGTTTAATGAACAAACATAAAATGAACTTAATAGAGTGGCAATGAAAGTAAAGGCAACCAAACAAACCTTTTTTGAACATGCAAATAAACCAGGGAGATGGTTGATATATAAAATTAAAAAGGAGAAAGAGAAGAGATGGATTAAACAAATGGAAGATCCTGAGGGGATTTTACAACATCGGAATTAAGAACAGAAAAAAATAGCTTGGGAATATTATGAGAACTTATATAAGCAACAAACAGTTTCATATGATATGATAAAGCAATTATTGGAAGAAACAGAGATACCTAAAACACCGGAGAAATGTAAAAAGCTATTAGAAGGGAAAAGGGGGCTTTTGCCCAGATTCACCTGGTGCGCCAGTTGCATCCCTATCTGGACCGAGATGCTCTACGTACAGTCACTCATGCGCTCGTGACCTCCCGGTTAGACTACTGCAATGCCCTCTACGTGGGGCTGCCCTTGAGGACCACCCGAAGGCTTCAACTGGTGCAGAATTCAGCCGCGTGAGTTTTGATGGGAGCTTCCCGATACTCCCGTGTAACACCTCTTCTCCGTGAGCTACATTGGCTTCCGGTTGCCCTCCGGGTGAGATTCAAGGTGTTGGTAATGACCTATAAAGCCCTAAATGGCTTGGGTCCGGACTATCTAAGGGAACACCTGCTGCCGGCATCATCTTCCCATTGTCCTGTGCGCCCCACAGGGAGGGCCTTCTCAGGGTACCGCCGGTTACTGAATGCCGGCGGGTTATTCCCAGGGGAAGGGCGTTCTCTGTGGGTGTGCCTGCCCTATGGAACCAACTACCCACAGAACTTAGGACTGCCCCTGACCTTTGCTCATTTCGCCGGGACCTGAAAACTTGGCTCTTCAATCTGTTTGGTCCAGACTGTGGGGTTGTTAATTTAACTGGGTTTTAGATTTACTCTTGGGGCTTGAATTTAATTTAATTGTTTTAATTGTTTTTAATTTTTTGTATTCATGGTTTTAACTGCCCTGTAAACCGCCCTGAGTCCTACGGGAATAGGGCGGTATACAAATCCAATAAAATAAATAAATAAATAAATAAAATAACAATGATAGAATTAACAGAAGCAGTTAAAACAGAAAAAAAATGGCAAAACACCAGGACCGGATGGTTTTCCAGCAGAGCTATACAAGACATTGCAGGAAGTGCTAGGCAATGTAATGTTGGAATTCTATAAAGAACTTCTCTCTGAAGCTAAGATACCAGATTCATGGTCCGAAGCACTTATTACCCTGATACCAAAAGAAGAAACGGAAATGCAGAAAATAAAGAACTATAGACCGATTTCCCTACTGAATGTGGACTATAAAATATTTGCATCAATAATGGCGGAAAGACTTAAAAGGTTTCTAAATGAATTTATACAGTCAGACCAAAATGGTTTTCTACCTAAAAGACAGATAGAAACAATGTGTGGATTGTATCAAACTCATTAGAATATTATGAAACACACCAGGAAAAATAGATGGCATTGATGTTCCTGGATGCACAGAAGGCATTTGACAATGTAAATTGGCAATTTATGATAAGGCAATTGCAGACTATGGACTTTGGGGAGAAATGTATAAATACAATCAAAACAATTTATAATAAGCAATCAGCCAAAATAATAATAAATGGAGATATGATTGAGAAGATTAATATTATGAAGGGAACAAGACAGGGATGTCCCCTGTCTCCACTATTGTTTGTCTTGACATTAGAGGTACTAAACAGAAGTATAAGACAGAATAATGACATAAAAGGTATGAAAATTAAGAGGCTGCATGCATTCGCTGATGACTTAGTATTTATCTTGGAGGAACCATTAGAGAGAGCACCTGTATTAATAGAACAAATAGAAAAATATGGTGAGGTAGCAGGTTGAATATTAATAAAGATAAAGCAAAAATGCTATTGAAAAATATTACTGAAAAACAAAAAAAAAGAATTGATGGGAAAGCTAGATATATAGATTGTAAAGAAGGTAAAATATCTGGAGATCCACCTGACAGCAAGATGTACAACAATTAAAGAGGATAATTATCATAAATTGAAAAGACAAATCAAAGTAGATTTGGATAAATGGAAAAATGTACAACTATCCTTAATGGGAAGGATTGTGATAATCAAAATGAATACATTACCATGATTGTTGTTTTTGTTTTCAAAAATACCAATAAAGAAATATTTTGAGGGGCTTAATAAAATAATTCTGAAGTATATTTGGCAGGGAAAAAAGGGAAGGGTTAATTCAAAAATGTTACAAGAACCAGAGGTGGGTTTGGTCTACCTAATTGGGAATTACATTATCAGGCTGCAGCATTATCATGGATGAGAGAATGGATCTTACTGAGGAATGCGAGATTATTGACATTAGAGGGACATGATTTACAGTTGGGATGGCATGCTTTCATATGGTGTGGGAAAAATAGGATACATAGCTATTTCCAGAGACATCATATAAGGAATTCTTTATTTGTGGTTTGGGAGAAAATAAAGAGAAAGCATTACTTGAAGATTCCAAATTGGCTCTCAACTATGAAAGTGCTGATACACCCCAATATGTTTAATATGGGAAATATAAGATATAAAGACTTAGGGAGAGCTGAAAACCAAGCAACGATTAGAGGAATGAGGAATAAAGATGGATTGGTACATGAGAACACAAATACAATCTAGATATGAAAAAGATGTTAAAATAGATGGCTTTAACTTGGGGACAACAGAGTTAGATGAAATACTCACGGGAACTGAAGAAAAATGTATAAACAAATGTATAGTTACTTACTACATATGAAGTTAGAGCAGGAACAAGTGAAAGACAATAACAAAATGGATAAGAAATTTTGGGTATATGATTGAATTACATAGATGGCAGCAACTATAGGAAAGAAACTATAAACTGACAATGGCGACAGCGTATAAAGAAAATATGTACAAAATGTTTTATAGATGGCACATGTCTCCAGAAAGATTAGCTAAAATGTTTAAGAGGACAGATCTATGAAATGTTGGCAATGTCATCAGATACCAGGTTCTTTTTATCATATGTGGCAGATGCCTTAGTGGAAGCCTGGGAAAGGACGGCCACTGAGGCTCTTGACCGAGTTGTACCCCTGCGGCCCCTGACCCGGTGCAGATCCCGTCAAGCTCCATGGTTCTCTGCGGAGCTCCGGGAGATGAAGCGTCGGAGACGGGGCCTAGACAGCGGTTGGAGATCCAGCCGATCCGAATCCGACCGATTGCGACTAAGAGCCTACATTAGGTCTTATCTCGCTGCGATAAGGGAGGCGAGGTCTAACCACTTCGCCACCCTTATCGCGTCCGCAGATAATCGCCCGGCCGCCCTGTTTAGGGTGACTCGCTCCCTCCTAAATCAGGAGGTGAGGGAGGATCCCTTGCAGGGTCGTGCCGAGGAGTTTAACCAACATCTGTCGGACAAAATCGCTCGGATTCGGACCGGTCTGGACTCTGACTGGGCAGAGTCTGACGATCAGGACACGGGCGGTCTTGTCGATATCACCTGGGAGGAGTTTGATTCTGTGACTCTGGAGGAAGTGGACAGGATCATGGGGAGGCTGAGCACCACCACATGTTTATTGGACCCGTGCCCTTCCTGGCTGGTCTATGCAGCCCGGGAGAGGACACGCAGCTGGTTCCAGGCAGTTATTTCGGCTTCTTTGAACGAGGGTAGCTTCCCCGCCGTCTTGAAAGAGGCAGTGGTGAGGCCCCTCCTCAAGAAGCCTGCCTGGGACCCAGATGTATTGAACAACTTCCGTCCTGTCTCCAATCTTCACTTTCTTGCGAAGGTTGTTGAGAGTGTGGTGGCACATCAGCTCCCTCTGGTCCTGGATGAAGCGGATTATCTAGACCCGTACCAATCGGGTTTCAGGCCCGGGCACAGCACGGAGACGGCATTGGTCGCGCTGGTGAATGATCTCTGGAGGGCTCGGGACAGGGGACATTCCTCTGTTCTAGTCCTATTAGAGCTCTCAGCGGCTTTCGATACCATCGACCATGGTATCTTGCTGCGGCGTCTCAGGGGATTGGGAATGGGAGGCACGGTCTTACAGTGGTTCTCCTCCTATCTCCAGGGACGTTCAGTGTTGGCAGGAGGGCAGAGGTCGACCGCGAGGTCTCTCGTTTGTGGAGTTCCTCAGGGGTCGGTCCTCTTGCCTCTCCTGTTCAACATCTACATGAAACCACTGGGTGAGATCATTCGTGGTTTTGGAGTTGGGTATCATCAGTATGCTGATGATACCCAGCTTTTCCTTTCGACCCCAAACCACCCCAGTGATGCCCTCAACGTGATGTCCCGTTGCCTGGAGGCGGTTCGGGTCTGGATGGGGAGGAACAGACTTCAACTCAACCCCGACAAGACTGAGTGGCTTTGCATACCTTCATCCCGGGTTTATTCGGACATTCCACCTCTTGCTATGGGGGGTGAACTATTACCCCCCGTAGATAGGGCTTGCAACTTGGGAGTCCTCCTAGATTCACGGCTCACCTTGGAAGACCATATAGGAGCTGTGACTAGGGGGGCTTTCGCCCAGGTCCGCCTGGTGCGCCAGTTGCGGCCCTATCTAAGCCGGGATGATTTATGCACGGTCACTCATGCGCTCGTGGCCTCTCGTCTGGACTACTGCAACGCTCTCTACATGGGGCTGCCCTTGAGGACCACCTGGAAGCTCCAACTGGTACAGAATGCAGCCGCGAGAGTTGTGTTGGGAGTCTCCCGATACTCCCACGTTACACCTTTGCTCCGTGAGCTGCATTGGTTACCAGTTGCCTTCCGGGTGAGATTCAAGGTACTAGTAATGGTGTTCAAAGCCCTACATGGCAGGGGGCCAGAGTACCTCAGGGAACACCTGCTGCCAGCAACAATCTCCCTGCGCCCTGTGCGTTCCCACAGAGAGGGCCTCCTCAGGGTGCCTCCGGTCAGAGAATGCCGGCTGGTGGCCCCCAGGGGGAGGGCGTTCTCTGTGGGCGCTCCGGAACTATGGAATCAGTTACCGGTAGAGCTCTGGATGGCGCCCGATCTTCACTCCTTTCGTCGCGATCTCAAAACGTTTTTGTTTGTACAAGCCGGCCTAGCCTGATGGGGGATTGGTGGGGTTTTTTTATTCTTGTATTCTTAATATTATCTTTGGGGTTTTATAATTGTAATATATTAATTGTTTTAAAATCGGGCAATTATTTAATTTCCTTTTAATATTTGTAACTCTGTATTTTATTCTTGCCCTGTGAACCGCCCTGAGTCCTCAGGGAGAAGGGCGGTATAGAAATATTATTAAATTAAATTAAATTAAATGTGTAGAAGCTAAAACTTATTGGAATACAGTTAGAACATAGATAGAAAACATGATACAACAACGTATAGAATTAAGACCAGAAACATTCCTGTTGGGTATTTTACCAGAGAAATATAATAAAGAGAAAACATATTTGATTATCCATATAATCACTGCAGCTAGGATTGCGTTTGCACAAAATTGGAAAGCGCTGAAAGCCCCCCCCCCCGAGGGAGAGGTGATTGGGAAAATATTGGAATGTGCAGAAATGAACAGATTAACAATGATAATTAAAGATAAGACAGAGTCAGAGTATTATGAAATTTGGGGAAATTTTTATGATTGGGTGAAAAGAGAAAATGGTTAAAAGATAGCTAACACTAATTTAGATGGAAGAAAAAGGAGGAGATAAGGAGACCCAGGTGACACAGTATTGAATAACCGGAGGTTGTATAAATATGTATAGAAGTATATTTTATTTATTTATTTATTTATTTTGGGGACTATATGCCACCCTATACCAAGAAGGTCGGATTAATAGAAGTATTAACGTAATAGAAAATTAATCTTACTATATTTAATATAGATATTGAAATGTAGGGAGAGGAGTTGCTTGGACATTACCCCTGAATTGTATCTGAAAAGGAAAGAGAGGGAAGAAAGAAGAGGAGAGAGAGGAGAGAGTAGAGGAGGGGGGAAGGAAGTAGAAAGGTTGGAGGAGAAAAGGAGAAGTGGGGAGAAATGGGAGGGGAGTGGTGAAGGAAAGAGGAGAGGAAGAAGAGGAAAGTAGGGAAGAAAGAGAAGAAAGGGAGAAAGAAAGTAGAGAAGAGGGAAGAGAGAGAAGGAGCGTGTATACAGTGAAAGGGGAAATGGACAAGAACACCAAAATTTATGTTTATGTATTTATTTTATTAAGAGTATCTGATAGATAAGAATGTAAAAAGAATGTACGTTAATACGATAAAATATTATGGTATATTTGTTGATATGTATGAGGGAGATTTGGAAAAAATAAAAATAAAAAACTTTGTGGGAAAAAAGTTTTTGACACCTTGCTAGGCGACTGGTGGTATTGGGATATTGCCATATCCTAAAAGGGGTACAATGGGTGAAAGGTTGAAAATCCCTGGACTAGAAGACCTACAAAGTCTCTTCCAACTCAATTATTCTCTGAAAATGTTAAGCAATCAGTATTATTCATTATAGTAGCTGAAGACCGAGAAGGTGAAATAAAGCCAACTGCATTTGATAAAAACTAAAAAAACCTAAAAAAACCTTTAAAAATGGAATTAGGCCAAACCAGATGCAATAAGAACACAGAAATATTAGTAGAGGATGAGTATTTGCTGTTTTATCATCATGATGTCTCTGGTCTTGCTTGGAAGTCTTCATGCATTACTGCTTCAGTTTCTTCTTCTGATGTTTTATAAACCAATATGCACTCTGGAGTCAGCACACAGGATCAGGCAGCATAGGGACAAAACAGCCTAAGTACTTACTACTCACCTATTTCATGTATTTACTAGTGTCTCAGACAACTGTCCTCCAGATCCTCAGGGAAAAATACATGATGTCTCAGGAAACATCAATGCCCTGGGTGGGCTGACTTAACTGGCCTTGTCACCCTGCAGAGAGGGATGGCACCAGGGAATCAAAAGGCAACCATAAAATTATCTGCCCGTCACAATGTTCTGGTGTCAATATCCTCCACTGCTAGATCATGTGTCAACCACCCTGATATTAAAAAAAAACAGATCTAATGTGTGACCATCAGTATACACTGAGTGGTTGATTATTTAGGACAGATTCAAGGTTGACATGGAGGCCACAAACTCCTGAGCTACCATAGACTCAGCATCACTGAGTGGCAAACTCCTGAGCTACCATAGACTCAGCATCCCCAAGTACCAGCAGATTTAAGATAATGTAATAAGTCTAGTATTATTATTTTATCTATTGCCAATCTGGCAATAGAATATAGCAACTCAGGCAAGCAGTAGGGACAGCAGTACACCAGCAGCAAACCCAATTGTTTTCTTAATCCTAACTTCAATGACACTGTCTATATCTAATTATCTATGAAGCTGAGTCTCTGAAAGCCTGTAGTGACTCACAGATGAAAATAACCACCCTTTCTTTCCTGCATGGGCTTTCTGCTGGTTCAGAACCCAAAACCTGAGGGGCCCAAAGAAATTTCAGTAAGGCATTCTAGGTTAGCACGCTGTTCTCATGAGATCATGGATGAGGGCAATACTGTCACACCAACCTGGTACTAAAAAACATCAGCAGAAATCCAAGATCATTAAGGATCCAACTCTCAGGTACTGAAGATGGTAGCCAAGGGATAGACAGGGGAACTGCCCTTAAATTTATTTATTTTTTAAGACAATTTATATGGCTGTCCAGACTCTGGGAGGCTTACAAAATACAAAGTTCTCACCATCTCTCTCCCTGCCAATCACCATTTGAATGGTCAGGACTGCTCCCTTATTCTAATCTGTCTGACCTCTTAAACATTCAGCAACTCAAATCTCTCCCAATGACCTCTTGTCCAATGTAGAACCCTGATACTCCAACAGAGCCTGCCATAAATTCAATGAATTTACAGGATGTCCAATCCCAACACTGTTAATAAGTAAATTCATGTGTCTCTAATAATACAGCATCAATGAAAACCTCATACAAGTACTCCTTCTTTAATGTCCACTCATTCAGTTATTGTCTAAAGTTAAGACAGCACTAAATAAGGGGTACTTATGATTGGCCCCTAAGGCCAGGCGATTGTAATTCAGGTGCTTAGCGACTGGCATGCAATTACACATCACAGCATCTCAATAGTCACAAGTCGCTTGAGGCCTGGGACGGCCGAGTGCCCAAATTGATGATCGGTCGGTGGGTTTAACCCTCCAGTGGAGGTTCCTCGGGTGGTGGAGGCATACCGATTGATGGGCCAAGGGCGAGCGTCCACCCTCTGTGAAGGCCCTTTTGGGGCCATTTTTGGAGGATGGAGGCTGCCGATGAGGCCACTTGAAGATCAGAGGTGCGACCACCCCATTTCCCTGGACGACATCTATACTTTGAGGCCTGCTATAGCCCTTTTTGGTCGCAAGTTTATCTGGAGATGGGGATGGATGACTGGTCTGGATTTTGTTGCCACCATTTTACATCTTTGGCGGCCTTGGAGGTGTTGGCGGTGGGGACTGGCAATGTTGGGCGGCAGGGGCCCCCAGCTGTTGTTGACCGGGCCTGGAACCTGAAGCTAGAGACTTACATCTTGTTCTGTACCAGCCTGCTACCGGCCCTGCAGAAAAGGCAACCCCTTTACAAACGGCAAGAGGCTGGAATTACGTCTGCCAAATTTATTACGACAAAAACAAACAAGACACGAACCAAGATACAGGAGCTTTGAAACACTATCCAAGTGGTTGCTTTCAGCAAACCAGCCCTCCCCACACATTCCCCTTATAAAGAGTTCAGGGCGTGGCTTCTCTCTGCCTCCTTCCGAGAAGCCCCATTGCCTTCCTCTGTTTACTCCTACTTGACTGCCTCCTGCGTCGGGCATCCTTGAACAGGGCCAGCTGTGGGTCATCTTCATCCACACTGTCAGGCTCACACAGCTGGGTCTCCATGGTGACCAAGTGGGAGGGGCCTGCCTGAGGGCTATCATCAGCAAGATCTTCAACCCCCTCAGCAAGGTCTTCAACACCCCCCTCCTCCTCTGAGTCGTCCGACCCAACTGCCGAACCCACAGGCTGACCCTGAATCACAACACTATCCCGCACCGCAGGGCCCTTCCCCCGGGTCTGCCGATCCGGATGCGGTCGGGGTGGAAATTGTTCATGAAAAGTGGTCACCAACGCAGGGGCATGAACGGCGGTCGCGTCTTCCCAGGTGAAGTCCTCTGGTCCGTAACCTTTCCATTCAATCAGGTACTGGAAATGACCTTTCAGCCAACGGGAATCCCTGATGCTGGCGACCTCGTACTCGGGGGTGCTGCCTCCATCACGAGGTCCTGATGGGGGAGGTTCCGCTCGGCGGAGTGGACAGGCCGGTTGCTCGGGGACCAACAGAGACCGATGAAAGACTGGGTGCACGCGCAGGGAACGTGGCAGAGTTAAGCAATAGGCGACCGGATTGATGACAGCCTCGACTGGGAATGGTCCTAAATATTGGTGATCTAACTTTCTCACCGGCCGTGTTGATGGTAGGTTCCTGGTGGACAACCAGACCCGATCTCCCACCAATAGTGGAGGCGTATCCCGTCTTGACCGATCAGCAAAACTTTTGTAATCGGCCTTGGCCTTCTCTAACTGACGTCGCACCAATCGATGGATCGCCTGTAACTCTGCCATGAAGTTGTTCGCTGCCGGCTCCGGTGAGTCCACGGGAGAAAGGGGGAAAAACCGGGGGTGATATCCCACATTGGCCAAGAACGGTGTCATCTGTGTGGAGGTGTGCTGCGAATTGTTAAATGCAAACTCAGCTATGGCCAGATAGTCCACCCAATTGTTTTGCTGCAGATTGACGTAGCAGCGCAGATATTGTTCCAGGATACCGATGACCTTCTCGGTTCCCCCGTCAGTTTGAGGATGATGCGCGGACGAGAGGCAAATCTTGATATCCAATGCATGCATCAACTCCTGCCAGAAGCGGGCTGTAAACTGGGCCCCCCTATCAGAGACGACTCTATCAGGGAGGCCGTGCAGCCGAAACACCTGCTGAATGAACATATGACTAGTGGCGCGGGCTGACGGTAAGCCGCGACAGGGGATGAAGTGGGCCATCTTGGTCAGCATGTCCACCACCACATACACTGTTGTAAAATCAGAGGATGGGGGTAAATCCATCAGAAAGTCCATGGACACAGCCCCCCAGGGTCTTTTGGGTGTTGGCAAAGGCTGCAGTAATCCAGGCGGGGCCCCTGTCGCTGACTTGGCCTGCCTTCATGGGATGCAGGAGGTAACATAGGAATGGACGTCGTGTCGGACTCGGGGCCACCAGAAGGTATGGGAGACCAGGTTCAGGGTCTTGAACAGGCCAAAATGCCCCGCCGCCGGGTTATCGTGACACTGGCTGAGGATGACTCCCCTGAGTGGCCCTCCCGGAACGTAGAGCCGGTCACGATAATACAAGAGTCCATCCGTGACCGTCCAAGGAGAATCTGGCCCCACCTCCTCCTTCCGCTGAGCCACCCACACCTCCTGCTGCTGTGCCTCCTGGATCCGAGCCTGTATATCAACCGGCTCCCGCACCACAGCAAAAGACTCGACGGGGATCACTGTCCTGGGCAGAAGCTTGTCTTCGACTCGGGAATATTCGGGCTTCCTGGACAGAGCATCCGCTCTTTGATTGTGCCCGCTAGGTATGTACCGAACCCGGAAGTCAAACCTCGCAAAGAAAAGAGACCACCGGATCTGGCATTGGTTCAAATTCCGAGCGGTCTGCAGGCTTTCCAAATTCTTATGGTCCGTCCGGACCTCGATTTGATGCCGCGCTCCCTCCAGATGATGCCTCCAGGCCTCAAACGCCGCTTTGATGGCCAGCAGCTCCTTCTCCCAGATTGTATAATTGCGCTCCGAAGGGTTCAGTTTTCGTGAATGGTAGGCGCAAGGGAAGAGGGTACCGCTGGGCGTCGTTGCCTGGAGTAACACCGCCCCAATGGCAATGTCGGAGGCATCCGCCTCCACAACAAACGGCCATTGCGGGTCAGGATGCTTCAAGATGGGCTCCTTCATGAAGGCTTCCTTCAAAGTCTGGAAAGCCTGTTGTTCTGGAGCGTTCCACTGGAACCGAGTCTTCTTCTGCAGGAGCCGGGTGAGGGGGGCTGTCAAGGCAGCAAACCCAGGGATGAAAGTTCGGTAATAGTTGGCGAACCCAAGAAGTCGCTGAACATCCTTCACGCGACGCGGGGGTTGCCAACTCTGCAAAGACTCAACCTTACTCGGCTCCATGGCGATGCCCTCAGGAGAAATGCGGTGACCCAGGAAATCGATGGTCACCCGGTATAACTGGCACTTCTCCAACTTGGCAAACAGCCGATGTTCTCGGAGTCGCTGCAGGACCTGATGGAGATGCTGATGGTGCACCTCACGCAACGGGGAGTAGATCAGGATGTCGTCCAAGTAGATCACGACAAACTGATCCAACAAATCCCAGAAAATGTCATTCATGAAATGCTGAAACACAGTGGGGGCGTTGGTCAGGCCAAACGGCATCACCGTGTACTCAAAATGTCCATAGCGAGTACCAAACGCCGTCTTCCACTCATCACCCGGCCGAACCCTGACGAGGTTGTAAGCTCCACACAGGTCCAGTTTCGTGAAGATCTTAGCCTCCCGGAGTCGGTCCAAGAGTTCGGGGATGAGGGGCAGAGGGTAACGGTTGCGCACCGTGATGGCGTTGTTCCTATAATCGCAGCAAAGCCGCAATTCGCCGGACTTCTTTTTGACGAAGAGCACGGGTGCAGACACTGGCGAGGACGAGGGCCGGATGAAACCGCGAGCCAAATTCTTCTCCAGAAAGTCCCGCAATGCAGCCAACTCGGGGTCCGACATGGAGTACAAACGCCCCACTGGGAGAGGCGCATCAGGGACTAAATCAATGGGGCAGTCATAGGGCCTGTGCGGGGGTAATTGATCCGCCTCTGTCTCGCTGAACACATCAGCAAAGTCGGACAGTTCAGGAGGCAAGGAAACCCCTGGGAAACCCTCCACCTGGCCGGCACAGATATGGTGGAAGTGGTCCACGCACTGCAAGCTTGGGAAGGTGACCAAGTTCTGTGACCAATAGATCTGTGGGTCATGCGCCCGGAGCCACGCCAGTCCCAAGACCACGGGGAAGTGCAGATCTGAGGTGATATAGAACTGGATGGCCTCCACATGGGAACTGATGGCCATACATAATGGTTGCGTGGCGGCCGTAATAGGCCCAGACAGGAGCACTCGACCATCGATAGTCTCCACTAACATGGGCGGATCCACCGGGCACTGGGGAACAGCCCATTTGGCCACAAATTCTGAGTCCATAAAATTTGTGGTGGCCCCAGAGTCAATTAAGGCATGGACTGGAATCCCCTCTGGCTTGCCAGGAAGAATCAGACGTGCCTCCAAAATCAAATTTAATTTAATTTAATTTAATAATATTTCTATACCGCCCTTCTCCCGAAGGACTCAGGGCGGTGAACAGGGCAAGAATAAAAATACAGGATTACAAAAGTTAAAAAATAATTAAATACATGCCCATATACTAAAAATACGTCTTAAAACCCCAGTAAAATGACAATAACAACCCCCCCCCCAATCCCCTCATCAGGCCAGGCCAGCTTGTTCAAAAAGGTATGTTTTTAGCTCGCGGCGAAAGGAGCGAAGATCGGGCGCCATCCGGAGCTCCACCGGTAGCTGATTCCATAGCTCCGGGGCGCCCACAGAGAAGGATCTCCCCCTGGGGGCCACCAATTGACATTCTCTGACCGGTGGCACCCTGAGGAGACCCTCTCTGTGGGAACGCACAGGGTGGAGGGAGCTTGATGCCGGCAGCAGGTGTTCCCTAAGGTACTCCAGCCCCCTGCCATGTATGGCTTTGAACACCATTACTAGTACCTTGAATCTCACCCGGAAGACAACTGGTAACCAATGCAGCTCACGGAGCAGAGGTGTGACATGGGAGTATCGGGAGACTCCCAACACAACTCTCGCGGCTGCATTCTGTACCAGTTGGAGCTTCCGGGTGGTCCTCAAGGGCAGCCCCATGTAGAGAGCGTTGCAGTAGTCTAGTCGAGAGGTCACGAGCGCGTGAGTGACCGTGCATAGATCATCCCGGCTTAGATAGGGCCGCAACTGGCGCACCAGGCGAACCTGGGCGAAAGCCCCCCTAGTCACAGCCCCTATGTGGTCTTCCAAGGTGAGCCGTGAATCTAGGAGGACTCCCAAGTTGCGAGCCCTATCTACGGGGGGTAATAGTTCACCCCCCATAGAGAGAGGTGGAATATCCGAATCAACCCGGGATGAAGGTATGCAAAGCCACTCAGTCTTGTCGGGGTTGAGTTGAAGTCTGTTCCTCCCCATCCAGACCCGAACCGCCTCCAGGCAACGGGACATCACGTTGAGGGCATCACTGGGGTGGTTTGGGGTCGAAAGGAAAAGCTGGGTATCATCAGCATACTGATGATACCCAACTCCAAAACCACGAATGATCTCACCCAGTGGTTTCATATAGATGTTGAACAGGAGAGGCGAGAGGACCGACCCCTGAGGAACTCCACAAACGAGAGACCTCCCGGTCGACCTCTGCCCCCCTGCCAACACCGACTGCCGTGGAGGTCCACAGGCAGCATCGGAAAGATGCTCAGTGTTGTTGTGGGACGCCTGATCTATCACACCGTCTAGATCGGGCTCGGGGCGTTTCTCGACAGAAAAGTAGGGGACTTTCTCGGGGCAGGCTCGGTCACTGATGCCCGCTGTCGCTTCTTTGGGCAAAAAGCAGCCAAATGCCCAGGGTCCCCACAGTAAAAACACAACCCCCCGATCGTCGTCTGTTCATTTCAGTCACCGATAGACGAGACCTGGCGGCACCCAGCTCCATTGGCTCCTCCCTTTGAACTGGGGGCTCATGCACAACAGGGGCTGCAGGGGTCTGTGGGGTGGCACGGCGACTCCTTCGCTGCTGCAACCGAGCATCGATCCGCAGGCAGAGATGGATCAGCCCATTCAGGTCTGAGGGAATATCCACACGGGCCAGCTCATCCAACATCTCCTCCGACAATCCATCCTGGAAGGCATCCACAAGCACAGCCTCATTCCAGGCAGAAACCTGGCTAAGCAGCCGAAAATCGCTGATATAGCCCTGTAGGGGGCGTTGACCCTGCCTCAGAGCTTTCAGGCGTCGAGTAGCAGTCTGCGTCTTAATAGGGTCCTCATACATCAGACGCATATGATCACAAAACCCTACAAAGTTGTCCAACAATGGGCTAGGTTGAGCCAGCAGAGGCATGCCCCAACGAGCTGCATCACCCGAAAGAAGGCTTAACACAAGCCCCACCTTATCCCGGTCAGTGGGGAAATCAGCTGCTCTCACGCTGATAAAGAGCTAGCATTGTCCCAGGAAAGCAGGAAACAGTTCTGGAGTGCCTGTAAATTTATCCGGCATTGCAACTTGGCATTTTCTCCTGGGTGGGGGTGATGGTGGGGGTGCAGCATGAACCTGAGCTTGCAGTTGAGCTACCCCGGCTGCCAGCAAAGTGAGTTGCTGGGTGAGCTGGGCATTCTCAGCACGTAGCTGCTCCATAATATTAGTAAGGGGTGGGAGGCTGAAAGCAAACTGTTCTGTACCAGCCTGCTACCGGCCCTGCAGAAAAGGCAACCCCTTTACAAACGGCAAGAGGCTGGAATTACGTCTGCCAAATTTATTACGACAAAAACAAACAAGACACGAACCAAGATACAGGAGCTTTGAAACACTATCCGAGCGGTTGCTTTCAGCAAACCAGCCCTCCCCACACATTCCCCTTATAAAGAGTTCAGGGCGTGGCTTCTCTCTGCCTCCTTCCGAGAAGCCCCATTGCCTTCCTCTGTTTACTCCTACTTGACTGCCTCCTGCGTCGGGCGTCCTTGAACAGGGCCAGCTGTGGGTCATCTTCATCTACACTGTCAGGCTCACACAGCTGGGTCTCCATGGTGACCAAGTGGGAGGGGCCTGCCTGAGGGCTATCATCAGCAAGATCTTCAACCCCCTCAGCAAGGTCTTCAACACCCCCCTCCTCCTCTGAGTCGTCCGACCCAACTGCCGAACCCACAGGCTGACCCTGAATCAGAACACATCTGTCCATCGCCGGAGCTATGGATGCCTTCACCGACAAATGGACTATTACTACCACCCAGTCATCAGACTTTTTTCCCCCTCTCTGCGACCTGCCCGGAGCTGGATAGTGGTCTTTCCCTGATGCTGGAAGATCTTGTTGTCACTGTGAGAGGGTGACCTTGCTTGGGAGTCGCTGTCCAGCTCTGTGGTCTTATCATTAATATTCATTGTATTGATTCTAGCCGATTCGTTTTCTCCTGCTTTTATTTTATTTATCTTCCTTTATTTTATTGATGATCTATTCTGCAGGCAAACTGCTTGCCCTGAGATATTCCCCCCTCTCCCAGGTGTGGCCCTCTGGTTTATGCCGCCGGTTCCTTAATGACGGATCCTGGGATCCCGAGAGGTGGCATGGCACAAAACGGAGGCTTAGGGATTTTTTATTTAAACTTTTTAACAGGTTAGGGAGAGGGGAGGGATGTAAGGCCCAGCAGAAAGATGGGGGGATTTTGCTGGACCTTTCTCAGTCCAGGTTGGTAGACAGTCGTGATGATGGGGGGGCGGGGTGGGGGGTCTTGGGGCTCAAGGGGACGGGGTGGGGACAGCGATCCCCACGGTGATTGGGAATGGCAGCAGATGGATGAACAGAGGGCCATATCGAAATCTGGGATTGCGCCCCCGCTGTTTTCGAGCAGTGGCACGCTCAGACCCTCTGGCTTCATCTTGCTTCTCCGGGGGTGGGGGAGGACAGGTGCTTGAGCTCAGGCTGGTTTATTTGAATGCCAGGTTTGTGGTGAATAAAGCTCCCCTCATCCGGGATTTGATTGAGGAGGAAGGCGCAGACCTGGCATGCGTTACGGAAACTTGGTTGGGCCCAGAGGGAGGAGTCCCTTTGATTGAGTTATGCCCACCAGGTTTCTGTGTGCTTCACCAGCCTCAGGCTCAGGTTAGGGGCGGGGGCGTGGCAGTTGTTATTAAGGAGGCCCTTTGTCCGTGGGAGGCCACTGCCCCTCAGATAGGCGGATGTGAGTCCCTCCTCCTGAGGTGGGGCCCTGGGGGTCAGTTGGGCCTGTTGCTCATGTACCTTTCTCCCAGCTGCGTGGCAACGGCCCTGCCTGGGCTACTCGACACTCTCTTGGGGCTGGCAGTTGAGTTTCCCAGACTCATGGTTCTGGGGGATTTTAACCTGCCTTCCCTGGGCGGTGCATCGTGGGTGGCCTGAGAGTTCATGGCTTCCATGATGGCCATGGACCTGACCCAGATTATTCAGGGTCCGACTCGGGGGAAACACGCCTGACCTTATTTTTATCTCTGGGCAGTGGCTTAATGGTCTGGGTGGGGTTACTCCAACCTCTCAACCCCTTTCATGGACAGACCATTATCTCCTGCGGCTGGGCCTCCGTCATGCTACCCCCCACTGCTGGGAGGTGGAACCGACCAGGTGGTTCCACCCCAGGCGCCTGATGGACCCGGATAGGTTCCAGACGGCGCTTGGATTGATTCCTACCTCCCTTTCCCACAGCCCGGTCGAGACCTTAGTTGACACCTGGCAACGGGCTGCTTCGGAGGCTCTCGACCGCATTGTGCCTTTGCAGCCTCTGACCCGGCACAGATCCTGGTTGGCTCCTTGGTTTTCCATGGACCTGTGGGAGATGAAGCACCGAAGAAGGGGCCTAGAGAGCATTTGGAGGGCCAGTCAGTCCGAGTCTGACCGAACACAGTTAAGATCCTTTTCTAGATCTTACCTTGTGGCAATCGAGGTGGCGAAGCGTGCTCACTTCGCCACCCTCATTGCGTCCACAGATAACTGCCCGGCTGCCCTGTTTAGGGTGCCCATTCCCTTTTAAATCAGGGGATGGGGGAGGACCCCTTGCGGGGATGGGCCAAGGAGTTTGGTCAGTATCTGGTGGATAAAATTGCTCAGATTCGGGCTGGTCTGGACTCCGACTGGGCAGTGTCTGACGAGGGAAAAGCAATGGGTTTGGCCGATAACATTTGGGAGGAGTTTGATCCTGTGACTCCAGATGAAGTGGACAGGATCATGGGGAAATTAAGTGCCACCACGTGTTTGTTGGACCCGTGTCCCTCCTGGCTGGTTTATGTGGCTTGGGAGGTTACAAGAGGCTGGCTCCTGGCAATTATTAATGCTTCCTTGAGTGAGGGGTGCTTCCCTGCCGCCTTGAAGGAGGCAGTGGTGAGGCCCCTCCTCAAGAAACCTGCCTTGGATCCAGCTATTTTAAATAACTTTCATCCTGTCTCCAACCTTCGCTTTCTTGCGAAGGTTGTTGAGAGCGTGGTGGCTCGGCAGCTCCCTTTGGTCCTGGAGGAAACTGAGTATCTTGACCCGTACCAATCGGGTTACAGGCCCGGGTACAGCACGGAGACGGCATTGGTCGCGCTGGTGGATGATCTCTGGCGGGCCCGAGATAAGGGTTATTCCTCTGTCCTGGTCCTATTAGATCTCTCAGCGGCTTTTGATACCATTGACTCCGACTGGGCAGTGTCTGACGAAGGAGAAGCAATGGGTTTGGCCGATAACATTTGGGAGGAGTTTGATCCTGGATGAAGTGGACAGGATCATGGGGAAATTAAGTGCCACGTGTTTGTTGGACCCGTGTCCCTCCTGGCTGGTTTATGTGGCTCGGGAGGTTACAAGAGGTTATCTTGCTGCAATGTCTTGAGGGGTTGGGAGTGGGAGGCACCGTTTTACGATGGTTCTCCTCCTACCTCTCGGGCCGTTCGCAGACGGTGTTGGCAGGAGGGCAGAGGTCAACCCTGAGGCCCCTTAGTTGTGGGGTGCCTCAGGGGTCAGTCCTCTCACCACTCCTGTTCAACATCTACATGAAGCCACTGGGTGAGATCATCCGTGGTTTTGGGGTGAGGTATCATCAATATGCTGATGATACCCAGCTTGTCATCTTCACCCCGAACCAACCCAGCAATGCCCTCAACGTGATGTCCCGTTGCCTGGAAGCGGTAAGGATCTGGATGGGGAAGAACAGGCTCCAGGTCAACCCGGCCAAGACTGAGTGGCTTTACGTGCCGGCATCTCGTTTAGTCCAAGAGGTTCCATCTTTGGTTATGGGAGGAGAGGTGTTACCTCCTGTTGATAGGGCGTGCAACTTAGGCGTCCTCCTGGATACGCGACTCAGTTTTGAAGATCATATAGGAGTTGTGGCCAGGGGGGCATTTGCCCAGGTTTGCCTGGTGCACCAGTTGCGCCCCTATCTGGACCGAGATGCCCTACGTACGGTCACTCATGCACTCGTTACCTCCCGGATATATTACTGCAATGCTCTCTACATGGGGCTGCCCTTGAGGACCACCCGGAGGCTCCAGCTGGTGCAGAATGCGGCCGCACGGGTAGTGATGGAAGCATCCCAATACTCCCATATTACACCCCTCCTGCGTGAGCTGCATTGGTTACCGGTTGCCCTCTGGGTGAGATTTAAGGTGTTGGTACTTACCTTTAAAGCCCTACATGGCCTAGGCCCGGGATATTTGCAGGACCGTCTACTGCCAGGAACAACTTCCCAACGCCCAGTGCGCTCACACAGGGAGGGCCTCCTCAGGGTGCCGTCGGCTAGACAATGTTGGCTGGTGACCCCCAGGGGGAGGGCCTTCTCTGTGGGAGCGCCAGTCCTGTGGAACCAACTTCTCCTTGAGCTCTGGATGGCCCCGGATCTCCGGTCCTTTCGCTGCGGCCTTAAAACATTTCTTTTCCATCAGGCTGACCTGGACTGACAGGGATTTTTAAAATGTTTTTAACTTATTATTGGGGCTGCTAGTTTAATTCTTTTTTAACTTTTGTATTATTGTATTTTTATTGTTGTTAGCCGCCCTGAGTCCTTCGGGAGATAGGGTGGCATATAAGTCCCAAAAATAAATAAATAAATAAAAAAATTACTATTGGCAACCTTCAGTGCCAGGTTTCAACATGTAGGCAGGAAAAATTAAAGGTACCAGTAGAGATTAGGTGAAACCTGGCTCAAAAACAGTAACTGTGAGAGGGACCTTGGAATCTAGTGAACAATCACTTGGACATGAGCCAGCAATGTGCAGCTGCCGCCACCACCAAGAAAGCTAATATCCTTGGTTCTATAAACGGAGGCATAGAATCAAAATCACGTGAAGTATTAGTACCACTTTATAAATCCTTAGTAAGACCACACTTGTAATACTGCATCCAGATTTGGTCACCACATTATAAAAAAGATGTTGAGACTTTGGAAAAAGTGCAAAGAAGAGCAACTAAGAAGATTAAGGGCCTGGAGAGAAAAATATATGAAGAACCATTGCAGGAACTGGGTATAGCCAGTCTAGAGAAAAGAAAGACCAGGGGGGACATGATAGCAGTATTCCAGTATTTGAGGGGCTGCCACAAAGAGGAGGGGGTCAACTTTTTTTCCAAAGCACCAGAAGGCAAGACAAAAAATGGATGGAAACTAATCAAGAAGAGAAACAACTTGGAATTAAGGAAAAGCTTCCTAATAGTGAGGACAATTAACCAATGGAACAGTGTGCCCTCAGAAGTTGTGGGCGCTTCATCACTGGAGGTTTTAAAGAAAAGACTGGACAACCACCTATCTGAAATGGTATAGGCTCTCCTGCTTGAGCAGGGGATTGGATTAGAAGACTTCCAAGGTCCCTTCCAGCTCTAGTCTAATTGACTGAACAAAGAGTCACTGGGGAAGTCAAAAGAAGGTTGCAAATAGCAATGATTTGACCAGGAGATGCTGTGATTGCTTGGAGATTGCTTTACAAAGGCAAATGGAATTACTGGAACTGCCATCATAATTTAGCACAGTTACGTGATATTGGGTTTAGGCCAGCGTTGATTAGCAAACAGAATCTCTGTCCCAATTAATGCCAGTTAAGAAAGCACCCTGAAAGACCAAAATTGCCCCAAGGTGTGCTGGCAAACAGGAAGCAGGGAAAAGGGAAAATTTGAAAAAACGAAGAGTGGATTTCTCCCTCCCCCTTTAAAGAATTGCTTCTTTTTTCTTATTGCTTCCTGAGCAGAGATTGCTCTCTCTGGCAGGGAAGGGAAGGGCTGGATTCTCCCCCCCAAAAAAAATTTGGTAAAAAGGAGTGTTTTTTCTTGCTGCTTTTTGAGCAGAGATTTCTCTGCTATGTTGTGGCGGGGGCTGATTCACAACATGAAGCACGTGAGGATGATCAGTGCTGGATGTAACTTCTACATTTCTTTAAATGTAGAAATCTCACTGAAGCAAGAAAGGGATTCATCATTGCCCATTTGGTCAAATCCAGAGAAATGGGAAAGGGAGGGTAGAAATGGAGGAGGAGGAGGAGATAAACAGAAGGAGGGGAGGATGGATATTTTATATTTTCAGTAGTTTGACATAATTCTGATGTCCCCAATTGGGGTCTGAGTCTGGTGCTGAGGCCGATGAAGAACACCTGACATGAGGTGCAGGTTTTGTTTTGTTTTATTGAAGTGCTGCAAGAAAAGGGAACCTGGCCCAAATGCCAAGGAACCTTGAACCACAGAAATAGGGAAGCTTTATACATTTTCAGTAAGGAGAAGATGGGATAAGGGTGGGATATATGAGAAATATCATCTAATAAATATTTCAATAATAATCTAACAATTATTCTATTGGTCTCCAGCCATCCCTATTCCTAAGCCTTCGCTAATGAATGCTTCAGGAGTTATCTAATACACATCCTATTGCTCCAGGCCATTTTTATTCCTATCCTGTATTCTCAGAGACTGGACAGTCACTTGTCTGAAATGGTCTAAGCTAAGGTCTCCTGCTGGAGCAGGGAGTTGGACTATAAGACCTCCAAGGTCCCTTCCAGCTGTATTCTGTTTGATTGATAAAGTGAGAACTTGATATCTATGAGAAGACCATCCCACTAGATGGCTGAGTGTAAATAATGTAAGTAAGAATGTTAGTAAGGATGAATCCTTACTAACAAATATAAACAAAACCTATCTTACGTGAAGTTGTCTAGCCTCCTTTGCTGGCTGTTTGCGGATACGATTTGCCACATTTTATATTACTAAGTTTCATTGTCTAACTATGCACAGTATGTCAAGAGACTAACTAGAAACAAAAAGTTGAATGCTCAAGGAGGGTGAGAAAATTTATTTGTCTCCTTGTTGAATATAATAATCTAATAATATTTATAACTGAATTGACTAACTGAATATTGATTATAATATTGAGGTAATTTAATGGTTATATTATTGTTACATGTTTCTATATAGAAAATTAGGACTGTATGATTAATATTGATTATTGTGTTTTAGAAGTGTTAGCGTAATAGGTGTAATAGGTTTGATATTGTGTTAGCAACAAAATATAGCATTGTTAAGATATAAGACACTAGTGATTATAACCTCGGAAGAATAATAAATTCCCCAGGTGTGGTGGAGGGAAAAACAAAGATTGTGTATAAGTGGGAGGGTTGGTTGACGTCATTTAGAAAGATGACAAGCATCCCAAATCTAATAAGAGTTGGGACTGGAAGAAGGCAGATGAACCAAGCCTCATTGGTGGAATTAAGCCCAGCAGGGCAAAGATCCATAGAAGAGATGATGCCACGGGAGAGAGCAGGCTCACCTAAAGACCTACAAGCAATATTACAACCCATGCAAGAGGTTATGCTGAGAAATCATGAGGATTTAAAAAAAGAAATAGGTGAAATAAGGAATGATACTGGAGAACTTAAAGAGAAGATGGGAACAATGGACGGAAAATTTGAATGTTTCCAACAGCAAATATTGAAAAATGAACAGAAATTATTAGAAATGGAGGATAGAATGAATAAGGAGGAAAGAAGAGTAGATGAAATGAATGAAAAACTCTTGCATAGCAAGGGCCCTAGGGACAGGAAAAGAAGAGATGGAAAATGAGATTGATGAGATATATAGAATTCACACAAATTACGCAAGAAGAAATAACTTACCCAAGGAGATACATATCAGATTTGTGAAAAAGTCAATTAGGGATGAGATTTTGCACAGAACAAGGGACGACCCAATAGAATACAGAGGTAAACAACTAACTGTCCTCAAACAAGTCCCTAGGAGGGTAAGAGACCTGAGAAGGCCCTACCAACATATTACATCAAAATTAATAAGACAAAACATTAATTTTAGGTGGCTGATGCCGGAAGGGATTGTGGTGACCTGGCAAGAAAAAAGATATAGGTTAGATTCGACTGATAAAGAGTTTTTCCAGCAGCATCTAGGCAATGAAGATGAACTAGAAGAGAGTTAAGAGAAGAGAACAATACAGAGAGATATAATAGAAAGACACGGGAATCACAAGGTAAAGAATGGGAAACGGAGAGAAGAGAAAAAATGAGAATGAACTATGAGAATGATGACAAGAGTAGACATAAAGAACTCAAGGAAGATAAACCGACAAGGGCAACAAGATCAAAACAGAGGCAGTAATGTAGAAACATCAACAGTATTATCATTAAATGTGAATGGACTAAACTCCCCAGCTAAGAGAAATATAATTTTGAATAAACTCAGTAAGAAAAACTTAGATATAACAATTCTACAAGCAACACATATTACAACTCAAGATCAGGATTTATTAAACTACCCTAAGTTAGGAATCAAATTTGTATCACTTTTACAGCAGAAGAAAGGAGGAATTGTGATATATGTTAAAGAAAGAATCCCAGCAAGAAAAATCTATTGAGATGAGGAAGGTAGAAGCGTTTGATAATGTCAAATGGAATTTTATGTTGACTCAACTCAAACAGATGGAATTCGGAGAAAAATTTATAAATATGTTTAAAGCAATCTATTCCAAACAAGAGGCAAAAGTCAGTGCTTTTTTTGTAAAATAAAAAGGTGCCTGAACTCACACATGTCATACAACCCACCTTGCCTACCCTACAAGGTTCCATACAAAAAAGGTGCTGGAACTCCATTCTGAGCATTCTATGAGAAAAAAAGCCCTGGCAAAAGTAATCATAAACGGAGAATTAACAAATAGCATTCAAATACAAAAAGGTACAAGACAAGGCTGTCCACTATCTCCTTTATTATTCATTCTTTCTTTAGAAGCACTCACAAGAATAATCCGAAAAGATAAGCTGATTAAAGGATTAGAAATCAGAAAAGAGATATTTAAATTACAGGCTTATGCGGATGATTTAGTTTTCATTCTGGAAGACCCCTTAGATTCTGGAACAAGATTATTACAGGTGCTGGAAAATTATGGAGATGTTGCGGGATTGAAAATCAATAAAGAAAAAACTAAAATATTAGTTAAAAATATGTCCAATTTGCAAGAAACTGAGCTAGTAGAAAAAATTAATATCCAGACGTCCAAAAGAGTAAGGTACTTGGGCAGCAACTGTCAGCAAGATGTATTACACTCAAAAGAGAAAATTATGACAAGTTAATGGACCAAATTACAGCAGACCTACATAGATGGAAAAACTTGCAGCTCTCCTTTATGGGGAGAATAGCGACAATCAAGATGAATATACTTCCCAAATTACTCTTTTTATTCCAATGTGTACCAATTAAATTAGGTAAGGATTTTTTTGAAAATTTAAACAGAATTACATCTAAATTTATCTGGCAAGGTATAAAACCGAGAATCAAGTTAAAATTATTACAGGATGCAAAGGAAAGAGGAGAGCTCGGCCTCCCAAATTGGGAAAAATATTATCAAGCAGCAATAGCGGTATGGATAAAGGATTGGATACACTTAAGGAACAGAAGACTACTAGCATTAGAAGGTCATGACATGCAAATTGGGTGGCATGCCATAATGTGGGATGGGAAATATAAGGCTCATCAGTACTGTCAGAATCATCATATTAGATGGGCACTATTAGATGTGTGGATAAAAATTAAAAAATTTAATTATATAAAAATCTAATCTAATATGGCTATCCATATTAGAGATTTTCATACACCCCAAATTCATAAATATACCTGAAAACAAGAAAAAGATTATCAGAAGATGGTATAGAGTTGGAATGGTGGGCATACTGTAACGACCTGGGGCTGCCTAGAAAGGTAGCCCGGACGGCGAGGCTCGAGAATTGGTGGCTGCTGCCCCCCATCTGCCCATCTATAAGATCATCGAGCTTCCCCCCCCGACGGAGGTCTGTGGGATGATGGCCACCGTCTGTAGGCTAGAGCGCCATTTAAAACCCTCCTATATCTGGTCTGGAGGGCGGAATTCACCAGGGACCACCTGAAGCTTTATTTGGAGGTGGGATGTGCCGAAAGGCCCCCGAGATAGCAGTTATCCTCTCGGGATCATACTTTAAATCCAGATAATCCCTCCTTCATTTTTTCACCGGAGACTGACTACAGCCCCTCGGTCGCGATGACATCTAAGGCATGGAGATAGATGAACTACCACCGCTCATCACCGGAGCTACGAAGTTATCCACCAACAGACTATGCTAGCATTCACCGGACTCTCTCTCCTCCTGCGACCTACCCAGGGCTGGATGGTGGTCCCCTGAGATCCTGATCACTGTGAGAGGGTGACCATGCTCTCAGGAGCCACTACTTCAGCTCTGTGGTCTTGATATGCAGTTGTTCCAACCAGCTCGTCCTTTACTCCTATTTCCACCTCTGATGGCTTACACCAGAAGTGAGCTACTTGCCCTGAGAGCTTCCCCCCTCTCTCAGAGATGGCCATCAGACCTACGCCGCCGTTTCCTTAATGACGGGTCCTTGGACCCCAAGAGGTGGCATGGTGCCAAGAAGAGGCTCTTGGGTTTTCTTTTAAAATTTTTTGAAGGGTTAGGGAGGGGGGAGGGTCAGGCCCGGCAGAATGAGGGGTAGATCCTACTGGACCTGTCTCAGCCTAGGTTGGCCAATGGTCGCGGCAATATGAGGGCCGAGGAGTGTCTTGTAAACCAGGGGGATGGGACAGGGATACCGATCCCCACAGTAATTGGGAATGGCAGCAGATGGAGGAGCAGAGGGCCATATCGTAATCTGAGATCACGCCCACGCTATCTTCTTGCTGTGGCGCGCTCTGACCCTCTGGCTCTCGCCTGCTGCCCTGGGGAAGAGGGAGGACTGACTCCTGAGCTCAGGCTGATCTATTTTAATGCCAGGTCTGTTGTGAATAAAGCTCCCCTCATCCATGACTTGATCGAGGAGGAAGACGCAGATCTGGCATGCATCACGGAAACCTGGTTAGGCCCAGAGGGAGGGGTCCCTCTGACTGATTTATCCCCTCCAGGTTTCCGTGTGCTACATCAACCTCGAGCTCAGGGTAGGGGAGGTGGTGTGGCGGTCGTTATCAGAGAGACCCTCCATCCGTGGGAGACCACTGCCCCTCAGATAGACGGATGTAAATCCCTCCTCTTAAGATGGGGTCCTGGTGGTCAGTTGGGCCTACTTCTGGTATACCTCTCTCCAAGCTGCACAGCAACGGTTCTACCCAAGCTACCTGACGCCATCTCAGGATTGGCGGTCGAATTTCCAAAACTTATGGTACTGGGAGACTTTAATCTACCTTCCCTGGGCAGTGCATCAGAAGTGGCCCGAGAGTTCATGGCCTCCATGACGGCCATGGACCTGACTCAAATTACTCAGGACCCAACTCACGAGGGAGGAAACATGCCTGATCTTATTTTTGTCTCTGGGCAGTGGCTAAATGGACTGGGTGGGGTTACTCCAACATCACAACCCCTTTCATGGACAGACCACTACCTCCTGCGGTTGGGCCTCCATCACGTCACCCCCCGCTGTCAGGAGGTGGAACCGACCAGGTGGTTCCGCCCCAGGCGCCTGATGGACCCAGATAAATTCCAGATGGCGCTTGGACCGATTCCCACCTCCCTCTCCCACAACCCGGTCGAGTCCTTAGTTAATGCCTGGCAACAGGCTGCTTCGGAGGCGCTCGACCGCGTTGTCCCTTTGCGGCCTCTGACCCGGCGCAAATCCCGACTCGCTCCTTGGTTCTCCAAGGACCTGCGGGAGATGAAGCGCCAGAGAAGGGGCCTAGAGAGCATTTGGAGAACCAGTCAGTCTGAGTCTGACCGAACACAGTTAAGATCCTTTTCTAGATCCTATCTTGTGGCAATGAGGGTGGCAAAGCGCGCGTACTTCACCACCCTCATTGCGTCCGCAGATAATCGCCCGGCCGCCCTATTTAGAGTGGTCCACTCCTTTTTAAGTCAAGAGACGAGAGAGGACCCCCTACATGGACGGGCTGAGGAATTTAGTAAATATCTGGTGGACAAAATTGCTCAGATTCGGGCTGGTCTGGACTCTGACTGGGCAGTATCTAACGAGAGGAAAACGATGAAGTTGGCCGAGTACATTTGGGAAGAGTTCGATCCTGTGACTCCGGATGAAGTGGACAAGATCATGGGGAAACTAAGTGCCGCCACATGTTTGTTGGACCCGTGTCCCTCCTGGCTAGTCTATGCATCTCGGGAGGTTACACGAGGCTGGCTCCTAGCAATTATCAATGCCTCACTGAGTGAGGGGTACTTCCCTGCCGCCTTGAAAGAGGCGGTGGTAAGGCCCCTCCTCAAGAAACCGGCACTGGACCCAGCTGTTTTAAACAACTTCCGTCCTGTCTCCAACCTTCGCTTCCTTGCGAAGGTCGTTGAGAGCGTGGTGGCACGACAGCTCCCTTTGAACCTGGAGGAAGCTGAATATCTAGATCCGTACCAATCGGGTTTCAGACCCGGGCACAGCACGGAGACGGCATTGGTCGCGCTGGTGAATGATCTCTGGCGGGCCCGAGATAGAGGTTATTCCTCTGTCCTGGTCCTATTAGATCTATCAGCGGCTTTTGATACCATCGACCATGGTATCTTACTGCGTCGTCTTGAGGGGCTGGGAGTGGGAGGCACCGTTCTGCGGTGGTTCTCCTCCTACCTCTCGGACCGTTTGCAGACGGTGTTGGCAGGAGGGCAGAGGTCAAGCCCTAGGCCTCTTAATTGTGGAGTGCCTCAGGGTTCGGTGCTCTCGCCCCTCCTGTTCAACATCTATATGAAGCCGCTGGGAGAGATCATCCATAGCTTCGGGGTGAAATATCATCAATATGCTGATGATACCCAGCTATTCATCTCCACCCCGAACCAACCCAGTGATGCCCTCGATGTGATGTCCCGTTGTCTGGAAGCGGTACAGATTTGGATGGGAGAAAACAGGCTTCGACACAACCCGGCCAAGACTGAGTGGCTGTACATACCGTCATCTCGTTTAGTCCAAGAGGTTCCATCTCTGACTATAGGAGGAGAGATGTTACCTCCCATTGATAGAGCACGCAATCTGGGCGTCCTCCTAGATTCACGACTCAGTTTTGAAGATCACATTGGAGCTGTGGCTAGGGGGGCATTTGCACAGATTCGTCTTATATACCAATTGCGCCCCTTTTTGGACTGAGATGCCCTACGTACAGTCACCCACGCACTCGTTACCTCCCGTATTGATTACTGTAATGCTCTCTACATGGGGCTGCCCTTGAAGACCACCCGGAGGCTTCAGCTGGTGCAGAATGCAGCTGCACGGGTTGTGATGGGAGCTCCCCGATACTCCCATATTACACCCCTCCTGCGTGAGCTGTATTGGCTACCAGTTGCCCTCTGGGTGAGATTTAAGGTGCTGGTACTTACCTTTAAAGCCCTACATGGCTTAGGTCCAGGATACTTGCAGGACCATCTGCTGCCGGGAACAAATTCCCATCATCCAGTACGCTCACACAGAGAAGGCCTCCTCAGGGTACCGTCAGCTAGGCAATGTCGGCTGGCGACCCCCAGGGGGAGGGCCTTCTCTGTGGGAGCGCCAGCCCTATGGAATCAGCTCCCCCCTGAGCTTCGGATGGCCCAAAACCTCCAATCCTTTCGCCGCGGCCTCAAAACACACCTGTTCCACCAGGCTGACCTAGACTGACAGGCATTTTAATTAATTTATATTTAGTATTTTTAATTCATTTTTTAAATTCTCTAATTTTAATTTATTGCACTGATGTTCTCAATTTCATTTTTATCTTGATTTCTGTACTTATTATATGTTTTGTTGTTAGCCGCCCTGAGTCCTTCAGGAGATAGGGCGGGATATAAATCCCATCAATAAATAAATAAATAAATAAATACTTACAAATACAGTCATGATACAGAAAAGACAAAAAAGAACCAGGGATAAAATTAGATCATACACAATTAGATAAAATTCTTCTAGGAACAGAAGATCAAATGATAAAAAAGATATATCAATATTTATTAGAACAGGATTTGTTAGAACAGGTAAAAAAAACAATGTTAACCTGGAGTAAAAATTTTGGTTACAGTATTGACCTAGATAATTGGCAATCACTATGGGATAGAAATAGGAGGTTAACGCTAGCCACCTCCTATAAAGAGAATTTGTACAAGATGTTTTATAGATGGCACCTTCCCCCTACAAGGTTAGCAAAAATAGATAAAAAAATCTCACCAACGTGCTGGAAATGCAGAAGGCTTCCAGGGACTTACTATCATATGTGGTGGGAATGTTCAAAAGTGCAAAATTTTTGGCAGTGGATAAAAAATTGGTTGGAAGAAATATTACTACAAAAAATTGATTTAAAACCAGAAACCTTATTAGGGATTATTAACGATAAACTCAGCAAAGCATCTTTCTACATATTAGTGCATATTTTAACCACAGCAAGATTGCCATATGCCCAAAAATGGAAAAGAAAGGAAACACCCACTGAAGAAGAAATAATAGATAAAATTTTATCCTGCGCCGAAATAGACAGGTTAATCCTAGAGATCAAAAATAAGACTGAAACAGAGTATTATGAAATTTGGCAAAATTTGTACAATTGGTTAGAGATAAGGTGGATCGCTGAGATGACTATTGTTTGATTGGTTGATAGTGTAAGGATTTCTTATCAGCACCTATATCAGGACACAACTGAAAGATATATAAATATAACACTGACGACTGAGACAGTTTACTAAAAAATTTACAGATGCTATATGTACAGTTTGTTATACTCTGTCCTGTCATAGAATGTTTTTAAGTTTTTGTTATTTCTTTCTGTAATATAAGGTAATACTAATAGTAGTGTTGTAGCTAGGGAAGTTGAATCATGTCCACTTTTGTTTTTAAATGTATATTTAATATAATTTTGTATAAAAAAAGAAGTATTTGGTTATGAGGGCTATTGGGGGGGGGGCAAGAGAGAATCTACCTGAGAGATGACTAGCCATTACCATCCAAAGGAAACATTTTACACATCAGAATTATCCCAAACCCCAAAACAAGTGGGTAATTTCCTTTGGGAAAGAAATCCTACAATTAAATATTTTCAAATAGAAAATATTACAAAGGAAACCCAAACCCATAAACTTGCCATCACAGATGTAAATGATAGGGGAACCCCTCAGAAAAGGTGCTATTTCAGAGAGGAGCCAGACCAGAATTTAAAAAGATCAAAGGAAAAGTTTTCCTGTCTCATTCATTTCCCCCCACCCCCTCTGAAACAGTTCCGGGCAAACTGCCAAGTCAAAAGAGACTTCTGAAGTCACAGACACACGTCTCCAATAAAATGATTAGACCCACCAACCTCACTAGGAACATTGTAGCAACAGAGAAACACATTTGCATGAACAAAGAAATATTTCTTGAGGACAATATTGGTCACTACTGGTTCACACAGACACAAACTGAGATGAAAGAAAATGAACAATAAATCTTTACAATGGCAAAATCATAATTTCAATAGACTGAGGGGTATAAGAACAGGACTCCTCAGCCTGGGAATCTGCTAGCTAGTCCAGAAACCATTGTAGTACTTTTTACTCTGTCCAATTTCTGTAATAAACCTACTTTCGAGCAGCTTGCTGCACTTTATGTCATTTCTTTTAATTGGAACTGGAAATCTGCATCCCAGCTGGAAACCTGAACCAAAGAAAATCTTCCAACATACCTTAATTCTTTTTAATCATATGAATTCAATTCCAGAAATATTAAAGAGGTGTCTATCTGCTATCTCCACATCCCATACATTTTTATATTCCCATTGTTTGCCATTTTTCTAAATTCCAAGGTTCTTTCATTTTCAGTTAGGCAAGTTGCTTGAGCTTCTTGGTCATTTTTGCTGTCTTTATAAAGTTTCAGTATATAAGCAATATTATTTATCAGGCGTTGGCCATTGGAGTATTACCTAGTATTCCAATGTCAAATCTCAAATTAATAATTATGTTTGGGTGTGTGTGTGGTATATCTTAATTTTCTTAAAATTCACTACTGGGAATTTTGTGGAGGATTAGAATATATGCTTTCAGTGAAAATAATAATAATAATAATAATAATAATAATAATAATAATAATAATAATAATAATAATAATAATAATAATAATAATAATAATAATAATAATAATAATAATAATAATAAAGTTGGAAGGGACCTTGGAGGTCATCTAGTCCAACCCCCTGTGCCTGGTGGTGGGTCATTTACAAGGATGTAGGCCTAATTTGCTCCACTTGACCTGTATGCATTTTTTCTCATCCCTGACTAAAGGCAAAGCCTGTGTTTTGCAACCTTGGCCATTTTAAGATGTGTAACCTGCAACATTCAGAATTCTGGCTGAGAAATTCTGACAGTGGTCATCAGCACATCTTAAAGAGGGCAAGGTTGAGAAACATAGGACTAAACATCCAACTACTACACTGGCTCAGCAACTTGGAAAACAGGATGCTTCAGGAACAGATAATGTTTACAGTACTGTAGTAATTGAAATACTCTACTCAAATGGATTAAGGCAAAAATCTATCCATTTCTGCTATCGTCCTGCTGTATGTGCACCTGTCATAAATACTAAATACAAAAGGAAGAAAGTATGCATATTAAAGAAAATCTGTGTAATCGATTCTCTCAGTTTTCACACACACACACACACATACAAACACACACACAAACACACACACACCATTTATCAAAAGAGATTGTCCTTGCTACCAGAAGGAATCTAGATGTTCACATTGAGAGAAGACTTACATGCCTGTAAAATAGCTATAACTGCCACCACCACTAGTCCTGCCAAAATTCTACTGTGCAACCAGGTAAAATGCTTTTATAGTACTTATTATGTTGTTAAGCTATGTAACAGCAAATTCTCTAACATGAACTGCTTTTTTCATAATTCAGTTGAGCATCTCTCTCTCTTAAAAAAATTTTTCATGCTGATATCCTTGAAGTAACACTTTTATTTCTATTCTATTTTTATTATACTATTCACTGAGAGAAATAAAAACTAAGAATACAAGAACTATTGGCATTAGTGTGATAGTTTCTTTTTTACTCTTGCAGCCTTGTTTTTTGCAGTTCACATCCCTCAAACACAGGAATATAAGAACATAAAGAAATCCAGAGAAAACATATAAAGTAGCAATCCTTTAATTTGGTAGAAGGATGTTGGATGAGATGCATTAATATCCACTGTGGAATTGATAAACTATGATGGAAAGATGATTTGTAAGACAGGGGAGGAATGAAACAGTGGAAGTGGGGAAGGGGGAGGAGGAGAGGCAGTTGCCCCTCCCAGCAAGTGTGTTGCATGGTTTTATGACCCAAGGAACTGGAGGAAATAACTTTGTCTTATCTCCTACATCAATTGCAATTTTTCTTTGTAGTGCATATATATAGTCATTGATCTACTTTGTTATAGGAATGGGATATGGGATAGGTGTGAAATCTCACGCCCTCTAATTTGGCTCGGCTCCAGCAATCAGTCACTCTTGTTTTTATTTCTTTGTAGTGTCATCTCCAGTTCTGTTTCTGAGTGTGGAATGTTTAAAAGAGGTGATCACAGGTCTCCAGCCCCATAAAAGCCCACTACCAACACTGACAGGGCAAAACATTAGAATAGTTTTCATTGGATCCAGATGACAATGGCTACATGTGAGATGCCCGCTACTATTCTAAGCTAGAGAGTAAGAGAAAAGTTTTGTTCTGATGGCTAACTCTATGTTTTCAAAAACTAAGTGCAGTTGATTCTTCCATTAATTTTGGTGCTGTGACCAGCGGGAGCATTGTAAGGCCAGAATTCACACTAGAAATGGAGATAGTCAATGTTCATTCCCACTCTCCTTCAGCACCGTACGTGGAAGTAGAAAGGTTCCTCAGTGGGATTAAGTGCAGAGCTGAAGACACTGTGGAGGAGACATCCCAAGTTATCAACACTTGCCTGGCCAACGTGAACACAGTGGTCTTCGCTGCAATACCTGCAAATGTAGCTTTGTGAAAAATTATCCGGCAATGACGAAATCAAACACAAGCAGCACCTTCAGACCCAGGCAGCTTTGATGAGCTTGTATTACCTGAGGAATACAAAATCTACTCGCCAGCACCAGGCATAGAAGAGCCATTCTTACTGAGTGATTTTGGAGATGGATCTAGGAGGATCCTAATATTCAGCAGAAGTACTTGGCTTTACATTCTGCAGACAGCTGACATCTGGTATGTGGATGGGACTTTTGCAATTGCTCCCAATCTATTTTCTTAGGTTTATGTCATTTTAGCAAAAAAGTATGAGGGAGTGCATCCTATTTTGTATGCACTTCTCCCTAACAAACAGCGCAATACATATGAAAGATTATTCCACTTCATGAAAAACCTGGTGGTTAACACCCATCCCCATTCCATTTACTGCGATTTTGAAATGGCTGCCCTGAATGCCATCAGAGAATGTTTCCCAGAAGTTGCTTTAAAAAGCTGTTTCTTTCATCTTGCACAGAACATGAGGAAGCATTTAGTAAGAACTGGAAGTGCCCATGACTTCAACAATGATGTGCACTTTGCCATGAAGGCAAAAATGGTTGTGGCTTGGCATTTGTACCTGTCCCCAACCTGGAAGAATACATTTCTGCATTAGAACAATTCCTTCCAGAAGAGCTGCAGCCTGTTCTGAACTGGCTTGAGGACAATTACAAAGGTCGTCCAGGCAGGAAAGGACAAGGAAGACAGCCACCTTTGTTCCCAATAGCCATGTGGAATCTTTTTGAACAGACGCAGGTAGGACTGTACAAACAATCACTCAGAAGCTGCACATTGGCAACTCTGTTCCCACTTGGATATATGCCATCCAACCATTTGGAGATTCATCAATGGTCTGAGGGAGATCCAAAAAGGTAGAGATGTATTTTATGAATAGCTCCTTTCTGGACATGGCCCTCCACTGAAACTCAAGTATTGCATGGCAGATGAACACACTGCCAGGAATGTAAACGAATATGGAAATTGAAACCCTATTGACTATTTATGTGCCATAGCATACAATTATCAAATTGCTTAGTAAAAGGGTTTATGTTGTACTCTTACACCTTTTTATGGTATATTGATGTCACAATGCAGGGGTAACTAATCAAGGAGGGAGGGAGGAAGAGAGAGACAGAGAGAGATTGTGTTGGAGTAAGAGGTCACATTTGAGCCCCTGGCAGTGGGAATATACCACCCCAAATGTTTTACCAAATGTGGTGGGGGGAAATCTCTGCCAAAGGTGGCAGAGAAACCTCTGTTTATTTTTATTTATTTATATTTGTTAGTAAGGATTCATCCTTATTAACATTACTTACTTACATTCAGCCATTTAGTGGTTGGCCTTCTCACAGATATAAAGTTCTCACTTTATCAATCAATCAGAATAGAGCTGGAAGGGACCTTGGAGGTCTTGTAGTCCAACCCCCTGGTCCAGCAGGAGACCCTAGACCATTTCAGACAAGTGACTGTCCAGTCTCTGAGAATGCAGGATAGGACAAGGTTTAGGAATAGGGACGGCTAGAGACCAATAGAATAATTGTTAGATCATTATTGAAATATTTATTAGATGATAGATTCTTATATATCCCACCCTTATCCCATCTTCACCTTACTGAAAATGTATAAAGCTTCCCTATTTCTGTGGGTCAAGGTTCCTTGACATTTTGGCCAGGTTTCCTTTTCTTGCAGCACTTCAATAAAACAAAACCTGCACCTCATGTCAGGCGTTCCTTCATCGGCCTCAGCACCAGACTCACACCGTATTGGGGACAACAGAACTATGTCTAACTACTGAAACTATAAAATATCCACCCTCCCCTCCTTCTGTTTATCTCCTCCTTTTCCTCCATGTCCATCCTCCCTTTCCCATTTCTGTGGATTTGACCAAATGGGTAATGATGAATCCCTTTCTTGCTTCAGTGAGATTTCTGAATTTATACTCTAAAGAAATGTAGAAGTTACATCCAGTACTGATCATCCTCACGCGCCCCCCAAAATAGCAAAGAAATCTCTGCTCAGAAAGCAGCAAGAAAAAACGCTCCTTTTCACCAAATGGGGATGGGGGGAGAATCCAGCCCCTCCCTTCCCTGACAGAGAGAGCAATCTCTGCTCAGGAAGCAGCAAAAAAAAAGAAGCAATTCTCTAAAGGGGGAGGGAGAAATCCACCCTTTGCTTTTCAAATTTTCCTGCTTCCCTGCTTCTTGTTTGCCAGCACGTCTCTGGGCGATTTTTGGTCTTTCCACCTGCGGCAACTTGTTCTGCGCCTACCTGGCCACGCCTACCTGGCACCCCCTAGCCCGCCACATTGACGTGCTTGCGTCCACCTGGCCACGTCTACCCACCCACCCCATCATCTGCCCCGAGTGCACTGCACCTAATTTTTCGCATCGATCCGGCCATGCCCACTCACCCACACCCACCTGGCGGTACTCAGATGGCCATGCCTACCGAGTCATGCCCACCTGGCTGCAGTGAGTCATCATAGACCCCCTTCAGAGACAAAAAAAGGGTGGAGAAGCTGAGCTTCATTTTGAGTTAATGTAGGCTATACAAAATAATTCAGCAACCTGCATGCAGCTCTTGGGTCACAGGTTTGAGACCCCTGCTATAGGAATCTTAAAACTGCAATCTTAAACTGATGCATATATAGAACATCATAATTAATTCAAGATGACAAATTATGAACTAGCTGACAAATTATGAACAGGAAATTTCAGAACACGTACACATTTATTCATATTTGCAAAATTGTAAATGAATGTATTATTCTGGTTTCCACATAATGTTTAAAAATCATTCAATATCAAATTTCAAATACTTAATTTTAAAAAGTTCTAAAGAGTACTTTTTCATTTTTCATTCCCAATGAACAGTCAATAACTTTCTTTTCATCAAGCCATCTTGGCAATGAAAAACTGACAGGAGGGAAAATTCAAAAACTATCCTATTTCTAAAACTTGTATTACAAATGAAATAAAATTCATCTAGCAAATTTTCTATATAGCCATAGTTATACACCAAGTATGTGTAACAATCAAAAGCATGATAAACAGCTAGTTAGCCATTTTTATAAACAAGTTTTTTAAGTACATAATTTGTAACTCCTTCAAGTCCACTGCACATATTTCTAAAATATTATTTCTGATGGTACAAATACCATGACATTTTTTTATCCAAGTAAAATGTATACATGTTACTAAACATTAATTCTTATTTGGAGGCTAGGGTTGAAATGCATACTGTTTCATGGGATTGTATTAACTGTTGTACAGTTAATACGTACAGTATAATTGAGATTAATTATTGACATTTGTAGATTCTGGAGATTGAAGAAATTCATAGGGGTCATGGACCATATCTTGCTGTTCTCCTATACTTAGGTGAGATGGGCTTCCTGTGTAAAACACGGACAAAAATAATTAAATCAATATTAATTATGAGACATTTTGAAAGTTTCACTTTTCAAACGTCTATCACAATTTTTAAATGAATATGATCCAAATTATAATGCCAATTTTATTAATAGTCAAAAATTGTTGCCAAATTTAACAGTATAGAGAAGGCTACAAACTGGATTTCTTTTAATTGTTTATTCTTTGGAATACCAAGATAATTCTTTTTTAAAGCTGTGTAAATCTTACTATTCATGTTACATTCCAGCTTTTCTATATTTCAGATTCCTTTTAAAGTTAAAGAAAGCTCCGAGGGCTACAAAAAATTATCAGAGACTGCAGATCACTTAAAGAACATAATAATAATAATAATAATAATAATAATAATAATAATAATAATAATAATAATAATAATAATAATAATAATAATAATAATAATAATAACAACAACAACAACAACAACAACAAAATAATAATAATAAAAAAAGTTGGAAGGGACCTTGGAGGTCATCTAGTCCAACCCCCTGCTCAGGCAGGAAACCCTATACCATTTCAGACAAATGGCTATCCAGTCTCTTCTTAAAAACTTCCAGTGTTGGAGCATTCACCACTTCTGGAGGCAGTTTGTTCCACTGGTTAATTGTTCTATCAGGAAGTTTATCCTTAGTTCTAGATTGCTTCTCTCCTTGACTAGTTTCCATCCGTTGCTTCTTGTCCTGCCTTCAGGAGAATAGCTTGACTCCCTCTTCTTTGTGGCAGCCCCTGAGGTATTGGAACACTGCTATCATGTCACCCCTCACCCTTCTCTTAATTAAACTACACATACCCAATTCCAGCAACCGTTCCTTATATATTTTAGCCTCCAGTCCCCTAATCATCTTCTCTGTACTCTTTCTAGAGTCTCCACATCTTTTTTACATTGTGGTGACCAAAACTGGATGCAGTATTCCAAGTGTGGCCTTACCAAGGCATTGTAAAGCGATATTAATACTTCACATGATCTTGATTCTATCCCTCTGTTAATGCAGCCTAGCACTGTGTTGGCTTTTTTGGCAGCTGCAGCACACTGCTGGCTCATATTTAAGTGATGTCCACTAGGACTCCAAGATCCCTCTCACAGTCACTACTATTGAGCAAGGTACTACCTATGCTATACCTGTGCATTTGTTTTTTCCTGCTATATGTAGAACCTTACTTTTTTCACCATTGAATTTCATTTTGTTAGATAGCGCCCAGTCTGTCCAGATCCTCCTGTATCTTAAGCCTATCTTCTGGAGTATTGGCTATTCCTGCCAGCTTAGTGTCATCAGCAAATTTGCGGAGTTCCCCATCTATCCCCTCGTCAAAATCATTGATGAAGATGTTGAAGAGCACTGGGCCTAGAACAGAGCCCTGGGGCACCCCACTACACACTTCCTTCCATGTAGATGCAGTTCCGTTGAGGACCACACGCTGAGTACGGCCTGTCAGCCAGCTGCGAATCCATCTGGTGGTGATGCTATCTAAGCCAGATTTTCTATCTTATCAAGTAGCAAGGTTGTGATCTACTTTATCAAATGCCTTACTGAAGTCCAAATAAATTATATCCACAGCATTCCTCTGATCCACTAATTTTGTCACTGGGTCAAAGAATGCAATAAGATTTGTCTGGCATGATCTGTTTTTGACAAACCCATGTTGGCTTTTAGTAGTGACTTTGTTTGCATCTAAGTGCTCACTGATTCATTGTTTGATTATCTTTTCCAGAATCTTCCCAGGTATTGAGGTCAAGCTGATAGGTCTGTAGTTTCCTGGATTTATTTTTCCCTTTTTTGAAGATGGGAACTACATCAGCTCTTTTCCAGTCTTCTGGTAGTTCCCCAGTGCTCCAGGATCTTTGAAAAATATATTTCAGTGGTTCTGAGATCACACCTGCCAGTTCCTTGAGAACCTTGGGGTGTAATCCATCTGGTCCTGGTGATTTGAACTCGTCTAGGTTGGACAAGTGCTCACTTACCATTTTCTTGCCTATCTTGTGTTTCTATTCTGTTTTTTATGGCACTGTTTTTGATAGGTTGGACTGTTTTTTCCCTTTGTGTAAAAAAAGGGATGCAAAAAACGATAGTTCTGCTTTCTCCCTGTTGCTTGTCACCTTCTTGCCACTTTCCCCCACTAATGGACTAATCATTTCCTTAACTTTTTTCTTGTTTTTTACATGTTGAGAGAAGCTTTTTTTGTTATTTTTGACTTTGGTCGCAAGCCTTAGTTCAGTGATGGCGAACCTTTTAGAGACCAAGTGCCCAAACTGCAACCCAAAACCCACTTATTTATCGCTGGGTGCCAGGTGGGTGTGGCCTACTAGGTGGGCATGGCAAATTGGGTGGGTGTGGTGAAGGTGGGCGTGGTCACCTCAATGTTGCTCATGGAGAGGGACACCTGTGGGGGGTGGACAGGGTTGGGGGAGCTCCAGGTCTCTGCCAGGTCGAGCGGTAGGCAGGAGGCTTGTCCTGCGGGGTGAGGCAAGGCAGGGCAGGGCAGGGGTGCCATTGCCATGGGGCAAGGCAAGTGCTGGGGCGGCTGCTGCCTGACACCATTGGTCCCCACACACAGAAGCCAGCGAGCACATGGGGGCTGACGGTGTCTGTCAGTAGCCACAGCCTGCCTGCCCCTCGATCGGCACACTCTGGGGCTCCGCAGCCCATTGCCAGCAGTTCAAAGAAGCCACCTCTGAGCTAGATGGCTGGCCGACAGCTGAGGAGGCGATGCAGTGGGCTGTGCCTGGGAAAAGGAGAGCATGCAAGGCAAGGAGGGATGGTGGGGGGAGGGAAACCAGCCATGCTGGGATGCATCCGGCCCCATAGGACCTCAGCAAGTTAGCAGGCGGCTGGTTGAAGAGGGACAGTTGTCACCTCCGAGGCATGGCGTGGGTGCCCATAGAGAGGGCTCTGAGTGCCACCTCTGGTGCCATAGGTTTGCCACCACTGCCTTAGTTCATTTTGAGCCTTAGCTTTTCTCACGTCATCTTTGCAGGCACGGCTATTTGCTGATATTCTGCTTTAGTTATGTGCCCCTCTTTCCACTTTTTATACTTGTCCTTTTTATCTTTCAATTTATCAGACAGTTCTTTATACAGCCATGCTGGTTTCTTTTGAGAGCTATTATTTTTCTTCTTTGTTGGTATTGTGCTAGACTGGGCTTTTATTATCTCACTTTTTAAAATTTCCCAAGCTCCTTGAGTTGTTTTCCCCTTTAGGATTTCCATCCATGGAATCCTTCCCAAGCTCTCTCTAAGTTTATTGAAATTAGCTCTTTTAAAGTCCAAGACTCTAGTTTGACTGTGTTCTATTGCTTGTGCTTCCAGAATGTTGAATTCCAATATTGCATGATCACTTCCCCCAAGTTTCCTGTGGCTTCAGCACCTTCTATCATTTCATCTCTGTTATTGAGGATTAGATCCAAATCCCCTAGTTCCCTTCTCTACTTTCTGGGAGATAAAGTTGTCTGCTAGGCTTGTCAGGAATCTGTTTGATTTTCCACTTGATGCAGAGTTTCCAGTTGATAATTAAAGTCCCCCATTACTATTGTGATGTGCTTCCTACATATCTTAGTTAGCTGACTGTTTGGTTGAGCGGCCTATAGTATACACCTAGGCAATGTCGTTTCCCCCCCCTTTTATATTGACCCAAATGCACTAAGGACTGCTGTGAGAAAAACCACATTTTGTGAGGATATAATCGTCCCAATTGGTTTAGAGTTGAAGATGACTGGACAGCTCCTGTGGAACTGACTGGGGAGAGAGTTTGCCCTATTTATCTAGAAGAGTTTGAACACATGAGTCTTGAGAAAGTGGACAAGGTCCTTCGTAAAGTTAGTATACCAGGAAATACTTCCTGGTATTCCTTGACCAAGGAATCCCAGGAGTTAATTACTGGCTGGATTCAAATGGTAAATTCATCCTCAAGTTAGAGGGCTATCCCACCAGTCTTAAAAGAAAACAATGGTATGTCTCCTGTTCATTGTTGCATCATGTACTTTTGGGAGAAACTGATGAAGTTATGGCAATGTTAGAGGGGCCTGAAGAGAGTGACTTATCAGAATCCTTTTCAGACTGATCTGGGTTCAGCCAGAGACTGTGCTTATGCGTAGTGAGAATGGGATGGGCATTGTGACCCTATTGGTTCTGCCTGACTTTCCAGTGGCATTCAATAAAATCAACCATAGCATCCTACTGGACAATATGATAATCTCTAAGGGTTGGGAATGATAGGTATTGTCTATGTTTCTCACCCTTCCTCTAGAGCTGTTATCACTTGGTATTGGTAGGTGAAGTGACATCTAATCCAAGACCTCTACTATACAGAATCCCACCTAGCTTCATCCTCTCCCCACTCCTATTCAACATCAACATGAAGCCACTAGACAAGACTATCCTTATGCATGGGGTCAGGTATCATCAGTATACAAATAATACCCAACTTTATATTGAACCCTTTACTTCTTGGCAGAATCACATTTCTCCAAGTAGAACTGATACAGTTTGGGAATCCTCCTAGATTCAATAATCAGGTGGCAGCTATGGCCCAGAAGGGCTTTTGCATAAATCTGCCCAGAGTAACCTAGAACTGTGAAATGGGAAGCACAGAAACTTAATAAATAAATAAATCTGACCGACTTCCGGTGGCGACGCGACGCTGAAGACAGCCGTCTCCGGGCTGTCCGCTCCGCAGCTTTGTTTGAATCATCGAAAACAGCGCCGATCAGCTGTTTAGGTGATTCGGAAGCCCCCTCCCCGAGAGAAGAGGAGGGGGTGAGGCCCCAGGTAGGGGTTGAGCTCTCCGGGGCCGCCTGAGCTTTAAATTTGGGCGGCTGAAGGATCGAGCCCCCCCGAAGCCTGGGTTTGCTCCGGGCTGCGCAGCGTCTCTGCTCCGTGATTTTTGGAGCAGAGCCAAGCGTTAGCAACCACTCCTGCCAGAAGGAAGGACTCTTGAGTATCAAGACGCAGGCAGAGCGGTACAGGAGGTCAAGGTGAAGTAGACTTTTATCTTTACTCTCTAGCTCAACAGATTTTATGGATTAAAAGTGAAAGTGCGCAACAAGTGAAAGTGGGGGAAGATGGCGACGAAAGCCTCTAAAGTTCTTCGGAGTGCGGGGGCTTCCCCGGTGCAACAACTTCGTTGCAAGCTTTGCTCCCTCCCGCACCTGCTCCAGCATTGACTCTTAAGGATTTACAGGATGCCTTTGAAAAGCAAACACAATTAATGTCAGATATGATGGAAAAGCTGGAGGAGAAATTGGAGGAAAAGATGGAAGAGAAGTTGGAAGAGAAGTTTAGAGCAATGAGGGCAGACATCTTGTCTACAATTGAAAGTGTGGCTGTATGTGTGCAAAGCTTGGATGAAAAAGTGGAGGATCTTAGTCAAAAGAACTCTATATTAGAAGTAAAAGTATTAGAGAATGAAAATATAAGGGATAAAATGGATGGAGACTTGAGTCTGGTCCAGTACCATCAGATGGAGTTTGCTATCAGAATCAGGGGCTTAAAAGAGAATCCTAAAGAAGACTTAAAGCAGCTGATCTCCGAGGCTTTGGAAGTGGTACTGGGCCAATCAGCAGCTGAAATTGACGGAAGTATAGATAAAATCTTTCGTGTGAACTCATGGATTGCAAGGCAGAGGAAGTTACCTAGAGATGTGGTGGTTTACTTTACAAAGAGAGCAATTAGGGATGAAGTTATTCAAGTTGCTTATGATACTAAGTTTGTGGTTGCTGAGCAAGAAGTTCTGGTTTTAAAAGAGATTCCTCCAAAGATTTTAAGGAGAAGGAAAGATTTTGCCTTCCTAGCACAGGAACTTAAGAAATGTGACATCAAGTTTAGATGGGAGATCCCAGTGGGCATGGTGGTGATGCACGAAGGTAAAAGACACCGTCTGGTTACAGTGACCCAGGCACGTGATTTTTACAGCAAAGTTTTAAAAGCAACCCCTCTATCACTTCTGGAAGCTGAAAAGGGATATGGCGAGGGAAAGCCTCAAGATGCTGATGGAACACAGACAGAGGAGAATGGTGCTGGAGGGGATCAAATTACAGTTTCATTGGCAGCTGCTGGAGAGCAGAGGATGACTCGTGCCGCTTCAAGACGAGTGAGACAAGAGCAAGAACAAGATCAGCAGAAAGTCATGGAACCTCCAAAGCGTACTTACAGTGAAACTGTGGGAGGGGCGCGGCCTAAGGAAGTTAAAGGGGTCCTGGCAGACGTGCTCCAGAAGCTTCGGGACGCCAAGAATGGCGACTAAGTTCTTAACCTGGAATGTTAATGGATTAAATTCACCACAGAAGAGAAAGAAAGTTTTTCAATATTTAAAACAATTTAAGACTGATGTTATTTGTTTGCAAGAAACGCATATTAGGGTCATGGACCAAAAGTATTTGTTGAACTCAAGGCTGGGCACGCAATTTATTGCCTCTGCAACGAACAAGAAAAATGGAGTGGTTATTTATGTTAAGAGTACTCTGACAGCGGAACTAATTGAAGTAGACAAGCAAGGAAGATATGTTATGATAGATCTGCTGTTAGAAGGCAAAAAAATGCTTTTAGTTGGACTGTATGCTCCTAATCAACAACAAACTGATTTTTTTAGTTTACTACATACAAAGATTACCCAGTTGGATTATAAATCTTTTATTTTTATGGGAGATTGGAATGGTGTCCTAGATGTACAGCTGGATAAAGCTGGCTTCTTCAAGCGTGCCCCGAGTCATGCTAAACTGCCTAAATCTTTTTTTGAAATGAAGGATGACCTGGAATTGCGAGACATTTGGCGAGATACACACTTACATGAAAAGGATTATACTTTTTTTTCTGATAGACATCAATCTTTTTCTAGGATTGATTTTATACTACTGACTAATGACCTTTTTTCTAGGACTAAGAAGGTAAAGATTTGTGCAAGAACTGTATCAGACCATAGTCCAGTTTGGTTGGAGATTAACAAGGACAATAGAGATAGGCGCTCCTGGTGCGTAAATGAGAATTTGTTTAGAAATCAGAGAAATGTGGAAGAATGTAAAAAGCAGATGAAGGATTTTTTTGAAATTAATATGAACAAGGATACCTCTATGGACATGGTTCGGGATGCTAGCAAAGCTTATATGAGAGGGGTGTTAATATATATGAACAATAAATATAGACGTAATTTGGAAGTTAGAAGGAAAGAACTGGAGAATGAAATTAGGGAAAAAGAAAAGGCCCTAATTTTGAATCCATCGGATGCGAAGATTAAGGAGGTCATTAAACTGCTAAGAGGACAATTTGATAAGTTGATGGCCGATCAGGTGGCAACTAACTTACGGTTTGCTAGGCATAATACTTTTTGCAATGCCAATAAACCAGGTAGGTGGTTAGCCTACAGGTTAAGGAAAAAACAAAGGGCTTCTAATATAGATAAAATTGAATACAAAGGAAAGGTTGTGTTTCAACAGGATCTTATCAAGGAAGCCTTTGTGGATTTTTATTCTAAACTATATGTTAAGGAGAAGATTAATGAAACAGATATTGATGTATATTTGAAGAATGCTAGCATCCCGGTTCTTACACAAGAACAAAAGGAGGAGATTAATCAATTGATAACAGAAGAAGAAATTTTTAGAGCAATTAAGGAATTGAAGTTGGATAAAGCGCCAGGCACGGATGGTCTGACTGCGGTCTACTACAAACATTTACAATTGGAGCTGATAAAGCCATTAAGGGAATTGTTTCAGACAATTCAGAGGGGGGGAAAGGTGCCTCCGTCTTGGAGAACTGCTTTTATTTCTTTGATTCCGAAGGAAGATCAAGATGCTACTCAAGTAAAAAACTACAGACCAATATCACTTTTAAATACAGACTACAAGATATTTGCTAAGGTGTTAGCTAATAGATTGATGAGGGTTTTGCAACAGATGATTCATGGGGATCAAACCGGGTTTATTAGTGGTAGACAAATGAAAAATAATGTGAGGCATATAGTTGATGTGGTGGAGTTTTTGGAAAGGAACAACCAGATCCCTGCGGCGCTAATTTTTTTAGATGCTGAAAAAGCTTTTGATCAATTGAATTGGCAATTCTTGATGAAAGTTTTAGATAAAATGAATTTTGGGGATAAATTTTTACAACCAATTAGGGCATTATATCAAAAACAAACTGCCCGAATAATAGTTAACAATAGTCTGACTGAAGTATGCAATATTGAGAAGGGCACAAGACAAGGGTGTCCGTTATCACCTTTATTATTTGTTTTAACATTGGAGATATTATTGATAAAAATACGGAACTCGGAAAAAATTAAGGGTATTCAAATTAGAGATCAGGATTATAGATTGAGGGCGTTTGCAGACGATCTGGTTGTTACGGTGACTCAGCCAGAAAACTCTGTTGTGGACCTGATGGAGATAATAATGCAATATGGGAAGGTTTCTGGATTTAAGGTTAATGTACAAAAAACAAAAATTCTGGCCAAAAATATGACAACACCGCAAAAGGCCCTTTTAGAAGGATTAACTGGATTTGAGATTGTTAAAAGGGTCAAATATTTGGGGGTGTATTTGTCACCCTCAAATGCAAAGTTATATAAAAATAATTATGAAAAGTTATGGGGAAAAATTCAAAAAGAATTGGAGAGTTGGGAAAAATTGCAATTGTCTTTACTGGGAAGAATTGCAGCAGTGAAAATGAATGTCCTGCCTAAATTTTTATTTTTATTCCAAATGATACCGATTCTTAAAAAAGACTCTAATTTGGAAGAATGGCAACGGGGTATCAATAAATTTGTGTGGGCAGGGAAAAGGCCACGAGTTAAACTTAAGATTATGCAGGATACTCCTGAAAAAGGTGGTCTTAAAATGCCTAATCTTAAATTATATTATGAAGCTGCTGCGTTGTCAGGAATAAGTGATTGGATTAATTTGACACAAGGGAGATTATTAAATCTTGAGGGCCACGACTTGTTATTTGGCTGGCATGCATATTTGTTGTATGATAAGAAGGTAGATAATGTATTTAAAGTGCATATCTTAAGACAGGCATTGTTGAGAGTTTGGAAGAAGTATAGACATAAGTTAGATTGCAAGATGCCGTTGTGGGCAATCCCGAAACATGCAATAGAAAATATAAATGTAGGCTTCAAACATGATGTGACTACGTATAAGGAGATCTTAAGTTTGGAAAGGAACGTCTGGTGTTTGAAGCCGTACAATCTCTTGCGAGATGAGAAGATCGTTCAAACTTGGTTCCAATATACTCAATTACGTGCCAGGTGGAAAGAAGACCAGAAAATTGGTTTCTCAATGACTGATGAAAATTTGATAAAGCAAATTAGAAATCAGGGTCCAGCACATATTAAACGGATTTATCTTGCATTGATAGAAATTGACTCAGAAACAGAACTTGTTGAAGACTGTATGATAAAATGGGCCCAGAATATTCAAGAAGTTATTACAATGGACACGTGGGAAAAGATCTGGGTGAGGAACGTAAAATTTACGCAAGCCCAAAACCTAAGAGAGAACTTTTATAAAATGTTTTATAGATGGCATTTAGATCCTAAAAAGCTTGCAAGTACCGGTATGTATCCGAATTATCAACCTAAATGTTGGAGATGTGGTGGTGAAGATGCAACGTATTTTCATATATGGTGGACCTGCAAAAAGGTTAAGGCTTTTTGGATAAAAATTTGGTGGAATATGCAAAAGATCTTTAAGCAAAGGATAAAGTTTTGTCCGCAATTGTTTTTGCTGGGCATAATTACAGATGCTACTGTTGTGGACATTAAGTTGATGTTGAATTTAATTACAGCAGCAAGACTCTTAATAGGTCAATTTTGGAAAAAGGAGGAACTGCCGACTATAGAAGAATGGACTCTAAAGGTTTCTGACCTGGTGGAAATGGCAAAGATCTCGGCTTACTTGAAAGATCATTCGCAAGAACGTTATATTATGGAGTGGAAAAAGTGGATTGATTATATTCAGAACAAATATGGGACTAAAAAGTTTCACTTAGCATTTGAATAAGTTTTCTTTTCTTTTTTCCTTTTTTTATGTAACGTTAGTATTGCTTGTAGTCATTTTATATGAGCTAGAGGGCGATAGAATTAATAGTTTATTGTTTTTAGCATATGGATGTTTATGATTGTTTTTTGTTTTTATACCTTGTACTTAGCTCTGGGAAGTCGGGGGGGGGAGGGGGAATGGGGGGGAGGGATAGGGAGGGTTAGGTAGGGGTGGGGGGATTGTTAAAGATAAAATGTACTCTAAAACTTTTCAATAAAAAAAAGAAAGATCATTCGCAAGAACGTTATATTATGGAGTGGAAAAAGTGGATTGATTATATTCAGAACAAATATGGGACTAAAAAGTTTCATTTAGCATTTGAATAAGTTTTCTTTTCTTTTTTCCTTTTTTTATGTAACGTTAGTATTGCTTGTAGTCATTTTATATGAGCTAGAGGGCGATAGAATTAATAGTTTATTGTTTTTAGCATATGGATGTTTATGATTGTTTTTTGTTTTTATACCTTGTACTTAGCTCTGGGAAGTCGGGGGGGGGGAGGGGGAATGGGGGGGAGGGATAGGGAGGGTTAGGTAGGGGTGGGGGGAGGGGGGATTGTTAAAGATAAAATGTACTCTAAAACTTTTCAATAAAAGAAAGAAAGATCATTCGCAAGAACGTTATATTATGGAGTGGAAAAAGTGGATTGATTATATTCAGAACAAATATGGGACTAAAAAGTTTCATTTAGCATTTGAATAAGTTTTCTTTTCTTTTTTCTTTTTTTTTCTCTTTTTATATGTAACATTAGTATTGCTTGTAGTCATCTTATACAGTATGAGCTAGAGGGCGATAGAATTAATAGTTTATTGTTTTTAGCATATGGATGTTTATGATTGTTCTTTGTTTTTATACCTTGTACTTAGCTCTGGGAAGTCGGGGGGGGAGGGGGAATGGGGGGGAGGGATAGGGAGGGTTAGGTTTAGGTAGGGGTGGGGGGAGGGGGGATTGTTAAAGATAAAATGTACTGTAAAACTTTTCAATAAAAAAAAAATCTGAGGTGCTGGTTGCATTCTTTTCTTGAATGGGAGAGTATTCTTACAGTTACTAACTTTTACTATCTTTTACTATATCAGTTACTATATTTCTTCTGCTGTCTCTGTCCAACCAGAGTTGGTGAATACAAAGTCAGGCTGTAAAGCACTACAATCCTATCCGACCTAGGAAGTACAACTTTTCCATTGCCCTGTGGAATACAATATTCCTGAACCTTTTTGCAGGGCTTTCATAAAGCTGTGAAAACCTAGTTGTTCCAGAAGACCTTGCAATAGGATACATGGCCTACTCTTTGATAATTAAATCTTAATTGCTATAAGTGTTTAATGTTGGTTATCCTCCATAACGTATGACTATAAATTACTTTTGTTTTCTATTTTATAATTTTATGGTTATTTCAATCTTAATGTGTAATCCACCTAGTGTTATTTTGGTAATTGAAGTGATAGACATTTGCATCTAGAATTATTGGCTTTAAATTAATAATTTTAATATTAGGTAATTGTAATATAATAAATCATAAGCATTTATTAATTATTTATTGCAGTCTAAACAATATAGTATAACTGTTTATCAGAGAAAGAAGAAATTAGATATACCATTACTAATTCATAATGCGGTTTTACAATGACAAGATTTTTGAAATTTATTCATAATTGACCAAATTTTAGCTCAGCAAATATAATTTTTAAGGACATGTCTACATACTACAGCTTTCCTCTCATCTCCAGCATATAATGAGGTCAGCTAACTTTGGGTTTTTCTGATCTGGTATTTTCTCCTGACACAACCTTTCAGTGGCAATTGTGATAATGTAATAGCAGTGCTAAAATCTAACCAGTTCCTAATGACAGCTTTTAGCTGCTCTGCCTATAAGTATGTCCCTTATTTCAACTTTTTTCATGGCCATTTTGGTTTGTGCTGCTGGTCTGATATGACATGATTGCTACAGAAAGTGGCAGACCAAGATTCCTCTAGTCAGACATATAACAATAAATGCCCCGACGCTATGTTGTTTCTATATAGGTCTGATTGAAAGGCGACTGGAGAAGTCCTGATCTATCATTTCAAATTTTATACAAACAAATGCTCTCAGAGATTTAGCAGGCAGGTCACATTAAGATCACCACAACATTTCTTCTGTTAAAAGGTTCTGCCTCATAATTAAATTTACCATTCCATTCATCTAATCTACGTTTACTTTCTCCTATTAAGAGTGAACAGAAAGTTTTCTGTAGTGTTCTGGAATGATGGAATAAATTATCTGTGAATACTGAACTCCAAGGTTAATAAACTCTTTTACTGTAAAATATAACTTTTATAACATATTTTATGATTCTCTATATTGCCAATAATTTTGTTTGAATATTTATAAATTTAAAATATCTATTTGGAAATCTATATTTTAAATAAATACATAATAATGCTGCATTTTGGACACATTTCTCAGTCTGTATTTATTTAGAATTTAGTATTTATATTCTGCCATATGAAAGATTTCTGATATACATTTATGATAAAAATATCCACGAGATAAAGAAGGTAGTATGGGAATGGGAAGAGAAAACTAGTTTACTAGATGCTAGATGATAAAAAGACAGGTTTACTTAGATAACATGAATATACTTGATACTCTCATAATGTTACAAACAACTTTTAATGAAAATAAAAAGAGTTTAGTACACATTTACCTAGATGATGTTGATCCCTTTCAGAAGTATTTGAGAGGGAACTAAGGTTGGAGGAAGGCCTGGATCCTATTCTGTCAGTCTGTACCTCATGAAGGTCCTGTAATAATTTAGTTGTTTCATCGAAGTGTAAATGATTGTCATCATGATCAAGTTCTTTCTTTACTTTACCTGTCAATAAATTTGAGTACAAAATCAGGAATATTTGTTAGTCCATCAGTCTTATATAAAGATAGATAAAAGTAATATATGCCGAATAAAATGTAAGAATAAGGCTAATAGGGACTAGGTTGCATATGAAACTTCCCTGGGTGCTGACCCAGCTTCTTATCCTTCCTGATTTTAAAACAATTATTTTAAATAGAGCATTTCTGATTTCCTTATTTATACATAATATGAGGACTACATAAAATTTTTAAAGACTATATAAAATTGGGAATCAGCAACTTGGTACCTATGATTACCATAATATACATGATGACCTGTTGATGGTCTGAGCAGAATCCAAATTAAACTATTTTTTTTTAAAAAAGCGAAATGTTTTAAACCTCCTAATTTTGCACAATAATGCTTCCAGATGAAATCCTGTCAGATACTATATTATGTGGCTGCTAAAAATGCAAGATTCTCCTTAATATGTTTTCTTATCTTATGACTTGATTTACACATTCTTTTCAGAGAAAAGGAGTGCTAGAATTGAGGAATCTTCCGAGCAGTTTAGAGCAGGGCTTTTCAACCTTTTCACCCATTGTACCACTTTTAGGATATCGCAACATCTGAGTACCACAAGTCACCTAGCAAGGTGTCAAAAACCTGGATGACCAAAAAAAAAAAAAAAGGAAAAAAAGTGATGAAGTACAGGTAGTCCTCGACTTACAACAGTTCGCTTGGTGACTGTTTGAAGTTACAATGACACTGAAAAAAGTGCCCCCCAAGCCACAGCTGAGCAAGACACCTGCCTGCCCACCCGGCGGCGCTCTTCCTCCTGTCCAAAGTTTTCATTGTTGTGAGCATTTCTATTGAGGATTGACAGTGGGGGTGGGGTGAGGGGGTGTTTGGTTTTTATTTCCACCCCTCCACTGGGTGGTTGCAGCAGGTTTTGGTTACTTCACATGACCCTGGGACACTGTGACCATCATAAATATGAATCAGTTGCTAAGCATCTGAATGTAAATCACAAGACCCTGGAGATGCTGCAACATTCCAGCTGATTGGTGCTTCTTCTGGGCTCAGCAAAAGCACTGGGATCAGCGCCGAGTTCCAGCTGGAGCCTGGCGCTGATCCTGGGGCTTCCGCTGAGTTCTGACAGCCCCAAAGAAGCGCTGATCCTGGCACTTCTTCTGAGCCCTGACAACCCTGCAGGTCCAGCCATCTCTCACTCAGGCTTGTGCAGTGCTACCATTGGTTCAGCTCATTCCTTTCCCCCGCTACCACTTTTCTAGGATGGTCGCGTACCACCTGCCAGGTGCCAATGTACCATAGGTGGTACCCGTACCACTGGTTGAAAAGCCCTGGTTTAGAGGGAATAAATTGAGTAAGCATATTTTAGCATTGGGAGCACAGCCATAGTCTGCTTGAATTAGCACCTTAAACAGGATAAGGACTGGTTTAAATAACTGACAAGTGACATGAAGCTATGGGCATCTGTAGAAGATGCTGTTTTTCTCAGAATGCTCCCTCCCTCCCTCCCATTTATATATATATGTGTGTGTGTGTGTGTGTGTGTCTGTGTGTACACACTGTATATGTAAGTATATACACACAGTCACGCAGTGTGTATATGTATATATGCAAATACTTACATACATATACATACATACATATTTATACCCACATATATACACACACACACATATTCACACAACGTTATAACTGCAAAGAAGCTGAGCATATGCTAATACGCAGATACTACATTGTTTTTATAATTCTGTCTCCCTCCAGGTGCTGCCATTTAGAGCAGAACCCATGATTTTCATAGTAAAGCACTAAAAGGAACAAAGTATATATTATAAAGTTTGATCAAAACCCAGCAATTCCCAAGCAATTTAGTGGACTAATGGAACAAATAATATATATAGTTATTTTTACCTTCAGTGCTGAACTACTGCATAAGAAAACCTACCTAATGAACTCAACATGGATATATCAAGTGACATATCTGAATAAGTTTTCATAGATAAAAAGTCCAAAACAGAACTACTATTATCTCCAATGGCTTCTCCAATCTGAAAAAAGAAAGAAAATTTGGTCAATCAAGGTGTCCACAAAATTTTAATAGACATAGATATAATTATCATATTTATTGGGCCTGTCACATACAACATTCCTTGTACATATAAGTCATATAAAACTGATTAGTTTGAGCATATTGTGGACAGCATACTTATGTGCAAACAAAGCTGAGTTTTACTCCAAGTCTATTTGAACTATTATGTGCAAGCTATGTCTAATTCAGGACTACTTTGTGAGCCAGCATACTCTTGTACCATCTCATAAACCAATTAGTATATGCAGTAACATACATACTGACAGGCACTCAATATACACTCATCCATTAGTTAATTTAAAGTCATTTCTGAAACGCTGGAGTATTGTATCTGAATAGTTTTAAAATTACTATTTAAAGTTTTATTTAACATCTACATGAAACTGGTGTCATCAATAAGTCAGTAATAACCAGCTTTACTGACTTAGCAGGAGATGGTGTATAGATTCTTACCTCTGTGTGGATGCTCAGTAGGACTGGATGATAGAAATAGTTCAGATTAAATCCCAGCAAGAAAGAGCCTTGGTGGAGCAGTGGGCTAATGCCTCCTTAAGTAACACCAGCTGCCTGCAATTAGTGCAGGTTCGAGTCCCACCAGGCTCAAGGTTGACTCAGCCTTCCATCCTTCCGAGGTAGGTAAAATGAGGACCCAGATTGTTGGGGGCAATTAAGCTGACTTTGTAATAATGCCGCTTGGGGGTGTGTGAAAGCCCTAATAAGCAGGCATATACAGAGAATGAAGGCTACTGCTAAGTTTGTAAGCCGCCCTGAGTCTTCGGAGAAGGGCGGGATATAAATGGAATTAAAATAAAAAAATTAAAAGAAAGATTGATCACTTATCCAGAAAAGCATTTGGCTCTAGGCTGGTTCCAACTGTGGCTTAAAATGGGGTTCTATAAACCTAGATCAGTCACATGATCTGTAAATTCTAGACTTAGCAGTAGAGCAACAGGTAGGGGCTATGATTGGGATACCTTTGACTGAGTTAGGTTGGTATGCTAGGTATGACTGATATTGGAATGAGAAGTTCTGTCAATAGTCACAAACAGCTTCATCACATTATGGCTGGATCACGGTAATATGTTTTACATGGGGCTGCCCGAAAACAGTGGCCCCCAAACATTTGGGCACCAGGTACCAGTTCTGTGGAGAAAGGTTTTTCTACAGACCGGGGGAGACATAGTTTTGCATGTTGCCTGCATTCCGTGGATAGAGCTTTGCTTGTTTGCGTGACCTAGTTGCTGGCATGTGGTGGACAAATGCCAGTCCACGGACCATGCACTGAGGCCCCTTAGAAGATATTTCCAAAATTATAATTGTTCCAAAATAAAAAATGCCTGATTGTTGACTGACCAGTATCATTTCAGTAGAATAACATCTGTACTGCAAAGGCTGCACTTGTTTCCAGGTAAATTCCAAAGTGGTTGTCATTATCTTATTAAGCTGTTTATGATTTAAGCTCTCAGTATTTGCAGAATTCTCTTTCCTGACGATAGTCTGCCTATCCTGTGTACTGTACTTTTTTGGAGGAAGGATCTGCTTCTATGTTGCAGAAACAGGTCTTTTTTGTGGCTTTTCTAATATTATGGAATACCCTCCCTTATAATGTTAGGATAGCACTTTCCTTATCATCCCTTAGGAAAAAGGGGCTTATGACTCCTGGGGTGATTTGGCTGCAGAGTGTGTGAAGTAGTTAAATGCAGTAGAAGAAAAGGGGTCTGATTCTGGATTTCTTCTAGCTTTAAGGCATAGGGGGCTGAGTGAAGGAGGTTTGCTTGGCTCTTGTAAGGCAAGAACATTTCCATTGGTGACTGGTTGCATATGGTGAGACTCTATTTTAAAGTCATTGCTAGCAAGCAATCCTTACTGGAATCTCTATCCATTGCACCCTGAACTCTTTCCCTTTAATAACTCTGTACAGATAGTCCTTGATTTATGACCTCAATTGACCCCAGAATTTATGTTGCTAAGTGAGAAATTTATTGTGAGTTTTGTCCCTCTTAACAACTTTTATTGCCATATTTGTTAAGTGAATCACTGCAATTGTTAGTTAAGTTGTTAAGTGAATCTGGCTTCCCCAATGACCTTGCTTATCAGAAGGTTGCAAAACGTGATTACATGATCCTGGGATACTGCAACTCTTATAAATATGAACCAGTTGTCAACCATCCAAATGTAAATCACATGATTATGGAGATGCTACGGAAGTCATAAGTGTGAAAAATGGTCATAAGTCATTTTTTCTGGTCTTGTAACTTTGAAAGTGACCAAACGAACAGTTGTAAGTTAAGGACTATCTGTATTCTTGACCTGGATCTGTGTGTGTGTGTATGTGTGTGTCTGAAAGAGAGAGGGAGGGAGGGAGAGAGGGAATGACAAAGAATAAGGCCTGTAATCTTAAAAAAGAAAGAAGAGGGAAATTTAAAAGGAGGTAGGAAATGTAAGAACCAACTATTTGAAATAACAAATTAAGAGAGAATTAAACTTAAAAAGAAATATTACCATATTTTGCTTGGAGTCATCTGGGCAAGTATTACTTAACTTATGTTCTTCTTTTATGAGGACTGACGGAATCTAAAAACATCACATTTAAAGCTAATTTATACTTTATAATCATTTTCCTTATGGAATTATCATTTTTGCATCACTAGAGTTACAGCAGGGAAATACTATGTTTTTTATTTAAAGGCTTTCAAATAATTTAATAGGAAAAATCATGGAAAAAGTATGACATTCTTTTCTCCTAAAATAAGAGTAAAATTTAAAAGTGTTATAAAGATGAGGAATATTGGAGTAAACAATTTTAGAATAATAAACTATTATCTTCATTTATTACATAAATAAATCTTTCCTTTATATTTTCAGAACCATTTACAGTAAAGAAAAAGTATATTTTTTTACAAGAAGGGGAGGTTTAGAGATTTAATGCAACTTACTTTGAGATCATCTGGTGGCTTCATTGGAATGTTTCTTCTCTGAAAATTATAATAGTAAAAATAAATTAAAAATAATCTTGCTGTTTTTTGGATAATTAGTCTTTACTTAACAACTAATTGGGGCTGGAATTTCTATCATTAAGCAAAGCAGTTATTGGGCAAAACATCATGCTCCACTTAGTGAAAGTAGTTCTGGTCATCTTGGTTGCAGTAGTTAAACAAAGAGCTCGCATTTCTCTTGTCCTTGTATGAACAGCTACTTTGGGCCTGGCAAGCTCCATTCAGCAAACAAGGCTCCACAGTACTATTGTGCTTCGCTCCACATCAACTCCCTTCCATTTCCTCCTGTCTCCACCCTTTTGTTCACCCAGCACTCTGTGACCTACCCCTGCCATTCTCTTTTAACCTTCACTTCTTCTTCCTTCCTCTGCTGGCCTAGGATCCAGGGGTTGGCTAAGGGCATGGTTCTAGGACATGTTCAGTAAGAACAACAAGGTAGCAGACTTTCATATATCGAAGGGAGCTTGCTGGGCCATCAAGGAAGGAAGCAGAGGGATAGAGTTGGTAAAGGAGCCATGGTAGTATAGAGATGGTAGCACTGTATAAGGCTGATAATTGCCCAGGGAACTGTTGGCCCTATTGCCACCTTTGCTGGCTCTGTCCTGCTGACTCTTCCTAATTGGGACTGGCAAGCTCCTTTCGGCAAACAAGGCTTTGCCGTCCTACTGCATTCACTGTGCATATCCCAGGGCTGCATCCTCACCCAACACTGGGTTTTGGGCCAATAGTAAGAGAAAGGTCTCTTGAGGGGGGGTGGCAGTGGAGTGCAGAGTGGCCAAAAGGACAAAGGGGGGGAACAGATGGGTGGGGGAAATTTATTTTATTTATTTGTTTTATTGCATTTATATACCGCCCTTTCCCTGAGGACTCAGGGCGGTTTACAGGGAGTTAAAAATCAAACATACAAAAGTTAAAAACCAAGTTAAAAAATATTAAATCAACCCTGTACTCTTAAAAACCCCAGTTAAAATAATTTTCTCCTCAGCCTGGGCCCGAGAGCTCAAAGAGCCAGGTCTTCAGGCCCCGGCGGAATGATCGGAGGTCGGGGGCAGTCCTCAGCTCCACCGGCAGCTGGTTCCAGAGGGCAGGCGCTCCCACTGAGAAGGCCCTATCCCTGGGTGTCACCCACCGGCAATCTCTTACCGGCGGAACCCTGAGCAGACCCTCCCTGTGGGAGCGCACTGGGCGAAGGGCGTTTGATGCCGGCAGCAGGTGTTCCCTCAAATTGAAGAACACCTGCAGTTGTAAATGCAGGCCAGTTGCCAAGCATCTAAATTTTTATTCATGACTACAGGGATGCTGAATGGCCAAAGCTTCGAGAACTGGTTGTGGCTGCCACTAATTCAGCACTGTTATAACGCTGAATGATTGCTGAATGAATGGTTAAGCAAGGACTACCTGTAATTTACAATAATTTGATTCAGTAAGAAAATCAAATTTGATTTATATTGAAATTGAAAATGTCTTGCAGGATCCAATCTGGATCAGTCACTGGGACAGAGGTTTTGGACTTGTGCTAGAGGATGGGCCACCATGAGTCCGAAAGCTCAGAAGTCTAAACCTTTGGTTCCAATGACTGACCCAGACTGGATCCTGCAACATTATCTTGGGACATGTATAATTTGCCTTCATTCATGAAAATGTTTTAATTAACCTTATGTTCTACTTATAGATATGTATGATAATGGTTTTAGCATTTTAGTACTGTTTATTTTGAAGGTACTTTCAAGTATTACTTTCAACAGTTTTTAATACATGAATTTTATTAAAATTATATTTCATTTTTATTTTATATTTTGTTTTTCTCAATTCTGATTCTCATAGAATTATAGCCATATATAGATGTAAATTTACAATAGACCTGTGATCTTAAGTATATGCAAAGCTTTTTTCCAAAAACTGGAAATTTGATTATGTTAGGAATTAGTTTTTTAATGTACCCTTTAAAATTATATGATGAGTCAACTTATATTGTTTCCTCCTTTATTCAAAAATATATTCCAATTTGCAGCAGTGATCTCCATTATTCTTGGCAGTCTCCTACCTATGATAAAGGACTCTCTATGAAGATCTAGATATTTATTTCTAAAATAGGTAGCCTTTCAACTTCTCTATAATCTACTGGTATGCTTAAAATTTATTTTTAATCTTTCTTTTCAGCTCCTTGAAGACAACTGGATTTTATAACAAACTGGGGCTGTTCTGCACTAATAGGGCTGTTACATTTCATTAATTAATGAGCTTTCATCCTTTTGAATTTGACTTTGTATTATACCTGTTTCTCTAACACCAGTTAGAATGAAGAAAAATGAAACAAGGCTTGGAACATTCTCTTATTTATTTAATTTACATACACACACAACACACACCTACCTTCTATCCAGGACACCTTACTCTTCCTATTTTCCCCACAACAACAGCTTTGTGAAGTGGATTGGATTGAGAGAGTGACTGCCCAAGGTCACCAAGCTGGCTTTTATGGCTAAGGCAGGACTTGAATTCATGGGCTCTTGCTTTCTAGCTTGGTGCCTTAACCACTAGACCAAACTGGTGATTCCCTGCTTCTTGGAACAGAGAACAGAGTTGGAAGGGACCTTGGAGGTCTTTTAAGTCCGACCATCTGCTACCACAGGAGACCCTATATCATTTCAGATGATTGTCCTATGTGTTTTTGAAAGCCTCCAAGTGATGGAGCACTGACAACTTCTGAAGGCAAGTTGTTTCATTGGTTGATTGTTCTCACTGTTAGGAAATTTATCCTTAGTTCTAGGTTGCTCCTCTCCATGATTAGTCTTGCCTTTTGATGCTTTGGAAAATAGTTTGACCACCTCATCCTTGTAGGAGCCTCTCAAATATTGGAACACCACTATCATGTTTCTCCTAGTCCTTCTTTTCATTAGACTAGACTCAATTCCTGTAATGGTTCTTCATAGTTTTAGCCTCCAGTCCCCTAATCATGTTTTTGTTCTTCTCTGTACTCTTTCCAGAGTCTCAACATCTTTTTTATATTGTGGTGATCAGAACTGGATGCAGTATTCCAAGTATGGTCTTACTACAGCTTTGTAAAGCAGTTCTAGAACTTCATGTGATCTTGATTCTATCCCTCTATTAATAAAGCCTAGGACTGCATTGGCTGTTTTGGTTGCTGCAGCAGACTATTGGCTCTCTCACACAATTACTGGCATTAAGCCAAGTTTCACCTAGCCTGTACCTATACAGTTGGTTTTTCTTGCCTAAGTGTAGAACCTTATTTTTATCTACACTAAATTTCATTTTGTTAGATAAGGCCCACTCTGACAAGATCTTTTTGTATTTTGAATTTGTCTTCTGATGTGTTGACTCTTCCTGCCAGCTTAGTATCACTGTATTTGATGAGTTCCCCTTCTATTCTCACATCTAGATTATTTATGAAGATATTGAAGAGTATTGGGCTCAAAATGGGACTTTGGAATACCCCACTGCTTACTCCCTCCATGTGGATGTAGTTCTGTTGAGGAAGTACACATTCAGTATAATTTCTCAGCCAGTTACAAACCCACCTGGTGGTGGGGCTGTCTATCCCTTATTTTTCTGGAATGGTATAAGGTCTCCTGCTTGAGTAGAAGGTTGGATCAGAAGACCTCCAAGGTCCTTTCCAACTCTGTTATTCTGTTCTGTTCTATTAAAAGTGAAAAAAAAATCTGACGTGATTTATCTTGGTCTGATTTTTTTTTACATCTCAAAAAGCTGGCATTTTAACAGGGACGGAGTTTCTATATCCACTGTAGATATCTTCTATGACCTGAATAGTACCCCCTAAAATTTTATCTATACACATTATTTTAAAAAAGGAAGAACTCCTAGACCTTTAAACTATCTTGTAGTGAAAAGGATACTTTTTGTGACTATGTCACAATTTTTGATCTTAAAAAAGGAATTTAGAGGTTTTAGTTGTAATTCAGCTATAGTCCATTTTAAATTACCGTATGTGAATAATTTGTTTTAATAACAAAGCTGGTGTTAAGAATAATTTCAGCTATAAACTATTACATTTCAACAACTTCAACTCTTTATTATAAAGTAGGCTTTGATAGGAAAGTCTGGTGAGCACACTTACCTGTTTTAGTTGATAAATAGACTTGGAATGATCTCCACCAGTGATCTGATCCAGCAAGTCATCTACTATTTTTTTACTATAGCTTCCAGAATCTTTCACAAATTCTTGAAGACTAAAAGAAATTCCAGTGTAAAACAAATATTAGATGCATTCATTTTGCTTTTGACTATCTTTCTTGGATATTTTTAAAACTGTTCTCTTATCTATATTAGCTTCTAAATGAATTGGGTTCCTTCATACGCTAAGGCCATGTATATTGTCAACACTGTTATAAGATCAGGGGTTCAGTATTGCAGTTCAACAATCTTACCTTAAAGCACATTGAATCCCAGTCTCATCCCCATATGCTGAATATAGCAGTTCCATTTCATCCATTTTCAGATCATGAAAGATAGAGTGGTTTTGCATTGAAACCACTGTATTAGCACTTGAAAGAAATGTAACTGAAAATAAAAAAATGTGTTTAGAATATTCAAAAAATATTGGGCTTCATATATATATTACAATAAATAACTAGTTATACTTTGGGTTCTGTGATAGTGTGACTCCTAAAATTATAAATCAATTTGTGCAATTTTTCCAAAGAATAAAGAGTCTGGTGAAAGAATAAGACAGAAAACATTAGTGTCTTTTGAAGTTATCATCTAAGCGTTGTTCATAAACAATCCTACAAAGTGTTCTCTCTTATTTTAATGCCAACCTCTCTCTTGTTATCCCATTCTTTTGCAACATTTTCAGTGGAATCTTCTTGCAGCAGGACTTTGATCTTTGATATCCTGCAAAGCTCAGGCAGTCTAAAGACACTCATTATAAATCAAAGTCAAGGCAATAAACAGCAGCCAGCCTGGAGAAGGAGGGAAGTGGTGAATTCTCAACCAAGTTTATCCTTCCTGCCCAGCTGTTTATATTGAGAATCCTGATAATCAAACATGGGTATTTTATATCCCCTGACCACATCTGTACCTTTGGCTATATCTGTTCAGCCCGAGTGAAATCAATCATAAATTAAAAATCAAATGTAAGTAAATGTATGCGTATAGTTTATATAACTTCAATTTACACAGAATTCTTCTTTGTTTTATAAAAGATTCAGGACACTGCTGAGATTTCACACATGCAAAAGGGGTGGATAAATTCCTCTTTGCCAACTTTATCCATTTATCATATTCATTGAATGTTTTCATCTGGAGTTACTTCAAATAATTTTTTACTACAGCATTTTCTCAGAAAATCAAGGAGCTGGTTAAGATCAACAAGAAAGGAGACATTATTCAGGATCAATGCTATCTGGCAGACTAGTGATTGCTGAGTTTCAGAAACTTACAATATATGTACTAGAAATGCTTTGCAGATTGCTCGGTCCCAAGTGCTGTCTAAAAGCCTTATGAACCTATCATGCATTTGCAAGAACCATCTTAATTGGTGTTAGCTTCAATTAATATCAACATCTTTCCATAACAAGGGGCTAATAAAATGTTCCCAAGAATCAGATCGTATTTATCTGCTCCATGGTAAAGGTCAGATCAAATGCATGGCCATTTATGTGGTTTGTCTTGGCAATAATCTGGGATAAACCTACAGCTGTCATGGTAGCCATCAATTTCCAGGTTATCTGTGGCCCCAGACAGCACTGGATAAAATTACAGTGTCTAGGTGAATCCATAACCATTCCACAATGGGACTGGACAACTCAGGATGGGATACTGTCACCAATCTGTGAGAAAGATATAAGAGCAACATCCATGGTTTTTTTTCTGGCCCAGCTTCACCAATATGGTCTCACGTCTGGTTATAGCTCTTCAGAATAGCCAGTTTCCCTATACAATGCCATATCATGCCCCTGCTCCATGGTCAGAACTAATGCAACATATGGAAATTGTCTGGCTGGATTTCAGTCCAAGAGATTCCCAGCTCTTTGATCAGCCAAGTCTCACTGACATGCCAGATTGGGCCTCTCATCCATGACTAAACATTAAATAATGGATACCGCTAATTTTACTGCAAGCAGGTCTGTATACAAAAGTGTAGGCCTGAGTTCAGTGACCCCAGAAATTTGTTTGGCTGTCTTGATTGGAGGATCAGAAGTAAAGATTGATATCAAGTTTATAATCTCTTTTCTTTTGGAATGGCCTACCATCATCTCCCAGAATATTAATACATCTGCCCATTACTAACATTAACTGCCTCTCTGTCTTTACTTTGACTCTATCTCTCAGTTATGTCCAGGTCATTCCACTCCCATGGACTCCCAGTTACTCCCGGTCATTTCAACTATGTGGAATAATAATCCCTACCAAGTGCAAACAAATCACAATATTACAAATTTTCATGTGACAGCTATATCAAATTTATTATAATTTCCTACAATATCCAAAAACATTCCTTTCCCCCTTACCCCCTACTCGCCATCCCCAGCTTTTAACCAGCTGGGTCAGAATGAAGTAAAAGAACTTGTTCCCTGATTTCCCATTCCAGGGAGAAGTTCCTCTTTTCCAATTCTGTGACTCACACAAATAGCCAGTAGCTTTGTTCTTTTCTTCTTCTGCCCCTGATTACTCTGTTTGTTCTCCAACATTCTGCTCTATCTAAAAAGTAAGGCCAAAGCCACTCTTTGCTCTTCCATTTTATCAGAAACAGTTTCATAGGCCTCCTACATATTCAGCTTGTCTGGCATAAATCATGTCATCTGATATATTTCTTGACTTTTTCACCCTATCCAACCCACTTAGTCCTCTTCATTCCCCATCCCACAAGAGTCAAACAAGTTAGAAACTTCATCTCTCTACTCTCTAATGGTCTAGTTGAGCAATATTCTACCAAGAATTCTAACCACCATTGCTGGGGTTCTTAATTTGGAAACAGCATTCTAAATTGCAGAACTCCTAACTTGTTCAGCTGTGTGATGCCTATGGCAATAACCTCAACATTCCAAAAAAGCTATTTCCCTGGAGATTGTTCTCTTGCTGCTCACTAGGGCCTCCCAACTCCAATTTTATAAACTTTAAAAATGATAAAGTCTTTGGAGATGGTAAAAATATTAATTCCCTCTTTTCCTCTTTTTCATTTTATTATTTATTTATTTATTTATTTATTTAAATTTAATTTAATTTAATTTGTATACCGCCCTTCTCCTGAAGGACTCAGGGCGGTGAACAGGGCAATAAATACTAAAATACAGAAATACAAAAATTAAGAAGAGATTAAACCATAATGCCCAATAAAACAGATAAATTACATGATAAAAATCCCAAAACCCATCAGACCAGGCCGGCTTGTTCAAACAAATAGGTCTTTAGATCACATCGGAAGGAGCGAAGGTCGGGGGCCATCCGGAGCGCAACCGGTAAACGGTTCCACAGATCCGGCGCCCCCACACCCTCCCCCTGGGGGCCATCAGTCGGCACTCTCTGACCGGTGGCACCCTGAGGAGGCCCTCTCTGTGGGAGCGCACTGGGCGGAGGGAGGTTGATGCCGGCAGCAGGTGCTCCCTAAGGTACTCCGGACCCATGCCATGTAGGGCTTTAAAGGTCATTACCAGCACCTTGAATCTCACCCGGAAGACAACTGGAAGCCAATGCAGCTCGCAGAGCAGAGGTGTAACATGGGAGTATCGGGAGACCCCCAACACGACTCTCGCGGCTGCATTCTGCACCAGTTGGAGCCTCCGAGTGGTCCTCAAGGGCAGCCCCATGTAGAGAGCGTTGCAGTAGTCTAACCGAGAGGTCACGAGCGCATGAGTGACTGTACGCAAGGCATCCCGGTCTAGATAGGGCCGCAACTGGCGCACCAGGCGAACCTGGGCGAAGGCCCCCCTAGTCACAGTTACTATATGATCTTCTAAAGAAAGCTGTGAGTCTAGGAGGACTCCCAAGTTGCGGGCCCTATCTACGGGGGGGTAATAACTCACCTCCCATAGTAAGAGATGGGATAATCTGAGTTTGCCAAGATGCCGGCACGTACAGCCATTCAGTCTTGTTGGGGTTGAGCCGAAGCCTGTTCCTCCCCATCCAGACCCGAACCGCCTCCAGGCAACGGGACATCACGTCGAGGGCATCACTGGGGTGGTTTGGGGTCAAAATAAAAAGCTGGGTATCATCAGCATACTGATGATACCCAACTCCAAAACCACGAATGATCTCACCCAGAGGCTTCATGTAGATGTTCAACAGGAGAGGCGAGAGGACCGACCCCTGAGGAACTCCGCAAACGAGAGGCCTCGAGGTCGACCTCTGTCCCCCTGCCAACACCAACTGTGAACATCCCAGGAGGTAGGAGGAGAACCACTGAAGAACCGTGACTCCCACTCCCAATCCCCTGAGACGCCGCAGCAAGATACCATGGTCGATGGTATCAAAAGCCGCTGAGAGGTCTAATAGGACTAGAAGAGAGGAATGTCCCCTGTCCCGAGCCCTCCAGAGATCATTCACCAGAGCAACCAATGCCGTCTCCATGCTGTACCCGGGCCTGAAACCCAATTGGTAGGGATCTAGATAATCAGCTTCATTCAGGACCAAAGGGAGCTGATGCGCCACCACGCTCTCAACAACCTTCGCAAGAAAGCGAAGGTTGGAGACCGGACGAAAGTTGTTTAATACAGCTGGGTCCAAGGCAGGCTTCTTGAGGAGAGGTCTCACCACCGCCTCCTTCAAGGCGGCGGGGAAACTACCCTCACTCAAGGATGCAGATATCACCACCTGGAGCCAGCCTTGTGTCCTTTCCCGAGCTGCATAAACCAGCCAGGAAGGGCACGGGTCCAATAAACAGGTGATGGAGCTCAGCTTCCCCATAATCCTGTCCACTTCCTCCGGAGTCACAGGATCGAACTCCTCCCAGATAACATCGACAAGACCACGCATGTCCTGATCGTCAGACTCTGCCCAGTCGGACTCCAAACCGGTCCGAATCCGAGCGATTTTGTCTGACAGATGTTGGCTAAACTCCTCAGCACGACTCTGCAAGGGATCCTCTCTCACCTCCTGGTTAAGGAGGGAGTGGGTCACCCTAAACAGGGCAGCCGGGCGATTATCTGCGGACGCGATGAGGGTAGCGAAGTAATTAGACCTCGCCATCCTCATCGCCGCGAGATAAGACCTAGTAAAGGATCTTAGTCGCAATCGGTCGGATTCAGACCGGCTGGATCTCCAACAGCTCTCTAGGCCCCGTCTCCGACGCTTCATCTTCCGGAGCTCCGCAGAAAACCCTGGAGCCCACTGGGATCTGCACCGGGTCAGGGGCCGCAAGGGTACAACTCGGTCAAGTCCCTCTGTGGCTGCCTTTTCCCAGGCTTCCACTAAGGCATCCGCCGAGCTGTGAGCAGAGGAGGCAGGTGGGGACCCCAGCGCTGCCTGGAACCTCTCAGGGTCCATTAAGCGCCTGGGGCGGAACCATCTAGTTGGTTCAACAAGCCCACGGTGGGGAGTGGCAAAACAGAAGACCAGCCGCAGGAGATGATGATCGGTCCATGACAGGGGCATAACAATTGGAGAACCCCCACCTAGATCATCTAACCACCGTCCAGATAGGAAAACCAAATGAAGGGTGTGGCCCCCCCACATGAGTCGGTCCATGAATTACTTGCATCAGGTCCATGGCCGTCATGGAAGCCATGAACTCCTGAGCTAACTCAGATGATCCTCCCAGGGATGGTAGATTGAAGTCACCCAAAACCATAAGTTTGGGGAACTCAATCACCAGCCCCGAGAGGATATCGAGAAGTTCAGGCAGGGCTGCTGCTGCGCGACTAGGCGAAAGGTACACCAGCAGCAAGCCCAACTGCGCCCTAGGACCACATCTCAGGAGGAGGGACTCACACCTGGCTATTTGGACAATGGTGGCCTCCTGCGGACACAAGGTCTCCCTCATAACTACCGCCACTCCCCCGCCCCTACCCTGAGCCCGAGGCCGGTGCAGCACCCGGAAACCTGGAGGGCAAAGATCAACCAGAGGGACACTACCCTCTGGGCCCAACCAGGTCTCCGTAATGCAAGCCAGGTCCCCCAACCAGATCCCGGATGAGAGGAGCCTTATTGACAATGGACCTGGCATTCAAGTACAACAACCGGAGCTCAGGAGGCTGCACATCCTCGCTCCCGGAACCTCGGGGCGACACCAGAGGGTTGGAGCACCTCACCGCTTGGAGATAGCGGAGACGCACTCCCAGATGTCGATACGGCCCTCTGTTCGTACACCTGCTGCCATTCCCTAACGTCGTGGGAATAGGTAATCCCACGACCCGCTCCAGAGCTCCGGAGGCAACCAACCCCAGCTCCCCCCCACGTGATCAATCCCGGACCTGGCCTGAACAACAGTTGGTGGACTCCCCCCCAATTCCATCCAACCACGAAATCCCTCCCCCCTCCCTAACCCCACAAAAAATTTAACTAAAAAAGTAACCAGGGGCCTCTTATTAAATTTGTACCGGAGGCCCCTGTCCCTGCCCAGCCATCTCTCAGGGTCCCAACAATCGGGCCCTTCATCAAGAGGCAGAATGGAGAATAAGGCGGGTCGCAGCCAGGATGGGGGGGCACCCCTGAGGGCGAACAGAACCGTGCTGGAATAGCTAAGACGCATAATGATTGTCCAAATAAGTCTGGCAAAAAGGCAATCCCTAGCTCAAACAGGAGGATCTTAAAACAGAAGGTAAGTGTCCAATCTGCAAACCCAGCCCCACTGCCACTTGAGCTGGGTATAACCCCGGAACAGATCAACTCCCGTCCTCTCACGACGGTCAGGTCCGGGGAGCAGCGTGGAACACATAACCGGGGATAAGGCATACCACCTAGAGCTCTCACCTCTAGGAGATAGCAGCTGGTAAGTCTTGGCCACTCTCCCACAGTGGTTTTGTACCCGGGTCCTTCCAAAGCCTTTGGGGATGGGGGGCGATGAGGAAAAAGAGTCAGCAGATTAATCCAGGCATAAAAGCCAACAGAGTCACAAAATGGTGAGGAATCCTGGCTGCAAAATTCTTCCTCGCGTCAGGAAAGGACCAGATGATGATTAGGCCAATAGAGGAAGAAACCAGGAAACCCACAGTACTTCCACTGGGCCACAAACTCGGTTGGCTGGTTTCTGGTGGTGCAAAGCTGGTTTGTGCCTCTCAACCGTCCAAGGCACAAAGTGTCCGCACTCCACCACTGAGCCATGGTCACCACCCCGGAGCGGCCGCAGCACTCCAAGTCCCCTCGCCACCAGCCGCCCCAGCCGCCAACCACAATATCGCCACCACTCCACCACTCCGACGCCGCTCCAAGCCGCAACTCCAACAGCACCAACCATCAGCCGGCCGGCATCCAACAGAGCGCAGCTCCTCCAGGCAGCTGGTAAGTTCTTCCGAGCACCGCCAAGCTCCGCCAAGTTCTCCCGGGCTCCGCCAGGCTCCACCGGGCTCCCACAGCACCAACAATCAGTTGGTCGGTGCCGCATGGAGCGCGGCTCTTCCCAGCTCTTCCGGGCCTTCCGCCAAGCTCCACCGGGCTCCTGCGGCACCGACAATCAGCTGGTCGGCGCCGCACGGAGCGAAGTTCTTCCGAGATCTTCCGGGCCTTCCAAGGCTCCACTGGACTAAGCCAAGGGCCCTCCGAAGGTCCAGGGCTCGCGGAGCCAACTCCCATAACGGTGAGCTACACCGCCGCCCCGGGAACAGCCACCGACAACTTCTACTCGTCGTCCCCCAACCCAAGCCCCATCACAGAAGGAAAAAACACTTCTGTGGGACTCCCAGGGTCGCCAAGTTGCCGAACTCCTCGCGGAACTCAGCCAAACACGTTCGCCATCTTGGGCATGCACAATATAGAATTTTATAATATATTATAGCTTGCAAACGTCATCTTGGACAGCTAAAAAAGCTAATAACACAAGTTAATAAATTGTCAACACACAACCTTTACATATTCAACCAGTTTCCATTTTTCTTTTTTCACATATGATAAAGTTTTAAAATTATTTAATTGTACTATGATGCATGTTTTAATTGTATTTGAACATTTTTGTTGATTTTTAATAAATGTCATTGCTTTGTATTACATATGAAAAATGATATAAACATATTTTAAAATGACAATCTTTTTTTTTTAAATTGAAGGGTTCTGAACCAAGGACAGAATTCTGACCATACCACTGAAATATGTCTTTAGTTCAGCGAGGAAATACAGATAAGCATTCTTTGGTTTTTAAGCCAGTTATGGACAGCACAAAGACTTTGTATGCTTGAGAAAAGCTTGCATTATGGTACCTACATCTAAATGAAATCAATCATTCACATTGCAATGAGACCTACAGGACCAGACCACCTGAATCACTGGATATTTAGTAATTACATTCTAAAAAAATTCAAAATTAAATGAAAAAAAACCCTTATAAATATGAATACAAATGTTTAATCTTGTAAATATAAACATTCTTTGCATCACAGAACTTACCTTTATGCCTTCTTTCATCTTTGAAGCCTAATGCTGTAAAACCAGGTAGTAATTTGCTGGATAGAGAGCTCAGATCCACTGGATGGCTTTCCTCCTCTACTTTCAACAATAAACATATAAATAAATGTTTAGCAAGTTTTCAAAAGTAATAGGAAGATATCTTTACACACTATCATGGATTTTAAGAATTTCTGCCTGAAATTACTAAAGAGGCTATTCAGAAACTGTTAATATTTTAAAACAGTATCAGTTTGTTTTAATATGTTAGTAAAGAACAACTGGGCTGCAGAAAATACAATTTGATAATGAACAAAAATAAAAAAATGTTATTAGGTTATATAGTTAAGCAAAAAAGGATTATCTTTCTTTTTTCAGCCTTGTCTTTTTAAAAACTACAACAGAGGTATATTTTCAAAAAAGATCTATAAACAAATAATGACTGAAATTATACAATGCTCGATAAAACATTACTTATATTAAGCAGTATACACTGAATTGTCTTCATGATATGAAAAGTATATATTTTAGTTTAAAATCTTCACTATACTATTAGTTATAGATGTAAAAAGAAAACGCTGCTAAAAATAATATAGATAAGTATTTGATTTTTGACTTCCCCCTTCTTTGTAGTACTGAACTTTCTAAATTTTAGAAATTGTTCTCTAAAGAATTTATTTCTTTTACTAAAAGGAAGAGTCAAATATGTTGCATTAGCTCTGAGAAATTGATGCAAGAAAATTAATGAACAAGTTAATTTTGACATTACTGAATGAATGAATCAAGAAATTGAACATGTAAAATATGAAATTGCATTAAACATAATTATTAAAATATAATTAGCAATATAAACATGAAAGAGTTTGACATATAATAAACTAAATTGTTCGGTTAATCAAAAAATGTTGAAATACAAGTCATAATTCAAGATTACTTAAGAAAGTGAAAAATAAATTAAAGATTAATGTAATAACTTCAAATGATCGTTCCAATCAATTCTACACGCATGCTTTATTTAAAGAGGTCATCCCAACTGATCTTCACTGTCTTTTTGCTCTCCCTACTGAGAAAGCAAATATGTATCTTGGCTGCTAGGATGGCTTGGGGCTGAGTTTTGTGCTATGAACTTACTAGAGTATTGGCCAAAAGCCTGCGAATTATGTCAATATTAGCTCACCAAATATATTTCAGTTGCCAATTCTGAGACAAAAGCATATTTAATATTCAAATGGAGTTACCTATGTCTATTAAATAAAGATTAAAACATTATACATTTTCTTTTGGTAAATAAGGTAAAAGTACAAGCTTAGTCATGCATAATTAAACATATTTACAATGCAAAATATAAACTATTACAATTATCTGAAAATTACCTTCTGTTTCAGGATCTGATGGATTGAGTACACTGAAGATCAAAGATCCATCAGTATTCTTTTTCAGGTAACCTATCTGTATTTAAGTATAACAAAAGGAGGATCAGGTGTTTTTTTTTAATGTTTCCTGTTTAATCAGTAAATAACAGATCTGTTAGCACAGGGGTCCCCAGCCCGTGGCCCACTAAAAGGCCATGGTCTATTCAGAATTGGGATGTGTGAAAGGTGGACTAGCTCACACGAGGGTACAGCTCCACTCTCGCAAGTAGCGGGCTGGTGTGCATGTGTCTGTGTGCCTGCCCACTGTTCGTGTGAGTTGAGTTGCGCATGCTCATGTGCACTGACCCACCACTAGCATGGCCCAGTTCCCTTCTCCCCAGCCCGGCTGCCAAGTTGATGTTGAATGTGTCACTGAAAGAAGAGCTGTGCCTATACAATCTAATAAATAAATTCTTGAATAGGATACAAATATTTCTGTTTTTAAATATAATATACAATGAAACTGGATCCACACATTATACTAAAACAAAATTGTCTGTGTTGTTCTAAAAAAATAAAGCATTTGTATTCATAAATGCTCTAAATAAAAGAAGAAAATGGAATTATCCAATGTATTCATTTAGATCTTCTGTTAACACAATCAGCTGATACTGTTCATCAAATTTTAACTTTAATTCTTCTAGTTGGTTATACTGTTGGATATAGAGTATTGTAGAGTATTATCATAAGCAACATTAACATGTAGGTTAACTAACTGAATTCTTAAGAAGAACTTCACTGATAGAATAGTAAGAGCATACCATTTAATTTCCACGTATATACAAACAAAAGTCTAAAACATGTCATTTTAATCTTTATTGTAGAGATTTAACATAAAAACTCCTCATACAAAAAATATTCATGTACTAGGGAACGGTTGCTGGAATTGGGTATGTGTAGTTTAACGAAGAGAAGGGTGAGGGGTGACATGATAGCAGTGTTCCAATATCTCAGGGGCTGCCACAAAGAAGGAGTCAAGCTATTCTCCAAAGCACCTGAAAGCAAGACAAGAAGCAACGGATGGAAACTAGTCAAGGAGAGAAGCAAACTAGAACTAAGGAGAAACTTCCTGACAGTTAGAACAATTAACCAGTGGAACAACCTGCCTCCAGAATTGGTGAATGCTCCAACACTGGAAGTTTTTAAGAGGAGACTGGACAGCCATTTCCCTGAAATGGTATAGGGTTTCTTGCCTGAGCAGGGGGTTGGAGTAGATGACCTCTAAGGTCCCTTCCAACTTTATTATTACTAAATACTATGTAAAAATTCTTATCCAACTGAGCAAAGATTCCTGAAAAAAATAGCAAAACAAAATGTGAATTAATTTAACAAGACCTTGCTGTTTGGAAGACACTGATTGATCCGATCCCGTGCTTCATCTGCTGCGTGCTCTACCAAGGCCAGGACATGTTCTTCAGCTGTGCTGTCTGTCAGACTGCATGCATTTCCTTCTGGTTCAAATATACAGCTATAACAAAATACAAATTATTAAATAAATAACAAATCAACTGCACTCCCTCCCTACAAATAAGCCATTGGGTTTTATGACCCCTAGGTAAATATAATGGATTTCCTGGGTAAATCAGCATTCTTTTCATCTTACTATATTTTTTAATTTTAATATCATAAGACTACCCAGCTCCATCATGGCTCTAGATGACAGACAAAATTAAAAACAAAATTAACAGCAACAACAAAGCTATCTATGAGGAATAAAACCAAATATCCTCTCACATTTATCACTCCCACTAAGAGTCCACCACTTGACTTAATCAAAAGCCTAGCGGAGAATCCAGGCTTTAAGGTTTGTGGAAGGTTTAAGGAGATGGAATTTCAGTCATGCAGGCTTTATGATACAAAAAGCTTTATGACTGATAATTAGCATCCTGAATTGTACCCAAAAGCCTAGGGCAGGGGTAGGCAACCTTGGCTCTTTTATGACTCGTGGACTTCAAATCTCAGGAATTCTGGGAGTTGAAGTCCACAAGTCATAAAAGAGCCAAGGTTGCCTACCCCTGGCCTAGGGGGTAACCAGTGCAATTTATGAAGCAGAGGAATTACACAATCATACTGTGGTATGCTTATAACTTCCCATGATGCTGTGTTCTGGATTATCTGCAGTTTCTGAGTAAACTTTAAAGACAGCCACATATAAAGTATGTTAAAATAAATTTAAGACCCCATTTATATTCTTGTACTAAAATATCTCCCTCTGAAGTTTACAATTTTAAAAAAATATACATAAAATTTTATTTTACAGGACATTTAACAACATTTAACAGTCTCATTCAGAGACTGAAGTTGTAATGGTATGGAATGAAGGTGTCTTATGAACAGTCATTGTTCAGCTATCACAGTGTCCTTGCGATTATATTGCAATTGGGGCACTTCACAACCAGCTTACAATTACAATACTACAGTGTCCTGTGATCACAGGATTTATATTTGCAACTTTTACTGCTTCTGTTTGTTGTCACTGTGAGTCGGGATGGGTGGAGGCACGAAGGGAGGTTCAGCCGATCTCAATGTATACATGGTTGTACTTTGTCAATAAAGGTTCACTCATTTCATTCATTCTGACAAAGTCAATGAGAAACATAAATTGAGATTATTATTACTTTTCCAAATTAAATCTGGAAGTGTGATAATTCTTTTCTCATCTTTCATTTGTTTTTCTTTTTTTTAAATATATAGATATGGGCACTCCATTTTTTCTTTAAAGCCAGTTTTTTCCACCAAGAATGCATTCCAAATGATTACACCATAATTTATAATATGAATTCCTTATAAAAATATGTCCCTCTTTTTCAATTTTTCATTTTCCATTTTTAAATGGATTATTGAAGTCATTAAATCTAGCAAATATAATGAGCTTATCCTTGATTACAATTCTGAATTATTTAATGAAGAAATATTAGTCGTTTAGTCAAAGTTCTCATTCTCAGAAATGCCAATTGGCTAATCTAAGTTCCAGTCTTTTGCACCTGTTTTTTTACAGAAAAATGTCAAACCTTTTTATCTGCATCTTTACAGTGTAAGTGACAGCTTTGCCTGCATCTATAAAAATATCCAGATATTATGGAGTACCCTATGTATATTTTATTCTTTTTCCTGAAGGGTAATTATAAAAAATAAATAAATTCCTCTTCTTTCTAAGAATATGTCACAGTACTACCTGGAAAAATTTTTATAGTATCCTCCACTTTCAAAATTTAATTTCTTTTTAATTCCAATACTGCCTCTTTAGTCTTAAATCAGGTATAACTTATACATAGTCATGTGAAAATGTAAATACACTGCATATAAAGTTTTTCTCTTTTATTAACGTATGTGGACATATTAATATTTTATTGCCATTCAACAATATTTAAAGATAATGCAACTGTACAAAAAGCTGTATAAAATTTACTTTGCAATCATTTCTTCAACAAAATATTAAGTAATGTCATTTCCTTCTGTGGGAAAAGTAGGCAATCCTTGATTCTAACATTTGGTACTGTTCCCTTTGGCAAAACAGCCTGCAATAGAATTTGTTACAACTGTGTAACAAACTCTGATATTGACAGGGAGGAATTTTTTCCATTCCTTGATGCAGAATTTTTTCAATTGTGTAATGTTTGAAGGGCTTCTTGCACGCACTGTCTGTGTCAAATCACCCCACCACATCTTCCTGGATTTAGATCTGGACTTTAACAGCCATTCCAGAACCCTGCATTTCTTTTTCTTTTTCTTTTAGAGCCATTCCTTGATAGATTTACTGCAATATTTAGGTTGCCAACGTGCAAAGTTTACTTTCAGTGGAGCTTCAATTTTCTGACAAATGGTCTCAAATTATAATGAAGAACTCATAGTGGATTCTAAGAGGGTAAGCTGCTAGGTCCTGATGTGGCAAAACAGGCCCAAGCATAACATTTCCACCACATTTTACAATTGGTAATCAGGTTCTTCTTGTGAAATGCTGTCTTTGGTTTTGATAACTTCTGCTATTATGATCAAATAACTCTATTGTTTCCTCATTTGTCCTGAATACATTATTGCAAAAGTCCTTTCTTTTCCTAGGTCAGAGGCTCCCAACCTTTTCTATACCCCACCACCCTTAGAATGCTTCTGATATATTCTCGCACCCCTTACAAAAGTTCGAAATAACGGAAATGAATTATGCATATACACTATAACCCAAGTTTTCGCACCCCCTGGAATATCATCTCGCACCCCAGGTTGGGAACCCCTGACCTACAGGTGAAACTTGAAAAATTAGAATATCGTGCAAAAGTTCATTTATTTCAGTAATGCAACTTAAAAGGGGAAACTAATATATGAGATAGACTCATTACATGCAAAGCAAGATAGTTCAAGCCGTGATTTGTCATAATTATGATGATTATGGCTTACAGCTCATGAAAACCCCAAATCCACAATCTCAGAAAATTAGAATATTGTGAAAAGGTCCAATATTTTAGGCTCAAACTGTCCCACTCTAATCAGCTAATTAAGCCATAACACCTGCAAAGGGTTCCTGAGCCTTTAAATGGTCTCTCAGTCTGGTTCAGTAAACATCACAATCATGGGGAAGACTGCTGACCTGACAGTTGTGCAGAAAACCATCATTGACACCCTCCATAAGGAGGGAAAGCCTCAAAAGGTAATTGCAAAAGAAGTTGGATGTTCCCAAAGTGCTGTATCAAAGCACATTAATAGAAAGTTATGTGGAAGGGAAAAGTGTGGAAGAAAAAGGTGCACAAACAGCAGGGATGACCGCAGCCTGGAGAGGATTGTCAGGAAAAGGCCATTCAAAAGTGTTGGGGACTTTCACAAGGAGTCGACTGAGGCTGGAGTCAGTGCATCAAGAGCCATCACACACAGACGGATCCAGGACATGGGCTTCAAATGTTGTATTCCTCTTGTCAAGCCGCTCCTGAACAACAAACAACGTCAGAAGCGTCTTACCTGGGCTAAAGAAAAACAGACCTGGTCTGTTGCTCAGAGGTCCAAAGTCCTCTTTTCTGATGAGAGCAACTTTTGCATCTCATTTGGAAACCAAGGACCCAGAGTCTGGAGGAAGAATGGAGAGGCACACACTGCAAGATGCTTGAAGTCCAGTGTGAAGTTTCCACAGTCTGTGTTGATTTGGGGAGCCATGTCATCTGCTGGTGTTGGTCCACTGTGCTTCATTAAGTCCAGGGTCAACGCAGCCGTCTACCAGGAGATTTTGGAGCACTTCATGCTTCCTTCCGCAGACGAGCTTTATGGGGATGCTGACTTCATTTTCCAGCAGGACTTGGCATCTGCCCACACTGCCAAAAGCACCAAAACCTGGTTCAATGACCGTGGGATTACTGTGCTTGATTGGCCAGCAAACTCGCCTGACCTGAACCCCATAGAGAATCTATGGGGCATTGCCAAGAGAAAGATGAGAGAAAATGAGACCGAACAATGCAGAAGAGCTGAAGGCTGCTATTGAAGCATCCTGGTCTTCCATAACACCTCAGCAGTGCCACAGGCTGATAGCTTCCATGCCACGCCGCATTGAGGCAGTAATTGCTGCAAAAGGGGCCCAAACCAAGTACTGAGTACATATGCATGCTTATACTTTTCAGAGGTCCGATATTGTTCTATGTACACTCCTTGTTTTATTGATTGCATGTAATATTCTAATTTTCTGAGATTGTGGATTTGGGGTTTTCATGAGCTGTACGCCATAATCATCACAATTATGACAAATCACGGCTTGAACTATCTTGCTTTGCATGTAATGAGTCTATTTCATATATTAGTTTCCCCTTTGAAGTTGCATTACTGAAATAAATGAACTTTTGCACGATATTCTAATTTTTTGAGTTTCACCTGTAGGTGCTCATGAGCAAACTTTAATTTAGCTCTGATGTTCATTCCACAGCAAAGGTTTCCTTCTGGCATCTCTCAAGTAGTAATTTCTGCAGCTTCTTTCTAATGGTGGATTTATACATTTTGATATCAATTGTGGTGAGAGGTACCTGTAGGTCACCTGATAAAATTCGGGAATATTCAAAGACTTCTTTCAGCATCTTGCATTCTGCTCTCAGCTGAACTTGGCCCAGTTGAGTTGGCAGTTGTTTTAAATCTTCAGTTGTAGATGAACTTCGGCAGACAAATGAATGATGTCCAACTATTTGGTGATCTTTTAAAATCTCTTCCCATATTCATAGACATCTAAAATCTTTTTCTGAAGGCCTCAGAGAGCTCTTTCAATCCAAGCATGGTAAAACCACACACTTCAATAACAAAGAGCAAATCAACTAAATGTCTGAGGTTTCATTAAGACTGAATCCTTCCAAATCCCGATTTTTTTATTACTATTATTAGTTTTCCAATATTACAATATCTTTAAAAAGCAACGGGGTGTCTGTGTTACAATAGTTCCATTTCAGACAAATACATATTATTGCAAATCGCCAAATTGTTGTAACTAATACTTCCTCTCTCTTATTTCCTTTAATACATACTATCTCTTATCTAAATTAACATACTTCTCATTGCTATCCATCAATCATTTAATAGTTTTCTTATATTTGTGAATACTTTAGTATATTTTATATTTTAACATTCCATCTTTAAAACATCAAATACCTTATATATTTTTCTAGCTTTAATTTTACATTGCTATTAAAATTAAACGTTTAAACTTTCTCATTTTCATATTGCTAAATAACCTCCTTTCCCTTTACACAATTTTCTCCGATACCTAGTAATGTAAATACACTTCTTATTTATCTCATTTCCATATCAATGTTAGTAGTACAATACTAAAATGGCAGTTATTAGGATACCAATTGCAAGGAGAAAGAGGATGTCAATATAATATTCTTATTTCTCATTTATAGTTTCCACATATTAAAAATTAACCAAAATTTCTTCCATTTCAACATTTAATACATCCTTTCATGTCACTACATCCAAGTATATTAGTATATTAATATATTAGTTACATTCTATCATTCTTAACATATATACATCTTAATCCATGTCATTTATAGAGCTCAATATTTCAATGTTAGTATTCATACAGCTGTGTTTTATTTTTATTTTTTAATTAGTCAGTATTTTTATCTACTCATCAAAACAATCTCTCGTAATCCAAGTACAATCCTGTCTATCTTGGTATTATCTATTTCAGGCCTCTTAAGAATGTCCATATTTCTTCAATCTTATTCTTGCTTTCTTCCTTTGCCATGTCATTTTTTGCTTCTTTGCCTCAGGGTCATCAAAGCATTCTTGTGTTGTTATATCATACTGAAGTGGCCCTCCAGTCTCCATTTTTGAAGGATTGAAGAGTCTGTTAACAGCACCAAATCCTCTCATTATTTTCACCTCTTGATATAATTTTCCTGAATAAATTTTTTTCCACCTGTTTGTCATTATGATCTTCAAAAGTCTGTATTTGTTGAATATTTAATTATTCTGCCAATGTATTTGATTGTTCAATTTCTTCTGTTAAGTTCTGTCCCGATAAAATATTAGTTGTAGTCACAGTTTGAGTTTTTTTCTTCGAGATGCTTTCTAATTTGCTCTTATTTCATCACCAGCTGTAGAAACGAACTGATAAGTTTGGTAAGATATTTCCCACATAGCATAGATTTGTTTTTGAAGCTCTTCCATGGTGGAGTTTCACATCTGGTGTTCAAGGTTAATCTTATCTTGTTTTTCTTAAACATTTTCTTGATTTTTTTTAAAGAGAAAGTCAGATTGCAATTTCAGGTTTAGCCACTGGGTGTCCCCCAAGTACTTTGAAAGTTTTCTTTTAGTCCGTTTCTTTTTTTCAACGTTTTTTTTTAAAAAACACCCCTGAGCTTGCTTGCCGCTTATTTGAAGGGAGGGTTGAATTCACCCCTCCTTCTCCACAGGGGGGAAGGTACTTAGCAGCTTATTTAGGTGAAAAGAAGATGATTAAGGTATAAGAGAGGAATCTTACCCCCATCTCTTCCACGCTGCTTTAAAGTTGTCTGATGGTAAGTTTGACTTCGGCTGTCAGTACTAAGGGAATGCAGGCACTGATGGGGGGGTTGCAGCTCCCCCACGTTTCTGCAAAAGCCCCTTCTATCTGGTCACCCCTCCAAGGCGGCTCTTCAGCCCTTTTAGGACCCCCCCAGCGATGCGAAACTGGACGTGGAAGACGAGAGCCATCCTCCAGACGTCCCTGACGGCCGACTTGGCAAACCGGAAGTCCCAAATCCCGATGTTTAAATCAATGCACCTGATTCTAATTTTACGGATTTAAGAGTGACAAATGTAGGAGTGTGTTATTGTTTCTACATGCAAAATTTGTAAATTATAGGATTACAATGTGTAAATGATGCACGATGCTTGTTACATTATATCTCACTTATCCATAGTTGAAATGAAGATCAAATAACTCCATGTTGAAATAATGAAAATGTCAAATTTTAATAGGCGTGCTTACTTTATCAAATATGGAGGTTTTTATTCATATTGTCCATATATTTCTTCGATTTCCAAAATTTCATATACTTATAGATCAAAATAGATCTTAAGCAGATGAAGTTGTTTTTCTACATCTTATTTACCAAAATCTTCTGATATTTTATGCAACCCCAGCAATCCCACCCTTCTGATATTTTATGCAAACCCCAGCAATCCCACCCTCAGGCCAGGCCGGCTTGTTCGAACAGGTATGTTTTCAGATCGCGGCGAAAGGAGCGAAGATCCGGCGCCGTCCGGAGCTCAACCGGTAACTGGTTCCATAGCTCCGGAGCGCCCACAGAGAGGGACTCCTCAGGGTGCCACCGGTCAGAGAATGTAGACTGGTGGCCCCCAGGGGGAGATCTTTCTCTGTGGGCGCTCCGGAGCTATGGAACCAGTTACCGGTTGAGCTCCGGACGGCGCCGGATCTTCGCTCCTTTCGCCGCGATCTGAAAACATACCTGTTCGAACAAGCCGGCCTGGCCTGAGGGTGGGATTGCTGGGGTTTTTATTATCATTTTATTGGGGGTTTTATTAATGTATTTATTGTTTTTTATGGGCATGTATTTAATAACTTTTTAATTTTTGTAACTTTATGTTTTACTCTTGCCCTGTACACCGCCCTGAGTCCTTCGGGAGAAGGGCGGTATAGAAATATTAATAAACTTAAACTTAAACTTAAACTCAGTTTCAACTATATTCTGAATATTAAGTCTACAATTCTTTTAACTTCTTTATTTTGCAGTTCATCTAGGTGCCAAATTATCATATCTATAACTGAGATCTACCCTGAGAAAATTAAAGTTGCCTTGCACTTTCTGATGTGAACAATGGATTAATTTAGAGAGATTATTTTCGATTACATATATCTCTCATACAAAAGATCTTGGGATTGTGGAGAAGAACCAGAAGAATCATGCTGCGGACCTCCAACCTGAAAATCCTTCTTTCTTTTACTCTTAGAAAACAAGTATTCTTATGCCTAAAACTTCTGTTCATTACAATAAAACAAATTGTATCATCGAGAGCAAAATATTTTAAAATATATCAATAATGTTTGATATAAAACAAATGAACAATAAATAATTGATATGAAAACATGCTCAAAGAAATTAACAGATTAATTGAATATATTTTAATAATAAAAGCTAATTAAGATGAACAGCAATAAAAAGAAAGGAAATAGAACATCAGATACCGATGAACGCAGATCAATTCCAATTATATAATCATATAATTAGAAATTAAAGGAAATCTATCAAATAAGTAATAATAGTGTAAAAAGTTTACTTATGATTTTTTGTGATGAAATGGTAGTTTCTTGTAGTTAAACAGAAGAAAGTCTGAAAACAGAACAGGTTCTGACATCAAAATGGTGGACTAGCATATAGGAAAAAAATCTCGTTAAAAATATCCAACAAGTTGTCTGTCAGAACCCATTCCTATTTCATTTCATTTCTATCTATCCTCTCTGATCTAAAAACAAATCCCACCTTTCCCTGGGTTCTGCCATACTCCTAAGGGGGAGGGGGGATGAGCCTGCAAGGTTATTACTTTCACTTCCTCTATTCACTACAATGTAATCCTTTGTTTATTGGGTCTTTATCCTCGACCCACCCACTGAAATGTAACAACTTTCTCTGAAACAATTATCTCTTTCTCTGAACTATCTTGTAAACTGTCAGTTAGAACAAAGGAGGAAATAAGGAATGTAACCTCAGTGCCTGGTTTATGTCTACACTCTCAGAGGAAGGTGTGAAGAAGCCACCGACCCGCTGTATGAGCTGGAGACGGGCCAATGTTATCTCCCCATTTCCCACAATGGACTTAACACTTGAGGATTGGCCATCCCTCCTCGGGTGGTCAATCTATGGGGTGGATCTTGCTTGGGGATACTATAATCTACTGCGCTGTGTGGGAAATCTCAGATCCTGTCTATTATGCCTGCTATCAACTACTGTTAATAAAAGTTCCTATTGGAAGAAATTTTTTCCAAGAGTTCTGTTTACTTAAGTTGTGGAGTTGAAGTGGGTCCTGACATTGTCAGAATCCTAACTTTGTATGGGCATGGGTTTTCTTATCCTTTTCAAGTTCTGCCATACTCCAGGGAGGAAGGGGGAAGCTTGGGGTGCTGATATGTATTTCCTTTGCTTTATTTTCTGCTCTATCCTCTTTGATGTTTTTCTAATGGGGTGAGAATGGAATGGGCCTCTGACCATCTGCCTTATCTCCGTCCATGGAAGAAATGGTGCAGACATCTAACAGCCTTGGAAGCGGCACCTTATCATTCTGTTCCCATAGTGCTTTTACACCTGCGGATTTGAACCGTCTGGATGGACAGTTGGGATGGGGTTACTATGGACACTTTTGATTACTTCATTCACGTGGGAAACCCTCTGATCCTGCCTTCTATTCTTATTGTCAACATCTCCCAATAAAAGTTCCTTTTGAAATTATGCTGTTTCAAGAAAATTGAGGCGGGTCCTTACATAAGGCAGGATCTGCAAACTGGTCAACCCGGAGGGAAAACCCCTACCACAGGGACCATGCAAAAGATGTTAAACCATGGCAGTGAGAGAGGAGAAGGCAACCTTGGTGGGGAAGCACCCCCCCCAGACTGGCCTGAGTGAGAGCAGCTTGGACTCCTCTGGTTCATCTCACAAGGCTGTGACCAGAGAAAGTTGGGAGAAACTGAGATGGTCAATGGGTGTTGGAAAGAAAGAAGACTGGGAGGCAAAAGCCATTAAGGTAACCCTTAAGGGTGGCAGTCACCAGCCAGGGTGGAAGCGAGAGATGGAGAGGACATTCAACCTCAGCGAGGACAACGAGAGACCAGCCCAATCCAACTGCTTCCTCAAGCAAGCCATCAACCTGATGGTGGAAGCTTTCAAGTCCCTAAAAGAGGAGGAGGAAGACCCATGTGAAGGCTCAATAACTGTGGGAATGGCAGAAGAGGAGTGCCGGGAGAGCAAGGGCAAACCCAGGCCCCTCTACTAGCACATGAGAGGCTATGGAAGCAATGGCAGAGGCTGCCACCCCAGCACAAGCCATCTTGGCTGGGGAAGACAGGCAATGGGCCAAGCGGAGAAGAACCCACTGACCTGGACAAAAATTTCCACCCTTGGGAATGAAGCACGATGGGATGCCTTAACAGCTGGAGTTTTTCCTAGCCCATGTCCTTAGCTACATGGAAGAATATGGCTGAGATATCCACAGTGACAACAGAAGGATGAGGATTGTAGCCATGGAGGGAGCAGCTGCTAGGTGGATGGTGACCCTGCACAACCCTGATGTTCCCAAGCTGCGGAACGTCAACCACTTCATGGCTGCCTTGAGGAGGTCCGAGGATCCTTTAGCCAATCGGAAGGCTAGGGAATGCATCAAAATGGTGAGGCAAGGTCATTGCCCGGTAGCCAAGTATATGGAGGAATTTAGAGACCTGGCAAGCTGACTCAACTGGCTGGAGGATGTCCTAGTGGACCATTTCAAAGACAGACTGAATGACGACCTGTAGCATGCCTGTGTCCCTAGAGGAGATCCAGACTGACTCCACAACTGGTGTATCCTAGCTGAAGAAGCCGAGATCGACCAAGCCCAAAGGCAGCGATGTCTCGGGCAAACCTGAAGATGCTCACCTTCAGGGGAAAATAAGCTGCAGCAAGGTCACACCCGCAACGCCATACTCAGCAGCTTGCTTCAAGTGCGGCAAGGAGGGGCACCGAGTTGTGGAATGCCGCTTGAAGACTCCCATGCGAAAACCTGACCAAGTCAGTGGAGGGAAGCCTGGGAAGACCTCACAATGACCCAAAGACATCACCATGAAGAGCGCTGAGGTCATCAATGTCCAACCCCCCCCCCCAGAATCCCAGGGGCAGGAACTTCAGCTCCAGCTGAAAAACCACCCCAATCCTCTGATAGAAACTCGGAAGATGAACTCCTGGTAAATGGACCCATCGTGCCCCTCACCAGAACCATAGAACCGCTGAATCCAGGGATGCAGAGGAAGGTAACCCTGAAGGTCCTAGTAGACTCGGGTTGCACCTGGTGCCTCATAAGCCTAACCCTGGTGGGGAACTTAGAAATCCCAGTGAGGAGGCTGAAGAAGCCAATTTCATTTGGCCAGTTAGATGGGTGCATTGCAGGAGGGATCCCAGCCACCCTTGCTACCCAGCCAATCCAACTCACGATGGGGGAATCACACAGAGACTTTGACTTTTATGGTGACCCCAGGCATGCAATGGTCCCTAATCTTGGGGATGACATGGTTGAGGAAATGGAACCCAAGGGAGGACTGAAGGACCAGAGAGTTGAGGTTCCTAAAGCAAAAGCCTGCCACCCGGGGAGGAGACAGAAAGACAAAAGAGAAAAGGGACCCTGGAAGAAGTAGCAGCAGCAGCAGCAGCAGCGAAGGATTGGGGGCTGGAAGCAGTACCTGAGGAATACCAGGATCTAACTGAGGTCTTCAGTGAAGAGCAATCGGCCCACAGATTGCGCCATCGAAATCCTATTGGGGGCCAAATTACCTAAGCCAAAAATGTATTCAATGACACCCAAGGAACTGGAAGAACTGTAGAAATTCATAGAAAAAGAATTAGTGTGGGGATTTCATACAGCCGTAAAGACCGAAAACGGTAGCTCCAGTTTTATTCTGGGAAAAGAAAGACGTGCCTCTTCGCTTCTGCATGGATTAAGGTAAAAGGTAAAGGTTCCCCCGCACATGCATGCTAGTCGTTTCCAACTCTAGGGGCCGGTGCTCATCTCCGTTTCAAAGCCGAAGAGCCAGCGTTTATCCGAGGACGTCTCCGTGGTCGTGTGGCCAGCGCACGGAACGCTGTTACCTTCCCACCATAGTGGTCCCTATTTTTCTACTTGCATTTTTACGTGTTTTCGAACTGCTAGGTTGGCAGAAGCTGGGACGAGTAACAGGCGCTCACTGTTATGCGGTACTTGGGATTCGACCTGCCAAACTGCCGACCTTCTGATCGACAAGCTCAGCGTCCTATCCCACTGCGAAAACAATATCTACCCCCTGCCAGTGGAAGAAATGTAATGCATATACCAAATAATAGGTTTTAATATTGAAGTTATGGATGATATCCAATGGAGTTAGGTAGGACACTGAACTGGTTTTTATTTGTTTTTCTTTATTTTTAAATCCATCTCCTTCAAAGAGAGACTCTGAGCGATGTACAATAAAATGTTAAAATATAAAACAGTATGTATAAAAGTTAAAAATGTTAAGAGGATGCAAGGGATTAAAATTAGCTAGAAGGTGAAGAGAGGGCTTCCAGTGGAATAACCTGATGCCCTGGGCTCCCCACATGAGGACAAATAGCCATGTTTTTAACTCTTTCTCAGAAGCCAAAAGAGTGAAGGCCTGCCTCACCTTTGGAGGAAGAATATTCCATATGTCAGAGAAGGGAGGCAACAGCAGAGAAAGCTGTCTTCTTAGACCCCACCAGTCAAAGTTCTTTAAGTGACAGGGTCTGCAAAAAGCCTTCCCTGCATGACTAGGTGGAATGGGCTGATGTAATGGGATGAAGACTGTTCCATAAGAAATTTGCCATGTAGGTTTTATAGTTGACAACCAACACCTTGAATTGGACACGGAAACAAACTGGCATCCAATGCAGCTTGCAAAGCAGAGGTGTTACATACATGTTTCTTTGGATGCCTAAAATAGGCCCTGTAGCCATATTTTATACGAGCGGAAGCTTTTGGATATTTTTCAAAAATAGCCCCATGTAGAGCATATTACAATAGCCCAAATGGAAGAAGACCAGGACATGAGTGACTGAGCAGATAACTTTCCTATCCAGAAAAACTGTGCACAACACAAGACTAAGCAATGGTCACTGCTGCCACCTGTTCTTCAAGCCAGAGCCAAGAATGCAGGAGCACCAGATCTATCTCGGGTAGTGCAACCTCATCCACAGCTACCCCATCTTACCAGGGTCCAGCTGAAGTCTGTTGTTCCCTATCTAGACATCCATAGCCTACAGGCACCGCACAAGAATATCCACAGTTTCACTCACTTCATCTGGGAGGAAGATATATAACTGGTTATTATCAGCTTACTGTGGTACCCCATCCACCAGGTGGTTTCATGTAAATGTTAAAAAGGAGAGGAGACAGCAGCAAGCCCTACAGCAGGCCATTTCAATCTTTTCACAGATTGTACTACTTTTAGGACATGACAATATTTGAGTACCACTAGTGCTTAGCAAGGTGTCAAAAACTCGATGACTAAAAAAAAGGGGGGGGGATTTTGGGTTTTACTGATTAGATTCATTTGTTGTTACAGAAATGGCTAGTTTATAATATTATGGGAAAGTAAAAAGTTGAGGTTCAATGTTAATGCTTCCTTCTACTGCAAAAGAAGTCTGTTCTTTTTCCCTTCTCCACCTCACTTCCCCCCCTTTTTTCTCCACTATTTGCTTTTATATTTTATTCTATAATCTAATAAAATGTTACAAACTGTAGAAAAAAGTAAAAAAGTACTGGTTTTAATTTCTTTGGTGGCTGTTCCTTTGCTGAATCACTTAACCTTTGCACTGAACAAATATATGACTTTATCCATGTTTATTAATATGAACCATTACTAGCTAACTCAGGGGTCTTCAAATCTGACACTTTTAAGACTTGTGGACTTCAACTCCCAGAATTCCTCAGCCATCACGGCTGGTTAATGAATTCTGGGAGTTGAAGTCCACAGCACTTAAAGTTGCTAAGTTTGTAGACCCCTGAGCTAGCTGGTTGGCCCTTCTTTCTCTCTCCCTCCCCTCTTCTTCCTCCCTGCCTTATGAGCTCTCCTTCCACAGTGTAGTAAGAATGCACACACACCCCAGTCCCTTCCCTGTACCCTTAAAGACACAGGAATCAAGTGCAAAGCAAGAAAGGCTCACAAAAGTCTCCCAGAATAAAGAAACACTAAACTTCATTTTTTTCCTTTAAGCTGCCTCAGAGATGTCTCAGTTTAAACAATGTAGCAAAGGCTCAGCAATTGCAAAAAGCAATAACCTTAAATTAACACTGTTTACCTACAAAGAAAACTTGCTAAAAGCCATAGACAGACTCAAGATAATGGGGTCAAACTAATTACATTTGTTTAAAGGAATTAGCAACACCTATCAAAACTGAACTCAGAGGAAGGAGCGAACCAACCCAGAACTGTGGCACCCAACCTCAACTCACTAATTTGACCCAAAAGAATACCATGGTTGATGGTATTGAGACCCACTGAGAAAAAGAGAAGAAGAAGAGCAAGAATGATTCACTGCTTCTGCCAGAGATCATCCACAAATGTGATCAATGTTGTTCCGGTCCCATATCCAGGCCGAATAATCCATTTCAAAGATCCTCTGGAGTTGCAACCCACCGTCTCTAAAAAGGGGATGGGAGACTGGATAAAAATTGTCCAAAATAGTAGGATCCAATGATGGCTCTTTGAGGAGACACACCACACCTCTTTAAAAGGAGCTAGGAACGGCTTCTGGTCTGCATGCGCGGCGCCAGCAGACATGCAGAAAGAAGTCTCTCCCCGCCGTCCGATCTATCTTCCTTGGAGGACCTGAAAAGGGTCAAAAGTCGCCCTGGAAGGGCGACCACCCTGAGGAGGCTCTCCTTGTGATCGCGGAAGGGCAGCAGCCGTCCATTTGATCCAAAGTAGCTATTCTGGCCTGAAGAAGAAGAGATCGGCCATCAACATGGTCGATCACTAAGCTGCTCCCTGCTGAAAGCCACAATCACCATCAAGCACAACAAAGCAATCTGGAGGATTTGGGTGAGACCTTACCTTTCTTACTTCCCTAATTACTTCCCTGTGGGACTCTTCTGAAAATCTTCTCCCCCTCTCTTGAAAGATCGGTGACTGCTTACTTGGGGAACTAAAACCTTAAAGCCTTAAAAGAAACCAAATGACTAAGCTAAATAATTAAACAACCCTATTTGTACCTCTGGAATTTTTGGGCTACTAAAACGTTCTTATCTCTGTGGGGACCTTCTACCCTATTTATTGCTAAAAATGGAATAATTGGATAAAAGCCTCATATTAGTCTGGAAAAAGATTCTCGATGCTATTGAGGACATCTTGTGGTAAAACCTGGTATAGCAAGTAAACCTTTTTTTTATTGTGAGATGTGGCTGTAACAGATGTGTCCTTGACATTATCTCTAAAGGTAAGAATTGGGAACACCTGGCACCGAAAACAACCTTTAGGAGGTGGACATTCACTGACTCTTATTAAAATAGCCTCCACTAAAGATCTATCTGTAAACATCAAAAAATGGAGGATTATATTCCACCACTTGACTATAAACGTATACTTGATACAATTTTGGCAATGACTGAACAAATGAAAGCCAGATTTAAAGACAAATCTGACAGCATAAACCCACTAAATCTGACTTCAATTGATGAACTGACAATCCAAAAACTAACAGAAGAAATCAACAACAAAATAGGGGACTTTAAAGAACAACAACTACAATTTCCTGAGAGCCTTAATGCCCAAACTTCGATTTCAACTATAAAATCTACAATTCAACAAACAACATAAGCTGAAGAAAGCAATACTAAGATGGAGGTTGGCAAAGGCCTTCAAATACAGTACATTAAGAATCTAACCAACCAAACAAAAACTATAACACCAGACATGACCTCCTACCTAAGCCAGATGGGACTGAAAGAAGAAGACCAGGCTGAATTAATGACAACTATACTATGCCAAACATGGAGACCTAATTTATTACAATGACAATTTAATGACTAGAAAGGGGTCACTCTCTTTGAAAAATTGACAACTGGATGGTCTCCCTGGATTCAAACAACGTGTGAGGAATAAAGGGAGACACATTTGAGAAGTTAAAGGCAATGATATGGAAGCCTGCCTGGCACAAAAAGAAACCTAGAGTTAGATTTAAAAAATGGGGTTTTTTTAATGTTGGGATTTGTAATAATAAAGCTTAAAATTGCTTTTAATGGGCTAAGGGGAACTGTTAAAAGATAGATTGTTGGGGGCAATTAAGCTGACTTTGTAATAATGCCGCTTGGGGGGTGTATGAAAGCCCTAATAAGCAGGCATATACATAGAATGAAGGCTACTGCTAAGCTTGTAAGCCGCCCTGAGTCTTCGGAGAAGGGCGGGATATAAATGGAATTAAAAAATAAAATAAAATTAAATAAATTGATTTTATATTAGGACCTAGATTTTTAAGGGAATGAAATTAGCTACTAGAGCATAATTTTGAATTACCGTATATACTTGAGTATAAGCCGAATTTTTCAGCCCACTTTTTGGGCTGAAAAATTCCACTTCGGCTTATACTCCAGTCAACAAAAAAACTTACCGAGGACTTGTGCGCGGCCGAGGCTTTGGTGCTTCCGGGATCGCGCGCACCTCTCCCAAGCCACCGCCGGCCGAGACCCAAACGTCGGCAGGTCTGCGCGGAGGAACGGAGACCTGGGGAGGTTTGGGGAGGCGCCCAAACCTCCCCAAACGTCGGCAGGAGGAACGGAGACCTGCCGACGTTTGGGGAGGTTTGGGGAGGCGCCCAAACCTCCCCAAACGTCGGCAGGTCTGCGCGGAGGAACGGAGACCTGGGGAGGTTTGGGGAGGCGCCCAAACCTCCCCAAACGTCGGCAGGTCTGTGCGGAGGAACGGAGACCTGGGGAGGTTTGGGGAGGCGCCCAAACCTCCCCAAACGTCGGCAGGAGGAACGGAGACCTGCCGACGTTTGGGGAGGTTTGGGGAGGCGCCCAAACCTCCCCAAACGTCGGCAGGTCTGCGCGGAGGAACGGAGACCTGGGGAGGTTTGGGGAGGCGCCCAAACCTCCCCAAACGTCGGCAGGTCTGCGCGGAGGAACGGAGACCTGGGGAGGTTTGGGGAGGCGCCCAAACCTCCCCAAACGTCGGCAGGAGGAACGGAGACCTGCCGACGTTTGGGGAGGTTTGGGGAGGCGCCCAAACCTCCCCAAACGTCGGCAGGTCTCTGTTCCTCCGCGCCCTGCCTGCCTGCTTCTTTCCGCAGCGGAAAGAAGCAGGCAGGCAGGGCGCGGAGGTCCGGAGACCTGCCGACGTTTGGGGAGGTTTGGGGAGGTGCGCGCGCACCTCCCCAAACCTCCCCAAACTTCGGCAGGTCTCCGGACGGTGGCGGCTTGGGAGAGGTGCGCGCGATCCTGGAAGCACCGAAGCCTCGGCCGCGCGCAAGTCCTCGGTAAGCTCCGGGTGGTCACTTGCTTCGCGTCTCCTGAGGGAAGGGGGGGCGACTGGAGCGGGCGTGTTTCCTCGCCTGCTGGGCGCCGCGATTTGCCTGGGGAACGCGCGGGCCCCGAATGGCAGCGTGGAGCGAGGAAGCGGACAGCCAGGGCTTCCCCGAGAGCCGCGGCCACACAGGGTATTCCTGTGTATTCAGGCTTGCAAAATGGCGGATCGAGCCTCTGCTGGCGGCAGAGGCTTGCAGAGCGCGGATCCAGCCTCCGCCGGCGGCGGAGACTTGCAGAGCGTGGATCCAGCCTCCGCCGGCGGCGGAGGCTTGCAGAACGGCGGATCGGCTTATACTCGAGTCAACAACTTTTCCCAGTTTTTGGGGGTGAAATTGGGGGTCTCGGCTTATACTCGAGTCGGCTTATACTCAAGTATATACGGTATATTATAGAACTTGGAATGAACAAAAACAAAAGATACCTTGTTAATTATTGATAATTACAAAGATGATAGAATATGTTTTTGAAATATAACAAGAATGCACTTAAATGAACAATGTATGTATTTCAGATATGATAACTACTATATAATGAAATAGGGGAAATGTGGGTTACTCGAAAATTAAGTTTCTTAGATACCATAGGCTAATTTGGAGCACTGTATTGAAATTAGATAAAACTTAAAAACAGGACATGGATAAGTATCTGTGAAAATGTATTGATAATTGTTCTAATTGACTTTGTCACAACCAGAAATGTATTAATTTGATTTTGATATTATGATTAAGGGAATTGGAGAGGGAATTTTTGTTGATCTTTCCTGACCTATGTACAAAAAGACTTTGTTATTGGACTTTTGATTATCCAATCACCACATTGCTTCATAAATATTTTGAATGTAAAATTAGAAAATTAATAAAACTTTTTTTTAAAAAAAGGAGCTAGGAACATCCCTTTCAACAAGAATGAATTCACCATCACTTGGACCTATCCTTATGACACTTTCCAGGCCGCCTTAACTAGGCTGTAATCTAATGCACAGGTAATGATGTTTACATTCTGGAGAACTCTATTCACTTTCTAAGGTCCAACAGAATCAAACAATAACCATACAACTGGGTAAGTCTGCTCCCTTGGCATCTCTGCAGGATTTGCACCATGCTTGGTATCTAATTAGGAATGAATTTGAGCAATTTTATCTAGATGCATAGAAAATTCCTTTGCACTGCCCTATAGATGGGCCTCTGGACTCCCCCTTCCCAAGATAAGTCCAGGTAACCTTAAACAGGGATGCTGTTGGCATTCTGTAGATGTAACCAGAGCAGAGAAGTATTGGTGGTTGACCATTCTTACCAGCATAAGGTAAACATTAATAGCAGTCTTAACTTATATTTGTTTGAGTTCATTCTTTGTTTTCCACTAACAGTGCTCTTGGCATCTCTTGATTCTTGCCAACAACCTCAACTCCTTCATAAACTACAGGGTGTAACAGGAGTGATAGGCTAAGAGAGATGGCATAGGCACAATCCTGTCTAAGGCCCTATTCTTATTCCAGACAGCCACCAGGGCCTCTGTAGGGCCCTGTAGCAGATCAGTAGTTATTTTCCCCAACTCACTTTGAACCCCAATTGGACAGACCAATCAAATGTTTACCTGCAACTATGCTGATAAACAAATATATGAATTACAATACTCTCCTATAAATACATAGATGGTGATCTGCAACATCATGAAAACTACATTGCTACAATGAAGGAAAATTTCAGAACTGTATCAAAAATTCATAGTTTTAGAATAATAGATATTTCAAATTGGAGCTGAAATTTTTTTCAGAAGCAACAATTAATTTTAAATTAGCACATTTTAAAATATTATGAAGAATGAGAAGAAAAAGTTCGGTTTTAATGAATAACAGAAATTAAGAGAAACCTTCATTTTAAAAAACATTGTATTTGTTAAAAGAATTACTAACTAGAGAAAAACATAATCTATTTTTACAAATGAAAAAGTCAAATGTTGATGTCAACAATTTTAAAATTGTTTCATGGAAATTCCTGTAGCCTTTTGAAGTTACTATCATGTTTTAACATAAACAGAAACAAGGGACAGGCCACTTACTCACAGCCCCTTGTAATGCTACACTCAAATATTGGACATTCACCTGGAGTTTGAATTTTATAAGAATTTGTGCCAGCGAATACGGATCAGCACAGTAAACATTTTAAAAATAGTAATAGAGAAGAATATTTATAGCACAAGGGTCCTGAAGGGTCCTTAGTGCTCTCTGAGCTTGCTTGTTTTCTTGCAAGCATTTCACTACCCAAACTAGGTCAATTTCATTGAGTGCTACATCAGCATTGTGGTTGCCCTCAGGGGTGTATGTGGGCTTGGCCAGCTCAATGTCGCTCATGTCAGGGGTGCCTGAGTAGGACTGTGACAGATCCGAGGGTCTCCGGCAGAGGGAGGCACCTAGCCAAACCGCACTTCCCTAAGGGGGCACCCAGCTGCGCTTACCTCCTCCTCAAGGCTGCTGCTGCTGTGCTTGCTCTCCTTAGCCAGGTTGCTCATGGTGGTGCAGGAGGGCAGAGTGGGTCAGATGGAGACCCACTCCCTCTCCATGTAAGGAAACCTAGCTTTGTAACCAAAGCATTCTTAGTGATAGGATGGGAGACCCCCGGAATAGGCCAGGAAGAGGAGACAAGAGGAAGGCAAAAGGGCAGCAGGGCAGGACTAAGGTAGGACTTCCCTCAGACCCTCCCTCCCTCTTATTCCAATCTCCTTCCTTCCTTTCTTACTTAAGAACAGAATGGCGGGAAAATATGTGAGATGAAAGACAGAGAAAAACAGGCAAGAAACGCAGCTGGGGAGGTGTCACCCTTTGTGAGGAATGAAGAAATGCACCATCACCTGGGAGTGGCTAGCAAATAGCCCTCGCCTACTTCACATATCTGACTTGGTGGGCTCTGGGGGGGGGGGAACACCATGAGCAGGATGAGAGACATTACCTGCACAATGTCGCCCAGCCCCCAGCCTGCCCGGTTTTGGAAGGCAATGAGACACTCTCACAGTGCTGGGCTGGGCAGTGCAAAGCTGGAGAGAAGCGCAATGCTGCCCAGCCCCCAGCCTGTCTGGTTTCGGCAGAGAGTGGGGCACTCTCTTTACAGCACCAAGAGGCTGGGCCGGGCAGTGCGAAGCTGGCGAGCTTCATGTCACCCGGCCCAGCCTCTCGGCGCTGTAAGAAGAGCACCCCAATGCCTGCCGGAACCAGGCACGCTGGGGGCTGGGCGGCATTGCGCTTCTCGCCAGATTCATGCTGCCCGGCCCAGCTTCTCGTCGCTATGAGAGTACCCCACTGCCTGCCAAAACCAGTGTTGGTGGTGTTGCGCAGGTAACATCAACTCTCATGCTGTTCATGGTGTCCTCTCCCCTGGAGCCTTCTACCTCCTTTTTGGACTTGGTGATAGTTTGTTTTGCATATTCTATAGATGTTGTTAATTATGTGTCTATTGATGGCTGATGTTCATGGATGCATTCAGCAACCTGGAACATCAGAAAAAGGAAGCATAGCATCTATACAACATATTCCATCAAAATGGATACCCACGCAATGTTATCAAAAAGTCTCTGACCACTCAACCCAATACAGTACAACTAACAAACCCTAAAAAGAATTACACTGCCATACATCAAGAATATCATCTACAACAGAGGTCTCCAAGCTTTCTCAGTTGGTGGATGGAAGGGAAGGGGAGGGTGAAGCATTTTATGTGCACCAAATGGGGTCACAAGTACCCGTAACACAAATGGGGCAATGCTAACGCCTGTGTGACACTCAGTAGCATCACTTCATTTTTGCCACGTGGGCGCTAGCAGCGCCCTGTTTTCGCTGCACAGCACCCCATTTTGCCGCATGGCACCCTGTTTTTGCCATGCGGCACCCTGTTTGTGTAGCAGTGGTGCTAGTGGGAGTGGGAGTGATTGCATGCATACATATGTGTGTACTAGCCAGCCTGTCCTGTGGTGCGGTAGCCAACAGGCCACGGCCCAGTAATGGGTCACAGCCCAGAAGTTGGGGACTCCTGATCTACAACATACAATGTAAAGACTGGAACAACCACTAGGTAGGACGAACAAGTGGAAGACCGGCAGAACGCATCCACAAACACTAACTAGCAGTCAGAAGACATGATGAAAATCCTTTAATTTCACAACATATAGACAGATTTAACCATAGTTAAATGTGTTAAATGTGTTAAAATGTGACCATCCTAGACCAATGTAAGTTCAAAACACCAGGGAACTTCTAGAAGACAGGCACTCTGACAAATCAGTCATCAAAAGACACATAGACATTAACATCATCTATAAACTATGCAAAAGAGACTTTCACCCAGCCCAAAATTGAACAAAATGACCAAAGCACCTTTTCATCAGCAATCCGCATCCAGATTAGCATAAATAAACTCCAAGGTTAACATCAGACCAACAATCAAGTAAACTATACCCTAATCAAGAAATTGCCAAAGAAGTCAACAGCAACCAGCCTAATCAAAGAATCTCTAAGACAACCCTCACCAACAGTGGCAGGCAAGCCACTAGAATATAAACTGACAGCAAACAGCACTTCTTACTAGCACTGAGGATGTTGCTAGTTTGGGTAATGAAGCATTTGCAAGAAAACAAGCAAGCTCAGAGAGCACCACGAACCCCGCATTTTAAAATAATTTTGAAGAATTGCTTTAGTTCTTGCATGAGAATGAACATGTTATGCTATTCATGAAAAAAAATTTCTTTTTTCACTTCTATTCCATCCTCCAAAAAGATGTGGTTGATTTAAGAAGTGAGATCATTAAAATTAAAGCACCTCTTGCAACTGTATCTTTTTTTTCTGGCTCATGTGAAAACATATAATGAATGGAAAGAATATTCTGTACTCATGACTGTCAATTCTTCCGCTCATTTTCAAAATATTTATCAAATGCCATCTATACTGGCTGTAAATTCCAGAAGGAACTTCTGGGATGCATAATGATTCTGCTCAGGATGCCCAAGGTGCTCCTTGAAAAATAATTATATGTTGTGCCCCTGACCTTCGATCCTTCCGCCGCGACCTGAAGACATGGTTGTTCCAACAAGCGGGCCTGGACTGATCATGGTTTTTTAAATTTGGTTTTTATTGGCTTAAGTTGTCCTTTATTTCTTTATTTATTGTTTAATTCTTTTTTAATCTTTGTATTCTATGTTTTTAAATTTTTTATTGTTGTGAGCCGCCCTGAGTCCTTAGGGAGAAGGGCGGCATATAAATTTAATAAATAAATAAATAAATAAATATTTCAAAGTTATAAATTAATGGTTTAATTAATTCATTCTACAAATAGGGGTGCTAATTTGCAAATAAAGGCATAAAAGAGCAAAACGCTTCCTCCAACATTTACCTAATAACTTCTTTACTTGGCTTTTTGGATTTCTTGGTAGTCTCTACATGCACAGGAACAACTTCGGGCACTGGATCTTCAATAGCTGGATCTTCATCACCCAAAAGAGCTGCCTGCTGAGAAAAATCCATGTCCTGCATAAACGACATGCTGCGCTTCAAAGCTAACAGCCGTTCCTAGAATTAGAAAGGACAGAGCAGCAGGGACTTTACACCTTTCCCTCATAGCGAAGATGCTATGATGATGGGATGGGATGGGAATGGCCATGGCTTTGCACCTAAGAACTACATCTTCAATGAGGATGCAAGGTGATTCAATCATGACAGCATGACACGGGAACACCTGCAACCTATTTCAGAAGGGAAACCATACATATAAATGGCCACCTACCTGTACACAATCTTCATACAAGATAATCACTGTTCAGCTTTTTATAATTTGAAAAATAGTATTATATAATAAGTATGGCTTACACAAATCCACCTTTTGCTTATTTTATATAAACATTTCCATTATACTCTTCTGATTCATTCAGTATGTGAAGAAATAGATACTGTATTTAGTATGTATGCATTTCTTCCAATATTTTATGGAAAGAAACATAAAAATAGCAAAATGCTTAACATTTTAGAATAGTTCCAAGTCTATTTAAATAAAACAATTTTTATTTCTTCAGTGAAAACTTTAATTTAACATTTTTATCTTGAATAAACCAAATCTTAAAAGAGTAGTATTCACCTTAAAAGAAAAGAGATGTATAATGGAAATACCAATGAGACCTTTAATAAATCCAGCAGTCTGGGAAACCAACACTAAGAGCAAATTCAATTTCCTTAAATCTCCAGTTTTATTTTATAAAGACATAGTCTGTCCCTCTGGGGCTATGAATATTTAATCTACAATAGAATACTTTATTTAAAGTAAAGTTAAATGTTTAAGAGCATGTAGATGTATGAATGCAGCATATCAGCAACTGTTGTAATAAGTCAGGTAGGCACATACTGCATTCACATCCCCATTCACCTGAACCTCCTTTTTGAAACTAAATCTAAATTGAAAGTATAAAATAATGTACTGTGATTCTATACAAAGGTTAATTTTGGTCCCAATATGTTCTCTGTTATAGTTGTCTTACTTTGCTCATCATCTTAAAGCCAGCATGGAGAATCTTTTTAGCCAGTTTGTAATACACGGTGTCTGGTCTGTTGTAAGTCATTGCATTGTCACACATCAGTTTAAAATCTGCCTGGAAAACATAAACATAATTATTGCTATATTTTCAAAAACTATTTATATCCTAAGAAATTCAATTTCAGTACAATCTTACAATGTAAAGAGGCAGGGAAAACCCTGGTAGCCTTCACACAAAGCTAAAAAACCCCTCCCTGTAGGAATGTCTGCACCCACCTACCTGAGGCACCTCATACTCCTTGCTGCCCTGCTGCCCTGCTCTTTACTTAGATTTCAGCTCTTTCTCATCTATAGTGGCTGACTGAGTTCAGTCCTCTGCTCAGCAGGCAGCTCTTTGAAATAAAATGAGAGAGAGTCCTCTCAGCACCAGCTTTCCCTACTGACTTCCCCAATAACTTTCTGAGGAAGCCAGTAGAGAAGACTGCAAATAGTAGTACATGTTTGCATGGTGCTTGACAACTCGATATAAGTGCCAACAGCATGACAAGCACAAAGATTGCAATCACATGATCACAGGGCTGCATGGGCAACATTTTATAATAGCCAGAAGTGCTTAATAGATTGTAAAGCACCATTTTATGAGGCAATTGTAATTTAAACAGTATTAAATGACCAGCTATAACTTGAGGATTATAACAGGTAGTCCCGGGGTCATGTGACCACAACTGAGCCCAAAATTTCTGTTACTGAGACATCTAACTTAGTTTTACCCCATTTTACAACATTTCTTGCTATAATTGTTAAATGAATCACTGTAGTTGTTAAATTAATAGCATGGTTGCTATGTGAGTCAGGCTTCCTAACTGACTTTGCTTGTCCAAAGTTTGCAAAAGGTGGTCACATGACCCCAGGACACTGCAACCATCATAAATGTGAGTCAGTTACCAAGCATCTGAATGTTGCTCATATAACCATGAGGGATGCTGCAATGATTAAGTGTGAGCAATGATCATAAGTCATTTTTTCAGTGCTGTTATAAAGTTGAATGGTCACTAGATGACCTATTGTAAGTCAAGGACTACCTGTACTTATACAAAAAATTCCAACAAGGGGAGAAAAATGGAGAGCAGTTGAAGAAACAATGTGCTTACAGGTAACCCCTGTAATTCACAAAAATGAATTAATTCAGAAAGCGTATTTATTTACATTAGAAATTCAAAACTGTGATCAAAAAGAGGCCTCTATAGCCATGTGACTTGATTTCAGTCTCTAAGAAGCAGCAGCCATTTTTATCTCTGTGACTTGCCTGGGCTGTTTGGGGCTAGGAGAAGCTGGAAGGGTTTGTTTGTTTGTTTTTGTCTCTGGTCACATGGCCAAACAAAAGCCAAACTGGTCACAAACTGGTCACATGGCCAAACTTTTTGCTTTTGGTGCAATCTGCTACTGCCTGGGCTCGAGTGTTACAATTACTTCTCTAACTTTTTTAAAATATTTTAAAATGTTTGTTTGCAAGCAGTTTGGGAACTGCTCTGCTTTTTAGGTATTGTACTTTGCAAACTATTGTGTTTGCAAACTATTGAGCTTTTATTTTGGAAATTAGCATATATTACTATAGTTTGTAGGTTTTAAATTTAAATTGCCTTTAGAAGTTGTGGGTACTCCATCACTGGAAGTTTTTAATAAGAGAATGGATAAGCATTTATCTGAAAAACTCTCTTGTGAGAGCAGTGGGTTAGACTAGCTGACCTCAAGGTCCATTCCATCTGTGTTACTATTGCAAGCCCAGAGGTCTGCAAATCCCGCCCGCATCTCCCTCTGGGTGCCTGGCTGGCTCTTAAGGTAGTGGTTTTTATTAAAGGAACAGCCCTGCCACCCCCTCTGAGCAGCTGAAGACGCTTGAGCTGGTTAGCAGAGGTTGTTTTTTTGTTTTTGTTTTTTTAAAATACTGATGAGTTGCAAGCCCTGATTGGAGGCAATTTAGTTCCTGAGCCAGCTCACCAGAAACAGCTGATTGGCAGCTGGCAGGAAACTCTCCCAGTTCAGTTAACATAGCAGCTATCGGAGGAAATAGTAAGTCAGATCTTCATTCATTTAACAACTCATTTGATTTAATTAATAAATTTGATTTTAAAAATTTGTAAAATTAAGTCTGATTCATTTGACGAGTTTTTTGCCTGTGCCCAGTGCTTTTTTTGTAAAACAAAAAGGTGCCGGAACTCACACATGTCATACAACCCGCCTTGTTTACCCTACAAGGTTCCATCCAAAAAAGGTGCCGGAACTCTGTTCGGAGCGTTCTATGAGAAAAAAGCCCTGCCTGTGCCTATTTCTATCCGAACCCAGCCACTATGGTCAATGTGATTGCATCCAGCTTGGAAGGAGAAGCATCCAAGCAGCTGAACAATTTATATAACAAGCAAGCATCCAAGTTGGAAGACACCAATCTCTTCCTCCTAAGACTGAGAGCAAGGTTTGAGGACCCATCCATTCCCCTCAAAGCGGAGGAACAAGTCCACAAGATAAAGCAAGCTGGCAGAGAGTTTCACAAGATAGCTGGTAGAATAGAAAGGTGGCCCGAGCAATCCCTAGTTCATCACTTTCAAGAGAGACTAGATGACCACCTCTTTCAGGCCTGTATCATTGAGCAGTACCTGATCAGCTGCAAGAATGGTACTAGGTAGCAGTAAGACTAGACGTTCAGCTCACCCACTATAAGAAGCCACCCCCACCTGAAGCTGAGACGAGGCCAGAGCAACCCAAACGGCAGCCACCACCCTGAAAGCCTCCAACTGCTGCGGCTACTGAAAATTCCAGGCCACCAATCAAGTATTTTGATGTGGACAACAGGGACATTGAGCAGCAAATTGTCCAGTTCCTTACCCTCAGCAGCAGAGTAGACCGGGACCAGCAGCAAAAAAGAAACCTGCCCAGCAGCTAACAAAAGAAAAAAATCCAACTGGATCACATAGGAACCTGTTGCCCACGTCATGGCCCCCACACAGGAAACTGCCAAGACCCAAGCCGGACCAACCACCACACTACCCTCCTACGACAGCGATGATGAAGGAGAGAATGACCCGAAGGTGAATCGACATGTCCCACCTTTTTCACTACCTGCCAAACTCAAAATCCCTAAGACAGGGCACATGTAGATTTAAAGTGCTAGCTGACTCTGGATGCTCCCGGTGTGTTATTAGCTTGTCATTTGCCATGAAAATGGGGATACGAGCAAGGCTTTTCTCCAAACCCGTAAGATTTGAGCAAGCCGACAACTCCCTAATGGGAGGAACTCTAGTCACGCAATTGACTGAACCCCTATATTTAGAAATAGGTGAACACTGGGAGTTCATTCGTTTCCTAGTGGCTCCGAAGGCTGTAATCCTAGGAATACCCTGGTTGGACAAATGGAAGCTGTTTATCTGGTGGGAGAAGGGTATAAGGACTGTGAGGTTACCTATAGGACCCAAGCCCCCTCTTAATTCAACGAACGTTATGGGAGACTTTAGCCCACCCAATGAGCTAGTGCACATGGCGTTCTCATCACAACCCGGCAAGCCACTCATCTCCAGCGAGTACCGGGACTTAGCGGAGGCATTTAGTGAAAGAATGCAATGCCCTGCCTCCCCATAGACCCAATGATTGTTCCATCGAACTGTTACCGGGAGCCAAACTCCCATGACCGAGAATGTACGCTATGTCGCCCCTTGAAATGGAGGAGATGCAGAGATATGTGGACAAAAACCTAACAAGGGGGTTCATTGAATGAGCTAAGTCTACTGTGGGAGCCCCTGTGTTGTTCAAAGAAAACAAAAGATGGGTCTCTTCATCTCTGCATGGACTATAAAGGGCTTAACACAGTGAATGTGGAGAACAAATACCACCACCCCCCTGAAAGACTTGTTAACCCACCTAGCTAAGGGGAGTGTATTCACTAAGTTAGACCTGAGAGAGAGATATTACTGGGTGAGGATAAAAGAGGGAGATGAGTGGAAGACTGCTTTTAACTGTCTCATGGGGAGCTATCAATTTAAAATCATGCCATTTGGACTACAGGTGGCCCAAGCTGTCTTCAATGCAGCTGATTAATCAGGTCCTCCATGACCATTTTTTTAAAAATTCCATTTATATCCCGCCCTTCTCCGAAGACTCAGGGCGGCTTACAAGCTTAGCAGTAGCCTTCATTCTATGTATATGCCTGCTTATTAGGGCACACACACCCCAAGCGGCATTATTACAAAGTCAGCTTAATTGCCCCCAACAATCTGGGTCCTCATTTTACCTACCTCGGAAGGATGGAAGGCTGAGTCAACCTTGAGCCTGGTGGGATGCGAACCTGCACTAGTTGCAGGCAGCTGGTGTTACTTAAGGAGGCATTAGCCCACTGCTCCACCAAGGCTCTTTTTATACAAAGGGGTTCTGATGTATCTTGATGACATCCTGATATACAGCATTAATATGACTGTCCATGTAAAACTAGTGAGAGAAGTGCTAAAGAAACTGTTGAATGCCAAACTTTATGTCAAACTATCAAAGTGTGAGTTTTATCAGACCTGACTAGGTTATCTTGGCTACAGAATTTCCAATGAGGGCATTGAAATGGACCCGACCAAAGTGAAAGCCGTAATTGAATGGCAGCCCCCAAAGACTCGCAAGCAGCTCCAGAGCTTCCTAGGATTTGCCAACTTCTACCGTCAATTCATTCCCTCCTTTGCCGAAATTGCCCTAACCCTTACAGAATTACTAAAAACAGACAAAGGGGGAGGGGAAGCCATGACCGTTCCAACCACTAGTATGGACTATGAGCTGTCAGACCGCATTTGAGAACTTAAAAAGACTATTTGCTGTTGAACCGGTCTTAAAGCATCCCTGCCCAGGGAAGCCCTTTGTAATTGAAGCCGATGCCAGCGACATGGCCATTGGAGCTGTGCTACTGCAAAAGAATCAGAGTGGGACCCCAGAACCCTGTGCCTACACCTCTAAAAAATTCACTGAGTACGAGAGGAGGTAGGCTTTGTGGGAAAAGGAGGCTTTTGCAATCCGCTGGGATCTATTAAATTGGAGATACTATCTACAAGGAAGCAAGGTGTCTTTCAAGGTCTGCACTGATCACAAAAATCTAGAAGCACTGAAAACTTCCTGCAAATTGTCCCTGAAACAAGTGCAATGGACGCAGTACTTTAACTGTTTTAACTTCACACTAAAGTACATACTGGGAGGGAGAAATTTCCTAGCTAATGCTCTATCCAGACTGCCCCAGTACAAAAGCCAGTATGAAGAGGTTAATGAGGCAATTATCTTTAATCCACAAACAGCTTCTCAACTCATGCCATGCAGAGTCCCACCTCCAAGAGGCCCTCCTCACTGACCAATGGTTCAAGGACAATCAAACCTCCCCAACATGCAGGGATGGTTTGGCTTGCAAGGGGGGAAAGCTATACTTGCCAGAGACCCTCTGCCTTAATGCTCTCCGACATGGCCATGATGTAAAACAGGCTGCACACTCTGGATATTTAAAAACTTTACACCTCATCCGCCAGCAATTCTGGTGACCAGGATTGAAACGGGACATGAAAAACTATGTCCAGAGTTGTATGGTATATGCCACCATGAAAAGAATTTCAGGGAAACCCCCTGAGTTATTGCAACTGGTGGCAGACCCTTCCCAACCATGAGAAGAAATTGCTGTGGATTTTATAGTAGATCTACCTGAAAGTAGAGGAAATACAGTCATCTAGACTGTGATAGACCTGTTTTCAAAGCAGGCTCTTCATCGTGTGCAAAAGGCTCCCACCCGCCCAATGACTGACCAAAATGTTCTTGAAACACATCTACCGGCTGCATGGCACACCTAAACGAATAATTTCGGACAAGGGGGTGCAGTTCACAGCTAGGTTTTGGACAAGTTTTCTTAAACTACTTGGATCATTTCAAGGTCTATCATCTGCTTTTCATTTGCTAATGGGGTGGCTAAATTCATGAACTCAATGGTGGAGCAATATCTCAGATACTATGTTAGCTACCAACAAACAAACTGGACTGACCTCCCTTTTGCAGAAGTGGCTTACAATAACTCTGTTCACAGCAGCATTGGCTTCATGCCTTTTAAGGTAGCCACAGAAAAGGAGTTCAGCCCGATACTCGAATACCCCTAGTCACCCCCTGCTTCTCAGACACAATCAATGGGTAAGGGGGTGGGAAGAAGTTTGGAAAACCATGAAAACTGCTTTAAAAAAGGCTTCCAAGACCTATAAAAAGCAGGCAGATTTTAAAACAAGGGCTCCTCATCCTGTTTTCCATTGCAGCCTGTTAAAACATTATTGCGGTTCTACTTTAAGACCTCCTCCTAAGAAGGCACCCGGACCCCTTGTAGTGGCAGGACAAACTCACTATAACGTAAAGTGTATTCTTGATTCTAGAATTTTTAAAGGGAAATTGCAGTACTTAGGAAAATGGAAGGGATATTCATTGTCTGAGGCCACTTGGGTGAAGTCTAGCGATGTGAAAGCTGACACTCATCAATAGGTTCTATAAGAAACATCCTAATAAACCGAAAGACAATCCGTAACCTATGCTTTTGTTTACATTACAGGATGTCCTTTTTGTAATGGGGGCTGGATGTCAACGCTGCTAACATTGGACATTTTTGCACTGACAACAGATGGAAATGTAGCCATTTTCCCCTTTAACTTTTAGTTAGATGATGCTGGGGGGGGATGCGAGTGAGAGTTCAGCTAGACATAACAACACTAAGCTTAGCATGAGAATCAAGGTTATAGAACTCAGAGCTGATAAAGAATTGGTGGGCTGGAGAGCTGGAGAGGAAGCCCATGCTTCAAGCTAATTGGGGAATGTGATTTATGAGGGTTAATTGGAAGAGGGAATTGTGTTTTGATACTATGTGCCCAGGGGAGGGGAATTCAGTTTTTGGCTTCAATTATGTACGTGCTGATTTTATGCTTCTCGAATAAAAGACTCTTTAAGGTAAACAATGCCTCAAAGTTCTTTTGAAGAGTTTCATCTGTTGGAACCATGACACATTGTACCATATCTTTCAAAAATCCTGGAGCACTGGAGAAGTTCCTGAGGATTGGAAAAGGGCTGATGTGTTCCCATCTTCAAGAAAGGGGGGGGGAAACAGACACAGGAAACTACAGACCAATCAGCCTAACATCAATACTTGGGAAGATTCTGGGAAAAATAATAAAAAACAGATCTGCAAACAACTAGAAGGAAACAAAGTTATAACTAGCAGCCAGCACAGGTTTGTTAAAAACAGATCATGCCAACTTCCGGTTTGCCATCGCGTATGCCGCAGATGCTGGAAGGCGAGCTCCGTCTTCCATGTCTGGTTTCGCTCCGCTGGGCAACCCTGGAAAGGATCGAGAGTCACCCTGTAGGGGCAACAAGCAAGAGGGGACCCCTGCTTGATCACGGGAGGGTGGTAGCCCTTCCGCTCGATCTGGGGCAGCTCTCCAAACCAGCAGATGAAAGACTGGCCATAGAAATATGGCTCATCACCAGGCTGCAGACAGCCAAAGTCAAACTTACCACCAGGCACTTCTAAAGCAGAGCGGATAAGACTGGGTGAGATCTGAACCTCTCTTCAATCCTAAGTATTTTCTTTTCCTGTAAAAGCTGCCCAAGCTATCTTCCCCCCTATGAGGAGAGAGGGGAGGGAATTTCTATCCTACCCTCTAAGAATAGCAGTGACTGACTATCCAGGGGAATTAAAACACTGAAATAATAACCTTAATCTAACTGGATTTATATGCTTCTAAAATTTGGGACCAAAAGATTTCTTATCTTCATAGAAGACTTTGGTTTTTATTTACAAAAAGAAATAGAATTGGAAAAAGGATTATAAAAATTTTGGATTTAAAAAACTTTAAACAGCATTGGTGACATCTTGTGGCCAAGTTTGATATTACAACTTGTTATTGTCTAAAGGAGACTTGGCTTGAAGCCCAGACTACAGATAAGACTTTTCAACCTTAACAAATATCAGCTGTGAGAAGCTCAGCTGTATTCTATACTCAGTTACAAAATTATTTCCATTCTGACTTTAAAGCCCTCAATTTAACACACCATTAAGAGAATATGGATGAAGACCAGGAATAGATTCTTTTTATGTTGAAAGCAATACATGAAACCATTCTTTCAGCTTGTGATGAAATAAGACGCTACAGAAAAGAACAAGATGTTAGCCTAGATATACAAACCCAAATTTTGACTACAATTAAAGAATCAACTACACAGAAGATAACAGAAGAAGTGGAACAATTAAATACTATGATAGAGAATTAAACTGACCAACAAACAAAGTCAATGGAAAATCCAGAAAAGGGACTGACAACACTGAAAATGGAAAAGACTTTCTATATAAACCAGAAGAAACTTGAGGAGCAAGAAGAACAGATCAAAGGGAAGACAAACATATCAGGACAACTATGGGGATTTGGAATAATAGAAAGATGATTCGGTAGCCCTTCCAAAAAAATGGTGACTGGATGGTCTCTTTTACTTCAAATAATATATATAACAACAGAGGGAGATTTAAAAGCACTGACATAGAAGGCAACCTCGCAAAAGTGGAAAGCCAGAAATTGGGGTTTTATTAGAGGATTTTATATTACTAATTAAAATAGAATAAACTCAAAGAGATATTTTTTTGAATACTAAATTTTGTTATGAATTGAGATAAAGAAAACTTTCGTCACTTAAAACTTGGAAATATAAATATTAAAAGTTAAATTTGAATATTGATGGGAAATTAAAAATTGAGGAAAACAAATAAATAGGATATGGATTGTCTATAAAGATTGAATGTAAAAGTAATTAAGATATGCATAAGCTAAAAATTTATTGATAAATGTAATAAACATGTTTTTACTTAGTTGATATAATAAGAACTGTATTAGTGAAATATCTGATGTTGAGATAAGGGAAATTTTGGTCATTAAATTTAAGACATTTGGAAATTAGTTCAAAATAAGGATGTTTTTGTTGTTGTTGTTGTTAGCTGCGGTCGTGTCCGACCCATCGCGACCCTATGGACAACATTCCTCCAGGCCTTCCTGTCTTCTACCATCTTCTGGAGTCCATTTAAGCTCACGCCTACTGCTTCAGTGACTCCATCCAGCCACCTCATTCTCTGTCGTCCCCTTCTTCTATTGCCCTCGATCTTTCCCACCATTAGGCTCTTCTCCAGTGAGTCCTTCCTTCTCATTAGGTGGCCAAAGTATTTGAGTTTTAGCTTCAGGATCTGGCCTTCTAAAGAGCAGTCAGGATTGATCTCCTCTAGGACTGACCGGTTTGATCGCCTTGCAGTCCAAGGGACTCGCAGGAGTCTTCTCCAGCACCATAGTTCAAAGGCCTCAATTCTTTGGCGCTCAGCCTTTCTTATGGTCCAACTTTCACTGCCATACATTGCAACTGGGAAGACCATAGCCTTGACTATACGCACTTTTGTTGACAGGGTGATGTCTCTGCTTTTTAGTGTGCTGTCTAGATTTGCCATGGCTTTCCTCCCCAGGAGCAAGCGTCTTTTAATTTCTTGGCTACAGTCCCCATCTGCAGTGATCTTGGAGCCCAGGAAAACAAAATCTGTCACTACCTCCATTTCTTCCCCATCTATTTGCCAGGAATTGAGAGGGCCAGATGCCATGATCTTGGTTTTCTTAATGTTAAGTTTCAACCCAAGTTTTGCACTCTCCTTCTTCACCCGCAACAAGAGGCTCTTTAGTTCTTCTTCACTTTCTGCCATTAGAGTGGTATCATCTGCGTATCTTAGGTTGTTGATATTTCTTCCGGCAATCTTAATTCCAACTTTTGATTCATCTAGCCCTGCCTTTCTCATGATGTGCTCTGCATATAAGTTAAATAGGCAGGGCGACAGTATACAGCCTTGCCGGACTCCTTTCCCAATTTTGAACCAATCAGTGGTTCCGTGTCCAGTTCTCACTGTTGCTTCTTGACCCGCATATAGGTTTCTCAAGAGACAAATAAGATGGTCTGGTACTCCCATCTCTTTAAGAAACTTGCCACAGTTTGTTATGATCCACACAATCAAAGGCTTTAGCATAGTCAATGAAGCAGAAGTAGATGTTTTTCTGGAACTCCCTAGCTTTCTCCATGATCCAGCGTATGTTGGCAATTTGATCTCTAGTTCCTCTGCCTCTTCGAAATCCTGCCTGTACTTCTGGTAGAATAGCTCAGCTGGAATACTGTCACCTCCACTAGCTTTGTTGTTGCTCAGCTTTTCTAAGGCCCACTTCACCTCACATTCTAGGATGTCTGGCTCGAGGTCAGTGACCACCTCATTGTGATTATCTGGGACGTTAAGCTCATTCTTGTATAGTTCTTCTGTGTAATTTTGCCACCTCTTCTTAATCTCTTCTGCCTCTGTTAGGTCCCTGCCATTTTGGTCCTTTATCATGCCCATTTTTGCATGAAACGTTCCCTTCATCTCTCCAATTTTCTTGAAAAGATCTCTGGTCCTCCCTATTCTATTGTTTTCTTCTATTTCTTTGCACTGTTCATTTAAGAAGGCATTCTTATCTCTTCTAGCTATTCTCTGGAATTCTGCATTCAATTGGGCATATCTATGTTTTTCTCCCTTGCCTTTCGCTTCCCTCCTTTCCTCAGCTATTTGCAAAGCTTCCTCAGACAGCCATTTTGCTTTCTTGCATTTCTTTTTCTTTGTGATGGTTTTGGTTGCTACCTGTTGTACAATGTCGCGAACCTCTGTCCATAGTTCTTCAGGCACTCTGTCTATCAGATCTAATTCCTTAAATCTATTTGTCACCTCTACTGTATATTCAACAGGGATATGATTTAATTCATACCTGAGTGGCCTAGTGCTTTTCCCTACTTTCTTCAGTTTAAGCCTAAACTTTGCAAGGAGAAGCTCATGGTCTGAGCCACAGTCAGCTCCTGGTCTTGTTTTTACCGACTGTATAGAGCTTCTCCATCTTTGGCTGCAGAGCATATAGTCAATCTGATTTCTGTGTTGACCGTCTGGTGATGTCCATGTGTAGAGCCGTCTCTTGGGTTGTTGGAAAAGAGTGTTTGCTATGACCATCGTATTCTCTTGACAAAATTCTATCAGCCTGTGCCCTGCTTCATTTTGTACTCCAAGGCCAAACTTGCCTGTTATTCCGGTTATCTTTTGGCTTCCTACTTTAGCATTCCAATCCCCCATGATGATAAGGACATCATTTTTTGGTGTTACTTCTATAAGGTGCTGTAGGGCTTCATAGAACCGGTCAATTTCATCCTCTTCAGCACTGGTGGTTGGGGCATAGACTTGGACTACTGTGATATTGAATGGATGTTATATTGTACTATTAATTAGATGATGTAAGATGGTGGGAAATAGAATATAGTCAAATAGATAAGATGTGTATCTTGAATATTAGACTTTGTTATGAATTGAGATAAAGGAAACTTTGGTTACCTAAAACTTGGAAATTATAAATATCAAATGTTAAAATTTAAATATTGATGGGAAACTAAAATTTGGGAAAAACTTAACAACAGGACATTGATTGTCTATAAAGAGTGAATGTTAAAGCAACTAGGATATGTATAAACTAAAAATTTATTGATAAATGTAACAATGCTATTTTTAATTAATTGATATAACAAGAACTGTATTAGTTCAAATATGAGACAGTAGATATTAAGGCAGACATGTCAAATTCGCGACGTCACATGATGTCACGCAATGTATTGGGACGGTTTTGCCATTGCCAGCAATGGGGTGGGCGCAGCTTCCGCATGACACATCCAGCCCATGGCAGTTTGACACCCCTGCATTAAGGGAAAAAGAGAGGAAATATTTGATGTAGTAGCTTGAGATCTGTACTAAAGATTTTTGTATGTTATTGAATTATCGATTAACCACCACGTTGCTTTTTAAATACTTATGTAAAATTAGAAAATTAATAAAATATTACAAAAAAACAACAACAGATCATGCCAAACCAATCTTATTTCATTCTTTGATAAAGTGACTAAATTAGTAGACCAGTGAAATGCTGTCTACATAGTATGCTTAGATTTCAGTAAGGCATTTGACAAAATAGATCATAACCTGCTGCTTAGTAAGCTAGAAAAAGGTGGGATAGACAACATCACCACCAGATGGATCTGTAGATGGTTGATAAAACGTACTCAGTGAGTAATCCTTGATGGTTCATCCATATAGACAGAAGTAAGCAGTGGGGTACCACCAGGGCTTTTTTTCTCATAGAACGCTCAGAATGGAGTTCCGGCACCTTTTTTGGATGGAACCTTGTAGGGTAGGCAAGGCAGGTTCTATGACATGTGTGAGTTCCAGCACCTTTTTCTTTTACAAAAAAAGCACTGGGTACCACAAACTCCATCTTAGGCTCAATACTCTTTAATATCTTCATAAATGACTTAGATGAGGGAACAGAAGGGGACCTCATCAAATTTGCAGATGACACTAAACTGGCAAGAAGACAAGCTCAGGATCCAAAAAGATCTTGACAAACTTTGTTGCCCTATCCAACAAAATGTGTTTCAATGTGGAGAAAAGCAAAGTTTTACATTTAGGCAGAACAAATCAAGGATATAAATACAGATTAGGCAAGACCTGGCTCAAAAGCCGTAACTGTCAGAGGGACCCTGGAGTCCTAGTGGACGATCACTTGACTATAAACCAGCAGTGTGCAGCAACAACCATAAAAGCTAATACAACCCTGGGTTGTATAAACAGAGGCATAGAATCAAAAACATGTGAAGTATTAGTCCACTTTATAAAATCCTAGTAAGACCACACCTGGAATACTGCAACCAATTTTGGTCACCATACCACAAAAAAGATTTTGAGACTTTGGAAAAAGTTCAGAGAAGATCAACTAAAATGATCAAAGGCCTGGAGACTAAAACATAGGAAGAACGGCTGCAGAAATTGGGTTTGGCTAGTCTAAAGAAAAGAAGAAACAGGAGTGACATAATAGGAATATTCCAATATTTGAGGGGCTGCCACAAAGAAGAGAGCGTCAAACTATTCTTCAAAGCACCAGAGGGCAAGATAAGAATCAATGGTTGGAATCTGACCAAAGAGAGAAACAACCTGGAATTAAGTAGAAAGTTCCTAACAGTGAGGACAATTAACCAGTGGAACAGCTTGCCTTCAGAAATTGTGGGTGCTCCATCACTGGAGGTTTTTAAGAAGAGACTAGACAGTTGCTTGTCTGAAATGGTATAGGTTCTCCTGCTTCAGCAGGGGGCTGGACTAGAAGACCTCCAAGGTCCCTTCCAGCTCTATTCTATTCTACCTTTAGTATTTGAGAAATCCTGAATGAAGTACCAGATATTTGGATGACAGCAATTGCTGTTCCTATAGTCAAAAGAAAAGTGGGGAACATAGAAAAATGCAGCAAACCATAGAACATTCACTCTGATACTGATGTTTGGGGAAATTCTATTATAAGAATAATATCTGTATGCATTTGGACAAAAATAACCAGAGGTGAACATAAATTTGTCAAGAAAAATAATACTACACTGACCAGAACCAGATCCAATATTAGTATTGTATTTTCCTTCCATATTACCACAAGAGATGAGATTTTACATATATTTTGCCAAGAATCAACCCTTTTGAAGCTGGGGTTCAATTTATTCTGATTTCACTAAGAAGGTTTCAGGAAAAAAAAGATGTTTACAAAAACTCAAACCCTCACCAGATTACAAGTTCAATGTTTAATGCATAATCCAGCTACATTCTACATTTATTATCAAAATCAGATTCACAGATTCAATAATCTCAATACAGACCTTTATCCTATCTTTAAAATATGCTGACAGAAAAGCCTAACTTTTCATTCCATGGAATATGCTGCAGAAAAAGTTTGAGTTTGCCCACAGTTCTGCTGTAAAAATCTCAATTTAAAAAGCTCTATATCTCTATTTTTTTTTCTTCTGAGTTCATGTTTTGGTTATTTCAAATATTAAGAATCTGGGCATATGACCAATTCTACACATTAGTTTTAAGAAATAGTACTGCTGTGTTATTTTCAGCATAAGAAGCGAGATGAAATCACTGTGCTATCACCTTTGGGAATAGTTTTTTTCATTCTTTTAACATATATATTCTATTTTTAGTATTTTTTTGAATCTCATTTTTTAATTTTTATGCAACACACACACATATTATATATATATACACACACACCAAAAATATGTTAAATATTTAAACATTAAAAAGGTAATTAGATACTTGTTAAATGATACAGATCATAAAGTGAATTGGTATCAGAACATTGATGTGGACCAAAATAAAATTTATAGATAAGGTTAGTGAGTCTACATATAAACACCTGTGAGAATTCAGACACATATTAGTATATATAAAATAATTAAGAGCAGATATTGCTTATGTATAGAAGACCTGTTTAATGGAAATGGATAAATTTATATTAATAAAGAATTGGGTAAGACAGGTGTACCACACAGATACTTCGACAAAAGCTAAAGGTATAGACATTTTGGTTTGAAAGAGATTCTGAATTGATGTAGAGCAGTTTATTACTAATGACAACAATTTATTACTGATATAAATGGGCTTATTTAATTTTATGTCCTAATATAGCAGAGATTGTAATAGCTATGGTTAATGTTTATGGATCTAATTTACATTCCCTTATGTTATATGAATGTTCTCAACATTTGAATAAGTGTGTTAACGATGTCATAAGAGAGTTTAGTGAACTGTTGGTTCCTGAGGTTGATAGAAATATGCCAGCATGAAAGTGAGGGAAACAATATTTATTCAGAAGAATTGAATTTAATAGACCCTTGGCGTTTGATTTGTGCTTAGATTGTAAGCCGCCCTGAGTCTTCGGAGAAGGGCGGGATATAAATGGGATTTTTAAAAAAAACACTAAAAGAAAATATACACTTTATTCACATATCTATCAGAATTTCTTTAGACTTGACTATTTTTTAATGACTTAATTTTATATATATCAAATTCAAGAATGTAATATTAAGGTTTGTTATACATCTAATTATAATGCAGTCATCTTTAGATGTATATTTCAAAAACTGATTATGGTATTGGGAAATTGGCATTTCAATGTTATTCTACTGAATGGTAAAAAAAATGTACATCAAATACGGATAGACCTTGCAATATCTTGATTTGAATTCAGAAACACAAAGTGTATGAATTTTTGAATGGGAAGCAAATAAAGTACATATTCACAATTATATAGTAAATTGAGAATATATCAGATTAAAATATAGAGGTGCTTTTAAATAAAATTAATTTACCACATTTAGATGTGGTACTTCTACGTGCTCCATTATATGAGGTAGGGATTAAACAAATAATTTTAAAAATGGCAAAATACCAGGATTAGATTTCCACCCCCTATTGAGTAGTATAAAACATTTATAGAGCTTTTGATGCCAAAACTTCGTATGAAGATATATTTGGTAAGATAATTTTATCATTGGCATTTAATCAGGATTATATTATGGTTATACTAGAAGTAACTAAAGGGGACGCTGTGGCTCAGTGGGTTAGGACGCTGAGCTTGTCGATCAGAAGGTTGGCAGTTTGGCGGGTCGAATCCCGAGTGCCACGTAACAGAGTGAGCGCCTGTTACTTGTCCCAGCTTCTGCCAACCTAGCAGTTCGAAAGCACGTAAAAATGCAAGTAGAAAAATAGGGACCACTACAGTGGGAAGGTAATAGAGTTCCGTGCGCCTTTGGCATCTAGTCATGCCGGCCACATGACCACAGAGACGTCCTTGGACAAGTGCTGGCTCTTCGGCTCTGAAACAGAGATGAGCACCGGCCCCGAGAGTCGGAAACGACTAGCACACATGTGCGGGGGAACCTTTACCTTTACCAGTAACTAAAGAACATATTCAGAGTCCTAATTGTCCTATATCATTAATGTTGATACAAAGAATTTAACAGAAATATTAGCAAATAGATTGCAGTAAATAATAATATTTACTATTAAAAATGATAAATTCAATATTAAATGCTGAAAAAACCTTTGACAAAATAAATAACCAATACATGATTGCTCTACTAATAGATGTGGATTTCCTTTTAAATTATAAAATGGATTAAGGTTTTAAATGAGTTGCCTACAGTGAAGGTTAATGGAATGTTTTCTATTTTTCTACTATTTAGAGCAAGGGTCCCCAACCCCTTGTCTATGGACCGATACCGGGCCATAGCATGCCAGCAACTGGTCCACACAAACAAGCAAAGCCTCATCCGTGGGATGCAGACAGCACACAAAACCATGCACTCTCCGGTCTGTGGAAAAAACTTTCTCCATGAAACCAGTCTCCACGAAAAACCTTTCTCCACGAAACTAGTGCCCAAAAAGGTTGGGGACCTCTGATTTAGAGGAATCCGACAAGGTCTACTTTCACCTTTGCTTTTTAATATTTGGCTTGTGTAATTAAATAAAATAGGGAAACCTACAGAGTAGTATATAGCTAAATTGAATACAAATTTTATTTGCAGATGACATTCTTTTGTTTATTTCTAAACCTCATATAATATTCTAAGAGACTGGACAGCCATTTGTCTGAAATGGTATAGGGTTTCCTGCCTGAGCAGGTGGACTAGATGACCTCCAAGGTCCCTTCCAACTTTATTATTATTATTGATCATCGCACAGTCAGCCAGATGTTCAGACTGGATTTGGCATTTTTGTCTACCTATCGAGTCCTTACCAAGGACCTGGGATAGGCAGATGTGGATGTTTGATGGTATTACAGATATTGTCACAGGATGGAAGCAGTTTCTAGTAAGGTTGCCTTTTGCAATTGACTAACGCAAATTTGTCAATGCCAATGGTGTTCAAGTGGTGCTCCAGTTGTTTTAGGATTGCACCCAAAGCGCCTATTACTATTGCTACTACCCTTGCTTGCCTTTGCCACAGTCTTTCTATTTCTATTTGTATTTTGTTATCTTCTCCAGTTCTTTCTCATCTATTCTTTCTCTTTCTCATCTATTCTGCTGTCTCCAGGCACTGCCATGTCCACTATCCAGACTTTTTTGTCTTTCTTATTGACAATTGTTAAGTCCGGGGTGTTACGTTGCAGGTGCTTGTCTGTTTGAATTCTGAAGTTCCAGAGCAGTTTAACTTTATCTTTTCTATGACTTTCTCTATTTTATGATCCCACCAGTTCTTGCTTACAGGCAAATGATATTTCTTGCAGATCTTCCAATGCACCATTGTTGCTACTTTGTCATGCTGCTGCTTGTAGTCAGTCTGTGCCATCTTCTTGCAGCAGCTTACCAGGTGGTCCACTGTTTCTTCAGCTTCTTTGCATAGGCAGCACTTACTGTCTATTGCTGTCTTCTCAATTTTGACTTTGTATGCATCTGTCCTTAAGGCTTGGTCTTGTGCAGCCAGAATTAGTCCCTCGGTCTCTTTCTTAAACTTTCCTGCTCTTAGCCATTGTCAGGTCTTGTTATTATCTGCATTCCCAGCTATTTTTTTTAATATACTGGCCATGTAGTGCTTTGTGTTCCTATGCCTCTATTCTGTTCTTCATTTGGTCTTTCTTGTAGGCCAGTTTGGTCTCTCCAGTAGTCAGTAAGCCTTCCTGATAAACTAATTTCAGTGCATCTTCATCATTGTCCTTCAGATATTCTTCCAAAGCCATTTTTTCTTCTTCAACCACTTGATGTACTTGCAGCATTCCACGTCCACCTATTTACCTTGGTAGATAGAGTCTGTCAATATCACTGCGTGGATGAAGAGCATGATTCATTTACATTATTTTTCTGGTCTTCCTATCCACTGCTTTTAGTTCTGCTTGAGTCCAGTCCACTATTCCAGCTATGTATCTAACGATTGGAATTGCTCAGGTGTTGATTGCCTTTACGGTATTTCCTCCGTTGAGTTTAGACTTTAAGATCTTCACACTCTTGATGTATTCACCTCTAATCTTTTTCTTGACTTCAGTGTGCTTAATGTTGTCAGCTTGAAGGATACCCAAGTATTTGTAGTAATCTTCCTCATCCAGACTTTTAATGTTATTTTCATGGGGCATCTTGATTCCTTCAGTTATCACTATTTTTCCTTGTTTGAGAGTAAGTGTGGCACATTTGTCCAAGCCAAACTCCACTGCAATATCTTGGCTATATATAGACAGACAGTGTTCAGCAGCGATTCTATTTCAGATGATGTTTTTCTATACAGCTTCAGATCATCCATGTAAAGGAGGTGGGATAGTCTGGCAGATGTTTTTGATGTTTGATAGCCATGTCCTGAGTTATTCAGTATTGTTGACAGAGGAAACAGTGCAATTAACAAATAGTAAGGGTGATAATGAATCTCCTAGAAATATTCCTCTCGATATTAACCTCTCCCAGTCTTTCATCATTGACCTGCAACTGTGTCTTCCATTGTGACATCGATCTTTGCACAAATTTTCTGATGTTTCTACTGACTCCTGTTATTTCTAGGCACTTGATTATCCAGTAATGTGGCAGAGTCAAATGCCTTTTTATAGTCAATCCATACCACATTCAGGTTGGTCTTCCTTTTCTTGCAGTTTTCCAAGATCATTTTGTCTATTAGGAGTTAATCTTTTGTTCCTCTGCTATTGGGGCGGTTTTCTTTCTGTTTGAGTGGAAAGAGATTGCTTTCAATTAGATGCTGTTATACTACATCAGCTACCACACCAGTTAGCAATTTGAAAGTTGTTGGTAAGCAGGTAATTGGCCTGTAGTTGCCTGGTGTTGCCCCTTTTGCTGGATTTTTCATTATTAGGTAGGTTTTCCCAGTTGTTAGCCACTTTTCAATTTCTCCTCCTTTTAGTATATTGTTGAATTGCTTGGTAATGAGTGGGTATATAAGTTAGATGTTTCAACCAAAATCCATGCAGTTCATCTTCACCTGGTGCTGACCAATTCTTGATCTTCCTTGCTCTTTTTTCTACCATTTTTGTTGTTATTGCTAGTTCTTTCATTTCAACTTCTATTTTATTTGCATCCATCTCTTTTAACCTAGCCGCATCCTTGTTGTGTTTCTTTGGGTTATCCCATATCTGCTTCCAGAACTGCACTGTTTCTTCCTTGTCAGGTACTGACTCATTGCAGTTTCTCCATTGATGGATTGGTAGAAACGTTTCTGATTGGATTGAAATTGGAGGTTCTGCCTATAATTTGCAATTCGAGCTTCGTATCTACTGATTTTCCTAGCTATAGCTGTTATTTGCTGCTTTATTATTTCCAGTGCTTCCTTGATCTTCCTTGTTTCTAAGTGGTATTTCTTGATTAAGTATTCTTTGGTCTTCTTGTTCTTCAGCTTCTTTTCTTTAAGCTGTTCTAGCTTGCTTGTATGTGATCTTAACTTGCCAGTCTTATTTTCTAGTCTAACCTTCCATTTTTGTGGTGCACTATTTGTTTGCTTTTCTTCTTTGTTGATTTTGCATCCCAGGGATTCAGTTATGACTGCAGCTGTGCTGTACATTAGTTGGTTTGTTTCTTGCAGTGAATTGGTGCTTATACTTGATATTGCAGTATTTGCATCTTTTAATGCTTGTGCTAGCTGTTTCTTTGGAACAAGCTTCAGTGCAGGCAGCCTTATTCCGTTGTTTTTGTGCTGTTCTAGATGCTCAGTTATTCTTTGTTTCAATTCTTTTATTTCTTTAGTTAGAGGGCTTTGTTCTTCCTGAGGAAGAGGTGCCTGGTTTCCAAATGAGAACAGTTGTATATATCTCTGCTGGATTCCTTCACTGCCAACTCCTCCTGGCTTGCTTCAACATTCTGAATTACTTCTGGCAAGGCTTTGATTTCTTTGCCCTGGATAAACCTTTGCAGTTTGTCCAATTCTGTTTCTGTGAATACTTTATGCCGTATTATGAACTGGCATTGATCTGCTATTCTCTGTTTTGTTATTTCTGATTCTGGATTTTGTTCTTTCCAGAACTGGTGCATTTGTTTTAGATACCCTCTTCTTGTTGGACTTGATCTGTAATAACAGATCATTATTTCTTTGTTTTCAATCACTGTGTCTTTACGACAGGTAAACACCTTTTCTTCCAGTAGTTCTGCAGCTGCTGGCCCTGTTGCTCAGCCAACAGTCCTGAGTCCTGTAACCCATTTTTCATCAGATATCCAGGAACTCCAACATCTAGCATAGACCTTGTTAACCCGGGTAACATCTGAGCCGGTATGGCATTCTGAAATTTACATCTCACCATATTTTTTATGGGAGAGACTCTGTCTGACTCTTCTGATGAGACTTGTCCAGTATAGTTGAACCTCTGGCACAGCTCTCATCTTCCTTATAGTACAGAAGCCCCACAACCACGTCAAGGTAGTGCATCATCATCATCATCATCATCATCATCATCATCATAAAACTTTTATTCATTAAACATGAACCTCAGTCAACTGAACATTCAAACTGACTGGCACTAATGGTTGACACGGGTTGCTACCAGCATCCTAGGTATCAACCAGGTATCTCCTTAAAAAGTAAGATGTTCTGAGTAGTGCAGTTTTTTGTAGTTTTACTGGAGTTATTGCAGGAAGTTGCAATTTCTTGATGTATTTTGCAATGTTTTTGGACATAGTTCCCAGTGCCCCGATGACAATGGGTATCACTGTTACACGTTTCATTATTATTATTACTGATGTAATAGATAAGATGCCTTTAGTAAAATAGCAGAAATTAGTCTAGATTGGAACTCAGTGAAAATTTTGTTACTCATCCATTCAAGAAATAATGTTATTTCTTAGAGTATGGAGTTCTAAATTATTTTTTCTCTGGAATGCAAAAGAACTAGCACAAAAAAAAGGAAGGACAAGTGAATGAGGCAAGTTTGTTTAGAGAATAGTTTGATTGAAAAGGAGGAAATAGTATGAAATACAGGATTTATCTTGGCAAAGGCAGAAAAAGAGATAGAAAGAAGATGCTTCCAAGATCTAAACAAGAAATAAAGAAACCTATTTCATTTTACTATTTATTTTTGTCCTGTTTTGTAATATATTTAGAAAAAATAGTTAAGCAATTTGCCAAGGAACTTATGAAGCATATCTGAAAAACAATAAAAATGAAGGCACTAAATTATTAGAAGACTGCTATAGTCTTAAAAGAAACTTTTATAGTTTGTAAAATGCATATATTTATGGCAAGTAGCAATATAATACATTGAACACACTGAATAGCTTTGACTTTTTAGGTATAGGATGAAGCATGTTCCTGTAGAATACAAAGATTTCTATGTCTATCTCTGGAACCTTTGTTACAGAGAAAAAAAGATTCATATGAACATTAATATTGGATTAATAAATCTCTGTTAATTTACCTTAAATTCTGTTACCGACTTGTACTCATTTGCTACAATTTTTTCTTTCATTGTACCAAAATCCATAGGATGTTTTATTATCATGGAATAGCCAGGAGCAATAGCATCAGTGACTGGAAAGGCAAAAAAACCATGAGGATCCTTCCTAAAAAAAAGCATAGAATATTATATTTAGGCATAATATTGCTACATATCGATGTCAATTAACAACTTTCTGCAATATGCAATACCTGAAGGCAAAGCCAAGGAATGGAAAATATAAAGAACTGAAATACAATCCCTAACCCACCAAAGTGCCCAAAATCTTAGAGCATCTACCACAAATAAATATCTGAGCATAACAAATATTCAGCATATGCCATTATTTCCAACTGGATGTGCAACCTTATGACAGAAAAACTCTTCTATTTTTCTTCCTAATGAAAGCAGAAGAAAGCAAGATTGTCCTTTGGGGTGATTAAATGGACTTGGGCTCCCCTGGAACAAACAAGCTGAAGTAGCCAATGCTGCCCAGAATCCATTTTGGGTCAGCAGCAATCATTATTCTTTTTCCTTCAACCTCTCTGTTCAAAATTGCCAGCTCTTTCTACTCCTTTGCCAGCAAATCAACTCCCCTTTCCTGAGTGTTTATATATGTGAAAAGTATCCTAGAATCATAAATGTGTAGAGTTGAAAGAAATCACAAGAATCATAAAGTCCAATCTTTCCTAATGTATCAAAAATCAAATAAATCTCGAGAAGACTCTTGGGAACCTTCCCATAAAATGGATAAGCTACAACCTTCTTAGAGAAACTGTTCTATTATTGTATTGATCTTACAGAAGATTTTCTTTGTATTTAAATGAAATCAACATAGCTGCAACCTATTTCTGGATCTACTTTCTATGTTGTAGAGTTCCTGACCGTCTTTCCTTTGACATCCTTCTATAGGTACCTAAACAATGTTATTATGAACCATGGTGTTACAGTGGTTAGAATGTAATACTGCAGGCTACGTCTGCTGAATGCCAGCTGCCTGTCATTTGGCAGTTCAATTGTCATCGCCTCAAGGTTGACTCAGACTTCCATCCTTCCAAGGTCGGTAAAATGAGGACCCAGATTGATGGGTGCAATATGCTGAATCTGTAAACTGCTTAGAGATGGCTGCAAAGCACTATGAAGCAGTATATAAATCTAAGTGCTATTGCTATATCTTCTTCTGTTTACTAGACTGATATTCTGATGAGCAAACTGGGCTTATTAAGTTTTAATACTTCCTTACGTAACTAGATACTTGGCATCGTTACTGGTAGGCCCCAGTTTGTGTGAGTTGAAAGAAAAGTTTCCAATTCCATCTTTTTGAGTATGGGTTCCCCACAGGCTGTGTTTTGAGTCCGCTTGATGATTTATGATTGCTATGCCAAGTCTGCTACGAATCATATTGTGATGCTTGTGGTTGACATAGCAGTGGTGGGTCTTATCCGGGATGATAACAGAGATTCTTATAGGGAGGAGGTGAAGGCTTTAGTGGACTGGGCCACCAAAGATAACCTCATTTTGAATGTTAATAAAACAAAGGAGATCATTGTTGATTTTAGAAAGAGCCGGCATAGTCACATTTCACTTTGTATCAAGGCTGCAGCTGTGGAAGTGGTCAATAGTATTAAGTACTTGGGGGTGCAAATAACTAACAAACTAGTTAGTCTCTTCATACATTATCTTTAGGGAAGCGTTTGCATTTCTTGCATCAGATGAGGAAAGCATATCTTTCTCCTTCTGTTCTGGCCAATTTTTACAGATGCATGATTGTTGTAACAAACTGCATCACTGTTTGGTTTGGTGGTAGCAGTTCCTCAGATAGAAGGTCCATACAGTGAGTGGTAAGGACAGCTGAGAAGGTTATAGGAAGCTCACTTCCCATTATTCAGGATACGGCTTATAACCGATATGTGCTTGAAGCTTGAAGCATTAATAGAGACCCCACACACCCACTTCACGGTCCATTTTTGTTGTTTCCCTATGGGAGGAGGTTTCAAAGTATTTATAGCAGAACTACTAAATTCTGTAACAGTTTTGTTCCTTATTCCATCCATCTTATAAATTTGCAGGATTCTTCTTTTTTGCCATGCATATGTATACAGAGCCTTGGTGGAGCAGTGGGCTAATGCCTCCTTAACACCAGCTGCCTGCAATTAGTGCAGGTTCGCATCCCACCAGGCTCAAGGTTGACTCAGCCTTCCATCCTTCCGAGGTAGGTAAAATGAGGACCCAGATTGTTGGGGACAATTAAGCTGACTTTGTAATAATGCCGCTTGGGGGTGTGTGAAAGCCCTAATAAGCAGGCATATACATAGAATGAAGGCTACTGCTAAGCTTGTAAGCCGCCCTGAGTCTTCGGAGAAGGGCGGGATATAAATGGAATTAAAATAAAAATTAAAAAAAATAAACTAGACTGTGATGTTTCTCTCTGGTGTGTGTGTGTGTGTGTGTGTGTGTATACATAATGGTATTTTCTGAGAACTGAGTGGAACAAAATTTCATTTTAATGTATGCTGATTAGTTACATTTAAAGTGACAATAAATTTTCTATTCTATTCTTTTCTATTCTTTCATCTTGTCCCAGTAGAGCAGACATGTCAAACCTGCAACGTCAGATGAGGATGTATTAGAGCTTTTTTCCCATTGCCGGCAATGGGGTGGGCGCGGTTTCTTCATGACGCATCTGGCCTGCAGTAGAGTATCTCTGTATTATATTTGTCATCCTCCTCTGAACTTATTCTAAACTGCCAATATCTTTTGGCTATGCCCAGAATCATAAGCAGAACTCCAGATATGGTTTTACTAGTGTGGAATAGAGGGGAATAAAGATTTCTCACATTTCTCATGCAATGACTCTAATGTAGCCCAGAATTGCATAAGCCCATCTAGAAGTTGACTTGCATTGTTTATTCATGTGCAGCTTGTTGGCAATGGCCATAATCAAATCTTTTTTTAAATGACTGTTTCTAAGCTAAAAATCCCTCAAATTTTATGTATGTCAAATGTTTTCCTTCATTAAACTTTCTAACTTAGATTTATTCCTATTGAAGGATACCTTGTTGCTCTTAACCAAGTCTTTCAACTTGTCAGATTAGAATGCAATCTTGTTCTATCTTCCCAGGTTGGTCAGACCTTCCATTTTGTGTCATCCATGAACTAACAAGTAGTCTACCAATTCCTTTATCTAAATTATTAATAAAAATGTTGAATAGTATTTGTCCCAAAAGAGACCCATGTTGACTCTAAGTATAGTTGGTCAGTTGTGACCCCTTTACTGTAGAACCATCCAAACCATACCGTACTTTAGCTATTTGTCAATGAATACAACACATGGAACCTTGTTAAACATTTTGCTAAAATCACAGTAAATTATATTTGCTGTATTCCCCCAACTACTAAAATAGTTGCTTTGTTAAAGAAAATAGCATTTGTCTCAAATGGCCTATTTTTGACTCTTAGCAAATCACAACATTGTCTGTAAGAAACTTACAAATGATTGGCTTTATTATCTGCTCTAACATATCTTTCCAAGTATTGACGCTAGGATCACTGTTCAATAATCACTAGGATCTTCTATTTTTCCTTTCTTGAACAGGGAGACATTTGCTCTTCTCCAATCCTCTGGCACCCCCAGCCAGTTCTCCAGGACTCCTCAAATGCTACTCAAATCATTAGATCCTTTAGATGTAAAGAAAAGGCAAAATAGGAGTTGAGTTTCTCTATTTTTCTTGCTCATCTTAATTTTTTTTCTACAGAGGCTATGAGCCTCTGTTATTTTTTTCTTCCTATTCATATATTTTTAAAAAGTCATTATTGATGAATTTTGCTAGCTTAGCTTTCCTGACCTCCTTCCTACTGGGCTGAAACTTCATAGAGTAGATATAGTGGAGTATCAGTACAACTTTGATGAAGACATAGGATTGGTAAGGATAGGATTTACTTTCCAAGGATTGGTAAGTAAATGACAATTCAGTCTTAAGAAAGAAGGCATAAGAAATAAATTTAAAGTAACCTGCCATGATTCTTTTTTGGTACAAGAGGAAAAAAAGGGACACTCTACCAAACTTTCAATACTCTTTTTTTATATTCTACAATAGTATGGTAGAATTTTTGAAATACTTGCTCTGTTTCATGACCTAGCTTGAAGAACTATAGACTTCCATGGCTGTTAGCCCTTCTTCTATTTCTTATAAGGAATCTTATTTAATTTTACTTCTTTGCAACCTGCCTATTTAATCGTATTGGCTCCTTTAGATGTCTCCTTATTTTTCCCCCCTCATTGATAGTGTTTGAGATTACATTAGTCTTAGTTCTATTTTCAAGAGTAAAGGTTAGGTAAAGGTTTCCCTATCCAGTCGTGCCTGACTCTAGGGTACAGTGCTCATCTCTGTTTCTTGGTCAAGGGAGTCAGTGTTTTCTAAAGTCATTTTCCATGGTCATGTGGCCAATATGGCTATCTGCAAAAGGGACACAGAACACTTCACCTTTCCATCACAGTGGTGCTTATTAATCTACTTACATTTGCATGCTTTCAAACTGTGAGGTGGGCAGGAGCTGAGGCAGGAACGGCAGCTCACCGCACTTGGGTCTCCCACATGGAGTGTTAGCTTTCCAGCTGACAAGCTCAGCATCTTTAAGTGCTTTATCAAGAAGTCTCTAACAATTACAACCTCTTTGGTTTTAGAGTTTTATTCCCAGAATATCTTACTATTTGTCCGAGTTATTAAAATTGGCCCTCTGAAAATCTAGGCTCTAATTTTTTAAAAATCTATGTAATTGTTAAAATCAAGAATTCTAACAATAAACATTTTTACTCAAAGTTCCTACCACTTTGAAATTTTCAATCAACTACTGTCTCTGATACTATAGACTGAAGCCCAGAGTTGCTTGACAGTGTAATAGACATCATATAAATTTAATCAGTCAATCAATCAATCCAAGGATGTAAGGTTGCCTAGGGGGGCTTTTGCCCAGGTTCGCCTGGTGCGCCAGTTGCGGCCCTATCTGGACCGGGAGGCCTTATGTACGGTCACTCATGCGCTCGTGACCTCTCGCCTAGACTACTGTAATGCTCTCTACATGGGACTTCCCTTGAAGACTACTCGGAGGCTCCAACTGGTACAGAATGCGGCCGCGAGAGTTGTCTTGGGAGTTTCCCGGTACTCCCATGTTACACCTTTGCTCCGTGAGCTGCATTGGTTACCAGTTGTCTTCCGGGTAAGGTTCAAGGTTTTGGTTATGATCTTTAAGTCCCTACATGGCATGGGTCCGCGATACCTCGAGGACCACCTGCTGCCGGCGTCGACTCTCCTCCGCCCTGTGCGCGCCCACAGAGAGGGCCTCCTCAGGGTGCCTCCTGTCAAGGAATGTCGACTGGTGGCCCCCAGGGGGAGGGCCTTCTCTGTGGGTGCTCCGGCGTTATGGAACCAACTGCCGGTTGAGCTCCGGATGGCATCAGACCTCCGATCCTTCCGTCGCGGGTTGAAGACCCATTTATTTGAACTAGCGGGTCTGGCCTGATGGGGGTACATGGGTTTTTTATAGGCTTGTTTTATTATTTTTGTTTTAACTTGGGCACTGATTTAATTGTCTTTTAATGTTTGTATTGTTATTTATATTTATGCCCTGTGAACCGCCCTGAGTCCCTTTGGGAGAAGGGCGGTATACAAATCTCAATAAATTAAATTAAATTAAATTAAATTAAATTAAATTGAAAAGGGCAAGGGGGAAAAAACAAAAAAGAAAAAGGCAAAGAGGAATCAGAAATTATCTGACTTCTTGTTTAGGGGACAATTAAATTTCCAAGATCCCCTTCATGGATAACTGCCTTCTTGTGGCGAAGGGGCTTGCGTAATTCAATGAAGCTATGAGCTATTCCGTGCAGGGCCACCCAAGACGGAAAGGTCATAGCAGAGTGTTCTGACAAAACATGATCCACTGGAGAAGGAAATGGCAACCCACTCCAGTATCTTTGCCATGAAAACCCTATGGACAGTACCAAACGCTGGAAGATGAGCCCCTCAGGTCGGAAGGCGTCCAATATGCTACTGGGGAAGAGCAAAGGACTAGTACTAGTAGCGCCAGAAAGAATGAAGCGACTTGCTCAAAGCCAAAAGGACGCTCAGCTGTGGATGTGTCTGGTGGTGAAAGGAAAGTCCAATGCTGTAAAGATTTTTTCTCCATAGGAACCTGGAATGTAAGATCCACGAATCAAGGCAAGCTGGATGTGGTCAAACAAGAGATGACAAGATTGAACATCGAATTTTGTCAAGAGAATACGATGGTCATAGCAAACACACTTTTCCAACAACCCAAGAGACGGCTCTACACATGGACAATCACCAGACGGTCAACACAGAAATCAGATTGACTATATGCTCTGCAGCCAAAGATGGAGAAGCTCTATACAGTCAATAAAAACAAGACCAGGAGCTGACTGTGGCTCAGACCATGAGCTTCTCATTGCAAAGTTTAGGCTTAAACTGAAGAAAGTAGGAAAAAGCACTAGGCCACTCAGGTATGAATTAAATCATATCCCTGTTGAATATAGAGGTGACAAATAGATTTAAGGAATTAGATCTGATAGATAGAGTGCCTGAAGAACTATGGACAGAGGTTCGCAACATTGTACAACAGGTAGCAACCAAAACCATCCCAAAGAAAAGGAAATGCAAGAAAGCAAAATGACTGTCTGAGGAAGCTTTGCAAATAGCTGAGGAAAGGAGGGAAGCGAAAGGCAAGGGAGAAAGAAAAAGATACACCCAATTGAATGCAGAATTCCAGAGAATAGCTAGAAGAGATAAGAATGCCTTCTTAAATGAACAGTGCAAAGAAATAGAAGAAAACAATAGAACAGGGAGGACCAGAGATCTTTTCAAGAAAATTGGAGAGATGAAGGGAACGTTTCATGCAAAAATGGGCATGATAAAGGACCAAAATGGCAGGGACCTAACAGAGGCAGAAGAGATTAAGAAGAGGTGGCAAAATTACACAGAAGACCTATACAAGAATGAGCTTAATGTCCCTAATAATCACAATGAGGTGGTCACTGACCACAAACCAGACATCCTAGAATGTGAAGTGAAGTGGGCCTTAGGAAAGCTGAGCAACAACAAAGCTAGTAGAGGTGACAGTATTCCAGCTGAGCTATTCAAAATCTTAAAAGATGATGCAGTAAAAGTGCTACACTCAATTTGCCAGCAAATTTGGAAAACTCAACAGTGGCCACAGGATTGGAAAAGATCAGTTTACATTCCAATTCCAAAGAAAGGCAGTGCCAAAGAATGTTCAAACTACCGCACCATTGCACTCATTTCTCATGCTAGTAAAGTTATGCTTAAAATCCTACAAGCTAGACTCCAGCAGTATGTGGATCAAGAACTACCAGAGGTACAGGCAGGATTTGGAAGAGGCAGAGGAACTAGAGATCAAATTGCCAACATACGCTGGATCATGGACAAAGCTAGGGAGTTCCAGAAAAACATCTACTTCTGTGTCAGAATCCATTTATATCATATTCATAAATGGAATGTTTCAAACATTATCCCATGGATTCTGTCATCTCCCGAAGAGAAGAGGATAGATGTGTATTGAACCGGCAATAGGCATTTCAAAGGAAAGGAGAAGCCTTTTGAACTGGGGAAACAAAAGGGGGGGCTAGCATCTGGGTTTTGTCACGGTAGACAGCAATAAACAAAAGGGTCCTAACTTCCTCTTTCCCACGAGATGGATGATACGAGAGGAAGGATGGGGGGGGACTGACCAAATGGGGATTAAGGGGGGTTAAACCGGGAATTCTTTATAAGGGTTTACATCGTGGAAATATTAAGCCCTGTCTCATTTCCTACAACCGAGCATGTCATAGTAAAGATTTCTTTTGGACCAAAACCCTGGCTCCAAGAGTTTTGTCTTCCTAAGACGTGGTTTGGGGTGGGTCCTGACATTCTGCTTCATTGACTATGCTAAAGCCTTTGATTGTGTGGATCATAACAAACTGTGGCAAGTTCTTAAAGAGATGGGCGTACCACACCATCTTATTTGTCTCTTGAGAAACCTATATGTGGGCCAAGAAGCAACAGTGAGAACTGGACACGGAACCACTGATTGGTTCAAAATTGGGAAAGGAGTCCGGCAAGGCTGTATACTGTCACCCTGCCTATTTAACTTATATGCAGAACACATCATGAGAAAGGCAGGGTTAGAGGAATCAAAAGTTGGAATTAAGATTGCCGGAAGAAATATCAACAACCTGAGATATGAAGATGATACCACTCTAATGGCAGAAAGTGAAGAGGAACTAAAGAGCCTCTTGTTGTGGGTGAAGGAGAGTGCAAAAGTTGGGTTGAAACTTAACATTAAGAAAACCAAGATCATGGCATCCGGCCCTCTCAATTCCTGGCAAATAGATGGGGAAGAAATGGAGGTAGTGACAGATTTTATTTTCCTGGGCTGCAAGATCACTGCAGATGGGGACTGTAGCCAAGAAATTAAAAGAAGCTTGCTCCTCGGGAGGAAAGCAATGGCAAACCTAGACAGCACACTAAAAAGCAGAGACATCACCCTGTCAACAAAAGTGCGTATAGTCAAGGCTATGGTCTTCCCAGTTGCAATGTATGGCAGTGAAAGCTGGACCATAAGAAAGGTTGAGCGCCAAAGAATTGAGGCCTTTGAACTGTGGTGCTGGAGAAGACTCCTGCGAGTCCCTTGGACTGCAAGGCAATCAAACTGGTCAGTCCTAGAGGAGATCAACCCTGACTGCTCTTTAGAAGGACAGATCCTGAAGCTAAAATTCAAATACTTTGGCCACCTAATGAGAAGGAAGGACTCACTGGAGAAGAGCCTAATGGTGGGAAAGATTGAGGGCAAGAGAAGAAGGGGACGACAGAGAATGAGGTGGCCGGATGGAGTCACTGAAGCAGTAGGTGTGAGCTTAAATGGACTCCAGAAGATGGTAGAGGACAGGAAGGCCTGAAGAAATGTTGTCCATAGGGTCGTGATGAGTCAGACACGACTTCGCAGCTAACAACAACAAATTTCCAAGATATGTCTTCATAAGTTTTTAAGGCTTAATTTATCTGCCCAAAGTTCTTCTGGGTCATTTGGGGGTCTGCAGCAAACTCCTAATAAGATATCCTTCTTGTACCATACCTTTTTATCTTGAGCTAGATGCTTTCAACACTTAATTGCCAAACAATCCAGTGAACCTTTTAACAGCATTTCAATGTAGATAAAATTAAAGCATAAAGAATTCCAGAAATGTTCCTCATAGTTTCAGAGTATCATTTTACATTTACGAAAGCCTCTCAGAGTTTTATCTGTCACATCTTATATCAAATAAAATCACTGAGGTTATTTAGAGTTTCTACTTAATACATTCCATTTTTTCAGGACTGAATTGTCATTTCCTTCCTTTTAATTTCATTGCTTTCTTCTCCTTTCTGAAAGCCAGATCTGTATTTGTCACATCATCTCATCCATCAGAAAGAAAATAGACACATAATCTTTCCCCACCTCCTTTGCTTGAAGATGGGCTGAGCAGCTTGCCAAGTTTAAGGGACAAGTATGGCAGAGCAGAACTAGATGTAAGTGGGAGGTGTCTATCCCTTCCTTTACATAGCAAACACAAATGGGATATTGGACATGACTGAAAATCAAGTTCCTTCATCCTGGGAAATAAGCTCTAATAATTTTGGAGGCAATTCATAAGGATGGGATTTATGGGAGAATTTCAGATGAAAATGACAGACAAATTGTGATGGCTAGACACTCTTTGTTCCCTCCCACTAATTCTCTGATTAGATTAGCAGTCTTCTTTCCCATCCATTAGAAAAAGAATGAGATAGTATAGGAAGAGGTGAAGAATGGGCGCCCCTCAAACAGGGAGCAACTGATGATATATAGTTTTTGATCTATGTCAGAATTGGGACTAGAATTTCTGTTATAGTTTTTAAATGAGTTCTGCCTAATTTTATGACCCTTTTTCCCATGGTTGTTAAGTGAATCATTGCAGCTAAGTGAATCATAGTCATTAAGCAAATCTTGCTTCCCCCATTCACTCTGCTTGTCAAAAGCCATCTGGGGAGATCACAAATAGCAATCACGTAATCCTGGGAAATTGCAACCATCAAAATATATGCTACTTGCCTAGCACCTAAATTTTGATCAAGTGACTCTGGGGATATTGCAAAGGTCGTTAAGTGTGAGAACTAGCTGTAAGTCACTTTTTTCAGCACCATTATAACTTCTGTCACTAAATGAATTGTTTTAAATTGAGGGCTATCTGTATTCTGAGGCCTTTTCTTATTGCAAAGAATAAAGTGAATCATTCTGGTAAGGAAATTTCCTATGATCAAAATGGTCATTGCTTAGCTGGAAGATTGATAATAAAACTCAGGGAAACTGTGTCCCATGGTCCAGGAGGAAAGGGGAACAGCTGGAGCAAACCTTAGCCTGGCAACAGACAGGATGACGCTTGTCTCTGACATTCATTCTCCGCCTTGTCCATAAAAATTCTCTAAGCAAAATTTGCTTACCTGAAAATAAGTTCTAACAAGTTTGGTAAAGATTACCTAAATAGACACATAGGTGAATATACTGAAAAGTATGTTAGCAAGAAAGAGAAAGCTGACTGCACATTTTTAAGTTAAGTATTAGGTTTATTAACTATTAATGCATACTTCATTTGGTTTCCTCTGGTACTCAACTAAAGCTGTGCAGCACTTTGCAATCAGTTGTCAAAAGATGATTTGGAGGGCCTGGGAACTTTAATATGTTAGAGATAGGTTATGGTACTTTAAGGTGTTGCATGCAAGTTTGTGCTTATCATGATCCAAAACCCTGTTAAAAGATCAAATCCAAAACACTTTTCCGCCTTGTCTGGTACAATAATAAATAAAAGTGTTCCTGTGAAGCTATTGAGGAGAGAATATTGAACGTCCAAAGCACTCGTATTTTTAAAACCAGGACTCCTATTCTCACTTTCAAACAAGATTAAAGCAGACATGAATCTATATGAAAGATTTACTTACACACTCAATAGAAAATAAAGTCAACTTTAAAACACCTCTTAATCAGAGAACCCATTGTTAAGCACCTAAATTTCAAACTCAAAACAGCAACTGTACATCTTAATATATTTATATATTATATATTCTTACCTCTGTAACTGACGAAGGAAATGTTCCAATAATTGTTGAATAGGAGTGCTCTCATTTTCTGCTACAATCCAACATAAAAAAATAGGTTTTGATAGTAATTCTCACGTTTTCTCCATTCTAATAATATAAGCTACTTCTACAGAGGTCTTCTACTATTGAATATGTTTCTGAACAAGAAAGATAATAAATTAATCATTCATTTAAGAAATACATACTCTATCTTCCTCCCCAGAAAAAGGACTAATCGAAAGAGCTTATGAGATATGCAAATGTTAAAAATAAAATTCATTAAAATATACATAAAAAGAAATAGCAAAGGCCCAAAATACCCCAATTAAAATTGCAATAAATAAAATTAAATGACAGATAAATCAAGTATCTTCTAAAAAATACTAGAGAGATACCAGTGAAGAGGAAGAAAAAATGTGGAGTTTTACATATGGGGCAACGTAGTAAGAAGAGCATTATGCAGGCAAACATCAACAAACCTTAAACACATCAGTACATATAAGAAGGTTGAGCAGATCCAGACTTATGCTGAAGGAAGTATTTCAAGCAGCTGGACCCAAATTTGTTTTGAATAGATCTCTGAATGATCTCTTTCAAAAGTTTCTTGTAGAAAGTTTGAGAACAAAACTGTTTCAATACATGTAGTCCTTAATTTACAACCATTTGCTCAGTGACCGAAATAGACTTACGACCACTGTCCATTGCAGCAACCAACTGGTCATCAAAATTTGGGTGCTTGGCAGTGTGTTTGCCTGACCCCATTATACTGAGAACTGAGAAACCTCAGTCAACTAGGTCCACTGGCATGCAGAAACCTGCCAAAGACTGGAAGCTCTCAGCCAGTTAAGTCCAGCAGTGCATAGGCTTTGTGCCTCCCCAGCATCACTCACAATAATCCTGTCCTTTTGTCTATTGGTCTGCTCCCTACCTCTCCTATTCCCCACCATGCACAGAAGGCCTCTGTCAGCTAGGCCCACTGGTGTGTGGAAACCTGCCATGGGCTGGAAGGCCTTGGGGAACCAGCAAGCAAAGTTCCTATTCTTGGCCAGGCTTGAGAAGTACTGCCTCTTTAACCTTGAGGAAAATTGCCTTTGCTAGCATTCTAGCTGAGCACAACTTTCATCTGCTGTAGGGAAGTGACAAGTAAATGGACCGGGCATGGTGAGCAGAAAGAAGGCCAGTGGAGGAAGAAGGCCAAGCTTCTTGAAAGGGGGTGGGGGGAGGAAGGAGGACTGTAAGCTGCATGACTTAGTTAGTTGAGGTCTTCTGAGGCATGCAGAAGGATGCCACATGCCACTGGGCCTAGCCAACTGAGGTTTTCCAGATGTGGCAGGGTAGGGAGAAGGCCAGGTTTCTTGGGAACTACTGCCTTTAATAAATGCAATAGAATTCACAATAGAATTCACATCAGGAAGAGCTGACAATTAATCAAGTAATTCAGCTCTGCTGGCCAAACGTCTAGGATACATTATAACTGGCTTCACTGATACAAAGATTCTTGGATATTGCAAGCTGAAAGCAATCCATAATATTTGAGCAAGACAATTAAAAAAGATGCCATCAAGATGGTGTTGAAACTTAGCAAACATATAATTTTTCTCATCAAAAAGATATAGTACTAGATTCTTAATAACAAATAGAACAGTGTTTTTGAAATAGTTTGGAAAGAGACAACAGGGCAGGGTCAGGGGCCTCCAGCATAAGACCAACAAGAGGCCCCTGATTAAGTTCTTAGTTAAGTTCTTTGTCGGGTTAGGGAGGGGGGTGGGAAAAGAATATGGTGGTTCGGCAAAGGGGGCCCTTCCATCAACCATAGCGCAGGCCAGGCCTACGACCGTTCACGAAGGTGAGGAACGGGGTCCAGTCGCCGACAAAGCCCAGTGGCGAGCTGACGTACAAACAATTCCCAGGATGGTAGGGAACGGCAGAAGGTGCACAAGCAGAGGGCCGTACCGACACCGGGAGGGTCATCTCCGCTCTCTACAAGCGGTGAGACACTCCGACCCTCTGTACTTCCCCCGAGGACCCGGGAGCGGAGATGTGCAGCCGCCTGAGCTCAGGCTGGTCTACCTAAATGCCAGGTCCGTTGCCAACAAGGCTCCCCTTGTTCGAGACCTAGTGGAGAGGGAGCGCGCGGACCTGGCTTGCATCACGGAAACCTGGCTGGGCCCAGAGGGTGGTGTCCCTCTGGTTGACCTCTGCCCGCCTGGTTTCCAGGTGCTGCACCAGCCTCGGGCCCATGGTAGGGGCGGAGGAGTGGCAGTAATCATCAGGGAGACTCTTAGCCCGCGGGAGACCACCGTCCCTCAGATAGTCGGGTGTGAGTCTCTCTTTCTGAGATACGGTCCGGGGGTGCAGTTGAGCCTGCTGCTGACATACCTTCCACCTAATCGCGCAGCGGCAGCCCTGCCTAAGTTACTCGATGTCCTCTCGGGGTTGGTGGTTGAATTCCCCAAACTCATGGTTTTGGGCGACTTCAACCTACCGTCCCTAGGAGGATCATCCGAACTAGCTCGGGAGTTCATGGCTTCCATGACGGCCATGGACCTGTCGCAAATAATTTCAGGACCGACTCATGAGGGAGGCCACACCCCCGACTTGGTTTTCTTATCTGGACGGTGGCGTGATGATCTCGGTGGGGGCTCCCCAACCATTATGCCCCTGTCATGGACCGACCATCACCTCCTACGGCTAGACTTCCGCTTTGCCACCCTCCGCCGTGGGTGCGCGGAACCAACCAGATGGTACCGCCCCAGGCGCCTAATGGACCCAGATAGGTTCCAGGCAGCGCTTGAGAACCCACCTGCACTCTCTGCTCACAGCTCGGCAGATGCCTTAGTGGAAGCCTGGGAAAGGGCAGCCACGGAGGCACTTGACCGAGTTGTACCCCTGCGGCCCCTGACCCGGCGCAGATCCCAGCGAGCCCCATGGTTCACCGCGGAGCTCCGGGAGATGAAGCGTCGGAGACGGGGCCTAGAGAGCCGTTGGAGATCCAGTCGATCCGAATCCGACCGGTTGCGACTAAGAATCCTCACCAGGTCTTATCTCGCAGCGATGAGGGTGGCGAGATCCAATTATTTTTCCACCCTCATCGCGTCCGCAGATAATCGCCCGGCTGCCCTGTTCAGGGTGACTCGCTCCCTTCTGAACCAAGAGGTGAGAGAGGAACCCTTACAGGGTCGAGCCGAGGAATTCGGCCAATATCTGTTGGATAAAATCGCTCGGATTCGAACCGGCCTGGACTCCAACTGGGCAGACTCTGAGGAACAGGACATGGACAGTCTTGTCGACGTCATCTGGGAGGAATTTGATCCTGTGACTCCAAAGGAAGTGGACAGGATTATGAAGAGGTTGAGCTCCTCCACATGCTTACTGGACCCATGCCCTTCCTGGCTGGCATATGCAGCCCGAGAGGGGACACGAGGCTGGTTTCAGGCGGTCATCTCTGCTTCTCTGAGTGAGGGTCACTTCCCTGCCTCCTTGAAGGAGGCGGTGGTGAGACCTCTCCTCAAGAAGCCCACCTTAGACCCAGCTTCATTGAATAACTTTCATCCAGTCTCCAACCTTCGCTTCCTTGCGAAGGTTGTTGAGAGTGTGGTGGCGCATCAGCTTCCTCAGGTCCTGGAGGAAGCGGATTATCTAGACCCGTGCCAATCGGGCTTCAGGCCGGGCTACAGCACGGAGACGGCATTGGTCGCTCTGATGAATGATCTCTGGAGGGCCCGGGACAGGGGCCATTCCTCTGCCCTAGTCTTATTAGACCTTTCGGCGGCTTTCGATACCATCGACCATGGTATCTTGCTGCGGCGCCTCAGGGGATTGGGAGTGGGAGGCACGGTTCTGCGGTGGTTCTCCTCCTTTCTCCTGGGACGCTCGCAGTCGGTGTTGGCAGGAGGACAGAAGTCGACTCCGAGGCCTCTCATTTGTGGAGTCCCTCAGGGGTCGGTTCTCTCGCCTCTCCTGTTCAACATCTACATGAAACCGCTAGGTGAGATCATTCATGGTTTTGGAGTAGGGTACCATCAGTATGCTGATGACACCCAGCTTTTCATCTCAACTCCAAACAGCATCAGTGATGCCCTCGGCGTGATGTCCCGTTGCCTGGAAGCGGTCCGGGAATGGATGGGGAGGAACAGGCTTCAACTCAACCCGGACAAGACTGAATGGCTGTACATACCGGCATGCCAGGATACTCAGAACGTTCCATCCCTTAACATCGGGGATGAGTTATTACCCCCTGTTAATAGGGCCCGCAACCTGGGTGTCCTCCTAGACTCACAGCTATCCTTGGAAGACCACATAGGAGCTGTGGCCAAGGGGGCCTTCACTCGGGTTCGACTGGTGCGCCAACTACGACCTTATCTGGACCTGGATGCCTTACGTACAGTCACCCATGCACTTGTGACCTCCCACCTTGACTACTGTAACGCTCTCTACATGGGGCTGCCCTTGAGAGCCACTCGGAAGCTTCAACTGGTGCAGAGTGCAGCTGCACGAACACTTTTGGGGGCCTCCCGATACTCCCATATCACACCTCTCCTCCGTGAGCTGCACTGGCTTCCGGTTGCCTTCCGAGTGAAATTCAAGGTGCTAACAATGACATACAAAGCCCTACATGGCATGGGTCCGGACTACCTACGGGAGCACCTTCTGCCAACGTCAACACCCCTCCGTCCTGTGCGCTCCCACAGAGAGGGCCTCCTCAGGGTGCCACCACTCAAAGAATGCCGGCTGGTGGCCCCCAGGGGGAGGGCATTCTCAGTGAGTGCGCCAACCCTCTGGAACTGCTTGCCTACCGAAATCCGGATGGCCCCCGACCTTCGCACCTTCCGGCGCGACTTAAAAACTTACCTGTTCCAGCAGTCCGGCCTGGCCTGATAGCTCTTGGGGTTTCATTTGTTTTTACTATCGTTTTTTACTATTGTTTAACTGTATACCTACCTTACTCTGTACACCGCCCCGAGTCCCTCGGGAGAAGGGCGGTATATAAAAACAAACAAACAAACAAACAAATAAATAAATAAATAAATAAATAAATAAACATACTGTAGAGGAGCATTAACATAAAGTAGCATTAACTTTAAAGTAGCTACATCTTTCCTGGGGTAAAGATCAAACTAACCTGAAGAATGCTAACACAAGGGTAAGGTAGTGTACCAGCAGAGTCTTATCAAAAAGACCTTCGTTGATTTTTATTCTAAGTTGTACGCTAGAGATAAGATTAGTGAGGCAGATATTGATGAATATTTGATGAAAGCTAATATCCGTGTTCTTACGCAAGAACAAAAGGAAGAGATGAACCAATTGATAACTGATGAAGAAATTTTTTCAGCAATTAAACAACTGAAAGTGGGTAAAGCGCCAGGTACGGATGGACTGACTGCTGTGTATTATAAAAACTTACAGTTAGAGATGGTGAAGCCTTTAAGGGAATTGTTTCAGACAATTCAAATGGGAGGAAGGGTACCTCCGTCTTGGAAAACTGCTTTTATTTCTTTGATTCCGAAGGAAGACCAGGATGTCACCCAAGCAAAAAATTATAGGCCAATATCACTTTTGAACATGGACTACAAGATATTTGCTAAGGTTTTAGCTAACAGATTAATGAGGGTAATGCAACAAGTAATTCATGGTGATCAAACTGGGTTTATAAGTGGTAGACAAATGAAGAACAATGTGAGGCATATAGTAGATTTGTTGGAATTTTTGGAAAGAAACAATCAGATCCCTGCAGCGTTCATCTTCTTTGATGCTGAAAAAGCCTTTGATCAATTGGATTGGCAATTTTTGTTGAAAGTATTAGATAAAATGAAATTTGGGGATAAATTTTTACAACCAATCAGGGCAATATATCAAAAGCAAACAGCCTGCATAATAGTTAATAATAGTTTGACTGAAGTATGTAACATTGAAAAGGGTACAAGGCAGGGGTGCCCGTTGTCACCCTTATTATTTGTTTTAACATTGGAAATATTATTGATTAAAATACAGGATTCGGATAAAATTAAGGGAATTCAAATTAGAGACCAGGATTATAGATTGAGGGCGTTTGCAGACGATCTGGTTGTTACAGTGACTCAGCCTGATTATTCAGTTGTAGAATTGATGGAGATAATAACGCAATATGGGAAAGTCTCTGGATTTAAGGTTAATATACAAGAAACTAAAATGTTGTCTAAGAATATGACAGTATCACAAAAGGCTGTCTTAGAAGAGCTAACAAGATTTGAAATAGTTAAAAGGGTTAAATATTTGGGGATATATTTATCACCCTCAAATGTAAAGTTATATAAAAATAATTATGAAAAGTTATGGGGAAAAGTACAAAAAGAATTAGACAGTTGGAAAAAATTACAATTATCTTTATTGGGTAGAATCGCAGCTGTGAAAATGAATGTTTTGCCAAAATTTTTATTTCAAATGATACCTATACTTAAAAAGGATTGAAATTTGGAGGAATGGCAAAAAGGTATTAATAAATTTGTTTGGGCAGGGAAAAGGCCACGAGTTAAATTTAAGATTATGCAAGATATGCGTGAAAGAGGTGGTCTTAAAATGCCTAATTTTAAATTATATTATGAAGCTGCTGCTTTGTCAGCGATAAGTGATTGGTTTAATTTAACACAAGCGAGATTACTAAATCTTGAGGGCCATGATTTGTTATTTGGATGGCATGCATACTTATTGTATGATAAGGTGGATAATGTGTTCAAGATACATATTTTAAGGTATGCTCTGTTGCAAGTTTGGAAAAAGTATAGACATAAGTTAAATTATAAGATACCTATATGGGCAATACCGAAACACGCAATAGAAAATATAAATGTTGGGTTTAAACCTGATTTGACTACATATAAGGAAATTTTAAGTTTGGAAAGGAATGTATGGCAATTAAAGCCATATAATATTTTAAAAGAAGAAAAGATTGTACAAACCTGGTTTCAGTATGGGCAATTACAGGCCAGGTGGAAGGAAGACCAGAAAATTGGTTTTTCAATGATTGATGAAAATTTGGTAAAGCAAATTAGAGATCAAGGTCAAGCACATATTAAAAGGATATATCTTGCATTGATAGAAATTGACTCAGAGACAGAACTTGTTAAAGACTGTATGATAAAGTGGGCTCAGAATTTTCAAGAAGTTATTACAATGGATACTTGGGAAAAGATTTGGGTGAGAAATGTAAAATGTACACAGGCCCAAAATTTAAGAGAGAACTTTTATAAAATGTTTTATAGATGGCATTTAGATCCTAAAAAATTAGCAAGTATGTATCCGAACTGTCAGCCCAAATGTTGGAGGTGTGGTTGTGAAGATGCAACGTATTTTCATATATGGTGGACCTGTAAAAAGGTTAAAGCTTTTTGGATTAAAATTTGGTGGAATATGCAAAAAATATTCAAGAAAAGGATAAAGTTTTGTCCGCAATTGTTTTTACTGGGCATTATTACAGATACTACTGTCGTGGACACTAAGTTGATGTTGAACTTACGGTAATTATGGCAGCGAGACTTTTAGTAGCGCAATATTGGAAGAAGGAAAAACTGCCGAATATAGACTTTAAAAGTCTCTAATCTGGCGGAAATGGCAAAGATCTCAGCGTACTTGAAAGACCAGTCGCAACAGAGATATATTGTGGAGTGGAAAAGATGGATTGATTACATCCAGAATAAATATGGGACTAAAAAGTTTCACCTAGCATTTGAATAAGTATTGATGTGATATATAAATTACTTGTAGTTATTTTAATAAGAGTTTAAGTGCGATAGAACTTAATATTTTATTGTTGTTTGCATAAGGTAGACTATGATTGTTTGTATTTTTATACCCTGTATTTAGCTCTGGGAAGTCGGGGAGGGGGGAGGGGGAGGGAGAAGTTGGGGAGGTTTGGGGAGAGGGGAGGGGGTTGGGAGGGGTTTTGTCTTTTTAAAAAATGTATTGTAAAACTTTTCAATAAAAAAAAAGAATGCTAATGATATGTAGGAATGACCTTGGGAGACAGAAGAAGAGCCATGGACTAGACTAGGTAACCTTTGGTAAGATGAGTGGCATAAAAGTTTGATAAATAAATAAATAAAATAAAAATGATAGGGCAAACTGCATCTGAGTCCGCAGAAGAAAATGGGGCAAGGCAAGTCTCAGAAGTATCCCTCTCTAGCTTCTTGGATTGTAAAAGTGAGGGGAAAGAGATGTTCATTAGTGTTGCTAGGTAATCAGCCCTGTAAGCTAGTCCAGACAAGAAATACACCTAGAAGTACTAGTCTAACTTTATTGTAAAATTACATTAACAGAATCTTAGTAGTATCAAAAAGAATATGTTGGGTAGTCTTTGTCTTACAACCATTTATTCAGTAATCATTTGAAGTTACAACAGTACTGAGAAAACTGACTTAAAATCCATCTTCAAACTCATGTCAATCATAGCATCCCATTATCATGCCTCAGTTTCATTTAATTTTACAGAAGATTTAACTAAAGATGTGGTGCAATGGTGAAGGGGCTAACCTAGAAATCAAAAGACTCTGAGTTCTAGTCCTGCCTTAGGAAAGAAAGGGTCTCTCTCTCTCTCTCTCTCTCTCTCTCTCTCTCTCTCTCCCTCCCTCCCTCCCTCCCTCCCTCCCTCCCACCTCAAGGTTGTTGCTATGGGAAAAATAGGAGGAGGAAGCAGTATGATGTTTACCATCATATGATTGTGAAGTTTGGCAATCCATCACAAATGGTTTGCCAAGAGCCCAGACTGCAATTTCATGACATGGAGTTGAGGGTCTTTCTTTCCTAAATGTCTAAGTCAGGACAAGGTTCACATTAAGCTGGATTTGCAGTAGTGGTCTACTCAGAGATCCACCTCTACTGTGGGGACCATGCATGAGATATGTATACATTGTGGGAAGTCAGCTCCCCAGAGAAGGAAATATTAAAAGGGCAGAAAAATATATTTCCTCAAAAGATATTGAAGAACCAGGAAAGCATGACCAGATTTCTTAATAGTCCCAGGTCTCCTTCCCCCAAGCAGAAACCAGTTCTATAGAAATGCAGATGTAAACCATCAGGAAGGTTGGAGCTAGAAGCTTAGGAAGACAAAGACACCTAAAATTTACATACCCCAGCCCCAGAAAAGTAGGATATGACCGTGGGACATAATAGGATTAACCCACCACCATCAAGAACAGGTCAGAATACGTGAAACAAGAAATACAAAGTCTGAAACAGGAAATAACTCCAAACAAAAGGCTCCAGAGGGTATAAAAACCCACTCCCTACATATGCTCAGTCCTTTTTCTGCTAGAACCATCTTTCTGTCTGGCTTTCCTCTTCGATAAACTGTAACCTTCTTCCTAAAGCAGTCGCCATGTTGTTTATCCTCAGCTTGGACTGAACCACGATGAAGACTTTTCTTCCATCAGCATGAAAACAAACAGGAGATGGAGGCATGAGAAGACCCTGCTTCAAGACCCCAGACCAGCAGAGACTACCCTGACTGAAAAGAGGAGGCACAATCCTCCGACAATCAGCCAAAGTCCCCTGTGGTCGATAGAAAGGACGACTGTGAGGAAAAGCCCTTGGCAATAACTTTCACCCAGGGAAGTCAAGGAAGTCACTGAAGATCCACACATGTTGAAGATGAGTGCAGGGCAGTGAGATATGAACCGGACCGTAACAATATCCTCTTCAAACAGGCCATTAATTTCCTAAGAGGTGCCTCCGGGAACTACTGAGTCCGTGAAAACCTGGATGGGTTGGCACTGCTGCCCACCCAGCTGGTGCCTGATCAAGTGGATGATGGCACTGTTGTACCTGCTGCTAGGGCAGCACCTACTCTGCTTCTGCCAACATCAGCACCACAGCCAACACCAACATGACAACCAACACCAGCACTGCTAGCTCAACCACCACTGCCAGTGTGGCCCATCTCACTATGGAAAAGGAGGTGTAGACCCTCAGCCTTGGGTGTGAAATTCAACAATAATCCAAAACAACTGGCATTCTTCCTGACCCAAGTGTGGACCAAAATGCAGGAGTATCGGGCCAATCTACCATCCAAAGGGGCCAAGGTACAGAACATGACTCTGAAACTGGAAGGAGAGCGGGAAAGTGGATGGTGACCCTCCACAATGATGATGTCCCAGAGCTACGCAATTTATGGGTGCCTTCTGCAAGAGGTTTGAGGACCCCTTCCTCGATGGAAAAGCCGGGACAAGGATTAAAACCATAACCCAAAGACGACGACCCATGGCTGATTACATGCAGCCTGGCATGTAGATTGACCAACTGGCCACAGGACATGCTGACAGTCCTTTCATGACAGTCTGAACAATGACATTACAACATTTGTATCTTCAGAGGTGCACTACGCACCCTCCTTAGGTAGTACTTCCTGGCTGACAAGGTTGAAATCGACTTAGCCAGATCCCATAACCACCCAAACTGGTTGACAAAGTTCCTTCCCTGTGGAGAGAAGGGAGACTCCAAAGTAAGAAGGACGAGACAAAACCCACAGTGCTGCTCCACTGGATACTTCAAATATGGGAAGGAGAAACACTGAGCTGTCAACTGCTGATCTGCCTGACACAAAAGCCAATCCCCAGTCCCATCAAGGGAAAATCTGATTACCCTATTGGGTTTGGGGTGCATCAGATGTCTGGTCAGTCCTGGATTATTTTTATTTATTTTATTTATTTTAATTCCATTTATATCCCGCCCTTCTCCGAAGACTCAGGGCGGCTTACAAGCTTAGCAGTAGTAAAACTGGGGGTGCAACTCAGAGAACTGAAGATACCAGTGGCATTTTGCCAACTGGATGACTCAGTGGCATGGGGAGCCCCCACAACATTCATCTGAAGTGCTGGGTGGAAAAGTGAAAGGGGAGGCTGTTGCTGTGGTGCAAGAACAACCTAAGACAGAACCCTGTATTCTCCAAGAGTACAGATTTTATCATGGATCTGCCTCTAGACTACTCTCTGGATGTAAGTTCAGAGGAGGAGTGTGAATTTGAGTCAGCAGGTGAAAGCAGGGAGCTGAGTGTTGGTCAGGATCGGGAGAAAATGCTAGCCTGACACCGCAGTTTCAGCTGGGTCAATAGGACCAGCAACAGGCTAAGGTTGAGTGAGGCAAGGCGAGGCACAGTCGCACAAATTGACCAGTAGACTCCAGGCTAGGACCAGGAACAACTGCCATTTGTTAGCAATGAGAAGGAGGTAGAGTCTACACTTCCTCCTGATCCAAGGACGCATAAAGCAGAGAGGAGATACTTGTGAGAAGGCAACCTCACCTCTCATTAAGGGCTATTAAGTGTTGCCTACTTAATCCTGCCTTGAGGACTTGAGCACTGCTGGAGCAATGTGCCCAATTCTGTGCCTTGTATGCTCGCGCGATGTATCCTGACCCATTGGAAACATGCATTACCTTCTGTTGTGATTCAGCGTCAGCCTGTGGTTTCGGCAACTGAATTGGACAATTCTGAGGAGGAGGAGGAGGAGGGGTTTGGAGAGCCTTTGGTTGCAGATGCATCGCAGAGCTCTCAGCCAGGCCCCTCCTGTCTTGTTCCTCCTCAGACCCAGCTGTGTGAGCCTGAAAGATTAGACGAAGACGATCCACAGCTGGCTTTGTTCAAGGACACTCGAAGCAGGAGGCAGACAAGCAGAAGTGAACAAAGAAAAGCAATCGGCACCTCGGGAGGAGGCAAAGAGAAGCCACGCCCTGAGACTGTTGTTTAAAAGGGAAATGTGTGGGAGGTGCTGGTTGCTGAAGGCAACCATTTGAAAAGCTTCTGATATAGTCTTGGTCTGTATTTGTTTTACTCTGTTTTGAACTGTTTCGTTTAGTTTTTGCAAATAAATTTGGTTGGCTTAATTCCAGCCTATTGAATATAACAAAGGGGTTGTCCCTGACATTTCTGCAGGGCCAGTTGCAGGCTGGAACAGAACACCTTCCTAGACTTTTTGTGTGTCTATTGGATACAGTTACCCAGTGACTCTAGCCATACTGAGCTTGGAATCCGGACCTGTGGATGTGGTGCTTTCCAAAGATGTTTGGAGGGTTTGAATAAACACCTGTAGAACTCTTGATGTACATGTGTGGGGGGGAACAAGAGAGCACAGGTTTTCAGTGAAAAGGACTCCGATGTGCTTCCCCCTCATCGTCCCATAGAAATGATACCAGGTGCCAAATTACCTAAACCTACTTTGTACTCCATGACCCCAAGAGAGCTCAAGGAGCTCCTGATTTTTATAGGCAAAAACTTACATGGGGTTTATCTAGCCAGCTAAAATATGGGTGGCTCCCCCAATAGCGTTCCAAGAAGAGAAGGGCAGCCCTTCATTTATGCTTGGATTACCACAGATTAAATGCAATTTGCATTGAGAATGTCTACCCCCTGCCATTAATGAAGAACATGCTTACCCACTTGGCAAAAGGAATTTTTTTATATAAAATTAGACCTGTGGGAAGTCTACTACAGAGCACAGGTGTCAGAACCCCTATTCCTTATTTCCCTTTTATCTTTTCGGTATTCTGCCATTCTAATGGGGGGAGGAGGCATGGGGCTTTCTGCAGTTTATTTCCTTTGCTTTGTTCTTTCTCTTTGAAATGTCCTGTCCCTTCCTTAGGGTGAGAAAGGAATGTGCCTCAGCCATCTGCCTTATCTCCAGGCAGAGGGAAGACAGCACTATGAGATCTGACAACCTTAAGCCTTTTCGGTTCGTTCCCGCAACAATTTGAAACCTTTGAATTGGCTGTTTGAACCGACCAGATGGAGAGTTAGGTTGAGGTTTTGGATTCCTACTTTGAATGTATTGTTCTGCGCGGGAAACCCTCAGATCCTGCCTTACTTCCCTGTAGTCAGCAACTCCAATAAAAGTTCTTATTGAAATGATGCACATTTCAAGAGTTCTGCTTTTTTCGGAGGTTTAGCTGAGACAGGTCCTTACAGCAGATTAAAGAGGAGGATGAATGGAAGACCATATTCAATTGCCCTCTGGGATGTTTACAACTTCACACACTCCCCTTTGGACTGCAAGATGTCCCCGCCATCTTTACGCAGCTGATTAATGAAGTCTTGCATGAACATCTATTTAAGAGGGGGTCTTAGTTTACCTAGATAACATTCTGATTTATATTGAGATTATGGTAGAGCATGTAAAACTAGTCAGAGCAGTGCTGAAGAAACTTTGTGCTACTCTATGCCAAATTCTCTATGCCAAATTCTCCAAACATGAATTCCACAAATGTAAAATTGACTATTTGGGCTATCACATCACATGAGTGTTAGAAGGAAGTAAAACCTCTTTTGAGGTGTGGTTAGACCATAAAAACGTAGAAGCCTTAAAAAATCCTAGGAGGCTATCCCCAAAGCAGATATGTCGGGCTCAGTATTTCAATAGCTTCAACTTCATCCTATGATATTTCCCAGGCAAGAAGAACTTTTTAGCCGATGCCTTTCAAGACCACCCCAATTTAACAGCTCTAAAGTACTGGTCATTAGACCGGTTATCTCCTCCCAACAACTAGCACCTACAGCCATCCCCAGGGCCGGGGGGGGGAACCACATGGCAAATGTCAGAAGAACTACTCGCTATGCTAAAAGCAGCATTAGAAAAAGATGAGTGGTTCAAAACTCACAAAACTGACTGCACCTTGAGAGATGGCTTAGCTTGGATGGGTACCAAACTATACATCCTGGAAAGCCAACAAACTGTGGTCTTTCAAAAAAAAAGCCTAGATTCAAAAACTGTGGGACATTTTAGTTTTGTGAAAACTTTACACCTTGTAAAACGCCAATTCTGATGGCCATCCCTGAAAAAGAACATTGAAGAATATGTGGCTAGCTGCCCCATCTCCTTGGTGGCAAAGAGATGTCTGGGGAAAATGCCAGGTTTCCTCCAACCAATGGCAAAACCCCAAGTGCCTGGAAATAAATATCTATGGATTTTATAGTAGAACTACCAGAAAATTTGGGCAATTTGGGTGATAAAAGACCTTTTCTCCAAACAAATACATTTTGTGCCATGCCCTAAGATTCCCTCGGCACGCTCTCTAGCCAAATTGTTTGTGCAACATGTATATATATATTCCATGGAGCTCTGGAGCTTATCATTTAAGATTGCGGAGTTCAATTCACTTTGCAATTTCGGCAACAGTTCCTAAAATTGCTTGGCACTGCTTGGCTTAACTCTTCCCATCATCCCCAGATGAATGGGATGTATGTATGTGAATGTACAAATGGCATCATGAAACAATACCTAAGATGTCACGTTAGCTACTAACAGGACAACTGGCCTGAGCTCCTCCCATTTGCAGAGGTGGCCTACAATAATGCAATACATAGTAGCAGGCTCCACTACCTTTAAAGTTCCAAGGGCCAGTACTTTGTAGCCATGTTCCAGGCCAAGCCACAAACTACATCACAAGCAGAATGGATTATACAGCTTCAAAGTATTTGGCCAGTAGTCCATAAAGTGCTAGAAAAAGTGCAAAAAACCTATAAAAAGCATGCCAACAAAAAATGCTCCAAACCAAAAGATTTTAACATAGGCAATAAAGTCTATTTCTCTAACAAATATCTGCAGTCTAGGCAGCCATCAGTCTTAAATACATTGGCACTTTCCCTGTCAACAGAGTCATCAATTCAGTAACAATTCAATTGGACCTACCAAAAACCCTCAGGCCTATCCACCCAGTCTTTCACTGTAGCCTACTGAAACCAGCAATCATTTCTTCCCTACGCCGTGCAATGAAACCACCATCAACTCCCATTTTAATTGAGGGAGAAGAGCATTTTGAAGTTAAAGATATTTTGGACTCTTGTAGACACTGAGGGATAATCTAATATCTAATTGAGTGGATTTCCCTTCCTCAGAGACAGAATGGGTAGATGCCCAACATATGCGAGTGCCAAAATGTCTTCGTAAATTCCACCACAAATATCCAGATAAGTCTCATTAAAATCTACCTTTCTCTCCTTTTTGTCTCCTTAAAGGACTAACATCTTTTTCAAGGGAGGCAGAATGTCACACCTGCTACCTTCAGCATACCTTGCGTCACTGGCATCCTGGCATAAAATGCAAGGGAGGGAAGAAGGCAACTGGGAAATAGAAATAGCAATAGCACTTAACCGCTTCAGTGTTTTATATCCCTCTCTAAGCGATTTACTGAGTCAGCATATTGCCCCCAACAATCTAGGTCCTCATTTTACCAACCTTGGAAGGATGGAAGGCTGAGTCAACCTTGAGCTGGTGAGAATTGAACTGCTGAACTGCTGGCGGCCACCAGTCAGCAGAAGTAGCCTGCAGTATTAGATTCTAACCAGTGCACCACCACAGCTCTGTGGAAGTAAGAACTGGGCACAGGAATGTGCAAGGATAGGGAATCTTAGGGCATGGCACAAAATACCAGGGTGATAGGAACCAGAGGTATTGATCTGGGCTAAACCCGCCGATCAAGGATGAAGCCTGAGAACAGTATGTGAAACTTGAAGGTACTAACCTTCAAAGCCATTTCCAAATAATAAAAAAGGAATACTATTGGGATGCTGATGGACTGGTCAATAGGAAAGGGCCAGAGGAAGGGGAAAATTGCTACCTTTGCACAGGAATACTCAGATCCAGGTTTACTTTTGCTTTAACCACTTGACTTTAGTAAAAGAACCTTTCAGTTCAAAGAATGGAGTCGAGGGTCTTTCTTTCCTAAACATCTAAGTTGGGACAAGCCTAACAGTAGTGCTAAGTCTGGACCTGAAGTAAAGATATGGGCCCCTACTTCAGCCCTAATGCCCTCAGTGACCACACACTGCTTGCTTTTGGTGGTGTTCTTTTTCTTTTTTGTTGAGAGGCTCTAGCCTACCCAAGGCTGCAACTGATTGCACAAGGCCTTCACTCTTGAAGTGGCTTTGGAGAATACCCTTCTGTAGCCTCTGAAATCCCCAAAGATGCATGAAAACATGTTCCCCTCTCACATGATTTCAGGGTCTCTGGATGCTATTTAAGAATATAGCCCTCGCATACAACTTCTGGAGGGTCCAGAAGCCCCGTGAGTACACACTCCATTGTAACACAGTCTCTATAAATCAGGTGAGAATGGGACGTGCGCTTTTCAGAATAGTCATTGAATGTTGGAGAATGTTGGTGTCATCCAAAGTATCATGGCATGTCACTTTTGACATGCATATTATAGGTTTATCATGACTGTTGTAAATGCACATCATGACTGACATTACGGATATACCAAATTTAAATTACTCACTGGGTTGAGTTCTACAGGCCCGAACTGGACGATCAGAGGGTGGATCAACTTCCACTTTTTTTCCTGGATCAAAGTCATCCATTTCACCCTCAGTATCACAATGTTCCTTCTCTCTTTTTCTTTTCTTCTCTTCCTGTTATTAAAAAACATGGTCAATATTTTCATATAAAATATAAATACTTATTTATAAAAACACTTATTATTGCAATGTAAAGATTAGGAAGCACTTTAATTATATTAAACTGAGAACAAAAATAACTGAGAATGACTATAATATTTTAAAAGGGAAAATGGCTCCTTCAACCTTGCAGCTTATAGCAATACCACTTAGAGTTATATATCATTTCATAGTGCTTTATAGCTCTCTCTAAGCTGTTTACAGAATCAGTATATTGCTCCCACCAATCTGGGTCCTCATTTTATGAATTCTAGGCAAAAGAGAACTGAGATGAGTTGTTAGGTATGATTTCTCCAAATATACTGTCGATATATGTATGTTTGTATGTTATTGTTGTTAGCCGCCCTGAGTCCTTCGGAAGATAGGGCGGCATATAAGTCCCAATAATAAATAAATAAATAGATGATAGATAGATAGATAGATAGATAGATAGATAGATAGATAGATAGATAGATAGATAGATAGATAGATAGATAGATAGATAGATATGGGAACTGGAGCAATGGGAACAATAGCCACTGCCTTTAGTTGAAGTGGTCACACACAGAGAGACAGTTTTTGTACAGAAGAAAACAAAATAAGCCAGAAACAGTACAATGGCTGTTGAAATAGAACTCAAAGAAGATATAAAATGTGGACAAAGATATTTTATCTCCTGTCATCAAGAGCAGTATATAATGAAAATTGTGGAAAGAATGGTCTAAAAACCACTATATGTTTACTAATAATCTCATTTAGAAAGTCCATTCACATTGTTCCCACTTCAAACCCTAGATGAAAAGGAATCAGCTTAGTAACAAAGATCGTCTATCTAGAAAACAAAATGTCAGCAAGATATAACTTAAGATAAATTGAAAAATGATGGAAAGTAAGAAACAAGATAAAAGATTTGCCTTTTCAACGAATTAACCATGGAATCCTTGATGTTGAGTTTTGTTACTTGCTCGCAGACATTTCATTACCCAAATGAGTAGTAAGTAGCATCATCAATGCTAGTGAATTTGGAGTTTGTTTATATGCAATAGCTTGCCTTAACAGTGTTGGTGGACAAGACCTCAGATTTGAAGGTTGCAATCTTTTATATCAGAGGTCCCCAAGCTTTTGGGCACCAGGGACTGGTGCCATGGAGAAAGGTTTTTCTGCAGACCAGAGGGGTTTGGTTTTGAATACTGCTGACATCCCAAAGAAGGAGCTTTGCTTGTGTGTGCAGCCTGCTTGCTGGCATGTTGCGCACTGGTGCCAGTCCACAGACCTGGGGCTGGGGACCCCTGTTTTAGATTGCTATAGACTCCCCCACAGTTAAATGCCTTAGAAAGTTTTCTAAGGCAGAAAAAAACCTCCCTGGAGAAAAGGGAAATTCTGGAAATTAACCCTTTTGCTCCCATGGACAGCTGGATGCTCTCAGAAAGCTTCTGGAAGAAGAAGAAGTGATCCAGTGAATCTCTAGCTGGGGGCTGGGCAACCAAGACACAAGTTCATTATGGAGGAGTCAGCCATTTTAATATAGACAAAAAAAATCTGTCACCGCTTCTTAGACACTAGTTTCTGCATATTTACCTTTTCTGCTTCCTCTGATTGTAACCTGCCTTTTCCTTTTTATGGAATCATCGTCATTCTGTGGCTTTGGGATTTCAATATGGCGAGTGGAGGTGCTTGAATATCCAAACCAAATTAAAGAAGCTGGTGAACATGGTGGACTTTATTTTGAAACTTTGGATTTAAAAAACTATTGGAGGATTACTTATATAACAGATTTTACTGAACTCTTTCTTATCTTTAAATTAAAGCTTCCCAGAACGGTGTTTTGTTTTGGCTGGAAGGAGGGGGAGAAATAGTTTAGATTTTTTTTCTTTCATCATTATTTTGCTTTACTAGTTGACAAAAAGAAACTGTTCTTAGTGTAATGGTACTGTTTGACCACATGAGGGAGCCAAAGACCGGAGAACTGTGATTTCACGTTTAATATGTCCTTAGTGGCATTATTTAGACTAAAATCTAAATTAATTATAGTTTGAAGAGATGGCTACCTGTAAAAGAACAGAGAAGATACAAGGAGATGTAGAATTTTTTAGATCTTTTCTGTATGAATATACAGCCAAAATACATGAATACAGGCGATGGAAACTAAGCTTGAATTAAAAATTTCTAAGTTGGTAAATGAGATACAAGGTTTGAGAGGAGAGATCAAGCAGGTGAAGGGCAGGATTGAATTTTTAGAAAACAAAGTTGGTAAACAAGATAATCTTCTGGAAATTGAAGTAAATGAGAGAATTCTCCTGGAAATTCATGCTAAAGAATTTCAATTATGATTCAAAGCAATTCCTGAACAACCTGGGGAGGACATCAGAGCAAGGATGATTAAAGCTTTGGCTGCGTTAATTGATTGTGATGAAAAAAGGCTCTATTTGGACATAGACAAGGCATATTGACTGAATTCAAGATTTGCTGGTATGGGAAAATTGCCAAGGGATGTTTTGATTCACTTTGTAAGAAAAACAACAAGAGACCATGTTCTGAACTGTCATTTCAAGTTGAAATTAAGAACAGAAAATGTATATATAATTATTTTGAAAGAAATTCCTGTAAGAATTTTGTGAAAATAGAAAGCCTATTCATTCCTTACAGATATTCTGAAGATTAGAAAAATTCCCTTTTGTTGGGATAAGCTTGAGGGGGTGACACATACACACCGTGAACAAAGATTTCAACTAAACTCTATAAAACCAAGGAGTTTTTAGGCAGAGATAAATTAATTTCAGAACTAGGTGATGAGATGGAGATAGATAAGTCTTCAGAAGCAGACAAGCTTTGAAAAACAGACATAGAAGAAGAGATGACTGAGATGTCTGTGCAGGAATGTGATGTTTCATTTAAATATGCAAACTCATGGAATATCAATGTGGCTAATGCCCCATGTAAGCATAAAAAAATATTTCATCATTTGACAAAACGTAATGCTGATATAATCTCTCTTCAAGAAACACACATTAAAAACAAGATGACAAATATCTAATAAAGAAAAGAGATGGGGAGGAATTTGTATCTGCAGGGAAAAAAAGATAAATGGAGTGGTTCTATATATACAATCCCAATTTAAACCTAGGGTACTTCTATCAGATGAATACGGTAGATTCGTAATAGTGGAAATTGAATTTAATGGAATAAAATCAATAGTGATTGATCTATATGTGCCAAATGAGAGGAAAGCCAATATTTTTTAGTATCTTATGGATTAACTCTTGCCTTTTTCATGTGAAAATTGGCTTATGCTGGGGGATTGGAATGGAGTGACTTTTCCTCTTCAGGACAGAACATCTATTAAAGGGAACAAGCCATCCCAAGGCAAACTATCAGTCATTTTTTGAAATTATGGACAATTTAATGCCAATAGACTCATAGAGGCATAAAAATGTCTCCACGAGAGAATATACCTTTTTTCAGAAAGGCACAAATCTTTTTCAAGGATTAATATGGACCTCTAAAAATTTAGCGAATAGAATTTTGAAAGTTGGTATCTTACCTAAATCTTTTTCTGACCATAACCCAGTTATTTTGGTCTTTAGAAAAAAGAGTTTGAGTTATAGATGGAGATTAAATGAATCTATTTTACAAAAGGAGACAACTGTAAAGGACTGTAAAAAGAAATTACATGAATATTTTGATAATAATTTAGGTAAAGGGATGGATATAATAACTGTTTGGGAGGCTAGTAAGGCAGCTATAAGGGGTCATTTTATACAATACAATCTGTTAGAGAAGAAAAAATCTTTGGAAAAGACCCCAAAAATACTCGATGCAATCAGACAGAAAGAAATTGATCTGCAAAAGTCATGTACGGACCCTAAAATTCTGCACCAAGTTAACTTACTACGCCAACAACTGTCTATGTTAACAGTCCAAGAAATAGAAACAAAACTGAGTTATGTGAAGCATTTTGAGTTTGCAAATAAACCAGGGAGATGGCTGGCATATAGATTAAGAAAGGAGAGGGAAAAGAGAATGAGTGAAAAAAACTGTGAAGGTAATAAAGTAATAACTGATAACAACCAGATTAAAAAATCTTTACACAATTTTTATTTTAATTCGTATAGGATGCAGGGGTCAAAAATAGATGAATATTTGCTCAGACAAAATTTGCCGAAATTGTCACGAACTCAGAGACAATTTATGAATGATCCGATAACTACCTTTGAAATTTCAGAAGCTATAAAAATCCGAAGGAGGGTCAGGATGCCATGATGATAAAGAACTACAGACGAATCTTATTATTAAATAAGGATTATAAACTATTTGCTGCAATTTTGTCAAAGACTAAAAAAATGTTTTACAGGTGTGTGTGTATACATACATACATAGGTAAAGGTAAAGGTTCTCCCGCACATATGTGCTAGTCGTTTCCGACTCTAGGGGCCGGTGCTCATCTCCGTTTCAAAGCCGAAGGGCCAGCGCTTGTCTGAGGACGTCTCTATGGTCATGTGGCTGGCATGACTAGACGCCAAAGGTGCACAGAACGCTGTTACCTTCCCACCGTAGTGGTTCCTATTTTTCTACTTGCATTTTTACATGCTTTCGAACTGCTAGGTTGGCAGAAGCTGGGACGAGTAACAGGTGCTCACTCTGTTACGCGGCACTCGGGATTTCACCCACCAAACTGCCGACCATCTGATCGACAAGCTCAGCGTCTTAACCCACTGAGCCACCGCGTCCCTCCATACATACACCTATACATATATACATATATACATATACATATACATATACATATACATATATATATATATATATATATATATATATATATATATATATATATATATATATATATATATATATATATATATATATATATATATATATATGTACGACCAAGCAGGCTTTCTGCCAAAAAGATAGCTAAAGAATAGTGTGAGAATGGTTTTGAATATTATTGAATACTTACAATATCACAATGAACAACAGGCAGATTTAATATTCCTAGATGCTGAGAAGGCCTTTGACAACTTAAATTGGGTCTGTATGTTTAAAGTTTTGCAAGAAATGGACTTTGGGGGGAATTTTATTCAAGGGGTCAAAGCTATTTATATATTACAGCAAACAAAAATTATTACTAATGGCGATCTAACTAACTCATGTGAAATTCGAAAGAGTTCAAGACAAGGATGTCCACTGTCTCCTCTGTTGTTTATTTTGGTGTTGGAAGTCCTGAATAGAAATATCAGGCAAGATGAGAAAATAAGATATTAATGTTAAGAAGAAAGTTTATAAATTGAGGGCCTTTGGGGATGATTTAGTGATATTTCTGCAAGACCTAAATAATAATATAGAACACTTAATGAGGAAACTAAATGAGTTTGGGACTTGGCCAGTTTCAAAATTAAGCAGAAAACATCAATGTTAATTAAGAATATGACCACACAGGATGGTGATATACTGACTAAAAAGTGCAGTTTTAGGGTTGAGAAAAAGGTGAAATATTTGCAACTGATACTCCATTTAAACAATGGCAGAGGGATATCTCTGTTTATATGGCAGGGGAAAAAACTGAGAATTAGATATAAATTACTGCAAGATGCTAAGGAAAAAGGGGGTTTGGGTTTACCTGATTTGAAACTGTACTTTGATGCTTGTTGTTTGATTTGGCTAAAAGAATGGGTGAACATTCAGAATAAGAGGTTACTGGACTTAGAAGTCTATGAATTAAGGTTTGGTTGGCATGGTTATCTATGGTATGACAAAGTGAAAGTAAATATTGATTTTAATAATAATTTTACTAGGCATGCCATTTTAACAGTTTGGAATAAATATAAAACAACGTTCTCTATGAAGGTGCCACTTCGGGTTTCCCCACAAGAAGCCTTTTTTAGAAAAGAGATGGTGATGAGGCCAAACTGGTGGACCTATGGTAAAATAATATCTTTTAATTTGGGTGAGCCTACCGTCAAATCCAAGGATAAGCTAGAATTAGAAGGTCATGTTTGCCATTGGTTTACATATATGTAATTGAAGGAAAGATTTAAGTTAGATAAAAAGAATCATGGTTTAATTTTGTTAAAAATGAATTGGAAATCCTACTGTGCGGTAGTGATGAACATATTATTGCGAAAGTTTATAAAATGATATTGAATTAAATCTGCAAAATGAATAAGTAAAACATTGTATAATTCAGTGGACAAGGAATTTTGGGTATAATATAATGCTTGAATGATGGGAAAATATGTGGAATAAAGGATGAAAATTTACATTAAATTATAATTTAAAAGAAAAATTTTATAAGATCATTTACCATTTGTACCTAACACCAGACAAGTTAACAAAAATGTATAAAGGTATTTCAGATGAATGTTGGAAATGTAAAGGTAAAGAGGGGACTTTTTATCATTTATGGCGGACGTGTGATAAAGCAAGAAAATATTGGAGTAGGATTCAAATGTTAGTACAGAAAATTCTTAAAGTGAATATGTAAAGAAAACAAAGACCTGGGAAAAAATATGAAACTTTGATGTCATATATGTTGACAGCAACAATATTACTCTGCGCTCAGAAATGGAAGACTACATCGATTCCCACAATGGAGGAATGGTTACAAAAACTGATGGAGCTAGCAGAGATGGCTAAACTGACTGTACTGATTAAAGAAAAAAATACAAATATTTTTATTGCTATGTGGAAACCACTTCTAGACTTTGTGCTTGAGGTAGAAAAAAAAGAAATTTTTTACTTTGGGTTCTACCAATTGGATAGAGTTGATGTTATCGAAATGGGTAGTTTATATTACTTTTTAAAAGTAAAAGGCTGAGGTCTGAAGTTGAGACTCAAACTTACTGCACCAAAGGAAATCAGAAGTTAATGCCTTTTTTTGCTCCCTTACCTCACTTCTCTACTCCTTTTTCCCTTCCCCATCTTTTCTGCTATTTACTTTTCTATTTTCATTGTATCATATATTATAAACTAATAAAACTTTAACCAAAAAAGGGAGAGATGTGGTTTTCTCATTGAAAAAGAGCGTTTTGTTTTCTGCTTGATTATCTGTTGCTAATAATTTCATTTCACTTTTTTTATATTCTCCTTCTTTCCTTCCTTTCCTTCCTCTCTTCCTTGCCTTTTACAAATAACTCATGGCGGCTAACATATCCAAAGCAACTTCCTCCCCCTCCCCCACAGTTCTGTGAGGTGGGTTGGGCTGAGAGAAGACTGGCCCAAACTCACCCATCTGGGCAGGACTTGGAACTTATGGTCTCTGTTTTCTAGCCACTAGACCAAACTGGCTCTCCTTGCTTACTATAATGTCTGCTTATCTGTGTTTAGGTTGTTGGAGAGAATGCCTTTTGGTCTTTTTGTTACCTTTTTAGCTTTTTTATTGTCTTTTTTGAATGGTGTCTAAATGTGGTTTGTTTATATGTCTATTGATGGCTGATTTGTCTGAATGTCAAGCTTTCAAACATTTTTTGGATTTAGCTTGGTCTAGGATGCTCACAGGTTTCCAGTTGAAACTATGGTTGAGTTTGCTCATGTGTTGTGAAATTAAGGCGTTTCTATGGTGTCTTTTGACTGTTAGTTGGTGTTTATGAATACACTGTGCTAGTCTTGTCTGTGCCTCACAATAGTTGTAGTGTCCTATAGGAAATTACAGATTACTTTTTTCTTCTTCTTGGACTTTTGGGTCTTTGATTTATTTAAGATGTGTGGAGGGCTTATAGTTTTATTTGTTATGGTTGTAATAGATTGATGATTGTTTCTGAGATGTTTTGGGTATATGATGTTATTCTTTTCAGTTTGTATTGGTTGTGCTTTAATGGGTTGATTGGTCAGAGACTTTTTGATAAAGTTGTGTGAGTATCCATTTTGCTGTAAGATGTTCTATAGTTGTGTATTTCTTTTTTCTGGTGTTCTGATTTGCTGCAGTGTGTTTGTACTCATTTGAATAAAGTTCTTAGCTTCTCTTGGAGGAGATTACTTTGGTAATGGAGAACTTGATTAGTGCAGATTGTTTTTCAATAGACTTGCATAAGCACAAATTTTTTTACTTTATTTGTATTATAATAAGAATTGGTTTGTCAGGCACAAGTAATCAGAAACAGGAGTTGAGTTTAAAGCACAAAAGGAAAAGGATTCCCCTGTCCTGTTGTGTTTGACTGTAAGGGGCAGGGTTCATCTCCATTTTATAGCTGAGGGAGCCAACATTGTCCAAAGATATTACCTGGGTCATGTAGCCAGCATGTTGATATGCTGAGGCGCATTGAACACTGTTACCTTCTCACCAAAATGGTACCTATTTATCTACTTGCATTTGCATCTTTCGAATTGCTAGGTGGGCAGGAGCTGGGGCAAATAATAGGAGCTCACCCTGTCGCATGGCAGTCTTGAACCTGGGTTTCAACTTTCCAGCCAACAAACCTTGTGTCTTTAACCACTGAGCCATCACCCGCCTCTAAGAGTTTGTTACATGCAATCTATACACAAGAATCTGATCTACTAACAGTCAAACCAAATAGGCAATAGATAAGGGTCAACAGAATTCAAGGGGGAATGGACTTGTGTTTGTTGTGGAACATAGTGACTGCAAACTGTTTGACCCCATCCTCGAGTTCAGCTTGCTCCTCTCTTATATCACCCCCCCACCAACATGGCTTTCTTCCCCCTCCAAGGGCTCTTCGAAGATGCTTCCCCCCCATCCTGTATAGTTTCTTCATTGTCTGAGTTCCCATTGAAACTTGATAAAGAAGGCAGTGAAACCGCCTCAAAGGAAATCTCATCTGCTTCTGAAACCATCGGTGAGTCAGGTGGCAGTTGCTAGACACTAAAATAGCATTAGAAAGTTCCTCTCCTCCCATGCCTGGGAGTTGAAAGACAGAAGTGGAAAACTTCTGTAGGGGTAATAGAAGCCGTGCTGGGGTAGTGGTTAGAATGCAGTATTTACCAAGTTTGGTAAAATGAGGAGCCAGATTGTTTGGAGCAATATCTTCTGTAACAAAATTATTTTATTGGTTTCTTTTTTGTAATATTTTATTAAGGAAGTATCTCAATCTCCTTCTAACTTTGTCAGCTCCTGATAATACATGGATTGTTTCAGTACTATTTTTCCCATACTGTTCATTTAGTCTTGTTGCTAAGGGTCAACAGAAACATTTTCCCATTGGCTCTTCAGCATTATCGGCCAATTGCTTCAGCTTTAACTGTGAGTGCTTACCACTTATGCTGTCAAATTCATATCATTTTTTCTTGACCCAAGACAAGCATTAGTTGATTGTTCACAAATTAGGAATACAAATCAAAATAAATAAGAAAATGATAAAAGAACTCTAAACGAGTTCAGACCAGATGGATTACACTGCAAAGTTCTGAAAGAATTGGCAGACATGATCTCAGAACCACTGAACCATATCTTTCAAAGATCCTGGAGCATCAGGAAACTACCAGATGACTAGAAAAGGGATGATGTAGTTTCCATCTTCAAAAAAAGGGGAGGGGGGAAATGATCCAGGAAAGACCTATCAGCCTCACATCAATATCTGGAAAGATAATCAAGCAACAAAGCTGTGAACACCTGGAGGCAAGGAAGTCATAACCAGAAGCCAACATAGGTTTGTCAAAAACAGATCATGCCATACAAATCTCATTGCATTCTTTGACAAAGGGACAAAATAAGTGAACCAGCAAAATGCTGTGGATATAATTTACTTGACTTCAGCATTTGATAAAGTAGACTACTTGACAAAATAGAAAAATATAGGTTATAAAGCATAACTACCAGGTAGATTTGTAACTGGTTGACCAATCATACTCAATGTGTGGTCCTCAATGGAACTGCATCTACATGGAGGGAAGTATGCAATGGGGTACCCCAAAGCTTTGTCTTAGGCCCAGTACTTTTCAAAGTCTTCTTCAATGATTTAGATCAGGGCTTTTCAACCTTTTCACCCACTGTACCACTTTTAGGATAAGGCAATGTCCGAGTACCACCAGTCACCCAGCAAGGTGTCAAAAACTTGACCCACCCCCAAAAAGGGAAAAATGATAAAGTACAGGTAGTCCTCGACTTACAACAATTCACTTAGTGACTGTTCTAACTTATGACGGCACTGAAAAAAGTGACTTATGACCATTTTCCACCTGTTGCAGCATCCCCAGGGTCATGTGATTTACATACGGATGCTTGGCAACTGATTCATACTTATGACGGTCACAGTGTCCCAGGGTCATGTGATAACCTTTTTCAACTTTTTGACAAGTTGGCCGGGGGGAGGGGGGGAGCTCATCACTCAGGTTGCAGGGTTCCTGTGTGGGGGGAATCCATGGGTCTCTGGTGGAGGGGGTTTGACTGGGGTGGGTGCCCTCCTTCCTCCCATTGTCCCTTCCTTCCTTTCCTCCTTCTTTGTCCCTTCCTCCTTCCCTCCATCCCTTCCATTGTCCCTCCCTCCCTCCCTCCCTCAGGTTGCAGGGTGCCTGTGTGTGTGTGTGGGGGGGGGAAATCAATGGGTTACTATTGTGAGTGGGCAGGAGGGAAACCAAACTTTCAATAGGCATGTTACTGTTTATCCCTATCTTTCTTTCCTTCCTTCCTTTCTTCCTTCCCTCCCTGCCTAAGTCTAAGGCTTGAGAGGGCAGGGAGGGGCTGGTGAGAAGAGAGCGGAGAGAATCCACCGGACTCTGCCTCCGGCTGCAGCTTCTCCTCCAATTGGTCCCGCTTTCCCTGCACAGACCAAATGGGAGATCCGCTCCAGGTTTTTGAGCGGGGCGCCTTCACTTGCCCGCCCGCCCGGTTCCCTAGTCAGGTGTGTCCTTAGGGCTAAGGCAGGGATAGGCAACCTTGGCTCTTTTATGACTGGCTCAGGAATTCTGGGAGTTGAAGTCCACAAGTCATAAAAGAGCCAAGGTTGTCTCCCTCTGCCTGGGCTAAGGGGCTGCTCCGGCTGCTGCAATCGGACAGCCCAAGTACAAGAGAAAAGTCGACGAGCAAAGGCAAGCGTAGTCAGGCTGCTTCCCTCAGCTGTGGGAGAAGACACCTCGGGGGTGGGGTGGGATGGTTTCCTTCCCCAGGAGGAGCCGGCAGGCCAGGCAGCGTCCACAGCAGGCACGGAGGGCTTCGGCTTCCCGGAGCTGGGAAGAAGGAAGCTGAGCTTGTTCCGGATACTCATGCGCCACAGCGGGGGAACTCCGCCTGGGGCCGGCTGCTCCTCGTGGCTCCCAGAGCGCGCCCAGAGGATGCTGCCTCCTGACTACTTGCTCAGCCTTACCTATGCCGAGACAAGGACACCGTGGGGACAAGCGGCGGGAGAGGAAGGGAAGGGAGGAGGGCGCTGACGCCGCGCCTCCCTCACCTGCACGCCCGCCACAGCAGCCTCCGCCGGCTGGAAGCAGCACTGCACGGAGCCTCCACGTCACAACCAGGCGGGAGGGCTGGGTCCCAGGCAGGCGACCGGGCAGGCGAAAGACGACGGAGGAGTGACGCCGTAGCCAGGTCCCGGCCTGGACACGTCTCAGCCGATCAGGCTTTTAGATTGCCTGTTCCAGCCTGTTTCGAGGGCAGCTATGGGTTGTCAATTGAAAAACTTGGGGAACAGCAGCAAGCCGCAGTGGCAGGCGCTGGATCACACCTCCTGCTTGGCGAAGAGAAATGACCTCAGCAGGTCTTAAGTGGAGCTACCAAATCTGGGCTGCTGATATACAGTAGGCGAGTGAAGGCCTCACGAACAGGACAGCCACACACGGCAGAGGCCCTGCTCGGGGCCGGAGGGGAGGCCAGGCAGATTGCAGGCACTGGTGGCGGTGCCGGCGTGGAGGGCGCTCGCGTGTGCGATCGCCCTCCGGCCCCGAGCAGCGCCTCAGCCATGCACATCTGTCTTGCTCACATGTGTGTTTGCCCTCTGCACCAGTGCCGCTGCCAGTGCCCGCAATCTTCCCGGCCTCCCCTCCGGCCCCAGCAGCACCTCTACTGTGTGTAGCTGTCCTGTCATTTACCCAGTGATTGTGGAACTTAAACTATAAAAATGCTCAAATGCATACACCCCATATTTCATAGCAGTCTTTTGAAACAGGAGGTCACTTCCCTGCGTCCAAAGTTGCAACCAGCTCCCGATCCTATCATGATTGAGGGAGAACAACACTTTGAGGTCAGAGACATTTTGGAATCTTGTGTAGTGGGAAAAAAACAATATCTGGTGGCATGGAAAGATTTTCCTCCCTCAGAGGCAGAATAGGTTGATTCCAAACATATTAAAGCCTCTAGTTTGCTTAAGAGGTTCCATGACAAACCCCCATTGAACCAATTACTAATGATGAAACATTCTGTGTCTTTCCCTACCCTCTTCTCTTCCTTTGCCAGACTAACATACCTGTCCATTGGAGCAGAATGTCAGGTCGTGCCAGTTCTTGCCATCAAAGGCTGGGGGGGGGGAGGGACAAATATGATTGTGCTCTGATAGGTGAAGCACAGACTGGTAACAGGGGGAAGGGGAAGGGGAAGGGGAGAAGGGAATCTTTTTTATATCCTTTTCAAGTGGGAAAACCTTAAGAGCTAGCCTGACTTTACTGCAACCAACGACTTTAGTAAAAGAAGCTTTTGCTTCAACCTAATAGAGTTGAGGATCTTTCTTTCCTAATGGATCAGACTGGGCAGGTCTGACATACAGGTTATATCCCTTTAGGACAAAATGGATCCTTCCAGTTATATGACTTTATGACAGAGTTTAAACATATTTAAAAGTGCAAGACAACATGTATTACTTGAAATTGCTCTGTTTACCTTTCTTTTCCGTCTTTCCTCCTCATCAAGATGCTTTTCTTTCTCTGATTTTTTTTTCTTTTTCTTTTTCTTTTCCTTATGTCGCTCTCTTTCATGATCTGATCGGTCATCATAATAACTGGAATCATGTCCTGATCCTGAAAGTTCAGTCACTTCACTGCCTCCAACTTTCAGCACTAGTTTCAATGGCTTTTCCAAAGGTTTGTCCATATAATCTAATCAAAACAAGTAACAGTAACAAAACAACATAACATTTATATATTTTTGCACTGCAGCAAATCTGAATGAAGTCTTTTCCAAAAGATCTCAAGTAGGCACTTCTGCCTGAACTAACCCTTGCAGAAAGATAATATATATAGATATGATACAACAGTTATGTGTTCTGGATTTCACTAACTTAATCAAGAATCAAAACACCATTATGTTCAGGTAATACCATAATACAAATGGTTGAAGAAATGCATATCAAGGAAGCTGTGTATTGGGACCAACTCTCTATAGTCAGAAAACTATATTTTGGGTAATCTATGTTTCAAATAACTTAACAATTTATTAGTTTTTGAAGAACACAGTCAAACTTCCTGGAGACATACTACTACTTAATAGTTAAAATGTTGGACAAAGACTGGGAAGACACAAATTCAAGTTCATTCTTAGCCATAGAAACTCAATGGATATTTTTGGCTAAATTATACTTTTGGAGCCTGACAAACTAAGGCAACTCAATCTCTTTCTCCAAAGTGTAAAATATTTTTGTGTTAAACATTTTTAGAAACATATTTATATATTTAAACTAATATTTCCGATATCTGCATACCATTTATTTTTACAATTAACTTTTCTATCACTTTCTATAGTTTATAAGATAGAGACGCGGTAGCTCAGTGGGTTAGGACGCTGAGCCTATCGATCAGAAGGTTGGCAGTTTGGCGGGTCGAATCCCGAGTGCCGCGTAACAGAGTGAGCGCCTGTTACTCGTCCCAGCTTCTGCCAACCTAGCAGTTCGAAAGCATGTAAAAATGCAAGTAGAAAAATAGGGACCAATATGATGGGAAGGAAACAGTGTTCTGTCTGCCTTTGGCGTCTAGTCATGCCGACCACATGACCACGGAGACGTCCTCGGACGTCCTTCGGCTTTGAAACGGAGATGAGCACCGGCCCCTAAAGTCGGAAACGACTAGCACGCATGTGCGGGGGAACCTTTACCTTTACCTTATAGTTTATATAGGAATCAAAGAAGGAATGAATTACTGTAGCATGTCTCAATTTATAATTCTTGATTGTTAGTTCTACTGACATGGTGTAATCAGGAAACAGGATCAGAATGTTTCTGTCAAATTAGATGGAATTTCTTGTTCTTTTAGTTTTATTGCTCAAATGTCTTTTATTAAAAATGTTTCATAATTCACTAATTTTCATTTTTAATTTTCACTCAAATTGTTGAAGCGGTTCATCTTTTGTTTTGGTATTTTAACAGCTTACTTTTTGAGATGTGGGACAACGGTTTTCCATGCATACCGTGTTGGTTATGACCTATAAAGACCTACACGGCAAAGGATCTAGTTATTTAATGATTATGCTAGATAGATTAAATAGTCTGAGTGGGAAACAGAAGTAATGGAAATACATGAGTATACATAGACAAGCTGTGGAAGAGAGTTCTTGTAAAGTATTAGAATTTATTGTCTTATAAAGGAAAAATAGGCTAGCTGTTAGGTAAATATTTGTTGTTTTCATAATTCTTAGACTTAGACCCGCATAGAAGTAGCCCTGTGATCTTAAAACCAACAAAAGCAGCAAAACATTTCAAAATGATTGACATTTTATTATCAGAAATTTCTACAGACAAAGCAATTACTTTCTTAGTCCAGAATGGGATTTTAAAAGTAAAAAAGGAAAGACCAATCCACACTGCATTTATCCCCAAATCAAATCAGTTTATTACAGCCATATATCAGAAACAGTAAAGTACCCAATTGTAGGCTACTTACATACGTTCATGTATAAAAATGCACTGAGCATGATCTAATGATAGATAAGAACACATATAATAAAATTAATTTTAAAATAAATATAAAATAAAAAAAATATTAAAAGGATCTAAAAAATAGTATTCATCTAATGTTTCCGACGATATGTTTCCCCATATCAGTTAAATAGAATTCACAGCTTCAAATGGAAGAGATGAATATTGGAGGCCTTTCTGGTTCTATTAGTATTACTGAGAGTTGTATGAAAACTAATGTAGATTTCCCTTTAATTAATTTTGTAGAAGAATTTAATGCCTTCAATCACTCTATTTCAAAGAAGTGTGGGACGACCTACAGTTAACCATACTTTTAATTGGGTCAAGCAATTGAAGAGAAGGGTCCCCAAGAAGCAAGGTATGGAACCTAAAATACTTTCTCACATTGATCTAAGGGACATCTCAAATCAGAGATACTCTGGTAAGAATTGCATTAATCAGAGGGACAGGATTACATTAGTTCCAATTTTTTTAAAGAATAGATTTAATAGCGAAGTAGTAATAGTAATTATCTGATTAGATAATTAGAATTTCTAATTCTAATAATGATTAGATTTGACACACTGCCTGAAGAATATAGAAAGTGGGCACAAATGGAGACTAAATGATTAATAAATTAAAGAACAGAACTAATGCCTACTGTTGCAATGTCATCTAATTTAGAGATGGCCCAATCATATAAATTACAGAAGTAGAAAAATGGCAAAGGGGCACTGAACCTTATCTCAGTTCAGATCCAACAGCAAGATCTGACTGAAATAAAATAACATCAGAGATGAACTCATGAGAACCAGAGCAATTTTTAAAAAAATCAATCCATGAGTTCCTCTAAGGAATCAATAACGTCAGTATCCTCCCAAGTTTTACATAATTGCAGAGCTAGCAGTTTTAAGGCAGCAAATCGCGCCTGCTTGTCACATATGTGAAATCTTGATTTTAATTCACACATTTACAGAAAGAAATGGATTCCCCCGGAATAATAAGATTATTGGGAGATAAAAAAAATACCATTCCCCACGAAGTACTATCGCAGCCTGGGGGAAATGGGACGAAGTTCAGTGACAAAGGGAAGCAAATTGTGCGCAAAGCGGAACGTTTTTCCAGATTTACTTTTCACTCCCTTTCCTACCTCTTTCCTCTTCCACGATTGCCATTTAACCTACCATCATACGCAGCAGCGCCGGTTCCAGTAGCAGTCACACTTGGGGCAGATGTTGATCTCCATTCTGCCTTATGCTTCTTATGTTTCTTCCCCATAACTATAATTATAATTAACTAGTAAATTCCTCTTTTCCCAGCCCACCTGGAAGCCACCCCTCCTCCAATCTAGGGAACACTGAAATGGGAGGAAATGACGTAAGATGCTAACACGGAAACTCTTCTGATTCAAATCGGATCCTGGTTAGTGAAGAAAGAAGTGCGGGAAATTTGTATAAAGGTAAAAAATTAACCAACATATGTTCTTGGTAGTAATTGACGACATTTTCGTTATTGGGTACGTGGTCAAGAGTTTTTTTTACCCTCGCCTTTTATAAAATGTGTGAATTGAGATTGTATTAGTTAAAATTGTTCCAATTTTTTAGGGCTTTGGAGAATCATTTCTTATGAGGGAAGCGAAGGAAATTTGATTTTTATCTGCCTTTTTAAGTAGGCTAAGCGCATTCCTGGAAAAGGAAAACAAAAAGACCGTAGGATTCCACAGACGGATGCAATTCCAAGCCTTGTGAATGTGACTTTCGTTTTCTTGCGTAAGTGAATTGAGACATTACTGGCGAAAATAGTGCTACGTACAATTCGTAAATAATAAAACTGGGAACTGGGCGGGTAAAATCAGTCACCTATTGGGCTTTTAAAAAAATGATTTATCAAATTAAGCTAAAGTCTTTGTGGCAGAAAGAGGGCCCAGAGGGAAAAAATGATACAAAAAGTAAAGCATTCGTTTTGCAGTTTTGTCTCAAATTAAGATGCAAGAAATCCTTAGTTATTTAACATTCACTAATCTAAGATGGGAGAGATCAGCTCTTCAACTGCCTGGTTGTTAAATGTATAAGGGAAACAATATTTACTTCAGCTGAATTTGTTTCTGAATATTTGCCATAAAATTTCAGACTCATTTCCAGACTCATTCTGGAGTGAGCAACTTTGGAGATCTTGAAAACATATACTGCTCAAAAAAATAAAGGGAACACTTAAACAACACCATGTACTGTATTTAATAGTAGGATGTCTTATTTTCTGTTCCCTTTATTTTTTTGAGCAGTATATTTAGAGCTTTGGAGATGAAGGGGAACCCTGTCATACAGTGGCTGCTGTGAAGACTTGGCTAGTCACAAAATGGCAGACATAGAAGGTAGCTAGTCTAGGACTACCAGTAGCCTGAACAGGCAAAGGAGACAACGGAGAATTAGAAAGGAGGTCAAGGGAAGGAGCAGTTGTTTAATTTTCTTGGTATCTGAAACAAAAATTGCAATGAAAAACAGAAAAAATCTTTTTAGGCTTAACATGTAATTAACCAAATTGCTTTCAACCTTAAATTGCCAAACCACTGTAAATACATTAAAGAAATGCATTACTTACATTAATTAATTAATAATAATAATAATAATAATAATAATAATAATAATAATAATAATAATAATAATAATAAAGTTGGAAGGGACCTTAGAGGTCATCTAGTCCAACCCCCTACTCATATAGATGATATATAGATGAGCTGCAAAATTCCCAGCAATCCTTCCATGGAGCAAAGAGATAGAGATTAAAATTAACTCTTTGTTGTCATTTAGTGGTTGGGTTTCTGCAGCTCTAACCTTGCCTAATGGGTGATCTAGAAATGTTAAATAAGTAAATTAACTAGCTTTCTTTTCTGGAAAAGAAAAAATTGTGGATTTAGGCTTTGCCTACTACTGATTCTTCCATACATTTCCATGTTTTAGTAATGGCAAAAGGCAAAGAATGGAAAACCTAAATAAATTGGGAGCGCAGGTTGGTTGTTACCAATCTAGGAAGTGATTTCATCCTAATATCTGTTTTCAAATTAAAATAGTTCATTTAGTGATTGTTCGAAGTTACAAAAGCAATAAAAAGTGACATAAACATTTTTCATGCTTATGACCATTACAGCATTCCCATAGTGATGTGATCAAAATTCAGGCACTTGGCAACTGATAGTAGCAGTGTCCCAGGGTCATGTGATCATCTTTTGCAACCTCTGACAAAGTCAATCTTAACCATGTTACTAATTTAATGACTGCAGTGATTCACTTAATTGTGGCAAGAAGGGTCCTAAAATGGGGCAAAAGCCACTTAAATATCTTGCTTAGCAATATAAATTTTGGGCTCAATTGTTGTGGTAAGTTGAGGACCACCTTTATGTCTATGTACAGTAAGTCACATGGAAACCTGACATAGCACCATAATGCAAAAGGAATATGAACTGCATGACTAGAAGCTTTCTATACCACTACTTCTAAGTGGTATAAAGCCAGTGTTTGGTTGCAAGCTAATATGTTTTTATTGTTCCAGGGATATTTAAAATGCAAATAGACTAGGTTTAAATTTATTTTGAGGTCATTATTCAGAACTTAAATCTCTTTCAGCCAATGGCCAGATTGGAAATTCTAGAAAATGACAAGGGTGTGTCCATAAAATAGTAGTCATAGAAGCACTTTTGCTTTAATGTGTCTGATAAGCAAATCAGAAATGAAAACAATAGAAAGAAATTGCCTAATAAAATTTTTAAAAATATGCTTTCAGTGATCAGATAAGTTATTTCTAGGCCTGTTTATATGCATAATTATTTTCTAATTAGGTTTTCATAAAATGGATGAAGCAACAGGTGATTTAAAACTGCCTCTTCAAAATGACTGTGAATCCCTGCAGATACATGTGGAAGTTCATCAGAAATCAAACAGGTTGGTTTTTTATTACAGATTTTGTTCCATATTGCAGAAAGTATCCTGCCATTTTTATCAAATGAATAACATGCTGTAGGTGGACAAATGATTAGTTCTAAAAGATGCAAGCCTTCATTTTATCCATAACATTTAGAGAAGCAATACTGACAAATCAGTATTGCAGTGCATATAATAGGCACATTAAGCATATGAAACTCTCCTCTACAAGGATAAGGGGTTATAAGAGTTGTAGATTAGGCCCCTTACTCAGTTTTTTTTTACACAAACTTTCTCTCTCTACTCCTCATGAATATATTCCATGTGGGACAACAGACAGAACCCCACCACCATGAAAAGTTTACTCAAACACAGCCAGAGACTTGATATGGTAGCTGTTTTTCAAACATACTGTAAAAAGTTTTTTCTCCTGTGAAAAAAATACTAAACCATTATTTTTCAGATCAAGGATCTGGGATTTTTTTAAATTAATAGTTCCATGGCCTAAAAAAAGTTTTAAAATCCTTTTCCTAATTAATATGATAAGGGAACCTACAAAGTTTTCGCCTCCAGGGTAATTTTCATTTAGAAGTTTGTCTATGGGCTCTCTGAGCATTTTTAAAAAACTGTTGGGTACCAACCTGACAAAAATACAAAAATGATAAGCATCCTGGAAAGTTGGGGGAGGAAGGAGAGAGTATAGGTACATGAGTACTCACAGAAGATTCTTCATGCTGTAAGATTTAGTACCATCATAACAATTTTTTTGAAGTTCCTTTTTGTATTGGTGTCAAGTTAGAACATTGTCTTCAATTGTTTGAGGGTATTATAATCAGAAGACTGTCATTTATCAGTGAAGTGTCCTTTGCATACCTTCCTCTGATAACACAGCAGATGATAATTTTGTGTCTCAGCTGGTTGAAATCAGTGGCATTTTGTCTTTTCCTGGGTATAATTGATTGTGGGTGAAGCTGGTTATTTTTTTCTCCTATTTTAACCAGTACTGCAAAAAAAGAAGATATTAAACTAAGTGTCTTAAAGCTACTAAACAGGCACAATGTTATTTTTGGTGATTACAAATGGATTGAGTTTGATGACTGCTTCCTAACAAATAATGTACAGTCAATTGCAGTTGTGGATACAGAACTAATGCTGAAAGACAGACAGGTAATTCTTTTGCTTATTTGCTTCTCCATAATTAGCTGTTATCAAAATGGTTTATGTATTACAATGAATGAAAAGTTTTAAAATATGAATAGTTATGCAGTGTCATGAATATTCACAAGAGCATGCATCCATATAGCATTATGTTATTTGTATTTGCACTGGCTCTATATAAGCTTCTAATTGCAATTTAAGTTGCTAAGAGATGACACCAACCTGATGGCACATAATCAGTATCACAACCTTTTAGTGGCATAGGATGAAGTTATTTGAGGAATCGTCTTCTCCAATTATCTTTGCTTCATCCATGAAATCCAACAACCTGGGCATGCTTCAGATTCTTTCTATGAAATAGTGTCAGTTGATAGACCCCAAAACCTGCCATATCTCTATTTTAATGCCTGGTCTGTGGAACAACATGGTCCTGGTCTTTTTCTTATTCTGTAAACCTGAAAACCTGATTCTTCCCTTGGGCATTGGATCAGAATACATGACGGCCCTATTTAGAAAAAGATGTATGCTTAATTGGCTTCAATGAATTCTGTTATCTTTGTTGTTATGTTGCTCTTATTCTAGTTTAGATGTTTACTTGTAAGTCACTCAAAGTTACTTTTTTGTAATTGGGCAGTCAATTACAAAAATAAACAATATATATTGTTAAAGATTTAATGTCAAATTAACAATTCAGTCATTAATTTGTTATTTTAATAAATGTGATTTTTAACATTTATGTATAACTACAGATAAAATGTTATTGTAGGAAGAGAGCCATGTAAGTTTGTGGTGGCAAAAAGTAATCTTTGATAGCACCTTTTCTGACTAATAAAGTTCAGGAAACCTTTTAATAAAATTGTTAGAAAAAGTGCTGCAAGACGTTCGATAAAATACTAACAATTTCTTCTAAAGAACAAGTTTGCTAAAGTGAAAGCAAAGTCTAACACAATTATTTTTGTATTAATTATGAAAAAAGTGATCCAGAGTTTTTCCCTTCTCCCCAATATTTTAAGAGTACACTACATATGATAATTTCTAGCAGTAACAAATCCATAATTTATATAAGCCATAATTTAATCATAAAAATGCAAAACCATGATTCTAGATATGAACTGTCACCGTCTATAATGGATCACACGTTGAAATGCATCTTAGATTAAAAAAACTCACTGCAAATTGAAAACATATAACAAAATGTGTTTCCTAAAACTGCTAGCTTTATGTGAATAATTTTTTATTTGGAAAATATTTAAACATGTTATTTCCTAACTACCAACTGAATAAAAGAAGACAGTATTACCATTCTAATTTATAGGTAGATGCATCCTTGTCTTGTGTTGGATAAGACCCATTTAGATTAATTTTTGAAAACCATATTAAATATTTTTATGAACTATCAGTATTTTTTCTAACATTTAATCATGAATTTAAGAGATTTCTAAAATAATTGATAAAGAGTGATTGTGATATTCTATACATATCTATCAAGAAGTACCGTATATACTTGAGTATAAGCCGAATTTTTCAGCCCACTTTTTGGGCTGAAAAATTCCACTTCGGCTTATACTCCAGTCAACAAAAAAACTTACCGAGGACTTGTGCGCGGCCGAGGCTTTGGTGCTTCCGGGATCGCGCGCACCTCTCCCAAGCCACCGCCGTCCGGAGACCTGCCGAAGTTTGGGGAGGTTTGGGGAGGTGCGCGCCTCCCCAAACCTCCCCAAACGTCGGCAGGTCTCCGGACCTCCGCGCCCTGCCTGCCTGCTTCTTTCCGCAGCGGAAAGAAGCAGGCAGGCAGGGTGCGGAGGTCCGGAGACCTGCCGACGTTTGGGGAGGTTTGGGGAGGTGCGCGCGCACCTCCCCAAACTTCGGCAGGTCTCCGGACGGCGGCAGCTTGGGAGAGGTGCGCGCGATCCTGGAAGCGCCGAAGCCTCGGCCGCGCGCAAGTCCTCGGTAAGCTCCGGGCGGTCACTTGCTTCGCGTCTCCTGAGGGAAGGGGGGGCCACTGGAGCGGGCGTGTTTCCTCGCCTGCTGGGCGCCGCGATTTGCCCGGGGAACGCGCGGGCCCGGAATGGCAGCGTGGAGCGAGGAAGCGGACAGCCAGGGCTTCCCCGAGAGCCGCGGCCATACAGGGTATTCCTGTGTATTCAGGCTTGCAAAATGGCGGATCGAGCCTCTGCTGGCGGCAGAGGCTTGCAGAGCGCGGATCCAGCCTCCGCCGGCGGCGGAGGCTTGCAGAACGGCGGATCGGCTTATACTCGAGTCAATAACTTTTTCCAGTTTTGGGGGGTGAAATTGGGGGTCTCGGTTTATACTCGAGTCGGCTTATACTCAAGTATATACGGTACTTCTCATGGCGGGCCTCTAGAAAGTCCTTTATTACTCTCAATAAGTGTTCCAACAAACGCCCCTCCAACAACCTGTAAGCCTGCACCCATGCTACCCTCAGTCCCCCAAACAACGGTCAATATATTACAAAGAAAGTCCACAGAGTAGGAGCATGCTCACAGGGCAAAGTCCAGGGTTCCAAGTCCAGTCCACCCGGTTAAGTGAATCCAAAGACAAACTACTAGTCCACAAGGCAAAATTCAGACACAGGACAAATGGTAGTTCTCAAGGCAAAGACAAAGCAAAAGGTAATTCAAAAGGCAGAGCAAAGCAAAGGGAAAACAGCAGTCCACAAGACAAGTCCAAGACAAAAGGAAGATGGCAGTCCTCATGGCTAGACAAAGCAAAAGGTGAAAAACAATCTTCAAGGCAAGGCAAAAGGCATGAATCAAAGCCCGGGGAGTATAAGCCAAAAGAATTGTTCCTGGCAAAGACTAACTCCCCATGGCTTCTCCTTAAGTCACTCCACTCCAGGTGTTCCTTGTGAGGAGAGATGGGATGACCTCCTCCCAAGTAACCTTTCAGCTCTTCTCTGAGCTTGTCTACGTGCCGCTCTCTGTGCCCTTGGATCAGTGGAGGTGGCAGCTGTTCCTCATCAGAGGGGATCTGCACCACTGCCTGTCAGCAGCTGATCCTCCCCTGTGTAAAGGCATCGTTCTCAGCCCCTGGCCTCTCCAAACATGCAAAGGGAGACATGCCCTTCCTGTTGGACGGTCCTGGTTCCAACTCTGAACCAGGCTCCAATGGGCCATGACAATTGCAACATATTTCTAAGTAAGCAAGGGTTTAATTGCTGCCTAACTTGTTTTCATCTTCTTCACTGCAGCCTATCAGCTTGAATAAATGCAAACTTTTAATTCATATTTTTCATCTCAATGAGGAAGGGTCTAGTACAGAAAATCTGGATGTGGAAGATGAGCATATCGTTGCAGCTAATCATTGGTTATTACCTACAGGTATTTCAAAAAACCTAAGTACAAGTTGGTTATTTAAACGGACAAGATTTTGTTTAAATGGGGATTTTAAAAAAAATAAGAATCAAACTGAAAATCATTTTGAAATGAAGTATACCGCTTTCTGAAATTGGAAATATTTCTGAGGCAACAAAGTGTATTCTAGTAGACATAGTATCTTAAAAATTTTCAAATGCCAGTGGGAAAATGAAGCATGAACTGAGGACCGTTCATGCTAAAATTCCTGGAACCTGGGGTGTTTTTTTTAACAGTTGGCAGGCATGTGCGCCCCCCGCTCATGCAAGTGAAGTTCATGCACTCGCTACTTGCGATTTTCTGCCACTTCCACAGCACAGATTCGAAAGGCTCAAGGCCCAGTAGTGTGCCAGGGGTTGGATACCCTTGGCTGATATTTCATGAATAGTGTAGGCAAAGATGATCATATAAAAAAGGATGTTAATTGTTCAGAAATGCATTTCCTTAGACTTAGACTTCAAAGGAAGATAATGAATATTCCATAAGATACATACAATCACTATCTGTATATTTTTACAAAATTATCACTATTTTTGGTTTCATTTTTACTTAGAAGCCGTGTGGTTTCGATTTTTCACTTTTCAAAACTTTCTTTTCAGTTAATTGGGAGTTTTCTGACTTGCCAGTATAGCAATATGGGTAAAATACTCAGTTCTGCATTATTATAGTCCCTACACTCTACTTCAAAAATTCCAAGGTTTCTATTGCCAACTATACTGTTTTTAATAGCTTGCCTTTTTTTCTCTTTAAAATAATGTACAATTTTTATCTTTCACAGTTGAGTTTCACTGTCTGTGGGAAAGTCTGATTTATGATGCTGAAATAAAATCAGATGTAAGTTACATTTTTATCAGGTTTTTAAATGGTTGTCTATGTTTGAAACAATGTAATTTATAATTTATCAGATTGACAAAGTCAGTGTGGCTAGGTCTATGGACATTCCCAATCTCAGGTCATGATTGTCCCAAAGGTACTTGTATCAAAAGGTAACTGGACTTTTTTTTTCCTTTAAAAACATTTTGATTCTCCTCCAAGAAATTTCTTCAGTTCTAACTCCAGTTGATCTAAATTGGATCAAACTGGCTATGTCAGATTTTCTTCATTTAAAAAGATGCCTTTTTTGCAATGATTTTACAGGATCAGAATTACATTATTAATTACAGGAATTTCCTCCATCCCATGATTGATAACAACTATTGTTTTAATAACTTTACTTAAATTACTTCCCTGTGTTTCCACCTACCTGGAAGAACTTGGTGCCTCCTGATCTCTGCAAAATAAAAATGGTATTACAGGAGTATTAAAAATGAAGTGGAATTCATGGTAAGGATTGGATACCTGAAAATAAGACTTCATTAATCCTGTGAAGTGGAGTCTAGTTTAAAAATATAAATATATTACAATACTTAAGTGTCAAAAGCTATATTCCTTTTATAGGCTAGCTGCTAGTCATATCATTTGAAGGAAGACCGTTTGAAAAACTTCCTCTTAATTAGTATCTGTAACATCTGAATGAAAGTGAAAAGATTAATGTCAACGTTGCAATGAATTGAGCTGAAGCCATTTTCACTTCATTTTCGGTTGCCACATATTTAGAAAGGAAAGGGGGGGAGTATAGCTTTAAGTTAGCCACAACAATTCTCAAGTATGGAAACCAAGGTCATTACTGATAACATTTTGGTGGGCTGGAGATCTGGGAGATGTGCCCGCATTTAGTAACAATTGATGAATGTGATTTATGACATCTAACGGGTGGGAATTGCAACTTCCAACTTTGTAACCAAGGGAAGGGGAATTTAGTGTTGAGTTCACATTTGTACATGCTGTTATTTTGTAGCCAAATAAAAATGTTCTTTGAGGAAGAATTCCTTGCCTTGAAGTTCTTTTAATTGGTCTCATCTATCGGAACCATGACATTAACCCTAGATTCCATACTCTTAATACCACGGAGTCCTGAGCTCCGGTTGCCTACCCAAAGTCTTGGGAGGACGACAAAGACTCAGGGAAGATTCCATGATGGAGAAAAAGGAAGAACCTGCTGCTGGCCTCAAAGCTACAGCAACCACGTCAGTGGATGGAGTGCAGGCCATTGCCCTGATGGAGATTGTGACTTCGGTAGCTCCGGCAGCAGGCGCGAGACCAAAGGAACGGGAGATCCAGTTGGAGCCCTTATTGCTATCGGAGGGAGTCCTATCTATCGGAGATACTTGGTGTTCATAAACAACCCAGCCGAAAAAGAGATCAATATCAGCACCATGCTAGTCCTGACCGTTATCAATACAGACTCAGTCCTGATTGTTACCCCCAGTGACTTAGTCCCAAGCATCGCTGATGCCACACCAGACCAGGGCCCCTACCAAGAGCTCACCAAGCAACGGGGCTCCCATGAGACCAACTGCAGCAGGGCAGATTGCTGCAGGCTCTTAGATTGGCAGCGATGTGTGGAAGCCCCTCCTTTCAATCCCACATTTGATGGCATCCCTGAGAAGCTAACTTCTTGAATCAAGTGTGCTCCCACATGAACCAGAATGCTAATGCCTATCCAGACCCTGCCAATATGGTTGATGTGGTATCGGCAAACCTAGAGGGGGAGGCAGCAGAGTGGTTGAATGGCTTGTACAACGAGCAATCACCTGAGCTATGGAACTTCAATCTGTTTATCTAAGGACAAAGGACCAGGTTTAAAGATGGTTCCCTAACCCTGAAAGCTGAAAAAGACATTCATGAGGTGAAACAGAGGGGTCGGCCAGCGAAGGAATATGTGTGTGAATTCCGGAGAGTGGGTGGCAGAATTATGCAGTGGCCTGAGCGATCACTAGTTGTTCATTTCAAGTCTGAATTGGATCCAGATCTGTTCCAGGCATGCATCTACAGAGGGATCCCTGATCAACTCCACAAGTGGTATCACTTGGCCGTGAATTTAGACATCACGTTAAACCGCTACAGGAAGCCAGCGGCGCCTGGACCTAGACCAAAACCAGATCCAGCGAGGCGTCAGCTCTCCTGACGAGCCTCACCAGCCGTGACCACAGGAGCTCCAAAACCCCTGATCAAATGTTTTAGATGTAGTCAATCACGTCACGAAGCAGCTGTCTATCCAGTTCCTTTCCCTCAGCCAAAAAGTGGTTCAAGTCACCTCCCCTACTCAAGAGAAACCTGAGGCCCCGACTGAAGCCGGTCTTTCATTTGCTCTGTATGAAAGCTATCTTGAAGGAGAAAATGACCCGATAGTGAGTCAGCCTGTTCCACCTTTTTCCTTCTCTGCCAAGCTCTTGGTCTCTAAGACAGGAGCGTGGATGGGCTTACGTGTATTGATAGACTCTGGGTTTTCACAATGCCTAATCAACCTCCCTACTGTTCTCAAGTTAGGCATCAGAGCTAAAAAGCTTTCCTCCACCATGAGGTTCGAACAGGTGGATGGGTCCTTACTGGGCGTAGCCCAAGTCACCCACCTAATAGAGCCAGTACGACTAGAGGTGGGGGAGCATTGGGAATTTACCGTATCTGGTTTGTGGTGGTACCAAAACTGACTGAGGCAGTGATCTTAGGATTAGCCTGATTGGACAAGTGGAAACCTTTAATATGGTGGGAGAATGGAATGAGAACTCTGAGGTAAGCCATAGGGCCATTACCCCCCAACCCGTCTAGTGACACAAGAGGGATCCCAGATCAGCCTTCTGAAACCCTAAAGGCGGCGGCAAATCCCCTACCAGGAGTGCCTTTCATTCCTAGCGAATACCAAGATTTGGCTGAAGTGTTCAGTGAGACAGACTGTGACATCCTACACCACCCCCCCATAGAACCACTGACTGTGCCATTGAGATCCTACCAGAAGCTAACTTGCCAAATCCGAAGATGTGTGCAGTGACCCCCCTCCCCTCGAAGTGAAGGAGGGAATACATTGATAAAAATTTAGTGCAAAATCCAAAGTGGCCGCCCCTGTACTTTTTAAAGGAAAAAAAGATGCATTGCTGAAGCTATGTGGATTTTAAAGGGTTAAACACTTAGTGTGGAGAATATGTACCCTCTCCCCTTAATGAAGACATATTAGCCCACTGGCAAAGGGACGATTTTTTTACCAAGTATCACCTAAGAGAGGTGTATTATCAGGTAGAATAAGAAAAGGAGATGAATGGAAAACTGCTTTCAACAGCCCCCTGGGTAGTTTTCAGTTTAAAGTCATGCCTTTTGGATTACAAGGAGCTCCTGCTGTGTGCATGCAGCTCATCAAGTACTGCATGATCATTTATATAAAGGGAGTTTTGGTTTATCTTGATGACATCTTTATACAGAGACTATGGGAGAACATACAATTTTAGTATGAGAAGTACTCAAAAAGCTGCTGAGCACTAAACTCTACACAAAACTCTCAAAGTATGAGTTCCATCAGGCACGTTTGGATTATCTGGGTTACAGAAACTCCAGCGAAGGCATTGAAATGAATCCTACTAAAGTAAAAGCCATAATTGCATGGCAGCCCCTACGAGCTTGGAAACAGCTCCAAAGTTTTTTGGGGTTTCCTAATTTGTACTGCCAATTTATCCCCTGATTTGTTGAGATTGCTTTGTCTCTTACAGAACTATTAAAAACTGGCAAGGATGGGGGTAAGCCACAACCAGGTAAACCCCTACACTGGTCATTAGAATGCCAAGCTGCTTTTGAGAATTTAAAAAGACTGTTTGCCGCAGAACCAATCCTCAAAACACCCTCATCCTGAGGAGCAATTTGTGATTCAAGCTGATGCCAGCGATGTGGCTGTGGGGGCAGTTCTTTTATAAAAGTACCATAAAAGAGAATTACAATCTTACACTTGCCCTTCGAAAAAACTCACTGACACAGAGCGGAGATGGGCTGTTTGGGAGAAGGCTGTTTGCAATTAGATGGGCCTTACTGACTTGGCTTCATTTCCTAGAGGGGAGCAAGGTGCCTTTTGAAGTACAGGATGATCACAAAAACTTAGAGGCACTGAAAACTCCCTGTAAACTGTCCTCCAAATAAGTATGCTGGGCGCAATATTTTAATCACTTTAACTTTACTTTGAAATATATACAGGTAGAAGGAATTTTTTAGCTGATGCCCTCTCTAGGCTGCTTCAGTGTAAAAACCAATGTGAACAGATCATAGACTCTATTATGCCACTGCCTCAGTTCATTTCTCAAATAACTTCTGGGAAACAACAACACGTGAAGTCACCTAACTCAGATGACCTATTGACAAGGAAAGCAAGAACTGGAAAATGACAAATGGCTCAAAGAAAACCAAACCATCCTGATCCATAGGGATGGATTAGCTTGGAAAGGGAGAAATTGTATTTGCCTGAATTGCTCAAACTCCAAGCGCTCCAACATAGTCACAATATTAAACAAGCTGGTCACTTTGGATATTTAAAGACACTACATTTAATTTGGAGGCAATTTTGGTGGCCAGGCTTAAAGAAAGATGTGGAGAACTATGTAAAAAGTTGTGCAGTCTGTGCTACCGTGAAAAGAATCCTAGGAAAGCACCCTGGACTGTTACAGCCTGTAGCAGATCCTTCTCAGCCATGGGAAGAGTTCGCTATGGGCTTTATTGTTGAATTGCCAGAGAGTAGAAGAAATATGGTAATATGGACTGTAATCAACCTTTTTTCAAAGCAGGCTCACTTTATAGCATGCTCTGGTCTCCCCTTTGCCCAGAAATTAGCCAAGTTAAGCATATTTACTGGCTGCATGGCGCACTAAAATGAATAATTTTGGATGGGAGTTCAATTTACGGCCAGATTTTGGAGAGATTTTTTTTAAGCTGATTGGTTCTATACAAGGACTGTCATCGGCTTTTCATCCTTCTGCAAATGGAGTGGCTGAAAAAGTGAATGCAATGGTGGAGCAGTATCTTAGATGCTATGTAAATTACCAACAGATAAACTGGACTGATCTCCCTTTTGCTGAAATGGCTTATAACAACACAGTACATAGCAGCACTGGACTTAACGCCATTTAAAATAGCCCACTGGAAGGGATTTTATTCCGATGCCTGAATACCCCCAGGACCCCCCTGCCTCTCAAACATTAGATCAGTGGGTGTCTGCTTGGAGGGGTGTTTGGGACAATACAAAGAAAGCTTGGACAAAAGCCTCAAGAGATTTACAAAAAAAACAAGCTGATAAGAAAAGAGCACCTCAGAAAAGGGAGAAAAGGTTTATCTTTCTACAAAGTAACTAAGACTTAAGTTACTTAGCAAAAAATTGGGACCAAAATACCTAGGACCATTTCCTATGGTCCAGATCATAAACCCAGTCACTGTAGAGTTAAAAGTCCCCTGTCTCCTAGGAAAGATCTACCCAGTGTTCCATAGCAGTCTGTTAAAGCCTTTCAGGGAGTCAACCTTGAGAGACCCCCCCAAGAAAGCATCTGGTTCGCTTATGGTAGCTGGACAGACTCATTACGAAGTAAAACGCATTCTTGATGCTAGATTATACAAAGGCAAATTGCAATATTTGGTGCAATGGAAATAATACCCGTTATCAGAGGCCACCTGGGTAAAAAGTACTGATGTGAAAGCTGATAGATTGATACACAAATTCTGTGAGAAGCATCCAAATAAACCGAGAGGGGATTCTTAACTTTTATTCTTGTTTGAATTGCAGGGTTTCTCCTTTCTTTAAAGGGAGCCGAATGTCAACGCTGCAACAAATTGAACTGAAGCCATTTTCACTTTGTTTTTGGTTGCCACATATTTAAAAAGGAAGGAGGGGGGAAGTGTAGTTTTAAGTTAGCCATAACAATTCTCAAGTATGGGAACCAAGATCATTACTGATAACATTTTGGTGGGCTGGAGATCTGGGAGGAATGCCCGCGTTTAGTAACAATTGGTGAATGTGATTGATGACATCTAATTGGGGTGGGAATTAGAACTTGCAACTTTGTAACCAGAGGAAGGGGAATTTAGTCTGGGGTTCACCTTTGTACGTGCTATTATTTTGTAGCCAAATAAAAATGTTCTTTGAGGAAGAATTCCTTGCCTTGAAGTTCTTTTAATTGGTCTCATCTATCGGAACCATGACAATTAGTTGTATAGTTTTAAGATTGTTTTAGTTTTCTTTTCCTTAATAGATGGAGTTAAGTAAGAAAGATTTTTTTTCATCAGAAATGAAATTTATTTCACCCCAATTTAACATCTTTGGCTGATGGGAGTGTATATAAACTTATGCATTATAAGTATAGGAAAGGGTCATTTTATAACCAGGGCAAAGCTTACTTTCACAGCCAGCCTAACTCCTCTTTAGGTCTGACTGTTACACTATTTTCTCCTATGTTTTGTGGTTAATAATCATTTTTGTTTGTTTTTTTATAATATTTTATTGATTTTTCTCATTTTACAATTGGATATTTAAAAAGCAACATGATGATTGGGTTAATCAGTAGTTCAATAGTGTACATAAACCTTTAGTATAAATTTCAAGTTACAACATCAGATACTTCCTCTCTTTTTCCATGGTCTTCCCAGTTGCAATGTATGGTAGTGAAAGTTGGACCATAAGAAAGGCTGAGCGCCAAAGAATTGAGGTCTTTGAACTGTGGTGCTGGAGAAGACTCCTGCGAGTCCCTTGGACTGCAAGGCGATCAAACTGGTCAGTCCTAGAGGAGATCAACCCTGACTGCTCTTTAGAAGGCCAGATCCTGAAGCTAAAACTCAAATACTTTGGCCACTTAATGAGAAGGAAGGACTCACTGGAGAAGAGCCTAATGGTGGGAAAGATTGAGGACAAGAGAAGAAAGGGACGACAGAATGACGTGGCTGGATGTAGTCACTGAGGCAGTAGGTGTGAGCTTAAATGGACTCCAGAAGATGGTAGAGGACAGGAAGGCCTGGAGGAACGTTGTCCATAGGGTCCCGATGGGTCAGACACGACTTCGCAGCTAACAACAACAACATATTAGACTAGTACAATTCTTACTGTTATCAACTAAATAAAAACATCTTAGTTACAGTTATCAATATTTTTTACCTTACACATATCTTAGTTACATTTGCACTTAATCCTTGTATACAATCAAAGTCCTGTTATTGCTTTTTTCAGGCTTTATTTTCCCATCAGTATTCAAAGGAACACTATTGTTTATAATTTCCAAGTAATTTTATATTTAGGTGACCAAAAGTTTCCCTTATCTCAACTTTTCCCTTTTTCCCTTTTCATACTAAAGTCTAATATTCTGGTTATGCATCTTATCTATTTCATTATAATATTGTTCTCTTTTCTAAAAGTTATCTGTTTTCCATCATGTTCAGTCATCTAATTGATAATACAGTATCCCATAATAAATCAAAACCATTATAGGTGTTGTCTGGGTTAATCAATAATTCAGTAATATGCATAAATTTTTAGCTTAAGTCTAATATTAGAACATCAAATACTTCCTTCCTCTTTCCAATAATATCTGTTATCTCATATCGGGCAAACAATTCTTATTTTCAACTAAGCAGAAACATCATTGTTAAATTTATCAATAATTTTTAGCCTATATATATCTTGATTGCATTTGCACTTAATGTCCTTGTATAAACAATGTCCTGTTATTGCTTCCCCCAAACTTTAATTTTCCCATCAATATTCAAGAAAACACTATTATTTATGATTTCCAAGTACTTTATATTTAGCTGACCAAAAGCTTCCCTTATCTCAACTTCTCCCTTTTTCCCTTTTCATACCAAAGTCTAATATTCTAGTTACGCATCTTATCTATTTAATTATAATGTTACTCTATTTTCTAAAAGTTATCTATTTCCCACCATATTCATCTAATTGGTAATATAATATCCCCTCTAATAAGTGAACACCATTATTTTCTTCAGCCTTACTCTGGCTTTCTTCCTTTGCTAGCTAACCTTCCATGTCAGTGCCTTCGAACCATCAAATATTTCTCCCTCTATTTTCATATATATTATTTGGAATAAGAAAGATCATTTGGTTAAAGTTTTTTTGGAAGAACAAGCCCATTGGTATTCATTAAACCACCTCCCTGCTACTCCAATTTCCAACAATTCTCCTGATAACTTTTATCTTCCATTCAGTCTGTTCTTTCTTTTCCTCAAATATATTCTGATTTCTTGATTTGTGAAAAGTCTTTTCCATTTTCAATGTTGTCACTCCATTTTCTGATTTTTCAGTTGGCTAGGTATGTTGGTCAGTTGGGTCTTCTGCCTTGGCGTTTAGTTGTTCCAATTTTCCTTTTGTTTTCTGCATTGTTACTTCTTTGCTTGTAATCAAGATCTGGGTTTGTGTATTTAAGCTAGAACATTGTTCCTTTGTGTTGCTTCTTATTTTATCACAAGCTGAAAGGATAGTTTTGTGTATTGATTTCAACATGGAAAGGATTTTTTCCTGATCTTCATCCATATTTTCTTAATAATATGTTAAGTTGAAGACTTTAGAATCAAATGTTAAAAATATTTTTTGTCTTTTGCAGCTAGGTGTCATGGTTCCGATTAGGGAGACAGATCAAAGAACATTCAGGCATTGTTTTTCTAAAAAGTCTATAATAATGAGAACGAAGCATCGGCACTCATGGATGGATGCCAGAATCTGAATTCTCCTCCCCTGAACATATCATACAATTCCCTCCCTTAATTACACGTCATGAATCACATTCTCCAATTAGTTTAACATACAAAGTTTCACTTCTCTTCTGAAGCGCGCCATCCTTTATCTTATCAAAACATCCGGGTTACCATTCCCCCCCCTTTAGTGATTCAAAGCAAAACAGTTAAAGCAAAAGGCTGCCTCTTATATTGTCAGAGCAAAAACATATTTTATAGGTGGTTTTTATAATATTAACTAAGAATTTATAATCCAAGGTGTTCCATCATCTCGTGTAATAAATGCTTCTCATTTAGGGAAATAGGAAAGCAGTTCCCCAAGCATAGCTCTGAGAGTCAATAAAAGTTTACATTCATAGTTCAGGCAGGCCATCTTCCAAAACAGTACATCATCCCTGTCACACAGATAAGCCACCCAGAAATCACTTCTTTGCAGCTGGGTTTTTCAAAGTTAGTAGCTGTTGAGGCCAAACATTTTTTTTCCTGAAGTCTGGGCTTCAAGCCAGGTTTCTTTTAGGCAATAACAAATTGTAATGCCATAATTTGCCACAAGATGTCACCAACGCCGTTTTATAGCTTTTTAAGTCCAAAACTTATTTGGTGGTTTTTCAAGTCTTATTTTTTTTAAAAAAAAACACCAAAACACAACAGTCTCTAATAAGAAAAAAGAACACTTTTAGTCCGCAAGTTTCAAAAGAATATATAATTAGATTAAAATTAATCTTATGGTTGCTCTGTTTCCCCCGGGTAGTTAGTCTCTGCTTTTCCTAAAGGGTGGGGTAAAAAATGCTTTGAGCAGCTTTTCCAGGAAATAAAATTTAGAATCTTAAAGAGAGGATCAGGTCTCACCCTGTTTCATCCGCGTTGCTTGAAATTTACTTGGTAGTGGTTTTGACTTTGGCTGTCAACAGCCTGCCAGTTTGGAGGGCTTCTCCGGATCAAACAGAAGGGGCACTGCCCTCCCGCAATCAAACCAGGGTCCCCTCCTTGCTCATCGCCTCTACGGGGCAACTTTTGACCCTTTCCAGGGTCCCCCAGCGGAGCGGATTCAGGCATGAAAGATGGAGCCCCATCTTCCTGTGTCCGTGGCACTGCAACATCAAGCTGGAAGTCTGGTTTTAACCCTTTTGTTCATACTTAGCCCATACCTTTAATTATATATGGATATATTCAGTAATTCACTTCCCCAAAATCAGATTGCCTTCATTTAGATTATGGTATATTCCCCCTTTCTCTTAGTTTCACAAACACAACATTCCTATTTTCCATACAGTGTACCCTCCACAATCCATTATAACTTCAGTCAATTGAAGTTTTCACATAATAGAGAAAGAGAGAGAAAGAGAAAGAAAAAAATAATAAAATTACTAATCTTAGTTGTACTTGTGACATGGCATTAGGGGAAATAATTTTTCCTTTTATTGGCTCATTTCATATATTTGTACAAATACAGTACTCAATTTTAAAAAGCTAAATTATCTAATTTAGGATTATGTATTCTACATTCTTGAATCCTGAAGAAATAGGCATTTAAAAATGATATTGAGAAATTGTAGGTATTTACAAGAAAAATATAATTCATAAATGGGTATACTATTTTATTCCAAAATTCTACCTGATTTGATATCATTTTTCCCCAAATCTTATGTTTACATGTATGTATGTATCTATGAGTTGGGTGGAGCACCCAGTCTACCAAATATAAAGCAGTCTGTTCTGCATTTCGCTCCAGTCCAGGAGCATCTTTTGCAGGCAAATGTCACTACTGTAAACACTGTAAATTCAAAATTTTGTGACTGACAAAGAGTTAAAGGGAGACTAGTATAGCTAAAGAACTTGAAATAGCTATACTACTCTCCCTTTAACTCTTTGTCAGTCACAAAATTTTGAACGTATGTATGTGTGTAAAATACCACACTTCCATTCAACAAGGTGGGGAAAGGGTTTTGGAAAATAGTTATTTACTAAGAAAGGAAGCTAAATTCCTATTATTTGTATTTATTCATTGTTTTAAAATAATACCAAAAGAAGAAAAGGCATAAATCATGAAGATAATTATAATATAAATCCATTCATTCTCAAAGAAAAGACATTGCATAAAAAGTGCTTTTAAAAAAGGGAAAAATACAATAGAAAAAGGAAAAATAACAAAATGTAATAACGGCTACAATTTGGTCAAAGGCTTTTTCAGCATTTGATGATAAAATTAAAAATTGCTCTTTGTTTTTATTCAAGTCTACTAAGTCTACAACTAACCTAATGTCTAATACTTTTATTATGACATTATAATAAAAGTACTAGACATTAGGTTAGTTGCAGATTTTCTCTTATGCCTTAATATCATTGGATTGGATTGTTCTTCACATTGATGGAAACATTTAATGTTCATTTTTGTTCTAATATGTTATTTTCTACTTTGCTCTTTAATTAGCTATTAAATTATGTGACCACAGCATTACTATTCTCTGACCGAAGTGTTGATAACAACTTGATATCGTGGAACAGAGTTATTCTACTACATGGTAACTATTATCTTTTTAATTAAAACGTATGCTGCTAGAATACTTTAATGTAATATTTAATTTATAGCATTTTGTATGACTGAGAATGTTTCTCTTCAGTGGCTTAAATAATTTGTAGAATAATTCTGATAGAAAATCAGTATTATTTCTCCCATACTCTACTATAATGGAAGATGAAAGATGAAACAAAATATAGTCCCAATTATTGCCTTGTACTGTGTTTTCATATATTGGACTACTTTGTGTGACTTGTTACTATTGAGAGACTGCCATAATTCAGTAACAAATGCTGTCAGCTGATGTGGTTGGAAACATGCTGAATTAAGTTATTTAATAGTGTGCTATATTTTGATTGTAGGTCCTCCTGGTACTGGTAAAACGTCTCTTTGTAGAGCAATGGCTCAGAAGTTGACTATTAGACTTTCACATAGGTAATTTTCATATTTTCTGTATTCAAAATTAAAATAGCATCTAATTCACAAGCTAGCATTTCAATCTTTATTTGCAATGGTTGAATATTATTGTATGTATGCTGTTCTTTTTTTAATCTGGACCTTTTTCATTTGGACATCATTCCATCCCTGTTGTGCAACCTCTGCTTCCACAACAATGTAAAGATCCTTATTTAATGATAGTTATTTATTGACCCTGTTTCAGCTTCATTTGTTTTAGTTAATTCTCACAGTAAAATAAAAGTCTCATTTGGTCTAATGCTTTATAAAGACAATACAGAAATAATAATCTTTGTTTTAAGGGTTAATTTTAATTGAACTTTTAGGTACTGCTATGGACAGTTGATAGAGATAAATAGCCACAGCCTCTTCTCTAAATGGTTCTCAGAGGTATGTATTTATATATTTTTTTCAGATGTTGAACTCCCTTTTGTGATTTCTGGGATATATTGAGTTGGTAGGGAATTTATACTCCTTTGCTAGTTTTTGGTGTAAAAATAAACTGTCATCTCAGTGTAATGAACCTGGACAAGCCACTATTTATTCCAGAATCTGCCACACATTAGAAAAGTAGGCAAGTTGACTCAGCCCAAAAGACTACTTAACACTGATGAATCAAACAGGGTTTCCATACTTTTGCTCTCCAACAGGATATGCCTAATAATGAAGGGAAGGGGGAGGGAATAAATCATACCTTTCCTAAAGAGAACAAAAGCTTAGTTGTTTTGGAATCCTAATCTCTAGAGTAGAGGGGGAAGAAGAGAGTTTTTTTGCTGGAGCAAAACCGAAAAATCCACCTCTAGAAATAAAGAAGAAAGAGATTGGGAAGGAAAGCTGATAACAGAAAGAAAATAGGTTTGAGGGAGATTCTGAGGAGAGAGCTCTCCAAGTGAAACAGATGAAGATTGTTGATGGTAGAGTAGGGTAAGGCTGGAATGGACTTTGATGTAAATTACTCTTAGGTAAATTAGGTGCTCCTGAGCTTTCAGAAAGAGAACTTTGGGAGAAAAAAAATGGAGGTAGGTGGCTGAGAAACATTTCTGGAAAGGAATGAAACTAGAGGAGCATGGAAGAATTACTGCTAAATCTCTGAGCAAAATTCAAAGTGATATATCCTAGAAAGTTAGTAAGACGTTTTATTGCAGAAATTTATTTGTCTCCAACGTATAGGTTTACCATAAGATTTTAAGTTTTATTTTATGGGACTGTTCCTGCTTAATTATTTCTTGTAACTTTTGTAATTAAATGTTATTGTTCTTAAACAAAACAAATAATTCTTATCTTTTTTCAACACTTTAACCTTTGATCCTCAGGTCCCACCCACTGAATCTGTGAAATTTATTATAATTTGTGGTATATCAAGTCCTAAATGTTTTGTGCCATTTTACGGTTTTAAACCTTAGATCTTATCCATGCATCTCAAACCTATTAAGAAGTGATGCTACACAGTTTTTCCATTCCACTTTATTATTATTGTTAAATATATTTGCATGTCATTGCAATGAATATAAAACAACCCCCATATAAAAATTAAAAAATATTACACAGCAAAAATAAAGGATAAAAGGGGACAAAATTAACAAACCAAAATAAATTGTTATCCTCAATAATATAATAATCAACATTCATAGAAGTATGCCAGATCAATTCAGACCTATTATCACAATTTAGATGTTGAAGTAGGAAAGTATAATAAAACCTTTCAGATAGCAAGAGGTGGAGCTAACAATCTCAGGAGAAGAAACCAAACTTGAGACCTCCCATCTTTCTTTCAATCTATGGGTAGCCAGCCTCTCTCTAACAGTATTGGGGAAGCATATTTTCCATTATATCCCTTTCAAAAACAAATGAATTATTGATATTGCATATTTGAAATTTCCTCAGACTTAGAAAAAGCAATTAGAATCATTGTAGAAATAGAGTTTGAAAGAACAGATTTAGTAATAGTAGAAGTGAATGGTTTATCATTATTTAGAACAGGCATCTAATTTCCTTTCCTTGTCATCATATTAGCCCAGTAATCTTAATATATTTGCATAATACAAATGGCCTGTAGAATAGTGAAATATTAAGTATTATTTTGCCAAATGGTGGCAAAGTCTTTATATAAGTAGGTCTTGTCTTATTTAAATTTCATTCAAATAGGCCTTTTGTTATATGTTATTGTTCTCCATATTTCATACTTGGTTTGATTTGTTTTTTGTATTTCTCCAGCAGCATTCTTTAATGTCTTTCACTGTTTCATCTTGGAAAGTTCCTCTAAAAATTGAGGCCTTACAGCATCCACAGAGTTCATACAAGTCTGATCCAAGGCTGTTATCACTGATCCATTACAAGCAGTGACAGCCTTGGTCAGACTATTCAATAGGTGTTTCAGGAACAACCCCTAGTTTCCTCTGGAATATAAGGCTTTGGCTAACCAGTCAAACAGATCCTTCTTTACTGCAGGGAAATTAGTTACAGTACAGAGGGCTGCATAGTTAGGAGGGAAAGTTCTGCCCAAGATAAGAGACTGATATTTTCCAACATCAGTTCATATTGCCACTGCATAAACCAAATATAACATGTTACTCCACTATGAGTTTGGCATGCAGCATTCTGGATCAGGTCCATGGTGACTCAGAGAAAGCAAGATAAATTCTCTCAGAATGATCATTTGAAGGAACCACCAATTTATCCATGGAGTCAAGGATCTTGCATCTGTCAAGTGTAGTGTCCCTAAAAATCACCAGAAATTCTCTGACACCTGCAGCTGTACTGCTACCCTGTTCAAGCTTTGTAGCTGGCACCACCTTCAAAGCAAAAGAAAGGACATTTCCAAGAGAGAGCACATTCAAGTGTACCTGGGTATCGGTAATGCATCTAGTTGGTCCTGTCATTCATGATTAGATCATGGATGAGGAGAATCTTATTACAGACTAACATTGTATTAAATAACAAAGAGACCAAAATCAGTGAAGCTCTGAAGATGATCTTCAGGGTTGAGCACAAGAGGCTAGAATGCAACATTAGTACTAAATACTAAGCCAGTCTTCGCCAAGAGCCTTACTCCCTGCCTCCTATCATATCGCCCCATTCTTGTCGCTACTATGATGTCCAAAGCCTTCCCCTCTAGCCTTTTCCCCCTATAATTCTGTTTTAGCCATATCCAGAAGCACTCTTTTCACATATAATTTCTAATCTTACTATTCCTGCTCAGTTCTCATAAATGAGCTCAATCTCCTTAATTTACAAATTATTATAATAGTGAGAATTACTTTTTAACATATTTGATTTAGTACAGGCATATGTAAATTTCTTATGAACAAGACAACAGTCGTTAGTCACATATTAACAAAAAAAACCAGGAGAGAATTCTGCCAAAAACTGCTCTAATTAAATTTTAATGAGAACTAAGTAGAAACTGAAATCAGTAAATATAAACTTGAACAATATGTGGGATTTAATCTGTATAATTTCTTCCCTATAAAATAGGCCTTCTACACTTGCAGTTTAACTGTGTTTAATGTTAACCCCATTTAAAATAAAAAAATGTTACAATTAGTACACATAATAGGAAATTTATTGAAACCATTACCCTTGATAGTTTATGAACATGTCATAATAACAAAACACACACAGAGTGAGACTAATGTTGATGAGACAAGATAATCTTTTGTGTGTGTGTGTGTGTGTATTTTCATTCATATATGAAATTTTGGGCTCAATAGTGGTTGTAAGTTGAGGATTGCCCGCACCCACAATGTCTGGAGGAAAGTTGTTCCACTGATTAATTATTCTCACTTTCAGGAAGTTTCTCCTTAATTCTAGGTTGCTTCTCTCTTTGATCAGTTTCCAACCATTATTTTTCGTCCTTCCCTCTGGTGCTTTGGTGAACAATGTTACCCCCTCATCTTTGTGGCAGCCCCTCAAATACTGGAATACTGCTACCATGTCTCCCCTATTTTATTTAGATTAGCCAAACGCAAGTTCTGCAGCCGTTCTTCGTATGTTTTAGTCTCCAGGCCTTTGATCATCTTAGTTGCTCTTCTCTGAATTTTTTCCAAACTCTATCTTTTTTGTGATATTGTGACCAAATTTGGTTGCAGTATTCCAGGTTTTATAAAGCGGTACTAATACCTTGAGTGATCTTGATTCTATGCCACTGTTTATACATCCCAGGATTATATTGGCTTTTTGGGATGCTGCTGCACACTACTGGCTCATAGTTAAGTGATCGTCCACTAGGACTCCAAGGTCCTTCTGACAGTCACTGTTTTTAAGCCAGGACTTGCCCAGTCTGTAGCTGTACCTTTGATTTTTCCTGCCTAAATGTAAGACTCTGATTTTTCCCACATTGAAACTCATTTTGTTGGACAGGGCCCATTGTTCAAGTTCGTCAAGATCTTTTTGGATCCTGGGTTTATCTTCTGTGGTGTTGGCTACTCCTGCCAGCTTGGTGTCATCTGCAAATTTGATGAGTTCCCCTTCAATTTATGAAGATATTGAAGAATTGTGGGCCTAAGACAGAACCTTGATACCTGGCTGCTTACTTCTCTCTGTATGGATGTATTGCTTTTGAGGACTACTCGTTGAGTACGGTTTGCCAGCCCGCTACAGATCAATCTGGTGGTGACATTGTCTATTCCACCTTTTTCTAGCTTGGCAAGGAGTAGGTTGTGGTCTACCTTATCAAATGCCTTACTGAAATCTAAGTACACTACGTCCACAGTATTTCGCTGGTCTATTAGTTTAGTCACTTTATCGAAGAATGAAATAAGATTGGTTTGGCATGATCTGTTTTTGACAAACCTGTGCTGGCTACTCGTTATAACTTTCTTTGTTTCTAGTTGTTCAGAGATCTGTTTTTTTATTATCTTTTCCAGGATCTTCCCAGATATTGATGTTAGACTGATTGATGTGTAGTTTCCTGGGTCTGTTTTTTTCCCTTTCTTGAAGGTGGGAACCACATCAGCCCTTTTCCAGTCCTCAGGTGTTTCCCCGGTGCTCCATGATTTTTGAAAGATATGGTGCAATGGTTCTGAAATAACATCTGCCAGCTCCTTCAGTACTCTGGGATGTAATCTGTCAGGTCCTGGTGATTTATATTCGTCAAGGTCGGATAGGTGTTCTCTTACCATTTTCTTATTTTTATTTTTGTTTCTAGTTTGTCTTTTGTACTGGTTTTTTTTGTATGTTGGGCGATGGTTTCTTTTTGTATGAAGACTGATGCAAAGTATGAGTTAAGCAGTTCTGCTTTCTCCCTATTTCCTGTTATTTCCTTGCCATCTTTTCTTTTTAGTGGGCCTGTAGTTTCCTTGACTTTTTTCTTGTTGTTAATATATTGGATGAAACTTTTTTTATTATCCTTGATTTCAGTTGCAAGTCTTTGTTCGTTCTGAGCCTTTGCTTCCTTGACTTCATCTTTGCATATTCTGGCTGTCTGCTGATAATCGGCCTTAGTTATGCGACCCTCTATTCGTTTTTTGTATTTGTCCTTTTTGTCTTTCAGTTTGTCAGAGAGATCTTTGTGCAGCCATGCTGGTTTCTTCTTGAATTTCTTGTTTTTCTTTTTCAGTGGTATTGTGCTGTACTTGGCTTTTATGATCACATTTTTGAGGGTTTCCCACCCTTCTTGGTTTGTTTTCCCCTTTAAGATTCTCATCCATGGGATCTTTCCTAGGTTCTCTCTGAGTTTGTTAAAGTCAGCTCTTTTGAAGTTTAAGACTGGTTGGATTGTTTACGTGTAGTTCCCTCCTCCATCTTTCGGATGACAAAGTTGTCGGCTAGGTTGTTTAGGAATTTGTTTGATCTTCTACTCACTGCAGAGTTTGCCCACAGTTGATATCTGGATAGTTGAAGTCACCCATTACTATTGTGGTATGCTTCCTACATACATTTGTTATATACATTTTATATATTTTTATGCTTCAAAGAGTTTTAGCTATAGGCTAGTAAAAAAAGCAATATATGAAGAGCCTGAGTAGCTATTTTGAAATTTCTCATAAATTTCCCAGTGCTTATAACTGATTTCACATATAACATAGAGATTCTTATTGTATGTTTTTTTTCTTGTTATCTACCATATGATTTATTATATTAATCTCAACACTGACACTACAAAAAGGCAGACTATTTCCCAAAAAAGAATAAACCAGCAGAACAAATCAACAACACAATTCAGTCTTATTGCTAGTCAGCATATTACTTTTTTCTGAAACCAGGGTAGTCAAATAGATATACAGTATTTAGAATTGTAGTCACAATGAAGTTTATGTGTCAAGAAATAGTCATCAATCCAGGGTGTTAGGAATAGGCAGTCTCCATTTATGCCTAGTCCTATGCTATTCTACAATTTTGTTTCTCCTTTGGCATGCTATAATTTTGGTGATTACTGAAATACAGAATCCTACATGTTCTACTTCTAAGGGGATTTCCATATGTCTCTTCTTTGGGGGAACAGTCATGGTTAAGATTCTACAAGTGAAACATATTGTTTCAGTCATGCAGAATTTGTGTCAGCAGCAAGTATGCAACCACATTGCCTTGAGAATAAACAATAATCAGGCAGGTGTTAAATTTTAACCCCTGTTAATATCAATTTATATACTACTTTTTTTTAGAGCGGCAAACTTGTTACAAAAATGTTTCAGAAGATTCAAGAATTAATTGATGACAAAGATGCCCTTGTATTTGTACTTATTGATGAGGTATGATTATAATAGTACTTCAATATTAAAATTGTTTGCACTAGAGAGTGTTTATACTATCTTACCGGTATACTGATTACAAAATTCTATGTCATTTATTTTTCTATTAAAATCCAAGCTGGGCTGTATGAAGGCAAAGAAATCAGATTTCAATTCTTGCAGGTTCTATTGGTAATTCAAAATCCATCTGTAGTATATGGGTTACATTTATAGTATTTTAAATCCTTAGGTTAAAGTCTGAATATGTTCATGATTCTGCCTGTGTTTGTTTGCAAATTTAAATATATATACACCTATTCATAAAGACTTTATATCAGATATATTTGCATAATATATTTTTAAACTGAATTTTAATTTATATTTATATTGCAGATTCATAGGCCACCAAATTCAGAATGACTTATGGTAGTTTACACATAAAAATAAATTTGGTTCAGTTTAGGCAGTGACTGACTGCAAACTAATTTTGAGTGGCTTACAACAAAACAAGACAAAAAACCCACAATAATGATAAAAAGAAAGCAAGATGTCAATTGTGGTTAACAACATCCATGCATACAAATATATTTAATACCCCCTCCCTCCAACCTTAGCCCAAGGTCTGGGAGAAGAGCCAGATCTTCAAAGCTTTTTGGAAAGCCAACAGGATGAACCACACGGGTCTCTCAGGAAATCTCATTCTGGAAGAGAGGCATACTGATGACACTGAACCTTAAACCAGTGGAGCCAGTGGTTTTATCTAGATGTTAAACAGGAGGGGAGAAAGCATTTAGTCCTTTGGCACTCCACAAAGAAAGGACTAGAGAATCATGTCTATCATATAGTCCAGGGGTGTCCAAACTTTTTTCAAAGAGGGCCAGATTGGATGAAGTGAACATGCTGGAGGGCCGAACATTTTTCCGAACATTCTTTGAACAATTGCAATTAAATGCAAATGAATTATTTTATGCCAAGTTAATTGCAAATGGCATACTTTTCATTTTATAACATTAAGATCAACTGGCAGCTGAGTTTTCACAATGTCGACAACCCGCGGCTCCGGAGCCACATGCGGCTCTTTGAGCCGTCTCCTGCGGCTCCCAGCCGCCCGGTGCGCGCGCACCTCTTCGAACGGGCAGTGGTGCGTGCGCACCTCTCCAAATGGAGAGTGGCACCGCCCGTTCCGAGAGGTGCGCGCGCACCTTTCCGAAGGGCAGAGGTGTGCGTGCACCTCTCCAAATGGAGAGTGGCACCGCCCGTTCCGAGAGGTGCGCGCGCACCTTTCCGAAGGGCAGAGGTGCGTGCGCACCTCTCCAAGCCGCCGCCGTCCGGAGACCTGCCGACGTTTGGGGAGGTTTGGGGAGGTGCGCGCCGGGGAAAAGGCCGGGAGAGGAGGGGGTCCGGGCTGGGGAGAGGAGGGATGGGGTGGGGGAGAAGGAGGCTTCCCGGGCTGGGGGGGAAAGCAGAAGTGAGGGATCAGGACTCCTCCCGCTTGGCTGCTGCCGCTGCCGCCACCACTCCTACGGCCGCCGCCGCCTGCTCTCTCGGCTGGTTGCTTTCTGCTTCTCTCCCCCCCGCCTGCCCTCCTTCCTGCCTTCCTCCCCTCCGCCTCGCCTTCCCCGCTCCCGCGTTTTCCCTCTCCCCGCCTCGGATTCGGGGTGATTCCCCAGGAGAGGGCGATGGGATTCCGGCGAGCTTTCAAGCCTTCTTGGCGGTCTCCGGCACGGCTCAGGAAGCGTTTCTGCGCCGCCCGGCCGGAGCCTTTGCCTCCTTCCCTCCCCCAAGCAAGGCGTCCTTTTTCAAGTTGCAAAACCAAGCGGGGTGAAGCGGGCTGTCGGGAAAGACATTCAGGAGGGTCACCCTGGAGAGGAGAGGAAGCGGGAGAAGGAGGAGGAGGAGGAGGGAAAGGAGGAGGAGGAGGTGATCGACTCGCCCAACCCAGTCCGGGCCGGCCAGCCCCGTAACGTCCGAGCTCGCACCACGGGCGGAGAGGCAGGAAGCCGAGAGGAAGAAGACCGCCAGGAAGCTGCCTCTGCAGCCGCCGCCTCCTCCTCCGCCGCCGCCGCCGCCGCCTCTGTCGCCGCCGCTGCTAGGAAGGCTGCCGGTGCTGCGGCCGCCTCTGCCGCCGCCACTGCCTCCTCCGCCACCAGGGCCTGACCCGGGGTGTCGCTGCTGGATCGCGCTCGTCCCTGCCGCGAGTCTTCTTCCTCTCGGCTTCCTGCCTCTCTGCCCACGGTGCGAGCTCGGACGTTACGGGGTTGGCCGGCCCGGACTGGGTCGGGCGAGTCGATCATCTCCTCCTCCTTTCCCTCCTCCTCCTCCCGCTCCCTCTCCTCTCCAGGGTGACCCTCCTGAATGTCTTTACCGACAGCCCGCTTCACCCCGCTTGGTTTTGCAACTTGAAAAAGGACGCCTTGCTTGGGGGAGGGAAGGAGGCAAAGGCTCCGGCCGGGCAGTGCAGAAACGCTTCCTGAGCCGTGCTGGAGACCGCCGAGAAGGCTTGAAAGCTCGCCGGAATCCCATCGCCCTCTCCTGGGGAATCACCCCGAATCCGAGGCGGGGAGAGGGAAAACGCGGGAGCGGGGAAGGCGAGGCGGAGAGGAGGAAGGCAGGAAGGAGGGCAGGCGGGGGGGAGAGAAGCGGAAAGGAACCAGCCAAGAGAGCAGGCGGCGGCGGCCGTAGGAGTGGTGGCGGCGGCGGCAGCAGCCAAGCGGGAGGAGTCCTGATCCCTCGCTTCTGCTTTCCCCCCCCAGCCCGGGAAGCCTCCTTCTCCCCCACCCCATCCCTCTCCCCCAGCCCGGACCCCCTCCTCTCCCGGCCTTTTCCCTGGTGCGCACCTCCCCAAACCTCCCCAAACGTCGGCAGGTTTGGGGAGGTGCGCGCGCACCTCTCGGAATGGGTAGCAGAGAGTCAATACGGCAGGAGGAGGAGGAGCAGCAGCAGCAGCAAGCAGCCACAGTTGTTACCTTTACCTCCGGGAAAGGAGGAGATGGGGGCGGGAGCTGGGTCTGGGTCGGGGGGGCCGGGCTTGCAGGTTGAGAGCCAAGCGGAGGAGAGCCGCGGCGGGAGAAAGAGAGGGAGGCAAGACGCTGCCAAGCCTCCCCACCCCCACCCGAGAAAGGAGGCGATCCGCAGCCGCGGGAGGACGGGATCCCGCTCTGATTGGGTGCAGCGAATGCAGTTGCTTTCTACGCTCCGCCTGCTCGCTCGCTCGCTCCTCCGACCCTCGGCGAAGCGGAATCGTCCCCCTCCGGCGAGCTTAATGGGCGCCCCCCCCAGATGTTGCGCCCGGTGCGGCCGGCCCCCCCTGCACCCCCCACGCTACGCCACTGTCAGGCATACAGTACTCGGAGCAGCATTTGAACTTAGCTTGAATTAAATAAATATGTTTATAGGAGTAGGCATAACCTTGAAAAACACTTGGGAGTCACCGTTCTTTTTTCCCCGAACTTAAAGAAAGCCAAATTCTTCTCTTTTCCTCTCTTTTCCCCTCAAGTTCCCACTCACTTAAGACACACCGAGAAGAGGGTGGAGGACGCCGAGAGCGCGAACTTGATGCACTTGTAGTAGGGCAGTGAGTCCCGCCAGGCCCGCCCCGCGCCTGCGCCGCTCGTCCTCCAAGTTTGGGCAGTGACGTCAGGATGCGGCCCTTTCACCGCCCTCCCTCCTGCGGCAGACAGTCTTCTGCTTGCCGCCCTCAATCAGAAGGGAGGGCCGTGGGAGGGCCGCATTTGCACAGAGCAGGGAGGGCTGTTAGAGGGCCGTATTAAACCGCCCCGCGGGCCGCAAATGGCCCGCGGGCCGGACTTTGGACATGCCTGATATAGTCCAACACTGATTGAAACTGTTGCAAATGAAGAGAATCACCATAAAATAATGTTTCTAATCCCTGGAACCAATTCAAAAGAATATTGTATATCAAAAGCCATGAGAGATCAAGGGGCCCAAGAATTGATGCACTAGCTCCAGCCTAGTTCTGCCATAGGTCACCTACAAATATCTCCAAGGATACCTCCATAATAAATCTGGCCTGAATGTGCTCTAAATTCATACTATACAAAAAAACGGGAAGAAATAATAAAATAATAATCACTTAAAACATATAAAGATGCATATAGGTGATCCTCCACTTATTTATTTATTTATTTATTTATTCGGTTTATATACCGCCCTATTCCCAAAGGACTCAGGGCGGTTTACAAGGCAAAATTTAAAAACAATCCAATATAAAATTAAAATAAAATTAAATTAAGTCTAGCCGCAAAAATTAAATCACAATTTAAAAACATTAAACCCCTCAGTCCAGACCAGATAGCTCAAAGAGCCAGGTTTTTAGGTCCTGGCGAAAAGAACCAAGGTCGGGGGCAGTCCGGAGTTCCGTTGGCAGTTGATTCCATAGGGCAGGCGGGCCCACAGAGAACGCCCTCCCCCTGTGGATCGCCCGTCGGCAATCCTTGACCGGCGGTACCCTGAGGAGGCCCTCCCTGTGGGAGCGCACAGGACGATGGGAAATTGACACTGGCAGCAGGTGTTCCCTTAGATAATCCGGGCCCATGCCATTTAGGGCTTTATAGGTCATCACCGGCACCTTGAATCTCACCCGGAGGGCAACCGGAAGCCAATGCAGCTCGCAGAGAAGAGGTGTTACATGGGAGTATCGGGAGACTCCCATCACAACTCGAGTGGCTGCATTCTGCACCAGCTGAAGCCTCTGAGTGGTCCTCAGGGGCAGCCCCATGTAGAGAGCATTGCAGTAGTCTAGCCGGGAGGTCACGAGCGCATGGGTGACTGTGCGTAGCGCATCTCGGTCTTATGACCATTTGTTTGAACCATTGTTTTGAATTTATGACAGCACTAAAAATTATTTACATTGATGACTTGCAGATCACCGTGGTCATGTGATTGCAGTCTAGATGCTTGACTTTCTCAACCCATCTTTCCCCCTTTTGTCCACCCTGTACAACATGGCCAAGATGGCTACTGAATTCTGCTCTTGCCCCCCAACTCTGTCTTCAACTGATCTTTGTCATATTTGCCTCCCTCCGTTCCCTTCCTTGTCTGCCCAGACCAACCCTAGCCCAGTCCGGGAGACACAGTCTCTCCTACAACCAAGCCCTAACGTTGCCTCTCCCACCCAAGGCCTGGCCAGGTTGACCAAACTTCGCCATGGAGACCAATGAGCAGCAATGGTGCTTTCCCCTGAGCAGACCCAGATTATATAGTGCTTTCATAGGCAAGAATTCCCCAAGCAGAACACATGTACATTCCAAGACCAGAGCAGACAGCAGCATGTTACAAAGGTGTAGCTGCAGCTAAGGCCACCCTTAAAGTGTCTTCATGTGACTGAAGGTTCCTTTTTATTGCTTGCTTCCACCTTGCCACAGCAGCAACAATCAAAAGTGTATGGATCAGTTGTAAGTCCATTCTTTCAGCATCATCCTAACTGAACTGTCACTAAACAAATAAACAACCTGGAGACTACCTGTACAAATGTAAGTCAATAGAGAGTTGGCTTCCAACAGAAAGGAGCTAAAGGCTGTTCTCAAATAACTCCAGTTGCTAATGTGGGTTAATTAGGTAAAACTGGTAGCTACCTGTTCTAGTGCTAGGCAGCCCGCCAGAATCTGCTCCCACATTTGAATCCAGACTCATGTTCTCAAACTTAGAAGTTGCCACAAATGCCTGATTGTTCTACTGGCTGTTCAGACTGATTACCACCTCAGCCTCTTGCTAGAGGATTCACTGAGCCATAATATCAGCATTCTTTGACTACAGTTTTTGGTGAGCTATGTAATTAATTAAATGGCATACCATCCAGTTATCCTGCTTACGCTTAATTATCTTTTTAATCAGAAAGTCATGGGATACTTTGTTGAATGCTTAGCCGACATAAAAATTTAGAAAAATTGTCCATGTACCATTTCTAGAACCTGAAGAAATTGTCTTATCAAAAACTACTGTAAGGTTGATCTGGCAAGATTTATTCTTGAATGCATTTTACTCTGGATATTTAAATTCAAAGTAAAATGTTATTTTAGTTTCTAGCTTCAGTTCTGCCTTTTGTTTTTCATTATAAGATAGTAATCCTAAATAGAAGTACTACCTTCCTTAGTCAAATAATCTTTATAATCTGAGATCATATTTTTTTCATTCTCTGAACATACTTGTTTTCATATAGAAACATTAACTTGATAATTATTTTTATTATAGTTTTTGTACAAAACATTTGCAAATATATCTAGCTTTCAACTTCGTTCAGATTTTGTGGTTCCAATTACAATTCTTCTACTAAAATCTGCACTAGACAACAACAACTTTATTGATTAGCCCTTGGGCCATATCAAAGTACAAAGTTCCAGCAACAAACCGTCACCAAAACTAGATAAAAGCAATCCGAAATGGAATTTGATAAAATATAATTTAAAATGGAATTAAAATACAATTTAAGTTAAAATAGTAATAAAATACAATTTAAGTTAAAATAGTAATAAAATACAAATTTAAGATATAGATAAAATATGGAAACATTATATTTCGGAGTCGCCCTTACAATCTACCCCAATCAGTCCCACATATGCAGATCTTAACTGGATCATTTTGTTCAAATACTGTGCTACGTTGGATGTTATTTTCAAGTTCTGGCCGGACATAAGGTAAGTTATTTTGATATGGGGATCCCAATGGGTCATTCGTTTGGTATATAGACCAAGATACCTGTCTCTCACCCTCTTATACAAACAACAGTCAAATAGGATGTGAGCCAGGTCCTCTACCTCTGCCGCTCCGCAAATGCAGAGACGCTCATTGTACGGTATAGCATGAAATCTCCCATATCTGACCATTGTATCAAGCTGTTCGAATCTCGCTCTCGTAAATATCTCCCTAAGATGTTTTGGGAGTTGTAACTTCAAATAACTGTCCACTTGAAAAGTACATTTGTATTTACTCAGCCATTTCAAGTTACCCACCTTACTAAGGATAGCTATATCAGTTTGTGCTTCTATATCCTTAATTCTTTGGGCAACTCTTTTTTTAGATTGTTCTCCTGTTACGCAAGAAACAGGAAGGCCACAGCTTCTTACAAAATTTGTTAGTTTGTGATTGCAGTTTTATTTGCTCTAGTAGGCATGATTTGGGGAGTCTATCAGTCTCCATTTCATTAACTTTGCACCAGTAGTTATAAGCTCTAATTTTAGATAATGCCTGAATTGTATGAATTCCCAATTCAGCTCTAACTGCTGCAGCAGATGTTCTTGGATCTACACCCAAAATACATCTCAGATGCTGGGACTGTGTTCGTTCTAAAGCTGTGGTTGAATAAAGACCCCAAATTTCTGCTCCATACAAGAGCATTGTCGTAACCTTAGCCTTATAAACTTTGAGTAGTGGAGCTAGGGACCCTGGGTAACTATGGTTCTTTAGTTTGAGCAATAAATTCAAATGGGCTTTTGCTCTAAATGTACTTTGTTGATGATGGCAGGCCCAAGATCCAGTCTTGGAAAAAGTTACTCCCAAATATAAGGTAAAGGTAAAGGTTCCCCCGCACATGCGTGCTAGTCGTTTCCGACTCTAGGGGCCGGTGCTCATCTCCGTTTCAAAGCCGAAGAGCCAGCGCTTGTCCGAGGACATCTCCGTGGTCATGTGGCCGGCATGACTAGACGCCAAAGGCGCACGGAACGCTGTTACCTTCCCACCGGAGTGGTCCCTATTTTTCTACTTGCATTTTTACGTGCTTTCGAACTGCTAGGTTGGCAGAAGCTGGGACGAGTAACAGGCGCTCACTCTGTTACGCGGCACTCGGGATTCGACCCGCCAAACTGCCGACCTTCCGATCGACAAGCTCAGCGTCCTAACCCACTGAGCCACCGCGTCCCTACTCCCAAATATACAAAGGTATTAACCTGCTCAGTTGGTTCACCGTCTAATTGCCACTTATGTCTCTGATGGTTTCTTCCAAACACCATTATTTTCGATTTGGATTTGCTAATAATTAGGGAGTTATCCTGGCAATAAGAGCTGAATCTTCTTAATAGCCTACGTAATCCTACTTGTGAGTATGATAATAAAATCATATCATCAGCATAAAGCAAGCTGTTACAGTAAGTATTTAGGATCATCGGCATGTGTACCATGGTATCCTTCATTAACCCTGGCAAGTCATTGATGTATAAATTAAATAATAATGGGGCCAGGATACACCCTTGCCTTATCCCTTTATTTGTGTGAATCCTGTTAGTCAGGGCCCCATTAACCCCATACCGCACCCTCAAACAGGTACTTGTGTAAAGGGCTTTAATCAAAGCCAGAAGTCTGGGTTCTATTTTAAGAGATGTCAATTTACTCCATAGTACGTCTCTATTTACCATATCAAATGCTGCTGTAAGGTCTATAAAAGCAGCAAACAGGGGTCTCCTCTTATAGGCATATTTGGCAATTAGATGGTTCAAAACAAAGCAGTTATCAATAGTAGATCTGTTCTGTCTAAAACCTGCTTGTTCTTCTGTGAGGATGTTGTTTTCCTCTACCCAGATTTCAATTCTGTTCAAAAGGTACCTAGCATATATTTTTGCTACAATGTCAATCAGGCTGATGGGCCTATAATTACTAGGATCCTTTTTATTCCCTTTTTTATATATGGGGACAACTATTGCCATCTTCCACCCGTCTGGTATATGGCAGGTGTTATTTATGTGTGTAAAAAGACCTGCTAATACAGGGCCCCACCAGTTGGGAAATTTCTTAAATAATTCTGCTGGTAAAAAATCCTCGCCTGGGGCTTTATTGCTCTTTAAGCTTTTAATGATGGACTGTATCTCCTTTTCTGAGACTGGTGGCCAAGGGGGGAGAGTTCTAGGATTTACCAAATCACTGTTTAAAAATAATTTCTTTACCGGTTCAGTGGGGGCAAACAAGCACTGATAATAATTCTCCCAGTCCGCAGCAGAGATTGGTATGTCAAATGCAAATCTCCGTTCCTTCAGAATACCTGCTACTGAGTGCCAAAATAATACTGAATTATGACTTCTGGCAGCCAACTCAAGTTCTGACCAGATTGAAATGGCAAAACGTTTTTTCTTTAATGTTATAGTTTTTTTATATTCCCTTCTTGTGTGCAGCATCTTAGCTTGTATATGGGCAGTAGGATTCCTCTGGGCAAGCCTCATGGCTGCCTTCAATTTCTTTTTCTGTCGCTGGCAATCAGGATCAAACCAGCGAGGTCTACCCACTTGGGCTCTTTTTGTAGTAGGTTTAGCTGTTAGGTGTTTCTTCAGTATGTTACACAGATTGGAGAATGCATTGAAGGCTGACATCCAGTCAGTAGTAGATGACTGTATTGTTCTAGCCCACTTAGTAGCATTCTCTGTTTTAAGGCATTCTAATATTGCCTTAGTATCAACTTTGGCCCAAATTAACCTTTTATTTTGGGTCACCTCTACCTTTTTGGTGAGCCATCTGTCAGCCATGTTATATGGTCTTAAATCTGAGCGGCCTCGCAATGTCACACTTACAGGCTGATGGTCGCTATTGTCGCTAAGGTGTACTGTGACCTCTGAGAAGAGGTCAGCCTTATCTCTAGACACACAAAAGAGATCCAGTACACTACTTGAATTGGCTGAGTGGTATGTATAAGGGTATGTATAATTCTTGTCCTTACCTCCCAAAATTTGGAGATTACCCTTAAAAATTAAGGAGACTAGGAGCAGGCCAGCGGCATTACTTTTACAGTCTCTTGAGAGCCACTGAGGATGGTTATCAAAGAACTCCCCTGGGATTCCCTTCTTCTGGGCAAGCTCATACAGAGAGGGACCCAGTCTAGCGTTCAGATCTCCTAATAATACCACTATGGACTGAGGGTACAATATAGATATATCTTCTAAGAAAACTTCCAAGCCCATCCAATATTCAAAATTATAGTGCTGGGATGTGCTTGGAGGAATGTACACATTTACCAATATTAACTCAAACTGGTCATATTCAAATTTGACAGCTAGAAAGTACGGATACTTATCTTCGTTATATAATTTCTCTCCCTGCCATTGCAACTCTTCCTTTATAAGAATGCATAGCCCACCAGAGGGTCTCCCTTTGTTCTTTGTTTTTAGGGCTGGGGAGGCCCATCCCTGAAAGCCTGGCAATTGTACTGGTTCATCCACTTCGGTTAGCCAGGTTTCTTGAAAGGCTATTACGTCAAATCTAGAAAGAAAGCTCATTAGTCCACTATCAACCATCCTTTTCCAGCCAGCTATGTTCCAGGTCATCAACTGTATGGGGTTCTCAGAGGCAAGGTGGTCTGACTTGGTTGATTGGCTAGATGGTGGAAATGCCAAATGTCAACTTGACAATGGAGCTGGGTCAATATCATCTAAGCTTCCCATATAAACCCAGTTGTTGTGAGGTTCGATATTTCTCCTCGTGGGTTGCAGAACTTGTTGTTGCTCCTCTATATCTCGGTTGCCAGTGTGCCTCTGCTCTTGCTCCAAGAATGATTTTTTTTCCAAAGAGCAGGTACTCTGGCTTAAGTCTATAAATGTAGATTTATGTCCATTTTTGGAGGGGCATGGCTGAGGGTTCATCTTGTGGAGAGATATTGTGGGAACTTCTAAATCAAATGAGGATGGAAGCTGGATTATGTCCTTAGTGTTTGTCAGCTTAGGGGGCACTGTGTGATGAAGCCCTTTGTCTTTCAGTTGTTTCTCAGAGGCTGGGTCAGTCAGTGCAGTTACTCCACTCTCAGCCTGCACTAGACATTATTAGAGGCTATACTTTTCTCAGTTTTTATATCTAGACGATTAGAAAGTATACATCATGCGCTTATATTTTATATCCCTACATATTGAGTCTTGCCACCTTAGTACTAATGAAAATTTGCTTTCACACTTCAAATGCTTTCTGAACTAATTTTGTTTTTACTAATTTCTAGAAAGCCAGTAATTGAGGGAGATATCCTGCACTGACACTGTCTGTGAGCCTTTATCTTTCATGAAACTGGTTTATAACAAAAGATTTTGTTTCAGTTTATACTCCTGAAAGATCCTACAGGTCAATTCTACACAAAGAAAGTCATCTGAAGTACCTAGGATGCAAGCTATATACTATAGAACTTTATAAGTTAGAGACCCATTTCTAGAGGCAGTTCGTGGATGCACTCTGCTGTCTTCTGTCCATCTTACATAGTGGCTGTTACAGTCCTTACATTGTATGAGGTCTGAGGCACCTACATATGAGTCTCCACTAGACTAATTTTTCTACTGATAATTGAAATTTCCCATTTATATAAACTAAAGCACAAAGCTTCCTACTCCCAATGTCAACTGGAGGATGCCATGGTTGATGGTATCCTGCTATGGAGAGATGTGATAGGACTAGAAGGGGTGTACCATTTCCATCCAGTTCCCGTTTAAGATTATTGATGAGAATGATCAATGCTCTTTTCATCCCATGCCTAAATCTGAATCTTGGCTAAAAAGAGTCTATATAGTACCACTGCATCTTTAAGGGTATTCTGTTGCTGACTTCTTAGAAAGAAAAAAATAGTTGTCTAAAAATTTTAGTTTCAACAAGGATTTCTTGAAGAAGGCCTATTACTTCCTCTTTAGAATAGCAACATTCTGTCACTTAACAAACCATTGACAATCTCCCAGAGGCAGGCTGTCACATTCCCTCAAGTATGAGATTAAACTCACTTATGGCAGAGCCAAAGCTTCTGAAGAAATACTGCTTTAATTACAGTTTAACTTAAGAATCAGGTGTGCAGGCTGGGATTAACCTCTAGTGCAAATGTTGCAGAGCTATGTAACATCAGTGACAAAAGACTTTAATCAGGTTCACTGATAAACCAACAATATCTTCTCTCTGGAAGAAAGAGGTGGTTTCAGTGATTTGTATACTAGTAAGCTTAGGCTTATAGAGAAAGTGTTAGCCATTTTCCTTTGTACATCCATCTGTGTTAGATTCCCCCCCCCCTTTTATTCAGTGATGGCTAGATTTTATAAGCTTATGGCCCTACCCAGAGTACAAATTTTATATAATTTTTAGAAGACATGGAAATTCCAAACTAATCACAAAATTTAATCATTTAACAACAAAAGTATGACATCGTTTAGTTTTTTGGGAAAAGGAGAAAGTCATGATATTGATAATGATGAATATATGTGATTATTTTACCATTTCTATTTTTTGCCTGCTCATTTACAGGCTTCAGAATAGTTCAATGCCACAACTTTCAAATTTGGACTTGGTGAAACATCTTTGGGGAAGAACATTTTTTTTTTAGTTTTAACATTTGGTGGGATCCAAAATCTCATTTCTATTTCTCTTTTAATTTTTTTTAATTTTACTTTATTTTAAACAACTATATGGTTGTCCAACTCCATCAAAGTGAATCTAGGCAAAAATAAATTCAGCAAAACCATTTCACTCCCTAGGAGTACAAGGATTTTCTCTGCTGAATTTTTGGGCAACAAAGTTAAAAAAAAAAAGCTCTGTCTTTTTAATTACAGTAATATATATTATCTTAATTTTTTTCTTATTCTGAGGTAGGATATAATTTTTAAAGAAAGAATAGAAATGACACATTGCTTAAAAGGTCAGGCAGAATTCTCTTTTTTTTAATTGCTATTCAAAAAATCTATAGCAACCTTTTTTATTTTGCAGGTGGAAAGTCTCACAGCTGCTCGTAATGCTTTTCAAGCAGGTACTGAGCCTTCCGATGCCATCCGTGTTGTAAATGCTGTACTGACACAAATTGATCAGATCAAAAGGTAATCATTAATCATTATCATTTATTATAAAAGGTCAGAAATAAAATAGGACTATCTTAAGGCAAAAAAATATTCCTTTCAGAGAAACTTCTGAAAATTATGTATATTTTAGAGAATATAATTACTAATTATACAATTTTATTTTTTAATTAATTATATAATTATTATAATTATATCAAACAAAGCAACTAATTTTCAGAGTTGATTTAAAGTTGTCATACCTAATTTGATCTATAACTAAGCAGTAATTTGTTCTGTAGAAACTGAGAAGTTTTATATACTCAAACACTTTCTTGACGAATGAAAACTTGTCTCGTGTTTAAAAATTCTGTGGTTCAGAATGGCTGCAAAAGTTGATAAGAGATGGCAAAATTGACTGCTGTGATTAAAGAAGAGAACACAATTATTTTTGTTTCTACTTGGAAACTGCTTTTGGACTTTGTGCTTGAGGTGGAAAAAATGAAAGTTTGATTTTGGTTTTCGCTGGTCAGCAACCTAAAACAGCAAAAGACCCACTCGGAACCGGTTCCGTCACACACACAGAAAAAAGTGGGAGCCGCAAAATGTGCGCACGCGCATGCGCAGAGCAAAGCAAAACATGCACCACCCCGACGCCCGCACCGCATCCTGAGCCGCACGCACCTGTCGCTGCCCAGTGCCACCAGCTTACTGGGGGGGACTCGCAGGCCGAGATGACCGCGGAGGGCTGCGTGAAGATGAGGAAGGAAACAGCCTTACAGAGGATCCCGCCCGAGCCCCCCTCGGAGGCAACGGGCCCTTCCCCAGCTGAAGGAAGCCTCGCGAGCGTTTCCCGCAAGCACAGCTTCCCCGAGCCAGGAGGCACCAGCGCGGCGGTGGGTCTCCCTGGTGACGGGCAGTGGGTCGTGGCGGCGCCTTCAGCCCGGGTGCTGCCGGAGCCACCTGAGTGCCCTGCTCCTCCCCTGGGGCCTCCAAACCTCTGCGTTTGACAAAGGCAGCAGCTCTCCAAACGGCTCTCCTCTCCATTTGGAGGGCTGCTGCCTTCGTCTGCATTTGAAAGAAACACGGACAAAACGCAGATGAACGCAGCAGCTCTCTGAACTGGGAGGTGGAGGTTTGGAGAGCTGTGCAGCTCTCCAAACCTCCGCCTCCCCGTTTGGAGAGCTGCTGCGTTCATCCGCGTTTGAAAGAAACGATCAGCGCTTTCTGCATTTGGGACGAAGACTCGAGATTCCGCTTTTGTCAGCCTGCACTGATCTCACCCTCCTTACAGTCTCCCTCTCGAGTCTTCGTCCCAATGCAGAAAGCAAGCTGAAACAAAGAGAGGAAGACTGTAAGGAGTGCGAGATCAGCGTGCACGGAGAAACACTGAATCTCGAGTCTTCATTCCAAATGCTTGCCTTCTGCAATGCAAGCAACTGGAGTGGCTCAGCAGAGGGAATGGGCATTTTTCCGCGCCCGCTGATCAGAGGGCGCGGAGAAACACCGAATCTCATGTCTTCTTTCCAAATGCTTGCCTTCTGCAACGCAAGGAACTGGGACGGCTCAGCAGAGGGAATGTGCATTTCTCCCCGCCCGCTGATTAGCGGGCGCGGAGAAACACCAAATCTCATGTCTTCATTCCAAATGCAGAAAGCAAACTGAAACAAAGAGAAGGAGACTGCACTGGGCCGCCCCAAGAGCAGCTGCCGCCAGTGGAGCAATTGCCCGCTCCCTGGGGCTCGCTGCTGCCATGAGAGCCGGCACGGGGATTTGTTTCTGCGGGGGAGGCAGAGGCTGATGGAGATGCGGCAGACATCCAGTGTCTCTCGCCACCGCTACTGTCGTTGGCTTCTGCTAAGGCCGAACCTGGGCAGCCTCCTCCACCCCCAGCAGTGACCGACCCACTCACTGACCAACCCACTCACCTTTCCAGCAGTCCTCCTGTCTCTTCCTCCGCTGCCGCCTTGTGCAGTCTGAGGAAGAAAAGAGGATTGTGGGCAGTCCCACAAACCAAAGAACTTCAACCAATCAATTCAAGCTTCGCAAGTTTTGTTTTCCCATGAGAAGTTTGAATTGATTGGTTGAACTTTTTTAGTCCCAGGGTTTTTTTTGTTTTTGGACTGCACATGGCAGAGGACTGGGAGCCGCAAGGAGATGACTGAAAGAGCCGCAGGTTGCCGACCCGTGGTTTATTGTTACAGAAATCATTAGTATATATTATTATATAAAAGTAAAAGTTGAGATTTTATGTTACTCCCTTATTCTACTGCATCAAAGAGTTAAAAGTCAGTACGTTTCTTTTTCTTTTCTCTGTTAACCTACACTTTTCTCTTCACCTTTTCCTCCCTTATTTTCCTCTTGTTTTCATTTTTTGGTACTTCTGTATTTTATATTTTGATAAACTATTTGAAGCAGAATTTTTTCTGTATTTCTTAAATATGAAGTGACATTCTTGTAATTGTGATTTTAAAGGTATCCTAATGTGGTTATACTGACGACTTCAAATATCACAGAGAAAATTGATACTGCTTTTGTAGATAGAGCTGATATTAAACAATACATTGGGCCACCTTCTCCTGCAGCAATATTCAAAATCTATCATTCTTGCATAGAAGAATTAATGAAGGTAATTTCAGTACTCTTAAAATTCTCAAAGCTTAATTCTTATCCTTGAAGGCATTATATTTAAATAATTTTTATTTTTATTCTTGATAATGTATGTTTTCTGTTTATTTAACTTGGATAAGGAAGCAATGCCCATTCCTTTTTAATAACTGCTTTAAATGTTGTCTTTATATTTATTGAATTGGTGGTTAGCACTTTTTAAATAACTGATTTTTAGCTTGATATATATATATATATATTTTAAATAAAAACTTTTTTCCCGAAGTGCCAAATAATATATCCCCGTCAGCAGTTGTTAACACTCCGTGAGCTAGAGGTGATTGGTTACTTAGAAAACGACGTGTCAAAATTAAGTCTACTGTTAAAAGATATTTCAAGGTATATATTAGTGCTTAGTTTTGATGACTTTTTGTTTTGTTTTATGCTTCTTTGTGATTATTGTTCCATAAGATTAAACGTGTTTTCAGAATCGAATAGCCAAGAACTCACATATCAGATAGTGCCAAATCTGATATACCACCCTATGTCTTTGCTACACAAATACAAATAATAATAATAATAATAATAATAATAATAATAACAATAATAATAACAATAACAATAATAATAATAATAATAATAATAATAATAATAATAATAATAATAATAATAATAATAATAATAATAATAATAATAATAATAAAGTTGGTAGGGACCTTGGAGGTCATCTAGTCCAACCCCCTGCTCAGGCAAGAAACCCTATACCATTTCAGGGAAATGGTTATCCAGTCTCTTCTTAAAAACTTGCAGTGTTGGAGCACTTCCACTTCTGGAGGCAGGTTGTTCCACTGGTTAATTGTTCTAACTGTCAGGAAGTTTCTACTTAGTTCTAGGTTGCTTCTCTCCTTGACTAGTTTCCATCCGTTGCTTCTTGTCCTGCCTTCAGGTGCTTTGGAGAATAGCTTGACTCCCTCTTCTTTGTGTCAGCCCCTGAGATATTGGAACATTGCTATCATGTCACCCCTCGCCCGTCTCTTTATTAAATTACACATAACCAATTCCACCCCTCTACGCTCTGCGCATGTCCAAGATGGCTGCTCGCTGGTTTCTGAGCTCTTAGTGCGGAGCGGTTTTCGGCTCTGCTGGGTCGCCATGGGGCTTTTTGCCATCATTTGGCCCCTGTTCAGTCGGTGGAGCGTTGGCGCCCTCCCCCGTCGGGATACAACCCGGAATGACAGAGGATGGAGGAGGAGAAGTCAGAGAGGTTGATGTCTAGCTCACCGGTGAGAGGACGCTGGCGGCTGGGCAGGGCTGACTCGACTGTGTCCCTGCTTGTTCGAGCCGAGCGGAGCTGGGCCGAGTGATTCTGTGCCAGAATTTGGACTCTGCTTGTGCTTGTTTGTTTTGTTGAGACCAGGGTTGTGGCAGGGGGGAAGGGGGCTTTGATGTCGTTTCTCCCCCCCGCCACTTGGCGAGTTCGGCTCCGTGAGTGCGGTGGACCTGTTGGCGTTGTGGTCTCAACTATGGGGTCTGCTGCTGCTGTTGCCTCCTTGCTGCTGCAGAGGTTGCAGCTGCCCTTGTTGCCGTGCCTGAATCCTGTTGTTTTGGGTCCGTCGCCATTGTCATCGGGCTGCCTTCCCTTTTTTTGGACTTGTCATCATTTGTCATCACCACCTTATGGCTTTTGCTTTCGCTGCCGCTGATTACTGTTACCACGATTGTGGCTGTGGGACCTGCCACAGGCTGACTGAACTCTGCATTTCCATCTACTGGCACCCTCCATTGTCCGATGCTACCGTTTCCCTCTGTATGCCAACGTACACTTTTGGAGAACTTTACTCGCTGCGAGATTCCCCCCTCTCGCAGGAGCGTCCATCTGTCTTACATAAGATCTTTCTTGATGATGGGTTGTGGAACCCTGAGAGATGGCATGCTTCAAAGAGGAGTCTGAGGGGATTTTTATCGAGATTTTTATATAAAATTTTAAGGGGATCCAGGAGGGGGGAGGCCCAAGGGATCCGGAACGAACTTGGGGGAGTTCGACCCGGACAGCAGTCCGGGCCATCGGATGGTCGTGGGGGGGAGTAGGGGTTTGGGGTGGACTCAGCTCCAAGTGAGGAGGGTCTTCCTATTTTGATGGTGATTGGGAGGGGCAGAGAGTGTGGGAGCAGAGAGCGGTGGCCTGTTCCCACCCTTGTAGCTCTTCTTGCTCCCCCGGGGGGCATAGGATTGCAGGACCCTGGGCTCAGGTTGGTTTATTTCAACGCCAGGTCCGTGGTGAACAAGGCTCCCCTCATACATGATCTTATTGAGGAGGAGAACGCGGACCTGGCCTGCATCACGGAGACCTGGTTGGGCCAAGAGGGGGGGTCCCCCTCAGAACTATGCCCACCGGGCTTCCAGGTGCTTCAGCAGCTGCGGGCCCAGGGCAGGGGTAGGGGGGTGGCGGTTATTATTAGGGAGAGTCTTTGTCCGCGAGTGGCCACCGTCCCTCAGATAGGCGGGTGTGAGTCTCTCCTTTTGAAGTGGGGTCCTGGAGTTCAGTTGGGCCTATTGATTACGTACCTGTCTCCCAGCTGTGTGTCATCGGCCCTGCCCAAGCTCCTCGATGTCTTGCCCAGGTTGATAATTGAGTTTCCCAGGCTTATAGTTCTGGGCGATTTCACTCTGCCTTCCGCAGGTGAGGCATCTGAGTTGGCTCGGGAGTTCATGGCTTCCATGACAGCCATGGACCTGACTCAAGTAATTCAAGACCCGACCCATAATGGAGGGCACACACTCGACCTGGTTTTTATCTCTGGACAGTGGATTAATGATCTGGGTAGGGGGGATTTAACCATCCAACCCCTGTCATGGTCCGATCATTTTCTTCTCTGGCTAGACTTTCAGTATGTCATCCCCCGCCACTGGGAGGCGGAACTGACCAGGTGGTTCCACCCCAGGCACCTGATGGACCCTGAGAGGTTCCAGACGGAGCTTGGGACATTTCCTGCTTCCCTTGCCCACGACTCTGCCGAGGCCCTAGTAGAAGCCTGGGAGAGGGCGGCTGCTGGAGCCTTGGATCAAGTTGTGCCTTTGCAGCCTCTGACCCGGCGCAGATCCCGGGTGGCCCCCTGGTTCACTGAGGGTCTCTGAGAGATGAAGTGCCGGAAAAGACGCCTAGAGAGCTGTTGGAGGTCCAGCAGATCCAAACCTGACCGAACACAGCTAAGAACTTATCTTAAGTCTTACCTAGTGGCGATGGAAGCGGCAAAGCGTGTTTACTTTTCCGCTCTCATTGCGTCCGCGGATAACCGCCCAGCCGCCCTGTTTAGAGTGACCTGCTCACTGCTTAATCAGCGACCGAGGGATGACCCCTTGCAGGGTAGGGCTGAGGAATTTGTACAGTATCTGCAGTACAAAATCGCTCAGATTCGGACTGGTTTGGATTCCGACTGGGTGGAATCCGGCGGAGTGGTAAGGACAGGTCTTGGTTATACCATTTGGGGTGAGTTTGACCCTGTGTCTTTGGATGATGTGGACAGGATTATGCGTAGATTGAGCGCTACAACTTGTCTATTGGACCCATGTCCCTCCTGGCTGGTTTCGGCTGCCGGGGAGGTGACAGGGGGCTGTCTCCAGGCAGTTGTCAATGCTTCATTGATGGAGGGTGTTTTCCCCTCCGCCTTAAAAGAGGCGGTGGTGAGGCCCCTTCTCAAGAAGCCTGCCCTGGACCTGGCCTCCTTGAATAACTATCGTCCTGTCTCCAACCTTCACTTTGTAGCGAAGGTTGTTGAAAGTGTTGTGGCGCATCAGCTCCCGCAATTCCTGGATGAAGCGGACTATCTAGACCCGTACCAGTCTGGTTTCAGGCCCGGTTACAGCACGGAAACGGCATTGGTCGCACTGGTAGATGATCTCTGGCGGGCCCGAGACAGGGGCTGTTCCTCTGCCCTGGTCCTACTTGACCTCTCAGCGGCTTTTGATACCATCGACCATGGTATCCTGCTATGACAGCTCGAGGTGTTAGGAGTGGGAGGCACTGTTCTACGGTGGTTCTCCTACCTCTTGGGCTGCTCGCGGTTTGTATTGGCAGGGGGGCAGAGATCTACCCCGAGGCCCCTCACTTGTGGGGTGCCTCAGGGGTCGGTTCTCTCCCCCCTCCTGTTTAACATCTATATGAAGCCGCTGGGTGAGATCATCCATGACTTTGGGGTGAGGTATCACGCAATATGCAGATGATACCCAGTTGTTCATCTCCACCCCAAGCCAACCCAGTGATGCGATGCGGGTCTGGATGGGAAGGAACAGGCTCAGGCTGAACCCCTCCAAGACCGAGTGGCTGTGGATACCGGCATCTCGTATTGTCCAACATGTTCCATCTCTTTTGATGGGGGGGAGGTATTGCCCCTCTCAGAAAGGGCCCGCAACTTGGGTGTCCTCCTGGATTCACGGCTTAACTTGGAGGATCATCTAACTGCTGTGACCAGGGGGGCCTTTGCACAGGTTTGCCTGGTGTGCCAGTTGCGCCCCTTTTTGGAGCGAGATGCCCTATGCACGGTCACCCACGCCCTTGTCACTTCTCACCTGGATTACTGCAATGCTCTCTACATGGGGCTGCCCTTGAAGTGCACCTGGAGGTTTCAGCTGGTGCAAAACGCGGCTGCGTGGGTGCTTATGGGAGTTTCTTGATACTCCCATGTTACACCACTCCTGCGTGAGCTGCATTGGCTTCCGGTTGCCCTCTGGGTGCGATTCAAGGTGCTGGTAATTACCTTTAAAGCCCTACATCAGACATGTCAAACACAAGGCCCGGGGGCCGGATCCGGCCCGCGAAGTGGTTTCATGCGGCCCGCAAAGCCATCCTGGAAACATTGAGGGAATGGCCCCCACTGCCTTGGCCCTGGCCCAGAGACCCTCCTTCTGCCAGAGACCCTCAGATCTGTCCCACTCCTGCCCAGGCCCCCATAGGCACCCTTGATGCAAACGATGTAGAGCTGGCCACGCCCACCCAGTAGGCCATACACACTTTAGCCACGCCCACCCAGTAGGCCACGCCCACCCAGGCCACACCCACCCAGCCCCCTGAGGGCAACTGCAATGCTGATGCGGCCCTCAATGAAATTGAGTTTGACACCCCTGCCCTACATGGCTTAGGCCCGGGGTACTTGCGAGAACACCTGCTGCCATTGTCAACCTCCTATCGCCAAGTTCGCTCCCACATAGTCGGCCTCCTCAGGGTTCCGTCGGCTAAGCAATGCTGGCTGGCGACCCCCAGGGGAGAACCTTCTCTGTGGCCACGCCGACCCTCTAGAATGAGTTGCCTCCGGAGCTGTGGATGGCCCCTGACCTTCCGTCCTTCCGCTGTGACCTGCAGACATAGATGTTCCAACAATCGGGGCTGGACTGACTATAGTTTTAAAATTGGTTTTATTGGGTTAATTGTTATGTATTTATTACATTTATGGTTTAATTCTTTTTTAAATTTTGTATTTGATGTTTTTTAACTTTTTATTGTTGTGAGCCGCCCTGAGTCCTTAGGGAGAAGGGCGGCATATAAATTTAATAAATTCAAATTCAGCAACCATTCCTTATATGTTTTAGCCTCCAGTCCCCTAATCATCTTTGTTGCTCTTCTCTGTACTCTTTCTAGAGTCTCAATAACTTTTTTACATCGTGGTGACCAATACTGGATGCAGTATTCCAAGTGTGGCCTTACCAAGGCATTGTAAAGTGGTATTAATACTTCACGTGATCTTGATTCTATCCCTCTGTTAATGCAGTTTAGCACTGTGTTGGCTTTTTTGGTAGCTGCAGCACACTGCTGGCTCATATTTAAGTGATTGTCCACTAGGACTCCCAAGATCCCTCTCACAGTATAGTATACACCTATACTATACCTGTGCATTTGGTTTTTCTTGCCTAAATGTAGAACCTTACTTTTTTCACCATTGAATTTTATTTTGTTAGATAGCACTCAGTGTTCACATCTGTTCAGATCCTCCTGTATCTTAAGCCTATCTTAAGAGTATTGGCTATTCCTGCCAGCTTGGTGTCATCTGCAAATTTGATGAGTTCCCCATCTATCTCCTCATCCAAATCGTTGATGAAGATGTTGAAGAGCACTGGGCCCAGAACAGAGCCCTGGGGCACCCCATTACACACTTCCTTCCATGTAGATGCAGTTCCATTAAGGACCACACGCTGAGTACGGCCTGTCAGCCAGCTACGAATCCATCTGGTGGTGATGCACATTTTTCTATCTTATCAAGTAGTAAGAAGATGGATCGATTATATTCAGAATAAATATGGGACTAAAAAGTTTCATTTAGCATATGAATAAGTGTTAGTATTGTAAGATGTATTATTATTTAGTTATTATTATTTAGTTATGTTTAAGGGGAGTTAAAGTGCGATAGAATTTAAAGTGGTTTTTTTTAGTTAGTTGGCATATTTTAGCTTAAGTTTGTAAAAGTTAATACCCTGTATTCAGCTCTGGGAAGTCGGGGGGAGGGGAAGGGAGGGAGTTTATGTTTTTAAAATGTATTTTAAAACTTTTCAATAAAAAAAGTAGTAAGTTGTGATCTACTTTATCACTGAAGTCCAAGTAAATTATATCCACAGCATTCCTCTGGTCCACTAATTTTGTCACTTGGTCAAAGAATGCAATAAGATTTGTCTGGCACGATCTGTTTTTGACAAGCCCATGTTGGCTTTTAGTAATGACTTTGTTTGCATCTAGTGTTCACTGATTTGTTGTTTGATTATCTTTTCCAGACTCTTCCCAGGTATTGAGGTCAGGCTGATAGGTCTGTAGTTTCCTGGGTCTACATTTTTCCCTTTTTTGAAGATGGGAACTTCATCAGCTCTTTTCCAGTCCTCTGGTAGTTCCCCAGTGCTCTAGGATCTTTGAAAAATATAATTCAGTGATTCTGAGATCACATCTGCCAGTTCCTTGAGAGCCTTGGGGTGTAATCCATCTGGTCCTGGTGATTTGAACTCGTCTAGGCTGTACAGGTGCTCACTTACCATTTTCTTGCCTATCTTAACTTGCGTTTCTATTCTGTTTTTTATGGCACTGGTTTTGGTAGGTTGGACTGTTTTTTCCCTTTGTGTAAAGATGCAGAAAACGAGTTAAATAGTTCTGCTTTCTCCCTGTTGCTTGTCAGCTTCTTGCCACTTTCCCCCCACTAATGGACCAATCGTTTCCTTCACTTTTTTCTTGTTTTTTACATGTTGAAAGAAGCTTTTTTTTGTTATTTTTGACTTTGGTCGCAAGCCTTAGTTCATTTTGAGCCTTAGCTTTCCTCACTTGATCTTTGTAGGCATGGGCTACTTGCTGATATTCTGCCTTAGTCAGAGATCTTCATAGAGTGTACCTCCATCTGATACTGGCAGGGAACTGTCTGAAACAAATAATATCTCTATTTGGCTTCAGCTTCAACCTGTCATTTCATTCAGACTATAACAACCCCCAAGCACTGGATCAACTCTTCTACTGGTTCTCCACTATGGCTGGAGTAGAAATGGAAAGTACAGTATTTCAGTATCTATCTGTAGGTCTGGAGCCAGATAGTACGTGGAAAGAACTTTTTTCAAAAACTCAAGAGAGCTTTTCCTCTGTGCTCAACAAATAGGTCTTTGCTTGTGATAATGTCAACAAAAGTTCCCTTCCTACAGATGTTAATAATAAATTCATAATGAGACAACTGATCTCTTAGTTAGACTCTCGCCCATTGATTAAAAAGCAATTGAAAAATTGATACACTTTGCAATATTGAGTTATTTGTATGTTTGGAGAGAGGGATGCCTTTGAATCAGTCTGTGATATCTGGCAACTGTCTGGACTAGTCCCTGCAGTTTTTTTGTTGACATTTTTCTGAAGTGGTTTGATATTGTCACATTCTTAAGGCTGAGAGAGTGATTCTGTTTCATAATTATTTCTGATTAAATAATTAAAGTATAGCATAGTATTAATGAATCCCAGTTAACACATCTGATTTTTCAGAATATAAATTTTTCTAGACCAGGTTGAATGAGCAATACTTCTTACTGATCAACAGCACATTCACATTTTCAGGATTTATCTCAGGTTCATATCAAATTTGAACAAGATTCTTGGGCATCAACATTTTCATTTGTCTTAATAAGAAGGAGTAATAGAATTGAATGTTTTTAACACTGTACCTAATTTTAATACTCTAAATGAACACTTTTGTAAATTTCATCTAGATATTAAGTAATAAAATAAGATGGAACTCCTTAGCCCAAAGGCTATGCTACCAACCAATCCTCATCAGGTACTACCTTCCAAAGAAAATTTGCTGGTACCCCACAGTAGAGTGACTTCTACATTCAATCTCACAAAGTCTCAAGAAGGCTATGTTGGGACAAAATTAGAAATAGTTTAAAAGTTTTACTTTAGGGAAGGAATAGTCTGTCCTGGCAACCTTTTTCCATTCTGTATAGTATGATTGTTGTTATTAACGGCAGAAAAGTACTCATCTCTGGCTGTTGCCTGAAACCTCTTCCTAATGCACATTACATAAGTATATTTCTGCATTCTCATGTCAACTTCCCAGCAAAACTTAGAAAGAATGCCAAAAAGTAATACATTTACATTCAGTACTCTGAAAGCTAAAAATTAAATGCATACCTACAGTTCATTTTTGTTCAAAAAGAAAAAGCAATATCTTTGCAACAAGAAGAAACATCTAGTATTGCTGAAGGACAGATTTAATTCCTGGAGCACCTATTTATAGCATCCGCTGGTTTGAAAGCTTACTTAAATTTGCGGAGTTTGCAACCTAGAAGTAGTTATTTTAAAAGCTGAGAAATGGAAGAAGATATTTAAAATAAGTTATTTTAAAAGCTGAGAAATTGAAGAGCTAGTTTATAAGTGATTGAAACAGGATGTTTCAAATTAATGCTTTAGAAAGGTCTGAAATATTTTATATATCCTTAACAGAATGTAGATTACACAAATAATAGAAAATCATTACTGTTATTTAGTATAAACAGTATATTTTGCTGGCCCTAATAGGTTTCTTGTTACTTGTTCTTTTGGCCTGCAACTTACTTGGTGAATATTAGGTGGTTAAAAAAAAGCAGGTTAAAAAAAGAATGATACAAACCTGGGGCACTTAAAATAATACATACCAAAAACAAAATATAGTTTGGAATCTTTATTCATAGCTCAAAAAGGTGTGAGATTAATATTTTGCACAACTTTAATTATTTTGCCTTGCGTAGTATTATGTAGGGATATACTTAAATAATGTGTAATCTTTATAGAAAGTGAATTCAATCAGATGAGATCCCACTTCCAATATAATACAATCTAAAAATATAACCATCGAATAAACAAGGCCCACCTTCCAATAGCAAGTTGGTTCAATATATATTATGTTTTGAAATTTATTCCAAGTTCCTTATATGTTCGTATTGACAAAATCAAACCTAAGACATAACATATTTCTGCTTATAGGAAAAGCGAAGGACTTAGCGGCCGTATCTTAAGAAAGCTTCCTTTTCTAGCCCATGCATTGTATATTCAAGTAAGATTTTATTTTATAAAAATGGTAAAATACATACATAGTCCTATATGTGAGCTTGATTTTTACTCAGTGATAACTATAATTTTGACATTTTTAATTTTGGTACATGTTAGCTACAAAGAATATGTGTAAACAATATGCCCCCTTCATGGATTACTGCCTTGTCGTGGCGAAGGGGCTTGCGTAATTCAATGAAGCTATGAGCTATGCCGTGCAGGGCCACCCAAGACGGAAAGGTCATAGCAGAGAGTTCTGACAAAACGTGATCCACTGGAGAAGGAAATGGCAAACCACTCCAGTATCTTTGCCATGAAAACCCTATGGACAGTACTAAAAGGCAAAATATAGAATTTTGTCAAGAGAATACGATGGTCATAGCAAACACTCTTTTCCAACAACCCAAGAGACGGCTTTACACATGGACATCACCAGACGGTCAACACAGAAATCAGATTGACTATATGCTCTGCAGCCAAAGATGGAGAAGCTCTATACAGTCAGTAAAAACAAGACCAGGAGCTGACTGTGGCTCAGACCATGAGCTTCTTGTTGCAAAGTTTAGGCTTAAATTAAAGAAAGTAGGGAAAAGCGCTAGGCCAGTCAGGTATGAATTAAATCATATCCCTGTTGAATATACAGTAGAGGTGACAAATAGATTTAAGGAATTAGATCTGATAGACAGAGTGCCTGAAGAACTATGGACAGAGGTTCGCAACGTTGTACAACAGGTAGCAACCAAAACCATCCCAAAGAAAAAGAAATGCAAGAAAGCAAAATGGCTGTCTGAGGAAGCTTTGCAAATAGCTGAGGAAAGGAGGGAAGCGAAAGGCAAGGGAGAAAAAGAAAGATACGCCCAATTAAATGCAGAATTCCAAAGAATAGCTAGAAGAGATAAGAATGCCTTCTTAAATGAACAATGCAAAGAAATAGAAGAAAACAATAGAATAGGGAGGACCAGAGATCTTTTCAAGAAAATTGGAGAGATGAAAGGAACGTTTCATGCAAAAATGGGCATGATAAAGGACCAAAATGGCAGGGACCTAACAGAGGCAGAAGAGATTAAGAAGAGGTGGCAAAATTACACAGAAGAACTATACAAGAATGAGCTTAACGTCCCTGATAATCACAATGAGGTGGTCACTGACCTCGAGCCAGACATCCTAGAATGTGAAGTGAAGTGGGCCTTAGAAAAGCTGAGCAACAACAAAGCTAGTGGAGGTGACAGTATTCCAGCTGAGCTATTCAAAATCTTAAAAGACGATGCAGTAAAAGTGCTACACTCAATTTGCCAGCAAATTTGGAAAACTCAACAGTGGCCACAGGATTGGAAAAGATCAGTTTACATTCCAATTCCAAAGAAAGGCAGTGCCAAAGAATGTTCAAACTATCGCACCATTGCACTCATTTCTCACGCTAGTAAAGTTATGCTTAAAATTCTACAAGCTAGACTCCAGCAGTATGTGGATCGAGAACTACCAGAAGTACAGGCAGGATTTCGAAGAGGCAGAGGAACTAGAGATCAAATTGCTAACATACGCTGGATCATGGAGAAAGCTAGAGAGTTCCAGAAAAACATCTACTTCTGCTTCATTGACTATGCTAAAGCCTTTGATTGTGTGGATCATAACAAACTGTGGCAAGTCCTTAAAGAGATGGGCATACCAGACCATCTTATTTGTCTCTTGAGAAATCTATATGCGGGCCAAGAAGCAACAGTGAGAACTGGACACGGAACCACTGATTGGTTCAAAATTGGGAAAGGAGTCCGGCAAGGCTATATACTGTCGCCTTGCCTATTTAACTTATATGCAGAGCACATCATGAGAAAGGCAGGGCTAGATGAATCAAATGTTGGAATTAAGATTGCCGGAAGAAACATCAACAACCTAAGATATGCAGATGATACCACTCTAATGGCAGAAAGTGAAGAAGAACTAAAGAGTCTCTTGTTGCAGGTGAAGAAGGAGAGTGCAAAACTTGGGTTGAAACTAAACATTAAGAAAACCAAGATCATGGCATCCGGCCCTCTCAACTCCTGGCAAATAGATGGGGAAGAAATGGAGGTAGTGACAGATTTTATTTTCCTGGGCTCCAAGATCACTGCAGATGGGGACTGTAGCCAAGAAATTAAAAGACGCTTGCTCCTCGGGAGGAAAGCCATGGCAAATCTAGACAGCACACTAAAAAGCAGAGACATCACCCTGCCAACAAAAGTGCGTATAGTCAAGGCTATGGTCTTCCCAGTTGCAATGTATGGCAGTGAAAGTTGGACCATCAGAAAGGCTGAGCGCCAAAGAATTGAGGCCTTTGAACTATGGTGCTGGAGAAGACTCCTGCGAGTCCCTTGGACTGCAAGGTGATCAAACCGGTCAGTCCTAGAGGAGATCAATCCTGACTGCTCTTTAGAAGGCCAGATCCTGAAGCTAAAACTCAAATACTTTGGCCACCTAATGAGAAGGAAGGACTCACTGGAGAAGAGCCTAATGCTGGGAAAGATTGAGGGCAAGAGAAGAAGGGGACGACAGAGAATGAGGTGGCTGGATGGAGTCACTGAAGCAGTAGGTGTGAGCCTAGATGGACTCCAGAAGATGGTAGAGGACAGGAAGGCCTGGAGGAACATTGTCCATAGGGTCGCGATGGGTCGGACACGACTTCGCAACTAACAACAACAACAAAACAATATGCAATAGCATATGCAGTAGCAAAAAAATTAATTCAGATTTAATTAGGTTAGTAACATAGAATCATAGGACTGGAAGAGACCTTGGAGATCTCCTAGTATAAAACTCTGCCCCAGGCAGAACTCCTTATTCTATCCCGGACAAATGATTGTCCTATCTTTTCTTGAGAATGTCCAGCAATAGACACCCCACAACTGTGGGAAGTAAACTGTTCCATTGATTAATTGTTCTTATTGTCAGGAAATTTCTTCTTAATTCCAAATAGGATTTTTTGTAACAAGCTTCCACCCATTGATTCTTTCCTGCCTTCAGGTGCTTTAGAGAATAAATCACCCCCCCCCTTTACCTGTGACACCCTTCAAGTATTGGAAGATAGTTATGTCACCCCTATACCAGTGGTCCCCAACCTTTACAGCTTGGTGGCCCAGTCGGGGAGATGGTCCTGTGTGAGTGGTAGGCGTGTGAGTGCGCGCAGCTCCATTTGCCTAAGTGGCAGACACATGCACCCACTGCTTGCACAAATGGAGCTGTGTGGATGTGTTTGCCCACTGCTTGCATGGCCCACTTCCAAGCAGGCTGCAGCCGGGAAGTGGACAAAGGGTTGGGGGGTGCCTGGGTAAAATATTTAATTCCTTAGTCATTGTTGAAGAGCACTGGGCCCAAGAGAGAACTCTGAAGTACCCAACTGTTTGCTCCATAATGCTGCAGAAATTATGCTGCAGAAATGCTATTAGAAATGTTCCTGTTTCTATGGAATTTGTACATTTATATAATACTTGTAATATTTCATATAGAATGTTAAATAACTGTTCAATTCTTTTTATATAGTGAATTTAAAAGCTTTTATTCTGGCACTTAACATTTTTATCTTTCCTTCTAGACTCCTAATGTTATAATGACAACTTTCCTTCAAGCTTTATCACTTGCAGTGGACAAGCAATTTGAAGAACGAGCGAAACTTTCAGATTGTGTTTGATATGCTGTTTTGTGGTAATTTTCTTTACACACATTCTTACTTTGTATTTCTGCCAATCGAGATTGCTAATTAAGAACCATGAATTCTTAACCTGAAGAACAATTTAGGCTTTCTTTTTTCTTTTTTCAACTATTGCATATATAATAAATTACTTCTATATATTCAAAGGTGCCATTTACTATTAGGGGAAGTTATTTAAAAGCAATTCCAAGAAAAGTTATTTTTGCCAATAATTTTGACACATTATTTGGAGTTGGAATACTTATGATTTATATCATTTTGTGTTTCTTTGAACTAGATGACTATCAAAATACTTTTTATATCTCTTGTAAACATAATGCTAGCATGCTAGTGAAAGTCTTATCTTACACTACCTTAAGACTAGCTAGGCAATCATTAATGATAAATAATTTTTTTAAAAAATTGTATGTTTCCTTCTCATCCAAGAAGCTTGTTCTGTCCTGAACTGAAGAAGCTTCTTGTATGAGAAATGAAAGGTTTTCAAAGAAAAATCCCAGGCACTCATTACAACCCATGATTAAGTTTTGTCAAATCCATGTGCTGGAGTCTTAGGAATAACCCTACACTCCCTCTGAAACCTACTGGGTCCATCAGGCTCTTCTGGAGGGCTGCTTGAATAGGCCCTGCCCCTCTGCAGTTCAAGAGGATATTGATGTTCAGTCACTTCAGAAAATTCACTGAAAACCCAAAGAGGGATGCACCAGGGATTTTGTTTTCTCAATTCAAATGATTCCTGAAAAGTTAAACAGACAAGATGTTCTACGCCTAGAGCTTTCTAAAATAAAATTTAAATAGAAATAGCCAAGTGCACATAACTGTTACAGCAAATTATAGCTTGGGAATGCGTGTGCAGTTAAAGAAAACCATTTTTTCATTTTTCTGAACCACCCATCTCCCTCAAATATAACTTAGGTTATATTTACTTTATATTTAGTAATACAGAAAAAATTCTGTAAGGTATTTTAAAACATCAAGTGACAGTATTGTTGGAAAGGAAAGGAAAGGATTGATACGGAATTGGCTACTTGTATTTTCTTGAAGAATAACACCAGTAGAAATGAAGCTAATGTCTTAGATTTGATAAATTTTAATACTTTCCCCAATAATGTTGTTGCATTGTGTCATTCATCAAATCCTATAAATCTACAAGAAGTCCTTGACATAAAAACAATGATTATCCCCAACTGTGTATACATAGGATTATATATTAATTTCTGGAAGAGATGGCAATTTAGAGAGATGGCTTGAAATTTATAGAAAAGGATGGGAAAGAAAGTGGGTGTGTATTTTTGGTAAGAAAACAATTCCAAAATAATGGAAACACTAGCAAAAGGACAAATAATGGAGAAGATGGAGAGAAACAACAATTAGGAGATGCAGGAAACATACCCACGGACAGGCATAAAAGTCTTAAATGCTTATATACAAATACCCAAAGCTTAAGGAACAAACAGGGTGAACTAGAAACAATAGTACACGAAGGCAAGTATGACACAGTTGGCATTACAGAAACCTGGTGGGACAAAACCCATGACTGGAATGTACTGATGGATGCATACAAATTGTTCAAAAGAAACAGATCTACAAAAAGAGGAGGACTTGTACTATATGTAAGAGAACACTGCATATCTACAGAAATGCACATGATCAAAGATAAAATCCCTTCAGAATGTATATGGGCCAATATAGAAGGGAAAAAAGTGACATTGCCATAGGTGTATATTACAGGCCACCCAACCAATCAGAAGAAATAGATGAACTTTGCCAAGCAGTTAACAAACATGTAGGAAGCATACCATAGTAATAAGAGACTTCAAGTATCCAGATATCAACTGGGAGATAAGCTGCAGCGAGTGGGAGATCAAACATTCCAAACCAACCTAGCCAACAACTTTGTCATCCAGATGTCAGTGATGCAAACATTGACATGTTTTTCCACTGACAATATAAGAGACAGCCTGTTATTTTAATTGCTTCATTTGGGAGGGAGGAATCATCTGGAAGTTGTGATAAGATTGCAAAAGCTGGTACAGAATGGGAAGTGAAACCTCATATGTAAAACTAATTTGATAATGTGATTTATGACGTGTAGATAAGGGCGGGGATTGTGTGTGTGTTATGATGGGTTTGGAGGGAGGAGATTTCAGATTCTGGTATCCCTCCATGAGTGCCAATGTTTTGTTTCATTACTAAGACTTTTTAGATAAATAATACTGGACCTAATTCTTACTAATAGAGAAGAAGTGATAGAGGGAGTTGAAGTTGCTGGAACCTTGGGTGAAAGTGACAGTGTCATACTGGAATTTAATATAATGCAAACAAGCAATAGAAAAAAATCCTGATAAACTGAAAGGCAAAAAATATGAAAAAAGGGCAAAAGTACAAAAATGGAAAGAGGCACACATAACTTAAGGTGGATTATCGGCAGACAGCCAGAACATGCATAGATGAAGTCAGGAAAGCAACGGCTCAGAACGAACGAAGACTTGCAACTGAAATCAAGGATAATTTTAAAAAAAGCTTGTTTCAACATATTAACAAGAAAAAAGTTAGGGAAACTAGGTCCACTAAAGAGAAGATGGCAAGGAAGTTACAGGCAGTAGGGAAAAAGCAGAGCTCCTTAACTCAGGGCATTTCAACCTTTTCACCCATTGTACTACTTTTAGGATATGGCAACATCCGAGTACCACCAGTTGCCTAGCAAGGTGTCAAAAACTTGAACAAAAAAAAGGAAAAAAGTAATAAAGTATAGGTAGTCCTCGACTTACAACAGTTCGCTTAGTGACTGTTTGAAGTTACAATGGCACTGAAAAAAGTGCCCCCAAGCCACAGCCGAGCCAGACGCCTGCCTGCCGGGCGGCGCTCTTCCTCCTGTCCGAGGTTTTCATGGTTGTGAGAATTTCTGTTGAGGATTGGCAGCGGGGGTGGGGTGGTGTTTGGTTTTTACTCTTCCCCCCCCCCCCGTCTGCTGAGTGGTTGCAGCAGGTTTTGGTCACTTCACATGACCCTGGGACAATGTGACCATCATAAATATGAATCAGTTACCAAGCATCTGAATGTAAATCACAAGACCCTGGAGATGCTGCAACATTCCAGCTGATCGGCGCTTCTATTCAACTGATGAATATAAACCACCAGGACCCAACATTACATCCCAGGGTTCTGAAGGGTAAGCTAAATATGAATTCATGGAGCTTAGCTTGCAATTCATTTTTAGAACAACCTTTTTCATATAGGTTTGTGAAAAATTAAAAGATGAGCAGCAATTTAAGTGTTCAGTAAAACTCTTAAGTATTTTATTATTCCTCCAGATCATCATGTAAATTAAGATTTAATCATCCAGGCCAAAAGTATCTTAAAAGGTTAAATCATGGCAAGTGGACCAAAGTTAATTAAAACAGATGTTTCATTGCTCATCCATGTAACCAGTGGAAATGAGAATTTGAATAGGCAGTCAGGGAGTTGTTGGAAAGAAATCGAGTAAATTAAATAAAGAATGAACTGAACTTGATCCAAGTGAGTCTAAATCTAAACTTAAAATCTTTTGAGTTATAGGGTCTTGTTCCTTAAAATCATTTTATAAGTAATTGATATGATCGGTATCTATACAATTTTAAATATTACTAAAACAGAAAAATTACAACGTTATCAAATAGCTACTGTGTGAATGTTTAGGTTAGAAATGCAATTACAGTAGGAGTCAACAGAATGTATATTATATCTGTATGTATATAAATGAAATAAACTATAAAATCGGGTTTCAGGCCCGGGTACAGCACGGAGACGGCATTGGTCGCTCTGGTGAATGATCTCTGGAGGGCCCGGGATAGGGGATATTCCTCTGTCCTAGTCCTATTAGACCTCTCGGCGGCTTTCGATACCATCGACCATGGTATCCTGCTGCGGCGTCTCAGGGGATTGGGAGTGGGAGGCACAGTTCTTCGGTGGTTCTCCTCCTATCTCCTGGGACGTTCGCAGTCGGTGTTGGCAGGGGGGCAGAGATCGGCCCCTAGGTCTCGTTTGTGGAGTTCCTCAGGGTTCAGTTCTCTCGCCTCTCCTGTTCAACATCTACATGAAACCGCTGGGTGAGATCATTCGTGGTTTTGGAGTTGGGTATCATCAATATGCTGATGATACCCAACTTTTCATTTCGACCCCAAACCACCCCAGTGATGCCCTCGCTGTGATGTCCCGTTGCCTGGAGGCGGTTCGGGTCTGGATGGGGAGGAACAGACTTCAACTCAACCCTGACAAGACTGAGTGGCTGTACATTCCGGCATCCCGGGACATTCAAAATGTTCTATCACTTTCTATGGGGGGTGAGTCTTTACCCCCCGTAGATAGGGCTCGCAACTTGGGAGTCCTCCTAGATGCACGGCTTACCTTAGAAGATCATGTAGTAGCCGTGACTAGGGGTGCTTTCGCACAGGTTCGCCTGGTGCGTCAGTTGCGGCCCTATCTAGACTGGGATGCCCTGTGTGCGGTCACTCATGCGCTCGTGACCTCTCGTCTTGACTATTGCAATGCTCTCTACATGGGGCTTCCCTTGAAGACCACTCGGAGGCTCCAACTGGTACAGAATGCGGCCGCGAGAGTTGTCTTGGGAGTTTCCCGGTACTCCCATGTTACACCTTTGCTCCGCGAGCTGCATTGGTTACCAGTTGTCTTCCGGGTGAGGTTCAAGGTCTTAGTGACCCATGGCATGGGTCCGGAATACCTCGGGGACCACCTGCTGCCGGCGTCGACTCCCCTCCGCCCTGTGCGTTCCCACAGAGAGGGCCTCCTCAGGGTGCCTCCAGTCAGAGAATGTCGGCTGGTGGCTCCCAGGGGGTGGGCCTTCTCTGTGGGCGCTCCGGCTTTGTGGAATCAGCTGCCGGTTGAGCTCTGGATGGCACCGGATCTCCGCTCCTTCCGGCGCGGGTTAAAGACCCATTTATTTGAACAAGCTGGCCTGGCCTGATGGGGAGTTACTTAGGGTTTTAATATTTATATATATATTCTATTGTTTTTACTGTGGGCAATAATTTAATTCTTTTTTTAACTTTTGTATTTTTGTAGTTTTATGATATGCCCTGTTCACCGCCCTGAGTCCTTCGGGAGAAGGGCGGTATAAAAATTTAATAAAACTTAAACTTAAACTTAAAATGACCCAATACTTGTGGAGCCTTAGTTGGAGTATGGGACTCTTAACATTTTGTATGTTTTTCACCATTTTTAACTTAATTGGTAATCAATAGAATTGTAAGGATCTACTTCATCTAAGCCTCCCAAGAAAGCAGAACTCTTGAAACAGGCATTGTCTCAAAATGAACTTTTATTAGGGGCTAGTGACAGCAGGAAAAACAAGGCAAGATCTGGAGAAAAACCTGTGTAAGCAGTATATTAAAAGCAGTATCATTACTCCCAGCCCCCAGGTTCCAGTGTTTGTTTGAATTCCAGCCAATCCACAGGTGACATAGTGTTTTGGTAACTGGCTCCGTTGACATACTTTTAAGAACATCACTGCTGCCATCTGCTTTTCAATTTTGACCTGGATGGGGACAGAAAAGGTTCCTCCATCTTTTGTTCAACCCAGTGCATTATATTATTTCTTTTCCAATGAATAGACTTCCTTAGGGTAGATGTTTTCACCTTGGCAATTTTTATCTTAAAATTGAGAAACAAGAAAAACAGTAATAGCCACCACATTGAGATAATTTCTGTTGCTTTTTATCCCCTTTTGCTTTAAATCCAGTGCCAATTCCCTAAAGCTGCTGCTTTCAATCCTGAAATACATTGGAAGAAGACTGAAGAAAAACACCTTCATTTTGTCCCTTGCTGTTACTGACACCTTTTTAAATCTCCTCTTGATGAAAGGGAAAGAATTAGAAGGTTGTTTACAGAAACTTCCTTAGGGAATCAACAAAAATCTATTAAATTATTACCAAAAAAGTAGAAGGAAAAAGGAAATCTTCCTATAAAAGACCTCTGCAGAAACTCAAATTCCTAACTGGTCTTCACAGTATTTGGAATTATTTTGAAGTGTACTATACTCTTTCATCATGAAATAAATATTTTTAAAAATGGTTTAAACAAGCTCATTGCTGCTATAGTTTACTTTTATAATTCCTTTAAAATAAATGTAAAGGTTCTAGCTTTTATTTCATATGCCAATTGCATGAAGGCAAACTTAAACTGATATATTATTCATACTGATTTTAAAACTAGTAGCTTTTGATTTATGAATTAACAGTTTTACAGCTTTAGTGGTGATCAGTAATATAGTGTGCAAAACTTAAAATTTACAAAGGCACATTTAAAATATATCAAATGATTGCATGGTTTTTTATATTTTAAGTGTACTGTAATTTTTCAGTTTCATGAAATTATTAGTTGGCATCTAAATATTAGTGGTTTTATGTTCCAGATATGAAACCTATGAATGAAACAAGTGTATTAGTATGAATTTTTAATTATATTAATAGATGGGCTTGCAAGAAGGACTATGGGAAATACAAAAGGAGCAAAACTGAACATATTAGCAAAGATTATTATTAAATCTATTTTTTGCCATCTTGCCAAGGAGCTACTCTGGGTGGCTTACAACAATAAAAATATAAAATTGAAGTTTAAACAGCAATACCAAAGTAAGGAACAGTAAAAAATAAACAATGAAAAAATATGAGATTAAAAATGGATTGAGAAGCAAAAGCACAGGGGGGAGGAAGAGTATGCTATCAGTCTAGTAGCCATCTACTAGACTGGTACTCCCCCACTGGGTCCTCAGGCCAACTTTGAGAGACAGGTCTTTAAGCTCTTATGGAATGATAGGAGATTGAGGACAGATCTTACCCCAAAAGGCAGAATATTCCAAAGAAGAGGTGATAAGAGCATAGAAGGCTTTTCTCCTGGATCCTGTCAGCTGGAGTCCTTTGACCAATGGGATCTGCAGTAGGCCTCTGCCGGCATGAGTGGGGTGGGCATGACAGGAAGAGAATGTCAATACTCAAGCTTCTTCATTTTTCCAAAGTTTGGTATCAGTCAGTGAAAGCCAACGTTAAGAATTATGTATTGACCAAAACCACACAAACAACTCTAGATACTAGGAAATTCCTATTTGGCGCATATAAACTGAATCCAGTAAAACTATCACAGAGCACTTTTCTACATTGATCATCATCAGGAAAGCATTCAGCAAGGATCAAATTTTAGCAAAGCAGTTTTCATTGCATAGAAAGAACAATGTGAAATATTTTTTCTGACAATATTTAAGAGGATTTATTTTAAGAGGTTAGTGTTCATACTGAATGTAAAAATAACATCAAAGTATTTTTTACAGGTAAAGCTCTTTCAGAATTCCATATTTGACATCCCTGTTCATTGTGATATATAAAGCATAGGAATAGCACAAAATTAATCTGTATACTTCAGTTACAATCATTTAATACAACCTGATACCATCTTGTCAGTTAGGATTCCCAATTAGCAGAAATTTCGGCAATGCTGAATGGGAAATCCAGGAATTTGATAATATCAAAGTATGTAGAAGCCAGTAAATTGATGAATGCAGATTTACTATCATTTCACAAGGATTAAAGATTTTGTATATCCTAATAAACTGCATTGAGAAAAGTTAAAAATGGCATTTATACAGTATAATGGTTTTAAAGGCAAGTTATGATCTGATGTAAAAGACACACATATAATACAAAGTATTGCATAAATTGCGTGGGTTTTCCAGATGCAATGTCATGTATGTAAATTTCAATGAAAGGCATTCAATAGCATCTTAATATCAGAACAAAACAATTTGACAATATACAGCGTACCATCATGACCATATCTTTCATACTGTCTTTCAGCGCCATACACGGCATACACAAGTTCCACTCTCAAGCTTATTTTTTGTTTTCAGTATAATAGATCCTAATGTGATCAAAAAAATAATTAAGATTCTGTACAACAGTTTACTGCATTTAGAGAAATCCTGGATTAATGCTGATTATCTTATTGTATAAAAGGCAGCAATATTCTTCTGTCCCCTCAGTGAGGTAGAACAATGTTTAATGTACAAGCCAGGTGCACATATAGATGTTCAAATGTTTTCTTGAACACTATTTCCAAAATCACATTTTTATTCCTTCTTGCTGACTGAGTTGTGACAGAGTTTTCTTTATGCGTAAAGCTGTTAGTCTAGCTGCACCATTGGCATACCAGCATTCTCGCATAATCTTGGCCATTACTCGTAATGCCTGCAAATAAACAAAGCAGGAAATAGTTTACGAGCCATTATTTGGCATCATATAGCAAAGAATTTTAAATATATTTATCCACAAAATATGAGTCCATAATCTTAAACAGAACTATCCTGACATTCATACTTCTTTTAATTCAAATTCTAAAAAAATTGATGTTTTAAAAATATGGTTTATTTTTAAAAGTATTCTAAAACTTGTCTAAAGAAAAGAATTTACCTCACAACTTTGCCATCTATTTGGAGTATTGGGTCGTAACTTCTGTTCACAAACAATTCTCCTCATTTCCTCAACTGAAGGATCAGAAGGGACAAGGTCGTAATATGGTAACTGATAATCTTCATGGATTCCTGAGATATATAAACCAATATACAATTTAAGGATCATTTCTGACACTGAATGAAGTTAATTTGTTTTTCAGTTTGAACCTACCACCAATTGAACATCGACGAGCTATTTCCCAAAACACTAGTCCCATTGCATAAATATCTGCTCTTTTGAAAGATTCAAAATGCTTCATGTTTATTGAATCATCAAGTACTTCAGGAGCCATGTACCTATGAACATAAAGACCAAAATTTATTATTTACAAAGCAATACTGCTTGAACATTAATTTTATTTTTTTAAGGCATCAAGCAGCTGTAAGCATTTCATCAATTCAATTCTACAAAATAACCATCTGAACTATATATACTGTGTACTATTACTGGCTACTCCAATGAAGTCCAAAAAGCTCACTTTCTAAAAAAAAAAATAGCACTGGAAAACTAAACCAGTTATTGTTGCATGCTAAATTAAGCACAGTAATTTACACTAATATATTATTGATTTTGAAGTCCTAATTACTATTAAGTCCACAATACAACTTTTGAAAACTTTGAGTTATAAAATCAAAATCTTACATAAATATTCAAGATTGCTTTTAGAGTATCTACTGACTCTATTGTTGTTGTTAGTTGCGAAGTCGTGTCCGACACATCGCGACCCTAAGGACAACATTCCTCCAGGCCTTCCTATCCTCTACCATCTTCTGGAGTCCATTTAAGCTCACGCCTACTGCTTCAGTGACTCCATCCAGCCACCTCATTCTCTGTCGTCCCCTTCTTCTATTGCCCTCAATCTTTCCCAGCATTAGGCTCTTCTCCAGTGAGTCTGACTCTATAGTATATGGCTATTCCCAAATAGGCAAGAAACCACAAACGAAGCAGCCTTTCTAGCTATTTGCTGCCACCTGGCAGGGCTACTTCACGTATTATGTTTTAATTATTTCTGTGACTGAATAGAATCTGCTGTAAGATTTCTAGAAAAATAAAGCATTGAGTGAGATGAACAACTAATAGATTAAATGAGGAAATAATTGATTTTTGCAGTAACAGGCAAAAAAACTCATTTGTCAGAGAAAACTACACTGGAATTTTATTGTTGCTTATACAACTTCATCTGGAAACTAAAGTAATACAGCATATTTCAGATAAAAGTATCTGCCATTGGTTAAAACAAGGCTCATACAGATTTAAAAAGAAACTTGATTCCTCATTAATATTTACATGAATTTCTAAGATAAAAAGATTACACGTTAATAGGTTACCAAGAATGATAGAAAAATGCAAGTCCAAAGATGCATCTTTTTTTCTCTATTTTATTTATTGCTCTGTGGAGAAGAGGGGTCACCTTTCAGTCACTCATGCCTGCACTCTTAAAGAGAAGGCATTACTCAGCAATTCTAGAACACTTACTGGAGAACAATAAAGACAGAATGAGGCAAAGTATATTATTTCCTCTCATTTGTTTATCTTTTTAATTGTATTCAATAAGTTAGGATGACAAATAGTAACTTTCAAATGAGTTCATACTTATTTGTGTGAGATTCCAAATCCATGTTCAGTATGAGGCACATTTAATTATACTGGTTTTCATAATGTAATAGTAAGATAAAGTTTGTGAAATATATAACCAGAATCTTTTTATCTATTAATAAGACTTAGAAGCTCTGGTCACAGTATAGTTCACATTACTGCAAGATTCTAATGAGTTCAACAGACTTTTTCCTACTGCTGTAAGAATAACTCTTAACATCTACTCATTAGCTTAACGTCAATCTGAATTATTTAAAATATTCCATTAAAAGAGCATCAGTTTACCTCTTTGTTCCCACTCTGTGATTTGGTGCAATATCTATTGTATCTGTAGCTGAATCATGTCTCACTGCCAGACCTAAATCTGCAATGCAACATGTTCCATTTTTCTTCACTAATATGTTTTTTGATTTCAAGTCTCTATGAGCTATAGCTGGTTTACCTGAAATTAAAACACACAGAAGCATAATTAATACCAAGCAAATCAATGAACTTTCTCAAGGCACAAAAGATTAAGCTCATAGAATAACGGGTTGGAACAGACCATAGAGGGCTTCTAGTCCAACCCCAATCCATGGATCCTTACTGCATCCCAGATAAATGGCTGTCCAATCTTTTCTTGATAACCTTCAGCAACAAATTATTATTTCAGTTGATGAAGCTCAAATTATTCCACTTTGAACACACTATACAAAAACCTAATTCTCTACATAACTAATGTTGGGACAGATGGAAGGAAAAGAGAAGAGTACAATCAGCAGTAATACAGTTGCAAGAAAAAGTATGTGAACCCTTTGGGATTACGTGGAGTTTTGCATGAATTGGCCATAAAATGCACTCTAAATCATGTAAGTCACAACAATAGAAAAACACAGTCTGCTTAAAATAATACTACACAAACATTAGCTGTTGTCATGTTTTAATTGAACATAAGATGGAAACATTCACAGTGCAGGGTGGAAAAAGTATGTGAACCTTTGGACTTAATAACTGATTGACCCTCCTTTGGCAGCAATAACCTCAACCAAACGTTTCCTGTAGTTGCAGATCAGACCTGCACAACGATCTGGAGTAATTTTGGACCACTCCTCTGCACAAAACTGTTTCAGTGTAGCAATATTCTTGGGATGTCTGGTGTGAATCGCTCTCTTAAGGTCATGCCACAGCATTTCAATCGGGTTGAGGTCAGGACTCTGACTGGGCCATTCCAGAAGGCGTATTCTGTTCTGTTGAAGCCATTGTTTTGTTGAATTACTTGTATGCTTTGGGTCATTGTCCTGTTGCATCACCCATCCTCTGCGGAGCTTCAGTTGGCGGACAGATGGTCGTACGTTTTCCTGCAAAATGTCCTGATAAACTCTGGAATTCATTTTCCCATCAATGACAACAATCCGTCCAGGCCCTGAGGCAGCAAAGCAGGCCCAAACCATGATGCTCCCTCCGCCATGTTTTACAGTGGGGATGAGGTTTTGATGTTGGTGTGCTGTGCCTTTTTGTCTCCACACAGTGTTGTGTGTTTTTCCCAAACAACTCAATTTTGGTTTCATCTGTCCACAGTATATTTTACCAGTAGTGCTGTGGAACATACAGGTGCTCTTTTGCAAACTTCAAAATGTGCTGCAATATTTTTTTTGGGCAGCAATGGCTTCCTCCGTGGTGTCCTCCCATGTACTCCATTCTTGTTTAATGTTTTCCTTATTGTAGATGTGTCAACAAAAATGTTAGCATGTGCCAGAGATTTCTGTAGGTCTTTAGCTGACACTCTAGGATTCTTCTTTACCTCATTAAGCATTATGCGCTGTGCTCTTGCAGTCATTTTTACAGGACGACCACGCCTAGGGAGAGTAGCAACAGTGCTAAACTTTCTCCATTCTGTCTTGCCGTGGATACATGAACATCAAGGCTTTTGGAGATACTTTTGTAACCCTTTCCAGCTTCATGCAAGTCAACAATTCTTGATTGTAGGTCTTCTGAGAGCTCTTTTCTGCGAGGCATGTCAACAAGTAAGGAAGTTCCCCAAAGTTGGTTCTGGGTGACTTCAGTCTGCCTTCCCTGGGTTCAGCTTCAAAAGTGGCTCATGAGTTCATGACCTCCATGGACCTACCCAGATTATCAAATATCTGACTTGGAACAGTGATCACATTCAGATTTAATCTGTTTATCAGAGTAGTGTCAACATGATCTGGTGGGGATTCTAATATTATCCCCCGTTATGGTGAGATCACATCCTGATATCCCTGAGACTCTCCTTATCACACCCACTACACAGGGACACTGGCCCATTAGAATGGTCTACCTCTGGAGACTGATGGTCCTTCCAGAAGGAACTGGAAGACATTCTGAAGGATTTGCTGCACAGTTCTGCCAAAGGCTTAGTAACGGCCTGGAACCAAAAGGCTGGTGAAGCTCTGAGTAGGATCACCCTATGCGATCTCTCACAAGCCTTTGCTCCCATTGTTCCCCATCATTCATAGAGGAACTAAAAGTTCTGAAACAAGTTAAGAGTCATATAGAGTACCACTGGAGGAAAACAAAGGGTGACTCCAACTGGACACGTCTATTAAGGCCTATTTCATGGTGGTAAAAGCAGCAAAATGTAATTACTTCTCTGCTCTTATTTCATCTGCACAATGTTACCGATCCTGTTCCAGATCACTCGATTCCTACCAACCCAAGGGGGTTTGCATGATCATCTTCAGGGCCATGCAGAATAATTTGTTGAACACAGATAAAATCACTCAAATTCATTCCCAGCTAGAGTCTTTGCATGGTGCTAGTGCTTGTAAGATGCCCAGAGAAACATCTTGCCCAGTAATATGGGAACAGTTTGATTTTGTTGTACCTAAGGAAGTGGATAAGATCCTCTGCACTATCAAGGCAACCACCTGTCAACTAGACCCTAGCTGGTGAAAGCCTCCAGGACTGTGATCACCAGATGGGTTTATGCAATGATAAATCTACCTCTGCAAGAGGATACTTTCCCAGGGCATTTAAGGGGGCCCTGGTTTGTTCTCTCATTAAAACTTTCACTCGACCCCTCCTGCCTGGACAACTTTCATCCAGTCTCCCATTTTCCCTTTTTGGGTAAGTTAGTGAAAAAGGTGGTTGCTTGACAGTTCCAGGGGATCCTAGAGGAAACAGATTTCCTTGGACCGTTTTAGTCAGGATTCAGGCCTAGCTATGGGAGAGCTTTGGCTGCGCTGACGGATGATCTCTAGCAGGAGGATGGGCGTAATGCAACCATTCTGCTTGACCTCAGTACCATGAACCATAATATTCTTTTGGTCTGGCTATCTGAATTAGGGATAGGTGGTATAGTTTTGCACTGGTTCAGCTCCTTCCTCCAAGGTCAATTCCAATTGGTGTTGACAGGGAGTGAGAGATCCAACCCCTGACTACCCACCTTTGGTGTTCCACAGGGCTTTGTATTCTCTCCTGTTGTTTAACAGCTACATAAAGCCTTTGGATAAGATCATCTGTTAATATGGATTGAGTTACCATTAATATGCTGATGATATTCAGATCTACAGCACATCGCTACACATGGTTATCTGAGTGATGCTATCTCTACCCTCTTGGGATGTCTGAAGGCTGTAGGGATCTGGATGGGAGAACAACAGACTTTGACTGAACTCTGGCAAGACCAAGTGGCTTTGGATACATGAAGCCTCAGGATCCAAATGTTTGTCATCCTTAGATATGGGTAGAATTGCAACTTAGGAGTTCTCCTGGACTCACATTCCTGGTCAAAGAGCAGGTAGAGGGCATGACTAGGAAAACTTTTGCACACCTCCAGTTTCTGCATCTGCTGCCACCTTTCCTCAATTATGACTTTTTGAGCTCAGTTACTCAAGCCCTATGCATCTTTTGTCTGGATTATTCCATATGCTCTACATGGTGCAATTCTTGAAATCCATTCACAGTTGAATTGGTGCAAAATGCAGCAACAAGAGCAGTCTTTGGGACCCCTAGGATGGCCCATATAACATCTCTGCTCCACAAACTTCACCAGCTACCACTCTCCTTCTGAGTACAGTTCAAGATGTTGTTCATTACTTTTATAGCCCTGAAGCTATAGATCCAGTCTACCTGATGAATCATCTCATCCTGCTAGGACAAGTTTGTCCTATATGTGATAGCAGAGAAGGCCGATTTCAGATCCTGTCAGCCAAAGAGTTCCGTCTGTTGGGATCCAGAAGAGCTTTTTCTGCTGCAGCACTTGCCTTTTGGAACATCTTAACCTCTAAGATAAGATCTGTCCCACACTATCCTTCTGCAAGAGCCTAAAGATCTCATTCTGCCAGTTGGACAGTTCACCTGAGGTCCAAATGGAGAAATTCCATGCTGGAAGTGACGGCTGGATTGACAGCAGACTCCACTCCCTCTCTCCTTTCTACCTGTCCATATTTCTTTTTTTTGGTAATCTTATAGTTGAATTTCTGATTATGTTCCTTTTCAAACGTTCTTTTTTTTTTTGCTTTATCATCTTATTTCTGTTCTGTTTACACTCTTTTCATCTCTTTTTATTGTACAGAGTAGTTTCATGGCAAAATAGGCAGCAATTAAATTTAATAAATAAATAAGGAAGAAGCAGAGTGAACATTATAAAAAAACTATCTTCAATCATTTGATTGCATGTGACTTCCGATTTGCGATCTTGGTGCTGTGGATGTAGGAAGATGAGCTCCGTCTTCCACATCCAAATTCGTTCCACTGGGGGAACCTGGAAAGGGTTGAAAGTCGCCCTATAACAGTGACAAGCAAGGAGGGGGTCCCCGTTTGATCGTGGGAGGGCGGTGGCCCTTCTGTTTGATCCAGGGAAGCCCTCCAAACCAGCGGGGGAACGACCGGCCATACCAATATGGCTAAGCTGCTGACAGCCTAAGTCAAAAGCACCACCAAGCAAGTGGATGAAACTGGGTGAGACCTGATCCTCTCTTTAAGATTTTAAGTATTTTTTCCTGTAAAAGGTGCCCAAAATATTTTTTCCCCAGTGAGGAGAGAGGGAAGGGAAATTTTATCTCACCCTCTAAGAAAAGCGGTGACTAACTACTCAGGGAAAACAGCAACTATAAGACCAATTATAATCTAATTGGATGTATATTCTTTTGAAACTTGAGCACTAAAAGTGTTCCTTTTCTCATTGGAGACGTTTGCTTTTTATTTATTTTTTTAAAACAAGACTTGAAAAACCATCATATAAATTTTAGACTTAAAAAGTTAAAACAGCATCCATGACATCTTGTGGCAAAGTATGGTATTACAATTTGTTATTGCTTAAAAGAGAATTGGCTTGAAGCCTTGACCTTTGACCTTGACAGTTACCACCTGTGAAAAACCCAGCTGCAAAGAAGGAACTTCTTGGCGGCGTATCTGGCTTGTTTGAACTATGAATGTAAACTTTTACTGGCTTTCAGAGCTATACTTGGGGAATTGCTTTACTATTTCTTTACATGAGAAGTGTATGTTATTATACGAGATGATGGAATACCTTAGACTATAAACTCTTACTTGACAAAAAAATTCTACTATAAAGACCACCTGTAACATGTGAAATAGATGTCCCATAACCAGCCACAAAAGACAAAAAACTATTTTTAACATTTGATTCTAAAGTCTTCAACTTAACATCTATTAAGAGAATATGGATGAAGATCAGGAAAAAATCTTTTCCATGTTGAAATCAATACATGAAACCATCCTTTCAGCTTGTGACAAAATAAGAAGCAACCTAAAGGAACAAAATGCCAGCTTAAATATACAAACCCAAATCTTGACTACAACAAAAGAACTAACAATGCAGAAAAGAACAGGAAAATTGGAATAACTAAACACCAAGACAGAGGACCCAACTGAACAGCAGACCCGGCCAACGGAAAAATTAGAAAAGGGAGTGACAACATTGAAACTGAAAAGACTTTTTACAAAAATCAGAAGAAATTTGAGGAAAAGGAAGAAGAACAGACTGAATGGAAGATAAACCTATCAGACAATTGTGGGAGTAATAGGTAGGTGATCTAATGAATACAAATGGGCTCGTTCTTCCAAAAAAACTTCAACCAAATGGTCTTTGTTATTCCAAATAATATAATAATAGAGGGAGAACTATTTGATGATTCAAAGGCACTGACATGGAAGGTTAGCTGGCAAAGGAAGGAAGCCAGAGTAAGGCTGAAGAAAATAATGGCTTTGATTTATTATAGGGGATATATTACTAATTAGAGGGTTGAATATGGTTAAAAATAGATAACGTTTAGAAAATAAAGTGTAATTATAATTGAATAGTTAAGATGTGTAACAAGACTATTAGACTTTGGTATGAAAAGGGAAAAAGGGAAAAAGGGAGAAGCTGAGATAAGGGAAACTTTGGTCACCTAATATAAAATATTTGGAAATCATAAATAACTGTTTTTTTTCTTTTCGTTTTTTTTAATATTGATGGGAAATTAAAGTTTATGTACAAGCTAAAAAGTATTGATAAATGTAACAAGAATGTTTTTACTTAGCTGAAAATAAGAATTCTGTTTGCCCAATATGAGATAATAGATATTACTAGAAAAAGAAAGGGAGTATTTGATCTTCCAATATTAGACCTAAACTAAAAAGTTTATGTATATTACTGAATTATTAATTAACCCAGACAACACTTTGACTTATTAGAGGGGATACTGTATTATTAATTAGATGGTTTAACATGGTAGAAACTAGATAACATTTAGAAAACAGAACAAGACCATAATCAAATAGATAAGATGTGTATTTAGAACATTAGACTTTGTTATGAAAAGGGAAAAAGGAAGAAGTTGAGATAAAGGAAACTTTGGTCACCTAAATATAAAATACTTGGAAAACATAAACAACCAATGTTAATTTCAATATTGATGGGAAATTAAAGCTGGGGGGGGAAGCAATAACAGGACATTGATTGTATGTAAGGATCGAATGCAAATGCAGTTAAGATATGTATAAGCTAAAAACTATTGATAATTGTAACAAAGATGTTTTTATTTAGTTGATAATAATAAGAACTGTATTAGCCTAATATGAGATAGTAGATATTAAGGGAAAAAGAGAGGAAATATCTGATGTTGTAACATGAGATTTATATTAAAGACATGTATGCTATTGAACTATTGATTAATCCAGTCATCACATTGCTTTTTAAATACTTAATTGTAAAATGAGAACATTAATAAAATATTATTAAAAAATTATTTGATTGCATGTGATTTTTTTTAACAAAGTTATTGTGTATTTCAAATAAACTCAGTTCATTGAAGCCCAAAGGCTAGATACAATGAAATACTTCTTCATAATAGAAAAATATGAAGTATAATAAAAATAATTAAGAACAGATATAATACAATAGAACAGAATAAATACAGTATTATAAAAAAAATAAAAACTTAATGATGCACAATCTTGGTCAATGATAGCACAAAACTGGGTGATGGGAAGTATTAAGCAGAAATAACACTCCCTACCAAGATATAAGATCCCCTTCATGGATTACTGCCTTGTCGTGGCGAAGGGGCTTGTGTAATTCAATGAAGCTATGAGCTATGCCGTGCAGGGCCACCCAAGACGGAAAGGTCGTAGCAGAGAGTTCTGACAAAACGTGATCCACTGGAGAAGGAAATGACAAACCACTCCAGTATCTTTGCCATGAAAACCCTATGGACAGTACCAAAAGGCAAAACGATATGACTCTGGAAGATGAGCCCCTCAGGTCGGAAGGCGTCCAATATGCTACTGGGGAAGAGCAGAGGGCTAGTACTAGTAGCGCCAGAAAGAATGAAGCGACTTGCCCAAAGCCCAAAGAGATGACAAGACTAAACATCGACATCTTAGGTATCAGCAAACTAAAATGGACAGGAATGGGTGAATTTAAGTCAGATGACCGTCAGGTATACTACTGCGGGCAAGAATCCCTCAGAAGAAATGGAGTAACCTTCATAGTCAATAAAAGAGTAGGAAAAGCAATACTGGGATACAATCCTCAAAATGACAGAATGATCTCAGTTCGAATCCAAGGCAAACCATTCAATATCACAGTAGTCCAAGTCTATGCCCCAACGACCAGTGCTGAAGAGGATGAAATTGACCAGTTCTATGAAGCTCTACAGCACCTTATAGAACTAACACCAAAAAATGATGTCCTTATCATCATGGGGGATTGGAATGCTAAAGCAGGAAGCCAAAAGATAACTGGAATAACAGGCAAGTTTGGCCTTGGAATACAAAATGAAGTAGGGCACAGGCTAATAGAATTTTGTCAAGAGAATACAATGGTCATAGCAAACACTCTTTTCCAACAACCCAAGAGACGGCTCTACACATGGACATCACCAGACGGTCAACACAGCAATCAGATTGACTATATGCTCTGCAGCCAAAGATGGAGAAGCTCTATACAGTCGGTAAAAACAAGACCAGGAGCTGACTGTGGCTCAGACCATGAGCTTCTCATTGCAAAGTTTAGGCTTAAACTGAAGAAAGTAGGGAAAAGCACTAGGCCACTCAGGTATGAATTAAATCATATCCCTGTTGAATATACAGTAGAGGTGACAAATAGATTTAAGGAATTAGATCTGATAGACAGAGTGCCTGAAGAACTATGGACAGAGGTTCGCAACATTGTACAACAGGTAGCAACCAAAATCATCCCAAAGAAAAAGAAATGCAAGAAAGCAAAATGGCTGTCTGAGGAAGCTTTGCAAATAGCTGAGGAAAGGAGGGAAGCGAAAGGCAAGGGAGAAAAAGAAAGATATGCCCAATTAAATGCAGAATTCCAAAAAATAGCTAGAAGAGATAAGAATGCCTTCTTAAATGAACAATGCAAAGAAATAGAAGAAAACAATAGAATAGGGAGGACCAGAGATCTTTTCAAGAAAATTGGAGAGATGAAAGGAACGTTTCATGCAAAAATGGGCATGATAAAGGACCAAAATGGCAGGGACCTAACAGAGGCAGAAGAGATTAAGAAGAGGTGGCAAAATTACACAGAAGAACTATACAAGAATGAGCTTAACGTCCCTGATAATCACAATGAGGTGGTCACTGACCTCGAGCCAGACATTCTAGAATGTGAAGTGAAGTGGGCCTTAGAAAAGCTGAGCAACAACAAAGCTAGTGGAGGTGACAGTATTCCAGCTGAGCTATTCAAAATCTTAAAAGACGATGCAGTAAAAGTGCTACACTCAATTTGCCAGCAAATTTGGAAAACTCAACAGTGGCCACAGGATTGGAAAAGATCAGTTTACATTCCAATTCCAAAGAAAGGCAGTGCCAAAGAATGTTCAAACTATCGCACCATTGCACTCATTTCACATGCTAGTAAAGTTATGCTTAAAATCCTACAAGCTAGACTCCAGCAGTATGTGGATCGAGAACTACCAGAAGTACAGGCAGGATTTCGAAGAGGCAGAGGAACTAGAGATCAAATTGCTAACATACGCTGGATCATGGAGAAAGCTAGAGAGTTCCAGAAAAACATCTACTTCTGCTTCATTGACTATGCTAAAGCCTTTGATTGTGTGGATCATAACAAACTGTGGCAAGTCCTTAAAGAGATGGGCGTACCAGACCATCTTATTTGTCTCTTGAGAAACCTATATGCAGACCAAGAAGCAACAGTGAGAACTGGACACGGAACCACTGATTGGTTCAAAATTGGGAAAGGAGTCCGGCAAGGCTATATACTGTCGCCTTGCCTATTTAACTTATATGCAGAGCACATCATGAGAAAGGCAGGGCTAGATGAATCAAAAGTTGGAATTAAGATTGCCGGAAGAAACATCAACAACCTAAGATATGCAGATGATACCACTCTAATGGCAGAAAGTGAAGAAGAACTAAAGAGCCTCTTGTTGCAAGTGAAGAAGGAGAGTGCAAAACTTGGGTTGAAACTAAACATTAAGAAAACCAACATCATGGCATCTGGCCCTCTCAATTCCTGGCAAATAGATGGGGAAGAAATGGAGGTAGTGACAGATTTTATTTTCTTGGGCTCCAAGATCACTGCAGATGGGGACTGTAGCCAAGAAATTAAAAGACGCTTGCTCCTCGGGAGGAAAGCAATGGCAAATCTAGACAGCATACTAAAAAGCAGAGACATCACCCTGTCAACAAAAGTGCGTATAGTCAAGGCTATGGTCTTCCCAGTTGCAATGTATGGCAGTGAAAGTTGGACCATAAGAAAGGCTGAGCGCCAAAGAATTGAGGCCTTTGAACTGTGGTGCTGGAGAAGACTCCTGCGAGTCCCTTGGACTACAAGGCGATCAAACCGGTCAGTCCTAGAGGAGATCAACTCTGACTCCTCTTTAGAAGGCCAGATCCTGAAGCTAAAACTCAAATACTTTGGCCACCTAATGAGAAGGACTCACTGGAGAAGAGCCTAATGCTGGGAAAGATTGAGGGAAATAGAAGAAGGGGACGACAGAGAATGAGGTGGCTGGATGGAGTCACTGAAGCAGTAGGCGTGAGCTTAAATGGACTCCAGAAGATGGTAGACAGGAAGGCCTGGAGGAACGTTGTCCATAGGGTCGCGATGGGTCAGACACGACTTTGCAACTAACAACAACAACCAAGATATTTAGAATAGAATAGTGCTGGAAGGGACCTTGGAGATCTTCTAGTCCAGCCCCTTGCTCGAGCAGGAGAACCTACCATTTCAGACAAGTCACTGTTTAGTCTCTTCTTAAAAACCTCCAGTGATAAGAGCACCCATGATTTCTGAAGGCAAGCTGTTCCACTGGTTAATTGTCCTCACTGTTAGGAAGTTTCTCCTTAATTCCAGGTTGCTTCTCTCTTTGGTCAGTTTCCAACCATTGTTTCTTGTCTTGCCCTCTGGTGCTTTGAAGAATTGCTTGACACCTTCTTATTTGTGGCAGGTTCTCAAATACTGGAATACTGCTATCATGTCGCCTGTTTCTTCTTTTCTTTAGACTAGCTAAATCCAAGTCCTGCAGCCATTCTTCATATATTTTAGTCTCCGGGCCTTTGATCATTTTAGTGCTCTTCTCTGAAATTTTTCTAGGGTCTCAACATCTTTTTTATAGTATGGGGACCAAAACTGTTTGCAGTATTCCAGGGGTGGTCTTACTAGGGTTTTATAAAGTGGTACTATTGTGCGACCTTGATTCTATGCCTCTGTTTATACAATCCAGGAGTGTATTATTATTTTTTGGCTGCTGCTGCACACTGCTAGCTCATAGTCAAGTGATCGTCTACTAGGATACCAAGGTCCCTCTCACAATTTATTTATTTATTTATTTATTTATTTATTTGTTTTTATAAACCGCCCTTCTCCCGAGGGACTCGGGACGGTGTACAGAATAAGGTAGGCATACAGAATGAACAATAGTGAAAAAAACAATAGTAAAATACAAACTGGGACCCCAATTAGAGCTGTTTTTGAGCCAGGTTTCGCCCAATCTGTACTTGTACCTTTGATTATTCCTCTCTAAATGTAAAACTTTGCTTTTCTCCACATTAAAACTCACTTAGTTGGATAGGGCCCATTGTTCAAGTTTGTCTAGATCTTTTTGAATCCTAAGCTTGTCTTCTGGGGTGTAGGCTATTCCTGCCAGTTTAGTGTCATCTGCAAATTTGATGTGTTCCCCTTCTTTTCCCTCATCTAAGTCATTAATGAAGATATTGAAGAGTACCGGGCCTAAGATGGAGCCTTGTGGTACCGCACTGCTTACTTCTCTCCATGTGGATGTAGTACATTGAGGACTACTCGCTGAGTACAATTTGCCAGCCAACGACATATCCATCTAATGGTGTTGTTGTCTATCCCACCTTTTTCTAGCTTACTAAGCAGCATTTTGTGGTCTACTTTGCTTTAAGGTAAAGGTAAAGGTAAGTCTAAATATACTAAATAGTGTTTCACTGGTCTACTAGTTTAGTCACTTTACCAAAGAATGAAATAAGATTGGTTTGGCATGATCTGTTTTTGACAAACTCGTGGTGGCTACTGGTTATAACTTTTTTTGCTTCTAGTTGTTTGCAGATGTTTTTTATTATCTTTTCCAGGATCTCCCAGTACTGATGTTAGACTGAATGGTATGTAGTTTCCTGGCTCTTGTTTTTTTCCCTTTCTTGAAGATGGGAACCACATCTGCCCTTTTCCAATCATCAGGTATTTCCCCAATGCTCCAGGATTTTCAAAGATATGGTACAATGGTTCTGAGATAACAGCTGTCAGCTCCTTCAGAACTCTGGGATGTAATCTATCAGGTCCCGGTGATTTATATTCGTCAAGGTCGGATAAGTGTTCTCTTACCATTTTCTTGCTTATTTTAATTTTTGTTTCTAGTTTGTCTTTTGCACTGGTTTTTTTTGTATGTTGGGCTATAATTTCTTTTTGTGTGAAGAATGATGCAAAGAATGAATTAAGCAGCTCTGCTTCCTCCCTACTGCCTGTTACTTCCTTGCCATCTTCTCTGTTTAGTGGGCCTATAGTTTTCTTGACTTTTTTCTTGTTATTAATATGTTGAAACTTTTTTATTGTCCTTGATTTCTGTTGCAAGTCTTTGTTCATTCTGAGCATTTGATTTCCTGACTTCATCTTTCCATGTTCTGGCTGTCTGCTGATAATCAGCCTTACTTATATGTCCCTCTTTCCATTTTTTGTACTTGTCCTTTTTGGCTTTCAATTTGTCAGAGAGAGCTCTGTGCAGCCATGCTGGTTTCTAAATTTATTGTTTTTCTTTTTCAGTAGTATTGTGCTGGACTGGGCTTTTATGATAATATTTTTCAGAGTTTCCCATGTTTCTTGTGTTATTTTCCCCTTTAAGATTTTTGTCCATGGAATCTTTCCCAAGTTCTCTTTGTTAAAATCAGCTCTTTTGAAGTTTAAGACTCTGGTTGGATTATTTTCTATTGTTTGTGTTTGCATTATATTGAATTTCAGCATGACATGGCCACTTTCACCCAAGGTTCCAGCAACTTCAACTCCTATCACTTCTTCTCAATTAGTAAGGTCCAGTATAGAATTACGTCTAGTTCCATCCTCTACCTTTTGAATGATAAAAGTTGTCAGCTAGGTTGGTTAAGAATCTGTTTGATCTCCCACTCATTGCAGAGTTTGTCTCCCAGTTGATATCTGGATAGTTGAAATCTCCCATTACTACTGTGGTATGCTTCCTAGATACATTTGCAAACTGTTTGGCAAAGAGTTCATCTATTTCTTCTGATTGGTTGGATAGCCTGTAATATACACCTATGGCAATGTCACTTTTTCCCCCTTTTATATTGACCCTATACATTTCTTCAACATAGGAGTAATGAAAATCTGCTTAGAATCTTTATATACAAAGCAGCATTGTAGCATCTCACTTAAGTTTCTCGCTTAAGTTTCTCTTAAAACTCATGTAGTGTTAACATATGGACATAACTGAAGATACAAAGGACTGCGGTAGGTAATGCATACAGCTTGGCTAAAGTGACTCTTACAGAATTTCAGAATTGTAATGGGTGATAAATAGGAGGTTGGCACAAACCTTTATAGAAGAATATGTTCAATATTGGGGTGTGACATTTTGCTTAAATTTGTTTGGAGATCTATATGACAATTTTTTTTTAATTCCATTTATATCCCGCCCTTCTCCGAAGACTCAGGGCGGCTTACAAGCTTAGCAGTAGCCTTCATTCTATGTATATGCCTGCTTATTAGGGCTTTCACACACACCCCAAGCGGCATTATTACATTATTATTAGCTTAATTGCCCCCAACAATCTGGGTCCTCATTTTACCTACCTCGGAAGGATGGAAGGCTGAGTCAACCTTGAGCCTGGTGGGATGCGAACCTGCACTAATTGCAGGCAGCTGGTGTTACTTAAGAAGGCATTAGCCCACTGCTCCACCAAGGCTCTTCATTGTTTGAGGGCAATTCCAACATTATCAAAACCTAATAAGCACAAACTTTCTATATAGAATCTCAGAATCCTATATATGAATTTTATCTAGAGCTTTTTAAAATGATCTCTACATATTAATGGGCCAAAACTACAGAGAATAGGATTAACATGAGTCAAAAGGTAATTAGCAGAAACCATGCTCTAGCATTCAACAAAACCATGCCTGTTTCTACATGTAAGATGGCATTTTGGAACTATCCATATGTCTCAAATTAATGGTTCCAAGAACGTTAAACTTTGAAAAGAGTAAATTTAGGAGCCATAAGGAATCAGAGAGACTACAGTGGATTAGAAAATCTTAATTTTTAGCTAAAAAAATACTAGACTACAGTAGATCTGCTTTTTTTACCAGACTTATGAAGATTTTTTAAAAATCTGTTTGCCTCCCACTGTCTTTACTACTGTATGTGTCTCTAGTACAACATGCTAGCTCACTTGGTAAAAGATATATAGAAAAACTTATTTTAGAATATATGATTAAAAGAGAAAGAAAAAAAGAATAAAAACTTTCAGAAGAAATATTCATTAAAATGATGCTCCTCTGGGGTCTGGAAGAAAAACTATAGTAAAAGGGAGATAATGAGGAGAGGTATTTCCCATTGAAAACTTTAATTAGTAGATATTCCAAAAGTATTATCCATGTAATCATCTTTTTAATCTAAACATAAATCACATAAATTAAAATTTTAATCAAATTAAACTGCAATGGAGATGATTAAAATTTCAAAATGTATACTACCAAGAGATGATGTACATTAACAACTGAAACAAACATTGGGATTAAGTTACCTTGTGTGCCAACAATCTCCATGTGAAGATGTGCAAGTCCACTGGCAGTTGATAATGCTAGCTTTATCATTCCCTCTACAGTAACAGTGTACCTGTTCAAATAATCAAAAAGAGAACCATGCTCATGATAATCTGACACTAGCCAGAGTTGTGTCCATGTACCATTATCTGCAAATCAAAACAAAATAGGAACAATTAAAATTAAGGGAACAAAATAAACAAAACACATTGGAAAAATGACTGCATCTCTAGAGATCTATTAAGTATTAAAGTTTGCAGATGATACAATAGTCATTGGTCTCATTCAAGATGGTGATGAGTCTTCCTATAGACAGGAGATTGAACAACTGGCCCAGTGGTGCATCTGGAACAATCAGGAGTTGAACATGCTTAAAACCATAGAGATGAGAGTGGATTTTAGGAGGAGCCCTTCTATTTTACCACCTTTTACTATATTTGACAGCACAGTACCAGCTGTAGAGTTCTTCAAGATTTTGGGTTCTATAATCTTCCAGGATTTGAAATGGACACCTAATATTAGAACCATCATAAAAATGGCACAACAAAGAATGTTCTTCCTGTGCTAATTGAGGAAGTTCAGACTGCCCCAAAAGCTTTTGATAGAGTTCTACAGAGGGATTATTGAGCTTGCCATTAGTACTTCTATAACTGTCTTATAGAAGACAATTATAGAATTGTCTTCTATAATTGGAGTCTGTACCTATACAGCAGTGCCCCCCTCCCCACCTTTTGGGAACGAGGGACTGGTTCTATGGAGAAAGGTTTTTCTGTAGACTGGAGGGGCATGGTTTCACATGCTGCTTGCATCCTGCAGATGGGGCTTCTCTGGCATGCTGCAGACCTGTGCCAGTACACAGACTGGGGATTGGGGACCCCTGCTGTTGAGGACAGGTACAGACTACAGTGGATAGTTAGGACCGCAGAAGAAACAACAGTAATCAGCCTGCCTTCCATAGAAGACCTGTATATTCTGTAGGTCAGAAGGAGAGCTGAGAAAATATGCATAGAACCTTCATTATCTCGAACATACTGTTTAAATTTCTTCACTTGGGACGTTGCTATAGGGCATTGCATGCCAAAACAACTATAGACAGGGATGTTTTTCCCCCTCATGCTATCACTCTGCCGAACACCTAATTCTCACAATACTGACTTATGTCGGAGTATTTATCCATCTTGTATGGCTGTAGTATTTTTATTACCCTTCTTCTTTATTAACTCCTTATTGGGTATTATTATGATCATTATTGCTTTGTTACTTTGCATGTACAGTGAGAGCGTTTGCATTAGAGACAAATGCATTGTGTGTCTAATCACACTTGGCCAAATAAAGTATTCTATTCTATTTTGATTTCCATGAAGAATATTAACTATTTTAATGCAGTCTACTTGTATAAAAAATAGTGATTGCAAAATTAAACACATCAACTGTTTAAATCTTAATGAAATCATGGAGATTTAAGTAACCCACATCTCAATTGCATTTAATTTGTAATAAATATGCTTTAAAACAAAATCCAAGATGAAAAACATGTCTACAATCCAGATAAAAATATTTGTTAAATCACTGCAATATAAGCCATTTGTACAACCAATCCTCATTTCAGACAAATTTGTTTTAGTTCTTTTAATATCAATCTTTAATTTACTCACAGTTGAAAGGTAAAGCCTAACTCCTTGTAACTTAATGGACACAGCCTTTGGAAACAATCTGGAAATAACTTGCTATGCCTTCCAGGATTTTTTTCTTTTTATTTCTGTTTAGTTTACACTTAGTATCTCCTTGTGGTCATTGGTACCCAAACACTTGGATTAGCAAGTGTTATTATTTCGTTAGCCTTGCAAATAAATCTAGTGCAATTTATTCCAGATAAGTGTTTCCCAGCCCTGGCAATTCTCAATGAGTATGGGATTCAATTCTTAAAATCCTCTGCAATAGCTATCTTGTTGAGGAATTCTGACAGAGAAGGAGTGCACCCAATTTGGCAAAGTAAAAGATACTTAATATAAGCATTTAAGACAAATTCGAACATAAACACAAAGCCATTACAATTTTGTTTTCAATGAACAAAAAATATTTTTCAAAAAATTATAATTTCTTTCAGATTTTCTTAAAATTGAGTATTTTTAGATATTATGTCATTAATATTTCCCATTGAGAAATGAGAAATCCTCAACTTACAACCATTTATTTGGTGACTGTTCAGTTATAATGGCACCGGAATTGGACTTATGTCCAATTCTCACACGTATGACCAATGCAGTATTCCAATAATCACATATTCAAAATTTAGGTGCTTTGCAAATGGCATGTATTTATGATGACTACAGGATCCTGAGGTCATATGATCACCATTTGCGACCATCCCAGTCAGCTTCTGACAAGCAAAGTCAATGAGGAAACCAGATGCACTTAACAAATACAATTTATTTAACAACTGCAGTGATTTACTTAACTGTGGCAAAAAGATCACAAAATGGGGCACAATTCACTTAAGAACTAACTTACTTAAATGAAATATTGGGCTCAATTGTGGTTGTAAATTGAGGACAATTTGTGTATAATAACAAGTTACTGTATATGATAAGCAAAATATTTCTGGACTGTCACAACCTTTGTTGTCTGCAGCTATAAATCCAAGGATATTCTCATGACGAAGCATAACTGTTTGATAGATTTCAGCTTCACGAAACCATGAGCGTTCTTCTCTTGAAGAGAATATTTTTACTGCAACTTCTTCTCCTCTCCATTTTCCTCGCCAGACTTCTCCAAAGCGACCTTTTCCAATACTTTCTTGTAGTACAATTGTTCTTGCAATTGTTCTTTGAACAAGTAATGGCAAACCTAAAAAAAAGGGGGGGGGTTGATCAGTGATATGGAGCCAATTAATCAATCCAGGCTCTGATCTACAAGGCTTTTCCCCTATCAAAAGACTGTTAAAGCCTCTAGCTATTACTAATTCTAAGGGACGCGATGGCTCAGTGGGTTAGGACGCTGAGCTTGTCAATCAGAAGGTTGGCAGTTTGGCAGGTCGAATCCCTAGTGCTGCGTAACAGAGTGAGCGCCTGTTACTCGTCCCAGCTTCTGCCAACCTAGCAGTTCGAAAGCACGTAAAAATACAAGTAGAAAAATAGGGACCACTACGGTGGGAAAGTAACAGCGTTCCGTGCGCCTTTGGTGTCTAGTCATGCCGGCCACATGACCACGGAGACGTCCTCGGACAAGTGCTGGCTCTTCGGCTTTGAAACGGAGATGACCACTGGCTCCTAGAATCGGAAACGACTAGCACGCATGTGCGGGGGAACCTTTACCTTATTACTAATTCTAGTTGGCCATGCTTTGCCTTTGATCATAAATAAAAAAGACCAATTCTACTTTGTTAAAAAAAGGCAACTTCAAATAATAGTTTAATTTCCAGTAACAATACTTTTTATTGTAACAGTATTTATTAATACAATAACAGTTCTTTTGTTGCAATCTCCAAACTTATTCTATTGCACTTGCTATAAATACACAAATACTTCAACAATTTTTTAATCACTACAATTTTTCATCCCATATCTAGGGAACCTTTATCTCTAAAGAAGCTTATCAGATTCCCACTACTATTTCAATATGTAATCTAAATCAATTAAGTGTGTCACAAAATCTGTTTAAAGCTGAAATAATTTTCCAGTTGAGGTCTAACCAAATCTAGTTGTATATACCTGTTTGCCTTTTGAAATAGACCAGGCCAGGAAATATACTCCACAAGTCTGGGTGATTAGCTTGAACTGATTTTTTTTCACTCCTCTCCTCTTATTCTATAGGTAGTCCTCAGATTTCAATAGCAGTTGGCACCTGGAATGCTGTCACATGTGTTTATAAAGTGAAATATGACATTATTTACTAACAGCAATTTTGCCAGTCATGACTGCTATCATAATTCCAGGACCACATAGATCATTAAGCAGGGAGAGATGAGAGTCCCAGGGAAGGAGTGTAGGGAGATTGCAGGAAGGGGATTGTGTTTGAGTCAATGAGGGCCACTAGTGGACACTATAGATACAGCTGGGCTGGCAGAGGACATAGATAAGTACTATGGATGCAGACAGGCTGGTGGAACCCATGGGAAGGTCAGCAGAGGCCACAGGCAAGGAAAAGTGTTGCTGCCGGTAGATTTTATGACAGAGTCCAGGTGGGCAGGAGGTGCTACACAGTGCAATACCTTGTATTCTATAGCAGACTTTTGGAAGACAAAATGGTGGGAGCAACTTGTGAACCTCTAACAGTTTCCCCAATGATTTTGCTTGTGTGAAGCTGGCAAAGGATGGCAGAAAGGATTGCAAATGCTATAATCATTGTTGCAGCATTGCAGTGCTGGCTGGATCTGCAATTACAATGTTGCAGGTATCCAATCACAAGACTGTCATTGACAATCTTTTCTGCCAGCTTCCCACAAGCAAAATCATTGGGGGAACTCTTAGAGAAGGTAAATACCACTGTAACATTGAATGGTTGCTGAATGAACGGACATAAAGCAAGGAGCACATGTAGTGAATTATGTCAGCTTAGCTTTTTTGTATACTTTCACTGTCACTTGAGCCTGTTTTTGCAACTATCTACAATGCCTTGTTTTTCCAAGAACACCTGGTTGGCTTCTCTATAGCACTCAAAATGCATGATAGCCAATGCAACATAGTAGTTAAAAGTTGGGCTAAAGGGGTTTCCGGTTCCTGTTTTCAGTGAAGCAGTTGGAGAATTCGAAAAGTCGGATCCTCCGGCTGAAATTTCTTTTTGTTGGGGACCCTAAGGGGCCAGAATCCACCCTGAATGAAGGAAGGAAATCCCAGGGACTTAGGAGAGACAGCGGTCTCTCTGAACAGTCCAGGAGAAGCCTCCCAGAAACCAATGGAAGAAAAGGCTGGCTAAAGCTGAAGCAACGGAAGCCATAAGAGATTAAACTAAGCGAATAGTAAACAGCATGCTTGAATCTGGGTAAGAATACTGATTTTCTCTATCCTACCTACTTTCCTGAAGAAAATCCCCAAAATAAGAGATCTCCAAAGAAGGAAAGGGGGAGGGGGACTCCGCTCCCTCTTTCAGTTGGGTGGCGAAATTTACCCGTTAGAAAAAGAAAACAACTAGAAAGACATGAAAAATGAGCAAATGCTGACACCTGCTAGTGGATGAGGATTTTTTTTCTTTTCTTTTTTTAGAAAATCCACCTGTTCAAACAAAATGAAGATAACACAGCTGAAGCAATGAATACTTTACAAAAGGAAACGTGATGAGCGACAATTCCAAAGGACAATGACTTTAAACCACATAGAAATCCAGAATAACTTTGAGAGGATGAATCAACATAATTTCACTCCAAGAAATTTCTCAGGAAAATACAGTAGCGATGACTGAACAAAATTCTGAGGATAGAGACTTAAAGAAGGAACCTTATAAAACGCTCATTTCACAAAAGGAAGCATATGATAAGCAGCAAAAATTTCAAAGGACAATGACCTTAAACTACTAGGAAATGCAGAAGAACCTTGAGAGCATGAATCAACTTAATTTCAACTTAATTTCACTTCAAGAACTTTCTCAGGAAAATATAGCAGAGATGATTAAATATAATTTTGAGGATAGAGACTTGAAGATGGAACCATATAAAATAAAAAAATAAGATTTAATCCAAATGGGAAATATTTTAATACGTCTAAACAACTTTGAAGATAAGGAAAAAAAATGAGAAAAAAATCACTTCAGGGAAACAAATGATGCAGCAAAACATATTGATTAAGAAAGACAACGACCAGAGAAAAAAGATTAAAATGAAACTGCAGGAAAAAGGAGCATATCAGAAAGAATACTTCAAAAAGAAACATTTGTTTGAATATGGCTAAGAAATTGGAAAATTTTGAAATATACTACTCTTGTTGTTGTTGTTAGTTGCGAAGTCGTGTCCAACCCATCACGACTCCATGGACAACATTCCACCAGGCCTTCCTGTCCTCTACTATCTTCTGGAGTCCATTTAAGCTCACGCCTATTGCTTCAGTGACTCCATCCAGCCACCTCATTCTCTGTCGTCCCCTTCTTCTATTTCCCTCAATCTTTCCCAGCATTAGGCTCTTCTCCAGTGAGTCCTTCCTTCTCATTAGGTGGCCAAAGTATTTGAGTTTTAGCTTCAGGATCTGGCCTTTTAAAGAGCAGTCAGGGTTGATCTCCTCTAGGACTGACCGGTTTGATTGCCTTGCAATCCAAGGGACTCGCAGGAGTCTTCTCCAGCACCACAGTTCAAAGGCCTCAATTCTTTGGCGCTCAGCCTTTCTTATGGTCCAACTTTCACTGCCATACATTGCAACTGGGAAGACCATAGCCTTGACTATACGCACTTTTGTTGACAGGGTGATGTCTCTGCTTTTTAGTATGCTGTCTAGATTTGCCATTGCTTTCCTCCCGAGGAGCAAGCGTCTTTTAATTTCTTGGCTACAGTCCCCATCTGCAGTGATCTTGGAGCCCAGGAAAATAAAATCTGTCACTACCTCCATTTCTTCCCCATCTATTTGCCAGGAATTGAGAGGGCCAGATGCCATGATGTTGGTTTTCTTAATGTTTAGTTTCAACCCAAGTTTTGCACTCTCCTTCACTCGCAACAAGAGGCTCTTTAGTTCCTCTTCACTTTCTGCCATTAGAGTGGTATCATCTGCATATCTTAGGTTGTTGATATTTCTTCCGGCAATCTTAATTCCAACTTTTGATTCATCTAGCCCTGCCTTTCTCATGATGTGCTCTGCATATAAGTTAAATAGGCAATGTGACAGTATACAGCCTTGCCGGACTCCTTTCCCAATTTTGAACCAATCAGTGGTTCTATGTCCAGTTCTCACTGTTGCTTCTTGGCCCGCATATACGTTTCTCAAGAGACAAATAAGATGGTCTGGTACGCCCATCTCTTTATGGACTTGCCAGAGTTTGTTATGATCCACACAAAGGGAAATTTTTTTCTTTTTTTTTCTTCCTCTTAATATAATTGTCTTTTTTTTCTTTTTTCCCCTATTCTTCTAAGTTGAAATGATTTAAACAAAAGTAAACGTTTTAGCTATTTAAATGTGATAAGAAAAATATAAAAAATGTTTTGAATGAGATTTAAAGGATTAGATTATTAGAACTATTGAATGGAATGTTCAAAGTTTAAATAGATTAAATACATTCTTAGCTATGGTTAAAAAGAATGAGAAATTGAGGGAATAAATATATATTAAATTAGGAGAAATACATATTTTCATATGTTATTTTTTGTATGCTAGTACGCTTGTCTTTTTTTTCCTCTTCTCTTCTTTTTTGTTTCTCTTCTTTCTCTCTTTCTACTTTTTTTTGCTTATTAAGAAATATAAAAGCATAAGAGGGTTTATATGGAAAAAAACGAACTAAATCCACTAATGTAAATATAGTTGAATGTTGAAATGACTGTTATTTGTAATAACATTTAGAATTTGGAGGGAGAAATAAGCTGCTCTTTTTTGTTTCTTTTTTACTTATTGATTGGGAAATATAAAAGCATGAGAGGGTTTGTATGGAAAAAAACAGAATGAAATCCACCAATGTAAATATAGTTAAGTGTTAAAAAGATTGTCACTTGTAAAAATATTTAGAATTTGGGGGGGAAAATAAGCTGAATAAACATGGTGACAGGATTTATGATAAGGCAACTAAAACGATACACAGGATTATTGAAACTATATATTTAACTGTTGTTAAAATTGTCTTAATCTAATGTTTTGCAAAGAAATATACATTGGGGAAAGGGGAAATCAAATGAAATTAACATATGGAATATAGATTATAGAAATTAATTGTTAAGGACTGTCTTACAAATGTTACCCAGACAACATTCTATTTTATAATGATTTATGTTATGTTAAAAAATTCTAATATTTACAAAAAAAATTGGGCTAAAGGTTCTAATCTACGTTTACCCATAGAACCTTGACATGTGATGGTGGCTAATCATTCCCACTAGCACCAAAAAGGATTGTTGTGGGGCAAAACAGGAGGAAGGAGTTTTATGTATGGTGACTGAGTTTCTGAAAGAAAATTGGAATGTAAAGGTAAATGTATTAATAAGTAGTCCTTGCTTAGTAACTACTTGTTCAGCAATTGTTTAAAGCTGCAGAAGTTCTGAATGAGTATTATTTACAATTGGTTCTCAAAGTTCTGGCTGTAGCACAGCCCCCATAATTGATTGTGATCTGTGGGCTTGGCAACTGGCTCACACTTACATTGGTTGCAACACCATTATGTGATATGTGATTGTTATTTTCCCCCTTCCTTGCCACTTCCCACAACCAAGCCAACAGGAAAGCTGTCAGGTAACTTGCAAGTTGTTCTATCAGTCTCTTCCACCTGGTAGCAACCCCAGCCAAAATCGCATACATCCCTGCAACAATGTACATCTTGCCCCACCCAGTAGCAGCTACCTTCAGATCAAACAAGTTTGTGCACCCTACTGCAGACGTGTATACTTTCCCTCATCTGGAAGCAACCACTTACCTTTCTGCTGGCCTGCTTGTGAGTCACCTGGGACTTACAACTTACAGAACTGCAGTCCCAATTATTGTTATTAAGTGAGAATTACCCATGTATTATAAATCTTAAGGATAAACTTTAAAGTAAAAAAAACCCTCACTGCTAAAATGTCACATTAATATTTTTTAAACTTTACCCTCATAATATATAGCAAGTTACTATGTGTCCGTAGCATTAACAGTATAATAATCATTTACTAGAATATGAGATCTGATTACCTGATCCTGATCCCGAAGTGGTCATATCATAAATTAAATCTTTTAAAGTAGTTCCCTCAGATATAAATGGTCGCTCCATTGAAGGATCTTCTTCACTTGGAACTCGATGGTGTAAGAATGTACGATTATGGCAGATATAAAGAATCAACATAAGTGAAATACAAAGAAAACAAACTGGGCCAGCAATGGCAGCAGCTAATTCCACTGGTCCTAGGGTAGAAGAAAACTTCCCTATTATAGGACCTAAGGATGTAAAAAGGGAACACAATTGATAAAACAAAGAACTCATTAAATACTATATTGAGAACTTGATATTGTGTGAAATGAAAGAAAACAAAACTGTGTTTTATAGATATCTTTGATAATAGTAAATTCTCCCAGCTATCCATTTTCTGCTGGTAAAAAAAAAAGATTACCTGGTGTTGGAACTGGAAGATCTATTTTATTGCATAAGTCTTTATCACAGCAATGAGGCACTGTAATTACTCCTTTACTTGTTGAAACAGCACAAACAAATGGCCTGTCTCTGGGAAATAGATCAACTTCTGCAATACACATACTATTGTGTATAATTTTGTTTCTATTCCGTGTCACTGAAGTAATGCAGAGTCCATCTGTTGTACATGTGAAGTTATCTTTTGTACAGTGACGACAATAACACTGCAAGGCTGTTTAAAAGAAAAATGTTTAATATTAGTGATGTTTTAAATAGTTAAATATCTCAAATAATTAAAATAATGGCATAAAAAGGCATTAAACTCAAATTTATTTCGTAAATAGCTGTATTCTATTGGAAATCTATGTATTCTACTGATATACTTAGGGACAAAATGGCTCAACAAGTTTTCACATGAAAACTCCTTCTATCACAGTTCTGGTCAATTGACATTTAATAGGAAAAAAACAGCATTCCACATGTTTTTCTTTAGTATAAACTATATTACCATTATCATTTAAAGAATGGTAAACTGAATTCTGCAGGGACACGGTGGCTCAGTGGGTTAGGATGCTGAGCTTGTCGATCAGAAGATCGGCAGTTTGGCGGGTCGAATCCCGAGTGCCGTGTAACAGAGTGAGCGCCTGTTACTCGTCCCAGCTTCTGCCAACCTAGCAGTTCGAAAGCACATAAAAATGCAAGTAGAAAAATAGGGACCACTACGGTGGGAAGGTAACAGCGTTCCGTGCGCCTTTGGCGTCTAGTCATGCCGGCCACATGACCATGGAGACGTCCTCGGACAAGCCCTGGCTCTTCGGCTTTGAAACGGAGATGAGCACCGGCCCCTAGAGTCGGAAACGACTAGCACGCATGTGCGGGGGAACCTTTACCTTTACCTTACCTTTAAACTGAATTCTATAGATTTGGGATTAGATTCCTATACCTATATGTGTACATATACGTATGTGTGTCTCTTTGTGTGTGCGTACGTGTGTGTGAGCGAGTAAACCATCTCGTCCAGGCCTTTCACTTATTTTTGTCTTTTTAAAATGTCTTTACAAACTTATGCTGAGGTACAATTCTCAAGAAGCTAATTTTCTAATAGCATATGCAGAATTTGAAGGGAACAAAATCAAATCAAATCTTTATTACAGTCAAGACTAGCATAAGAAAGATAGGGCACGAAAGAATAAAAAGCATCAAAAGTACATCAAAATAAAAAGTACACATAAAAAAGAGAAGATGGGTGTAGGGAAAATGGCAAACTACAACTATTATTACAAAACACTCTAGAATGACAAACTTCAATAGATATTTTTAAAACTGATTTATGGCACAGATCACCTTCTGGCAGATTTTAAGTGCTGCTATGCAGAACCTTGGAAACATTGGTATCTGAAAGCACCAGGATATTTGTATATTTGTATACATTTGTATATTTGTGTATATTGTGTATATTTGTCCAATGTGCCATGGTTAACATTAAGAAAACCAAGATCATGGCATCCGGCCCTCTCAATTCCTGGCAAATAGATGGGGAAGAAATGGAGGTAGTGACAGATTTTATTTTCCTGGGCTCCAAGATCACCGCAGATGGGGACTGCAACCAAGAAATTAAAAGACGCTTGCTCCTGGGGAGGAAAGCTATGGCAAATCTAGACAGCATACTAAAAAGTAGACATCACCCTGCCAACAAAAGTACCTATGGTTTTCCCAGTTGCAATGTATGGCTGCGAAAGCTGGACCATAAGAAAGGCTGAGTGCCAAAGAATTGAGGCCTTTGAACTATGGTGCTGGAAAAGACTCCTGTGAGTCCCTTGGACTGCAAGGCGATCAAACCGGTTAGTTCTAGAGGAGACCAACCCTGACTGCTTTTTAGAAGACCAGATCCTGAAGTTGAAAATCAAATACTTTGGCCACCTAAAGAGAAGGATGGACTCACTGGAGAAGAGCCTAATGCTGGGAAAGGTTGAGGGCAAGAGAAGAAGGGGACGACAGAGAATGAGGTGGCTGGATGGAGTCACTGAAGCAGTAGGCGTGAGCTTAAATGGACTCCAGAAGATGGTAGAGGACAGGAAGGCCTGGAGGAATGTTGTCCATGGGGTCGAGATGGGTCGGACATGACTTTGCAACTAGTAACAAAGCCCTGATTATTTATAGTAGTAAGATGAGTCTAATACAAATATCTTTGTACTACAGGCAGTGGAGAAGGACATGTTCTATTGTTTTTACATGTCCAGAGCCATAGAGACATTATTTCTATGTGCAGGGGATCTTCCTGAATTAGCCTTCAAGGTTAGCTTAAGGGGAGCTGGAGGGGAGCATTTATTCATTTGATTGCTATCTCTCCACAACTGATCTCAGTGCTTTAAATACAGTCATGGCCAAAATTGTTGGCACCCCAGAAATTTTTCCAGAAAATCAAGTATTTCTCACAGAAAAGTATTGCAGGAACACGTTTTGCTATACACAGGTTTATTCCCTTTGTGTGTATTGGAACACAACAAAAAGGGAGGGGAAAAAGCAAATTGGACATGTCAAACAAAACTCCAAAAATGGGCCGGACAAAATTATTGGCACCCTTTCAAAATGGTGGGTAAACAAGATTGTTTCAAGCATGTGATGCTCCTTTAAACTCACCTGGGGCAAGTAACAGGTGTGGGCAATATAAAAATCACACCTGAAAGCAGATAAAAAGGAGAGAAGTTCACTTAGTCTTTGCATTGTGTGTCTGTGTGTGCCACACTAAGCATGGACAACAGAAAGAGGAGAAGAGAACTGTCTGAGGACTTGAGAACCAAAACTGTGGACAAATATCAACAATCTCAAGGTTACAAGTCTATCTCCAGAGATCTAGATTTGCCTTTGTCCACAGTGCGCAACATTATGAAGAAGTTTGCAAACCATGGCACTGTAGCGAATCTCCCTGGTCGTGGACAGAAGAGAAAAATTGATGAAAGGTTGCAACGCAGGATAGTCCGGATGGTGGATAAGCAGCCCCAAACAAGTTCCAAAGGAATGCAAGCTGTCCTGCAGGCTCAGGGAGCATCAGTGTCAGCGCAAACTATCCGTCGACATTTAAATGAAATGAAACGCTATGGCAGGAGACCCAGGAGGACCCCACTGCTGACACAGAGACATAAAAAAGCAAGATTACAGTTTGCCAAAATGTACTTGAGTAAGCCAAAATCCTTCTGGGAAAACGTCTTGTGGACAGATGAGACCAAGATAGAGCTTTTTGGTAAAGCACATCATTCTACTGTTTACCGAAAACAAAATGAGGCCTACAAAGAAAAGAACACAGTGCCTACAGTGAAATATGGTGGAGGTTCAATGATGTTTTGGGGTTGTTTTGCTGCCTCTGGCACTGGGTGCCTTGAATGTGTGCAAGGCATCATGAAATCTGAGGATTACCAAAGGATTTTGGGTTGCACTGTAGAGCCCAGTGTCAGAAAGCTGGGTTTGCATCCAAGATCTTGGGTCTTCTAGCAGGACAATGACCCCAAACATACGTCAAAAAGCACCCAGAAATGGATGGCAAGAAAGCGCTGGAGAGTTCTGAAGTGGCCAGCAATGAGTCCAGATCTGAATCCCATTGAACACCTGTAGAAAGATCTTAAAATTGCTGTTGGGAAAAGGCGCCCTTCCAATAAGAGAGACCTGGAGCAGTTTGCAAAGGAAGAGTGGTCCAAAATTCCAGGTGAGAGGTGTAAGAAGCTTATTGATGGTTATAGGAAGCGACTGATTTCAGTTATTTTTTCCAAAGGGTGTGCAACCAAATATTAAGTTAAGGTTGCCAATAATTTTGTCCGGTCCATTTTTGGAGTTTTGTTTGACATTATGTCCAATTTGCTTCTTTTCCTCCCTTTTTTGTTGTGTTCCAATACACACAAAGGGAATAAACCTGTGTATAGCAAAACATGTGTTCCTGCAATACTTTTCTGTGAGAAATACTTGATTTTCTGGAAAAATTTCTGGGGTGCCAACAATTTCAGCCATGACTGTATAATAAAAAGGCAATATAAAAAGGGAAAAATTAAAAAGATACATTATGAATTCCTTGTACATAAATGTTCTCTAGAACAATTTCTTTTAGAACATGGCCAGAGTAGGAGCTGATTTAGCCTCAATTCCAGAGAAATGTAGCCACCACCAAAACTACAATAGCCTTGATTTCCCAGAAATGGGGAATGATTAGATGTTTTTCCAACAAAGACCCAATGGTCAGATCAATTTCAGTAGGATGACAAGGTCTTTCAGGTAACCAACAGCATTAAGGGCTCTGTAGTTACAGTAAGATTAATTTTAAATCTAGGCCATCAAATCCCTCTGCTGCTTTGGTTAGGAATCAAAATTAAAGTATTCATGACATTAACTCATCCATCCACCTGACTGCTGAATTATTCTTACTCATAGTCCTTCTTAATGATGGTAACTGGGTCTGGAATTTCCATCCCTAATGATGTCACATGAGCCTTGGTGGAGCAGTGGGCTAATGCCTCCTTAAGTAACACCAGCTGCCTGCAATTAGTGCAGGTTCGCATCCCACCAGGCTCAAGGTTGACTCAGCCTTCCATCCTTCCGAGGTAGGTAAAATGAGGACCCAGATTGTTGGGGGCAATAAGCTGACTTTGTAATAATGCCGCTTGGGGGTGTGTGTGAAAGCCCTAACAAGCAGGCATATACATAGAATGAAGGCTACTGCTAAGCTTGTAAGCCGCCCTGAGTCTTCGGAGAAGGGCGGGATATAAATGTAATAAAAAAAGTACATTGCTTAATCACAGCAATCCCAGAAGTCCCTATCACCATCATTAAGCAAGGACTGCATCTGACCATGACTTGTGACTTCCTGCCAGCTTCCCATAAGCCACACCAAGAGGGAAACTGGCAGAAGTCAGAAGTCCTATGCTACTCAGAAACAGGAGTATGGATGAATAGGTGCTACAGAGTGAAGACAAGTGGAGACTGTGTGCTGTAGTGTGAGTGCATGTTGGTGACTGAGGGGATGCTGCTGTACCTGTTTAATGCATAGGGGAAAGGTGCTGCAGACTGCATAAGTTCATGGAGGCAAGGGAGAGGTGCTACAGGGAAAGTGGATGTGTGTGGGGAGGTTGTGCAACAGTGCAAATAAGCACCATGGAGTACAGATGTGCGCTCATTAGAGTATGAGATCCACTCTCCATGGTGGGGCTGCTTGAAAGAAACCTTCCTTGCCAGCTTCCTATTGTCTTAGCTTGTAGGAAGCCAGCAGGGAAGGTCAGATGATATGCCAACAAGATATTTCAACCTTCACTAAATGCAAGCCAATTGCCAAACACCCTAAAATGGTTTGTGTGAATGACCTTGGGAACAAAGAAACAACAAAAGAAATGATTAAATAAAAAACAGCTGAACTCACAGCACGAATTTAACCCTTAATAGTTTTTTGGGTTGTAAAGAAGAAGGGGGAAGAGATGTACTTTTAGACATGCAAGTTTTTGTTAATATTGCTTTACAATAAATTAGCTCATCTGTCCCTGTTTGCTGCCTGATCTACTTCATAAAGATGACACACCCAAATCACAATCAGATGACCATGAGGATGCTTGGATAGCTGGAATTTCAAGGAACAATTGTAACTACCGTTCATTTAGTGCCATTGCAACTTAGAACAATTGTTGAAAGTGTGGCTGTTGAGAACTATCTATACCAGATATGCCAAACTCGCGATGTCACATGATGTCATGCAACATATCAGGACGGTTTTGCCATTGCCGGCAATGGGGTGGGCGCGGCTTCTGCATGACTCATACGGCCCGCGGGCCAGCAGTTTGACACCCCTGACTTATACTATTAGGATATATAATAAGTTGCTTCAGAAACTAGCATATGATGCAGTGTGGCAGCAACAATTAACAATGGATAGTAAGCAAACTTCCATTGGATTTGATTGTTAGTCATGCACTAACGTTTGATGTATTAACACAACAATGTTTCTCAATATTTTCTATGCCGTGTTTATTGCAATCTCAAAATTTGTGTTAATCAAACTTAATATCAACAAATTAACAAATTAATTAACAAATTATATACAATTTAAAATTATATTAGATACTTAGGAATGTCATCTGAACAGATTTTAAAAGGGTTATTTAGAACATCTCAGAATATTATCCTGATTTGTATGAAATTATTTTGTGAAAATTTTCTAATTAAAAATGTTTAGCAGGGAAGCACAACTATTTTGTTTAGCAGGGAAGCACAACTATTATATATCCTTGAGCAAAGAACAGTATAATACATTACTTCAATCTGAGATGCTTGTCACCTTCTATGAAGCACACAGTTTTGTATACCCATAGAATGAGAATGAGGAGGAACGAAACACCAATGAGCCTTGGCAATGAATGGGGCGCCAAATATCACAACCAATCACCCTTATAAATGAATGAATGAACCTTTATTGTCAAAGTACAACCATGTACACATTGAGATTGGCAGAGTCCCCACCCCCCAGCTTACAGTGACACAAACCCTCCATCTTATTACACCATGTGAACTAATTGCACAACACACCGGCCTCACAAGTCAATTATGCATAGTTTATAAAAATTATTTCCCGTTCAAAAGCCTAACAGCCCATGGATAAAAGCTGTTTTTCAGCCTGTTGGTGCAGCTGGCTATACTCCTATATCTCCTACCCGATGGTAGGAGAGTAAAGAGATACCATCCAGGGTGTGAGTCATCCCTGAGAATTTTCCTCACTCTTCCAAGGCAGCGAGCCCTGGCGATGTCATCCAGTGGTGTCAGGGGACAGCCTACAATGTCTTGTGCTGTGCTCACCACCCTCTGTAATACCTTCCTATCCGCAGCTGTCAGACCAGCATACCAAACCACAATACCATACGAGAGGATGCTCTCTATAGTAGACCGGTAAAAGAGGGTCATAAGCCATTGTTCTACCCTGTTTTTCCGCAAGACCCTGAGAAAGTGAAGCCTCTGTTGGGCCTTTCTGGCCATCTGGGTTGTATTAACTTTCCAGGTCAGATCTTCGCAGAGGTAGACTCCCAGAAATTTAAAGGAGGAAACTCTCTCCACACAGTCCTCCCCGATGTAAAGTGGGGCAGGTTCCTCCTTTTTCCTCCGGAAGTCTAGCACCATCTCTTTCGTCTTGCCGATGTTCAGGTGCAAGTTGTTGTTACAACACCATATAGATAGTTTTTGTACCTCCACCCTGTATGCCATCTCATCCCCACCTTCAGGAATCTTTTATCAGAGGATGCACTACATAGATGTATGGTAACTAGGTTGCTATAGTTGTCATAAAAATGAAAAAAACTGAAGAGCAATGTCAGCGAACCCAATATTTAGAAAAGTCCTCATCCTCCTTCAAATGATGTATAAAAAGATTAAGAACTCAATCTTTAGTAATTATGCTTAGTATTCTTTAAGATTTCATATAATTAGAATGCAGAATAATTAGAATAATTAGTCTTAATATCAGGATAATGACAACAGCTGCAGATGGACATGAGATGTTTAAAATCAACAAGGAGGAAATTGAATTAGTTTGAGAATTTATCTTCCTTGGATCCAAAATTGTTCACAGTGGCAGTTCTATTCCTGAAATCAAACGTACTGCAATGAATAAAATTTGGAAAAGCAGCTATTGATATAAATATAAAAAGCAGGCTAATTACAGCAACAGTCTTCCCTATAATGATTTATGGGTATGAGAACTGGACACTAAGAATGGCTGATCAAAAAAGAATGTACACCTCTGAACTGTGGTGCTGATCATAAATTATCACATAATCACTAGAAGTGAAAATCATAAGACTACATCATTTACTTTGGCCATCTCATGCTTGCAAATTCATTGAAGAAGGCAATGATACTAGGCATAGTTAGTGAAACAACTGGAAGGGGCAAGCAAAGAATGTGGTGACTTCATAAAATCAAATCTGATTCAAAGTTGACCAACAATTGAAAGAAACTGTGCTTGACAGGGTAGCATGGAGAGCACTTGCCTATAAAGTTACCAAGAGTCAGACATGACTAAATAGTTAAAACATTCATTTAATGTAAAAACTTAAAAGAAAACCTTATTATTGCCTAATAACATACTAAATTCTGTCTTGCAAGCTTTCTGCATTAACAATATATGAACTGATAAATTATTAAATTGCCAAGTATCAACTTTTTGGTAATATAATGAAAACAGTCTTATCAGTGAGATGGGTGGCATATGAATTCAATAAACAAATAAAATGTTGTAGATTATAGGCACCACTAACTGGTATTAAACATTGCAAAAAGCTGAAGGCAACAATTGGTGTCAGATATCTAATAACTTTGAGAGTGAATTGATAAAGAAATCAGAGTCTATAATTCCTACCGTCGGTCCTCAGATAGGAAGAACATCTATATTAATAAATACCTACCATCTGCCCTATCCTGCAAAGACTGAAAATGTGAAGATACAGGGAGGAGGAATTCGGGCCCTCCTTGCCTGCACAAGATTTATTCCAGATGGTAGAGTTTCTACGAATATAATGGCAATATTCCATGCTGAACAAAGCAAACAGCAAAACATTTATGCACTGTTAAATTTTCATTTTTATGGGATTCTTTTGAAAGAAAACAGAGATGGCGAGCTCTTTTTGATGACCTTTTGTTTGCTCGCCTGCTTCGGGCACAGTGGAATGATAGAACGAAAACACTATATTACTCCATCCGCTACAATTATGGTTAAAGAAAGCCGCTAAATTGTTGAGCAGCTATTGTCCAATCTGCCGCCGTAGCGGTTCATTGTCGATGAAACCCGCACTCTCCTTCAGCCATCTCCCAGCACTCTATTCCCCAGCTTTCTTAGTCCTGGGCAGTTGCAAAAGCGCCATGTTCCTCAAAGGGAACAGAAGGGGCTCCCAATCTGGTTCATTTTAAATCATACGCGACTCACCCGTTGCTGCTTCAGGAAGAAAGAAAAGAAGCAACCCAGTTGTTGTTGTCATCGTCAAAGCAACTGAACACCAAAAACTTGCAAGGAAGGCCTGTAACAACCTCCGAAAAGAGACTGCTAGCGCCGCCATTGTCCCGTCCAAATACAACCTTCTCTTCCCCGCGCAAGCAGCTCGTAGAAACAAACACAACCCTGGGGCGCCGCATCCAAAACTCTCTCACTTTTTCCGAACCTCCCTCCTGCGCGACAGACAAAACAGTAACGCTTCCTCCTTTCCAGACACCGACTAAATACAAAGTAATTCATCTAGCAAGCAACGTCATTTACTGATTGGGCAATTCCGTCACGAGGTTTCAACCGCATTCCTCCCGCCTTCTTCTTTTCTTGCTATAGCAGAAAAAAAGTGCAGAACGAACTTCCAAGTTCGAAGTCAGAGAAGAAGGCCTATAATGAAATACTTAATTGAAGTGTGTGAGTCCTTGCCCCAGAAAAGAAAAAAGAACGAGTACGTGTTCTACATTAAGAAAAGTTTGTAAAGTGCTTTCTTCTCACATTTTTAATTATTTCCTTAAAGTTATAAGCAGGGCTTTTTTTGTCATAAGAACGCTTAGAACGGAGTTCCGGCACCTTTTTTGGATGGAACATTGTAGGGTAGGCAAGGCGGGTTGTATGACATTTGTGAGTTCCGGCACCTTTTTCTTTTACAAAAAAAGCACTGGTTATAAGCAATTTATAACTAACAATTTTATTATGTGGTCAGAGACCCATTAAAACTACAAGGAGGCCAAAGACCATGTTTTCCAACAAAGCAAGACATTAAAATATTGTTAAAGCTATTAAGATTAGTAAAAAGGTGATAAAATTAAAAATATCAAAAAGGTATAAATACCCTAGGGTAACAATTTTTGAATTCTAAGCTGTTCAGAGTCATTAGTTGAGATGGCTGTCTATAGAAATTAAACCAGCTTAAGGAAAACGAGAATAAAACAGTTGCAACAGCAATACTGTCCAAAACAGCAATAAAAGTTAAGAATGTAGCTACTGTATATCTAAAACAAATTAACTGAGTCACCAGTTGATAAATCTGTACAACTGGGCTAAACAATTTGGTGACTGTTTAGTGTAGTGGCTAAGTTATCAGAATAGAAACTTAAAATCCTTGCCAAAAAAACTGCGAAGACTTGCCCAGATCTGAAAGACATTTGCAAATTCAAAGTATACTCATCTTCTTGTTGTTGCTAGTTGCGAAGTCGTGTCCGACCCATCGCGACTCCATGGACAACGTTCCTCCAGGCCTTTCTGTCCTCTACCATCTTCTGGAGTCCATTTAGGCTCACGCCTACTGCTTCACTGACTCCATTCAGCCACCTCATTCTCTGTCATCCCATTCTTCTCTTGCCTTCAACCTTTCCCAGCATTAGGTTCTTCTCCAGTGAGTCCTTCCTTCTCATTAGGTGGCCAAAGTATTTGATTTTCAGCTTCAGGATCTGGCCTTCTAAAGAGCAGACAGGGTTGATCTCCTCTAGGACTAACCGGTTTAATCGCCTTGTAGTTCAAGGGACTCGCAGGAGTCTTCACCACCATAGTTCAAAGGCCTCAGTTCTTTGGCGCTTAGCCTTTCTTATGTTCCAAGTATCACAGCCATACATTGCAACTGGGAAGACCATAGCCTTGACTATATGCACTTTTGTTGGCAGGGTGATGTCTCTGCATTTTAGTGTGCTGTCTAGATTTGCCATAGCTTTCTTCCCCAGGAGAAAGCGTCTTTTAATTTCTTGGCTGCAGTCCCCATTTGTGGTGATCTTGGAGCCCAGGAAAATAAAATCTGTCACTACCTCCATTTCTTCCCCATCTATTTGCCAGGAATTGAGAGGGCCAGATGCCATGATGTTGGTTTTCTTAATGTTTAGTTTCAACCCAAGTTTTGCACTCTCCTTCTTCACCCGCAACAAGAGGCTCTTTAGTTCTTCTTCACTTTTTGCCATTAGAGTGGTATCATCTGCATATCTTAGGACTTAGGTTGTTGATATTTCTCCCGGCAATCTTAATTCCAACTTTTGATTCATCTAGGCCTGCCTTTCTCATGATGTGCTCTGCATATAAGTTAAACAGGCAGGGTGACAGTATACAGTATACAACTCCTTTCCCAATTTTGAACCAATCAGTGGTTCTATGTCCAGTTCTCACTGTTGCTTCTTGACCCGCATATAAGTTTCTCAAGAGAGAAATAAGATGTTCTAGTACTCCCATCTCTTTAAGGACTTGCCACAGTTTGTTGTGATCCACACAATCAAATGCTTTAGCACAGTCAATGAAGTAGAAGTAGATGTTTTTCTGGAACTCCCTAGCTTTCTCCATGATCCAGCGTATGTTGGCAATTTGATCTCTAGTTCCTCTGCCTCTTCGAAATCCTGCCTGTACTTCTGGTAGTTCTTGATCCACATACTGCTGGAGTCTAGCTTGTAGGATTTTAAGCATAACTTTACTAGCATGTGAAATGAGTGCAATGGTGCGATAGTTTGAACATTCTTTGGCACTGCCTTTCTTTGGAATTCCAATCCTGTGGCCACTGTTGAGTTTTCCAAATTTGCTGGCAAATTGAGTGTAGCACTTTTACTGCATCGTCTTTTAAGATTTTGAATAGATCAGCTTGTCATCTCTTGTTTGACCACATCCAGCTTTCCTTGATTCATGGATCTTACATTCCAGGTTCCTATGGAGAAAAAATCTTTACAGCATCGGACTTTCCTTTCACCACCAGATACATCCACAGCTGAGCTTCCTTTCGGCTTTAGCCCAGTTGCTTCATTTTTTCTGGCGCTACTAGTACTAGCCCTCTGCTCTTCCCCAGTAGTATATTGGATGCCTTCCGACCTGAGGGGCTCATCTTCCAGCATCATATCTTTTTGCCTTTTGGTACTGTCCATGGGGTTTTCATGGCAAAAATACTGGAGTGGGTTGCCATTTCCTTCTCCAGTGGATCACGTTTTGTCAGAACTCTCTGCTATGACCTGTCCATCTTAGCTCATAGCTTCATTGAATTACGCATGTCCCTTCGCCATGACAAGGCAGTAATCCATGAAGGGGCCAGAACAAAATACTAATCAGAAAAAGAGAGAGGAAAGGAACATGAGTAAGAGAAATGTATGTTTAAGAATCAGAAGTGAATATATGTGATACTTTAATTTATTAATCTATCTCCCAAGAAACTAAAAATATGAAACAGTTGTGCCCCAATTGTTACAGAAATAATGACCTGACATATTAGAAAAGTGTGCATTCAATTTGTGCCAAATTTGGGGGAAAGTCTTATCTCTGTAGTCATCATTATACAAAGTTGATGTAGTGCAATCACAGCATTTGCAACAATATTTTTTGGGGGGGTTGTGTGACCATAAGTAGCCTAATGTAGAATAAACAACCTAAGCCCATAAATGGAAGGTGGGAGGATCTTAAATTTCCTCTTCCAGAAGCCATCTGTTTTTTTCTATTCTAACAACTATTTTCCAGATCAACATCCTTACTTGATCCATGTATATATGAAAGATAGAGCTCTCTCAGAATTTGTCCTACATTTATGACATTTTAAAAAGTCAAATAGTAAACCAGGGAAACATTTTCAAACATATTTGAAAATGCTCTTGCCCATGTACCAAAAAGATGTGTAATTTCAGCCCTTCTTCTCCTCCTAAGATATATTTTTTTAAAAAAAGAATAATAATAAAATCATAGGACTGGAATCATAGAATCATAGGGCCCTTCCAGTCTAGCCCCTGCCCAAGGCAGGAGTCGTTATTCCATCCCAGACAAATGGTTGTCCAATCTTTTCTTGAAAACCTCCAGTGAGGGAGCATCCACAACATTAGGAGGCAAGCTGTTCCGGCAGAGGCTTGTGGAGCACGGATCCAGCCTCCGCCGGCATGCAGGCAAATCCTGCTAAAGGGCTTTCCCCCCCCCCACACTGGATCCGCGCTCCGCAAGCCTCTGCCGGCGGCAGGGCGCGGATCCAGCAGAAAGAAGCAGGCAGGCAAGGCACGGAGATCCGAAGACCTGCCGAGGTTTGGGGAGGTGCCCAAACCTCCCCAATCATCAGCAGGTCTCCGGATCTCCGTGCCTTGCCTGCCTGCTTCTTTCTGCTGGATCCGCGCCCTGCCGCTGCGGAGCGCGGATCCAGCCTCCGCCGGCGGCGGAGGTCTAGGGGTAGTGGGGGGGGGGCCCGCGGACATAGATGGGCTCAAGTGGAAGCCAAGCAGCCCTCCCGAATCTGGGCTTCTGGACGGAGCAGCCGGTGGTGCGTTTCAAAAAGCCAGATAAGGCAGACAGGGAGATGAAGAGTTCAACCGAGTTTCCTCTTTTGTTCAGGCTCCCCGATCAGACAAAGAACTAGCCAGCGGCAGGTTTCTCCCCTTTTCCCTCCCATCTCTCTTCCCCCAACCCTTGGGTCCCACAGCAACTCACGAACTCCAGCCGCCCCTTCTCCTTCGAAAGGTCTAGATCCCGAGATAAGATATATACAGAAATATACATAAAGAGAGACGGACGCAGGCTGTTGGTTTCTCGCCTCATCCCATGCACGCACGAGGGGGAGAAACAACGCTCTGGGCGGCAGAGTCTAGGAGAAGGAAAAATCGGCCGCAGCCTCGGGGTAGGCTTCTCCGGGGGCGCCGCCGCGATTCTGCAGGGGCCAGGTAGGGAAAACTCGCCGGGGAAAACGGGTGCCGTTGCAGCGCCAGGCGAGTTTAAAAGCAGCGGGTGCAGATGCCTGAACAAAAGAGGAAACTCGGTTGAACTCTTCATCTCCCTGTCTGCCTTATCTGGTCTTTCAAGAGGAGGGTATTCCTTTCACTTCTTGAACTTTCCCAAAGACTTGCAAACTTTTCCAACCATTACTTCCAAGAATCTTTGATGGGGAGAGAAAGCACGGGTGAGCGATGGGGGGGGGGGAAAGCACGGGTGAGCGACTCCGCTCCCTCCCCTCACCTCCGGGCCGGGCTTCTCGCCGGCGGGCTGGCTGGCTGGTGCTGGTCCCCGGGCGAGGAAGCGAGCAAGCGGGCGAGCGGCAGCGGCATTTTCGGGGCGGCACGGGTGAGCGATGGGGAGAGAAAGCACGGGTGAGCGATGGGGGGGGAAAGCACGGGTGAGCGATGGGGGGGAAAGCACGGGTGAGCGATGGGGGGGGAAAGCACGGGTGAGCGACTCCGCTCCCTCCCCTCACCTCCGGGCCGGGCTTCTCGCCGGCGGGCTGGCTGGCTGGTGCTGGTCCCCGGGCGAGGAAGCGAGCAAGCGGGCGAGCGGCAGCGGCATTTTCGGGGCGGCACGGGTGAGCGATGGGGAGAGAAAGCACGGGTGAGCGATGGGGGGGGAAAGCACGGGTGAGCGATGGGGAGAGAAAGCACGGGTGAGCGATGGGGGGGAAAGCACGGGTGAGCGATGGGGGGGGAAAGCACGGGTGAGCGATGGGGGGGGAAAGCACGGGTGAGCGATGGGGGGGGAAAGCACGGGTGAGCGATGGGGGGGGAAAGCACGGGTGAGCGATGGGGAGAGAAAGCACGGGTGAGCAAAAGAAGCAGGCAGGCAAGGCACGGAGATCCGGAGACCTGCTGACGTTTGGGGAGGTTTGGGGAGGTGCGCGCGCACCTCCCCAAATCTCCCCAAACTTCGGCAGGTCTCCGGACGGCGGCGGCTTGGGAGAGGTGCGCGCGATCCTGGAAGCACCGAAGCCTCGGCCGCGCGCAAGTCCTCGGTAAGTTCCGGGCGGTCACTTGCTTCGCGTCTCCTGAGGGAAGGGGGGGCGACTGGAGCGGGCGTGTTTCCTCGCCTGCTGGGCGCCGCGATTTGCCCAGGGAACGCGCGGGCCCCGAATGGCAGCGTGGAACGAGGAAGCGGACAGCCAGGGCTTCCCCGAGAGCCGCGGCCACACAGGGTATTCCTGTGTATTCAGGCTTGCAAAATGGCGGATCGAGCCTCTGCTGGCGGCGGAGGCTTGCAGAACGGCGGATCGGCTTATACTCGAGTCACGAACTTTTTCCAGTTTTTGGGGGTGAAAATGGGGGTCTCGGCTTATACTCGAGTCGGCTTATACTCAAGTATATACGGTAACTTGTTTTTTGCATTTGTCTTTACACAAAAGGAAGAAAAAACAGTCCAACCTATAAAAAACAATAGTTAGGAATACATGTTAAACTAGACAAGAAAATGATAAGAGAACACCTCTCCACCTAGATGTGTTCAAATCACCAGGACCAGATGGATTACACCTCAAGATTCTGAAGGAACTGGCAGACATGACCTCGGAACCAGTGAACCATATTTTTCAAAGATCCTGGAGCACCAGGGATCTATCAGAGGACAGAAAAAGGGCTGATGTAGTTCCCATCTTCAAAGAAAGGGGAAAAAATGGAACCCGAAAACTACAGACCTGTCAGCTTAACATCAGTATCTGGGGAAAAACTGGAAAAGTAATCAAGCAACAAATCTCTGAACATGTAGAGCAGGGGTCTGCAGCCCACTATCGGGCCATGGCCTATTTGAAATCAGGCCCCATGGGAGGCGAGCTGGCAGGCATGCCAATGCATAGCTCAACATGAGTGCACAGCTCAACTCATGTGAGCAGCAGGTCGGTGCGCATGTTTGCACACACAGCTTGAGTTGAATTAAGTTGTGAGTTGAGTTGCACATGTTGTTCATGCTGGCCCGCTGCTCATGCAGCCTGGTTCCCCTCTTTCTCCCAGCCAGGCCACTAAACTGCAAAGGTTGGAGATCGCTGATCTAGAGGCAAACAAAGTCATAACCAGATGCCAACAGTGAAAAACAGATCATACCAAACAAATCTTATTTCATTGTTGTGACAAAATTAGTGGATCAGAGAAATGCTGTGGATATAATTTACTTGGACTTCAGCAAGGCATCTGATAAAGCAGACCACAATCTACTAGTTAAGATAGAAAAAATGTGGATTAGACAGCATCAGATGGATTCATAACTGCATGCAACATGTAGACCTTAATGGAACTGCATCTACATGGAGGGAAGTATGCAGCGGGATACCCCAAGGCTCTGTCTTATACCTATACTCTTCCATATCTTGATCAATGATTTAGATGAGGGGATAGATGGGGAACTCATCAAATTTGGAGATGACAACAACCTAGCAGAAATAGCCAACACTCCAAAAGATACAGAAGGATCTTGAACATTGGGCCCTATCTAACAAAATGAAATTCAGTGGTGAAAAAAGTAAGATTCTACATTTAGGTAAGAAAAACCAAATGCACAGGTGATACCTGGCTCAATAGTAGTATCTGCAAGAGGGATCTTGGAGTCCTAGTGGACAATCATTTAAATATGAACTAGCAGGGTGTTGCAGCTATCAAAAAAGCCAATACAGTCCTAGGCTGTATTAACAGAGGGACAGAATCAAGATCACATGAAGTATTAGTACTAGTTTATAATGCCTTGATAAGACCATACTTGGAATACTGCATCCAGGTTTGGATGCCACGATATAAAAAAGATGGGGGACAAAACATATAAAGAATGGTTGCAGGAATTGGGTATGTATAGTTTAATGAAATGAAGGACTAAGGGTGACATGATAGCAGTGTCCCAATATTTAAAGGGTTGCCCTAAAGAAGAGGGGTTAACCTATTCTCCAAAGCGCCTGAAGGCAGGACAAGAACAATAGATGGAAACTAATCAAGGAGAGAAGCAACCTGGAACTAAGAAGAAATTTCTTGACAGTTAGAACAATTGCAGGCAGTCCTCGACTTAACAACAGTTCATTTAGTGACTATTCAGTTACACAATACTGAAAAGTGACTTATGAATGTTTTTCATACTTGCAATGATTGCGGCATTCCCATGGTCACATGAACAAAATGCAGATGCTTGGTAATTTATATTTATGATGGTAGAAGTGTTCAAGGGTCATGTGATCCCCTTTTATGACCTTCTGACAAGCAAAATCAATGGGGAAGCCAGATTCAATTAACAACTGTGTTATTAACAACTGCAGTGATTCACTTAACAACTGTGGCAAGAAAGGTTGTAAAGTGGGGCAAAACTCACTTAACAAATGTCTCACTTAGCAACAGAAATTTGGGGCTCAATTGTGGTTGTAAATCAAGGACTGCCTGTAATCAGTGAAATGACTTCCCTGCAGAAATTGTGGGTGTTCCAATACTGGAGACTTTTAAGAAGAGTTTAGACAACCATTTGTCTGAAATGATATAGATTTCCTGCCTGAGCAGGAGGTTGAACTTACTAAAGGCCTCCAAGATCACTTCAAATTCTATTGTTCTGTTATTCCTATAGTTATTTCAGTGCCACATGGTCAGTTCTGTATTCGAATTAATTGCCTCCACAGATACCGATTCTCCAGTTCTGTTTTTTGTGGTATACAGTAAGTAATGAATGTGAATGATTTGTCAAACTCTGAAGCTTGTAGCACAGAAAAATCATTGTGAGTTGCTTTCAGTTTCTCAAACTCATCCTAGCATTCCTCAGAACAATCAGTTTGTTCTTCAGGATTAACTCTAGCAACGGTCCTGAAATTTGGCTGTACTTGGCCACAAATCTTTGACAGTAACCAGCAAGCCTCAGGAATGAATGCTCATATCTTTTCTTTGTAAGATAGGAGAACTTCTGGACAGCCTGTAAATTTTTCTACAGCGTTGATATAGCACTACAGCTTACCCTCTGTCCCAAATATACCACCTGACTTTAATCAATTTTTTAATCCCCTCCAAATTGAATTGCTTGGGATATTAGATGCAAACTGCATCTCTTTCTCATAGATATATATTGAATATCTGAGCCCATCTGACAAGCAACCTGGAATATCATAAGTGTCTGGTATAATGTTTTACATCCACAATAACTACTCAGATCGCCTCAGCTTTAATTCATTCACTGCAAATTAAATTAATGTTCTAATAGAATAAATAGGCTCAATATCTCTTTAAATAGCTTGAGCATCTATTTGCCCAATATTGGAACTTCCACAACTTTTTTCCTCCTTTTTTAAAATGGATATCTGTGATGTAGGAATGATCTTTTACAATCCTTATATTCCTGTGCATATAATTTCAGAAATTAAAATACTCAGTGCTTTTTTTCTAAAAAAAAAAAAAAGGTGCCGGAACTCAGAGGTGCTGTCACTGGGAGCAATGCCGGTGTCTTGCTACGGCGCTGCCGCCCGTCTTTTGCACCCCCGCCCCTGCGGCTCAGAGCCACACGCTGCAGGGATTCCCCTCCCCACAGCTGCCGTGGGGATTCCCCTCCCTGCAGTTGCCATGCCGCGGCCCGTGCTGAGCCCCCACCTGGAGCTGCTCCGAACCCCAACCCAGAGCTGTGTTCCTTGTGGCAGTGGTCTCCGGCACCAAACAGCCTCTTTCCAACAACATCCAGAAAAATTTGTAACAAACATTGGAATTCTCAAGGCCATGTTTGGTATTTCCCAGCAATCTGTTACTGGAAGGAAAAAGCAATCCCTGCTGCATTACTGATCCCAGAGAAGCATTTACATGTATGCAGGGATCCTTAGGGTGCCAATTATGGATGAGAAATATTGGTTGCAAAGTTGGCATTTCTGGATGTAATACAGATATTTTGGGCTTATTTTTGTTTCTTTGCATGTTGCATATTTTTAAAAAGGCATATGCTGCTGACTACACTTATGCACATATGTAACATCTTTTGCTAGGATACATGACCACTGCTTGTCCAGAATGTGAAAATGAAAGATTGTGACTAAACAAAATGTTAATGTACAGATAATACCACCAGAAATTATTTTAGCCTTTCTAATAAATGTTGTTATTGATGTTAAGCTCACCATGGAAAACATCATATATTGTTATGTATATACCAGGTTAATTATTTAAAGACTGAAGTGCAACATAACTAGATTCTAAATAATCTATTTTTCAAAACACACAACAGTCCAAACAGTGAAAGAAAAGTCCAAATTAAGAATATGTCATTCTTAATAATTGTTTAATTTTTTTATTTTTATTGAAAAGTTTTACAATACATTTTATCTTTAACAAAACAAAACCCCTCCCAACCCCCTCCCCTCCCACCCCCTTCCCACCCCCCAACCCTCCCCAGCCCCTCCCTCCCTTCCCCCTCCCCCCTCCCCGACTTCCCAGAGCTAAGTACAGGGTATAAGAATACAATCATAATCTACCTTATGCAAACAATCATAAACTATTAAAACTATCGCACTTTAACTCATATAAATTAACTCCAAACAGTATAAATATCACATCAATAATTATTCAAATGCTGGATAATACTTTTTAGTCCCATATTTACTCCGTAGTATCTCTCTGTTGCAAATAGTCTTTCAGGTACACTAAAGTCTTTGCCATATCCTCGAAATTGAAAACTTTACAGTCCATTCTTCTAAAATTGGTAGTTCTTCCTTTTTACTAAAAATCTTACTGCCATAGTTAAATTCAACATCCACTTGATATCCACAACAATAGTGTCAATAAAAATACCCAATAAAAACAATTTCAGACAAAACAAATTTACATCAATCATTAAAAACCAATTTTCTATTCTTCTTTCCAGCTGGGCTTTAAATTTCCATACTAAAACCAAGTTTATGCAATCTTTCCTTCTCTTAATATATTATACAGCTTCAAGTACCATACATTACTTTCCAAACTTAAAATTTTTTATATATAATCACATCATTTTTATATTTTCTATTACGTGTTTCATTATTGCCCATAAAAATAGCTTACAAGTTAACTTTCATCTATAGTTTTTCCCAAACTTGCAACAGAGCATATCACAAAGTATATACCTTAAACACATATATCCACCTTCTTATCACACAATAGATATACATACCAACCAAATAGCAAATCATAACCTTCAAAATTTCAGTAAGCACTACTACAATTCTTCCCAATTAAGTTTTCGTAATTATCTTAAAATTAAAACAACATAAATATTACAAAACATAATTATTTTATATAACTCTATATTTGAGGGTGAAAAATATATCCGCAAATATTTAACCCTTCTAACAATTTCAATTCCCGTTTACTCTTCTAAAACCACCCTTTATAATCCTTATTGCATTATTATCTCCTTCAGTTCTGCAACTAAATCTTCAGGCTTGTCTCGTTCGTCTAGAAGCAGCACGCCTCTTCCAATATCTGGCCTCCTCCAGTGACAAAAATTGTTTAATTTAAAGTGGTTTAGTTGTAATAGATGGTTATAGATTCAAAGTAGTTTTCAAGAGTGTACAAAAGATACTATTCTTTTTTTAGCATCAAATTAGACATATTACATTGAGAAAAATGTTTCTCATTTCTTTCCTGTTACCTTTATTGATTTCATAGCAGAGATGTTAACATACAAAATAAATTATTTTGTTATCTAATTTTACCTTCCAAAAGACAGAAGCAGATGAAAAATGTGAGGTTCTTTCCTGTTGGCTTTTTTGAATTAGCTGTTTTAGATTCTAAAAGTTTAGTTCCTAAAGAAGTAACCTTGTAAATAATTTTAGTTCAGGATAGGCAACCTTGGCTCTTTTATGACTGAAGGACTTCAACTCCCAGAATTTCTGAGCCAGCATGGCTCAGCTTGGAAACCTTTCTCTTTCCCCTCAGCGTGGCTGGCTCAGGATTTCTGTGAATTGAAGTCCACGAGTCATAAAAAAAGCCCTGAAAAAAGAGAGCCAAGATTACCTACTCCTAAAGCCAATAAAGGGAGGTGTTTTTTTTTTTGCAAAAAAAAGGTGCCAGAACGCCGTTCTGAGCATTCTATGAGGGAAAAAAAGCCCTGAAAATACTGAACTATAATGACTAAACATGCCAATGTATTCTATGTCATGTCATGTCATGTTAATAGAAAATCACCCAGGGGATAATAATTCCATTGTTCTCCTCATTCATTTATTCATCGATATTCATTGATAGCTAGACAATTAGTTTATTGTTCTAGGTACTTCACTGTAAAAAGGATATGAAGAAGTAGACGTACTGGGCTAATAAAGAATATGGGAATATAGCCTGTCAAATGCATATGTTTTGAATCATTTAGACAGACATGCCTTTTTCTATGTTTGATTACAGTATGGAAATGTTTTGGAAGCTGCTCTGGCTACCTCCTCGTGCAAATGCATACATACATGGAGTACTTTGTAAAGCAGAGAATGAAAAGACACTATTTATTGACACAGGGCATGTTGGAATCCACAAACAGAAACAAATATAAATTAAAATAGAAAATGAATACTTGCACATTTGTTAATCACCAAATTAAAAATTAAAGTAAATGGAAAAAGAAAGCAATATTGATATTGCTCTCTATTGTCACCTACATAGCCAGGCAGAAAATTTGGATAATTTCTTCCAAAAGTCAACAATATATTGTCTTATATTTGAAGTTGAACTGATGGAAGATTTTAATTATCCTAACATTTGTTGGGAGACAAATGCTGATTTTTTAAATTTTAAATGAAAGTGAAACTGAACTTAACCATCTATTTTGGGTTTCACAAAAGGGAATTGTAACAAAGATTGAGGAATAATAAGTAGGATCCCATTAACTTGGGGGTCCTTCTAGATTCACAGCTCTCTTTGGAAGAGCATATTGGAGCTGTGACTAGGGGGGCCTTTGCCCAGGTTCACCTGGTGCGCCAGTTGCGGCCCTATCTAGACCAGGATGCCTTGCGTACAGTCACTCATGCGCTCGTGACTTCTCGTCTAGACTACTGTAATGCTCTCTACATGGGGCTGCCCTTGAGGTCCACCCGGAGACTTCAACTGGTGCAGAATGCAGCCGCGCGAGTTGTCTTGGGGGTTTCCCGATACTCCCATGTTACACCTTTCCTCCGCGAGCTGCATTGGCTACCGGTTGCTCTCTGGGTGAGGTTCAAGGTGTTAGTGATGACTTACAAAGCCCTTCATGGCATGGGTCCGGATTACCTACGGCAACACCTGCAGCCGGCGTCAACTTCCCTCCGTCCAGTGCGCTCCCACAGAGAGGGCCTCCTCAGGGTGCCTCCGATCAAAGAATGCCGATTGGTGGCCCCCAGGGGGAGAGCGTTCTCTGTGGGCGCGCCAGACCTATGGAACCGCTTACCGGTCGAGCTCCGGATGGCCCCCGACCTTCGCTCCTTCCGGCGCGATCTCAAAACCTTTGTTGAACAAGATGGCCTGGTCTGACGGGATGGGGTTGGGTTTTTTATAATTAGTTTTAATTTTTAATATGTATCAATTACTACGGGCATAGTTGTTTAATCACTTTTTAATTTTTGTATCCTGTTTTTTATTATGTATTGCCCTGTTCACCGCCCTGAGTCCTTCGAGAGAAGGGCGGTATACAAATTAAATTATTAAATTAAATTAAATTAAATTAAATGGGGGAGGAAATTATCTAAATGAGGAGATGTGAAAGCTTAGAATGGAAAAGCTTGTGTCGGAAAAGTAAAAGCTTAGAATAAACCAGAGTTAGCAAATCTTAAGAAAAGCCTTTAGTTTTGTTCAAATTAAAAGAGAAAAACATCAGCAATCAGTATACCAGCTGCTGTTGGTTTGATCTCCAGGCTTGGTAATTAGGTTGCAAATGTTTCATCTCCATTCGGGGGGGGAACATCTTCAGTGTGGTTAGAACTGTGCTCGATTTGTTTGGAATGTTGCTTCCAGTATTTCAGTTGATGAGGTGTTTTAGGTGTTTCCATATTTCTTTCACAAGGTTATAAGTGGGTGTGCCAGGGAGTAAGATGATTGGTCTGAATGGGGTATTTTCTTTGTGCACTTTCAGGAGACCATAGAACTGCACTATGTTTAAATCAGTTGTTTTCATTCTCTGGCATTCCTCTCTGATGATGGTTTAGTTTCTGTAACTTTTTTATGGTTCTGTTGATCTTGTTGGCCAACTTCGTCACTGGGTCTGTGTTGGTGTGTATGTAGGTGTTTGTGTCCTGTAGGAGTTGTTTGGCTTTTTGTATGTAGTCACCCTTGTGTAATATGACTGTCATTCAGCCTTTGTCGGCTGGTAGGACGACAATGTTGCTGTCAGTTTTGAGGGATTTCATTGCCGATAGTTACTGTTTTGTAAAGATGCTGAAGTTCTGTTTGTATCTCAGCATCAGAATGACGGTCTGCCATATTTGTTATTGGGCTTCTTCGCTGAGATCTATTATTTTAAGGTGCTTTTTAGGCTTGCTAGGAATTCTGTGCTTGGCGCATCTTTGTGGTTGAAATTTCGTCAGGACTCATTCTTCATTCTTGAGTTGGTGGTTGGATAGGTTCTTGATCCAGGTTTGTTCATTGTTGTGGGGGCTGTTTGCTGTGAGTCTGGATAGTTTTCTTTGAAGGGCGGTGTGCTTCTTTTCCCTTTTGTTTGTTGTTCTGCATTCAATTGCTGTGTTTAAATTTCACATGAGTTGTGGTCCAATGAGTTTTTCTGGCATTTCGTGTATTTGTTGGGGTGGTCGTGAGCATTTGCAATTCTGTCTTGCTGTTATCCATGCTAATAGATGATTAATAGGTGGTCTGTAGTTTATGCTTCAGGGAAGTATGTTTTGTTGTAGGCATTTGTGAGGGAAGAATAGTTGCTCGCATGTGGAGGCCAACTTCTAACATCCGTATACAGAAAAACAACACACACAGACCAAATCTTAAACTTCCACAGTAACTACCCCAAATGCCCTAAACAAAGCTGTGTCAGAACACCTTTCATAAGAGCAGAATCCCATTGCAACACTACAGAAGCCAGATTAGCAGAATAGAGACACTTATGAGAAACGGACCCAACAACGAAGTTGACCAACAAGATCAACAGAACCATAAAAAAGCTACAGAAACTAAACCATTATCAGAGAAGAATACCAGAAAATGAAACCAACCAATTCAAACATAGTGCAGTTCTATGGACTCCCGAAAGTGCACAAAGTGCACAAAGAAAACACCCCACTCAGACCAATCATCTCACTCCCTGGCATACCCACTTATAACCTCACGAAAGAAATATGGAAATGCCTAAAACACCTCATCAGCAATTCCCAATACTCCATAAATAATGCCGCACAATTCCTGAACAAACTCAAACTCCTTCACAATGATGAGGATGAAAGTATGATATCATTTGACATTACTGCATTATTCACATCAATAGAAACTAGCAGTTGACCTAATCAGAGAACTTCTAGACAAGACATCAAGAGGACCACTCACAATAGAAAACACATGCAAACTCCTCAGCTCTGCCTAACTACCTACTTCAAATTTGATGGTGAGTTCTATGAACAATTGAAAGGATCATCTATGGGATCCCCCATATCTGGCCTGGTTGCAGAAGTCATCATGCAAACAATCGAAGAAATTGTCCTCCCACAAATAAACCCCACAAGCTATGGGTACATTACGTGGATGACACCTTCTGGATAATCAAGTGCAACCAAATTGACCAAACCTACTAAAAAATCAATAGCGTTTTCACAGACATCCAATTCATAATAGAAACCGACAACAACAATGAACTGCTATTTCTGGACATCCTTGTAACCAGAACCACCAATGGCCAATTTCTAACATCTGTAAACAGAAAAACAACACAGAGACCAAATCCTCAACTTCCACAGCAACCACCCCCAAATGGCATAAATAAAACTGTGTCAGAACACTTTTCAGAAGAGCAGAATCCCATTGCAACACTATGGAAGCTAGATTGGCAGAATAGAGACACTTATACAGAGTCTTTGAGAGAAACGGATATCCATGAGATCCCTGCACACAAACACAAATGCCCAAAACAACACAACAACTGCAACAGGAATAGCAACAACCAAACTATTCACAATTCCTTACATACAAAACATTTCAGGGATGATAGCAAAACTACTATGCCAACACGACCTCACAGTAGCCCACAAACCAGCCTCCAGTTTCAGATGGACCGTATCAAAACCTAAACCCTAATCTCTCCGAACAGAATACTTTGGTTTACAAATTTTGGAATTTTTTTTCTTTTCTTTTTTTCTATTGTTTTCTTTTTGCCCTTCTGCTCTTTTTTACTATTTACTATTTCTATTGTTTACCACTCCTATTTGTTAGGAGCTTATTGGATTATAAATTCTGATTTACTTGGTGTATTACAAAATATGATTTAAAGATAAAAATGAGCACTCCTAACTCATCTAAAGTTGGAAAAAAAAGATCTTCTGCTCTCTCTTCGGCTTCTGCAAGTCTGCTCTATCAGAGATCAATTGATACAATGCTTCAACAAGAAAAGACTAATACTTTTGAAAAGGACACTCAAGTGACCGTACAAGCAATTCAAGAGGCAATCACTACTCACGTGGTCACATCAAAAAACCATGAGGAGTTGAAAAGTAATTTTGATAAAATGAATCAAAATTTTAAAAAATGGATTCTCAATTTGAAAATTTTAAACAGATGATCACAGATAATCAACAAAGAATTCAAAAAATAGAAGATAAATCAACTGAGGTTGACCAGAAATTAGAAGTTTTAAAAGATGAAAATCAGAAGTTGATCCAAATAAATGAAGAAATAGAAGACTCGATAGCTGGGATAGAGATGGAAAGAGCCTCATACTTTTTAAGATTTCAAAATATAATGGAAGATAAGGAAGAGGACCTCCTAGGCTTGATAACCCAATTATTGGCAAACGCATTAGGAATGGGAAACAGCAAATGGAAGGAGAATTAGACCAGATCTATTGAGTCAACTCAAACTATGCTAGAAGAAATAAAGACCCCAGGGAAGTACATGTTAGATTTCTTAAAAGATCTACAAGAGACGAGATTTTGAGAAGAGTAAGAGACCAACGTTTGAAATACAAAGAAAAAGAAATAGTAGTCCTCAAACAAATTCCTAGGAGAATAAGAGAATCCTAAGAGAATATGTTTCTAATCAGGAAATTAATTGAAAAAGGAGTGAATTTCAGATGGCTGATTCCAGAAGGGATTTTAATTTATCGGGATACGGAAAGATGTAGACTGGACATGCCACTTGAAGCAATGGAATTCTTCGACAACGATAGAGCATTTTTGGAAAGAGGTGACCCTGAATCTGGTACAGAGAGAAACAAAGAAAAAGGAAGAAATGGCAGTAGAAGGACAGTCAAACCAAGAGAGGAGGAAGAAATTAAAAACACATATATAGAAGAAGGAGCAAGACCAAGAGATCAGAGAAAGATTGACTAGAAGATTAAGACCTAGATATAACTGAAAGAGATGGAGGAGAGTGCGATTTTGTCAATTAATATAAATGGACTAAATTCTCCTTCAAAAAGGAGAAAAATCTTTACACAATTACAAAAATTAAAAATGGATATACTTTGTCTTCAAGAAACACACATTAAGAGACAACATTATAGGCTGTTAGAACAACCGAAAATTGATAAACTTTACTTTGCATTAGCACTTCAAAAGAAAAGAGGATTAGCTCTATACATTAAAGAAATGATGAACCCCAAAGAAATTTACGTGGGTGAAGAAGGGAGAATATTAATGGTGGAAATAATGATGGATCAAAAACAGATACTGATGGTAGCAATATATGCACCAAATGATAAACAAGAACAATTTTACCAAAAACTATATTAAAAATATTAGATTTAAACTATCAAAATTTTTGTATAATGGGAGACTTTAATGCAATAACAGATGGAACTTTGGACTACAAAAGTGCCAAACAAGGGAGAAAAGGAGGAATATATTACCTAAAGAGTTTTTAAAAATGACAGAAGAACTCTGTATCCAAGATATATGGAGAGAAAATAATCCAAAGAAATTACAATATACATTTCACTCAAATAGACATAAGTCATGGTCTAGAATTGATATGATAAGGACATCTTTGGAACTTAATACGATGATACAAGAAATTGAGATAGAAACTAATGTTTGGGCAGATCATAACCCAATAAAGATGACTTGGAGAGGAACTAAGAAAAAATTAAGATGGTCCTTGAATAAATATATTTTGAAAGAAAAAGAATTTTTACAACTAGCGACAAAGCAAATGGATTTTTTCTTCAAAATAAACAAGAAAGAAGAAACATCGCTTCAAAATGTGTAGGATATGGCTAAAGCATATTTCAGAGGGTTGGCTATAACTTATATCGCTAAAAAGAATAAAGAAAAGAAACAACTACAGTTAAAGTTGAAGGAAGAACTCAGAAAGCTAGAATCGGAATTACAAATAGATCCACAAAAGAAAATACTTAAGAAACAAATGGAGATAATAAAACATAAATTAAATTTAGCCGAGATGGAAATAATGGCTCAACAGATTAAAAGGGCTAAACAGAATTTCTTTGAAAATGCCAACAAGCTGGGGAGATGGTTAGCATATAGACTGAAAAAAGAAAAAGCGAAAAAAATGATAAGCTGCAATATCCAAAAGGTGAATTACAGTTTCAAAATGATACAATGAAAAAAATTATTAAAGGTTACTATGAGATACTTTATAAGGCAGAGGAAATTCCAAAAGAAATAATACAGCAGTACTTAAAAAAAGCACACTTACCAAAAATTCCAGAGAATATTCAAAACATATTAAATGGAAAAATATCAATGATGGAGTTTATAGAGGCTATATATAAAAAGGCAAAAAAAGGATAAGATGCCTGGCCCAGATGGATTACCTGCAGAGTTTTATAAATCACTACAAGATTTATTAAGTCCGATTATGAAAGAACTGTAATGAAATTCTCCTGGAGGCTAAAATACCAAATACATGGACTGAAGTTAATATTATTTTAATACCTAAAGAAGACTGATTTAACAAAAATAAAAAATTATAGACCAATATCACTATTAAACGTAGATTACAAAATCTTCGCCTCAATAATGGCAGAAAGTCTAAAGAAATTTTTTACCGAATTTATACACACAGATCAAAATGGTTTCCTACCTAAAAGACAGATAAAAAATAATTTAAGAATGATTCTTGATGTCTTAAGAGTATTATGAAACTCATTCAGGGAAACTGGTGGCTTTCATATTCCTTGAAGCACAGAAAGCGTTTGACAATGGCAATTTATATTTCAGCAATTTGCAGAAATGGACTTTGGAAAAAACTTCGTAAATGTAATCAAAACAATTTGTTGTTAACAAACTGCCAAAATAGTTGTAAATGGAGATCTTACAGAAAACTTCAATATTAAAAAGGGCACAAGACATTATCTCCATTACTATATATACTAACATTGGAAGTACTAAATAGAAACATTAGACAAGATATAGAAATTAAAGGGCTGGAGATAAAAGACGAAAAATATAAACTACAAGCATTTGCAGATGATTTGGGTTTTATATTGGAAGATCCATTGGAAACAAGCACCAAACTTCTGGAGAAAATAGAAAAATTTGGAGAAGTGGCAGGGTTGACAGTAAATAGAGAAAAGACTAAGGTGCTAACAAAAAATCTAACAGAAAAACAAAAAAAATAATTAACAAAAAAACAAATCTTCAAATAGTTGAAAAAGTTAAATACTTGGGAATGTATCTAACAGCAAGATGTGTAACAATAAAAGATAACTATGTAAGACTGCTAAAACAAATAAAATTGGATTTGGAAAAGGAAAACCTTCCAACTTTCAATGTTGGGGAGAATAGCAACAGTGAAAACGAATATCTTACCAAAAATACTCTTTATTTCAAGTGATTCCTGTAAGGCTGGGAAAAGACTTTTTTGATGAACTGAATACAATATTGAAATTTAACTGGCAAGAAAAAAAAGCTAGAATTAAAGTGAAAATGCTACAAGAAGTAAAAGAAAGTAGACAATTTGGACTGCCGGACTGGACGTTATACTACCAAGCAACTATTCTAACATGGCTTTAAGAATGGATAATGCTTAGAGATAAAAGACTATTGTACCTAGAGGGGCATGACTGACAAATTGGTTGGCATGCCTTTCTGTGGTATGGAAATAATAAAATACATAAGATACCGGTACTTTCAAAACCATTTTATAAGGAATGCACTTCTTTCAGAATGGGAAAATGTGGTTCCGGAGCCGCGGGTTGCAGACCTGTGGCCTATGACATCAATGAGATTAGCAAAAATGTTTAAATATACTTCAAACAACTGTTGGAAATGCAAACAAAGACCAGGTACTTATTATCATATCTGGTGGACATGCCCTAAAGCAAAACAATTTTGGGTTAAAATACATTTATGTTTGGAGAAAATGACTAAAAAACAAACAGATTTTAAACCAGAATTTTTTTGTTAGGAATAATAGGAGCTAATTATGAGAAAGTTTGTAGATACTTAATACTACACATATTAACAGCAGCAAGAATTGTATTTGCCCTACATTGGAAAAGGAAACTTACTAGCTGAAGAAGTACTAATTAAGAAAATTCTAGAGTGTGCAGAAATGAAGATTGACTTTAAAGATTAAAGAGAAAGAAGATTCAGTGTACTTTAGAACATGGGATAATTTCTATCAATGGCTAAAAAATGAGTCAGAGAGAAAGGAACGTGATATGTAATTTTGAATACAGTTGCAAGAAAAAGTATGTGAACCCTTTGGGATTACGTGGAGTTTTGCATGAATTGGCCATAAAATGCGCTCTAAACGTCATGTAAGTCACAACAATAGAAAAACACAGTCTGCTTAAAATAATACTACACAAACATTAGCTGTTGTCATGTTTTAATTGAACATAAGATGGAAACATTCACAGTGCAGGGTGGAAAAAGTATGTGAACCTTTGGACTTAATAACTGGTTGACCCTCCTTTGGCAGCAATAACCTCAACCAAACATTTCCTGTAGTTGCAGATCAGACCTGCACAACGATCTGGAGTAATTTTGGACCACTCCTCTGCACAAAATTGTTTCAGTGTAGCAATATTCTTGGGATGTCTGGTGTGAATCGCTCTCTTAAGGTCATGCCACAGCATTTCAATCGGGTTGAGGTCAGGACTCTGACTGGGCCATTCCAGAAGGCGTATTCTGTTCTGTTGAAGCCATTGTTTTGTTGAATTACTTGTATGCTTTGGGTCATTGTCCTGTTGCATCACCCATCCTCTGCGGAGCTTCAGTTGGCGGACAGATGATTGTACGTTTTCCTGCAAAATGTCCTGATAAACTCTGGAATTCATTTTCCCATCAATGACAACAATCCGTCCAGGCCCTGAGGCAGCAAAGCAGCCCCAAACCATGATGCTCCCTCCGCCATGTTTTACAGTGGGGATGAGGTTTTGATGTTGGTGTGCTGTGCCTTTTTGTCTCCACATAGTGTTGTGTGTTTTTCCCAAACAACTCAATTTTGATTTCATCTGTCCACAGTATATTTTGCCAGTAGTGCTGTGGAACATACAGGTGCAAACTTCAAACATGCTGCAATATTTTTTTTGGACAGCAATGGCTTCCTCCGTGGTGTCCTCCCACGTACTCCATTCTTGTTTAATGTTTTCCTTATTGTAGATGTGTCAACAAAAATGTTACCATGTGCCAGAGATTTCTGTAGGTCTTTAGCTGACACTCTAGGATTCTTCTTTACCTCATTAAGCATTATGCGCTGTGCTCTTGCAGTCATTTTTACAGGACGACCACGCCTAGGGAGAGTAGCAACAGTGCTAAACTTTCTCCATTTGTAGACAGTCTGTCTTACCGTGGACACATGAACATCAAGGCTTTTGGAGATACTTTTGTAACCCTTTCCAGCTTCATGCAAGTCAACAATTCTTGATCATAGGTCTTCTGAGAGCTCTTCTGCGAGGCATGGTTCACATCAGACAGTGCTTCTTGAGACCAGTAAACCCAAAACAGGTATGTGTTTTTAAAGGGCAGGACAGCTGTCAGCAACACATCCAATATCATCACACTGGTTGGAGTCAAGGTTGGCTCACTCCTGGCTCCAATTAGCTCTTGGGGAAGTCATTAGGCTAGGGGTTCACATACTTTTTCCACCCTGCACTGTGAATGTTTCCATCTTATGTTCAATTAAAACATGACAACAGCTAATGTTTGTGTAGTATTATTTTAAGCAGACTGTGTTTTTCTATTGTTGTGACTTACATGACGTTTAGAGCGCATTTTATGGCCAATTCATGCAAAACTCCACGTAATCCCAAAGGGTTCACATACTTTTTTCTTGCAACTGTATATATTAGCAAGAAGAAGGCTTTTGAGTGATTAATTAATATTTTTTTGTGATAATGAACTATATCTATTATTGTTTGTTAAACACATGAACCCAGACATTATGCTGTTTGCTAAATATTGAAAATGTTATTTGGAAAAATCCCAATCCTAACCCTAATCCTAACCTAAATGCCAACCCTAACCCTGATTCTTAACCCTATAAAAATTAATAAAATCTATCTATATCTCTATATAAAAAATCTAAGGAACCAACAGAAACAAATCTAAGATCAGGCATCATATACCAAGTCCAGTGCAACAACTGTGAAAAGAACTACGTGGGCCAAACAGGAAAAAAAACTATGTACCAGACTGCACGAGCACTCCCTGGCTATCAAAAGACACAACCCTTTGTCCCTCATGTCCGTCCACGAGGACTCGGAAGGATACAAGTTCAATCTAACCGGTACCACAATTACAACCCAAGCAAAGTGAAGGAAAGAGAATTCCTCAAGACCTGGTTCTCTACAACCAATCAATGAACAGACACATTCACATTGACTCCACCTACCAACCACTGAGAGCAAGAGAGCTACTTCAACTGAAATACCCAAAGCAACATTCTACACAAACTGAACACAATTCAAACCACACTGAAGATGTCCCCCCAAAAGGAGGTGAAATGTTTCCAACCTTATTACCAAGCCCAGAGATCAAATCAACAGTCCATATAGCCTGAAAATTATGATCATTGATGATTCCCCATTAGAATGGAGATTAAGATGTCACTAAGATGGGCCTTCTGCTATAATAATAATAATAATAATAATAATAATAATAATAATAATAATAATAATAATAATAATAATAATAAGAAGAAGAAGAAGAAGAAGAAGAAGAAGAAGAAGAAGAAGAAGAAGAAGAAGAAGAAGAAGAAGAAGAAGAAGAAGAAGAAGAAGAAGAAGAAGAAGTTGGAAGGGACCTTGGAGTTCATCTAGTCCAATCCCCTGCTCAGGCAGGAAACCCTATATCATTTCAGGCAAATGGCTGTCCAGTCTCTTCTTAAAAACTTCCAGTGTTGGAGCATTCATCACTTCCGGAGGCAGGTTGTTCCACTGGTTAATTGTTCTAACTGTCAGGAAGTTTCTACTTAGTTCTAGGTTGCTTCTGTCCTTGACTAGTTTCCATCCATTACTTCTTGTCCTGCTTTCAGGTGCTTTGGAGAATAGCTTGACTCCCTCTTCTTTGTGGCAGCGCCAGCATCATGAGCAGGATAGGAAATACATCACAAAGGGGAAGGTACTGGCAGACCCAATTAGCATATTGGTAATTTCCCAAGAACAGCCAGGTGGTGGCAGGACACTCCCCGTCTGGTATTTCATAATACCACTATATAAATCCCATAGCGGTAGTTATGCAAATGCAAACACGTTTGTGGTTTGTTGTTGTCAGAAAACACCTAAGAAATATAAGTAATACATCTGAGAAATAGACATAAAAACTGAGAGATATAAAAATTAAACATGCATACATATAAATGTAAACTTGAGGAATATAAAAAAAATAAACATGATATATGAGGCATAAAAACCTGAGAGATATAAGAGGTAAACATGCGTCCATATAGGACATAAAACCTGAGATATATAAGTAAACATGCATACATATTGCAATAATAAAACTGCCATTTCAGGCTGAGGTTTTGCTTGTTGCATTCAAGACCTGAAAGATATAAAAGAACATGCATATATATTGCAACAATAACAATTGCCTTTTCAGGCTTCAATAGTCTGGATCAGGTTGAAGGCACTTTTCTTCTTGAAGGCAGGATTCAAGAAGGAAAACGAGTTCAGTCTTCAAGAGGCAAAAGCAGGAGAAGTTCTGCGATGGTCTGGTGAAAGTTTTGGTGTCTTTCGAGTCTTGAGCTCATTGGACGTTGAACAGAACAAGGTCTCTAACTTGAAGATCGGAGTTAAGATGAGACGTTTGTGACTGGAGCGTGACTTTGATGCTCCCCACCATGCTGCTCCCCGCCATAATTTGAAGCAGGGTTGGATACAGGTGGTTGCTGTGTATTGCCTAGAAGTGGAGCAGGATGCATAACCGTATCGTGTTTGTCGCTATCGCATTCTGTGCACTTGTCAAAGGCTTTTCAATTTTTAGCAAAATGGCCATATGAAGCACAGCACCTGTAGCGTATTCGTCCCCACCACCTGAATTGCTCCATTTAGAAGGAGGTGGTACAGGATGTGAGTTGCCACCACCTGAATCACTCCAAAGAGGAGAGGATGGTACAGGAGGTGAAATGCTACCACCTGAATCAGTCCATAGAGGAGGAGATGATACATGAAGTGAGATGTCCATCTTTCTTGTAGACACAGTTCCACGTGAGTCTCTGTGTTGAGCTGCTGTGTTATCATACCTTGGTGATGGTAATGGAGCAGGCACACTGGATTCAGCGAAGTCGAAGCTGGGTTCATTGTTCGTCCAGGCGTGATGACTTATAAACCTGCAAAAATATGAGAATAGGGGAAAGGAAAAGAGTAGGTCGAGTTCCTTTCTGGCGGTAAGGTTGAGATCACCAACAACAGCTTTGAAAGTTGTTTTCCAGGATCTGAAGTCTTCTGGATGGTCATTAAACTTTGAGAGGCTATTGGCGGTGGGCTCTCGACGATTGGCGTGTTTGGCGTACTCAGGAAGGTCTGCTCTCTCACTCTTTGATGCTGAAGAAACTTGTGAGGCCTCTTGGGTGTGAGAGTTCTCTGGTGAATAAGGATCAGGTACACCAGGATAGAATGATGTTGCAGGAGCATTTAGCTGTGGTGTAATCTCTAAAATTTGTGCTGGTTGTTGATTCAACCATTGATCATTGCTGGAGAGTGCCGCGTAACAGAGTGAGCGCCTGTTACTCGTCCCAGCTTCTGCCCACCTAGCAGTTCGAAAGCACGTAAAAATGCAAGTAGAAAAATAGGGACCACTACGGTGGGAAGGTAACAGCGTTCCATGCGCCTTTGGCGTCTAGTCATGCCGGCCACATGACCACGGAGACGTCCTCGGACAAACGCTGGCTCTTCGGCTATGAAACGGAGATGAGCACCGGCCCCTAGAGTCGGAAACGACTAGCACGCATGTGCGGGGGAACCTTTACCTTTACTTTTTTATGTGCTGTTTGGAGGGAGCACAGCTGACGCACCTGTGTTGCTTTGTTGAAGAGGTGTAGGCCCTTGCAGGCGCAGGACTTCTGTGCTCTTTGTGGGAAGCACAGTTAATGCACCTATGTTGCTTAGAAGAAGAGGTGTAGGCCCTGGCAGGCACGGAACCTCTGTGGTGTTTGTGGGAAGCACAGCTGATGCACCTGTGTTGTTTTGGAGAAGAGGTGTAGGCCCTGGCAGGCGCGGAACTTCTGTGGTGTTTGTGGGAAGCACAGCTGACGCACCTGTGTTGTTTTGGAGAAGAGGTGTAGGCTCTGTCAGGCGCGGGGCTTCTGTGCTGTTTGGAGGGAGCACAGCTGATGCACCTGTGTTGTTTTGTTGAAGAGGTGTAGGCCCTTGCAGGCGCGGGACTTCTGTGCTCTTTGTGGGAAGCACAGTTGACGCACCTATGTTGCTTAGAAGAAGAGGCGTAGGCCCTTGCAGGCGCAGGACTTCTGTGCTCTTTGTGGGAAGCACGGTTGATGCACCTGTGTTGCTTTGAAGAAGAGGTGTAGGCTCTGTCAGGCGCAGAGCTTCTATGCTGTTTGGAAGGAGCATAGCTGACGCACCTGTGTTGCTTAGAAGAAGAGGTGTAGGCCCTTGCAGTTCTGGGATCTCTATGATGTTTGTGGGAAGTGCAGAAGATGCACTTGTGCTGCGGTGTTGAAGGATTGCAGGCCTTTGCAGTTCTGGGATGTCTATGATTTTTGTAGGCAGTGTGGTAGATGGCTTTGCATCATTGCAAACATTTTGCTTTAACACATATTGACTGGTGCGCTCCGTCGGAGCCTTCACTTCTGTTGGGATGGAGCACTCCTCATCAGTGTTTTTCTTTGTTGTTGGTTCGTAGACCTTCAGCTTTGCCAGGGCAGCTGCTCGTTCCTTATCTATTTGCAAAATTTTCATTTGGGCTTCCTCCTTTGCTTGGCGGGCCCTTCTCTGGGCTTCCTCCTTTGCTTGACGGGCTTTCTCCTCTGCTTGGCGGATTTTTCTTTGGGCTTCCTCCGTTGCTTGGTGGACCTTTCTTTGGACTTCTATTTCAGCTTCCTTTCTGGTTAAGGAAAGAAGCGCGTCCTTTTCTTCTACAAGCGCACGAGCCTCTAGTAGCTTGTCATGTATCGTTGAAGCCCTGGAGCGAGAGGATCTAGCAGAGCATGCTGTGCGTCTGCTTGAGGTAGACCTATGAGATCTAGTTTCTTGCAGGTCAGCAATGCGGTCTACTGTGTGTCTACTTGATGTAGACCTATGAGATCTGGTCTCTTGCAGGTCAGCAATACGGTCTATTGTGTGTCTACTTGATGTGGACCTATGAGATCTAGTCTCTTGCAAGGTCAGCAATACGGTTTTTTGCCTTATACTTTGCCCCTTGCACCAGGAGATCTCTTTGCTGGTTCAGATCCTCAATTTTAATTAGTTCTGCTGAGGAATCATCTTCATTAGAGTCCTTTAAGAAAATTGTGTATTTTGCAGACAGCCGCTGGTAACATTCATAAGCTGCAGATAAGCGATCTATAAAGTCTCTTAATACAGCAGGATTACCATCAAGACTGAGCAAAATTCTCATGGCGTATGCAGTTCTGTCCCATAGCTCTGACAGATTAGTGGAAAATTCATCTTTCATTGTCTCATAAATTTCTCTGAGTATCTGGGTTAGTTTTATTGTGCGCTTGGGTCTTCCAACTTCTTGATGCAATTCAGGGTTGTCTGGCTGAACCGGTTCTTCAAAATCAATGAGACATTCCGCCATGGCTAAGACAGATACAGAAATTTTCTAGATATTTTCTGATTAAATTCGGTAAACTTCTCTATTTGACCACTAGGGGGCGCCTTCTGTGTGGTCAGAAACTTCAGGGACATTCGCCTGTTGGCCACTAGGGGCACCTTCTGCGTGGTTAGGGACTTCGAGAAAGTTCACCCTTTGACCACTAGGCGGCACTCTACACGTGCCTGAGGACAAGCCTTTTAATTGCTGAGCAGCCACTGGAATGCTGCTTGTGTAGGTGAGTACTTCAACGAACTTCACCTCTTGACCACTAGGGTCGCTGTTTGGATGCAAGCCTGGTATCTTCCCTAGCTTAAGTTGGAACATTAAGTGGAGCAACTGTTCTTCCCTATGACCACAAGTTGTGAGCCGGTTTGAAACCCTTGGAGGAACTGTCTCTCCGTGTTGAGAGCTAAACCGTAGGCTGTAACTTATCACTGACAGAGGTTAATTGCTCCCTTGTTCCTTTGTTTAAGCTAGTGGGCTGGGTAGGATTGGTTTGCTTGCTGAATGATCTCCTTTTTGGAGATTTAAAACACCTATTTTAGGATTTTAGATCATTTTCCTATCATATAAAAATGCTTGCATAGCTTGCTATAAGTGTGAATCAAAGTCTCGCTCTGTATACAAGCTTTCAGATGCGTTTCAAATTTGCAAGAAAAAAAAATTGCTAACTGGCAAACTTTTTGTTTGAGCTCAACTTTAAAAACAATGGCTAATAGCACAGGATGATCTCTGTAGAAATGCTTGCATGGCTAGTCATAGATTTCATTTGCAACTGGCAAAATTTTGTTTGAGCAAAATTCAACTCTAAAGACAATGGCTATCAATGAATGCCTCTCGCTTTGTATAATAACATCCAAGCTTACAAGCTGTTGTACAGCTTGCATTCCTATGGTTTGGTGAACCACCAAGAGCTGGTTACCAGGACAACAAATTGTTTTATTGTCTATCCTTAATAGCTTAGCCAGAGAGGAAGGGTTCTTTTTCAAAGGTAAATCTCTGAAACTTCTAGAGAAAAAACTATTTGAAAATGCAGGCAGAAAATTTCTTTAAGCTTTCTTTTGGTTTCACAAACTTGAAGGTTGCAAACAAACAGTCATTCTAAATTGCAGGCAATAACTGGCAGAGAGGCAATGAGATGTTTACTAGCCTTTTCAAACAAAGGTTCACAGGATGATATCTCCAAATCCTTTGTTACCTCTGCCTTGCTCAGAAACAACATGCACATGAGGGATGCAGAGAGAAGGAATTCAGATTGCATTTCCTGACAGTTTAAACTTGATTGTAGAAATGTTACAGACTTTAAATTGCAGATTTTAGAAATTAAAACACATTTCTAACTGGACTTTAAACTTGATTGAGGTAAACACATGCAGCCAGTAAGAGTAATTGTTATCCTTGACTTCTTACTTGTAGACAACACACACAATGCAGCCAGTAAAATTGATCACTGATTTTTCACTTAAGTTTTGCAGATAACATGCATACACAATGGATTGCAGGGAGTAAAAATTAATAACTGTCTTTTGACTGTTCTGCTACAGACACGTGTTGCGAAATTAATTCCTTGTTAAGACACTTATTGGTCTGTTTAAGCAAATTTAGTCACATTTAATGGCCCTTTGCAGACAGTGAACTCATAAAGCCCCTGGTTCATCTGAAATACCTTTATTTTGCATGTACAAGGTGGTTACAGCAGAGAAGGTGTGGTCAGTTGAACGTGGTCGGAACTTTAAGGTCAAAAGACAGTAACAGGATTACTGTCCGCATGGCTTGTGTTCAGATGTTACAATGGAGGAAGGAACACAAGGGAGCAAGGAGAAGGAGGAAGTCCAACCCAGAAGGGGTGGATCCTAGTACAGCATCATGAGCAGGATAGGAAATACATCACAAAGGGGAAGGTACTGGCAGACCCAATTAGCATATTGGTAATTTCCCAAGAACAGCCACGTGGTGGCAGCACACCCTGAGATATTGGAACACTGCTATCATGTCACCCCTCACCCTTCTCTTCATTAAACTAAACATACCCAATTCCAGCAACCGTTCCCTATGTTTTAGCCTTCAGTCCCCCAATCATTTTTGTTGCTCTTCTCCGTACCCTTTCTAGAGTCTCAACATCTTTCTTACATTGTGGTGACCAAAACTGGATGCAGTATTCTAGGTGTGGCCTTACCAAGGCATTGTAAAGTGGTATTAGTACTTCATGTGATCTTGATTCTATCCCTCTGTTAATGCAGCCTAGCACTGTGTTGGCTTTTTTGGCAGCTGCAGCACAGTGCTGGCTCATATTAAAGTGATTGTCTACTAGGACTCCGAGATCCCTCTCACAGTTACTACTATTGAGCAAGGTACCACCTATGCTATACCTGTGCATTTGATTTTTCCTGCTTAAATGTAGAACCTTACTTTTTTCACCATTGAATTTCATTTTGTTAGATAGCACCCACTGTTCGAGTCTGTCCAGATCCTCCTGTATTTTAAGCCTATCTTCTGGAGTATTGGCTATTCCTGCCAGCTTGGTGTCATCTGCAAATTTGATGAGTTCCCCATCTATCCCCTCATCCAAATCATTGATGAAGATGTTGAAGAGCACTGGGCCCAGAACAGAGCCCTGGGGCACCCCACTACACACTTCCTTCCATGTAGATGCAGTTCCATTGAGGACCACACGCTGAGTACGGCCTGTCAGCCAGCTACGAATCCATCTGGTGGTGATGCTATCTAACCCACATTTTTCTATCTTATCAAGTAGTAGGTTGTGATCTACTTTATCAAATGCCTTACTGAAGTCCAAGTAAATTATATCTACAGCATTCCTCTGGTCCACTAATTTTGTCACTTGGTCAAAGAATGCAATAAGATTTGTCTGGCATGATCTGTTTTTGACAAACCCATGTTGACTTTTAGTGATGACTTTGTTTTCATCAAGGTGTTCGCTGATTTGTTGTTTGATTATCTTTTCCAGAATCTTCCCAGGTATTGAGGTCAGGCTGATAGCTCTGTAGTTTCCTGGATCTACATTTTTCCCTTTTTTGAAGATGGGAACTATATCAGCTCTTTTCCAGTCCTCTGGTAGTTCCCCAGTGCTCCAGGATCTTTGAAAAATATAATTCAGTGATTTTGAGATCACATCTGCCAGTTCCTTGAGAGCCATCTGGTCCTGGTGATTTGAACTCGTCTAGGCTGTACAGGTGCTCACTTACCATTTTCTTGCCTATCTTAACTTGCGTTTCTATTCTGTTTTTTATGGCACTGGTTTTGGTAGGTTGGACTGTTTTTTCCCTTTGTGTAAAGATGTAAAAAACAAGTTAAATAGTTCTGCTTTCTCCCTGTTGCTTGTCACCTTCTTGCCACTTTCCCCTACTAATGGACCAATCATTTCCTTAACTTTTTTTATTTTTTTATATGTTGAAAGAAGCTTTTTTTGTTATTTTTGAGTTTGGTCGCAAGCCTTAGTTCATTTTGAGCCTTAGCTTTCCTCACTTCATCTTTGCAGGCACAGGCTATTTGTTGATACTCTGCCTTAGTTATGTGCCCCTCTTTCCACTTCTTATACTTGTCCTTTTTATCTTTCAATTTATCAGAGAGTTCTTTATGCAGCCATGCTGGTTTATTTTGAGAGCTGTTATTTTTCTTCTTTGTTGGTATTGTGCTAGACTGGGCCTTTATTATCTCACATTTCAAAATTTCCCAAGCTTCTTGAGTTGTTTTCCCCTTTAGGATTTTCATCTTTTAACATTTTATTAAATGCCTAAATAAAGAGACAAGTAAAATAGTCTCAAATTTGCATATGATATAAAATTCCATGGGATAGATAAAGCTAAAATATAGAAATTAAAAATGTTTTATTGATCTGGAGACTTGGGGTGAAAGTAATAGAATTTAATTTTACAGTTATAAATCCAGTTTTTCATTTTAAGAAGTAAAAATAAATTTAAATAGGGAGATTCCCCCTTCACTGGATGTGTTCAGAGGCCTGGCATTTTTCTGTAATGCTTTAGACTGCAGTACTTACTAATCAGGGTATTGGACTTAGAATAGAATAGAGCTGGAAGGGTCCTTGGAGGTCTTCTAGTCCAGCACCCTGCTCAAGCAGAACTTATACCAGTGATGGCAAACCTTTTAGAGATAGAGTTCCCAAAACCCGTCCCTACCCCCTGCCTTTGTCCCACCCGCCCCGCCCACACCCACCCGCAGGGCCATTCACCACCACGGCCCATTGCAGATTGCCCAGGGGGCCCAGCAGTGCCATGGCAGCCACACTGTCCACCCATGTCCCACAGAATCAACTGTGCATAATGGGGCATGAAGGTGTAGTCTTCTCCCGGCTGCCATGTCCTTGGCTGTGCTGCTCTGTGCGGACTGCGCTCGGGGGGGGGGGCGACTCTCCTCGGGGGGGTTGCTGGTAAAGAGTGAGCCACGGGTGGGGAGACAAGGCCGGGGCAATGGCACCGGTGCCTACAGAGAGGGCTCTGAGTGCCACCTCTGGCACGGATGCCATAGGTTCGCCACCACTGACCTATACCATCTCAGACAAGTGATTGTCTAGTCTCTTCTTAAAAGTCTCCAGTAATGGTGCGCCCACGATTTCTGGAGGCAAGCTGTTCCACTGATTAATTATCCTCACTGTTAAAAAGCTTCTCCTTAATTTCAGGTTGATTCTTTCTTTGATCAGTTTCCAACCATTCTCATCCTTCCCTCTGGTGCTTTGGTAACACTTCTTTGTTGCAGCCCCCCACTTCTTTGTTGCAGCCTCTCAAACCCTGGAATTATGTCTCCCTTATTTCTTTTCTTTAGACTAGCCAAACCCAAGTCCCACAGCCGTTCTTCCTATGGTTTAGTCTCTAGACCTTTGATCATCTTAGTTGCTCCTCTGAATTTTTCCCAAACTCTCAACATCTTTTTTGTGATATGGTGACCAAAACTGGCTGCAGTATTCAAGGTGTGGTCTTACTAGGGTTTTATAAAGCAGTATTAATACTTTGCCTGATCTTGATTCTGTGCCTCTGTTTATACAACCCAGGATTGTATTAGCTTTTTTGGATACTGCTGCACATTGCTGGCTCATAGTCAAGTGATCCTCCGCTAGGACTCGAAGGTCCCTCTCACAGTTACTGTTTTTAAGCCAGGTCTCGCCCAATCCCTATTTGTACTTTTGTTTTTTCCTGCCTAAATCTAAAACTTTGCTTTTCTCCTCATTAGTCAAATGTCAAAATTATTAATATTATGGTACATAATATTAGCGGTTTTCTCAAATCCTTTTAATTTTTCTAAACGGAACCATATTTTTTTAAATGGTTCACTTTTCTTCATCTAATTCTTTGGGATAATTATACAGATGGGAATTGTAATTTCCTTTCAGGGAGAAATAGGCCAGCAAGAAATTATACTCTGCTAGACGAATTAGTTAAAGTCTTTGATGTAAAAGACTTTATAACTTTTATATAAAACTCGAAAAAAAGAGCCTGCCAATATCCCGATCCCTAAGAATTTCGCGAAACAGCAGAAAACGTTTTCTTCCCCGGATTCTTAAGGGGTCCCTCCCTCATAGCTTTCTATCCTCTCTCAGACAATCGGGAGTGGAGGGGTCCGTCAGCCAATGAAAAGGCGCCGGGGTGGCTGGCGGATGGGGCGGGCGGCAAAGAACGAGCTATGGCGACTCGAGGCGTTCGTCCACAGAGGGAGAATGGACGAAGTCAGACAGACCTGTTAATCATCCCCGTGTTACTGTTGTTCCTCCCAGGCATGACGGGTAAGTAATGGTTCCGGGAACAAATCGTAGGCTGGGCAGCTATACATTCAAAACCATCTCAACCAACCCGCTAATTAACCAGGTTGCAGCGGGGGTGGGGGGGGGGGTGGGGGTTGGCTGAAGTTTGAGGAATTTGCTGATAATGCCTTTTAAATATTTTTTTGAAAAAGAAATTAAGGATGTCCGTCGAATTATGTGTGTTATCTTAGAAATTCATTAAAACGGAATTTAGCATAAAATTACTCGGAATTTGAATATTTTCACTTTGTTTTTTTCTCCTCAAAGTGCTGTCTTTATTCATTTACGGTACATATCTTCGGTGAAACTCTTAAAATAAAAGACACTGATTGAAGCTATCCGAAGGTCTAAATCAAGGAATAGGAAATCAGAAATCAAATAAAAGCAAGCTGCAAATAAACACAAAAAACCAAAAAAACCAAACCGGATCCTCAACACTAGGAATGGAATAGAAATATTTTATTATGCTTTCTCTTATTGTTTTAAAACTGAATATAAGTTTTACACATGGATAATGGCATACAGGTATTTCTAGTTTTTTGTTTTGTCTTCAATAGTTAAAGTATGTTTGCTTTAATATATTTAGAATGTATTCTGTTTATTCTCCTTAGATTAAAAAAAGGCCTTAGGGAACAGTCTTGAGCATAGTCATAGACCATTACAGATTAGAATAAAGGCACAGCTCTAGAGAGTAGAATTATTGTCTTTAGGATTAGGATGGCAGGTCTGGAACTGGAAGATGTCCAACAGACTTGCATTTTAGAACTCCCTGATATATCACTAATGCTTTGGGAAATTCTAAACACAGTTTTCATCCTGTGATGGACAAAATTACATCTAATGCTGGAATGTTATAATTATCCGTAGTTTTGGACTTTTTAAAAAATTTCTGCTCCAACTTCATTTGAAAAATCAAGACAGGGAATTATGTTGGTTCTGTTTTGATGTTTAACCCCATAAAATGATGGCAGCAACTATTGAGAATATAGGATGATATCAGTGAATTGTAATTTACAGTTTATATTTTGTGGCCTTGAACATTCATATAAGAAAGCTGACAGTGGGCAAACTGCACATAATTCAGTGAAAAATTTCAAAAGACTATTTAAATCTTTAAATCATTAAATCCAACCTCTTGGAGTCTCCTTTGGCTAATTGGTTCCTCTGTAAACTATTCTTACTGTTAGGAAATAAAAAAAAAGATTCAATCACAATTTGATTTACTATAATTTTAAGTTCTGCAAAGATTTTCGTGGGATGCTCTTTCAAGTATTTGAAAAGTGTTATTGTATGCTCCTTCAAGTCTTTTCAAAGTTAAATTTTCCCAGATACATCAATATATCTAAGACATAGTTTCTAGCAACTTGCTCATCTTCCATCTTCTCTGAATTAAAGCTTCAAACGCAATTTGTATCATGGTGGGCTTTTTTTTTTACCATTGGTAAGTTTGTGCCTTTGAATCAATTTTGACTCCTGGTGACTGCCCAGAACCTATAGCTTCTGTTAACATTCTGAAATAATTTACTTTTGTTCTTACTGGATTACTGCAATCCATGGCTTTTCCTTAACCTTTTGCTACTGAATAAAAGAAGAACAGAATAACAAGTGTTGGAACAGATTTGGAGGTCTTCTAGTCCAACCATTGCTCAAGCAGGAGATCCTACACTATTTCAGACAATGGCTATCCAGTCTCTTTAAAAACCTCCAGTGATGGAACATCCACAATTTTTGAAGGCGTGCCATTCCACTGGCTTATTGTTCTCACTGTCAGGAAATTTCTCCTTAGTTCTAGGTTGCATCCCTCCTTGGTTAGTTTCCAACCATTGTTTCCTGCCAATTACTGCTATTGAGTCAAGTTTCAACTAATCTTACCTGGCTGGTTTTTCTTACCTAAATGTAAAACCTTACTTTTTTCTACACTGAATTTCATTTTGTTAGATAAGGCCCATTGTTCAAGTCTGTCGAGGTCAATCTGGATCTTGCTTCTACATGTTTGCAAATCTTGCTTGATTATCTTTTCCAGGATCTTCCCAGGTATTGATGTCAGGCTGATTGGTCTGTAGTTTCCTGGATATGTTTTTTCCCCCTTTTTTGAAGATGGGAACGACATCAGCTTTCCCCCCAGTCCTCTGGTAGTTCTCTGGTGCTCTAGGATCTTTGAAAGATATGGTTTCATGGTTCTGAGATCACGTTTGCCAGCTTCTTCAGAAACTTGGTATGTAAATCCATTTGGTCCTGGTGATTTGAACTTGTCTAGAGTGGACAGGTATTCTCTTAATATTTTCTTTCCTGTTTTGATTTGTATTCCTAGTCTGTCTTTTAAGGTTCTCCTTTTGGTAGGTTGGGGTATTTTTTTCTTTTTGCATGAAACAGATGCAAAGGAAAAATTAAGCAGGTCGTATTTCTCCCTGCTGCCTGTTACTTCCTTGCTATCTTCTCACATTAATGAACCGAATGTTTCTTTGACTTTTTTCTTATTTTTTATATGTTGAAATAATTTTTTTAAATTATTTTTGACATTTGTTGCATGCAACCCGCGGCTCCGGAGCCGCATGTGGCTCTTTCAGCCGTCTCCTGCGGCTCCCAGTCCTCTGCCATGTGCAGTCCCCCCCCCCAAAAAAAAGTGGGACTAAGAAAGTTCAACCAATCAATTCAAATATGCAGGGTAGGTGCATATCTCGCCTTGGGTCCACTCTTCAGTCAAACCCTGTTCTGCGCATGCGCACACATTTTCTGCGGCTCCCAGTTTTTCCTTTTGTGAGGGAACCGGTTCAGAGTGGCTCTTTCACTGTTTCAGGTTGCTGACCCCTGCCTTAGTTCATTCTGAGCCTTAGCTTTCCTAACTTCATCTTTGCAGATTTGGTATTCTGCCTTAGTTATGTGTGTGTCTCTTTCCATTTTTTTATACTTATCCTTTTTGTCTCAGTTTATCAGAGTTCTTTGTGTAACTATGCTGTTTTTTTCTTGGATTTTTTTTCTTTTTCTTTTTAAGTGGTATTATGTGGGACTGGGCTTTTATAATCATATTTTTCAGAGTTACCAAAGCTTCTTGAGCCATTTTCCCCTTTAAGATTTTCATCAATGAAATGGATGGAATCCATGAAATCCATGGAATGAAATCCACAGAATGGAATGAGCCCCTCCTTTTTTGTGCCCAGTACTGTGCTGTTTTTAACTGAATAAATCTTCTTTTTGTCTACTTTGTTAAGGGAACTTCTTAAAGCAATTTCACAAAAATGGCAGGAGCAGCACATACACATATGAAGTATTTATTGAATTCAGTGCATATTGAGATAAGAGCATCTAACAGTAACTTAGTAAACTCAACTGCATATGAGCTAACCTCACATGAACTAAATTTTGGTTTGCTGTAAATGCAACCTGAGATCACTAAATAAACACTAAATTGAATATCACATTAGTCCAACTTCTATTAATCACGACCTTGCTGTATTTAGTTATTCAATAGTAAGGTATGTTTTGTTCTTTAATGTCCCATGATGAATAATAGTCTTAAGTTGAAAGAAGGCAAATTTCAATTGAACAGTTAAAAACAAAGAATGGTATAAATTGCAGAAAGTGGTTGAATATATGTCACTAAATATTTTCAAATAAAGTTTGGGCAGCCATCTGTTGAAAATGCTTTAATCTGAATTCTTGCTTTGCTTGGATTTGATGGTTTAAACATCAATTTCAACTTCGAAGTATTATGCAAAAATCATTTTAAAAAGAATAATAATAATAATAATAATAACAACAACAACAACAACAACAACAACAATAATTTTATTTATATACCGCCCTTCTCCCGGAGGACTCAGGGCGGTGAACAGGGCAAATATATAAAAATACAAAGATACAAAAGTTAAAAAGGATTAAACATGTGCCCACTAAAAACAATAAATACAAATATTAAAAAACAGTAAAAAAAACCCACCCATCCCCCATCAGGCCAGGCCGGCTTGTTCAAACAAGAATGTCTTTAGATCGCGACGGAAGGAGCGAAGGTCGGGCGCCATCCGGAGCTCAACCGGTAACCGATTCCATAGCTCCGGGGCGCCCACAGAGAAGGACCTCCCCCTGGGGGCCACCAATCGACATTCTCTGATCGGTGGCACCCTGAGGAAGCCCTCTCTGTGGGAACGCACAGGGCGGAGGGAGGTTGATGCCGGCAGCAGGTGTTCCCTAAGGTACTCCAGACCCATGCCATGTAGGGCCTTAAACACCATTACCAGTACCTTGAATCTCACCCGGAAGACAACTGGCAACCAATGCAGCTCACGGAGCAGAGGTGTAACATGGGAGTATCGGGAGACTCCCAACACAACTCTCGCGGCTGCATTCTGTACCAGTTGGAGCCTCCGAGTGGTCCTCAAGGGCAGCCCCATGTAGAGAGCGTTGCAGTAGTCCAGACGAGAGGTCACGAGCGCGTGAGTGACCGTACATAAGGCATCCCGGTCTAGATAGGGCCGCAACCGGCGCACCAGGTGAACCTGGGCGAAGGCCCCCCTAGTCACAGCTACTATGTGGTTTTCCAGAGTGAGCCGTGAATCTAGGAGGACTCCCAAGTTGCGAGCCCTATCTACGGGAGGTAATAGTTCACCCCCCATAGAAAGAGATAGAATGTCCTGAATAACCCGGGATGCCGGGATGCAAAGCCATTCAGTCTTGTCGGGGTTGAGTTGAAGTCTGTTCCTCCCCATCCAGACCCGAACCGCCTCCAGGCAACGGGACATCACGTCGAGGGCATCACTGGGGTGGTTTGGGGTCGAAATAAAAAGCTGGGTATCATCAGCATACTGATGATACCCAACTCCAAAATCACGAATGATCTCACCCAGCGGTTTCATATAGATGTTGAACAGGAGAGGCGAGAGGACCGACCCCTGAGGAACTCCACAAACGAGAGACGTCGAGGTCGACCTCTGCCCTCCTGCCAACACCGACTGCGAACGTCCCAGGAGACAGGAGGAAAACCATTGCAAAACCGTGCCTCCCACTCCCAATCCTTTGAGACGCCGCAGCAGGATACCATGGTCGATGGTATCGAAAGCCGCTGAGAGGTCTAATAGGACTAGGACAGAGGAATGTCCCCTGTCCCGAGCCCTCCAGAGATCATTCACCAGCGCGACCAATGCCGTCTCCGTGCTGTACCCGGGCCTGAAACCTGATTGGTACGGGTCTAGATAATCCGCTTCATCCAGAACCAGAGGGAGCTGATGCACCACCACACTCTCAACAACCTTCGCAAGAAAGCGAAGGTTGGAGACCGGACGGAAGTTATTCAACACAGCTGGGTCCAAGGCAGGCTTCTTGAGGAGAGGTCTCACCACCGCCTCTTTCAAGACGGCGGGGAAACTACCCTCACTCAAAGAGGTAGATATAACCGCCTGGAACCAGCCTCGTGTCCTCTCCCGGGCTGCATAAACCAGCCAGGAAGGGCACGGGTCCAATAAACATGTGGTGGAGCTCAGCCTCCCCATAATCCTGTCCACTTCCTCCGGAGTCACAGAATCAAACTCCTCCCAGGTAATATCGGCAAGACCGCCCGTGTCCTGATCATCAGACTCTGCCCAGTTGGAGTCCAGGCCGGTCCGAATCCGAGCGATTTTGTCCGACAGATGTTGGTTAAACTCCTCGGCACGACCCTGCAAGGGTTCCTCCCTCACCTGATTAAGGAGGGAGCGAGTCACCCTAAACAGGGCGGCCGGGCGATTATCTGCGGACGCGATAAGAGTAGCAAAGTGATTAGACCTCGCCACCCTTATCGCAGCGAGATAAGACCTAATATAGGTTCTTAGTCGCAATCGGTCGGATTCGGATCGGCTGGACCTCCAACAGCTCTCTAGGCCCCGTCTCCGACTCTTCATCTCCCGAAGCTCCACAGAAAACCATGGAGCTCGATGGGATCTGCACCGGGTCAGGGGCCGCAAGGGTACAACTCGGTCAAGAGCCTCCGTGGCTGCCCTTTCCCAGGCTTCCACTAAGGCATCTGCCGAGCTATGAGCAGAGGAGGCAGGTAGGGATCCCAGCGCCGCCTGGAACCTCTCAGGGTCCATTAAGCGCCTGAGGCGGTACCATCTAGTTGGTTCCTCACACCCACGGTGGGGAGTGGCAAAACGGAAGACCAGCCGCAGGAGGTGATGATCCGTCCATGACAGGGGCATAGCAGTTGGAGAGCCCCCACCAAAGTCATCTAACCACCGTCCAGATAAGAAAATCAGGTCAAGGGTGTGGCCTCCCACATGAGTCGGTCCAGAAATTACTTGCGTCAGGTCCATGGCCGTCATGGAAGCCATGAACTCCCGAGCTAACTCAGATGATCCTCCCAGGGATGGTAGATTGAAGTCACCCAAAACTATAAGTTTGGGGAACTCAATCACCAACCCAGAGAGGATATCGAGAAGCTCAGGCAGGGCTGCTGCTGCGTGACTAGGCGAAAGGTACACCAGCAGCAAGCCCAACTGCGCACCAGGGCCGCATCTCAAGAAGAGAGACTCACACCCGACTATCTGGGGAACGGTGGTCTCCCGCGGACACAAGGTCTCCCTCATAACAATCGCCACTCCCCCCCCACCCTGAGCCCGAGGCCGGTGTAGCACCTGGAAACCTGGTGGGCAAAGATCAACCAGAGGAATACCGCCCTCTGGGCCCAACCTAGTCTCCGTGATGCAAGCCAGGTCCGCATGCTCACCCTCGACCAGATCCCGGACAAGGGGAGCCTTATTAACAACAGACCTGGCGTTCAGATACACCAACCGGAGCTCAGGTGGCTGCTCATCCTCGCTCCCGGGACCTCGGGGCAGAAACAGAGGGTCGGAGCGCCTCACTACTTGTAAGCAGCGGAGAGGCCCTCCCGGATATCGATACGGCCCTCTGTTCATACACCTGCTGCCATTCCCTAACGTCGTGGGAATAGGTAATCCCACGACCCGCTCTGGAGCTCCAGGGGCAACCGAATCCCGCTCCCCCCTCACGCGATCAATTCCGGACCTGGCCTGAACAACGGTTGCTGGACTACCCCCCATTGCCGAACAACCATAAGAAATTCCCACCCCCCTCCCTAACCCCACAAAAAATTTAGCTAAGAAACTAACCAGGAGCCTCATCTTAAATTTATATCGGAGGCCCCTGCCCCTGCCCGGCCATCTCTCAGGGTCCCAACAATTGGGCCCTTCATCAAGATTATAGTTGGCTAGAGAGGCGGGTCGCACCCAGGAGGGGGGGGCCCTGAGGGCGAACAAGTCCGTGCTAGTATAGCGAAAATGAGGCATAAGGAGCAATTCCAGGAGAGGGCAGTCCCATATTAATTAGATGATTAGGAGGATCTAAACAGAGGTGAATGGGTGTCCATACCAACAACCCAGCTTCACTGCCACTCAAGCTGGGTAAACCCCGAGAACAGGTCAACCACCATCCTCTCACGAAGGTAGCGACTCTGTTCCCGGGGTGGTCTGGAACACACACGCTGGGTAGGGCATACCCCATAGAGCTCCCACCTCTAGGGGCAGCCGATGTAATTTTAGGCCACCCTCACACCATGGCTTATACCCAGGTCCCTCTGAGTCCTTTGGGGATGATGATAAATAAGGTAATCAAAACTGATTTCAATATTTTCTATGGTATAATTTTGTCTGTTGTAATTCATTTTTGGTTCATTATTTGCTGTTTTGATGGTTAGAGTCTATTGATGAAGGGTGGGTATATGTGGTATAATAAATACTCAATTCAATTTTTCGTTGCAATCTTACATTGACTGACCATTGCCAATTGGTAATATTTTGACCACAGCATGCATTCTTGCATGAGTTGTTCCTGCAAGCCACAGAAATAAATTTTAAAAAAGAAAAAAAGAGAATTATAAAAAATACCTTGCAAATATATTGGTAACAAATGGAGAATAGGTGGAAGTACATTTCTTATCCAGTACCAGTAAATTTATCCAGTAAATTGTAGATGCTACATGAAGTGAGCCATGAGAAATCAAACTTGACCATCAGCTCTGAATTCTTTCCAATTGCTCATGAAATTTGAATGGAAACTTAAAGGATAGATATATCTACTACCAGCAGCAAGTTCCTTTTTATTGTTAAAAAATGTCATTGCGTTAGAATCTAAGGCTACCTCTTTTCTCTTTCCATATCCTTAGGGGTTTACACATTGTAAAGCTAATGTTAAAAAACCTGCTGTGCAGTAATTCTAGCCAGCAGCCTAAATGGTGCTTTGTACATGTTATATGTATGATTATTTGCCCATTTAGCATCACTTCAGATTTTTTGCTTCATGCAATATATACTGTTGATTCTCAGAGAAGAAATCTTTTCTCTTGAAAACAAAGAATCAATCAAACAGAATACAGCTGGAAAGGACCTTGGAGGTTTTCCAGTCTAGCCCGCTGCTCAAGCAGGAGACCATTTCAGACAAGTGGTTGTCCAGACTTGTCATAAAAACCTCCAGTGATGAAACACCCACAATATCTGAAGGCAAGGTGTTCCATTGATTCATTCTTCTCACTATTAGGAAGTTTTTCGTTAATTCCAGGTTGTTTCTCTCCTTGATTAGTTTCCATCCATTGTTTCTTGCCCTGCCCTCTGGTGCTTGGAACAATAATATGATCCCTTCTTCTTTGTGGCAGCCCCTCAAATACTGGAATATTGCTATCATGTCACTTGTAGTCCTTCTTTTCTCTAGACTAGCCAAACACAAATTTTGCAACCTTTCTTCATATGTTTTAGTCTCTAGGCCTTTAATCATTTTAGTTCTCTTTGCACTTTTTCCAACATCTTTTTTGTAGCGTGGTGATTAAAACTGGATGCAGTATTCCTGATCTGATCTTACTAACGTTTTATCAAGTGGTACTAATACGTCACATGATTTTGATTATGTGGCTCTGTTTGTACAACCAAGGACTGTATTAGCTTTTTTGCTGCTGCTGCACAAAGTCATCCCAAAGGTGCTTTTTCAAAAGGCAACTGGACTTTTTTGTTTTTCTTTGAAAATGTTTTGCTTCTCATCCAAGAAGCTTGTTCAGCTCTGACTAGATGGTGGGGAATGGAAGGATTTATATTCCTTGCAGACAACTGGTCATTTGCCTTTTTTAGAGAGTCCTGGAGGCTAGTTGGAGATTTGTCTGTGTCCTCAGGGTCACCTGAATAGTGCAACTGGGTGTGGAGCCTTCTTGGAACTTCTGAAAGGTCTGTTGTGGAGCTGTGCTTTCTGCAGGATGTTTTCTGACCTGTGTCCCTTCACTGTTGAATACAGGCGCAGGCTATTGGGGATGAGTCTGTTGTCTGCATCTCAAACTGAAGCGCAAATGGTTCCTATAGTCTGCAATTTTTCTGGAAATCCATTCATACTCCTGTACCATTCAAAGGGTGCTCATCCCAGAGTGCATAGCTAAATGACTGAAGATTCTTGGTCATCCAGGTCATGGTTATCCCAAAAATCCCTCTCACAGTTTTTGTTTTTGAGCCAGGTTTCACCTAATTTATACTTATACCTTTGGTTTTTTTCTCCCTAAGTGTAAAAACTTCTCCACATTATGATTCATTTTGTTGGGTAGGGCCCATTGTTCAAGTCTTTTTGATTCTGTGCTTGTCTTCTGGGGTGTTGGCTATTCCTGCCAGCTTAGAGTCATCTACAAATTTGATGAGTTCCCCTTCTATTCTCCCATCTAAGTCATTTATGAAGGTATTGAAGAGTACTGGGCCCAAGACAGAACCTTGTGGTACCCCACTGTTTACTTCCCTCCATATAGGTATAGTACCATTAAGGACTACTCACTGTGTATGGCTTGTCAGCCAGTTACAAATCCATTTGGTGGTGCTGGTTGCATATAAGTCTATTCTGCAATCTCCACCACCTTTCCTATGAATATAAAATATAAAACAATATAAACAATATAAAACAGATGTTGAGACTCTGGAAAGAGTGCAGAGAAGAGCAACAAAGGGGGGCTGGAGGCTAAAACATATGAAGAATGGTTGCAGGAATTGGGTATGTCTAGTCTAGTGAAAAGAGTCTAGGACAGACATGTCAAACACAAGGCCCGGGGGCTAGATCCGGCCCGCGAAGTGGTTTCATGCGGCCCGCGAAGCCATCCTGGAAACAGTGAGGGAATGGCCCCCACTGCCTTGGCCCTGGCCCAGAGACCCTCCTTCTGCCAGAGACCCTCAGATCTGTCCCACTCCTGCCAAGGCCCCCATAGGCACCCTTGATGCGAATGAGGTAGAGCTGGCCATGCCCACCCAGTAGGCCATACGCACTCTAGCCATGCCCACCCAGTAGGCCACACCCATGCAGGCCACACCCACCCGGCCCCCTGAGGGCAACCGCAATGCTGATGCGACCCTCAATGAAATTGAGTTTGACAACCCTGGTCTAGGAGTTACATGATAGCAGTGTTCCAGTATTTGAGGGTCTGCCACAAAGAAGAAGGGGTCAACTTATTTTCTAGCACCGAAGGCAAGAGAAGAAGCAATGGATGTAAACGAATCAAGGAGAGAAGAAACCTACAGCTAAGGAGAAATTTCCTGGCAATGAGACTATTGCAAAAAATTAAAGTGAGATTGGAAAATACTAGAAGATTGCTAGGTATAAACAACCATTTGATAGGAGAGGAGTTCATTAGTAGTTTACCTCATAAAAGACAAGTCAGCCTGGCTATAAAAAACTTGGGGGGAAAAATTGTACCTTTTTTGTGCTTCAATAATAAATGAAGGAATGGGGGAGGAGGTCTGTTGTAGTATCCTATATTTTGTCTTTTACCCCTAATTTTTGAATTAAACATCTTACTGAGTTTGTATAATTTTATTGCTTTGATTATGTGCTGTTGTAAGAAGCTTGGCAATGATTGTCATTTCAGTGTTCAGTTTTAAAGTAGAAGTTCTAAACAACAAACATAAAAATAAAGTTCTATTAACATTACAAAATGCAAATATTTTATTGAGGTTGAAAAGTATGTTTTCGTACAGGTGCATCATGCTGTTACCTTGCGAAGAATAACTTAATGTGTCATGATGTTTGTGAACTGGTAAGTTAGTTCTGAATTTATGCCAAACTTTGTATTCTAATGTTATATATTTCCATGTATTTATCACCTTTAATGGTGAAGTGTTAAGCCTGAGATCTTTAGTGTCACCCAGATATTTTCATGAACATATTTTAATTATGAGGGCATTTTAAGTTTAATGGTATGAGTAATCATACTCCCAGTTCTTTCATAATTTATAAATCAGTTTATATTTTTAATTCTGTTTGCATTTTTTGATTCTGTTTTGTATATCACCTTCCTTCTTGCTTATTCCCAGAATGCAACTTTGTTATTTTGAATTGCAACTGAAAATTTTAACCAGATAACAGTTTATTATTACATACAACATGCAAAAATGTTCAGAAACATATTGCTAATAAGCTGGAAACATGCACTTGGACCATAGATGACAGTGGAATTAAATTAATATGAACAATGAATAAAACAATTGTAGAAAATTTAAATAAATTCATTGTTTTCATAGTTGATTGTTGGGGAAATAATACTACCTGGGCTAATACCTCAGGAAACAGGCGTATTAATGATTCATGAAATATTGTCATGGTTCCAACAGATAAGAGACGAATAAAGCAGAACTTGGACGTTTGAAAATTTCTCAAAGAACCTGTTTATTAGTTACAAAGTATCGGCACAATCAAAAGTGAAACCAAGTCTGAATACACAAGTAATTTCCCAATTACAAGTTATAATGTCCCATCCACAAAACTATGAAATCAACTACGTTCCCCAGTATATTCATTTGGCGGGCTTTTTTATACAATGGCCAGTCCCTGGTTATGGGAGCAGTAGATGACCTTGGTTCCCATTGAAAATTTCCCATTTCCCATAGAAAATTATGTTGACTAATGAAGCACCTGGGCAACCTCCCTGCCTCCGTTCTATGTGGCAACCTAGAATAAGAAGAAAAAATGGCGGAAGCCACTCTCAGTGTAGAGTTGACAGTCGGCCCCTCTTAAAAAGAGAGAGTCTCCTGTAGGGGAAACAAAAAGCACATTAAGCATTTCCTCGAGGCTTGTGAGGATATTTGTTGTAAAATTTTTGTACTAACCTTTCTGCTTTCACTTATGTACGTTTCACCCACGTGACCTTTGACAGTGGATAGCCTTTCCGCTGAATGAGATATTGTAACTTCCCCTTCTACAACCTAGAATCAAGAATTCATTTTATCTCATAATGTGTTTCTCCCTCTACCACTATTGGACCTGGCAGCTTCTTTAGAATAGGTCTTAAAAAGGATTCAGAAACAGACTATAATGGAATACAGGGTGGACTTTCCCTAAAAGCCATGGAAGCTTTAACTCCACGGTAACAGGATTTATGATTTTGGTGATAGGAAAAGGACCCAGAAACTGGCCCCAATTTTTTGCTGGGTCTCAAATATTTAGTTGAAAGATAAACCTTTTCCCCAGCATAAAATGGTCTTTGAGGGGAGCGTTTCTTATCAGACAGCTCCTTGTAAACTTAGCGGCTTGGGTTAAGCTTTCGTTACGTTCGTCCAAACACTTTGGAAGGAGGCCACCTACTGATCCAAAGTTTGGGAGGCAGGTGGCTCCTGGAGGTACTCAGGCATAGGCACAAAATCCCTCCCAGTAACTATTTTAAATTGTGTAAGACCAATACTACTGCGCACAGTATTATAGGCTACTTTAGCAAAAGGCAGAAGATCAGCCCAATTAGTCTGCTGGTAATTAACATAGCATCTGAGCTACTGCTCTATCATTAAGTTTGCACTTTCAGCTGCCCTATTAGTACTCAGATGAAAAGCCGATGAGAGTCCCTGAGTAGACCTAATAAGCTTAACGAACTCCCCCCAGAACTTCACAGTGAAGTTCTGTCTGAAAGAATCCGCTTAGGAGCTCTATGGAGCTGATAGATGTGCTTCAAAAACATATTGGCCAGTTTCTGAGCAGAGGGAAGCCCTGAAGAAGTGATGAAATGAGCTTGTTTGGAAAATAGATCAACCACAGTCCATATTACAGTATTTCCTTTGCTCTCGGGCAGGAACAATACAGTGGCTGGTACACATGATTTTGGTGGTTGGATAAAACCCTGAGTTCCTCTTCAGCGGCTACAGGAGTGTTCCTGCATTGAGGGGCAGCCTCGGCTTGATAGAGGTCTGCCAGGATTGTAGCTCCCCCCCTGCGGTACCAGCTTCACAGGTTGGATCAACCTGGACTTTGGCCAAGCCCCTGCCAATGACGCCTCCTCAGTGGCTAGAGCGGTTGCTTGCACTCCGACAGCCGGAGTTCTGTTGTGGCCAGCAAAGGCTCCATTATTTTCCTCCATCTTCAAATCTTCGCTGAGTCTTCACCGCTCTCCTAAAGGATGGGTAGGCAGTTGGGGCCCAGCACTCTGGGGAAAAAAAGCAAAAGTTTTAGGAGACTTGGTTTGATGTCATGGTTCCAACAGACAGAGATGAATAAAGCAGAACTGAAGTTTGAAAATTCCTCAAAGAACAGGTTTATTAGTTACAAAGTACTGGAATGATCAAAAGTGAAACTAAGTCTGAATACAAGTAACAATTACCCAATTACAAAGTATGCAAGCAACTATGTCCCCCAATATATTCATTTGGTGGGCTTTTTTATACAACGCCCAGTCCCTGGTCGTGGGAGCAGTAGATGACCTTGGTTCCCACAGGACAGAAAATTATTTTGACTAACAAAGCACCTTGGCAACCCCCTCCCTCCATTCTATGTGGCAACCTAGAATGAGAAGAAAAAATGGCTGCAGCCATGCTCATTGTAGAGTTGACAAATATCCCTTAAAAGTTCCGGGATATCTGAGGGAACACCTGCTGCCGGCATCAAGTTCCCTTCGTCCAGTGCGCTCCCACAGGGAGGGTTTTCTCAGGGTGCCACCGGTAAGAGATTGCCGGCAGACGACACCCAGGGATAGGGCCTTCTCAGTGGGGGCGCCTGTCCTTTGGAACCAGCTGCCAGTGGAGCTGAGGACTGCCCCCGACCTCCGTTCATTCCGCCGGGACCTGAAGACCTGGCTCTTCGAGCTCTCTGGCCCAGGCTGAGAATTAATCTTAATTTTAACTGGGGTTTTATTTATGCAGGGACAAATATATTTTTTAAAATTTGTTTTTAACTTTTGTATCTTGGTTTTTTTTTTTAATCACCCTGTAAACCGTCCTGCCCCTTCATGGATTACTGCCTTGTCGTGGCGAAGGGGCTTGCGTAATTCAATGAAGCTATGAGCTATGCCGTGCAGGGCCACCCAAGACGGACAGGTCATAGCTGAGAGTTCTGACAAAACGTGATCCACTGGAGAAGGAAATGGCAACCCACTCCAGTATCTTTGCCATGAAAACCCTATGGACAGTACCAAAAGGCAAAACGATATGACGCTGGAAGATGAGCCCCTCAGGTCGGAAGGCGTCCAATATGCTACTGGGGAAGAGCAGAGGGCTAGTACTAGTAGCGCCAGAAAGAATGAAGCGACTGGGCCAAAGCCGAAAGGGCGCTCAGCTGTGGATATGTCTGGTGGTGAAAGGAAAGTCCGATGCTGTAAAGATTTTTTCTCCATAGGAACCTGGAATGTAAGATCCATGAATCAAGGAAAGCTGGACGTGGTCAAACAAGAGATGACAAGACTGAACATCGACATCTTAGGTATCAGCGAACTAAAATGGACAGGAATGGGTGAATTTAATTCAGATGACCATCAGGTATACTACTGCATGGCATCTGGCCCTCTCAATTCCTGGCAAATAGATGGGGAAGAAATGGAGGTAGTGACAGATTTTGTTTTCCTGGGCTCCAAGATCACTGCAGATGGGGACTGTAGCCAAGAAATTAAAAGACGCTTGCTCCTCGGGAGGAAAGCCATGGCAAATCTAGACAGCACACTAAAAAGCAGAGACATCACCCTGTCAACAAAAGTGCGTATAGTCAAGGCTATGGTCTTCCCAGTTGCAATGTATGGCAGTGAAAGTTGGACCATAAGGAAGGCTGAGCGCCAAAGAATTGAGGCCTTTGAACTATGGTGCTGGAGAAGACTCCTGCGAGTCCCTTGGACCGCAAGGCGATCAAACCGGTCAGTCCTAGAGGAGATCAATCCTGACTGCTCTTTAGAAGGCCAGATCCTGAAGCTAAAACTCAAATACTTTGGCCACCTAATGAGAAGGAAGGACTCACTGGAGAAGAGCCTAATGCTGGGAAAGATCGAGGGCAATAGAAGAAGGGGACGACAGAGAATGAGGTGGCTGGATGGAGTCACTGAAGCAGTAGGCGTGAGCTTAAATGGACTCCAGAAGATGGTAGAAGACAGGAAGGCCTGGAGGAATGTTGTCCATAGGGTCGCGATGGGTCGGACACGACTTCGCAGCTAACAACACCAACAACAAACCGTCCTGAGTCCTTCGGGAAAGGGCGGTATATAAATGTAATAAAATAAATAAATAAATAAAAGTTCAAAGCTTAAAAGTTCCAAGCTCAGAACCATTCTTTAAGCTTAGCACAAAACATACTATGTTTTTATACTGGAACAAAGCATACCATGCTTTAAGTGTGAACTCTGCCATTTCAATTCATAGTTTTGGGTGCTCCATTGGCTCATGAATGGTTAAAATAAATAAACAGCAAAATGGTTTCTACTATCTTTCTCTTCCATGGTCTAAAAGGATGAGTACACGGTCTAAATTCACTGGTTTGAGCTTCTTTCTAAGTTTTTCAGCTTTTATAATTTGTAAGTAGCAAATGATACTTGCCTTTAGAACTGATAAACTGTAGAAATTGTTCTATCTTGTTTGATGGTCCCATTAATCTACATCTTGCACCATATCACTGTCACTATTTAGAATTAAATCTAGGGTTGCTAAGTTCCTTTGTTCCAACTATTTTAGCCACAGTGATATAGTTATTTATACTTGGTTTTTTATGAGTTTATGTGGTCTGAGCATTATTAAACACATGTTATATAAGGCTTACTGGAGTCCATCATTTTTATAGTAATCTCTCTTTTTGCTTCCCTAATTTCAGAATTTCAAGATCAATTTCAACATTTGATCAGATGATCAATACCTTTTCCTTAGAACAGATGTGTAGCTAGATATTGGCACTCATCATACTACTATATAAACCCTAAATGTATTCTCATTCACAACTAAGTATTCTAATTCTCCCATCTTGTGCTTGGAAACCTCTAGCACATACATGCATACATACATACATACAGCCTTTTGAACTAAATACTGTTATATGTGACAGCAGCTTGGCTGTTTTTGTCAGTGCTTAACATATGTAAACCTCCTTGCTGAGCACTATTGTCAAATCTATTCATTGTGCTCCTTGTTTAATAGACCATATGTTTGGAGTATTATTTTTGAGAATTCTACCCAGGCAGTCCCAATATTCAGTCTGCTAGCTAGCAATCCATATTTAGTATCTAAGATTGGCCAGTCACTTTCCACCACTTTTGAACTTTATTTACTGCTTTCTCTTTATCTCCATCTAACAATTTAAATAGATGGTACATTATAGCTTCAGTCTTTGCATCAGCAGGAAAGGCATGATATTTGCAGCCTTTATACCTGTCATACTTTCTGTCTGCTTAAGCATTTATATAGCCAGCCATCTTACATTGAACTCCAGGCATCTCCCAATAAAAACAATTAAAACAACATGAATTACAAAAGCATAATACATGTATCTATAAAAGCCATAAGCATTAAAAACCTGGAACCAAAATTAAGCTTCCAATATCCTTCTTAAATCCTCTCATCCACCTCACCCAATCCCAGCACTTGGAAGAAAAACAAGCTTTTGCTTTTTTGAAGGCTAGGAGAGTGGAGGCTTGCCAATCTTTAGAAAGGATGTTTCATAAGGCAGGGGTTGCCACAGAAAAGGCATACTTGCTAAATGCCATAAAAGGGCAATATTTAAAGGAAAGAAGTGTATCCAATTTCCTAGGTAGGAAGGGTAGCTGGCCTTAGGGAGCGGTAGTCCTATAGATCAGGGCTTTTCAACCTTTTCACTGATTGTACCACTTTTAGGATAAGGCAATATTCAAGTACCACCAGTCATCTAGCAAGGTGTCAAGAACTTGATAAAAAAAAGGGAAAAAGTGATAACGTAAGGTAGTCCTTGACTTATTGACTTAATTAAGTTCACTTAATGACTGTTCGAAGTTACAACGGCATTGAAAAAAGTCACATAACCATTTTTCACACGACTGTTGCAGCATCCTCAGGGTCATGTGATTTACATTTGGATGCTTGGCAGCTGATTCGTATTTCTGATGTTCACAGTGTCCCAGGGTCATGTGATCCCCCTTTGCAACCTTTTGGCAAGCAGTCAATGGCTGGGGGGCGCTTGTGGGGACGGCTGTGGGGGGATTCAGGGATCTCCAGTGGAAGGGGTGGGATTGGGGTGGGCACCAGGGCATGGTCCATCAGAGGAGCCTCACCGTCTCTCTTGGGCTGTGCGGGGCACTCCTAGACAGTGGTGCGGGCTGCCCAGAGTCCTGGGCAGCGAAGGGCAAGTGCCCAGCCCTGACCCTCGAGCTCCCAGGGCACCAGAACGCTGCAGCTCAACCCAGTCCAGCCCCAGTTTCCTGAGGGGGTGCTGCCTGCACTTACCTCCTCCTTGAGGCTGCTGATGCTGCTGTGCTCACTCTTCTTGGCCAGGTTACTTATGGTGGGTGAAGAAGGCAAAGTGCATGGGTCAGAGGGAGGCCCACTCCCTCTCCATACGAGGAGACCTAGCTTTGTAACCAAAGCATCCTTCGCAGTAGGATGGAAAACCACCAGGTTAGGCCAGGAGGAAGGGGCAAGGGGATGGCAAAAGGGCAGCAGGGCTGCTGGTGGCCAAATGCTAAGGCAGGACTTCCCTCAGAGCCTCCTTTCCTCTCATTATAAGCTCCTTCCTTCCTTCCTTCCTTCCTTCCTTCTTTCTTTCTTTCTTTCTTTCTTTCTTTCTTTCTTTCTTTCTTTCTTTCTTTCTTTCTTTCTTTCTTTCTTTCCTTCTTCCCTTTACTTTTTTCCCCTTCCCTCTTCATTCTCCTTTCTTTTTTCTTCCTTCTCCACTTTCCTTCTTTTTTCTTCCTTGTTCTCTTCCCCTTTTCCCTTCTTTTTCTTTGTCTTTCCTCTTTCCCTTTCTCCTTTCCTGTCCCTTCGTGGATGCTCAAATGCAAAAGGGGAAATATTTCTCAATGCCTCCTTGCCTTGTGATCAAATGCCACCTTTGCTAGTAGTTTGTGGCCACTTAAAAGATTGAGAAAAACCAGGCTCAGTTTATCCCGTGCTTTCATTTAGTGGGGGCGTCCACAGACCACAGTACAATAAAACGGTCAAAATCATGGCTGTGATAGTTGATCAAAGCTCCTCCGTTTTTTATGTGCAACAGCTTTAGCATTAGGAACAGAGGTAGCTTAGTTGCTTTTCTATTAATACATAATCCTTAAAAGGGCTCTCTTGTAAGGACCCTGCCTTGGTGTAATTCAGACTGGAAATATAGCAAAGGAAAATATTTTTCCCCACTCTCCTTTGTTCTATTTTCCCATTGGAAATAGCTATTAGCAACACTCAAGGAAGGGATGCTTTCCTAAGAGCTCTCAATTCAAGAATACTAATGTTAACTTCGATTGCCAACAAAGTTCTTCTGTGACAAAAAAAGGTAAAAGGTAAAGGTTCCCCCGACTCTAGGGGCCGATGCTCATCTCCGTTTCAAAGCTGAAGAGCCAGCGCTTGTCCGAGGACATCTCCATGGTCATGTGGCCGGCATGACTAGACGCCAAAGGCGCACGGAATGCTGTTACCTTCCCACTGTAGTGGTCCCTATTTTTCTACTTGCATTTTTACGTGCTTTTGAACTGCTAGGTTGGCAGAAGCTGGGACGAGTAACGGGCGCTCACTCTGTTACGTGGCACTCAGGATTTGACCTGCCAAACTGCCAACCTTCTGATCGACAAGCTCAGCGTCCTAACCCAAATTGCTTTCTCCTTTGAACTGGGGCATTTCGAAGTGAATTGCCCCTTTCCTCCTTTCTTCCTCTTTCCCTTCCCCTTTTTCTTCCTCCCTCCCTCCTTCTCTTCCCCCTTTTCCTACTTTTCTCCCTCCCCCTTTTCCTTTTCTTCCTCCTACCCTTCCCCGTTTTCCTTCCTTCTTTTCCCTTTCCTTCTTTCCTCCCCCTTTTTCTTTCCTTACTCCTTTCCTCCCTCCTTTTTTCCTTCCTCCCTCTGTCAACGCTGCAAACATTGGATGTTTTTGCTCTGAATAAAATGAAGCTTGGGGGAGGAGAATGCTAACCCAGTTGTTTAAATAAGATAAGGAATGGCACGCTAGATGACGGAACTGAAGCTTGCATTTTAAGTTAACTGGAGAATGTGATTTATGATGTTTAAATTAAGGGAGGGAATTGTGTTTGATACGATGTGTTCAGGGGAGGAGAATTCAGATTTTGGCATCCATCCATGAGTGCCGATGCTTCGTTCTCATTATTATAGACTTTTTAGAATAAACAATGCCTGAATGTTCTTTGAACTGTCTCTTTAGTCGGAACCATGACATCATGCCCAAATCACCTTTCTTTTCAAACAACCTGGGGGCCTTGAGCCCCAGCCGCTGTCTCTAGCCTTGAGAGAAGCTGGCAAAGATTCAGGGAAAAATCTTCATCATGGGAAAAGAGAAACTGCTCGAAGATGGTGACCTGGCAGCTACTGACACCTCAGAGGAGGAAGTAAAAGACAGCATACTGTGGGAAGATGAGTTTGTGCAGGACTCCCAGTTGTGGGGAGAACCCAAGCAGTTAGGAGAGCTTATCTGGTCATCAGGCTGAAACAACTCCAGCGGAGACTCCAGACGCCTTGAGACTGCCTTGCTGCCGTCAAAGACTTCAAAAGCAGAATGGTGGAGAGCTACCAGATTGTCTGCCACTGAGAATTGGGGTAAGTGGAAAATGCTGTCTGCAGATCAGACAGCCCTCCAGCCCCAGGAGTCCCCTGCCAGGCTCTCCAGACCCACAGAGACAGAGAGCCCCAGCCTGGGGCCTCTGCAACAATGGGAAGTTTGGGAACCCCTGCAAATGGAAGGCCAGCAACCTCTGAGCTTGCCACAGCTAATAGAGGCAACAGCTTGGGGTGGTGCAGAAGCCTAGAGATCAGAAGCTGGTGGGAGGATGACCACAGTTAGGAGATTGGACAATGCCCCTGAACTTACAGCAACTGCTGAGGGGCCCGCTAATGAGGGAGACCCAGCAGCCTCCCCTCAGACAACCACAGCAAGTGGGGCAGGAGCAGGGCCTGAACATGCAATGCCTGGGCATACAGCAGCACCAATGGGTTTGCCAGCAACTTGGGGTTCAACAGCTGCAGTGGGGCCCCCGGCAGCCATTGAATCAACAACCAGGGTGGGGCCAGCAGCTACTAGGGGTACAACAGCCACAGTGGGTGTCCCAGCAGCTAGTGATGGCCCCACCTTTCAGAGCGACCTTTGATGGGGACCCAGAGAAACTGATTTTTTTTGTCAACCAAGTATGCCCTCATTTGAATCGCTGGGCCTATCTCTACCTGGATCCAGGTGCTATGGTTGATGTGATTGCGTTCAGCGTAGAGGGAGAAGCATCCGAATGGTTAAACAATTTATATAATGAGCAAGCCCCTGAATTGGAGGACACCCACCTCTTCCTCCTAGGCCTGAGAGAAAAATTTGAGGACCCATACACTGCTCTCAAAGCAGAAGAACAAATCCACAAGATAAAACAAGCTGGCCGGCCTTTCCTGGAGTATGTGCGAGAGTTTCGCAAGGTAGCCGGTCAGATAAAGAGATGGCCTGAGCAATCCATAATTCATCATTTCAGGGAAGGGTTGGACGATCACCTTTCTCAGGCTTGCATATACCGAGCTGTACCTGACGAGCTGCAAGAATGGTACCGGGCAGCGGTAAGATTAGATGTTCAGCTCGCCTGCTATAAGAAGCCTCTCCCACCTGAAGCTGAGTGAGGCCAGAACAACCCGAATGGCAATCACCCCCACGAAAACCTTCAACTACTGTGATGGCTGAAAGACCCAGGCCACCTGCAGCCCCCCAATTAAGTGTTTCCGGTGCGGACAGCAGTGACATCGAGCAGTGAATTGCCCAGTCCCCTACCCCCAATCGCAGAATAGACCAGGACCAGCAGGGAGAAAGAAACTTGCACATCAGCTAATGAGAAAGAAATCCAACTGGATCACGCAGGAACCTGTTGCCCAGGTCACATCCCCCACACGGGAGGATGCTGGGACTTAAGCTGGATCTGCCCCAGTTGTACCCTCTTTTGACAGCGACAATGAGGGAGAGAGCGACCCGATGGTGAGCCGACACGTTTCACCTTTCTCACTACCTGCCAAGCTCATCCCTAAGTCGGGTAAGCAGGTAGATTTAAAGGTGCTACTTGATTCTGGATGCTCCCGATGCATCATTAGCTTGCCATTTGCCACAAAACTGGGCATATGAGCAAAACTGCTCTTCAAACCTGTGAGATTTGAGCAAGCCAATGGCTCCCTGATGGGAGGAACTTTAGTCACACAATTAATGGAGCCCCTACGCCTAGAAATAGGTGACCACTGGTGGCCCCAAAAGTGACTGAGGCTGTGATCCTAGGACAGGGGTCGGCAACCTGAAAAAGCAAAAGAGCCACTGGGAACCGGTTCCATCACACATTAAAAAAAGTGGGAGCCGCATGCGTGCATCCACGCACGCGCACGCGCATAAAACAAAACATTTTGCGCATGCGTGTGCGTGAATACATGCGCGCGGTTCCACTTTTTTTATGTGGACGCACCTGCATGCCAGCAGCGACGGGTCTCCGTGGTGACGGGCGCTGGGTTGCGGCACCGCCTTCAGCCTGGGCATCACCGGAGCCACCCCCGGGACCTCCAAACTGCCACCCGAACACCCGTTTGGAGACCTGCTGGTGCCGGTTTAGAAAGCTGCTGCGGGCCGCGGTAGCTTTCTAAACCGGCACCAGCAGGTCTCCAAACCGCACCTCCGCCCGAACACCAGCAGGTCTCCAAACGAGTGTTTGGGCGGAGGTGCGCACACCCCGCTATCACTTCTCTAGGACGGCCGCATACCACCTGCCAGGTGCCAAAGTACCAGTGATGATACGTGTACCACCGGTTTAAAAGCCCTGCTATAGATAACCTGGTCCCCTTACTACCTTTTAAAGGTAATAACTAGCATCCTGAATTACACACAATATTGGGAGCTAGCAAAGCCTGTTCAACAGAGGTTATATAGGCAAACTAAGGGAGAACACATCACTGCATGTGCTGCCACATTCTGGGCTAGTTTTAGCCTCCAAGTGATCTTCAAGAGTTGCCCCATGTAGAGCACATAGCAGTAATCTAAACTGTAGTGCTAGTTAGATCACTTTCAGTGACTCATCTATCTGTGATAAAAGTTGCCAACAAGCAGTGGCCTCTTCCCTCTGATACAAATATTGTACAAGAGAATACTTAGGATTCAATTTCTCCTGTAGGAATGTCTCCTTATCCTCAAAAATCATAGCATTCTTCTCCAATTTTTTATTTTATTTTAAGAGCAAGGGAATTGTTATCTTGGGAGGGGTAAAGTTATGGTATCTTGGAAAGTGTAGTTTACATAACTCTGTACTTCTCCAAATGTCAGTTCAGTTATAAATGTAAAAGCCCAGTCCAACACAATACGACTAAAAAAGAAATCCAAGAAGAAACCAGCATGGCTGCACAAAGATCTCTCTAACTGGATGACAAAAAGGATAGGTACAAAAAAATGGAAAGAGACACATAACTAAGGCAGAATATCAGCAAATACCCCGAATCTGCAAAGGTGATGTCAGGAAAGCAAAGGCTCAGAAAGAGCAAAGAGTTGCAACAAAAGTCAGAGATAATAAAATAAGTTTCTTTCAACATATAAATAATAAAGTCAAGGAAACAGTCAGTCCACTAAAGAGTGAAGATGGCAAGGAAGTAACAGGAAATAGAAAACAGAGCTGCTTAGCTCATTCTTTGCATCAGTCTTCACACAGAAGCTATAGCACAACGTACCAAAAACATAACTGTAAAAGACTAGAAATAAAAGTTAAAATAAGGAAAAAAACTGGTAAGAGAACACCTGTCTGATCTTGATGAATATAAATCACTGAGAGCAGATGGATTACTTCCCAGAGTTCTGAAGGAGCTGGCAGATGTTATCTTAGGACTATTGTATCATGTCTTTAAAATATCGTGGAGCACTGGGGAACTACCAGAGGATTGGAAAAGAGCTGATGTGGTTCCCATCTTCAAAAAAAGAAAAGGGAAAAAAAACAGACCCAGGAAACTACAGACCAATCAGCCTAACATTAATACCTGGGAAGATACTAGAAAAGATAATCAAAGATAATCAAAAAACAGATCTGTGACCATCTAGAAACAAATAAAATTATAACTAGTAGCCAGCACGGGTTTGTTAAAAACAGATTATGCCAAACCAATCTTATTTAATTCCTTAACAAAGTGACTAAATTAATAGACCAGCTAAATGCTGCGGGCATAGTATATTTAGACTATTTGACAAAGTAGACTACAACCTACTTCTTGGTAAGCTAGAAAAATGTGGGATAGAACCTATACTGCTAAAAACAATAAATAAAGAAAACTACAACAGTTAAAGTTGAAAGAAGAATTTAGAAAATTAGAATTAGAACTACAAATACACCGACGAAAGAAAATATTTAAGAGCAAATGGAGATAATAAAACAAAAACTGAACTTAGTAGAGGCAGAAATAATGGCTCGACAGATTAAAAGGACTAAACAGAACTTTTTTGAAAATGCCAATAAACCAGGGAAATGGTTAGCATATAGACTGAAAAAAGAAAAAGAGGAAAAATTGATAAACCATTGCAAGACCCCAAAGGTGAGTTACAGTTTCAAAATGACACAATTTAAAAAATTATTAAAGACTTACAAGATTCTCTACAACGCAACTTCAAAAGAAAAAAATACAGTAGTACCTAAAAAAAGCAGACTTACCAAAAATTCCAGAGAATATTCAAAAAATATTAAATAGGGAAAATATCAATGATGAAGATAACAGAGGCCATAAAAAGGCAAAAGAAAAAGATAAGACCCCAGGCCCAGATGGATTACCTGCAAAGCTCTACAAATATTACAAGATATACTAAGCCCAATATTGAAAGAACTGTGTAATGAAATACTTTTGGAGGCTAAAATACCAAATACATGGACTGAAGCTAACATTACCTTAATACCCAAAGAAGATTCTGACTTGACGCAAATAAAAAACTGCAGAACAATATCGTTATTAAATGTAGAATATAAAATGTTCGCTTCAATAATAGTAGAAAGACAAAGAATTTCTGACTGAATTTATACATACAGACCAAAATGGCTTTCTACCTAAAAGATAGATAAAAAATAACTTAAGAATGATCTTGGGTGTTTTAAGAGTACTATGAAATTCATCCAGGGAAACAGATGGCTTTAATATTCCTTGATGAACAGAAAGCGTTCGACAATGTAAACTGGCAAGTTATGTTTCAGCAATTAGAGAAAATGGATTTTGGAGAAAAATTTACAAACATAATCAAAACAATTTTTCATAAACAAACAGCTAAAATAATTGTAAATGGAGATTTTACAGAAAACTGACATTATAAAAGGCACAAGGCAGGTGTTGTGTAGTGAGTTCTTTGGAGGCAGGAAGCAAGACGAGAGGTTTCAAACAGGAACATTGCTTTATTAAGGCTAACAAGAACAACTGAATCAGAGGCTTCTGTGCAGCTACTTATACGGTTGGCCATTAGGCGGCGGCCAATAGGTTTAAAGGAACCCAATCCTGCCCCAAATCAACCAATGATCTTGGAGACTGCATGTCTGGCTAGTCAACAACTGTTACACAGACACCTCATTTGAGCAACCTTAAGCAGCATTCAAAAGACACGTGAAAACAGTTAAGTAAAATCCCAATACATTACACCCCTCCCCCCTAGAATGTACACACATTCTTAATATTATTTGAGAATAGTCTTGCAAATGTGATGGTCTGCACAATCTTGCAGACCGCCTGGGGGATCCAGGCAACTCCCAGTCCACCAGCTTGCCTGCCGGGCTGGGTAGACCAGGACCCATGAGTTCATGAGAGTCTGATTGACTCGAGTCCCTTTGGCTGGCCATTCCAGGTCAGCCCAGACCAAAGTCCAAGGAAGAAGCAGAGTTAGCACATCAGCTGTCTTGTTTGGGTTGACTTTCCCCATCAGGGGACCCATGTTGCACTCCCAGGCTTTGCCCATCTACGACCACCTCCCTGTTCTACTGACTGGTTGAGTTCTCAGAGCATGTGAACTGTCCTGCTTGGCTGCCAGTTTCTGGCTATTTGTGGACCTGCCATGAGGTCCTTGCTTAGTGGCCATTCTGCAAAACGCTTCCACAGCTGATCCATATGGCGATGAACAACACGCCCCCCATCCAGAGCCACCTCGTAGGAAAGAGGTCCTGAAATTTTGACAATTTTACCAAGGCACCCACAAGTTCCCATGCCCATAGTTTCAGGCCCAGACCCCATCACCCACTTGCAACTCCCTTGGAGCCTTTGGATGAGAGGTGTCTGCTGCCACCCGGTCAGGATGCAACCTGTCCAGTTTTGTGATGAGCCTTCTTCCCCAGCGAAGCTTTGCTGGGCTCTTGCCTGTTGCTGTACAAGGTGTAGTGTGCTGGCAAAGCAAGAAATCAGCCAGCCTATGGTGCCAATATCCAGTCACTATGTGCTTGAGGGACTCCTTTGTTGTGCGCACCATTCGTTTTGCCTGCCCATTAGTTGAGGAGTCAAAGGGAGCCGACGTTGCATGCCTTATGAGGTTAGTCCTCAAGAAGGCTTGAAACTCTGCCAGTGTGAACTGGGCCCCGTTGTCCAGGTCTACGACGTCTGGTAGCCCATGTGTGGCAAAAAGCTTTCTAAGCACCTGGATGGTGCTAGCAGTAGTCATAGTTGCAATAGAAATTACTTCCAACCATTTAGAGCGGCTTTCGACCACTATCAAAAATAGCTGTCCCTGAAAGGGCCCAGCGAAGTCAATGTGAATTCTTAACCACGGTGTATGAGTTTCCTCCTGTCTGTGGACAGGAGCACGTGGCATTTCTGGTCTGGACTGTTGACATGTGTAACATCCGTGTACTGGAACTTCGATAGCGTTATCTAACCCTGGCCACCATAGGTAGTTTCGTGCCAATGCATAGTCCGGATGTCCCTCATGCAGAGACTGAAGTACACGGTTCGTTAATGAACTGGGGACAATAACCCTGCTCCCCCATAAGATGCAACCCTTGTGAGCTGAAAGCTCGCCTCTATGTGTGAAGTAGCTCTGGAACTCTGGTCCAGGGCTGTTTTCCAGCCACCCTGTGTGAATCCATGATAAGACTCTGCTTAAAACCTTGTCTGCAGCAGTTTCTGCAGCCGCATTCCCAGCATGGAGGGGAAATTCAGGCAAATCTTGAATTGCGAGCTGCTGGACCTGGATCTGGCTCTACCTGTGGCAATGGCAACATGCTGAGGCCATCTGCGTGGCCCATGTCTTTGCCAAGTTTGTGAATCAGCCTGTAGTTGTAGGCTGACATAAAGATGGACCATCTTAACATCGTAGGAGACAGTATTTGAGGCATCTGCCTATCTGTAGTAAATAACCCCAACAGTGGCTTATGGTCAGTGTAGACCGTGAATTCCCTGCCATACAAGTAATCATGGAATTTCTTCACCCCGGCCACAATGGCCAAGGCTTCTTTGTCAATTTGAGCATAATTGCTCTCAGCTGAGGACGGTGTCCTTGAATAATATAGAATTGGGAGTTGAGTCCCATCATTTGCCAAATGGCTTAAAACAGCCCCCATCCCATAAGGGGAAGTGTAACACGCAATGCATACAGGCAATGATTCTTTAAAGTGCGTAAGCACTGAACTGGAATTCAGCAGTGATTTTATTGCCTTAAAGCTGTTTTCGTGAACCTTGGTCCACTTCCATGGGATATTTTTGTTTAAGAGCTGGTGTAACGGCTCTGCCACTGTGGCCTTGATAGGAAGGAACACATGGTAAAACTTAAGGAGACCCAGGAATGCCTGAAGCTCTCCTTTTGACCTGGGTCTAGGTGCCAGCTGAATGGCCTTCAGCTTGGACTCGGGAGGGTGGATGCCTTCATCATCAATACGGAAACCCAGGAACTCAGTAGAAGGACCCCAATGTTACACTTTTTAAAAAAATTTAAGTCCTGTTTCGTGGAACTGTTGAAGGACGGCTTTGAGCCTCCTTGCAAGCACCTCAGTGGACTCAGCGGCGATGAGCACATTGTCGAAGTAGGGGCAAACCCCTGGAATGCCCTTGAGCATACGCTCCATGACACCTTGGAAAATTCCTGGGTCCACGCTAACCCCGAATTGAAGGCATTTGACTTTAAAAGCCCCCCCTGTATGTTACAGTAGTTTGTGCTGTGGCCTCGTCCACAGGTAGCTACTGATAGGACTGTGCCAAATATAATTTAACAAACACGGTGCCCCCTTGCAGCGATGCCAAGATGTGGCTGACGACTGGCACTGGGTATGCATGCTGCTTAAGTGCCCTATTTATGGTGCACTTGTAATCAGCACAAATTCTGACCTCCCTGTTGTCCTTAAGTGGCGTTACAATTGGAGTTTCCCATTCACCCCCATCTACGGGCTGTAGTACCCCCTGGCTGACTAGCTTTGTCCAGCTCTGCATCAATGTTATGTTTAAGCACAAATGGCACTCTACAAGGTTTGATCCTAATAGGCATTATGGCAGGATCAAGTTTAAAGGCTATCGGAGGGCCCTTGTACTCTCCCAGGCTTGTGTCAGAAACATCTGCAAACTCCTCGCATACTGACACCAAGTTCGCTGCTTGTGTCCGGTGGATTCCGGTGGATGCCCAGAGCATCAAACCAATCAAGCCCTGTTAAGCTTGTTCTCTGGCCCTCCACCACAATCACATCCAGGGCCCCCGAAAACCCCTTGAACTTGGCGGCCAAGGTGGCCTCGCAACTCGGGAGTTTTGGAAGTCAGAATGATGTCGAATGGCCTAAGCTTGGCCTACCTCTTGCTACAGTTGCAGACGAAGTGGAAAGTTTCCAGGGAAATGATGGACACTGCTGAATCCGTGTCCAGTTCCATCCTGCAAGGAACGCCTTGCAGCTTGACTTGAAGCCAAAGTTTGGGCTTAAGGAGACAGTGAGCTCCCGTATGGCAAACGCTCCGATGGCTGGAGCAAAACGCTACACTATGCTGCCCCGGGGCCCTGGTATCTCTCCTGATCGGATCGTCTGATTGGCGGTCCTTCTGGTGACCTCTGCAAACTGACGCGATGTGGCCGGTTTTCCCGCAGGTCCGACACGTGGCTGTCCAGAACCTGCAGTCTGCTTGTTGGTGATGGCTGCCACAGCCCAAACACCAAGGAAAGGGAACTGCCTTGTAAGGGGGCTTCAGTTCCTTGTTGTGGTGCCGTTGGATCTTGTGAAATTCATGGACGGAGTTGACGTCATCTGGAAGTTCAGCGTCCTTGTGGTGGACAGCTTCCTTGTGCTCAGTGCTTTTGGCGGGCCGCACGGCCTTCACAGCTGCACCGGCAGCTTCGTCCACCATGATTTCTTTTAAGGCTTCCTGGAGTGAGAGAGTCTCTTTAGCAAAGCCGTCTCTTTAGAAAGCCCTAATAAGCAGGCATATACATAGAATGAAGGCTACTGCTAAGCTTGTAAGCCGCCCTGAGTCTTCGGAGAAGGGCGGGATATAAATGGAATTTAAAAAAAAATGTTTTTGTTGCAGCTCTGTGCTCCATAGTCCACAGATGAGTCAGTCTCAAAGATTTTCCTCTAAGTCTGAAAATTGGCACAGGTGCAAAGCTTGTCTCAATGCCACGATGAATTCCGTGGCTGTCTCTCTGGGTTGTTGAACTTGTTGTTCGAAGGCGTGCCTCCACGCGATCACCGACAGCTTGGGCTGGAAATGGTCACTGAGCCATTTCTTCAGGTTCGCGAAAGTAACGGACTCCAGCTGCGCTGGTGCAACTAAGTTCTCCGCAATGTCGAATGTTTCACGTCTGCAGACACAGAGGAGTGTTGTGGCCTTCAGGCCGTCTTCGGCAACTTGGTTGGCACAGAGGTAGTTTTCTACTCTTGAGATGTAGGATGACCATCTCTCTGGGTGAGTAACATCATACAACAACAACTTTATTGATTAGCCCTTGGGCCATATCAAAGTACAAAGTTCCAGCAACAAACCGTCACCAAAACTAGATAAAAGCAATGAGTAACATCAAATTCCTCAAGTTTTCCGACTTTCCCCATCTTCGGGAAGTCTTCGCGGCTCGGATCTCTCGTTGCCTCATCCTGCTTCTTCTGTAGGCCCTGGGACTGGTCCGCAGGGTGGGGTGGTTGCTAGCATGGCTTGCTAGGCCGACCGGGGGGGAATGCATTCCCTTCCAGGCGCTTTGCTGGCCTCACCCCCTAGTGACTTTCAGCTCTTCCTAAGAAGCAGGATCCCACCTTCGTCGCCAGTGTTGTGTAGTGAGTTCTTTGGAGGCAGGAAGCGAGACGAGAGGTTTCAAACAGGAACATTGATTTATTAAGACAAACAGGAACAGAACTGAATCAGAGGCTTCTGTGCAGCTACTTGTATGGTTGGCCACTAGGCGGCAGCCCATAGGTTTAAAGGAATCCATTCCCGCCCCAAATCAACCAATGATCTTTTTGGAGACTGCATGTCTGGCTAGTCAGCGACCATTACACAGACACCTCAATTGAGCAACCTTAAGCAGCATTTAAAAGACACGTGAAAACAGTTCAAGTAAAATCCCAATACATTACAGCAGGGATGTCCACTATCTCCACTATTATTTATATTAACACTGGAAATATTGAATAGAAATATCAGGGAAGATATAGAAATTAAAGGACTGGAGATAAAAGATGAAAAATACAAACTACAAGCATTTGTAGATGACTTGGTTTTCATATTAGAAGAACCACTTGAAACAAGCGTTAAGCTTACAGGGAAAATAGAAGAATTTGGAGAAGTGGCAGGGTTGAAAATAAACAGAAAAGACTAAAATGCTAACAAAAAACAACAGAAAAACAAAAAAACCAACTAGCAAAAAACCCCAAACCTTCAAATAGTCAAAAAAGTTAAATATTTGGGAATTTATTTAACAGCAAGATGTGAAACAATAAAAGAAGACAACTATGTAAGATTGTTTAAACAAACAAAATTGTATCTGGAAAAGTGGAAAAATTTACAACTTTCAATGCTGGGGAGAATAGCAACAGTGAAAACGAATATCTTAGAAAAAATACTCTTTTTATTTCAAATGATACCTATAAGACTGGGGAAAAACTTTTTTGTGAACTAAACACATTAATACTGAAATTTATTTGTCAAGAAAAAATAAAGCCAGAATTAGACTGAAAATCCTACAAGAAGCGAAAGAAAATGGAAGATTGGCACTGCCGGACTGGACGCTATATTACCAAGCAACTATATTAACAAGGATAAAAGAGTGGATAATGCTTAGAGATAAAAGATTACTATACCTAGAGGGGCATGACCTACAACCTTGGATGGCATGCCTTTCTGTGGTATGGGAAGAATAAAATACATAGATACTTTCAAAACCATTTTATAAGAAATGCACTTTTTTTAGAATGGGGAAAAAAGCAAAAATCTATATTAAAATACTTGGATGGCTTTGAACAGTGGAAGCATTTGCTTATCCAAAATTAATCAATTAAGAGAAAGGTGTGGCCTATAAAGATATATTGGACAGTGAAGGGAAATTGAAAGACAGACAAGATTTACAAGAACAAGGTATTGATCAGCATGGTGGCCATACTTGCAAATTCAAATGAGATATGAAAAATATGTTAAAACAACGGGATTTTATAAAGAACAGACAGAATTTGACCAGATACTCCTAAAAACATGAAAAATTGATTAAGAAACTCTATAAACATTTGTTAAACTTAAAGATGGAAGAAGAACAAGTAAAAAAAGCAATGACAACATGGGCAAAGAACTTTGGACATAATATAGAATTTGAATACTGGTAAAGATTATAGGAAAGAAATGTTAAATTAACAAAATGGTGGTTTACAAAGAAAACCTATATAAAATGTTTTACAGATGACATCTAATACCGGTGAGATTAGTGAAAATGTTTTAAAAAAAATCAAACAACTGTTGTAAATGTAAACAAAACCCAGGTAATTATTATCATATCTGGTGGACATGCCCTAAAGCTAAAAGATTTTGGTCAAATATACACATATGGTTGGAAAAAATGACTAAAAACATATAGATTTCAAGCCAGAACTGTTCTGTTAGGCATAATAGGAGGAAACTAGGAGAAAAATTGTATATATCTAATTTTATATGTATTCACTGCAGCAAGAATTGTATTTGCTCAATATTAGAAAAATGAAAACTTACCAACGGAAAAACTAATTTAGAAAATTTTAGATTGTGCAGAAATTGACAGATTGACGTTAAAGATAAAAGAGAAAGAAAACTCAGTGTACTTTAGAACATGGGACAATTTTTTACCAAAGGCTAGAAAAGCGAGTTAGAGAGAAAGGAACATGATATTTACTATGTAACATTGAATATATACTAGTAAAAAGATGATTGAGCGAACTAATTTATTGATTATGACAATATAGAAATTAACTTTTTCTTGCTGTTTTTTAAATACATGAATCCAGACAATGTGCTGTTTGCTAAATATTAAGAATATTATTTAAAAAACCCCCAACCCTAATCCTAACCCTAACTAACCCTAACCCTACAAAATTAATAAAATATATACAAAAAATGTGGAGTAGACAGCATCACTACCAGATGGATTTGTAACTAGCTGACAAACCATATTCAATGAGTAGTCCTTAATGGTATCATCTACAGGGAGGAAAGTAAGCAGTGGAGTACCACAAGGTTCTGTCTTAGGCCCAGTACCCTTCAATATCTTCATAAATGACTTCGATGAGGGCATAGAAGGGGAGGTCATCAAATTTGCAGATGACATTAAGCTGTTAGGAATAGCAAACACCCTAGAAGAAAAGCCCAGGATTCAAAAATATCTCAATAGTTGTCCCTATCCAATAAAATATTTAATGTGGAGAAAAGCAAGGATTTATACCTGGGCAGGAAAAACCAAAATTACAAGTACAAATAAGGTGAAACCTGGCTCAAAAACAGTAACAGAGAGGGACCTTGGAGTCCTAGTGGATGATCAAAATGAGCCAGCAGACAAAAAGCTAATACAGTCCTTGGTTGTATAAACAGAGCCACATAATCAAAATCACGTGATGTATTAGTACCACTTGATAAAACGTTAGTAAGATCAGACCAGGAATACTGCATCCAGTTTTGGTCACCACATTACAAAAAAGATGTTGAGACTTTGGAAAAAGTGGAAAGAAGAGCAACTAAAATGATTAAAGGCCTGGAGACTAAACCATATGAAGAAAGGTTGCAGGATTTGGGTTTGGCTAGTCTAGAGACAAGAAGGACTACGGGTAACATGATAGTAGTATTCCAGTATTTGAGTGGCTGCCACAACGAAGAAGATGTCATATTATTTTTCAAAGCAGCAAGTGTGCAGGACAAGAAACAATGGGTGGAAACTAATCAAGGAGTGAATCAACTTGGAATTAAGGAAAACCTTCCTAATAGTGAGAAGAATGAATCAATGGAACACATTGCCTTCAGACATTGTGGGTGCTTAATCACTGGAGGTTTTTAAGACGATTGGACAAACACTTGGTATAGGGTCTCCTGCTTGAGCAGGGGGCTGGACTGGAAAACCTCCAAGGTCCTTTCCAGCTCTATTCTGATTGATTGTTACTTTGTTTTCAAGAGAAAAGATTTCTTCCCTGAGAATCAACACTATATATTGCATGAAGGAAAAAATCTGAAGTTATGCTAAATGGGCAAATAATCATACATATAAACATGTAAAAAGCACCATCTAGGCTGCTGGCTTTCTGGTTTCTTATTAGTTCTTATTGGCAACTTTATTCTTAGGAATTATTTAATGTGAAAGATGCTCTTCTTAGCCCATAGCAGCCGCATTTAGGCATTAGCAGAATTTTTTGTTAGCTGCGAAGTCGTGTCCGACCCATCACGACGCTATGGATAACGTTCCTCCAGGCCTTCCTATCCACTACCATCTTCTGGAGTCCATTTAAGCTCACGCCTACTGCTTCAGTGACTCCATCCATCCACCTCATTCTCTGTCATCCCCTTCTTCAATTGCCCTCAAAGAGCATTAGGCTCTTCTCCAGTGAGTCCTTCCTTCTCATTAGGTGGCCAAAGTAGTTTTAGCTTCAGGATCTGGCCTTCTAAAGAGAGGTCAGGGTTGATTTCCCCTAGGACTGACCGGTTTGATCGCCTTGCAGTCCAAGGGATTCGCAGGAGTCTTCTCCAACACCATAGTTCAAAGGCCTCAATTCTTTGGCGCTCAGCCTTTCTTATGGTCCAACTTTCACTGCCATACATTGCAACTGGAAAGACCATAGCCTTGACTATACGCACTTTTGTTGACAGGGTGATGTCTCTGCTTTTTAGTGTGCTGTCTAGATTTGCCATGGCTTTCCTCCCCAGGAGCAAGCGTCTTTTAATTTCTTGGCTACAGTCCCCATCTGCAGTAAACAGGCAGGACAACAGTATACAGCCTTGTCGCACTCCTTTCCCAATTTTGAACCAATCAGTGGTTCTGTGTCCATTTCTCACTGTTGCTTCTTGACCCGCATACAGGTTTCTCAAGAGAGAAATAAGATGTTCTGGTACTCCCATCTCTTTAAGAACTTGCCACAGTTTGTTGTGATCCACACAATCAAAAGCTTTAGCATAGTCAATGAAGCAGAAGTAGATGTTTTTCTGGAACTCTCTAGCTTTCTCCATGATCCAGCGTATGTTGGCAATTTGATCTCTAGTTCCTCTGCCTCTTCGAAATCCTGCCTGTACTTCTGGTAGTTCTCGATCCACATACTGCTGGAGTCTAGCTTGTACGATTTTAAGCATAACTTTACTAGCATGAGAAATGAGTGCAATGGTGCGATAGTTGGAACATTCTTTGGCACTGCCTTTCTTTGGAATTGGAATGTAAACTGATCTTTTCCAATCCTGTGGCCACTGTTGAGTTTTCCAAATTTGCTGGCAAATTGAGTGTAGCACTTTTACTGCATCGTCTTTTAAGATTTTGAATAGCTCAGCTGGAATACTGTCACCTCCACTAGCTTTGTTGCTCAGCTTTTCTAAGGCCCACTTCATTTCACATTCCAAGATGTCTGGCTCAAGGTCAGTGACCACATCATTGTGATTATCAGGGACGTTAAGCTCATTCTTGTAATTCTGTGTAATTTTGCCACCTCTTCTTAATCTCTTCTGCCTCTGTTAGGTCCCTGCCAATTTGGTCCTTTATCATGCCCATTTTTGCATTAAATGTTCCCTTCATCTCTCCAATTTTCTTGAAAACATCTCTGGTCCTCCCTATTCTATTGTTTTCTTCTATTTCTTTGCACTGTTCATTTAAGAAACCATTCTTATCTCTTCTAGCTATTCTCTGGAATTCTGCATTCAATTGGGCATACCTTTCTTTTTCTCCCTTGCCTTTCGCTTCCCTCCTTTCCTCAGCTATTTGCAAAGCTTCCTCAGACAGCCATTTTGCTTTCTTGCATTTCTTTTTCTTTGGGATGGTTTTAGTTGCTACCTTTTGTACAATGTTGCGAACCTCTGTCCATAGTTCTTCAGGCACTCTGTCTATCAGATCTAATTCCTTAAATCTATTTGCCACCTCTACTGTATATTCAACAGGGATATGATTTAATTCATACCTGAGTGGCCTAGTGCTTTTCCCTACTTTCTTCAGTTTAAGCCTAAACTTTGCAATGAGAAGCTCATGGTCTGAGCCACAGTCAGCTCCTGGTCTTGTTTTTACTGACTGTATAGAGCTTCTCCATCTTTGGCTGCAGAGCATATAGTCAATCTGATTTCTGTGTTGACCATCTGGTGATGTCCATGTGTAGAGCTGTCTCTTGGGTTGTTGGAAAAGAGTGTTTGCTATGACCATCGTATTCTCTTGACAAAATTCTATCAGCCTGTGCCCTGCTTCATTTTGTACTCCAAGGCCAAACTTGCCTATTATTCCAGTTATCTTTTGGCTTCCTACTGTAGCATTCCAATCCCCCATGATGATAAGGACATCGTTTTTTGGTGTTAGTTTATTTATTTATTTATTTGATTTGTATACCGCCCTTCTCCCTAAGGACTCAGGGCGGTGAACAGTGACATAAACATCAAATGCACAAATACAGATATTGAAAACCTTAATGTAGAAGATAAGTTACCTTAAAACAATAATTACAACATAACCCGTCAGACCAGACCGGATTGCTCAAACAGATAGGTTTTTAGGTCGCGTCGGAAGGAGCGAAGGTCGGGAGCCATCCGGAGCTCAACCGGTAAAAGGTTCCATAGGTCAGGCGCGCCCACAGAGAACGCCCTCCCTCTGGGAGCCACCAGACGGCATTCTCCGAACGGCGGAACGCTTAGGAGGCCCTCTCTGTGGGAGCGCACTGGACGGAGGCAAGTTGATGCTGGCAGCAGGTGATTCCTAAGGTACTCCGGACCCATGCCATGTAGGGCTTTGAAAACCATTACCAGCACCTTGAATCTTACCCGGAGGACAACTGGGAGCCAATGCAGCTCACGGAGTAGAGGTGTAACATGGGAGTATCGGGAGACTCCCAACACAACTCTCGCAGCTGCATTCTGTACCAGTTGGAGCCTCCGTGTGGTCCTCAAGGGCAGCCCCATGTAGAGAGCATTGCAGTAGTCTAAACGAGAGGTCACGAGTGCATGAGTGACCGTACGCAGGGCATCCCGGTCTAGATAGGGCCGTAATTGGCGCACCAGGCGAACCTGGGCAAAGGCTCCCCTAGTCACAGCTATTATGTGGTCTTCCAAGGAAAGCTGTGAATCTAGGAGGACTCCCAAGTTGCGAGCCCTATCTACGGGGGGTAATAACTCACCCCCTATAGATAGAGATGGAATGTTCTGAATATCCCGAGATGCCGGTACGTACAGCCACTCAGTCTTGTCAGGGTTGAGTTGAAGCCTGTTCCTCCCCATCCAGATCCGAACTGCTTCCAGGCAACGGGACATCACATCGAGGGCATCACTGAGGTGGTTTGGGGTCAAAATAAAAAGCTGGGTATCATCAGCATACTGGTGATACCCGACTCCAAAACCACGAATGATCTCACCTAGCGGTTTCATGTAGATGTTGAATAGGAGAGGCGAGAGGACCGATCCCTGAGGGACTCCACAAGTGAGAGGCCTCGAGGTCGACCTCTGCCCTCCTGTTAATACCGACTGCGAACGTCCCATGAGATAGGAGGACAACCACTGAAGAACCGTGCCTCCCACTCCCAATCCCTTGAGATGCTGCAGCAAGATACCATGGTCGATGGTATCAAAAGCCGCTGAGAGATCTAGAAGGACTAGGACAGAGGAACAGCCTCTGTCCCGAGCTCTCCAGAGATCATTTATCAGTGCGACCAATGCCGTCTCTGTGCTGTGTCCGGGCCTGAAACCCGATTGGTACGGGTCCAGATAGTCAGTTTCCTCCAGAACCGAAGGGAGCTGATGCGCCACCACACTCTCAACAACCTTAGCAAGAAAGCGAAGGTTGGAGACCGGACGAAAGTTGTTTAATATAGTTGGGTCCAAGGTAGGTTTCTTGAGGAGGGGTCTCACCACCGCTTCTTTCAAGACGGAGGGGAAACAACCCTCACTCAGGGAGGCAGATATCACCGCCTGGAGCCAGCTTCGTGTTCCCTCTCGAGCTGAATAAACCAGTCAAGAAGGGCACGGATCTAATAAACAAGTGGTGGAGCTCAGCTTCCTCATATTTCTGTCCACTTCCTTTGGGGTCACAGGGTCGAACTCATCCCATATAACATCGACAAGACCACCCATGTCCTGATCATCAGACTCTGCCCAGTCGGAGTCCAAGCTGGTCCGAATCCGAGTGATTTTGTCCAACAGATGTTGGCAAAACTCCTCGACACGACCCTGTAAGGGATCCTCCTTCACCTCTTGATTAAGGAGGGAGCGAGTTACCCTAAACAAGGTGGCCGGGCGGTTATCTGCGGACGCAATGAGTGTAGCCAAGTAATTAGACCTCGCCATCCTCATTGCTGCAATATAAGATCTAGTAAAGGTTCTTAGTCGTGATCGGTCGGATTCAGATCGGGTGGATCTCCAACGACTCTCTAGGCCCCTTCTCCGACGCTTCATCTCCCGGAGCTCCATGGAAAACCATGGAGCGAACTGGGATCTGCATCGGGTCAGGGGCCGCAAGGGAACCACTAGGTTAAGTGCATCCGTGGCAGCCTTTTCCCAGGCTTCCACTAAGGCATCAACCGAGCTGTGAGAAAAGGAGGCAGGTGGAGACCCCAGTGCTGCCTGGAACTTCTCAAGGTCCATTAAGTGCCTGGGACGGAACCATCTTTTTTTTTCCGGCTCCAAAGATGGCGGACGTGCTGGGGAGAGCTCCGTGAGCCCCAGCGGTAAGGCGTCCCCCAGGAGCCCCCCAGGGATGTCTCTAGACCCCTGTGGTGGGGTCAGAGGTTTGGGCAGTTGAGTCGGGCAATGTGCCGCCCGCTGCCTCCCCGGACCGGCCGTAGGGGCGCCAGGGCATTTCCGGCCCGCCCCGTGAGCCGTTTGCGGCCGTTTTAAATGGGTGCCGACGTCTCCTCTCTGCCTCGGCCGCCCCGGTCTATCCTTGGGCGGCGGCGGCGTCTCCAAGCGGATCTACATCAAAGGAGACGCCGCGGATCAGCTGAAGAGTGGAGACAGCAGCGGCGGCGGCGGCGGCGACAGCATCTCCGAGCCTCCCATCGACCGTTTTTCAAGGAGCCTTCGACGGCGGCGGTGGCAGCGGCGGCGTGGCATCTCCGGCCCGCCCCCTGAGCCGTTGCGGCCATTTTGAATGGGGGCCGACGTCTCCTCTATGCCTCGGCCGCCTCGGTCTACTCCTGGGCGGCGGCGGCGTCTCCGAGCAGATCTTCATCAAAGGAGACGCCGCGGATCAGCTGAGCAGTGGAGACAGCAGCGACGATGGCGGCGACGGCGGCGACGCCGGCGACAGCATCTCCGAGCCTCCCACCGACCATTTTTTCCGGGAGCCTTCGACGGCGGCGGCGGTGTCAACGATGGCGTGGCATCTCCGGCCAGCGCCCGGGCCGTTCGCGGCCATTTAAAACCCATTCCATCTTCTCGCTGCTCTAATCCTCCCGGGTCCACTCTTGTCGGCGACGGCCTCTTCGAGCCGGAGGAGGAGGAGACACCCGCAGATCAGCTGGGCAGAGAAGACGGCGGCGGCGACCACCACGGTGATGTAACCGGGCCGCTCCTGGGCCGCGGCTCGGACCGCTTTTTTCGAGGCACTTTCAACGGAGGCGGCGACGGCGGCGGCATGGCATCTGGGACTTCCGTACCTCTGGGAGGCCACGCTCTGGACGGTCCCCAACCAGTAGGGGCCTATGGAGCTGTGGCCGGGAACAACGCCCAGAGTATCAGTACGGCGAGGGAACTGTAGAGGCAACTGAACCACCGAATCCGACGCCAGATGAGAATCGCACCATCTTGCCTTCTGCCCGCTGTTAACCTTCCTTGCCCACCCTCTCCCCATAGGACATGATGGGCCTGGGTGCAAGCCACGGTGGCAGAGTGGCTTGGCCTTACACCTGCAGCCCCATAGAGGTGGGAGCTCTATGGGGTATGCCTCACCCAGAGTGCGTTCTGGACTATCTCCGGAAACAGAGTCACAACCCATCGTGAGAGGATGAGGAGTGGCCTGCTTCTGGGGTACACCCGGCTAAGTGGCAGTGGCTGGGTGACGGTCCAGATACCCACCTACCCTGACTCGACCCTCCTGCTAATCACCATCTATGGGACTGCCTTCCCTGGAATCCTTCTTGACTCTATGCACCTTTGCTACTCCAGCACGGACCTGCACGCCCTCAGGGGTTCCCCCCTCTCCTGGGTGCGACCCGCCTTCGCTACCACCTCCAATCTCGATGAAGGGCCCGACCATTGGGCCTCTGAGAGATGGCCGGGCAGGGTCAGGGGCCTCCAGCATAAATCCAACAAGAGGCCCCTGGTTAACTTCTTAGTAAAAAATTTTGTGGGGTTAGGGAGGGGGGTGGGAGTGGGCTGTGGTTGTTTGACGAAGGGGGGCCGTCCAACAACCATTGCACAGGCCAGGCCTACGATCGTCCGCGAAGGGGAGGAGCGGGGTTCGGTCGCCGACGAAGCCCAGAGGCGAGCCGACGCACTACCAATTCCCAGGACGGTGGGGAACGGCAGAAGGTGCGCAAGCAGAGGGCCGTATCGACACCGGGAGGGTCATCTCCGCTTTCTACAAGCGGTGAGACGCTCCGACCCTCTGTCTCTTCCCCAAGGACCCGGGAGCGAAGATGTGCAGCCTCCTGAGCTCAGGCTGGTCTACCTGAATGCCAGGTCCGTTGCTAATAAGGCTCCCCTTGTTCGAGATCTAGTTGAGGGTGAGCACGCAGACCTGGCTTGCATCACGGAGACCTGGCTGGGCCCAGAGGGCGGTGTTCCTCTGGTTGACCTTTGCCCGCCTGGTTTCCGGGTGCTACACCAGCCTCGGCCTCATGGTAGGGGCGGAGGAGTGGCAGTAATTATCAGGGAGTCCCTAAGCCCGCGGGAGACCACCGTTCCTCAGATAGTCGGGTGTGAGTCTCTTTTTTTGAGATACGGTCCTGGGGCGCAGTTGGGCCTGTTGCTGACGTACCTTCCACCTAATCACGCAGCGGCAGCCCTGCCTAAGCTAGTTGATGTCCTCTCGGGGTTGGTGGTTGAATTCCCCAAACTCATAGTTTTGGGCGACTTCAACCTACTGTCCCTAGGAGGATCGTCTGAGCTAGCTCGGGAGTTCATGGCTTCCATGACGGCCATGGACCTGACGCAAGTAATTTCAGGACCGACTCATGTGGGAGGCCACACCCCTGACTTGGTTTTCTTATCTGGACGGTGGCATGATGATCTTGGTGGGGGCTCTCCAACCATTATGCCCCTGTCATGGACCGATCATCACCTCCTACGGCTGGACTTCTGCTTTGCCACCCCCCGCCGTGGGTGTGCGGAGCCAACCAGATGGTACCGCCCCAGGCGCCTAATGGACCCTGAAAGGTTCCAGGCAGCGCTTGGGAACCCACCTGCACTCCCTGCTCACAACTCGGCGGATGCCTTAGTGGAAGCCTGGGAAAGGGCAGCCACGGAGGCACTTGACTGAGTTGTACCCTTGCGGCCCTTGACCCGGCGCAGATCCCAGCGAGCCCCATGGTTCACCACGGAGCTCCGGGAGATGAAGCGTTGGAGACGGGGCCTAGAGAGCCGTTGGAGATCCAGTCGATCCGAATCCGACCGGTTGCGACTAAGAATCCACACCAGGTCTTATCTCGCAGCGATAAGGCCGGCGAGAGTCAATTACTTCTCCGCCCTCATCACGTCCGCAGATAATCGCCCGGCTGCCCTGTTTAGAGTGACCCGCTCCCTTCTGAATCAAGAGGTGAGGGAGGAGCCCCTACAGGGTCGAGCTGAGGAATTTGGTCAACATCTGTTGGATAAAATCTCTCGGATTCGAACCGGCCTGGACTCCAACTGGGCAGAGTCTGAGGAACAGGACATGGGCAGTCTTGTCGACATCACCTGGGAGGAGTTTGATCCTGTGACTCCAAAGGAAGTGGACAGGATTATGAGGAGGTTGAGCTCCTCCACATGCTTATTGGACCCGTGCCCCTCCTGGCTGGCTTATGCAGCTCAGGAGGGGACACGAGGCTGGTTCCAGGCGGTCATCTCTGCTTCTCTGAGTGAGGGTCACCTCCCCGCCTCCTTGAAGGAGGCGGTGGTGAGACCTCTCCTCAAGAAGCCCACCTTGGACCCAGCTACATTGAATAACTTTCGTCCGGTCTCCAACCTTCGCTCTCTTGCAAAGGTTGTTGAGAGTGTGGTGGTGCATCAGCTTCCTCAGGTCCTGGATGAAGCGGATTATCTAGACCCGTGCCAATCGGGTTTCAGGCCGGGCTACAGCACGGAGACTGCATTGGTCGCTCTGATGAATGATCTCTGGAGGGCCCGGGACAGGGGACATTCCTCTGTCCTAGTCTTATTAGACCTCTCGGCGGCTTTCGATACCATCGACCATGGTATCTTGCTGCGGCGCCTCAGGGGATTGGGAGTGGGAGGCACGGTTCTTCGGTGGTTCTCCTCCTTTCTCCTGGGACGCTCACAGTCGGTGTTGGCAGGGGGACAGAGGTAGACTCCGAGGCCTCTCGTTTGTGGAATTCCTCGGGTCGGTCCTCTCGCCTCTCCTGTTCAACATCTACATGAAACCGCTGGGTGAGATCATTCGTGGTTTTGGAGTAGGATACCATCAGTATGCTGATGACACCCAGCTCTTCATCTCGACTCCAAACTGCATCAGTGATGCCCTCGACGTAATGTCCCGTTGCCTGGAAGCGGTTCGGGAATGGATGGGGAGGAACAGGCTTCAACTCAACCCGGACAAGACTGAATGGCTGTACATACCGGCATGCCAGGATACTCAGAGTATTCCATCCCTTAACATCGGGGGTGAGCTATTACCCCCGGTTGATAGGGCCCACAACCTGGGTGTCCTCCTAGATTCACAGCTCTCCTTAGAAGATCACATAGGAGCTGTGACCAGGGGGGCCTTCACTCGGGTTCGCCTGGTGCGCCAACTACGACCCTATCTGGACCTGAATGCCTTACGTACAGTCACCCATGCACTTGTGACCTCTCGCCTTGACTACTGCAATGCTCTCTACATGGGGCTGCCCTTGAGAGCCACTCGGAAGCTTCAGCTAGTGCAGAGTGCAGCTGCACGAACACTTTTGGGGGCTTCCCGATACTCCCATATCACACCTCTCCTCCGTGAGCTGCACTGGCTTCCAGTTGCCTTCCGAGTTAAATTCAAGGTGCTAGTGATGACATACAAAGCCCTACATGGCATGGGTCCAGAATACCTACGGGAGCACCTACTGCCAGCGTCAACACCCCTCCGTCCTGTGCGCTCCCACAGAGAAGGCCTCCTCAGGGTGCCACCGGTCAAAGAATGCCGGCTGGTGGCCCCCAAGGGGAGAGCATTCTCAGTGGGTGCGCCAACCCTCTGGAACTGCTTGCCTGCCGAAATCCGGATGGCCTCCGACCTTCGCACCTTCCGGCGTGACTTAAAAACCTACCTATTCCAGCAAGCTGGCCTGGCCTGATAGATTTTGGGGTTTCATTTGTTTTTACTATTGTTTTACTGTATGCTTAACTCGCTCTGTATACCGCCCCGAGTCCTTTGGGAGAAGGGCGGTATATAAAAACAAACAAACAAAAGGACTTCCGGTGGCGGCGCGGCGCCGAAGACAGCCTTCCCGGGCTGCCCGCGGCTCAACTGTTTGTTTTTTCGCCCGAAACAGCGCCGATCAGCTGTTCGGGCGAAATTGAAGCCCCCTCCTCGGGAGAAGAGGAGGGGGTGAGGTCTCAGGTAGGGGTAGAGTTCTCCGGGGCCGCCTGAGCTTGGAGCTTGGGCGGCTGAAGGATTGAACTCCCCCGAAGCCTGGGTTGCTCCCAGCTGGCCGGCGTCTCTGCTCCGAACTTCTTGGAGCAGAGCCAGGCGTCTGCGAACCATCCCTGCCTGAAGAAAGAACTATGATTTAAAGGAGCAGGCAGAGCGGTGCAAGAGGGAAAGGTGAAGAGGATTATTTTACTATACTTTCTAGCTTGTTGGACTTTTTAAACTTTAAGTGAAAGTGCGTCATAATTGAGGACTAAAAGATGGCGGCGAAACCTCCCCCTAAAACTCTTCGGAGCGGTGGATCCTCGCCGGTGCAACAATCATCACTACAGGCGTTGCACCCTCCTGAAGTGCTGACACCGAAGGACTTACGAGATGCTCTGGATAAACTTTTGGAATCAATCAATCAATCAATGGGTGATAAATTTGCACAGATGGAGGAGAAATTGGAGAAATTGGAGGAGAGAATGGAAGAGAGGATGGAACAGAAGTACAGCGTGATGAAGGTAGACATTTTGTCTTCAGTGCATAAAGTGGCGGGATGTGTGGAAGAATTAGATGAAAAAATGGATGATCTGGCTCAAAGGAACGCTATATTAGAAGTAAAAGTACGGGAGAATGAAAATGCAAGAGACAAAATGGAAAGGGAGTTAAGCCTAGCCCAATATTACCAGATGCAGTTTGCTGTTAGAATCAGAGGGTTAAAAGAGAACATTAAAGAAGATTTAAAGCAGCTGATTTCTGAGGCTCTTGAAGTGGTATTAAACCAGCCAGCATCTGAAATAAGAGCAGCTATGGATAAAGTGTTTCGGGTGAATTCATGGATTGCCAGACAGAGAAAATTGCCTAGAGATGTGGTGGTTTATTTTGCAAAAAGAGAGATTAGAGATCAAGTTATACAAGCTGCCTATGATGCTAAAGTGGTGATTGCTGAACAAGAAGTTTTGGTTTTAAAAGAAATTCCTCCAAGGATTTTAAGGGGAAGGAAGGACTATACATTTCTCGTGCATGAGCTTAAGCAAAGAGATATAAGGTTCAGATGGGAGATTCCAGATGGGCTGATGGTGATGCATGAAGGTAAAAGGTATCGGCTGATTACTGTGAAGCAAGCGCGTGATTTCTACAATAACGTCTTAAAAGCAACCCCATCAACACTTCTGGAAGCTGGAAAGGGATCGGGAGAAGGAGAACATCAAGAGGGTGAAACAGAGGAAAGTGGCCCTGGAGCAGATCAAGATACAACTTCTTTGGATGATCCTAGAGAGCAAAGAGTAACGCGTGCTGCTTTAAAACGAGCAAAGAAAATAAAAGAACAAGATCAGCAAAAGTCTTCAGATTCTTCACAACGTACGCAAGCTGTGGGAGGAGCACGGCCTAAAGAAATTAGCCCTATCAAAGCTGTGCTCCAAGAGCTTTGGGAGGATATGCATGGCAACTAAATTTCTAACCTGGAATGTTAATGGACTAAATTCACCGCAGAAGAGGAAGAAAGTTTTTCAATATTTAAAACAATTTAAGATAGATGTTATATGTTTGCAAGAAACGCATATTAGAGTTTTGGATCAAAAGCATTTATTGAACTCGAGACTGGGTACGCAATTTGTTGCCTCTGCAGAGAATAAGAAAAATGGAGTGGTTGTTTATGTTAAAAGTGCCTTAACAGCAGACTTAATTGAAGCAGATAAGCATGGAAGATATGTTATGATTGAGCTGTTGTTAGAAGGCAAAAAGACGCTTCTAGTTGGATTGTATGCACCTAAGCAACAACAAGCTGATTTTTTTAGCTTACTCCACACAAAGCTTACCCAGTTGGATTATAAATCTTTTATTCTTATGGGAGACTGGAATGGTGTTTTGGATGTACAGTTGGACAAGGCTGGAGTTTTTAAGCGCATTCCAAGTCATGCTAGATTGCCTAAATCTTTTTTTGAAATGAAGGATGACCTGGAATTGAGAGATATTTGGCGTGAGAGGCATCTGCAGGAGAAGGATTATACTTTTTATTCTGACAGACACCAATCTTTTTCGAGGATTGATTTTATTTTGTTGACTAATGATTTTTTTTTGAGAACTAAAAAGGTGAAGATTTGTGCAAGAACTATTTCTGACCACAGCCCAGTTTGGTTGGAGATTGATAAGGAGAAAAGAGACAGGCGCTCATGGCGTGTAAATGAGAATTTGTTTAGAAATCAGAGAAATGTGGAAGAATGCAAACAGCGGATGAAGGATTTTTTTGAGATTAATATGAATAAGGGTACCTCTATGGATATGGTTTGGGATGCTAGCAAGGCCTATATGAGAGGGGTGTTGATATATATGAATAATAGACATAGACGTGCAGTGGAAACTAGAAGGAAAGAACTGGAGAATGAAATAAAGGAAAAAGAAAAGGCTTTGATTCTGAATCCAGAGGATGTGAAGGTCAAGGAGGCTATTAGACTGCTAAGAGGACAATTTGATAAATTAATGGCAGATCAAGTGGCAACCAATCTGCGGTTTGCTAAACACAATACTTTTTGCAACGCTAATAAGCCAGGCAGATGGTTAGCTTATAGACTGAGGAAAAAACAAAGGGCCTCTAATATAGATAAGATCGAGTATAAAGGAAGGGTTGTGTTTCAACAGTATCTTATTAAGGATGCTTTTGTGGATTTTTATTCGAAATTATATACTAAAGAGGAAATTAATGTAAAAGATATTGACATATATTTGGAGAATGCTAGCATCCCAGTTCTTACGCAAGTACAAAAAGAGGGGATTAATCAACTGATTACAGAAGAAGAAATTCTTACAGCAATTAAGGAATTGAAGTTGGATAAAGCGCCAGGTACGGATGGCTTGACTGCAGCCTATTATAAAAATTTACAATTTGAGATAATAAAGCCGTTAAAGGAACTGTTTCAGACAATTCAGAGGGGGGGAAAGGTGCCACCGTCTTGGAGAACAGCTTTTATCTCTTTGATTCCGAAGGAAGACCAGGATGCTACTCAAGTTAAAAATTACAGACCGATATCGCTTTTGAACACAGATTATAAGATATTTGCTAAGGTTTTGGCTAATAGACTGATGAGGGTTCTGCAACAGGTGATTCATGGGGATCAAACGGGGTTTATTAGTGGTAGACAAATGAAAAATAATGTGAGACATATAGTTGATGTTTTAGAGTTTTTGGAAAGGCACAACCAGATCTCTGCAGCGCTAATTTTTTTAGATGCTGAAAAGGCCTTTGATCAATTGAATTGGCAATTTTTGTTGAAAGTTTTAGATAAAATGGATTTTGGGGAAAAATTTTTACAGCCGATTAGTGCATTATATCAAAAACAAACTGCCCGAATCATAGTTAACAATAGCCTGACAGCAGCATGTAACATTGAGAAGGGCACAAGGCAGGGGTGTCCGTTATCGCCCTTGTTATTTGTGTTAACATTAGAGATATTATTGGTTAAGATTCGGAGTTCGGAAAAAATTAAGGGGATACAAGTTGGAGATCAGGACTATAGATTGAGAGCATTTGCAGATGATCTGGTTGTTACAGTGACCCAGCCAGAGAACTCTGTTGTGGACCTGATGGAGATAATAACACAATATGGGAAGGTTTCTGGATTTAAGGTAAATATACAGAAAACTAAAATTTTGGCTAGAAATATGACAGTTTCACAGAAGGCTCTCTTAGAAGGATTAACTGGATTTGAGATTGTTAAGAGGGTTAAATATTTGGGGGTGATTTTGTCGCCCTCTAATACAAAGCTATATAAAAATAATTATGAAAAACTATGGGGGAAAATTCAAAAAGAATTGGAGAGTTGGCAAAAATTGCAATTGTCTTTGTTGGGACGGATTGCAGCAGTGAAAATGAATGTCCTGCCCAAATTTTTATTTTTGTTTCAAATGATACCGATCCTTAAGAAAGATTCTAATTTGGAGGAATGGCAGCGTGGTATCAATAAATTTGTGTGGGCAGGGAAAAAACCACGAGTTAAACTTAAGATTATGCAGGATACTCGTGAGAGAGGTGGTCTTAAATTGCCTAATTTTAAATTATATTATGAAGCTGCTGCATTAGCAGGAATAAGTGATTGGATTAATTTGACGCAAGGGAGGTTATTAAATCTTGAGGGCCATGATTTGTGGTTTGGCTGGCATGCATATTTGTTGTATGATAAGAAGGTAGACAATGTGTTTAGGGTGCATATTTTAAGACAGGCATTGCTGAGAGTTTGGAAGAAGTATAGACATAAGTTGAGTTGCAAGATACCATTGTGGGCAATTCCAAAACACGCAATAGAAAATATACATGCTGGCTTCAAACATGATGTGACTACGTACAAGGAGATTCTAACTTTGGAAAGAAATGTCTGGTGTTTGAAGTCATATAGCCTCTTGCGAGAAGAGAAGGTTGTTCAAAACTGGTTTCAATATATTCAGCTACGGGCCAGGTGGAAAGAAGACCAGAAAAATGGTTTTACAATGACTGATGAAAATTTGATAAAGCAAGTTAGAAATCAGGGACCAGCACATATCAAACGGATATATCTTGCATTGATAGAGATTGATTCAGAGACAGAGCTTGTTAAGGATTGTATGATAAAATGGGCCCAAAACATCCAGGAAGTTATCACAATGGACATGTGGGAAAAGATTTGGGTGAGGAACGTAAAATTTACTCAAGCTCAAAATCTAAGAGAGAATTTTTACAAAATGTTTTATAGATGGCATTTAGATCCTAAAAAGCTTGCAAGTATGTATCCGAATTACCAGCCTAAATGTTGGAGGTGTGGTGATGAAGATGCAACATATTTTCACATATGGTGGACATGTAAGAAGGTCAAGGCTTTTTGGATAAAAGTCTGGTGGAATATGCAGAAGATTTTTAAACAGAGGATAAAGTTTTGTCCGCAACTTTTTTTGTTGGGAATAATTGCAGACGCTACAGTTGTGGACACTAAGTTGATGTTGAACCTAATTACGGCAGCAAGACTTTTGATAGGCCAATATTGGAAGAAAGAGGAATTGCCGACCATAGAAGAGTGGACTTTAAAGGTTTCCGACCTGGCAGAGATGGCGAAGATTTCGGCCTATTTGAAAGATCATTCGCAAGAACGCTATATTATGGAATGGAGAAAATGGATTGAGTTTATCCAGAACAAGTATAGGGTTAAGAAGTTTTATGTAGCATTCGAATAAGTCTTCTTTCGTTTTTTTTTTCTTTTCTATTCTAGTTTTTTATATATAGTTAATATTGTTAAGGTGTGTCTTTTCCTATATAAGCTAGAGAGTAATGGATTTTAGATTTTATAGTGGGTAGTATATGGTTGTTTATGATTGCCTTTTTATAGATATATACCTTGTATTTAGCTCTGGGAAGTCGGGGGGGGGAGGGGGGATGGAGGGAGGGGAGGAGGGAGGGAGGTTGGGGGGAGGTAGGGGGGGAGCAGGGAGGGGGAAGGTGGGTTTTTTAAAGGAAAATTGTATTTTAAAACTTTTCAATAAAAAAACAAACAAACAAACAAAATAAAATAAATAAATAAATCTTGATGGTTCCACAACTCCACAACAAGGGGTGGCATAGTAGAAGACCAGCCTCAGGAGATGATGATCGGTCCATGACAAGGGTGTAATAATTGGGGAACCCCCACCAAGATCATCTAACTACTGTCTAGATAGAAAAACCAAATCAAGTGTGTGGCCCCCCACATGAGTCGGGTCCCGAATTACTTGTATCAGGTCCATGGCCATCATGGAAGCCATGAACTCTCGGGCTAACTCAGCTGATCCTCCCAGGGATGGTAGATTGAAATCACCCAAAACTATAAACTTGGGGAATTCAACCACCAGCCCCGAGAGGATATCGAGAAGCTCAGGCAGGGCCGTTGTTGTGCGACTAGGCGGAATGTATACCAGCAGTAAGCCTAGCAGCGCCCTAGGACCACATCTCAGCAGGAGGGATTCACATCCGGCTATTTGGACGATGGTGGACTCCTGAGGACAAAGAGTCTTTCTCATAACTACTGCCACTCCCCCGCCCCTACCCTGAACCCGAGGTCGGTGAAGCACTCGGAAATCTGGTGGGCAGAGATCGACCAGAGGGACACCACCCTCTGGGCCCAACCAGGTCTCCGTAATGCAAGCCAGTTCTATAAGGTGCTGTAGGGCTTCATAGAACCGGTCAATTTCATCCTCTTCAGCACTGGTGGTTGGGGCATAGACTTGGACTACTGTGATATTGAATGGTTTACCTTGGATTCGAATTGAGATCATTCTGTCATTTTGGGGATTGTATCCTAGTATTGCTTTTCCTACTCTTTTATTGACTATGAAGGCTACTCCATTTCTTCTGAGGGATTCTTGCCCGCAGTAGTATACCTGATGGTCATCTGAATTAAATTCACCCATTCCTGTCCATTTAGTTCGCTGATTCCTAAGATGTCGATGTTCAGTCTTGTCATCTCTTTTTTGACCACATCCAGCTTTCCTTGATTCATGGATCTTACATTCCAGGTTCCTATGGAGAAAAAATCTTTACAGCATGGGACTTTCCTTTCACCACCAGACACATCCACAGCTGAGTGTCCTTTCGGCTTTGGCCCAGTCGCTTCATTCTTTCTGGCGCTACTAGTACTAGTCCTCTGCTCTTCCCCAGTAGCATATTGGACGCCTTCTGACCTGAGGGGCTCATCTTCCACCGTCATATCATTTTGCCTTTTTGTACTGTCCATAGGGTTTTCATGGCAAAGATACTGGAGTGGGTTGCCATTTCCTTCTCCAGTGGATCATGTTTTGTCAGAACTCTGCTATGACCTTTCCGTCTTGGGTGACCCTGCATGGCATAGCTCATAGCTTCATTGAATTACACAAGCCCCTTCGCCACGACAAGGCAGTAATCCATGAAGGGGATTAACAGAATAAACCATGAAAAAGTCCTAGGGTTCATTAGATATTGTAATACGTTTATACATTGTTTTTTTTTCTAAAAAAAAAAAGGTGCCGGAACTCAGAGGTGCTGTCACTGGGAGCGATGCCGGTGTCCTGCTACCGCGTCGCCGCCCATCCTTTGTACCCCCGCCCTTGCGGCTTGGAGCCACATCCCGCGGGGATTCCCCTCCCCACAGCCGCTGTGGGGATTCCCCTCCCCGCAGTTGACACACTGCGGCCCATGCTGCGCCCCCTCCTGGAGCTCCTCCGAACCCTGACCCAGAGCTGTGTTCCTTGTGGCAGTGGTCTGCGGCACCAAACAGCCTCTTTCAAACCACATCCAGAAAAATTTGTAACAAACATTGGAATTCTCAAGGCCATGTTTGGTATTTCCGAGCAATCTGTTACTGGAAGGAAAAAGCAATCCCTGCTGCATTACTGATCCCAGAGAAGCATTTGCATGTATGCAGGGATCCTTAGGGTGCCATAGTTATGGAAGAGAAATATTGGTTGCAAAGTTTGCATTTCTGTATGTAATACAGATATTTTGGACTTATTTTTGTTTCTTTGCACGTTTGATATTTTTAAAAAGGCATGTGCTACTGACTATATTTATGCACATATGTAACATCTTTTGAAAGATTGTGACTAAGCAAAATCTTAATGTACAGATAATACCACCAGAAATTCTTTTAGCCTTTTTAATAAATGTTGTTATTGATGTTAAGCTCAGCATGGAAAACATCATATATTGTTATGTATATACTAGCTTAGTTATTTAAAGACTGAAGTGCAACATAACTAGACTCTAAATAATCTATTTTTCAAAACACACAACAGTCCAAACAGTGAAAGAAAAGTCCAAATTAAGAATATTTCATTCTTAATAATTGTTTAATTTAAAGTGGTTTAGTTGTAAATAGATGGTTATAGATTCAAAATAGTTTTCAAGAGTGTACAAAAGATAATATTTTTTTCTAGCATCAGCTAAATTAGACATTACATTGAGAAAAATGTTTCTCATTTCTTTCCTGTTACCTTTATTGATTTCATTGCAGAGATGTTAACATAGGAAATATATTATTAAGTTGTCTAATTTTACCTTCCAAAAGACAGAAGTAGATGAAAAATATGAGGTTCTTTCCTGTTGACTTTTTTGAATGAGCTGTTTTACATTCTAAAAGTTTAGTTCCTAAAGAAGTAACCTTGTAAATAATTTTAATGTCTTCCTCTAGTGCAGGATAGGCAACCTTGGCTCTTTTATGACTGAAAGACTTCAACTCCCAGAATTCCTGAGCCAGCATGGCTCATCTTGGAAACCTCTCTCTTTCCCCTCAGCGTGACTGGCTCAGGATTTCTGGGAGTTGAAGTCCATGAGTCTTAAAAAAGAGCCAAGATTGCCTACTCCTAAAGCCAATAGAGTGAGCTTTTTTTTTTGCAAAAAAAAAGGTGCTGGAATGCCGTTCTTAGGTTCTATGAGAAAAAAAGCCCCGTGTTTATATAAATCTATATCTAACTACATTTAGGGACGCGGTGGCTCAGTGGGTTAGGATGCTGAGCTTGTCGATCAGAAGGTCGGCAATTTGGCGGGTCGAATCCCGAGTGCCGCGTAACAGAGTGAGCGCCTGTTACTCGTCCCAGCTTCTGCCAACCTAGCAGTTCGAAAGCACGTAAAAATGCAAGTAGAAAAATAGGGACCACTCCGGTGGGAAGGTAACAGCGTTCCGTGCGCCTTTGGCGTCTAGTCATGCCGGCCACATGACCACGGAGACGTCCTCGGACAAGCGCTGGCTCTTCGGCTTTGAAACGGAGATGAGCACCGGCCCCTAGAGTCGGAAATGACTAGCACGAACGTGCGGGGGAAACTTTACTTTACCTTAACTACATTTAATGTGACATGTAATTCTGGATGCTACATTTAGAAGTGATGTTGCTGAACTGGGAAATGTGTAAAAAAAGGCCAAAAAAAAAAAGAAGAGGAGGAGGATGCAAGGATGAAGCAACTGTTGTGTGGAAAGTATAATAGTTGGAGCTTTTTATCTTAGAAGAAGATTAGGTTTGTATGGGAGTGATAGATGACAGAGTTGGAATTATACTTGGTTTAGAAAGCCTCGATAACAAGAAGTTTTCTTTCCTGTCTCCAAATACTAGAATTTGGACTTAGTTTTGGAAGATAAAAGATAATCCATCATAAATAAAGTGATATATGACCCCTGTTTTTTCTTCCATTCATTTGTGTCCAGTTCTCAGTGACTGCCTGGACAAGTCTCCACAGTTTTCTCAGCAAGACGTTTCAGAAGTGATTTGCAATTGCCTCCTTCCTAGGACTGACAGAAAGTGGGATTAAAATTTAAGGGATTTAATAGCCGAAGATTTAGAAAAGGCCAGCCACTTGCAAAATCTCCTTTACAAGGAAATTTGAAGATGAGTAAAGATGGAGAACTGGCTACTAATCCTGATAGCTATACATTACCTCTGATAACAAAGGATTCTTTTTTCCATTGCTCAGGAACAGATTCCACTTCTGTCTCCATTGGAGTCTAGGACAAATGGCTGCATCTGCATTGCCCCAGACACTTCATCATGGTCCCTAGTCAATCCACTGCATCCCCCCACTCCTCCTCTGCACTGCCATAGCTGCCCATCCACAGCCATACCACCACAGCCTTCACCACCCAGGCATCACTCCTCCTCTTATGAGGGGGCAAACGGAAGTGCACTCCCTTCTAGAGCTGGTATGAAACACCTCCATTGAATTGTGCATCCACAAAACTGAACAGATTTCCCTGCCTCCCACTGCTGACTTTGAGAGGGGGAAAAAAGTGTTTTTTCTTGCAAAGTCAGCCTTGGGAGTGACCAGAAGAAGTAGAAGGACCAATGAGAATTCTCTCTTTGGCAGTGTCATCAGTCTCCAGGCAGTCTGTCTTGATTCACCCATTGGATGAGATAGTTCAGCACAGAGACAAGTGGAGAAAGTGGGAGGGAGATCCATTCAGTCTTGGGAAGGCTGCAGCTCATAGGGGTGTGTGGACTTCTGTTTTTGCCCACCTTCTAATTCTCAAACATAGTTTTGTTTTCTCTGTGTGGGGGGGATGGTAGTGATGGACTTGATGTCCTTTTAATTCCCTCAGTGCCCCAGAGGGAGTGCAGGCTGCAGCTACCAAGACTCCGAAAGGGCAATTTGTAGAAAACACAAGGTAGGAGAATTAAAGTATATAAGTCAGATATCAGAATAATAACGCAACTGTCACTGGAGCATCTGGTAAATTTCAGGTTTTTTTCCTGGATAGTGACTGGGAGTTTTGAAGAAAATTTTTGTCTAGTGTTCCAAGGGTAGAAAAAAGTTTGAGCTTCCTTGAAAGAGAAAAATCGAGCAGTTAGGAAAGATGTGTGGTAGTGATGGATGACACTGCTGAGAGGAATAGAATCAGAAAAGGAAGGAACAAACAATCCTGGAGGTAAACCATTGGCTCAAGAGAGGGAGCTGTCAAGAAAACTGGATTTTGGAAGGGCTTTGAATGTGAGATGAGTTGTTTCTCACAAAGACAGGTTAAATGAATTCAGAAGATATCAACTGATAAGTTTTAATCTATATCTGAAGGAGGAGCCAGACTGATACCCAGAGCCAGATTCAAATTTTAAGCTGGAAGACATGAGATCATAGAACAAGAAAAAGATTCTTAGGAAGATACTAGGAGATGCATCAGACAAATCTAATAAGGGAAGTACTAAAGGACTCAGATATCTATACAGTAACTCTCAAGAGTAGGCAGGAAAAAAATTAAATTACAGTATGGTAAAGGCAAGTATGACATTGATGGTATTACTGAAACCTATCAGTAATGCCATCAGGCAACCAGAAATTAATGGAACTCATGATTGGAATGTATTGCTGAAAGGATATAAATTCTTCCAAAGGAGATTCAACAAAAGTGGACATTTGTGACATCAAAGGAAAAAGTATTGCTGAAAGTGTCTGGGTGAATATTGAGGGAAGAAGGAAGAAGAATTTGTGGATGTGTGCTAAAGGCTATCTAAGCAAGATCTTTGTAAGTCAGAAGGCTGAGATGTCCAGGAAACATATCCATTGAAATGTTTGGAGATTTTCAACTACTCTGATATCAACTGGGAATCAGATTCTTTGGCAAGTGAGAGATCCAACAGGTTATTTTTGTTGACTACAAATTAAATAAGAATCAGCAACATGGTGGAGCTGCTAAAAAGTCAAGAATTATCTTGGGGTGCATTAAGATGTGCTCAAAGATCAAATTATGGCAAGTATTTGTTCTATTTTTCTTTGCCTTGAAATGACCTCTGTTGAACTACTACAGTAGGTACAGTTCTGCATAACCCAGTCAAAAAGACAATGAGAAATTAGATCCAGTTTAGAAGAGGCAATGGGTCTAGAAATAAAATTTAAAACTGAGAGGACGTGATTAGTTTTCAAGTATCTGAAGGATGGTTTCAAGAAGAGAGAATACAGGTAGTTTTCAGTCTTTGATTATTTGTTTATTGACTGTTCAAAGTTACAGTGGTGCTGAATGATTATTGGTTACGACTGCTCCTTGGAGTTCTGGCTAGCCCAGTAACACTGCAGTTTAAGTGCTTGGCAATGGTCTACCCTTAACAACGAATTGCACAGCCCTGAAATCATGTAATCACAATTTGCAACCTTCTTTGCCAGCTTCCCCAGAAAATCAAGGAGGAAGCTGGCAAGGAAGCTTGTAAGTTACTGGAATAAGTCTCCTCTATCCATGGACGCTCCTAAACCTCTGTGCTCATATCATGCAGGCCACTTGTGCACCCTTATGCATTCTTCTGAAAATCAGTTTTATATGTAAAAGTGAAGTTCCTTTCAATCAATTTAAATCTTTCAAACAATTGAGCATACATAAGACACTGATAAATAAAACCCTCTTTCTCCAAGTCTTCCCATGTTTTTAAGGTGGATCTTCTTTTAGCAAATGTTGAGTGCTTTTCTCATTTCTGAAAAAGGCTTCCCATGATGACAACCACAGAAAAATATCTGGAGACAATCTTGCTTTATATCTGGCTCAAACTCTTAATAATGCATGTCTAACAAAGCGATTCTTAAACTATATATTAACCTTAATTTTATCATGCTATAAATAGCAGTTAATAAATAGCCATCCAAATCTCAAGTCATGACCTTCTAGCTTCAATAGTCTTTTGTTTTGTATCTACTCCTTCATCCATACGAAGCCACATCTCTCAGGTTTTACATTGGAGTCCTAACCTTCCTCAGTAGCATATGAGTTTTAAAATAATTGTGTGTTTATTTCAGATATCAGATTCCCATGTTGTATGTTCCATAACCATCCATAACCACTGCATGGTTAGCAAATTTTTGATAGACCTCTACAATTTACAATAAAAATGGTATATCAACTTTGGAGATTAACTTTAGTAAAATTTTAGATCTTAGTTATTATATGAAGTTATTTTACTATATAAATTGTTTTTTCTGAAAGAAATTGCAGTCTTTGAACTTCTCTAGGCCACAATTTTGGCTGTAGTTATCAAGAATAATTCTTTAAACAGTGTGTGCTGCTTTGTTTCATTGGGGAGAAACTCTATCTTGATTTATTTAGCATATAGCATATCATACATGGACTAGCAATATATATTAACATTCCACCTAGATTAGTAAAACAATAAAATATAAATGTTATATAAAATATAAATGTTAAAAAGATCTATGTTCAGATACAGATATCAAGACCATCTAACAATTGAAGCACAGCATTGTTTATATTGGAACATGGTGGCTCAGTGGGTTAGGACGCTGAGTTTGTCGATCAGAAGGTCGGCAGTTTGGCGGGTCGAATCCTGAGTGCCGCATAACAGAGTGAGTGCCTGTTACTTGTCCCAGCTTCTGCCAACCTAGCAGTTAGAAAGCACGTAAAAATGCAAGTAGAAAAATAGGGACCACTACAGTGGGAAGGTAACAGCGTTCCGTGCGCCTTTGGCGTCTAGTTATGCCGGCCACATGACCACGGAAACGTCCTCGGACAAGTGCTGGCTCTTCGGCTTTAAAATGGAGATGAGCACCGGCCCCTAGAGTTGGAAATGACTAGCATGCATGTGTGGGGGAACCTTTACCTTTACCTTTTATTGTTTATATGAAAAAAAATAGATACTGGACTGTGTATTTATTTATTATTTATTTTATTAGTTGAATTTATATACCGCCCTATTCCCGAAGGACTCAGGCCGGTTCACAGGGCAGTTAAAACAGTACAAAAAAGAGAATAAAATGGAATTAAATTAGTACAAGCCCACAATTAATAATAACAATAAAAATTAAAATTTTAAAATTAATTTAATATAATTTAATATGATTTAATTAAAATACTTTAAAATTTAAAATCCCTCAGTCCAGGCCAGACAGTTCAAACAACCAGGTTTTTAAGTCCTGGCGAAACGAGTGAAGGTCGGGGGCAGTCCGAAGCTCCATCGGCAGTTCGTTCCAAAGGGCGGGCGCACCCACAGAGAACGCCCTCCCCCTGGGAATCACCCGGCGGCAATCTCTAACCGGCGGAACCCTAAGGACGCCCTCCCTGTGGGCGCGCACAGGACGATGGGAAGCTGATGCTGGTAGCAGGTGCTCCCTAAAGTAATCCGGACTCATGCCATTTAGGGCTTTATAGGTCATCACCAGCACCTTGAATCTCACCCGGAGGGCAACTGGAAGCCAATGCAGCTCGCGGAGAAGAGGTGTTACATGAGAGTATCGGGACACTCCCATTACTACTCGCGCAGCTGCATTCTGCACCAGCTGAAGCCTCTGAGTGGTCCTCAAGGGTAGCCCCATGTAGAGAGCATTGCAGTAGTCTAACCAGGAGGTCACGAGCGCATGAGTGACTGTACATAGGGCATCCCGGTCCAGATAGGGCCGCAACTGGCGCACCAGGCGAACCTGGGCAAAAGCCCCCCTGGTCACGGCTCCTATATGATCTTCCAAACAGCCGTGAATCCAGGAGGACGCCCAAATTACGAGCCCTATCGACGGGGGGTAACACCTCACCCCCCCATCATTAAAGATGGAGAAGAATGATTCACTCGAGATGCCGATATGCACAGCCACTCAGTCTTGGCAGGATTGAGTCGCAGCCTGTTCCTCCCCATCCAAACCTGAACCGCCTCCAGGCAACGGGACATCATGTTGAGGGCATCACTGAGTTGGTTCGGGGTGGAAAGAAAAAGTTGGGTATCATCAGCGTACTGATGATACCCCACCCCGAAACCACGAATGATCTCGCCCAGCGGCTTCATATAGATGTTGAACAGGAGGGGAGAGAGGACCGACCCCTGAGGAACTCCACAAACGAGAGGCCTCGGGGTGGACCTCTGCCCTCCCGTCAACACCGACTGCGAACGGCCCAGGAGGTAGGAGGAGAACCACCGTAAAACAGTGCCCCCCACTCACAACCCCCTGAGACGTCGCAGCAGGATACCATGGTCGATGGTATCAAAAGCCGCTGAGAGATCTAAAAGGACTAGGACAGAGGGACAACCCCTGTCCCGAGCCCGCCAGAGATTTTAATTTAATTTTAATTTATTAATATTTCTATACCGCCCTTCTCCCGAAGGACTCAGGGCGGTGAACAGGGCAAGAATAAAAAACAGAATTACAAAAGTTAAAAAAATAATTAAATAAATGCCCACTAAAAACAATTAATACATAGTTAAAAAGACCCCAATGAAATACAGTAAAAACCCCACCAATCCCCCATTAGGCCAGGCCGGCTTGTTCGAACAAATATGTTTTTAGATCGCGGCGAAAGGAGCGAAGATCGGGCGCCATCCGGAGCTCAACCGGTAACTGATTCCATAGCACAGGGGCGCCCACAGAGAAGGATCTCCCCCTGGGGGCCACCAATCGGCATTCTCTGACCGGTGGCACCCTGAGGAGGCCCTCTCTGTGGGAACGCACAGGGCGGAGGGAAGTTGATGCCGGCAGCAGGTGTTCCCTAAGGTACTCCGGACCCCTGCCATGTAGGGCTTTGAACACCATTACTAGTACCTTGAATCTCACCCGGAAGACAACTGGTAACCAATGCAGCTCACGGAGCAGAGGTGTAACATGGGAGTATCGGGAGACTCCCAACACAACTCTCGCGGCTGCATTCTGTACCAGTTGGAGCCTTCGGGTGGTCCTCAAGGGAAGCCCCATGTAGAGAGCGTTGCAGTAGTCTAGACGAGAGGTCACGAGCGCGTGAGTGACCGTGCATAAATCATCCCGGCTTAGATAGGGCTGCAACTGGCGCACCAGGTGAACCTGGGCGAAAGCCCCCCTAGTCACAGCCACTATGTGATCTTCCAAGGTGAGCTGTGAATCTATGAGGACTCCCAAGTTGCGAGCCCTATCTACAGGGGGTAATAGTTCACCCCCCATAGAAAGAGATGGAATATCCGAATAAACCCGGGATGAAGGTATGCAAAGCCACTCAGTCTTGTCGGGGTTGAGTTGAAGTCTGTTCCTCCCCATCCAGACCCGAACCGCCTCCAGGCAACGGGACATCACGTTGAGAGCATCACTGGGGTGGTTTGGGGTCGAAATAAAAAGCTGGGTATCATCAGTGTACTGATGGTACCCAGCTCCCAAACCACGAATGATCTCACCCAGCGGTTTCATATAGATGTTGAACAGGAGAGGCGAGAGGACCGACCCCTGAGGAACTCCACAAACGAGAGACCTCGCGGTCGACCTCTGCCCTCCTGTCAACACCGACTGCGAACGTCCCTGGAGATAGGAGGAGAACCACTGTAAGACCGTGCCTCCCACTCCCAATCCCCTGAGACGCCGCAGCAAGATACCATGGTCGATGGTATCGAAAGCCGCTGAGAGGTCTAATAGGACTAGAACAGAGGAATGTCCCCTGTCCCGAGCCCTCCAGAGATCATTCACCAGCGCGACCAATGCCGTCTCCGTGCTGTACCCGGGTCTGAAACCCGATTGGTACGGGTCTAGATAATCCGCTTCATCCAGGATCAGAGGGAGCTGATGCGCCACCACACTCTCAACAACCTTCGCAAGGAAGCGAAGGTTGGAGACCGGACGAAAGTTGTTCAATGCAGCTGGGTCCAAGGCAGGCTTCTTGAGGAGAGGCTTCACCACCGCCTCTTTCAAGACGGCAGGGAAGCTACCCTCACTCAAAGAAGCCGATATAACTGCCTGGAACCAGCTGCGTGTCCTCTCCCGGGCTGCATAGACCAGACAGGAAGGGCACGGGTCCAATAAACATGTGGTGGAGCTCAGCCTCCCCATAATCCTGTCCACTTCCTCCAGAGTCACAGAATCAAACTCCTCCCAGGAGTTTGTCCCAAGCCCTCCAGAGATCATTCATCAGCGCGACCAATGCCATCTCCGTGCTGTATCCGGGCCTGAAACCCGATTGGTACGGGTCCAGATAATCAGTTTCCTCCAGGAACAGAGGAAGCTGATGCACTACCACACTCTCAACAACCTTCGCCAAAAAGCGGAGGTTGGAGACCGGACGATAGTTATTCAAAATGGCTGGGTCCAGGGCAGGCTTCTTGAGAAGGGGTCTCACCACCGCCTCCTTCAAGGCGGCAGGAAAGACACCCTCACTCAAAAAAGCAGATATCACTGCCTGGAACCAGCCTCGTGTCTCCTCCCAAGCTGAATAAACCAGCCAGGAGGGGCACGGGTCCAATAAACAGGTGGTAGAGCTCAGCCTCCCCATAATCCTGTCCACCTCGGGAGTCACAGGATCAAACTCAGTCCAGATAATACTACTCTCAAGACCGCTCGATTCCTCCCCGTCAGACTCTGCCCAGTCAGAGTACAAACCGGTCCAAATCTGAGCAATTTTGTCTGCCAGATGCTGGCTAAACTCCTCGGCCCGCCCCTGTAAGGGCTCCTCCCTCACCTCCTGATTAAGGAGGGAACGAGTTACCCTAAACAGGGCGGCCGGGCGATTATCTGCGGACGCGATGAGGGCCGCGAAGTAATTAGACTTCGCCGTCCTCATCGCCGCGAGATAAGACCTAGTAAACGATCTTAGTCGCAGTCGGTCAGATTCAGATAGGCTGGATCTCCAACAGCTCTCCAGACTCCGTCTCTGACACTTCATCTCCCGTAGCTCCACAGAAAACCATGGAGCCCATCGGGATCTGCGCCGGGTCAGGGGTCGCAAGGGTACAACACGGTCAAGTGCCTTGGTGGCGGCCCACTCCCAAGCCTCCACCAAGGCATCGGCCGGGCTGTGAGTGAGGGAGATAGGTGTAGACCCAAGCGCCGTCTGGAACCGTTCTGGATCCATCAGGTGCCTGGGGCGGAACAACCTGGTCGGCTCCGCAGCCCAGCAGCGAGGGGTAGCGTATTGGAAGACCAGCCGTAGGAGGTGATGATCGGACCATGATGGGGACAATATTTGGTGAGCCCCCTCCCAGATCATCAAACCACTGCCCAGATAGGAAAACCACGTCGAGAGTGTGACCCCCTCCATGAGTCGGACCCTGAATTATCTGGGTCAGGTCCATGGCCATCATGGAGGCCATGAACTCCCGAGCTAACTCTGATGACCTGCCCAGGGATGGAAGGTTGAAATCACCCATAAGTCTGGGGAATTCAACCACCAGCCCTGAAAGGGTGTCGAGAAGTCCAGGCAGGGCCGTTGCAACACAGCTGGGCGCCAGGTATGTCAGCAACAAGCCCAACTGAGCCCCAGAGCCACACCTCAGGAGGAGCGACTCACTGCCACCAATCTGTATGACAGTGGTCTCCCGTGGGTATAAGGTCTCCCGTATAACCACCGCCACACCCCTGCCCCTACCCTGAGCCCGCGGCCGGTGTAGCACACAGAAACCTGGAGGGCAGAGCTCAGTCAGAGGGACACCTCCCTCTGAGCCCAACCAGGTTTCCGTAATGCATGCCAGATCCGTGCGTTCCTCCTCGATCAAATCTCAGATGAGGGGAGCTTTGTTCACCATGGAACTGGCATTGAAATACACTAGTCTAAGCTCAGGGACCCGATCTCCCTCACCCCCGGATAAACGGGTATCAACCGGAGGGTTGGAGCACGCTACCGCTTGAAGACAGCGGGGGCGTGATCCCAGATGTTGGTATGGCCCTCCGTGCAGCTGCCTGCTACCATTCCCAATCATCGTGGGGATATGAAACTCCACCCCACAGCCGGAAGAACCAGAGGTCCTCAACCCCAAGCCCGTCTTGCCGGGAACCATCTCCGGCCTGGACTGACAGCCGGTTCATAAAATACCCTTATCCCTCCCACCTCTATCATTCGCCCCCCTCCCTAACCCCCTAAAACAACTGGCTAAAAACATAGTAGGGGCTTTTTAATCTGATTCAGCCAACAGCCCCTATCTATGTATGCCTTCAGCTTACAGCTGGTCACAGTGTGACCACAGTGTGGTCTACAGTTTGATATGAGACTGCAGTCAAATTGAGGGGAGGATACTATTCTGCATTTATATAGAGAGTCCCAGCAGATGCCATGTGAGGTCTGAATCCTATTCAGAACTAAACAACTAAACACTGCTAGTGTGGTACTTCAAAGTCTTTAACATCTTTTTTGTGGGGTCATTTATATGTCTTGCTATGTCTGAGCATTCAGCAACCTATTTGGCTCTCCATTGGGAATCAGTGTTAAAGTTGTTAGACAGATGTTGTGCAAGTACCAGTGGAGGTTTCCTGGACTGGAGGTCTTCTGGCTGATAAATGAGGAAGGTTGGCATTTACCAATAGGAGTGAGTTGTTCATAACTTTTCTGTATTCTGTCACTAGTGCATCTTGGCTTTGTAAAGCTGGCAGTGCTATGTGGTTCGAAACAGGTAGCCAGTAAGACTGAATAGTTTTGTGCTGATATTAGAATATCAATGCAACATACATTGTATAGCTAAAACACTGTAAAAATATGTCTACATATACTTAAATGTTTGCATGCAAATTTTATTGAAATTGAGATTGAAGTTCAGCCCTGGTGGGTCAGAGTTAAAGTGCAATATTGATGGTAAACTCTGCCCACAGCCTAGAGTTCTATCCTGATGGGGCTCAAGGTTGATTCAGCCCTCCGTCCTTCCAGAGTCGGTAAAATGAGGACCTAGATTGTTGGAGGCAATTTGCGAATAATGCTCCTACATTGCAGACCACCCAGAGAGTGCTGTAAAGTGCTGTGGAGCAGTCTATAAGCTTAAAATGCTATGTTGTGCTATTTTTACCATGCAATATTTTCTTAATAATTCTTTCAATAGATTTTGGCATCTAAGAGCGATTCTCATTTGAAACACCTATTGCAACGTGCTCCTGAATATTGTCCAGAATCAATGGTAGGTATGATTGTTCTTTGTTAATATATAATGAATAGAGTCATTGTTAGTATCATTGCTGCTCATGTTTTAATATCAGGTAGAGCTTGTGGTTGCCTTATGACTGAATTATTGGGTGCCTTGGGTCCCAGATTACAGAAATTGAGAGCTCATTTCAGATATCAGATTCCAATGCTGTATGGTCAACAAATGCAGATGGTCTGTGTAAAATAAGACCATTTCTGTCTAAAACATGGTAACAGATAAATATACATAGCTTATGTGCATTACTGAAGCCTGATTGGAAATTAATGGGATGTAGCCCTTTTTGAAATCTGCTATTTTAGATCCTGGAGCAGTCTCGGCACTGGGGAGGAAAGTTAGTTACGATAGTATGCGAATCTCTTGCATTAACTGGGAGAACTGTCCTGGAAATTATCAGTATCTCTGTGTGGAAATGGGACAGAGAGGCAAATGGTGTAATAATTAAACAGCTGGATGGCAGTGGACCTCTCTAAGCTTCTACGCTACATCTCAAGACTAGTATTGGAGTCACTAATGCTTATTCTCTGCAGCCTGGGGGAATAGTTAGTTGCATTTTGCTGATGCTTTTGCTTCCTAGCCTCCATGGCCACCATGGACTTGTCACAGTTATGGCTTTGATTCATATAGAAGGGTATATGCTAAATCTAATCTTCACTTAGTATATTTAATGTGGTCTGAGGTTAGGCAAACTTTATTACAGAGTGACCCTGTATTAGCCAGCAACTGCTGCATATGGGGGGGGGCATTGATGTTATGAAGATCAGACCTTGGGTACAGGGATTGGAATGCAGGATTGGCAGGGAACAGTGAGGTCACCTTCTGGAAGACTGGTCAATCTCCTGTCTCTTCTCACATGATTTTGTACCTATCATTACCCTGATTTATTGCCTTCCCTTTCCCTCACCAGAATATCGCAAACCCCCAACACATGCCTTCCCTTCTCCAGATTGCAATATTTTTTAACCGGGAGAAGGCAGCTGCACTGGGTTTTTGTTCTAACTTATGATAGATAGATAAATAGATAGATAGATAGATAGATAGATAGATAGATAGATAGATAGATAGATAGATAGATAGACAGACAGACAGACAGACAGACAGACAGACAGAACTATCCAACATATCTCCATCCCATGCACATATCCCTACTCAACTTCTTGCTATCACCTAGCAGAGAAAAGAAACATGTTAGGACAAAAACCCAGTGCAGCTTCCCCCCCCCCCCCCCCCGATTTCTCTTCTGGAGAGGAGTAGGTGATCTCTTCCCTATTTAACCTTCCACCAAACTATCCAAATTATTGAGACGCGTGGTTCCCAAATTGTGGGCAGTGGCATCCCATTGAAATCACAGGTGCTTTGGAGATATTTTAAATTTCCAAAGGAAACACAACTGTTATGTATTTTTTCAGCTTAGGGGTGATGTGAAAAAATTATAGAAACACTGCTATGAATTAAGAGAATTGGGGAACTGTTGATCTACAGCAGAGCAAGAAAGATGATAAGGGGTCTGGAGGCTAAACTGCATGATGAATTGTTGCAGGAACTAGGTATGTCTAGTCTAATGAAGAAAAGGATTTAGGGGTGACATATTTGTCTTCCAGTACTTGAGGGGGCTGTCATAGAGAAGAGGGGGGTTGGCCCATATTCCAAACACCTGAGGGCAAGACAAGAATAATGAGCAGAATTTAATTAAAAGGAGATCCAACCTAGAATTAAGAAAAAATTTCTTGACAGAACATTTTATCAATGCAATCCAGAAATTGTGGGTGTTCCTTCATTGGAGGATTTCAAGAAGATATTGGGCAACCATTTATTTGGTGTAGTATAAGGTCTCCTGCTTGACAGCAGGTTGCACTTCCAAAGTCCCTTCCAACTCTCTCATTCTGTGTTCTATATTCTATGTATGTACAACCTTCTTAGTTAGGCTTCAGGGAGGTTATAACCAATTCAGCCTCTAATTTCTGCCATGCTGTATGTGGAAAAAATATGCAGCTTTCCCAAATATGTGAATAGAATTCATGGTCTCCAAGTTTCTAGCTTGATCCTTTAATCACTACTAATTCGTAGACTTTTAAATATGCTAATGTTTCCAATACAAATATTTATCTTGTTTAAATATTTTTAAAAATTACTGCTTTATTACTTAGTAATGATAACATTGTTCTTTGCAGAGAGAGGTTTGGGGCTGTATAAATTCTTCTTTGCCAGGTAAGAGTATTACTATGTATAAACTTAATAGAGTGCTGAACTTCTCATGTTTTAGTCATGAAATTTGTACTTTACTGGTATCTCTTTTTTAAATGAGCAGTTTAATTGTGTAGTAGATACTAAGTAAGTTTTTTGCATAGAATTTAGGATGTGGATCTCAGATATGGTGCCAGTAATCATAACTATGGCTACAGATATATGATTGGTATCCAGTAGCCTCTCTTCCCTTACACGTATTTTGCCTTTCTGTTCCATGGAAAATGTATAGGTCAGTGATGGCGAACCATTTAGAGACCGAGTGCCCAAACTGCAATCCAAAACCCACTTATTTATCGCAAAGTGCCAGGGCCACATCAGCATTGTGGTGCCCTTGGGGGGGCGTGGCCCACTGGGAGGTCCTGGCCTGGGTGGCATAGCTACCTTGATGTTGTTCATGGGGGGGAAGCCTGTGGGGGCAGGGCAGGGTTTGGGGGAGATCCAGGGGGTCTTTGGTGGGTGGGGCAGTGGGCAGGAGGCTTGTCATGCAGACTGAGGCGAGGCAAGGCAGGGGTTAGGTCAGGGGTGCCCTTGCTGTGGGGCAAGGTAAGGCGAGGCAGGGGCTGGGGCAGCTGCTGCCTGACACCATCGGCCCCAGCACAGAGAGGCCAGTGAGTGCATGGGGGCCAACGGTGTCCATCAGCAGCCACAGCCTGCCGGCCCCTTGACAGGTGCACTCTGGGGCTCCGCAGCCCGCTGCCAATACCAGGTCAGCCCTCCAGCAGTGGGTGAAGTAGGGGAGGGGAGAGGCACATGATCCTGACTGCTGGATGCGCCTACTCCGGATGCGCCTACTCTTTGCTTGCGGTTGGAGAGCAGGTTGCTGCTGGTCATCTTCTCGGCCCTTTCACAGATCTTGCCCTTGCCCGCACGTGGAACCTGTTCCCCTCGCACACCCGACGCACCTTGTCCCCTCTTCAGACCAGCACCACTAGCAGCTTGTGCAGGTCCATTAGGCTGCCACTGCCACCCAGAATGCATGGCTGGCTAGCAAGCTTGATTAGAGGTGGTAGAGCACACCCATGGCCAGTAAGCCAAAGACCACTCTTAGCGGGGAAAGCTGGATCTCCATCGGCACCATGGCCCCCCCAGTTCCAGCTAGGATTTCATGACTCCCCCCATCTCTGCTGAGCCTGGGCAGCCATGATGCTGATGGGGATCCAGCTTTCCCTGCCCGGGGTGGCCTTTTGCCTGCTGGCACTGGGCATGATCTATCACCTCTACGCGGGGCTTCCTAGCCAACCGCTTCACCTCCTTTGTGCTGGGCGGGCCTGCAGCTCTGGGTGGCGGCCTAATGGATCTGCATAAGCAGCTGGCGGCCACAGTATGTACTGAGGTGCACAAGGAGAATGCGCTCCACCCGTGGGCCAAGGGCAAGACCCTCAAGGGGACTGAGGAGATGACCAGTGGCGACCAACCAAAAAGAGATGAGATGGAGTAGGTGTGTCTGGTAGATTTGATAATCATTTCCTCAGTGCCTTCATTTAGGTCGTTAAAAAATAGTCTGAACAAACAGGGATCAGAACAGAGCTGTTTTGGTTGTGTGTTTGAGTACTTTCCTAGAGCTGTTTATGGTATTTTTGTGGTGTGGTCATGCGTCCAGTTATATTTAATTCAAATGTTAAGCTAACAGGTCTGTATTTTACAGGTTCTTTCTTCTTCCCTTTTTTAAAGATGGAGGTTTCTTCCGGTCTCATGATATTTCATCAATTTTGAAGTATAAAAACTGTAAACTGTTATAAAATCAAATAGTAGTAGGGTTAAGTAAAAATTAAAATTAAAATATTTCATTAAGTTTCAAGCATTAAATAAAATACTACTAAGATAATGTACTGTGCTAAAAATTAAATTTAACTACTTAAAGAAGCATTTTGTTCCAATGGTTAAGAAACAAGGTGAGATAGAGTTCTATCCTGCCTTTGGCATGAAAGCCAGCTGGGTGACTTTAGATCAGTCACTCTTTCTCAGCCCAACAGAGTTGTTGTGGGGAAAATAGGAGTAGAAAGGAGTAATAGGCATTATGACTGCTTTCAGTTATTTATAAAAATAATAATGACAGGATTAAAAAATGTCTTAAAACATTTAAATCTAAAAATCAAACTGAGTAATTGGAAATTACAGTATGCTACTCCGGCATGAGCCATGTGAAACAGGATTTATTTTTCAATGTCATGATAAGGTTAGGGTGACAAAATTATAGGGAAATACAGAAATGGCGAATTGTTTTATGCAATCCAGTGAATATTGTGAAAATAAAGAATTGCAAATTTCTCTTTACAAAGAGAAGAGGAAGCTAGGCTTGTAGTTTCAACTTGTGTGGCATTGTGCAGCCCAAATTTTCCTGCAAAAAGATCTGTCTAGTACACGGATGTCAAACTTGCAGCGTCACGTGACGTGTTACGACGTATCGCGACTTTTGCATTGCCGGAGCTGGGGTGAGCGCGGCTTCCGCATGATGCAACTGGCCCATGGCTGGCAGTTTGACACCCCTGGTCTAGTACCTTCCATAATTAGAGGCCGGTGTGAAAAGTGAGTGTGAACAAAGGCCTTTTCAGAAGGATTGAGAAATTAGGCACTTTCTTTTTTTTATTAAAGAGTTTTACAAATACATTTTAAACATAAAAACCCATCCCTCCCTCTCCCTCCCCCCCGACTTCCCAGAGCAAATACAGGGTATTAACCCTAACAATCTTAAACTATAATATGCTAACTAGCTATAATAACACTTTAAGTCCTATTGCACTTTAACTCTCCTTAAAAATAACTAAATAATAACAAATCTTTTAAATCTAATACTTATTCAAATGCTAAATGAAACTTTTTAGTCCCATATTTATTCTGGATATAATCAATCCATCTTCTCCATTCCAAAATATATCTTTGTTGCGAATGATCTTTCAAATATGCTGAGATTTTTGCCATTTCTGCCAGGTTCAAAACTTTTAAAGTCCATTCTTCTATAGTAGGCAAATCCTCCTTCTTCCTGTACTGCACTACCAAAAGTCTTGCTGCCGTTATTAAATTCAACATCAATTTAGTTTCTATAGCAGTAGAGTCTATAGTAATACCCAGCAAAAATAATTGTGGAGAAAACTTTATCTTTTTCTTAAATATCTTCTGCATATTCCACCAAATTTTAATCCAAAAAGCTTTTACTTTTTTACAAGTCCACCATATATGATAATACGTTGCATCATCACAACCACACCTCCAGCATTTAGGCTGATAATTTGGATACCTAGATGCCAATTTCTTAGGATCTAAATGCCATCTATAAAACATCTTATAAAAATTCTCTTTTAAATTTTGTGTCTGTGTAAATTTTACATTTCTGACCCAGATTGTTTCCCAAGTATTCATTGTTATTGGTTCTTGAATATTCTGGGCCCATTTTATCATACAATCTTTAACAAGTTCCATTTCTGAATCTAATTCTATCAATGCATTATATATCCTTCTTATATGTGCAGGACTTTGATCTCTAATTTGTTTAACCAAATTTTCATCTACTATAGAAATACCAATTTTCTGATCCTGTTTCCATCTAGCTTGTAACTGCCCATACTGGAACCAAGTTTGTACTATCTTTTCTTCTTTTAAAATATTAAATGGCTTTAATTGCCACACATTTCTTTCCAATCTAAGAATTTCTTTATATGTAGTCACATCATGCTTAAATCCCACATTTATATTTTCTATCGCATGTTTAGGTATTGCCCAAATTGGAATTTTAAAATTCAAGTTATAACGATATTTTTTTCCAAACTCGCAACAGGGCATATCTTAATATATGTGTCTTAAAAACATCCACTTTTTTATCATACAATAAATAAGCATGCCAACCATATAACAAATCATATCCTTCAGTATTCAGTAATCTCCCTTGTGTTAAATTAAACCAATTACTAATTGATGATAATGCCGCAGCCTCATAGTATAATTTAAAATTGGGCGTTTTAAGACCACCTCTTTCACGTACATCTTGCATTATCTTAAGTTTAACTCTCGGTCTCTTCCCTGCCCAAACAAATTTATTAATACCTCTCTGCCATTCCTCCAAATTTGAATCTTTTTTTAAGTATAGGTATCATTTGAAACAAAAATAAAAATTTAGGTAAAACATTCATTTTCACAGCTGCAAATCTTCCCAATAAGGACAATTGTAATTTTTTCCAATTATCTAATTCTTTTTGTATTTTTAACCATAACAATTCATAATTATTTTTATATAATTTCGCATTTGAAACTGAAAGATAAACCCCCAAGTATTTGATCTTCTTGACTATTTCAAATCCCGTTAGTTTTCCTAAAGCTTCCTTTTGTTCTTTAGTCATATTTTTAGACAATATTTTAGTTTTTTGCCTATTTACCTTAAATCCAGAAACTTGTCCATATTGTAAAATTATTTCCATTAAATCTATAACCGATTGAGTTGGTTGAGTTAATGTAATTACCAAGTCATCCGCAAATGCTTTCAGTCTATAATCTTGATCTTTAATTTTAATTCCCTTTATTTTCTCTGAATCACGTATCTTGATCAACAATATTTCCAATGTTAAAACAAACAATAATGGCGACAGCGGACAACCCTGTCTTGTTCCCTTTTCAATTTTACAAGCTTCTGTTAAACTACCATTAATTATTATTTGAGCTGTTTGTTTTTGATATATTGCCCTAATAGGTTGTAAAAACCTATTACCAAACTTCATCTTCTCCAAAACTTTAAATAAAAATTGCCAATTCAATTGATCAAAATCGTTTTCGGCATCCAAAAAGATCAACGCTGCAGGGACTTGATTATTTCTTTCCAAAAATTCTAATAAATTTACAATATGTCTCACATTATTTTTCATTTGTCTACCACTTATAAATCCTGTTTGATCACTCTGAATCATTTGCTGCGTAACCTTTATTAATCTATTTGCTAAAATCTTTGCAAATATTTTATAATCATTATTTAAAAGAGATATAGGCCTATAATGTTTAAGTTGAACAAGATCTTGATCTTTCTTAGGCACTTTCAAACCCATATACAAAGAATGCCTCCTGAAATTATTTTGGCAATAATATATTAGATGTGTAGTGCAATGTTTTGTAAAGTGTTACCTTTCAAGTTGTTTGATAATTATAGAATATAGCTTTAAAATATGCACAATGATTTCATAATGTTTTTTTTTTCTTCAAAGGTGTTTTGAAAAAATCTGATGGTTGGGTTGGCTTGGGCTGCTGTGAATTAGCCATTGCTGTAGAATGTCGACAAGCATGTAAACAAGTAAGTGTTTGTTGGATTCTTTTTGGGGGGGATGTGTATGTGGTGCTAATATAAGCAAAAAAAGCAAAATTTAACAGCACAGACTTGCCTTCTGAAACATTTCTGTTCTTCTATTTCTCCATGTTTTCTGCTACAAATTGTTTTGAGCAAAGAACATTACAATATGTAAGTACCTTTCACAAGATGGCTTTTTTCAGTGGATGTGTTCTTACAAAAGCAGTAAGCTACAAAAAGGGGTTAAGAGGAAGGGATGTCCCACCTTCTTACTAGAAACTAGATCATACATGGCTTATTAAGCAGAACTAGAGAATTACCTATGGCTTAACATGTTGGTTAGGGACGCGGTGGCTCAGTGGGTTAGGACGCTGAGCTTGTCGATCAGAAGGTCGGCAGTTTGGCGGGTCGAATCCCGAGTGCCGCGTAACAGAGTGAGCGCCTGTTACTCGTCCCAGCTTCTGCCAACCTAGCAGTTCGAAAGCACGTAAAAATGCAAGTAGAAAAATAGGGACCACTGCGGTGGGAAGGTAACAGCGTTGCGTGCGCCTTTGGCGTCTAGTCATGCCGGCCACATGACCACGGAGATGTCCTTGGACAAGCGCTGGCTCTTCGGCTTTGAAACGGAGATGAGCACCGGTCCCTAGAGTCGGAAACGACTAGCACGCATGTGCGGGGGAACCTTTACCTTTACTAACATGTTGGTTGGATCAGACATGAGGTTTGGAGTGGAGGACCTCTGTTGTTCCTTCCAACCCAATTCTATTCTGTTTTTCTGTTATTCTTTCTATGATCATGTGTATCCATCCTATCAAGCCCAAGAAAAGTCTGTAATAGTATAGGATATCTTGCTAGACGGGATTGAACTAGAAGACCCCCAAGATGACTTCCAACTTCATTATTTTGTGTTCCATGTTCTATATAATCTGTACTTTGAGTGATTTCTATGGAAATTTGAAATAAAACCTACAAAAATATTGTTTTCAGATTCTGCTTCTGCAAATAAAAAAAATAGCAATTGTTCAAAATTTCCACAACACTTTAGCTTTTTCATTTTCAGTTATTTTATTCTGTGGTGCCATTAATTCTTGCTTGCAGGTAGCGGTATTTCTTGCAGATACTCTAGAGCAGGGCTTTTCAATTGGTGGTACATGTACCACTGGTGATACATTGGCACCTGGCAGGTGGTACATGGCCCTGCCTAGCCTAGACAAGTGTAGCAGGGGGAGGGAATGAGCTAAAGCAGTGCAGCACAGGACTTGCCATGACAAAGTCATCAGGAGCTGCAGGGCTGCTGGGGCAAGACAAAGGCCCCAGGATTGGCACTTCCGGCTCACCTGGAAGATAAAGTAGGAGGGGGGCGGAGACTGGAGAGGCTATAAAACGAGGCAGTTTTGGCGGGAGAGGGAAAAAAAACATGCAGCCTTGGTAGGAGTCAGCTGGAGCTACACCAAAGAGAAAAGAAGAAGGATGGAAAGAGAGAGGAGAAGATATAAAACAGGCTGGCCGGGAGCTGATCTACAACTTCATGGCAGCCATCCGTGCCGGGTGCTGGGCGCCGTACCATGTGGCAACGAAAAACAGGCGAGAAACACAGCTGGGGAGGTGTCACCCTCCACGAGGAATGAAGAAAGGCAGCACGAGCAATTAGCCCTTGCCCACTTCACACACCTGCCTCTGTGGGCTCCGGGGGAGGGGACACTGAATGGAATGAGAGTCCACATTACCTGCACAATGCCACCCAGGCCCCAGCGTACCCACTTTCGGCAAGCAGGAGCGCACTGTCCTCAATGTCCAGAAAGGCTGGGCCGAGTGAGGTGAAGCTCTTGAGAAGCTGAACCTGCCTGGCATGCACACAGGAGGCTGCGAGCGTGCAGAAGGGACACACTCAGAATGCAGTCAGCCTGTGGGGCAAAATGGTCACCCAGGATGCCAGGCCCTGTGCTTACTGCCTCCTATGTGCACACCCAGCTTCACCTTGCCCGGCCCAGCCTCTCTGCCTGCTGGGCGATGTTCCGCAGGTAATGTGGACTCTCACTCCACTTGTGGCATCCCCTCCCCAGAGCCCATAGAGCCAGGTGTGTGAAGTGGGCGAGGACCAATTGTTGGTCTCCTTCAGGAGATGGTGCCTTTCTTCATTCTTTGTGGAGTATGACACCTCTCCAGCTGTGTTTCTTGCTTGTTTTTCTCCTTCCCTCATCACAAATATCTTTTTACCACTCTGCTCTTAAGGCTGTATGGCTCATGTCTAGGAGTTTACAGTGGCCTTTCAAGCTATGGCCACTGGCAGCATGGCCACTAGCTGCGCTGGCAACCTCTCCCCCTCCCTTTGTCCCTTCCTGGGCACAGAGGGAGGGAGGGAGGAAAGGGAAGGAAGGAAGGAAGGAAGGAAGGAAGGAAGGAAGGAAGGAAGGAAGGAAGGAAATGAGAAAGAATGAGAATGAGAATGAGGGAGGCAGGGAAAGAGGGAGGAAAATAGGAAGGAAGGAAGGAGATGGGAATGAGAAGGAGGGAGGCAGGGAAGGAGGGAGGGAAATGGAAAGGAAGGGAAGAAAGGAAGGAGGTGGGAATGAGAAACGGAAAGAGGGAGGGAGGATAACTGAATGGAAGGAGATGGGAATGGGAAGGAAGGAGGATAGGGTGGGAGGGAGGGAAAGAAAGAAGGAAGAAGGGGAGGGAGGGAAATTGGAATGAGACAAAGGGTGGGTCTGAGGGAAGTCTTTCCTTAGCACATGGCCACCAGCAGCCCTGCTGCCCTTTCACCATCCCCTTGACCCCTTCTCCTGGCCTATCCTGATCGTCTCCCATCCTATCGCTAAAGATGCTTTGGTTACAAAGCTGGGTCTCCTCACATGGAGAGGGAGTGGGCCTCCCTCTGACACAAGCACTTTGCCCTCTTGCACCCACCATGGCCAGCCTGACCAAGGAGAGTGAGCACAGCAGCAGCAGCCTTGAGGAGGAGGTAAGCGCAGCTGGACTGGGTTGGGCTGCAGAGTCTTGGTGCCCCAGGAGCAGAAGGACTGAGCTGCGTGCTTGTCAACACCCCCATTTGAGAATCCTCCGCACAGTCCAAGAGAGATGGCGAGGATCCCCCTCCACCCAAGACTCCCGGATCCCCCCACAGTACCGCCTGGTCTCCCCACAGGCACCCCTAACCTAACCAACATAGATCTAGTCACGCCTCCCCAGCCATTGACTTTGCTTGTCAAAATGTTGCAAAAGAGGATCTCATGACCTTGGGACCCTGTGACCATCAGAAATATGAATCAGTTGCCAAGCATTTGAATGTAAATCACAAGATCCTGGGGATGCTGCAACAGTCGTAAGTGTGAAAGATGGTCATGTCACTTTTCAATGCCATTGTAACTTTGAACAGTCATTAAGCGAACTGTTGTAAGTCAAGGATTACCTGTACTTTCACTTTTTTCCTTTTTTTTGGTCATCAAGTTTTTGACACCTTCCTAGGTGACTGGTGGTACTCGAATATTGCCATATCATAAAAGTGGTGCAATCAGTGAAAAGGTTGAAAAGTGCACCACCGGTGTTACTTTAGTACCTGGCAGGTGGTACATAACCCCTAGCCAAGTGTGCTGGGGGAGGAAAAGAACTTAAGTGGCGCTGCACAGGCCTGGAGGAGATCAGCTGGAGCTGCAGGGCTTGGCAGAAGACCCAGGATCTGTATTTGTGGCTACATGCTGATTGGAGCTTCTGCTGCACCTGGAAGAGAAAAGGAGGAGGAGACAGAGAAAGGAAAAGATATAAAAGGAGCAGGTTTTGATGGGAGAGGGAGAGAAAAAAACACATGGAGAAAGAGAGAGAATAGAAGAGGCTTTTGTTAGCGCAGTGATGAAGAGAGAGAGAGCGAAAGGGGCCTTTCTGAGTGACAGAGGAGTGAGCGAGCAAGCAAGCGGCCTTTGGAAATGACAGCAGTGAGTGAGCAAGCAAGCAGCCTTTGGAAGCAATGGCAGTGAGAAACAGAAGGGCAGTGAATGAGTGGGCGAGTAAGCAAGCGGCCTTTGGAAGTGACGGGGCAAAGAGAGAGAGAGAGAGAGAGAGAGAGAGAGAGAGAGAAAGAGAGAGAGAGAGCAAGCAGCCTTTGAAAGAGACAGAGGAGTGAGTGAGAGACCCAAGCGAGAGGCCTTTGAAAGAGATGGAGGAGTGAGTGAGTGAGACCTGAATGAGATGCCTTTGAAAGAGAGGGAGGAGTAAGTGGGGGAGAGACCTTTGAAAGAGACAGGGGAGTGAGTGAGTGAGAGACTGAGAGGCCTTTGAAAGAGACGGGGGAGTGAAAGAGCAAGCAGAAGCTTTTGCAAGCAAAGTGTGAGAGCCAGCAGATGCTTTTGCGAGCAAAGTGTGAGTGAGTGAGCTAGCGGAGGCTTTTGCGAGCAAAGTGTCAGTGAGAGGGGGCATTTGCAAGTGAAAGATGAGAGAAAAAGGGAAAAGTGAGGGGGAGAAGGGAAAAAGAAAAGGCATTGACTTCTGACTTCCTCTGTTGCAGTAGAAGGAAGCATTAACATTGAACCTCAGCTTTTTACTTTTCCATAATAGTATAAACTAGCCATTTCTATAACAACAAATGAATCTAACCAGTAAAACCCCAAATCCCCGCCTTTTTTTAGTCATGAAGCACTGGTGGCACTCGAATATTGTCATATATTCGAGTGGTACAATCTCTGAAAAGGTTAAAAAGCCCTGCTCTAGAGCACCATTATTGGTACTTTATTTGTAATCAGTCTGTGCAATCTTGCAGATTATAAACAATGATATAACCCAGTTGTCAAAATGATTCTGTGGAACATCTGTAAAAATTATGATGTGCTCTTTAATGAAAAATTGGGGAAAGTTGGAAAAGTAGCCAAAAATGAGTAGTTGGAAAGCTGATAATGCGTGGATTAAAATATTGTGGGATTTATGAATACAGACTGACCTTGGCTCATAATACAGCAGATATAGCTGAGATTGGAAAGAAGAAGATACTGAAAATTGATGTGGCAATATCAGGGAGTACTAGAATAGAAGACAAAGAATTTGAGAAGATCAGAAACTCAAGATCTGAAAATTAAAAGATAATACCATAAAGTTGCCATATTGGTCCTAGTGGTTATCAGCAAACCGTGTGCCATATAAAAAAACCTGAGCAGCAGTTAGAAAATCTGCACATTGACAAAACTTCCATCTGTGAATTGCAAATGCCACAATACTTGTATCCACATATAGTTCTAACATGGCGGCGCCTGGAATGGCTGCGGCTGCATTGGCTCTTGAAGGTGAATAGTTTTGGGAGGGATAGTAAGGGCTATAGGCCACATGATCAGGAAGATTTTAATGTGTTTGAGCAACATGGTGGAACTAAGGTAACATACGACATACGACTGACAATCTTTGCTGGCCTGGCGAGTTTCTAGTTGTTTTGGAACTGTTGGTGAGACTGTTAAAAGTCGTTGGCGCTGTTTGAATTTGTTCTACCAGCAGCAAGATCTGACTGCTGGCCCAGTGATGGATTCTACTGCAAATCAGGGCTGTTTCCAGAGGAGGCAGAGGAGGAGAGGACCTGGAGCTTATGGAGCGAAGGAACTGGATGAGGCTGTCTGCAGGCCCAGAGGAAGAGAGAGAGGCTTTTGGAGGAGTTGGTGGCGGTGGCAGCAGCGTGCTCCAGGGGCGTAAAGAAGCAAGGCCTCTTTAAGGAAAGGGTGGAAGAGTCAGGATCAGAAAAAAGGAAAGAAGGCGAAGTTGTCAGAATACAAGCTAACTTGAGGGCTAATCCACATGGAGCCCCATTTCCATCTATCCTGTTTGCCATCGTTCACTCACTAGAGACTAAAATGGACAATGTGAAATTTGAGCGGGCCCCAAACAAGGAGTATATATTGGAGGTGGTGACCCTTTGAGAGCTGTATGCAATGAAATTTCATTTTGATGTATGCTAATTGGTGTACATTCAAAGTGACAATAAAGTTATCATCATCATATACTACATGGATACATTACAACAGGACCTTTCAACCTTTTCACCCATTGTACCACTTTTAGGATATGACAACATCCGAGTACCACCAGTTGCCTAGCAAGGTGTCAAAAACTTGATGATCCAAAAAAAAAAGGAAAAAAGTGATGAAGTACAGGTAGTCCTCGACTTACAACAGTTGCCAAGCATCTGAATGTAAATCACAAGACCCTGGAGATGCTGCAACTTTCCAGCTGATCGGCGCTTCTTCTGGGCTCAGCAGAAGCACTGGGATCAGCACCAAGCTCCAGCTGGAGCCTGGCGCTTATCCTGACGCTTCTGCTGAGCCCTGACAGCCCTGCAGCTCCAGCCATCTCTCACTCAGGCTTGTACGGTGCTGCCACCGGTTCAATTCATTCCCCTCCCCCGCTACCACTTTTCTAGGATGGTCGCATACCACCTGCTAGGTGCCAATGTACTACAGGTGGTACTCGTACCACTGGTTGAAAAGCCCTGCATTACAACATCCTAGGTTCTTCAGAAGAATTTGATGCATATGAAAGCCAACAGTAGCTAAAGATTTGGAGCTGTGACTCCAAATTGCAGTGATATTGATGATATCTGTTTAGTCATATCCAATACTTGATGATTCTATGGGCCAGGACGTCTTCCCATATCTTCCAATCTTGCACTGCTTCTTTGGGATTTTCTATGCTCTGGGTGATGTCAGCTTTAATGGTGTTTAGCCATAATGTTCTTTGGCAGCCTGATTTCCTTTTATCACTAATTTTTATCAACACAATTGCTTGCTTCAGTGAATTAGCCAAAATAATTGAGACACAGTTTTGTGATTTTTCATTCTAGGGACATGTCTGATGTTATGAGTTCCAATACTTGTTTGTTGATCATCCTTCCTGTCCATGGAATACGCAGGAGCCTTCTCCAGCATCCCAGCTCAAATGAGTTGATTTTCTTCTTGTCTTGCTTTTTTAAAGTCTAACTTTCACAATCATAGCTAACTTTGGGGAACACAATAAAGAGGACTAATGTACATTTAGTTGCCAAGCTGATGTCCTTTCTTTTCTATATTTGGCTTATGTTCATCATTGCTGTGCGACCCAGTGCAATCTACTTTTTATTTTTGTGCTGCATTTACCACTTTGAGCGATCTACTCAAAGTGATAAATGCAGCACAGAAATAAGGAAAGTGAATTTTTCCACATTTTTTCCACAATTACCATCAATTTCTATTCTGATCTTTCTGTTCCTTGCAATGGTCATGAGCTTGTCTTTTTGATGTTCAGAAACACCAAAATTTTCACTTTCTTTTTTGATTTTCTTGATCAGATTTTACAGGCCTTTGGTTTCTAAGAGGAGAGTTGTGTCATTAGTGGGTGCTGTGACCCCTTTGAAAGGTGGCTTGGACATCTGGTAATTCCCTTTCAACGGTTGGTGCTATTGTTATAAGCAGAACATTGCTGATGTAAGGAATGAAAGCAATTTTGTGATAATTGGAGCTATCTATAGAGTCACCTTTTTTAGCAGTGGAATGAACACTGAATTTTCAATCCTCTGGTCACATTGATTTCCTAGTTTTTCTGGCACAGGTCTCTAATGACACTGGTGATACAGGTTTCAGTAATTCTGCAGGGATAGTGTCAACACATGGAGCCTTGTTTTTTGGCAGTTAGTTCATCACCCATATGATCTCCTCCTCAAGGATGGCCAGTTCTACAGTATTTCTACTTCTCTTTCTTTGTCATCCTGAGGTTGGGCCCCTTTGCTCTCTGTGTACAGCTCTTCTGTATATTCTCTCCTGTTCTTGATGCCTTGTTAATCAGACAGATCTTCCCCTTGCTTGCTTTTAATGATGCCTTTATTAAATATAAATGGTGCTTGTATCTTTTTGACTTGCACAAATGCATTCCTCATATGACCCTTCATATAGTCTGCTTCAAGTTATTTACATCCCTTGCCCCTGTAAATTTAATTGTCCTTCCTTTGCTGTCCTCTGGAAAGTTACATTCAGTCTTCTTGCTTCTTCCTTGGCTGATTTTCTTTGCTCAGCTGTTTTGATGTCTTCATCTGAGAACAACTTGCACTTTTTCTCTGATTCTTACATGATATGTATTCTTTTGCAATTCTAATAATGGTTGATTGAATTTCCTGCCACAGTTCATCAGGTGTCTTCTCAGTTTGGCTTTAATCTTTGCCAGCAACAATTAATGATTTGAGTCACAGTCAGCACTTAGATATATCTTAAGAGTAAGGACTGAAGTGGTCCATCAATAACTGCAGAGAACACAGTCAATCTGATTATGGTGTTCATTTGGTGAGGTCCAACTGTATAAGTGGTAGTTGTGCTGTTTGAACCATGTATTCATGGTCCTAAATCAATTTTCTTGGCAAAATTTACCAAACAATCACCTGCATTGTTCCTCTCAGCTAATCCAAAATGATCAGTGATGCCTGTCTCTGCATGTTTGCCAATTTTTGCATTGAAGTCACCCAAAATGTAAACAATGTCATTTTGGGGCACTTGTTTCAGAATTTCTTGGACTATGGCATAAAAGCCCTCTATTTCGAGCTCTGTTGTAGCAGTTGTTGGGACATAGACTGGGATAACTGTGATGTTGAGGGGATGGCATGAATTCTGATGGTCATAAGTTAATCATCGACAGTTGAGAAACTTGCCACTGCTCTAGCAGGTTTCTTGCTTACAATAAACACAACTCTATTTGTTTTCTTGGTATCATGTCCTGAATAATAGACATTGAAATCCTCAGACTGGAAAAAGTCACTGTGTGACCAGTCTAGCTTACTGACACAAGGAGCTCAATTTCCAACCTGATCATCTCTCATTTGACAATATCTAATTTATCCTGACTCATTACTATGATATTCCAGGTGACCATCTGATATATTTCTGTACAACGCAGACAATTGCTTACGCCACTGGCTCCCTCAACAACTAGGATTCCTTTTGTCCTGTCGTTGGGGACCCTATCTGGTGCTTGAGAACCTTTCCATAGATATTTCTTGGCAAGTTTTTGTGGAGTAGATCACCAGGTCTTTCTCCAACCCTGTAACTCACTTTTTGACAGCTGCTCAGGGACAGCAACTGCAGCAGTTCATGTTAACCTGAGTGATGACCAATCCAGTATGGAATACCTCTTCTGCTGTCTTATCATGGTAAATGTGTTGTGAATACTCTTAATCTGACTTTTTGGTTTGAGACCTGTCTGGCTTGTGTGACCCTGCTGGTATATTTTCTGGTGGTATACCTCCAGCATAGCTCTCAACCTTCACAGAACATAAGGGGATATTGTGAACAGACAATAATTACATAAAATTATTATTTTTTATTGTAGCTGATATTGTGGAACCTACTGAATACTGCCTCATATTTTTCCCACAAAACAATCCTATGAAGTGGGTTGGACTTAGAGCGAGTGACTGCCCCAAAGTCAGTCAGCCAACTTTCATACTTAAGGGAGGTCAGAGTCCTGATTCCTAGATTAGCACCTTAACTATTGCACTGAAGTGTTTCAGACTCTTACTCTGTCTTATACTTTAATTTATAACTGAAAACCTAAGACCAAAGATTAGAATCTGCAGCTCTCTGTATTTTCTTGGACCACATTCATCATTGTGCCTAATTATTCTATGGCTAGAAAGATAGAAGATATGTTTCAGCAGCATATGAGGGAGGGGGAGGGAATCTTATACATTGTTTATGTGTTTATTTTGTGTTGACTCTCCAGTCTCTTTCCCCCTATTTTTGTGAGCATCTAAGTTCCTAAATTCATTAGAATCTTTCAACTATTGTCTCCATCCACAAGAACTGGAAGGATTGATTAAATTCCAAAATTTAGAATCATGTAAAGGATTCATATTTATTGCTATAGTAGAAATATAACTGGTGACATTTTAAAATGATCACAGTTCTTACCTATATACTTTCTGAATTCTGTTTTTGAATAGTCAGAAAAACATATTGATAATAACATTTATTTTAGGCATCTTCAAAAAACGATATTTTGAAAATTTGCAGGAAAGAATATGAGGTAAGCATTTTGCAGATATTATTTTCTTCATAAGTAACTTTATTTAATATAGATTGATTATAAAGTTTGTCTATGGTTTGTAGAAGAAAATCATGCCATGTTTAACACTGTTAGGTTGGCTTTTACCAATCTGATTTGCAAATAAGTGCCAGCAGAATGAACTGTATTTTTTCCTGTTCCTTCCTCTTTTCTTTGTATTGTTTGTTTTCTTTTTAATGTCATTATTGCATATGACCTATACACCAAGACAAACTTTATTAATGAATCATATATTCTTGAAATCTGGAAATTGTAGTCATAAATACTTGTGTGTGATCTGATGTTTATAAGCCAGTGGTTCTCAACCTATTGTCTGCACACCCCAGGCAGATTGCGATGTCATCACAGGGGGTCCGTGAAGACTTGAAGAAATGTTATGATTTAATTCCTAATTTAAGTCTCGGGGGTCCGTAGCCATGGTTTATGGCCATAGAAAGTATTTAAAGGGGGGGGGGGGTCCATGGTAAAGAAAAGGTTGAGAATCACTGGTTATAAGCTGCTCTTTTGTATTTGATGCTTTTGAATAAGAAGGTATATTGTGATTTAAAAATCTTGCCCAAACCTGGAATGGGCTGCTTATTGGCCCAGTTCCTTCTTGTTACCAGCCATGCTAATCTTGCTCTCTCTACTACTTTGTCCAGTCTAAAACAACTTTTCTGTGCACACCTTTCCAGGTCTTTTTTCCTACCACTCAAGGGAAGATTATGTTCCAATCAAGGTTTTGTTAGTCTGTTGCAATAAAAGTAATATATAGACTTTTGTCACTGGGTTTATAGCCTGTTTTCTTAAAATAAAGCTATAAGTGGCCATGGAATGAGAAATAAAAGAAATTAAACTGAGGAGCAACATGTAGTGAAAATCCCTTCTTACTAAATCTGAATTAGCAGAAATTGATTTATGGATCAATCTGACAGAAGGCACTCCTCATAGAGTTGTTCCAATCATGGAATTCTATCTGTGTTCATTTGCACTGGCTCTAGGTCTTGTAAGTATTTAGTGTCAGCTGAAAATTATTTCTTCACCAGGCCTTTACAGATAGTCCTTGATTTATGATAATAACTGAGCCTGGAATTTTGGTCATAAGTAATTGCAGTCATTAAGCAAAGTGTCCATGTGACCATCTCACTTAACAATTGCAATTCAAGCACTCCCTCTTGCGGTTGTTAGGCATCCAAGAGTGCCTAGGGTGAGGGAGGCCATGTGCCCATGGGCATGTGGAAACCTGCTACAGGCCAGAGGCACCTGCCATCTAGGCCCACTGGCAGATGGACCATCCCACCATGTCCTGGTCCATTTATCTTTCTGTTGCCTAACTTTATTTTGCATGTGAGCTCCATTCTTGCAGCGGTTTAGAAGACTAAATCATCATGAAAACAAGGCATTCATTAGTGTCTCCTCTGAGAGGAAAATATAGTGAAATTGGTATTTTGAAAGGCTCTGGGCCTCAACATTTCAGAACTCTGAAATGTTGGCATTTGAAACCTCAGCTTTATCTTCTGGAATCTACCTCTTTTGCTAGCATCCTTATCTCAAGATGAGAATTCAAAGCTGTTAATCTGAAAGGCTCTTCTCTAGCATTTCATCAGATTCTAGATCTGTTCCTCCAGTGTGCAGGAGGATTTCCCTTCCCTGCATGGAGGAAAGGAAATCCTTGACATGCTGTGAAAATGGACCTCATAATTACAGAGCACTTGGCAACTGGTTGTTAATACGAACAGGTTGTCAAGTGCCTGAAATATGATCATGTGGCCAAGGGTAATATGATGTTTTATGATGCTGCTTTATGAGCCATAGAGTACCTGTTCTGTGGTTGATGTAACCATGAAGCTTGTTTTTTTTAATTTATAAATGTTTTATTAATTTTCTATTTTCACAATCAAGTGCCCAATAGATAACGTGATGACTGAGTCCATTATTTTTTTTTTTTTATTGAAAATTTTTAAAATACAGTTTTCCTTTAAACCCCCCCCTTCCCCCTCCCTCCTCCCCTCCCTACCTCCCCCCTATCCCCCCCTCCCCCTCTCCCTCCTCCCTCCCCTGCCTCCCCCCCCCCTACTTCCCCTCCTCCCCCCCTCCCCCCCCCCGACTTCCCAGAGCAAAATACAAGGTATATATCTAAAAAGCAATCATGAACAATCATATACTAACAATTATAAACTCTAAAATCCATCACTCTCTAGCTTATATAGAGTAAACCAATCCTTAATAATACTAAATGTGTATAAAGAACTAAAATAAAAGAAAACTAGCGTCATTCCCATCTATGTTCTTCCACAATTCACTATTTCCTAAACATATTCTCATTTACACATCACAAACACCTATCCCTATTAACCTCTCTAGCCAAAATAGGCTATAATAGATAGTTCTTACACAAATTAACCCACATTAACCCACAAAACTTTCTTCCTCTTCCTCTGTAATAAATTGTCCATTAATTCCAAATTAAAGATTCTGTTACCATACATATCATCCCAAAACTCTTAAAAACACAACTACCACTTGACTATCAGTATGTTGTGGAAGTTCCATAGATTTCTACTAGACCTATTTTCTTTTCTTTTTTGAGCGTTTTAAGGCAGCACGCGTCACCCTCTGTTCTCTAGGATCATCCAAAAGAGTTGCATCTTGATCTCCTCCTGTACCATTCTCGTCTATCTGTCCATCTTCATCCTCTTGATGTTCTCCTTCTCCAGATCCCTCTGCAGCTTCCAAAAGTGTTGATGGGGTTACTTTTAAGACATTGTTGTAAAAATCATGCGCTTGCTTCACAGTACCCAAACAGTACCTTTTACCTTCATACAAGAAGCTCAACCCAGCTGGGATCTCCCATCTGAACCTTATATCCCTTTGCTTGAGCTCTTGCACAAGAAATATAAAGTCCTTCCTTCTCTTTAAAATCTTTGGAGGAATTTCTTTTAGTACCAAAACTTCTTGACCAGCAATCACAACTTTAGTATCATAGGCAGCTTGTATAACTTCATCTCTAATTTCCCTTTTTACAAAATAAACCACCACATCTCTAGGCAACTTTCTCTGTTTAGCAATCCACGAGTTCACACGAAACACTTTGTCCATGCCTTGTTTTATTTCAGATGCTGGATGGTTCAATACCACCTCAAAAGCCTCAGAAACCAGCTGCTTTAAATCTTCCTTAATATTCTCTTTTAGGCCTCTAATTCTAACAGCAAACTGCATCTGATAAAATTGAGCCAGACTCAGTTCGCTATCCATTTTGTCTTTTAAATCTTCAATTTCCAATACTTTTGCTTCTAATATAGCATTCTTTTGAGTCAGTTCTTCCACTTTGTCATCCAGCACCTCCACACATTTAGCTACTTTATGCACTGAGGACAAAATGTCTACCTTTATCTCTCTAAGTTTCTGTTCCATCCTTTCTTCCATTCTCTGCTCCAATTTCTCCAATTTCTCCTCCATCTGTGCAAATTTAACACCCATTGACTCCAAAATTAACTGGGTATGTTTTTCAAGATCCTTCGATGTCACTACATCTGGAGAATGCAACGCCTGCAGTAGTGATTGTTGTTGCACTGGAGAATTTCCAGCACTCCGAAAAGTTCTAGGGGGAGGTTTAGACGCCATCTTTTACTTACAATTGTGTCGCACTTTCACTTTAAGTTTTAAGCAAAGTCCATCAAGCTCGAGAGTAAAATAAAATAATCCTCTTCATCTCTTCATCTTTCCCTCTTGTACTGCTCTGCCTGCTCTTTTCCTTTCATAGTCTCTCCTTCAAGCAGGGATGGTCGCAGACGCCTGGCTCTGCTCCATTCCGAAGCAGAGACGCTAGCCAGCTGGGAGCAGCCCAGGCTACGGGGGAGTTCAATCCTTCAGCCGCCCAAGCTCCAAGCTCAGGCGGCCTCGGAGAACTCTACCCCTACCTGGGGCCTCACCCCCTCCTCTTCTCCCGAGGAGGGGGCTTCAAATTCGCCCGAACAGCTGATCGGCGCTGTTTCGGGCGAAAAATCACACAGCTGGGCGGCGGGCAGCCCGGGAAGGCTGTCTCCGGCGCCTCGGAGCCACCGGAAGCATGACTGAGTCCATTATTGATTCCGTGGTACATGTAAGCTTCTTCAAACTAAGTCCAATATTACACCCTCCAGTACATCCACTCTTCTTCTGGTAGTAGACATTTTTCCACACTAAGCAAATACAATTCTTATTGTTGTTAGTAAATATACAATTGCATATCAACATTTGTTACATTTTTCTAATAGTGTCAATAATATCAGTTTAGACTATCTTTTCTAATCAAAGCATATCTTAATTGTATTTGCACTCAATTTCCATTTATTTAGTCCATATCATATTTTTGCTTTTTTCAATTTTAATTTCCCATCCATTTTCCAAGTATCCCAATCATTTATAATTTCAGAACAAGTTATATTTGGGTAACCAAAAGCTTCCCTTATTCAAAGTTCTTAGCATATTCTTATTTCCATTTTCATATCAAGATATGATGTTCTGGTTACAAATCCTATCTATCTAGTTATAATAATACTTCTATTTCTAACAATCTATTCTTAACCATATTCAAACATCTAATTAGTAATCTAGCATTCCCTTTAATAGGTCAAAGCTTCTGTTTCCTTCAATCTTACTCTAGCTTTCTTCCTTTCCCAATTAACTTTCCAAGTCGGTGCATTTGGATCATCAAATAATTCTTCCTCTATTTTTGTATATATTATTTGAAACAAGAGAAACAATTTAATTAAAGTATTTTTGGAAGAACTAGCCTGTTGATATTCATTAAACAGCCTCCCTCCTTCTTCAGTTCCCGACAGTTCTGTTAACGACTTTATCTTTCATTTCATCAGCTCTCTTTCCTTATCCTCCAGTATGTTCTGAAACCTTGATTTGTAAAATGTCTTTTCCATTTCCAATATTATTGTTGTGTCTTCTAAGTTTTCATTTATCTGAGTCTGATCATTAGCCTCTTCCTTTAGATCCTCAATGTTTATGTCAGCATTCTCTAGTTTTCCTTCTATTTTCTGAGTTGCTGTTTCCTTCTCTGTAATTGTTTTCTGAGTTTGTAGATTTAAATTAGAAAATTGTTCTTTTATCTCCTTTGTCTTATTTTTAACCTGATCACAAGCTAAATCAATTGTTTCTTGTATTAATTTCAACATGGAGAGAATTTCTTTCTGTAGTTCATCAGTATTTTCTTGGTGATATGGCAAACTGAGGCTACTGGGGACAGATGTTAAGGATGGTTTCTTTTACTATTTAGAGCTAAGTATGGAACATCCATTTTATTTTTTTTGTAAGTAGCCTTTATAAATGTATCCAACCAACTAGCCGTTCCTAAATCTCTCCTAAGCAGATATAAGTAAAATTCAAATTTTTCTGTCCAGTAAGAAATATATCCTTTCTGCTCAGGGAGAAAAAAGAACCATTAAAGGTTGTTTAACAATCAAGATTTGTAATCCAAAGTGTTCCAAATGTTTCTTCTACAGGAAAATAGTTCCACAATACAGTTCTGAAAATCAGTATTTGTGTTCATAATTCAGATAGACCAATTTTAGAGTAACATTATCGTCTCTGCCATACAGATAAGCAGCCCCCAAGTCTGTTCCTTTTTTCTCAGCTGCAATTCTTCCAAGGCCAGCCAAAGTCTTATCTAACTTTGGGCTTCGAGCCAGGTTTCTTTTAGGCATAAATAAGTTGTAGTGCATTAATTCACCACTAGATGGCATCAACGGCGTTTTTCAGTTTTTAAATCCAAATCTTATATTGTAAACTTTTCAAGTCTTTTTTTTAAAAAAAAAGATCTTAAAAACACTTTTAGTCCCCAAATTTCCTATGTATGTATGTGTGTATATACATTGCTGTAAGATTGCTTGTTGTCTTCCGTTGTGAGCAGCTTTGGACTGGCTACATCAGGGGTGTCAAACTCAATTTCATTGAGGGCCGCATCAGCATTGCGGTTGCCCTCAAGGGGCCGGGTGGGTATGGCCAAGGTGGGCGTGGCCTACTGGGTGGGTGTGGCTAGAGTGCGTATGGCCTACTGGGTGGGCATGGCCAGCTCTACATCGTTCGCATCAAGGGTGCCTATGGGGGCCTGGGCAGGACTGGGACAGATCTGAGGGTCTCTGGCAGAAGGAGGGTCTCTGGGCCAGGGCCAAGGCAGTGGGGGCTGTTCCCTCACTGCTTCCAGGATGGCTTCGTGGGCCGCATGAAACCACTTCGCGGGCCGGATCCGGCCCCCGGGCCTTGTGTTTGACATGTCTGGGCTACATGAATGTGGCCAGTCTTTCCCCCGCTGGTGGGAGGGCTTCCTCAGATCAAATGGGAAGGTTGCCGCCCCCCCCACACAATCAATGAGGGTCGCTTCCTTGCTTGCCACCTCTACGGGGCAACTTTCGACCATTTCCAGGGTCCCCTGCAGGGCAAAATCAAATGCAAAAGATGGAGCCCCGTCTTCCTGCGTCTGCATTGCCGCAACATCGAAACCAGAAGCCTAAGCGTGAGCTTGTTAAATGACCAGTCATAATTTGAGAATTAGCTGTACTTATTTATTTATTAAATTTATATGCCAGTGATTTCACGATTGAGTGACTGGGTGACTTACAACATCATAAAAACAAGGGTAAATATTAAAAAATTAAAAAACATTATAATATTTAATTAGCAGGAAATTGGGTAAAGTAGGAACCACTATATGAATGAGATAGGGATGTTATTAATCTACTAGCTAAATCCAGTGTGGAAGGCCCTCTTTGGGGCCCCAAGCCAGTTGATAGAGCCAAATTTTGAGACCCTTCTGGATGGCCAAGGGATACGGTTGACCTCATCTCCAATGTTGTTCCAGAGGACAGGAGCCATGACAAAAAAAAAGCTCTTCTGTACCCAATGTATTTCTTTCCTGTTCTGGTTTTAAGACATTAGAATTATTTCTAATAATGAATGTTTTGATTTTAATATTATTGTATTTCCCTTTTTTGATATTAATTGATAATTATAAGAAAGCAAATGTTAACAATTATTATTAATAACATTAGCTTCTTATTTATAAAACATTGTTGAAAATGACACAGAGATTTTTGTACTGGTGAATTAGTGAATATATGTGTGTTATTATTCTGTCTCTGCTAAATGTGGACTAGAACCATATACTCCTGGCTTTTATAAAGAACTGATAGTTTTGTGGTTAGTGGATCTTGGAAATGATCACTCTAGGAGGGGTGGCTTTGAAATACATTCTAATGTGTTTTGTCCAGAAGCCCTGCTTAGATTCAGCTGTACTGTAATCTTCCCTTTTTTAAAAGAAACACTTTTTTTAAAGAAACACTTTAGGGGAAATGCATTATTTGGATCTTTTTTCAAACAGGAGTACATGACAAATGCTTTAGCTGAAGATGAGATGAAAGCAAAAAGAAATTTACCAGGAGTGGTATGAGCTAGGTTGAAAGTTGGTAAAAAAGAAAAGAAAATTGTTGACAGAAACTCCCAAAGTTTTCTTGGAAGCCATAAATCCTGGACTTTTGTAATGCAGGCCAGTATTTTTTTTACACATGCGTTTAGAGATTTAGCTAATTGGTAACTTTTTATGTTCTTCTTGCTAGCAATTACTTTTTAAATAAAAATCTTCTTTACTAAGATGCATAAAAAGTATGATTTGAACTTTTTCCACAGCATAATTTTTTTTTTAATCTGATCAGAATAAAAACTTGACTTCTGTGAATTCAAGAGAAAAAAGTATCCAGGGATAGAAAAAATTATTGTAGTAATGATTCTGCATTGTTTCTCAGATGGTTTAATGGTTATTTAACTACGTACTAGACCAGGGGTCAACAACCTGAAACAGTGAAAGAGCCACTCGGAACTGGTTCCCTCACAAAAGGAAAAACTGGGAGCTGCAAAAAATATGTGCGCATGTGTGTACATGCGCACATGCGCAGAACAGGGTTTGACTGAAGAGTGGAGCCAAGGCGAGATATGCACCTACCCTGCATATTTGAATTGATTGGTTGAACTTTTTTAGTCCCACTTTTTTTGGGGGGGACTGCACATGGCAGAGGACCGGGAGCCGCGGGTTGCAGACCTGTTTACGAGTGCTTTCTCCACATCAACTGCAAATGGATTACTCAGCAGTCCAAAATTGAATTTCTGTGCTTCAAAATTATCAAAGTGTGTAAAGTCCATGTGAAGTGTGCTCAGTTTATTAGCAAAATGAGCATCTGAGACACAGCGGTGGAGACTTGGTTTATGTTTGGCAACAGAGAAAGTGATTCAATTTTCCTTGCTGCAAACATTCAAAAATGCTTGCTTTTGGTCTGGACACAAGGCTTTCTACACTTTAGTCATGCAGCACTTCAAAAACTCCTCCTCTGTAAATGGCCGGGTTGATTTCGCTGTCTCTTCTGCCACTATAAAACTAGCTTTCACAGCAGCTTCACTTTGTGATTTTGCTATTCTGAACATATGCTGCCCTGACATCAGACTCTTTTTAAACTCTTCCACTTTCTTTAGCTTCTTCTGTATGTCAAAGTTTTTGTAATTGTCCTGATGTTTTGTCTTACAGTGCCATCTCAGGTTACATTCTTTAAGTAAAACAACATTAGTTCTGAAAACAAGGCACACAGTCTTATTTTCAATGTCAACAAACAAGTATTCTGCCTCCCACTTCTTTTGAAAGCACCTGTTTTCAAAGTCCACTTCCCATTTGGCCATTTTGGGGGGTTTAAATACCAGTATAGGCACACAGGTCTTCTTCACAGCAGATGTTGTATATATAGTATATGAGACTGCACAGAAAGTTCAAAGCCCCAGATGCTGTGTGAGGAAAGTAATTGTGAATGTTCTAGGTATCCATTCTGGAGGCTCAGTAGGATGTTGTGAGTCTGGATCTTCTGAGGGGGCTATCGGGGCTGCACTCTTCGTGCCACTCTTAAGGTCCCAATAACCTGAGAAAGGAGAGTCAGCGAAGCAGGAAGGGATGACAGTTGAAGAAACACATGACCCGGGCATCTTCCGTCCTTTCCTTTCCTCCCTTTCCTTCCCTTGCCAGCCCCTCACTGTCAGGCAGAAGGTGTTTTAGCCATGCCCATCTGCCCCTGTGGTTACTGCTGCCACACAGCTCCACCCGTTGGAGAGGCTTCCGCTGCCCATCCTCTGTTAGTGCTGCTTCCACTGACAAGACACCTGAAGAAACGAGGTAACTACTCAATCACCTACTACTACTGTCTGCTTGCAGGCCAGATCTAAACACATCATGGGCTGAATCTGGCCTGTAAACCTTGAATTTGGCATGTCTGCGTTAACAGTTTAAAAATTGTATTTATGTTCATTGGAGAGGAAGGGACTATAAGTGATTAAACAGGCATACAGGTAGTTCTTATGATTGTTCTTTCATTGACTATGCTGAACAACGGATTTACAATTCCTGATCAAAGTTCTATCTGTTGCAGCTTCCTGATGATCACAGTATCAAAATTTGGGTACTTGGTGGTACACTACCTTATGACTGTGGAAACATTGCAGCTCACCAACTAGGCCTAGTAGTGTGCAGGTTGCCAGTTTCCCTGTCCCCACTCCCAAGAAGTCTTGCTTTTTTTCTCTTTCTCCATTCACAAGAGACCTCAACTGGTTAGGATTACAGGGGTGAGAAAACTTGCTGCCATTGGAAGGCCACAGCAAGCTAGGCCCAGCAGCAAACATCTGGTGCTGGGCCTCTGATGGCCCCCTCCATCCCCTAAGGTCCCCGTCAGTTTCTTGAGGCCCCATAGAGAGCTGGGATTGTGGTCTTTGAGCTTGGCAAGTCTTGCTTAACTACCACAAAAATTTACAATCAAAATTTCGGGTTCAATTGCACTCATAAGTTGAGAATTATCTGTACAATGGGCTATATAAATTGAGAGGAACATCCTAGTGCCAGCTGTTTGAAACTTTGAAAGGCTAAAAGAAACATCCTAGATATAGTTACACAGATCCATTGTAATCTCCTCATGTTCATAAACCGGAACTGTTCACTGCACCAATTTCTGCTTCATAAGTCAACATGAAGATTCATCTGACTTAGTAATATCTTACTTGGATGCAGTTACTCATTGAATTCACCTGTTCTATGTTAAATAGAATTGTGATCTCACAGAACATACTTGAAAAGAAATATAGTGATAGACATCAATATATATAGTAACTCAAGTGACAAATATGTGATTTTGGAAACTACAGTAAAAAAAAGTTGCAAGAAATTCTTATGTTAGGATTCCAAGGTATTTCATTCTATATCCCATCCTAATTTTCTTCTATAAGAGTCAATTTGGCCTCGTGGTTAAAGAATTAAGACTAGAAAGCAGAAGACTGTGAGTTCTAGTCTCTTTGCCCAACTCATCTCATGGGTTTGTTGTTCAGGGGAAAATAGGATGAAGGAGGTGCATTAGATATGTTCACCTGCTTGAGTTATTTATAAAAACAATAAAAGTGAGATGCAAGCAAATAAATGTTTTTTGACCCTATAATATATTTTTGCCTAAAGATATTTTTGTCCTGCAAAACGGATACTCACTAAAGTGTACACAATGCATTCTAACTAGTTAAGTCCAATAAATTGAACTAAGAATGCTGATAATAGTTCAATGTCTGCTGAAAATACATTTTTGAAAAGATAGAGCTTTTCTATTACCGAGGAGGTCATAAGCCTGAATACTTGAGAACCACAGCCCTCAACTTAGAGCTTTACCTTTTCTAATTCTGTATTATACTACTCCTCTATTATGCTGTGTTTCCTTCTCTTTTCTGGATTTCTGCATTGCTATAGGAGATTCACCAATTTTTGTTGGAGAACAGAAAGAAAAGGTAAGAAAGTTTTCAAAACAGGAGTGAAGTAATCATTTCTCATATTTTTTTTCCAATTTTATTCTCTTATTCTCTGTGTTTGCTTTTATTTTTATTCATTTCATTATTTTTCTCTTACCTTAATTAGAGTTATTTCAAAAATGTTCGCAAATATAAAAACAATAAACTATCTGGTAGTTTTTTCCCCATATTTGTCATGATAAACCTTTTCTTACATGCTTACATACTTCTATGTACCATAGCTATTGTTACATCTTAGGTCTGTTTATAAGTTTCATGATAAAATCATTACAGGGCAAACTGCCAGTACAGTTTTCTAGATTTGGGAATAAAATTGTCAAAGTATATTATCAGTATCTCTTGATGTTGCTAGATAATCTTCAATAGAAAATATTTTAAAATTAAGTACTATAGAGTAGAGTAAAATTTAGTCTGATATGAAAGACACTGAGTTTTTAAAATGTATTTTCTTTTAACTAGTGAGCGGATTATTGTGATTTTGATTGTTCATTAATAATTTCTTCTTGTAATACAAAAATTGGTGATTTAAAAGTCACTATACTTTTAAATACAGTTACAAATATGAGGACAGGTGTATATTTTTGGTAGTATCTGTAGAGTGATGTAGAAATAAATGGGAAGGTGTCCATTAGGTCCTTTATAGAATAAGATTTTTATAATGAAATTAAAATATACTATAAATAAAGTACATCTAATTAATATCAGTTGGATAAAACTAGAAAAAGGAAATTAATAGATTTCAAAACAACCCTTCAACTAATAATTAGAACTAAAGAAAAAGGGATTATTATTGTTAATTAAACCATTGAATTTATAAAATGGGTCTTTTTAATCCACTGGATTTACAACATTTCTTCTAGTTTATATATCACAAAAAAATCCCTCCTGAAAAAATTTCTTTCTGTGTATTTAAAATAGTTTTATGGAATAAAGATATTTCAGCTGTCATTCTTATTTTTTTCTAGCATTTCACTTATAATTAATTGATGAATTTAAGGTATTGAATTAATATTTTAAAATATTTTATTAACTTTGGGAATTTTGAATGGGCACACATTCTTATTGTGAATACTAAGGCAATATATATATATATATATAGGTACAATTTATTTGGATTCTGTTGCTTATCAGGTAAATATTCATGCAAATGTACCATTATTTTTTCTCTATTACCTGTTAATTATGCTTTTTGTTTTTATTTTTAGAACACCCTTTTTAGTTGTATTAATAGAAATGAAAGTAAGTATCTTATTTTATAAAAAACCTGAAATTTGACTTTTTATTCTTGATTTCATTTTACCTTTTAAAAATTATTTTTCAAGAGGATATATCTACTTCACATATGTAAAACTGACTCAAGCAGAATAGATTGCACTTCTTCTAAATTTAATAGTCTTTTTTATGTATTTCAGTATGTTTCAAAATGTAGAATCTTTTGGCCAAATATTTCTATTAATAGTAAGAGCAATGCTAGCTAGTTCCTGAAATTCTAAACAGAATTGTATATTCAAGTTTATCAGCAAAGATGAGTATGCTTTTTAATAATAAAACCTCTTTTTTTCCTTAGTGGGATCGGTTTGTTGCAATTACGCTGGCCATCAAACAAATTGCTGGGAATACTGTCAAGCAATCTTTCGAACAGATACTTCTCCGGGCCCTTCGCAGATAAAGACTCTTGAAAATTACTGTGTTTCTGTGAGCCCAGTGTTACTGAATTGTGTGAATAACTATACACAGTCATATCCAATGAGAAATTCAACAGATAGTAAGTATAATTAATGCATGGAAATAACACAATGACTTTTATAGATTAAATATTGTTAATTCATTTATGGAGTGTTTTTTTAAAAAAATCTGCACAATTCTGTATTCTGAAATTAAGGATAACCATATGTCCTGGTTATTCTACGGGGAAAAGCCATAAATATTTTAATAGAGGACATGCTATGTATGAATATCTCTGAAGTTATTTTCAGCATTAGGTTAGGAAAAATTCCTACCTAATATCTGAGGGATCATTGTTAATCAAATTCAAATTTATTATAGCTGTTGTAGCCTGATAAAAACGATATTGAATAAAATAAGTATTATATTTTTTGGTGTGTGTGTGTGTATAACAGAAAAACAATAATGGAATCAAAAAATAATTAAGCAACTAAAATATTATTATGTAATAATACAGTAGTATATCGTACAAATGGTATCACAGAACTGGGTCTTGAGTCCTTGTCTGAGAGTAGAAGCATTAAATAGAAATTGTATTCCCTACCTGGAAATTTCTTCAAGAGAGGCTATATAAGGGTCAGCTTAGAGTTCTTACATAGAGTACAGAATAACAGAGCTAGAAGTGACTTTGAAAGTCTTCTAGTCCAACACCATGCCCAAGCAGGAGACCCTATATCATTCCAGACAGTGGCTGTCCAATCTCTTTTTAAAAAACCTCCAGTGATGGAGCACCTACAACTTCTGGAGGCAAGCTGGTCCACTGATTAATTGTTCTTACTGTCAGGAAATTTCTCCTTAGTTCTAGGTTCAATCTCTCCTTGATACGTTTTCATCCATTACTTCTTTCCCTCAGGTGTTTTGCAGAACAAGGTGATTTCTCCTCCCCCCTTTTCTCTGTGACAGCCTCTCAGATATTGGAAGACTACTATCATGTCACCATAGTCCTTCTCTTTGTTAAACTACACACACCTAGTTCCTGCAACCATTTGTCATGTATTTTAGCCTCCAGTCCTATAATAAATTTTATGGCTCTTTTCTGCACTCTAGAGTTTCAACATTTTTGAATAGTGTCTGTGGAGATTCTCAGTCATCCAGGTCATAGTTATCTCAAAGATGCTTTTTCATGATGCAACTGAACTTCCTTGGGGGTGTTTTTTTTTTGGATGACATTTCGCTTCTCATCCACGAAGCTTCTTCAGCTCTGACTGGATGGTGGGGAATGGAAAGATTTATACTGCTGCAGGCAGCTGGTCATTTGGATTCTTTTAAAAAGTCGTTAAAGCTACCTGGAGTGTTATCTGTGTCTTCAGGATCGCCTGAGTAGTGCAAATGGGAGTGGAGCTTTCTTAGAACTGTTGAAAGGACTGTGTTGTAGACTGGAGATAGATGATCCCTCCCCCTCTGTTGAGAAAGTCCAGTTGCCTCATGAAAAAGCATCCTTGGGATTTTTGAATAGTGGTGACCACAATTGGCTATAGTATTCCAGTGTGTTCTTAATCAAAGCAGTATAATGTGGCACTAACACTTCACATGATCTTGTTACATGAAGGTTGTTGATGTAGCCTAGGACTACAATTTTTTTGGCAGATGCAGCACACTGCTGGCTTGTATTTAAGTGGTTGTCCACTAGGACTCCTATGTCCCTGTCACAGTTACTACTATTGAACCAGTTACCACCTATTCTATACTTGTGCAGAGGAAACAGTATAATAGCATATGGCCTAGAGATTCTGTTGAATCATCAACACATGGACATAACCAAAGATAAATAGGAGTACCCTTAAAATGTCCAAGAAGCCCTGGTAAGAGAATAATATCCAGCCTGACTAAAATGAAGACCTTACAAAATTTTAAAATTGGAATTGATGATCTGTCAGGGCCCACTTCAAAACCTCATCCTAAGAAAGCAGAACTCATGGAAGTAGTTTCTTCCAAAAGGAACTTTTATTAGGAGAAGCTGATAGAAGGCATAATAGACAGGATCTGAGAGGGTTTCCCACTCAGATCAGTAGGTTAAAAGTGTCCCAAGCAAACCCCACCCCAGTAGTTCATCCCCAGGAAGTTAAGTCATTTCTGGGAAAGAGCTGATAATGCCAGTCTGTCTCAGGCTTGTAGTGGTGTTTGTTGAGTTTTCACACCTTCCCTTCCAAAACAGGAGATAAGCCAGATGGCCGGAGGTGCATTCCTTTCTCCCCCCCCCCTTTCGAGTTGACATCAAGGGAGAGACAGTTCAAAGAGCATGTATGCAGAGACAGCGAAAGAGTTACACTGTAGCGATAGAGAAAAACAAAGCGGCAGCCTGCAGCGTCTTCCCCCCTCCCTTCCAGGAGTATGGCAGAACCCAGAAGGAGAGAAAGAATAGAATTAGAAAAGAGCCCCTTAAACAATATGGATTCTGACATCCTGACCCCCTTAAAAAAAGAGAGCTCCACCTGTGGGAAAACAGAGACAAATAAAGATATAGGTTAGTCAGGTTTGTTTGGGTATTTTGTGTGAAATTTCTTAAGCAGTTTAGGGGCTTTAATATGGCATTTGTGTACCCACTCATTTTGGGAGGACAGAAGATGTTTCCAGGCTACTAGGTATTGAGTGGAGCCATGGTATTTTCTGGAGTCTAAGACTTCTTTAATTTTGAAATGTTGTTCCCCTTCTACCATAATAGTAAGAGGGTGAGGAGCAACAACTGGTCTTAACGGTGACTGTTGCTCGTGTTTTAGAAGGTTGCAGTGGAAAATTGAATGAAGTTGTCTGAGGGACCTTGGGAGTTCTAACTCTACTGTGACAGGGTTCATGATTCTGAGAATGGGGAATGGTCCTACATATTTGGATCCCAGTTTCTTGGAGGGTTGTAAGGATTTTAGGTATTTGGTAGATAGGTAAACCTCCCCTACACTAAATGGTTTTGGTTCAAATCTCTTTATCTGCTTGCATTTTATATGCTTGCCAAGTCTTATCCAAGGCTTTTCGGACTACTGGCCAGGTATTCTTTAGTTATGCAATCCACTCTTTTAACATAGGGATTGCAGGGTCCGTTGAAGGGAGTTCAGGCACTGGGTTGGAACTCTGTCCTGTGGCTACTTGGAAAGAGTGTAGCCCATGCTGCAATGGACGGTGTTGTTGTAAGCAACTTCTGCAAATGGAAGCAGGTCAGTCCAATTGTCTTGCTGGTAGTTAATAAAGCATCTTAAATTTTGTTCCAATACTGAGTTTGACCATTCAGTCTCACCATTCGTTTGCGGATGATGACTGGATGGCAGTCCCTGGGTGGTTCCTAACAGGCTTGGGAATGCTTTCCAGAACTCTGATGTGAATTGTACTCCTCTATTGGATATGATGCATTGAGGGGCTCCATGAAGTCAATATATGTGCTGAACAAACAGTTTTGCAAGTTTTTGTAATAGGAATCTTTGCACAGGGAATAAAATGTACTTGTTTGGAGAATAAGTCTGTTACAACCCAGATGACTTTGTTTCCGCTACTCTTGGATAATTCCACAATAAAATCCATGGAGATCTCCTTCCAGGGTGCTGAGGGGGTCACTACTGGTTACAGTAATCCACGTGACTTCCCTTTTAGTCTCTTTGCTGAGGCACAAATCGGGCAGCTGGCCACGTAGCTTTCAATGTCCTTTTTTATCGACGGCCACCAGAATTGCCTTTTTACAAAGTGCAACGTTTTTTACAAACCCAAAATGGCCTGCAGATTTCGAGTCATGGCACAGCTGCATGAATGTTCGTTTCTGGCTTTTGGGTATGTATAATTTTCCTCCCACCCATGGTAGTCCATCAGTGATGATGCATAGGTTCTTATGGCTCAGGAACCATTCATCGTTTTCTAGTGCCTTTTTGAACTTGATTCCTACTTCACTTGCTAAAGGTTTTTGGAGTTTGGCTTGTACTCGGGTAGTGACCTGTGCCGCCAGCTGTTTGTCCGGCATAAATGGCTTTGTTTTATCACTTCGAGTACTGTTGTATTGCAGCATTTGGGCCAATGCATGTGCTGGAAAGTTTTTCCCTCCTGGGAGGTGTTTTAACGTGAAGTTAAATGTTGTGACCACCTCGTTTGTTTGGTAGTTAATTTCCAGGTCATTTTTAGTGCTTCCAGGTTTTTGTGGTTGGTCCACACCTGGAAAGGAATTTTGTTCCCTTCCAGGAAGTGCTGCCAAGTGAGGAGAGAGCATCGGACTGCGTATGCCTCTTTTTCCCAGACCGCCCCCTTCTGTTCCATCTCCGTGAGTTTCCTTGATGTGTAAGCACAGGCTGTAGTGTCCCCTCATCATTTTCCTGTAATAGTACAGCCCCCCACAGCCACATTGCTGTGATCTGCCTGAATCACAAAAGGTTTGTCAGTGTTGGGATGTCTTAGCACTGGTTCTATGGAAAAAAGATTTTTAAGTCTCTCAAATGTGGCTTGGCATTCCACTGTCCATTTTAATGGTTGGCTTGGCTTGGCTTTTCCTTCCCCCCTGGTTTTCAGTAAGTTCGTAATTGGCAGCACTATTTGGGCAAAGGAAGCAATGAACTGCTGATAAAAGTTTGCATAACCAAGAAAACTCTGCAATTGCTTCCTGGTACGGGCGGAGCCCATTTTAACACAGCTCGGACCTTCTTGGGGTCCATTTCTATGACATTTGGTGATATGCGATACCCCAGATAGTCAATTTTATCCTTATGGAATTTGCACTTGGACAGTTTGGCATAAAGGTGAGTCACCCACAGTTTGTTTAGGACTGCTCTGACTAGTTTGGCATGTTCGTCCATGGTTTCAGTGAATATAAGAATGTCATCTAGGTACCTCATTTATCAACTGCATAAACATTGTGGGTACTCCTTGTAGAGCAAAAGGTAGAACCCAAAATTGGTAACACCCTAAGGGGCAATTGAATGCTGTCTTCCACTTGTCTTCCTTCTTTATTCTGATTCGGTAGTAAGCTTCCCTTAAGTCCAGTTTTGTGAAAATCTTCCCTTTTGATAGTTGGGACAGCATGTCTTTCATGAGGAGGAGAGGGTACAGATTGCTTTCGCTTATTGCATTTAAAGCTCTATAGTCTACAAACAGATGAAGAGTCCCATCTTTTTTCTCTCAAAACAGCAAAGGAGCGGCTGTTTTTGGCTTTGCTGGCTGAATAAAACCCCTTTCTAAGTTTTTAATCTATGAACTTCTGCATTTCCTCCAATTTTTGCAGGCTCATTGAGTACAATCTATGCTTCGGGAGTTTCGCGCCTGGTCAGATTTCTATTGCACAGTCCGTGGGCCAGTGAGGTGGCAGTTCATTGGACCTTTCCTTGCTGAACACTTCAGCCAGGTCTCTATATTCCTTTGGTATTTCGGGTAGTTCTATTCCCCCTCTCCCACTACAGCTTTCTTGGCTGGGGTTTCCCATTTCGGGGCTGGGCTGGCACCTTGGTTGATTCCCCTTTCGGGAATCTGAGTTCTGCCGTTTTCCTTTCCACCCATGGGTTCCACTTGGTTAGCCACGCCATGCTCAGAATTATGGGGCATTCCATGCCAGGGGTCACCACAAATGTTATAGTCTCTACATGGTCCCCTATGGTGAGTTGAACTGGTAGCATTTCTAGGGTGGCGGGCATCCCCCCTGCTATGGACCCATCTAATTGACCGAAAGATATTGGTTTCTTCAGCCTCCTCACCAGAATTCCTAATTCCCTACTAACGTTGGGCTTATGAGGCAGTGGCTGCAGCCAGAGTCAATTAATGCCATGACTTCTACTGCTTCAGGCATGCCAAGGGCTAACAATTCTAGTGTCTGGGTGAGGGGCACAATGGGTCCACTTACCAGGGGTTCGTCTTCAGAGTTGTCATCGGATGAGTGGATGTTCCTCCTGGGTTGGTCGGAGTTCCCTTTCCTTGTTGGTCTGAGGCAGGGAAGTCGATGACTTCCATGACTTTGATGGTCGTCTCCTTCGGTTTTGCTTGGGTCTTCCTGGGTTTTCCAGCTGTAGCCTGGTCAGGTTTTCTGGTAGAGGTGCGTGAGCAGCATTCGGCAGTGCGGTGCTCCTCCTTCCTGCAATTGAAACATCCTGAGGTTCTCTTAGTGGCTGATGGTGGTTTTGCAGGTTCGCGGGTGGATTCCAATGGCGACTTCCCCCATGATCTCCCGCCTCGCCATTGCCTCTTGGCCAGGTCAATCTCTGCTTCTTCAGCTAGGATGTACAAGTCTTGCAATCAATGAGAGCCTCCCTGAGGGAGGTAGGCATTGTAGAGGTCGTAGTTTAAACCATCCTTAAAATGGCTGAGCAGAATGCCCTTTGGCCAATTCAGTTTGCTGGCCAGAGCTCAGAACTCCTGGGTGTATTACGCCACTGGTTGCCTTCCCTGTTTCACCATCTTTATTCACTCCCAGGCTTTCCAGCTAAGGGGTCTTTGAAGTGACGCCTGAGGGGAGCCATGAATTGATTACAATTTAGTAGCTCCGGTGCGTCTGCGTCATGGAGGTCTATGATTCAGACTGCTGCAATGCCATCCAGCGCTGCTTGTACAATGCGGACCCTGGTTCAATCACTTGGGATGTCGCGGCCATACTCCTCCATGTAATTTAGCACCTGGGTCAGGAAGAATCCCATGGCTCCCCATGGTGCTTTATGTCCAGGGGTGGGAACTTTGGATGAATCAGTGCCTCTTCTTCTGCTTGTGTCGTCTCCCCTCCCTGTCTGCAGTGGCTGCAGCAGCGACAGCTATGGTTTTGGTGTTACCTTCAGAGGGGTCTGGAACCTCAGGTTTGGCTTTCCCTTTGTTGGCCCTCTTGGTGGATCCCAGGCAAATGGTGCCTCAATATGGTTCAGCTTTCTCTTCCTTCATGGAGTCGAGAGCTATTTTCATCATGCCCATCACCTGTTCCAACAGTCAGATAGAGTGCATCAGTCGGTCTTCCTAATCTTCGATAAAATGGAGGGATCAGCCTGGCTGATTAGTGCCCCGTCTGAGCGTCCCCTTTCTGGTCTTCTTCTCCCAGTCCTCCTCCTTCCCAACGCCCATCGATCACCTGGGCTTATGGTGGCATTCTGCGACCACTTCCTCTTCCGAGGAGCTCGAGAAGTTGTAGTATTTGCAGGGGTCTGCTCGGTGGGAGGCTTTCCACCCCCATTGCAGGCTCCTCTCTCTCTATGCCATTGTCTGAGATGATTTGCTAAGTCCCCTGGTAAGGGTCTTCTTTCCGGGCTGTTTCTGCAGATCCTGTCTAATTTATTTTAATCCCATTTATATCCCGCCCTTCTCCGAAGACTCAGGGCGGCTTACAATTTAAGCACAAACCAATGTGCTTAGCAATAGCCTTCATTCTATGTATATGCCTGCTTATTAGGGCTTTCCCCCCCCCCAAGCGGCATTATTACAAAGTCAGCTTATTGCCCCCAACAATCTGGGTCAGGGCCCATTTCAAAACTTCATCCTAAGAAAGCAGAATTCATGGAAGCAGTTTCTTCCAAAAGGAACTTTTATTAGGAGAAGCTGATAGCAGGCATAATAGGCAGGATCTGAGAGTTTCCCACTCAGATCAATAGGTTAAAGAGTCCCAAACAAACCCCACCCCAGTAGTTCATCCGGTAAGTTCAAATGGGCCAATCCTCAGGTGTTAAGTCCTTCGTGGGAAAGAGCTGATAACACCGGTTTTTCTCAGGCTTGTAACAATGTTTGTTGGGTCTTCTCATCTTCCCTTCTGAAACAGGAGATAAGCCAGATGGCTGGAGGTGCATTCCTTTCTTCCCACTTTCGAGCTGACATCAAGGGAGAGACAATTCAAATGATCAATATGTGGCTGGATGAGACTGTGTTATATGTTATGAATGTAAAAGTTAATGTTAACGTTAAGAGTTAATACAGTTGTAATATTGTGAGGTAAACACTGACAGGGGAACACGCGGGAGCTTTTGACAGCTGTCAAAAGCCGCCGCCAGCGGAAGCACATGCGCAGCCAGTTGACAGCTCTCCACTGTCAAAACAAGCACCGCACCACGCATGCGTTCCAGCCACGCGGACGTGGAGCTGTCAAACACACTCCACAGCTGATTGGCTCCGGAATCCTGGCGGGAGAAGAACGTCTGCGGATTGGTCCAGCCGGCCGGCGGCCGGCTATAAAAGAGCTGAAGCCGAACACCTACTTGTCCGGTTCTCGAATAAACCTGTTAGTGTTAGCCTGCTGTCTCCGAGTGATCTGTAAGCCACCTCACTCGCGACGAGGGTGGGATCTGCTTCGCCGAGCTGAAGTCACCGCCAGGGAAGAGAGTTCCCGGCAACCCCGAGCGAGTCATGGCTGAGTCACTCGGAAGTTATAACTTCCACGGCGAAGCAGATAACCGGACCGAGACAGCATGGCCAACTTCGGACGCATAAGAGAATTCGATACCCGCCACCCGGAGCGATGGGAGTCGCATCTGGGGCTGGTCGAGGGGTTCCTCTTGGTCAGTAAAATTACTGACGACCAAGCAGAAGCGGCAGCCCTCCTGTACATAAGCGGGCCTCCAGTCTACGACGTCGCCGTGGGGCTGTTCACCCCGATACCGATCGCTGAGGTACCCTACGCCGAGCTCACCGAAAGACTTAACAAACATTTCATGCCTGCCCGCTCGGAGCTGTATTGGAGAGTGCAATTCGCACATCGACGCCAGCGGCCGGATGAATCTGCGAATGACTTCATCGCAGGAGTCCGGCACGCCGCGCAAAGCTGCCGATTCCCGGACTTAGAAGACCGGATCAGGGATCAAATCGTCATAGGGCTGAGAGACGAACGACTCCAAAAAAAGATCATTGCAAAGCCCGACTTGAATCTAGCGGAGGTCTCCAGGGAGGTGTTGGCGTACGAAGACAGCCACCGGGGAGACCCCGCCCGACCAGCTAACAAACATCACGGAACCGTACACCAAGACGAAACGACCCTCAGCGACGACGATGGAACCATAGACCTGACCAACGTGGATGCCATCCAACGGCGGATGGAGAGACTCCAAACCCGCCAAAGCGACCACAGCGACAAACAAAAAGCACGGAGCTACATCCCCCCCTCGAAGCTACCCCAGGGAACAACAGGCCACCTGCGCCAGCTGTGGGGGCAACCATGCCCGAGCCAGCTGCCGTTTCCGTAACGCCAAGTGCCACAACTGCGGGAAAACCAGGCACATCAGGACAGTTTGCCGGAGCCGCCCCCGCGACAATCTGCACGAATTGGAGGCCACCCCCCCAGGTACGAGACCTACCTGAGCCTGTAGAAAAAACCCCCCGGGGAGTTTAGTGAAGGCGGTAGACAGGGACAAGAGAGCTCAAGGGGTCCACCAACTAAGCCCCAAGGTAAAAATTAAAGCTAAGCTCCAAGGGGTCTCCTGCGACATGGAGGTTGACTCCAGGTCAGCAGTGTCACTAATCTCCCTCAAAACGTACAAGAAAACTTGCCGGCACAACAACAGGGAAATTCCCTTAGAGCCCCCCCAGATACATTTGGCAGATTATCAAAAAAACCCATTCTGCTTAAAGGGAAAGCCCGAGTGTGGGTAGAGTTTAAAAAATTTCAAGGGCCCCTAGAAGTGTTAGTAACACAAGGGGAACACACCAGCCTAATAGGGCTTAACTGGTTTAAAGCATTAGGCATCGCTATTACTGGAGTCAACGCGACACAGCCTCAAGCCTCGAAGCCGTCTGCAAACAATTTGCAGACGTCTTCGACGGCTCTCTGGGTAAATACACCGGCCCACCCATCTCCTTAAAATTGAACCCTACCGTACAACCAGTCAGAATTAGGGCTAGGAGAGTTCTATTCACCCTCAAAAAGAAAATTGAGGACGAACTGGAACGCCTCGTGAAACTAGGGGTCCTAGAACCCACCAAAGGGGGAAGCTGGGAAACCCCTATTGTTACCCCAATTAAAGCTAACGGCCAGATTCGGCTCTGCGCCGACTATAAAGCCACCCTGAACCTATCTTTAAATGCCCACGCTTACCCGGTCCCGGCGGTGAGAGACGTCCTCGCTTCCATCCGCTCGGGTGCCATCTTTGCGAAATTAGATCTCATGCAGGCGTACTTGCAACTGCCTGTAACCAAGGAAACCGCAGATGTGCAGACGATCGTCACGCACCGCAGGGCTTTCAAAGTCAATAGGCTTCAATTTGGCATTTCAGCTGCCCCTGGAATTTTTCAAGGGGTAATGGAAAAAACATTAAAAGGGATCCCCGGAGTCTACCCCTACTTCGACAATGTCCTCATCGCCGGGGAGACCGAATCCAATCTGGCCGACAAACTGTCAGCTGTCCTAGACCGGTTCAGAGCAGCCGGTCTCAAATTGAAAAAAGAGAAGTGCTCAATCGGAGTTCCATCCACGGAATTCCTGGGGTACAGGATTGACGCCCAAGGAATCCACCCCACCAACGAGAAACTCAAAGCAATCAAAGCGGCCCCCAGCCCCAAAAATAAGCAAGAACTCCAGGCTTTCTTAGGCTTGCTAAATTTTTATCATGCATTTTTGCCTCATAAGGCGACAATTGCAGAGCCCTTACATAGGCTATTAGATAAGGGAACGCCATGGTCCTGGACTAGGAAACATGAAGCCAGCTTCCAAAACCTTAAAGACATCATCTGCAACAGCTCCACCGTCACCTTATTCAAAGAGGACGTTCCCATTTGCATCGCTCGCGATGCATCCCCATACGGGATAGGGGCCATCCTAAGCCACCTAGACAGAAACGGGACACAAAGACCGATAGCATTCTACTCAAGGACACTATCCAAAGCAGAGAGAAACTATGCCCAAATTGACAGGGAGGCGTTAGCTATCGTTGCCGGAGTGAAGAAATTTCACGATTACCTGTACGGCAGACCCTTTACCATTTTTACCGACCATAAACCCCTGTTAGGCATTTTTACGTGGAACAAAATAACCCCTCAAATACTGTCTCCAAGAATCTTACGGTGGTCTACCTTTTTATCTGCATACTCTTACAAGCTGGTACACAAACCGGGGAGGGACTTAGGACACGCCGACGGCCTCAGCAGACTTCCCGTCCAGACGTCAGACCCTGACCCGGCCCCTGCCGGACACATACTAGCAATCTCGGAACTACCAGAGTGTCCACTCTCAGCCAAGGACATAGCGTCCAACACAGCCAGGGACAAACATCTTAGTAGAGTACTGCGCTGGGTCACTGCGGGGTGGCTGGCAAAATGCCCTGACCCAGAATTCCGCCCCTTCTTCATGAAACAGCAGGAACTAACTTCCCACTTAGGATGCCTTCTTTGGGGAAATAGAGTGGTGATTCCAGAGAAAAATAGGCTCCAGACACTACGCACACTGCATGAGGGACACCCAGGGGTGGTAAAAATGAAGTCCCTTGCTAGAAGCTATGTGTGGTGGCCAGGAATTGACAACAACATCGAGGACCATGTGGGAGGGTGCTACCCTTGCCAATTAGCCAGATCAGATCCACCCCACGCACCTGTCCATAGATGGGAAACTACAAAAAACCCGTGGTCCCGGATTCACCTAGATTTCGCCGGGCCCCTTTGGGGACAAAATTGTCTGATAGTCGTAGATAGTTTTTCCAAATGGCTTGAGGTGATTCCGGTCAACAAAACCACCACTACCTCCACCATTCAAGCTCTCAGAGGTGTTTTCGCCACTCACGGCCTCCCCGATGTCCTTGTCTCCGATAATGGCCCCCAATTCACCTCTCGTGAATTTCAAATGTTCAGCATGAAGAACTCTATAAGACATGTCACGTCGGCTCCATTTCACCCGTCTAACGGCATGGCAGAGATTATGGTGAGGTCCACGAAAAAAGCGTTAAAGAAGTTCATTAAAGGAGACTGGCACCAGCGCCTAAGCCAGTTCCTCCTAGCACAATACACCACCCCCTGCCACGACCACGGGCAAATCACCGGCGGAACTGCGGTGGGGAAGGCGGCTAATAACCAGGATGGACAGACTGCACCCCGACAGAGCAAACTTCGATGCTGAGCAACCTCCCCCGCCATGGTCCTTCAAACTGGGACAATCCATCTGGGCGAGGAGTTATACAAGCGGGCAAAAGTGGGTGCAAGGGGTTGTACTACACCAAACCGGTCCCCTGTCATACCTAATAGACGCGGGTCCTAACGGTCAACTACGACGGCACGTAGACCAATTGAGAGCACGGAGCCCCCAAAATAACACTCAATTACCCACGGAGAGCCGAGTCTTTCCGCAAGCAGTCGACCCAGCACCAACCGATCCAGCACCGCTCAACGACGCCGACACACAACAACCACATCAGGGGGGAAGGGAGCCTGACAACGAAACACCCCTACGCCATTCCAGCCGATCCAGGAAAGCCCCCGCCTACCTACAGGACTACGAGTGGGCAGGAAGCAACCAACAACAGCAGGGGGGAGGAACTAATCCAGGGAAAGGGTAAGGGGTGTGTTATATGTTATGAATGTAAAAGTTAATGTTAACGTTAAGAGTTAATACAGTTGTAATATTGTGAGGTAAACACTGACGGGAACACGCGGGAGCTTTTGACAGCTGTCAAAAGCCACCGCCAGCGGAAGCACATGCGCAGCCAGTTGACAGCTCTCCGCTGTCAAAACAAGCACCGCACCACACATGCGTTCCAGCCACGCAGACGCGGAGCTGTCAAACACACTCCACAGCTGATTGGCTCCGGAATCCCGGCGGGAGAAGAACGTCTGCGGATTGGTCCAGCCGGCCAGTGGCCGGCTATAAAAGAGCTGAAGCCGAACACCTACTTGTCCGGTTCTCGAATAAACCTGTTAGTGTTAGCCTGCTGTCTCTGAGTGATCTGTAAGCCACCTCAGAGACCGTTTTGGGGGCAGTGATAAGCAAGGGAGTGTGACACTTTACTTAGACTTGTTTGGAAATCTGTATACCAGATTATTGCTTGGGGCAGTTCTAGCATTATCAGAGTCAGGTTTAGAGAGGGTTATCAGAGCTTAATGTGCACACATCTTCCATACAGAAGCCCAGTAACTGAATTTTATCCAGAGCTTTTTAAAGCCATAATGATTTAAAGTGACCACTACATGCCAGAGTTATAAGGAATAGAATTAACTTTAGACAGAAGGTAGAAAAAGATACTGTGTTTTGGCATTTATTGTTTCTAATCATAATGTTATATTTTTGTTATTATGTAGGACTATTGAAATTATTCTGATAAATTTATTTTGTATGGTTTGGATGATACTGAGCTTTGTAAGTGAGTAAATTTGAAAGCTATAGAAAAGCTGTGGGACTATTTAACTTGGAAGACATTGTAAGCTGCAGGAACATAACTGGTTCCTTTTGAATGATAAATTCTTTAGCTAGCTATAGAGGTATATTGTGCAATCCTTCCCCCCCAAAAAATATGATTATGCCAGGATAAGGGAAGTATGAAATTGCACTCAAAAGACTGGAGTCCTATTTATTTGTCATTTGTGAATTTTATGATGTCAAGGAAAAATGGATACTTTGGTTTTCTGATAATTAGTTTTGATCTCTGCAAAATAAAGCTAATGCCCTAAATGCTTTCCCGATTCTCACCTGAGAGGTAAATATAATAACATCAAGCAGACTCTCGACTTCAGTTGATTGAAATGAAAAGGACTTTTATTAAAGATGTTGGTTGCAGGAAGGTGAGGTAGAAACTGAAGTTTGCGCTCACCGAAAGAGCCAAACCCAACATTCCCCATCCCTCCCCCCAAAGTCCAGTCTGTTGCCACCCAATCCAGGATCACCGCAATGTTGTGGGAAACTCTGGGTTGTTTAGGCTGCTGGAATTTCATACCCAAGGCAATCAGTTTTGAAGATGTCTGGAGTAATTGGTACAAACAGCTCCCCACTTCCTACCATTAGATACACAGGTTTGGATTGCCCTAAATGCCTCCTCCAGCAAGACACCAGGCTGATGATGGAGATCCTGACATGCTGGTAGAATTATTCCCCTATTTCTCTCTTGTATCCTACCTTTTCTTTATTTTCATAATGTCTTTGTAATTCTTTTTTTGAATCTTAACTATTATTCATTCAATATTCATTCATTCAACTGTAAGCCAAACCCTAACATTCAAAAGAATTTTTCTGGCAAAGGGAGGATATTTAGGATAGCCTTTTTAGCCTTAATGCAATCATTATCATATCAGGATTTAGATGTTTTTGTGCATAGATACCATTTGGTGTTGAAAATCTGGATAGTATTGGGGGGAGAGTTTATGACTATGTTATTTTAATTTAATTTAATTTAATAACATTTATATACCGCCCTTCTCCCTGAGGACTCAGGGCGGTTCACAGGGCAGAATAAAATACCAAATACAAACATTAAAAAGAGATTAAACAGTTGCCCTAGTTAAAACAATAGGAGTACAATTCTAAAAACCCCAAGATAAAATTAAGAGACCAAAGATAAAACAACCCCACCGATCCCCATCAGGCTAGGCCAGCTTGTACAAACAAAAACGTCTTGAGATCGCGACGAAAGGAGCGAAGATCGGGCGCCATCCGGAGCTCTACCGGTAGCTGATTCCATAGCTCCGGAGCGCCCACAGAGAAGGATCTCCCCCTGGGGGCCACCAATCGACATTCTCTGATCGGTGGCACCCTGAGGAGGCCCTCTCTGTGGGAACGCACAGGGCGCAGGGAGCTTGATGCCGGCAGCAGATGTTCCCTAAGGTACTCCGGCCCCATGCCATGGAGGGCTTTAAACACCGTTACCAGTACCTTGAATCTCACCCGGAAGACAACTGGCAACAAATGCAGCTCACGGAGCAGAGGTGTAACGTGGGAGTATCGGGAGACTCCCAACACAACTCTCGCGGCTGCATTCTGTACCAGTTGGAGCTTCCGGGTGGTCCTCAAGGGCAGCCCCATGTAGAGAGCGTTGCAGTAGTCCAGACGAGAGGACACGAGCGCATGAGTGACCGTGCACAAATCATCCCGGCTAAGATAGGGCCGCAACTGGCGCACCAGGCGAACCTGGGCGAAGGCCCCCCTAGTCACAGCTCCTATATGGTCTTCCAAGGTGAGCCGAGAATCTATGAGGACTCCCAAGTTGCGAGCCCTATCTACGGGGGGTAATAGTTCACCCCCCATAGCCAGAGGTGGAATGTCCGAATAGACCCGGGATGAAGGTATGCAAAGCCACTCAGTCTTGTCGGGGTTGAGTTGAAGTCTGTTCCTCCCCATCCAGACCCGAACCGCCTCCAGGCAACGGGACATCACGTTGAGGGCATCACTGGGGTGGTTTGGGGTCGAAAAGAAAAGTTGGGTATCATCAGCGTACTGATGATACCCAACTCCAAAGCCACGAATGATCTCACCCAGCGGTTTCATGTAGATGTTGAACAGGAGAGGCGAGAGGACCGACCCCTGAGGAACTCCACAAATGAGAGACCTCGCGGTCGACCTCTGCCCCCCTGCCAACACCGACTGCGAACGTCCCTGGAGATAGGAGGAGAACCACTGTAAAACTGTGCCTCCCACTCCCAGTCCCCTGAGACGCCGCAGCAAGATACCATGGTCGATGGTATCGAAAGCCGCCGAGAGGTCTAATAGGACTAGAACAGAGGAATGCCCTCTGTCCCGAGCCCTCCAGAGATCATTCACCAGCGCGACCAATGCCGTCTCCGTGCTGTGCCCGGGCCTGAAACCCGATTGGTACGGGTCTAGATAATCCGCTTCATCCAGGACCAGAGGGAGCTGATGCGCCACCACACTCTCAACAACCTTCGCAAGAAAGCGAAGGTTGGAGACAGGACGAAAGTTGTTCAATACAGCTGGGTCCAAGGCAGGCTTCTTGAGGAGAGGCCTCACCACCGCCTCCTTCAAGACGGTGGGGAAGATACCCTCACTCAAAGAAGCCGATATAACTGCCTGGAACCAGCTGCGTGTCCTCTCCCGGGCTGCATAGACCAGCCAGGAAGGGCACGGGTCCAATAAACATGTGGTGGTGCTCAGCCTCCCCATGATCCTGTCCACTTCCTCCGGAGTCACAGAATCAAACTCCTCCCAGGTGATATCGACAAGACCGCCCGTGTCCTGATCGTCAGACTCTGCCCAGTCAGAGTCCAGACCGGTCCGAATCCGAGCGATTTTGTCCGACAGATGTTGGTTAAACTCCTCGGCACGGCCCTGCAAGGGATCCTCCCTCACCTCCTGATTTAGGAGGGAGCGAGTCACTCTAAACAGGGCGGCCGGGCGATTATCTGCGGACGCGATAAGGGTGGCGAAGTGGTTAGACCTCGCCTCCCCTATCGCAGCGAGATAAGACCTAATGTAGGCTCTTAGTCGCAATCGGTCGGATTCGGATCGGCTGGACCTCCAACCGCTCTCTAGGCCCCGTCTCCGACGCTTCATCTCCCGGAGCTCCGCAGAGAACCATGGAGCTCGACGGGATCTGCACCGGGTCAGGGGCCGCAGGGGTACAACTCGGTCAAGAGCCTCAGTGGCCGTCCTTTCCCAGGCTTCCACTAAGGCATCTGCCGAGCTGTGAGCAAGGGAGGCAGGTGGGGACCCCAGCGCCGCCTGGAACCTCTGGGGATCCATTAAGCGTCTGGGTCGGTACCATTTAATTGGTTCCAAACACCCACGGCGGGGGGTGGCAAAACGGAAGACCAGCCGCAGGAGATGATGATCGGTCCATGACAGGGGCATAATAATTGGAGAGCCCCCACCAAGATCATCTAACCACCGTCCAGACAAGAAAACTAGGTCAAGGGTGTGGCCTCCTTCATGAGTCGGTCCCAAAATTACTTGCGTCAGGTCCATGGCCGTCATGGAAGCCATGAACTCCCGAGCCAACTCAGATGATCCTCCCAGCGATGGTAGGTTGAAGTCCCCCAAAACTATAAGTTTCGGGAACTCAACCACCAGCCCAGAGAGGACATCGAGCAGCTCAGGCAGGGCTGCTGCTGTGTGACTAGGCGAAAGGTACACCAGCAGCAAGCCCAACTGCGCACCAGGGCCGCATCTCAAAAAGAGAGACTCACACCCGACTATCTGGGGAACGGTGGCCTCCCGTGGACACAAGGTCTCCCTCATAACAACAGCCACTCCCCCACCCCTACCCTGAGCCCGAGGCCGGTGCAGCACCCGGAAACCTGGTGGGCAAAGATCAACCAGAGGAATGCCGCCCTCTGGGCCCAACCAAGTTTCCGTGATGCAAGCCAGGTCCGCCTGCTCACCCTCGACCAAGTCACGGACGAGAGGAGCCTTGTTAGCGACCGACCTGGCATTCAAGTACACCAGCCGGAGCTCAGGAGGCTGCACGTCCTCACTCCCGGGACCTCGGGGCGGAACCAGAGGGTCGGAGTGCCTCACCGCTTGTAAGCAGCGGAGAGGCCTTCCCTGAGACCGATACGGCCCTCTGTTATCATACATATACATACACTGAGTAGTCCTCAATGGTACTACATCCTCATGGAGAGAAGTAAGCAGTGGGGTACCACAAGGCTCCATCTTAGGTCCAGTACTCTTTAATATCTTTATAAATGACCTAGATCAGTGATGGCAAACCTTTTAGAGACCGAGTGCCCAAACTGCAAGCCAAAACCCAGTTATTTATCACTGGGTGCTGGGTGGGCATGGCCCATTGGGTGGGTATGGCCCATTGGGTGGGTGTGGACAGAGTGGGTGTGGCTGCAGTGGTCACAGCAGACTGAGTGGGTGTGGCTGGGGTGGGCATGGCCACCTCGAGGTTGCTTATGGGGAGGGATGCTTGTTGGGGTGTTGTCACCAGCTTTGGCCAGGCAGCATAGTGGATGCCAGGCGGAGGCCACAAAAAGAAAGGACCCTGGAATGGCCAGCGTGGGGCCGCACCGCGGGACAATCTGCGGATTCCCTGCCTAGCAGGTGGGGTCATGGATTGGCCATTGAAGACAGGAAAGCCATTGTTGCAGCCCTGGGGGTTGTGTGTCACTGCTGAGGAAGATGGAGGAGGAGGTCTGGCTAGGGACGGACTGGCGGCAGGCGCAGTGTTGCCCATGGGGAGAATCTGACCAGCCTCAGCCTGGGGAGGGGGAGAGGCCGAGGGAGCCCGAAGGGAAGCAGGTGCAGTGTTCGAGGGTAGCTGCTCTCTCCCCCTCCCCCAGCGCTTCCGCAGAAGGGTTAGCTGTCTTTGGCATCACCTGGGCAGGATTGGCCACACATCTGCTCAGCGGTGCTGGCAGGCCTGGCCTGGCCTTTCTTTCCTTCTTTCCTTCCTTCCTTCCTTCCTTCTTTCCTTCCTTCCTTCCTTCCTTCCTTCCTTCCTTCCTTCCTTCCTTCCTTCCTTCCTTCCTTCCTTCCTTCCTTCCTTCCTTTTCCTTCCTTCCTTCCTTCCTTCCTTCCTTCCTTCCTTCCTTCCTTCCTTCCTTCCTTCCTTCCTTCCTTCCTTCCTTCCTTCCTCCCTCTCTTTCTCTCTCTCTCTCCCTTTCCCCAAGGTCCAAACTCATATGTCCTCCTTCCCCCGGTAGCCTTCTACAAAGTGCGCAAATGGACACTGCGTCCTACTTGTCTTCTCCAAACTCACATTGATCCTGCCAAAACCTGCTTTTATACTGGTTCCCCTCACCCCGCCCAGCTGTTGCAACTGTTCCCACAAGAGCACTGCTGAATTCAGTTTCCCTGCCCTCTCCAGTTACTACTAGTCAGGTGCACGTGGAGAGGGGGAGGGGAGCGTCTCTCTGGTGCACGTGCCAACTGAAAGGGCTCTGCGTGCCCAGTGTGGCATGCATGCCATAGGTTCGCCACCATGGACCTAGATGATTGAAAAGAAGGGGAACTCAACAAATTTGCAAATGACACTAAACTGGCAGGAATAGCCAACACCCCAGAAGACAAGCTCAGGATCCAAAAAGATCTTGACAAACTTGAACAATGTGCCCTATACAACAAAATGAATTTTAATGTGGAGAAAAGCAAAGTTTTACATTTAGGCAGGAAAAATCAAAGGTATAAGTACAGATTAGGCTAGACCTGACTCAAAAACAGTAACTGTGAGAGGTACCTTGGAGTCCTAGTGGACGATCACTTGACTATGAGCCAACTGTGTGCAGCAGCAGCCAAAAAAGCTAATACAATCCTTGGTTGTATAAACAGAGGCATAGAATCAAGATCACACGAAATATTAGGTTTGTAAAACCCTAGTTAGACCACATCTGGAATACTGCAACCAATTTTGGTCACCATATTACAAAAAAGATGTTGAGACTTTGGAAAAAGTTCAGGGAAGAACAACTAAAATGCTCAAAGGCCTGGAGACTAAAACATATAAAGAATGGCTGTAGGACTTGGGTTTGGCTAATCTGAAGAGAAGAAGAAACCGGGGTGACATGACAATAGTATTCCAGTATTTGAGGGACTGCCACAAAGAAGAGGGCATCAAACTATTCTCCAAAGGACCAGAGGGCAAGACAAGACATAATGGTTGACAACTGACCAAAGAGAGAAGCAACCTGGAATTAAGGAGAAACTTCCTAACAGTGAGGACAATTAACCAGTGGAACAGCTTTCCTTCAGAAATCGTGGGCGCTGTAAGAACCCACTTCAGCCCACATCTTAAGAAAGAAGGACTCTTGCAGACAAGGTTTTCCAAGTAGGAACTTTTACTAAGAAATAGGAGATAGCAGGCATAATAGACAGGATCTGAAGAATCCCCCCACAGATCGATATTTTTAAGGTGTCCCCATCCCTCAGTTGATTTGGTCAGTTCTGGATCAGCCAAGCTCCAGGTGGTAAGCCCCTTGTGGGAAAGGAGAGACAAAGTCTGTTCATAGCAGGATCATTTCCACCCCCTCACATTCCATCCAGAGAACCCAGATTCCAGAGGCCTTCATTCCTCACTTTCCACCCCCTTTCCTAGCTGCCCGCAAGATAAGAGGGATATGCCTAGTGAGAGAGTAATTGATTATATTGTGATGGATAGCAGGCAGGTGGAATAAAGAAAAGTTTACATTTGAGGAAGGAAGTAAAAGCAATAACCCCCCCCCCCTGCTTGTTCGCTCTCCTCCTTGGGAATGGCAGAATCTAGGGGAGGGTGAGATTTGGGTTTTGCGCAGAAGAGATAGTTAGAAATGAAATATAAATGGATTCTGACAGGCGCTCCATCACTGGAGGTTTTTAAGACAGGCTAGACAGTCACTTGTCTGAAATGGTATAGTTTCTCCTGCTTGAGCAGGGGGCTGGAGTAGAAGAACTCCAAGGTCCCTTCCAGCTTCTATTCTATTCTATTCTATTCTATTCTATTCTATTCTATTCTATTCTATTCTATTCTATTCTATTCTATTCTATTCTATTCTATTCTATTCTATTCTATTCTATTCTATTCTATTCTATTCTATTCTATTCTATTCTAATCATTGTCATACCAATTCATTATCAGTCCCTGAGGGTCATTTGATTGCATGAGGTAGAAATTTAATGAATAAACTTATTCTGAAGTGCTGGAAGGATAAATATATAATCCATTTGTATTCAATTAATGCAAACCAAAATTAAAACTTACAATATATATTTTGATTAATATAGTACTATCAAATCATGAGATTAAAATTATTATAAAATAAAGAATTGGAAATTGCTCATTATAAATCAGGAATATCTCTATTCGTATTGGGTAGGCAGAGCAACATGGCCACTGAGTGATAGCATTTTAGCAAGCTCTTAAACTTTTTATTTTTTTATATTTAGTTTTAAAATAGCTTACTTAGTAATTTTATTGAAAATCAGTTAGAAATTTAAGTTTCCTGTATAAGGTTTTAGTAATTTTTTAACTTTAGAATTAAGATTAGTTCATTTTCTAGAGCCTGGAATCTAATAGCACTGTATCCTTGCTGATGATGTGAGACAACAATAGTTATAAAATAAGAACGAAAAATAATTCGGAGAGAAACAACAAGACAGGAACAAGGCTGAACAAGCATTTTGAACACTAACATGGCCACAACCTCTGGACACCTGAAATTGGAGGATATATTCCAGCACATGAACCTAGTATATAAATTTCCTTCTTCCCCTTCCCCAACCCTGCAATTTCCATCAATAAATCTTATGTCCTATTTGATTGCAAAGTGAATTATTTCCCTTCCTCTAGAAGATGAAATGCCTTTTAACAATCAAGACAATTATTGTAATCTTTGATCAACCTACTAAATGTCAATCAGAAAACATATGAACTTAAGATCATAATGGAAAAGATGTAACTTGTCATGGAGCCAGCTACTAGCCCAGTTGCTCCACATCTTACTCAAAACCCATTGCACAAGATCACATATGTATAGAAATGGCCAACGATAATAGTCTTGTGCATCACAGGAGTTTGCTGCAGACTGCAATTAATCCTATCAACAAGGGCAGGTGGAAAAATAGACTACTACTACATTCCCTCTCACAAATCCTTCACCGCAGAGTATATTCCAGCAAGCTTACAGAAATTTTTTGGCTTCCCAGATGGCAATGTCTTGAAAGAATAATATTGACTTTAAGCCATTCCACATTCCCTTCAAAATGATCTTCAAACTCAAACATTTCTTACAGGGATTTCAAATTAGATCTACAGAATATATGTTTTTCATAACATCAGTAGATTGCATCTGTTAAATTCTGGGAGAAGAGCAAATCCCATGAGAGAGGATGGCATAAGTTTCAGATCTCATAACATGAGCCAGCAATTATTTCTACACAACAGAATGCATCACCAACTCCAAGATCAGATCCAGATAAATACAAGAGGTATAAGCCCATGTTTTAATTAAAGTGAAGATATATACATCTGCCAGCCCTATGGAAGATATGGAATGTTTTAATCAGTAACTGTTGCAACTGAGTCAGCACTTTACTACCTTCCACCTGTCCTCCTGTTGAAAAGGTAGCAAGTTCATTTTCCGAGTGCCTAATACTTCCAAAAAACCAAACAAAAATGTGTTCCAACCCCAAATTCATCCAGACAAAGGGAATACCAAGCTGATCAATGTAACACAACCTGTTTATAACCCTCCAAATATTCATCCCACAGGTGATACTCACAAACTGGACTGTAAAGAATGTATGAGTCAAATTGTAGCTCACTTTCACTGGCTTCCCTGTGCATAGACCCTGATTCTGTTCACTTAATGGCTGCTATTCCTCCTGCAAGTGAATTCCTTTCAAAGGAGATCTGAACATACTAACTTTCTGATCCTAATCCTCAGTCTGGCCTTTACTGGTTTTGCCCATGAAATTTCTGCTATGGAATTGCCCCATACTTGAGATACTAACCACTTTAACTGACAGCAGGAGATCTATTCTCAATCTTTTTTCTTAGTCTTGAACCTCCTTATCCAAAGTGTTGCTTTTTCTGATCATTTATCCAGAGTGAGCATGGATTCTAGCCATGGTTTCTAGCCTCTCCTGGACATTGCAGACTGGAAAGAAAATTTTTAGAGATTTCATTTATGGAATATATTTCTTCTTTTGATATTCTTTTGTTCCCAGAAATGTGGGCTATGGAAGAGTTAACAATATCTGGATAGCTTCCCTTTATTATGAATGCAATTCAAAAAAGAGCAGACCATCAGGCAGCTTGAATTCTATGATGACTGTTAAACTATGTCTTTCAGTACTTATTCTGAAATCCTGTTCAAATGTGGCTTTAGCCATTTTACTCAGATTTAAATAATACTCTATCTGTTAATATATATTTTTCCCCAATCTGTGGGGATAGGGAAGTAAACAATCTGTGGGACCAATTGAGTATTTACATAAGTTTACTAATTTATCAATATAAAGACCAGAGGTCTTCAAACTTGGCCCTTTTATGACTTGTGAACTTCAACTCCCAGAATTCCTCAGCCAGGAATGCTGGCTGAGGAATTCAAGGAGTTGAAGTCCAAAAGTCATAAAAGGGCCAAGTTTGAAGACCCCTGATAGAGATTGTAATCATAATAGCTGGTGACCTTAATGCATGTATTTGACCACCTGACATCACTTTGCAATCTTATTTTAAATGGCAAATGCTCCTAAAACATATATTGGCTACTTATTGACCAGAGAATCCAAAGACCATGATTATAGTATTGCTTGATTTTGCTTGGTTCAACTAGTGACAGTTTAGATCTAGTTATACTTAATGGCACTGTAATGGATGATCTAAAAAAGGAGTCTGGCACTCCAGTGGGGCCAGTGTGGTTAATTATATTTTGATTTCCCAGAATTCTGTACATTGTATTGTTTATTACTGCAGTAAAAATTGTCCCAATGGTGGCCACTTTCCAATAATTTGCTACTTTTTTACCCTAAAACAAATCTTGAACTATTAGAAGTAGTTCACTGCTCCACTGGCATTAAAACAAGTATAAAATAGTAAAGGTAAAAGGTAAAGGTTCCCCCGCACATGCGTGCTAGTCGTTTCCGACTCTAGGGGCCGGTGCTCATCTCCGTTTCAAAGCCGAAGAGCCAGCGCTTGTCCGAGGACGTCTCCGTGGTCATGTGGCTGGCATGACTAGACGCCAAAGGCGCACGGAACGCTGTTACCTTCCCACCGGAGTGGTCCCTATTTTTCTACTTGCATTTTTACGTGCTTTCGAACTGCTAGGTTGGCAGAAGCTGGGACGAGTAACAGGCGCTCACTCTGTTACGCGGCACTCGGGATTCGACCCGCCAAATTGCCAACCCACTGAGCCACCGCGTCCCCTATAAAATAAAATATAAAATAGTATAAAGTATTAAATAAATGGTCTCCAGAACTGGCTAAAGTTATGTCTGGATTTTTGGCCTCTGAGACCCTGCTTCAAATATATACCCAAATTTATTCAGATGAACAAATAATGTTACTATACCAGTCAATTATTATGAATTTCTAAGACTGGAACTATCCATTGGGAAAGGAGCAGAGCAATTAATTTATTCACTGGACAACAGAGATTTTGCTTCCTGAACACTTTTGGATGTATCATATAGATTTTTGGTTGTTAATCATGGATACAACCTGTAATTTAATCTATCCCATACCAAAATCTTCTGTTTTTGCATGATGGCAGTGTACAACCTTCTACGTTTTGGTTATACTGTACACATGAAAGAAACATACAAAAACATGGAACTGTTGTTGAAACACATCCAGTACACCAACTACAACTAGAATATCTGTAGAGATATAAAAATAGTGGCTCTGCTACTTGGAATGCAGCTCAGATATACCAGATACTGTTGTTACATATTTGAATGAGACAGCTATGCAAGATGGTTATATTAAAAAGAAATGACCAAAAGAATTTGGTTCCAGAACATAAAAAGTGAATCTCTTGTTGACCTGACAAAGATATTTTTGTCTTCACTTCATATAAAACTCAAATTGATGATTTTTTTGAAAGCTATGAAATGAGGAAAGTGAAGGTTTTTGTTATTTGAGACAGATGTTTCCAAGAATAATTGATGCCCAGATTAAGGAAGGTCATCAATGACAAGCAGTTTGAAGATCTATTAATAGGGTCAGAGAAAATTGTCTGGAAAGCATTCAAGAATGTCATTGAGAATTTTCTTGGCAACCACAGAACACAAACTACATTCAGCTAGTTGACAAACATTTTAAGGAATACAAGACCATGAGGTGCAACGTGTCACTGGAGTTTTCTTTTTCTGCATTCACATTTGGACTTCTTTTCTGAAAATTTTTCAGGAAGATTTCAGGAGCACATTTTCACAATAGAAAAATGGTATCAGGGCAACTGGAATCCATCAGTAGTGGTAAACTGTTGTTGGACACTGCAGTGAGATGCATTGTACACTGAGTACAAATGAAAATCAGCAATAAAACACGTTTAGCTCTAATGAAGTCATGCAACGGATCAGAAACGTGATTAAATACATTATAGTAATTAAAAATTAACTTCATATTTTTCACGATTCCTATTTTTTATTAAAGAGTTTTACAAAAACAAGATTTTACAATATATCCCCAAATCCCCCCCACCCCAAACCCGCCCACTTCCCCCCCACTTCCCAGAGCTAAATACAGGATTATAGTTATAATAATCATATTCTAAATAAAAATTATACATAATATACAATTAACCAAATTCATAATGTGCTTTAACTCCCCTTTAACATAAATACATACAAAGTACCAACAATCAATAACAATATCCCTTTAAAATCTACTCATAAGCTAAATGGAACTTTTTAGTCCCATATTTATTCTGAATATAATCTATCCATCTCCTCCAAACTGAAATATATCTTTCCTGTGAATGATCTTTCAAGTAAGCAGAAATCTTAGACATTTCTGCAAGATTCGAAACTTTAAGCACCCATTCTTCTATAGTAGGCAAACTATCCTTCTTCCAATATTGTCCCACCAGTAACCGTGCTGCTGTTATCATATTCAACATCAAATTGGTTTCTTTAACATCACAATCTACAACAATACCCAATAAAAACAATTGCGGAGAAAACTTTATCTTTCTCTTAAAAATCTTTTGAATGTTCCACCAAATTTTAATCCAAAAAGCTTTTATATTTCTACAAGTCCACCACATATGAAAATAGGTGGCTTCTAAACTACCACATCTCCAACATTTAGACTGTAAGTTAGGATACATGTTAGACAACTTCTTGGCATCCAGATGCCATCTATAAAACATTTTATAAAAAATTTCTCTTAAGTTTTGAGCCTGAGTAAATTTAACATTTCTGACCCAAATTATCTCCCAAGTGTCCAACGAAATTGGTTCCTGAATATTTTGTGCCCACTTTATCATACAATCTTTAACTAATTCCATTTCCGAATCCAATTCAATTAAAGCATTATATATCCTCTTTATATGTGCACAATTTAGATCTCTAATTTGTTTTACTAAATTTTGATCTATAATTGTGATGCCAACCTTTTGATCTAACTTCCACCTAGCTTTCAATTGGGTATATTGAAACCAAGAGTGACTTATGTTTTCTTGTCTTAACTCATCTAATGATTTAAGTTGCCAATCATTCCCTTCCAATCTAAGTAATTCCTTATAAGAAACCATATCCAAACTCACTCCCATAGATACGCCCTCTATCGCGTGTCCAGGAATTCCCCAAATCGGTATTTTATAATTTAACTTATAATAATACTTTTTCCAGACACGCAATAAAGCACTTCTAAGAATATGGGATTTAAAAGCCCTGTCCACCTTCTTATCGTAAAGCAAATATGCCTGCCATCCATATACCAAATCCCAACCCTCAAGATGAAGTATTCTCTTATTAGTTAAATTAAGCCAATCACTAACCCATGTCAAGGCAACCGCATCATAATACAATTTCAAATTCGGCGCCTTAAGTCCCCCTCTTTCCCTAGCATCTTGTAAAATCTTAAATTTAACTCTTGGTTTTTCCCCCGCCCAAATAAATTTATTAATACCCTTCTGCCATTGATCAAGGTTGGCATCCCTTTTCAATATAGGTATCATTTGAAACAAAAAGAGAAACTTTGGCAGAACATTCATTTTAACAACTGCAATTCTTCCCAATAAGGATAATTGTAATTTTTTCCAATTATTTAAGTCCCTTTGTACCTTCAACCATAGTGTTTCATAATTATTCTTATACAATTTTACATTTGAAGCTGCAATATATACTCCTAAATATTTAACCTTTTTCACTATTTCAAAACCTGTTAATTTAGATAACATATCCCTTTCACTCATAGATAAATTCTTAGATAATATCTTAGTCTTATTACTATTCACCTTGAACCCAGAAACCTTACCATACTGAGTTATAATTTCCATCAAATCTATAACCGACTGTAACGGTTGAGATACTGTCACAACCAAGTCATCAGCAAAAGCTCTCAATCTATAATCATTCTGTTTTATTTTAATTCCCTTTATCATAGAGGACTCTCGAATTTTAATTAATAAAATCTCTAATGTTAAAACAAACAATAATGGTGATAGGGGGCATCCCTGTCTTGTACCATTTTCAATTTTAAAGGTCTCTGTTAGCCCCCCATTAACTATAATTTGTGCAGTTTGTTGTTGGTATATAGCTTTAATAGTATGTAAAAAACCTTCTCCAAAATTCATCTCCTCAACAACTCTCAATAAAAATTGCCAATTCAATTGGTCAAAGGCTTTCTCTGCATCCAAAAATATCAATGCTGCGGAGACTTGGTTGTTCTTATCCAAATATTCAAGCAAGTTTACAATTTGTCTTACATTATATTTCATATACCTCCCAGATATAAACCCCGATTGATCACTATGAATCATTTGTTTCAAAACTTGCATTAATCTATTAGCCAATACTTTAGCAAAAATCTTATAATCTGTATTCAAAAGCGATATAGGTCTATAATTTTTAGGTTGAGTAAGGTCTTGATCCTCATTTGGAATCAATGATACAAAAGCTGTCCTCCATGATGGAGGAACTGCACCTCCAGTCTGAATTTCATTAAACAAAATCTTTAAGGGTTCAATCATTTCGACCAACAACATTTTATAGTAAATTGCTGTTAATCCATCTGTACCCGGAGCCTTGCCCAATTTCAACTGTTTAATAACTAAGGAAATTTCTTCTGATGTAATTGGGCAATTCATCTCAAGTTGTTGTTCTTTTGAGAGTCTCGGAAAATGAGCTCCCTGTAAATACTTGTCTATATCTAAAACTTGTATATTCTTTAGAATATAATTTCGAATAAAAATCTAAAAAACTCCTCTTAATCAAATTTTGTTGGTAGACTTCTTTTCCTTTATATTATATTTTATCTATAGTACGTGATTTCTGTTTCTTCCTTAATTGGTAAGCCAACCATCTACCAGGCTTATTAGCGTTACAAAAAGTATTATGTTTAGCATAGCGCAAATTAGTTGCTACTTGATCAGCCAGTAGCATGTTAAATTGTCCTTTCAGTAAATGTATTGAGATCCTTAAATTATTATCCAATGGATTCAAAATAAGCTTTTTCTCCTTAGATTTAATCTCTTCCTCAAGATCTAAACGTTTTTGCATTTGCTTACGCCTGTAAGCGTTGTTCATATAAATCAAAACCCCTCTCATATAAGCTTTACTAGCATCCCAAACCATTTCCATCGATGTACCTTTATGCATATTTGTAACAAAAAATTCTTTCATATGTCCTCTACATTTCTGCAAGAACAAGTCATTTGTAAATAAATTCTCATTCAGCCTCCAGGATCTTCTACTACCATCTTCAGCAAAAAACTCCAACCAAACAGGACTATGATCAGACATTGTCCTAGGGAAAATCTTAACATTCTTAACCGAAGAAAAAAGATCAGTACTAATCAAAATAAAGTCAATCCTGGAGAAAGATTTATGTCTATCTGAAAAAAAGGTAAAATCTCTGTCTCTCATATTCCTTTCCCGCCATACATCTCTTAATTCCAGATCTTCCTTCAAATCAAAAAAAGCTTTAGGCAATTTCGAATTAAAAAAGTTTTTGGAGGATCCCTTCTTGTCTTCAGATGGCACCAAAACTCCATTCCAGTCCCCCATCATGATAACAGATTTATAATCCAATTCGATTAGTCTGATGTAAAAATTTAAAGAATTTTTGCTGTTGTTGATTTGGAGCATATAATCCAATAAGAAGAACTTTCTTTCCTTGTAATATTAATTCAATACTAACATATCTCCCTTGTTTATCCGATTCAATCAATCTTGCCGAAAAGTCTTTTCTTAAAAAAATGGCCACTCCAGCCTTCTTGTCCGGAGCAAAGGATGCAAAATGTGTTCCCAATCGGGAATTAATCAGATACTTTTGGTCTTTTAATGCAATATGTGTCTCTTGTAAGCAAACAATATCATTTTTATGTTGTTTCAGATTAAAAAAATACTTTCTTTCTTTTCTGTGGTGAATTTAAGCCATTAACATTCCATGTCAGGAACTTCACCATCTCTGGTGACCATGAGCCTTTGGAACATAGCCTGAAGATCAGCTGTTGCTCTCTTCGGACGTGCTCCTCCCACAGGCTCTGAGACAGCCGTGTCTTGCGTAGTTGGACCAGATACCGGCTTCTGTTTTTGCTCTTTTTCCATACGCTTATATGCAGGTCTTGTCATCCTCTGTTCTTTTGGGTCTTCCTTTAATGCCAAACTCTGCTCCATAACCTCCGCCTGCCGTATCTCCTCAAGAGGCAATGACATTGCCCCTTCACTCAATTGTTTATCTTCTTGTCTTGCTTCTGTTCTTTTGATTCGAGGAGACGGTGGTGAGCCTGCTTTCAGGACCTTAGTGTAGAAATCTTTTGCTTTTAAAATTGTATCCAATCTGTATCTGGTCCCTGCGTAATTTACCACAATTCCATTAGGTATTTCCCATCTGAACTGGATTTGTCGCTTCTTAAGCTCATCAGACAGAAAGGCAAAATCTTTCCTTTTTCTAAGAATTTTTGGAGGTATCTCCTTTAAAATCATAATGTCTTGGCCTGCAATTTGAAATCTTTCCCGATAAAAGGCCTGGATAATAGAATTTCTGGTTGATCTCCTGGATTTCCTCTTTCACCCAGCAGAATCAAAGTTCAGAAAAAAAGGGGGGGGGAAAGAAGGGAAAGGAAAGAAAAAATAAAACTTCTCCCAAAGTTCCTTAACCTTCAATAAGAAAAAAGGGAACAAGCTTTCAAATAAACAAAATCCAGTACTGGGTAAAGTCAGTTGCAAATTGTATCTCTTGCTATGTAGCAAAATATAACAGTTTTCCAACGCAGTCACTTCACACAGGAAAGAAACATTCCAGCGCCATTTTTACTCCATTTCAAACTTAAAACTTGAAGAAGATAATGAATCTGAGTTAAAGTTAAAATCCAACTTGAAAATTCAGATCTTCCTGCTTTGCTCTGCCTGCTTCTCAAAGAAACAAAATACTCACAGTCCCATCTAAGCAGCAGGTGCAGTTGTCGCGTCTTGTTCCACTCCTTTTGGAGCGAAAACGTCCTGAGAGCGGGGAAAGCCTGGGCTCCGAGGGGGCTCACCCTGTTATCCCCCAAACTACTTAGGAGAATCGCAGGGGAGCTCTACCTCTACCCAGGCAAGCTCGCCTCTCCCTCTTCTCCCGAGGGAGAAGCTCCAGCGCCGCGGGACAGCTGATTTTCGCTGCCTCCGAGCGCTTTGACGCTTCCCAGGATCGGGCGGCTTCAAAATGCCGCCATTCGGCGCGGCAGCGCTACCGGAAGTCCATATTTTTCAAGATTCCTATATGATATAGTCATTCTTAAATTATATTTGTGTTCAGTTTGAAGGGGCATATCATAATTAACTAAAGTTCCCAGGAAGCAGAACTTTTGAAGAAAAATTGTTGTCCAGTGATTATTTATAAATAGGGCACAGACAATTTATTTTCTTTGTCTAGATTCGACTTTCCATGCATTAAGAATATATTTCAAAATAATATGAGCATCTGTGAATGTTAAATTTCACAAATTAATATATGTATCAACTTCCTTTTCATAACAAACATTTATACTTTGTAAACATTATATAGAAAATACTTATAATATTATATATAAAATCATGTTGAAATGAAGCATTAATTTCAGAATATGCGATTTACAATATAAGCACAATGGAGTCCAAGTCTAAAATATTATTTTCTGTTGATTACAGAAAATACAAAATATATTGAAGTTTTTAATATTGATGTTAATACCTCTTTCCATTGTCTAGGCAAAATATAAACCTCTAATTCTAATCTGCAAATTCTAAAGTTTGTATATCAACTTGATTCATCATTAACAGATTTTTTAAAAAGTAATTCTAAGCTTTTTGAATAATTACTTTTATTAGAGTAGGTATTTCTGAGTCTGAACATACATGTCCAAATTGGGAAGTTGGTAGATATAATTGAAAATACTGCCACTGAGCCATGTAAGTCGGATTATTTTTCCTTTACGGCAGAAAACATTGAAAATACATCTATTAATTAATTACAACTAAATCTCATCTTCTACCACCTTTTCTCTATGATCAGTTTTTAAAATGTATTCTGAGATATGGATTATCCCATTGCATGAACCGAGTATGAGAAAAAGGTTCAAAATGTCCCTTTTCCAAAAAATATATTTCACAATTTTTGTAAGGATGTAACAATAAGAATAACTGCTTCAAATGTGTTGTATTTTGACCCAAACCACTAAGTAAAGATGTAATGTATGAATTTTGTAGAGGGGCATATAAAGGAGAGTTTCCACTAAGAGGACTCATCTAAATATTGATGCTAGATAATAGAAGTACAAAATTTGGAAAACTGTATCTTCTAAAACTATAACTTTCAAAGTTCTCTTCAGAATCAAAAATTCAGTACTGACAAACTCAAGAATCTTGTGGATTTCAGGAAGGCATCTGAAAAAAAATCCTGTATATTTAATATTCAAGCAGTAATTCAAGACCAAAGAACTTTATGTTTTGCCAGCATTGCAGTTTCTAATGCCTTCACCCATCCTGAAGTTTGTTGACTTCATTTCTCCTTCATTGCAACAACTGACTGAAGACAGGAAATAGATTTCTGAGTAGGCTTTAGAGTCTACTTGAGAAAAAAAAACTTTCAGTAAAGACAATAGAAATTATTTCTGCTCAGAAGGATAAAGCTGGTGCTTTCTTACTTGAGTATACACAGATACACACACACATACATGCATACAGACAATGAAAACAAGGCATAAACAATTTGTATTAAATTAATGAAGTAGTGAACCCATAGCAAGAATATAATGTAGATTAAGAAGATAAACAGTAGAAGAAAAAGATATGACTACTCATGCTTACATGCTAAACCAGAGGTTCATATATGCACAGAGGTGGCAACTAACAATATTTGTTTTTTTCCTATATAGGTTTATACTGTTGTGATAGAGCAGAAGATTATGTTTGCCAAACAGCTTGTAAAAGGATACTAATGTCAATGAAAACGGAACATGAAATTGTGGATGGACTTATTGAAAGCTGTAAAACAATGCCTCTTCCACAGGATCCTCTTTGGCAATGTTTCTTGGAGAGCTCAAGATCTGTTCATCCTGGAGTGACACTGCACCCGCCACCTTCAACAGTTCTGGATAGTGCTAAGTTGCACTGCTGTTCCAAAGCAAATACTTCTTTGTGCAGGTTAGTGCATCTCCTTCTTTGTTCCTACAAGCTTTGTTCCTACAAGCTTTTGATAAAAAAAACAAAAGTTCATTTAGCCATTAATTTGCTAATATTTAAACAGTGTACATTTTTTAAATAAAGTGAACCAATTTGAAATGTGAGAATGCTTTGGAACTCCTATCAATAGTTTAATTAAAAAAAACGCTTTCTTATTTACAAAATGAAGGGAACAACAAGTAACAAAATACACCACTTTTGTAAGGTAGTTTGCTAATGTCAAAAGAAAATGTGTTCAAGATTCTATATAAAACTCAGAGAACTACATACTATTAAAATTCTCATTGTCCTCCTTAACATTGTCATCCATCTCATTTAAGTTAATTAGCAAAGAAATTGTTTTTCCAATTAAAAACAAAACTCAGAACAAAAGCAAATATAAAAGTAGCAAGGCAGAATCTGTCAGCTTAGCGCAAAAAAGATGACGTTAAATTCCCCTTTTCCCCTAGCCCCCCCCCTTTGTCAATGTCAATGTCCAATTAGAAGTTCTCAGATTGTTTAGGAAATGGATTGAAATTGTGTTCATGCCTTCTCCATCTTTGCATTCTTTTGGCTGACCTTGTGCTGAATTGGTGCTTTCAAAGCTGGCACAGTTTCATTCCCAATCCCCCACCCCCATTTTTGTCTATCCACATTCCAGTTTCTTTTCTCTCCCCCTCTACCCACATTGTTAATGTCAGGCTGGCAAGATGCAATGGGAAGCTAGAAGCAAAATGGCAACCATGACTGCTGCCCCTCCAAAAATGGCTAGGCCTACAAAATAAAACATAGGAAACACATTAGTTACAGTATAAATCACAAGGTCTCATTTAGGCTTATGCAGATATTTGTTATGAAACTGGCGGATTAAAAGTGGGAGCGGACATGGCTAGCCTAAACCCACTTAGCCTCTGAGGGAAGGGAATCCTTTCACAGAATAAGGTAACTTCCTCATATGGAATTTAGAATCTAGGATTTATTTAACCTCAAAATGTTCTTCCCTTTCTATCATAATTGGAGGTGGAGGTGGTTTTGTTTCAGGCCATAAGGGCAAACTAAACAGGCTTCATTAGACTAAAGTAGAAAACAGGATGAATGTACTTAAGTTGGTGATGGGGAAAGGCCCTACATATTTTGGACCTAGTTTTCTGCAGGGTTGTCAGGGCTGCAGGAACTTAGTGGAGCGGTAAACCTTATCTCATACTTTAAATTCTTTGGGTGGCCCTCTTCTTGTCTGGTTGTTTCTTATATGCTTCCCTTGCCTCATCTAATGTTTTGCGGACAATGAGCCAAGTATTCTACAGGGTCTTGATCCATTCAGCTAATGACATGTGCAGGGGTCTGTGCTGAGGCAGCTCTGGCATAGGAACAAGGTCCAAGCCTTTGGTCACCTGGAAAGGAGTGAAACCAGTGCTACTGTGCAATGAGTTATTATAGGCAACTTCCATGAAAAGCAAGAGTTTGGCCCAGGTATCTTGCTGGTAGTTCAGATAGCAACAGAGGTACTGCTTCAATACACCCTTAGCTCTTTCACAGCCTCCATTGGTCTGGGAGTGGCGGTGGAGGAGCTTAACCCTTGGGAGGTGCCCAACTTCTTTAGGAATTCCTGCCAGAAGCTAGAGGTAAATTGGACACCACGGGCTGAGATGATGCGTTCAGGTGCCTCATGCAATAGGTAGATGTGTTGAATGAACATCTTCACCAGGGTTTGAGCAGGTGGAATTTTGGAGCAGGCCACAAAGTGAGCTTGTTTGGAGAAAAGATCTGTGACAATCCCAAATCACTGTATTCCCAGTGCTATCCAGTAACTCTACAATAACTCTACACTGAGATCTCCTTCTAAGGGGCGGTTGGGCTGGCTACAGGTTGCAACAGAACCAAAGTCTTCCCTGGGCACCTTTCCAGTGATGTGTACACTGGGTAACTGTCCACATAATGTTCAATGTCCTTTTTCACATGTGGCCACCAAAATTGCCGCTTCACCTGATGGGGAATTTTCACAAAGCCAAAATGCCCCGCAGTTTTGGAATCATGACTTCGCTGAAGGATCTGGGTCTGTTGGCTCACAGGCACATATAGCCAGCTCCCTATCCAAGCCAATCTGTCCTGGGATGATAGGTCCTCCTTGTTTTGTTAGAACCAATCATCCTGCACCAGGCAGTTTTTAGCACCTACATTAGATCATCCGCAATTTGCTCTTTGGGGGCCTTCTGTTGCCGAGTGAGAGCTAGGGCCACTATTTGCTTGGATAGGATAATGAAAGATGACTACCTCCTCCTTTGCACAGTTGTTTTGGGGCATTCTGGGTATGGGATCCATCAGGAGGTTTTTGCCTCTGGTCAAGTACTGAAGCGTGAAATTAAATCAACAAGTATGGAGCCCAACGGACATGTTTGGGAGATAGCCTCCTGGGTGTTTTCAGCATTTCTACTGCCTCAAAAGGGACTTTGCCACCTTCAAGAAATTGCCTCTAGATGAGGAGTGTCCACAAACCTCACATGCCATCTCCTGTTGCCCAACATCTTTCTTCCTTGAAGAGCTTCCTTGAGATCTAGACACATGACTGTAAGTACCTTTTCAGGTACGTACAGGAGGAGGACCACCACCACCCCACTACCACATTACTGGCATCAGCCTGGATTATGAAAGGTTTATCCGGGTTGTGGTGTTTTAATACTGGTTAGTGCAAATAGGCACTTTAGCTTCTTGAAAGCAGGTTAGCACTCCATGGGCCACTAAAGAGGTTTGCTGGGCTTGTGCCTGGAGCCCTCCTTTGTCTTTAGCAGATTTATGATTGGCAATGCAATCTGGGCATTAAGCAGGATGAATTGCCTGTAAAAGTTTGTGAATCCAAGGAAGCTTTGCAGTTGCTTCCTCGTGCAGGGAGCCTCCCACTCCAGGAAAGCATGTACTTTTTCTCGATCTGTTTCTATGCCTTAATGGGAGATCAGATACCCAAAATAATCCAGCTTGGGTCTTATGAAACTTGCACATGGACAGTTTGGCATATAGCTGAGCCTTTTCAGTGTTTTTTGAGCACTGCTCACACTAACTTCATATATTCGTCCATAATTTTGCTGTAAATCTAGATATCATCCAAGTACATCAACATCCCCTTATAAAGATGCTTGTGCAAGACTTCATTTATTAATTGCATGAACACTGCAGGGGTTTCCTTGCAAGCCGAAAGGGAGCACCCAAAATGGGAAGTAACTTGTGGACAATTAAAAGGAGTTTTCCATTCATCTCTCTTTTTAATGTGCACTCTGCAGTAGGGTTCTCTTAAATCCAATTTTGTGAAAAAATTTCCTTTTACCAAGTGGGCCAACAGGTGCTTCATTAGTAGGGGAGGTACAGCCTCTCTAAACAAAATGCATTTAGCGCCCTTTAATCAATGCACAGTCTAAAAGAGCCATATCCTTCCCCTGGAATAACACAGGGACAGCTATTTGCAACTTTGCTGGTTTGATGAAGCCCCTGGCCAGATTTTTGTCCACAAATGCCCTGAATTTTTCCAACTCCCAAGGTGTCATTCAGCACAGTTTGGGCTTTGGTAGCTTAGCCTCTGGGATATTTCAGTCGCACAATCCGTTGGGTGGAAGCATGTCAGAGTCCTTTTTTACTGAACACATCATCTAAATCCCTATATTCCCTGGGGATCAACAAATTTGGTCCCTCCCTCACCTGGACAGTCGTTGGACTTTCTGCTTTTACTTTTCTAATTGCAGACTCGTGGTGGCTTTTCATTACTTTTACAAATACCTCTTGGCTGGAGAGTTTCTTTCATACTTACAGCCAATTACGCTCCCAGTCTATAGAGGGATTCCATTTTTTCAGCCAGGCAAGACCCAACATCATAGTTTCAGTCATCCCTGGTACCACAAAGAAACAGATGTTTTTTGTGTGGGTCCCTATCTTCAGCTCCACCTGTTCAGTGAGGAACGTGGCTGACACTCCCCCTGCTATTGTCTCATCCAACTGGGAAAAGGCTATAGGGGACTTCAGCTCTCTCAACCTCATCCCTAGCTTCCTCACCACACCAGGACTGATGAGGCATTGGATGCATCCATAGTCTAACAGAACCGTCAGGAGCCCCTTGTGTCTTGAAGAAGCCACTGTTATTTCTACTCTGGCCTTTACAGGGATGATGGTGCCATTTACCATTGGGTTGTCTTCTCCCTCACTATTGCTCTTGAGGGCAGCCAGTGGCTTCCAGGTCAGAGTTCCTTCTCCATTGCTGGAGGAAGGGGAGAACTCTACGACCCTCACTCCTTTTCAGCCTCCTCCTTTCAGCTTAGAGGGAGATTTCCCTTTCTTTGGTGGGCCCTAAGGTTTGGTGAGCCCTGAGGTCCTTGGCTGTCTCTCCCTATATGCTTGTGAAATTCGTCTAGGTCAATTTCCACTTCACTGACCAGCAGGTACCAATTGTGGATGGTTCATGGAGCCCCTCGAGACCGGCAAGTGTAGTATAGCTCCTTGTTCAAACCCACTCATAAATGGATTATCAGAAAGTGTTGGAGGTGCTCTCCTAGCTGGCTGGCTAGCCCGTGGAACTCCTGGATATACTGGTGGAGGGAAATCCCCCTGGCCCAGGGGTGGGGCCTGTGCTGGCATGGCAGCCATTTTCAGGGTGGCTGCAGGGATGGTGGCTGCTGAGACAGCTGGTATAGCCATCAGAGGGATCGCAGGCACAGTAGGCGCTGCGGGATGCGCAGCTGTAGAGCCGGTAGCATTGGGCAATTCCCTGTTGCTGGAGTGTTTGACATTTCCAGCACCTGCAATTTCTCTCTTAGCTGCTCCACTGTTGGGCTGGAAGGCATTTGGGGTTCTCCAGTCAGCATTGGGCTTTCCAGTGGTTTCTCATTACATTTATCCCTGCAGAAGGATCTTCTTCTTCTCCCAAATGTCCCAACTCTCCAGGACCATCGGCCGTGTGGTGTTTCTCCCGGTTGTTCTTCCAGTATGGTCGTTGGCACCCCAGAACACTCCCCTGCCACCTTTGGGCAGACTGTCTGGGCTCCCTGTGGGGTCCTTAGAGCTTCAGGCTCTGCCTTGTCCCAATCTTTTTCCTCTGCTATGGTTCCTTCTCTGGACAGACATTGTTTGTGTAACTATCTTGGTAAAGTTATTCTCTAGGTAGGTCCTTCCTGCAGATTTTGCCAGATGTGATCCATCTCACTTAAGTTAATTAGCAAAGAAAGATTTCTGGCTTATTGTTTTTCCAAGAATATACTTTACTGAGAACAAAAGCAAATACAGAAGTAGCAAGGCAGAATCTGTTGGCTTGGTGTGAAAAAGATACAATTAAGTTCTCCCTTTTCCCCTGGCCACTCCCTGTTATCAGTCAATGTCCAATTAGAAGTTTTCAGATTGTTTAGGAAATGACTCTATGTTCATGCCTTCTCTATCTCCGCATTCTTTTGGCTGACCTTGTGCTGGACTGGTGCAACTCACTTTCAGAGCTGGCACAGCTTCACTTCCAACCTTCCCTGTCCTTGTCCAGCCATGTTCCAATCTCTTCCCTCTTCCCCTTGGTAATGTCAGGCTGGCAAGATACGATGCAAAGCTAAAAGCCGAATGGCAGCCATGACAAACTGGATTTTTGAGGGGCTAAATTTCAGAACATATCTAATGGGCTAACTTTCAGAAAGTGTCCAAAATCCAGGATTCATGACTGGGGAGTTTATTTATTCTAACTCTTTGCTTGACATTAGATTCAACAACATTTGTCTGAAATTACCATGTAATAGCCATTTGAAAAGCTGCTCTGAAAAATAAGTCACCACTTCACCATGTGATAGCCAAATCTGGTCCTAGGTTCATGTCTTGGCTTGCATAGATTCCAATAAAAGAGATCAAGGTAGGAAGATCATTTTATTATGATTTATTCAGAATGTTCTGATAAAAAGTTTAGAATGTTCTGATAAAAAGGATTCCTCTTATTCAGAGGGAACCCTGAGACCCATCTTACATTCCCTTTTATAGTTAAGACATCAAAGGAAATTACAACAGAAAAGTTGATTGAACAGGACAAAAGCATCTTGCCCTTTGCATAGGAAATCACTTACATGAAGTTACAGTTGTTAACGTTACATGTTACATATTTGCATCCCATAATACAACACATGTTTATTTATATGAGCTCCAAAGAAATTAGGGGCATAAAATTTAAGATTTTAATGAGGAAAAAGTCATTAGGTTATTTGAAGTCCACCAAGACAGAAACCAGGTGCCATTTAACATGAACAAGCTTGTTAACTAATATGATCCTGGCCTGGAGAGCAAAGACAGTTTTATCTTGTAATTTAAGAAATTATCAATCAATCCATCCACTAACAGAATGAAGAACTTTCTATATTCCAGTCTGCAATGCTTTGATAAGCTATTAACACCAATTAAAAAGGAGTATAAAATCAAATAAAAATACAAGAAAAACTCATTCTATTTATTAAGTACAATAATACTATAAAGTCCATGTTGTGTAGCTGTAATATGGCAGCCTGTACTACTGGTTGAAAGTTTGTACAATCAAGAAGTACTTCTGATGCCTAGTAGTTTTAACCCATTCTGGTCCTCCTCTGGACTAAGTCTAAACCATTCAATGTTCTGCATTGGAAGCCATCACATACTTAAAGATTGCTATTATACCTCTGCTCAATTGTATTTTCTGTAGGCATACTAAGATTCTTTAAACATTCCTTATAGCAGAGGTCTCAACCCCGAGGCTGCAGCCCACTCCTGGGCCACAGCTTGCTCAAAACCAGGCCATGGGAGAGATGGGCAAGCACGTGTGCATGAAAGTCCACTCAGACGAGTAATGGGCAAGCATGCACATGAAGCTTCGCTCGCGCAAGTGTTGGGCAAGAGCGCAAAACTTCACTTGCATGAAGCGAAAGCACTTGGGTATGATTGGAGCTTTGCACATGAGCACAAGCACCCTCCATTCAGGCACCCTCCACTTGTGCGAGCATAGCTTCGTATGTGTGAATTAGTGTCTTCCGCTCATGCAAGTGGAACTTTGCATGTGAGTGCAAGTGCTTGCCACTCATGCACGTGCCTGCCACTGATGCAAGTGGAGCTCCATGCAAGTGGAGCTTCTCGCATGAGCACAACCACCCTCCACTCGCGCGCAAAGCTCCATTTGTGTGAGTGGAGGGCATGCACGCATGCCACTTGCACAAATAGAGCTGTGCACGTATGCCTGACACTCACATGCCCCCCCACGAAGCTGGGCTGGGCCACTAAGCAGGAAAGGTTAGTGATTGCTACTTTAGGACTGGATTTCTAAAACCTTCACAATTTTGAACTGATTTCTTTAAAAAAAACTTTTTCTTTTTAAATTAAAACAAAAAACCTGACATATTATGGCTTCTTATATCCATATACACATTCATATCCTTATCCATATATGTATATGTTTATATAGAATAGAACATTCTTTGTTGTCCAAGTGGACACACAAGGGATTTATCTCCAGTGCATAAGCTCTCAGTATACATATAAGCAACAAAATAATAAATCATAAGATATAATCAACAAATGATAGCCTTAAGATTCTACTACGTGGTTAAATATCCTTAGGCATAAGAGAGTTGTCATGGTTCCGATAGATGAAACCCATCAAAAAAGGCAAATTTCTTCCTTAAAGTACATTTATTCAGGATACAAAGTATCAGCAGTACCTAGTTGAAACCAAAAACTAAATTCCCTTCCCCCAAATACAAAGTAACATACAATTAACTGTCATAAATCACACTCCTCAATTAGCTTAAATCACTGGGCTTTCTCCTCAACTCCACAGTCCACCAAAACGTTATCAACTTGTCCTTGTATTCCCACATCAGAGTTATTATTGTGGCTAGCTGAGCTTACATTCCAATCCCCCCTCCTTTGCTGCACCTAATTTCTAAAGTAAGAAAAAGTATGTTAAAGGAATAGAGAAAATGGCTGCATTTTCATCAGTTGTCAGAGCAGGAACATCCTATGTTAGCAGCGTTGACAACAATGCTGTAGGAATTATGTATTTAGCAGAGTGATGCCATGGGGGAAACAAACTGTCTTTGTGTCTAGTTATTTTAGCATGCATTGGTCTATAGCAGCATCCTGAGGGGAGGAATTGAAACAGTTTATGTCTAGGATGCGGGGGGTCCATACATATTTTCTCAGCCTGCTTTCTGACCCATGCAATATACAAGTCCTCAGTAGAAGGCAGGCTGGTTGCAATTATTTTTTCTGCAGTCCTAATTATTATTATTATTATTATTTATTAAATTTATATACCGCCCTTCTCCCGGAGGACTCAGGGCGGTGAACAGGGCATATAAATAGAAATACAAAAGTTAAAAAGGATTAAATAATTTCCCAATTAAAACAATCACAATATAAATCCCATTAAAACCCTAACGTTCCCCCATCAGGCCAGGCCAGCTTGTTCGAATAAATGGGTCTTTAGCCCGCGCCGGAAGGAGCCAATATCCGGTGCCGTCCGGAGCTCAACCGGCAGTTGGTTCCATAAAGCCGGGGCACCCACAGAGAAGACCCTCCCCCTGGGGGCCACCAGCCGGCATTCTCTGACCAGAGGCACCCTGAGGAGGCCCTCTCTGTGGGAATGCACAGGGCAGAGGGAAGTCGACGCCGGCAGCAGGTGGTCCCCGAGGTATTCCGGACCCATGCCATGTAAGGACTTAAAAACCATCACCAAGACCTTGAACCTCACCCGGAAGACAACTGGTAACCAATGCAGCTCGCGGAGCAAAGGTGTAACATGGGAGTACCGGGAAACTCCCAAGACAACTCTCGCGGCCGCATTCTGTACCAGTTGGAGCCTCCGAGTGGTCTTCAAGGGAAGCCCCATGTAAAGAGCATTGCAGTAGTCCAGATGAGAGGTCACGAGCACATGAGTGACCGTACACAGGGCATCCCGGTCCAGATAGGGCCGCAACTGACGCACCAGGCAAACCTGAGCGAAAGCCCCCCTAGTCACGGCTACTATGTGATCTTCCAAAGTAAGCCGTGAATCTAGGAGGACTCCCAAGTTGCGAGCCCTATCCACGGGGGGTAAAAACTCACCCCCCATAGAAAGAGATGGAACATTTTGAATGTCCCGGGATGCCGGAATGTACAGCCACTCGGTCTTGTCAGGGTTGAGCTGAAGTCTGTTCCTCCCCATCGAGACCCAAACCGCCTCCAGGCAACAGGACATCACATCGAGGGCATCACTGGGGTGGTTTGGGGTCGAAATGAAAAGTTGGGTATCATCAGCGTATTGATGATACCCAACTCCAAAACCACGAATGATCTCACCCAGCGGTTTCATGTAGATGTTAAACAGGAGAGGCAAGAGGACCGATCCCTGAGGAACTCCACAAATGAGAGCCCTTGGGGTCGACCTCTGCCCTCCTGCCAACACCGACTGTGAGCGTCCCAGGAGATAGGAGGAGAACCACTGAAGAACTGTGCCTCCCACTTCCAATCCCCTGAGACGCCGCAGCAGGATACCATGGTCGATGGTATCGAAAGCCGCCGAGAGGTCTAATAGGACTAGGACAAAGGAATGTCCTCTGTCCCGAGCCCTCCAGAGATCATTCACCAGAGCGACCAATGCCGTCTCCGTGCTGTACCCGGGCCTGAAGCCCGATTGGGACGGGTCTAGATAATCCGCTTCATCCAGAACCAGAGGGAGCTGATGCGCCACCACACTCTCAACAACCTTCGCAAGAAAGCAAAGGTTGGAGACCGGACGAAAGTTGTTTAACACAGCTGGGTCCAAGGCAGGCTTCTTGAGGAGAGGTCTCACCACCGCCTCCTTCAAGACGGTGGGGAAATTACCCTCACTCAAAGAAGCAGATATAACTGCCTGGAACCAGCCTCGTGTCCTCTCCCTAGCTGCATAAGCCAGCCAAGAAGGGCACGGGTCCAATAAACATGTGGTGGAGCTCAACCTCCCCATAATCCTGTCCACTTCCTCAGGGGTCACAGAGTCAAACTCCTCCCAGATAACATTGACAAGACCGCCCATGTCCTGATCGTCGGACTCTGCCCAGCTGGAGTCCAAGCCGGTCCGAATCCGAGCGATTTTGTCCGACAGATGTTGACCAAACTCCTCGGCACGACCCTGCAAGGGATCCTCCCTCACCTCCTGATTAAGGAGGGAGCGAGTCACCCTAAACAGGGCGGCCGGGCGATTATCTGCAGACGCGATGAGGGAAGAGAAGTAATTACACCTCGCCGCCCTCATCGCTGCGAGATAAGACCTAATATAGGTTCTTAGTCGCAACCGGTCGGATTCGGATCGGCTGGACCTCCAACAGCTCTCTAGGCCCCGTTTCCGACGCTTCATCTCCCTGAGCTCCGCAGAGAACCATGGAGCTCGTTGGGATCTGCACCGGGTCAGGGGCCACAAGGGTACAACTCGGTCAAGTGCCTCAGTGGCTGCCCTTTCCCAGGCTTCCACTAAGGCATCCGCCGAGTTGTGAGCAACGGAGGCAGGTGGGGACCCCAGCGCTGCCTGGAACCTATCAGGGTCCATTAAGCGCCTGGGGCGGTACCATCTAGTTGGTTCCGCATCCCCACGGCGGGGGGTGGCAAGACGGAAGACCAGCCGCAGGAGGTAATGATCAGTCCATGACAGGGGCATAATAAATGGAGAGCCCCCACCAAGATCATCAAACCACCGTCCAGATAAGAAAACCAGGTCAAGGGTGTGGCCTCCCTCATGAGTTGGTTCAGAAATTACTTGCGTCAGGTCCATGGCCGTCATGGAAGCCATGAACTCCTGAGCTAACTCAGATGACCCTCCCAGGGATGGTAGATTGAAGTCACCCAAAACTATGAGTTTGGGGAACTCAATCACCAAACCAGAGAGGACATCGAGTAGCTCAGGCAGGGCTGCCGCTGTGCGACTAGGCGAAAAGTACACCAGCAGCAAGCCCAACTGCGCCCCCGGACCAAACCTCAAAAAGAGAGACTCATACCCGACTATCTGAGGAACGGTGGTCTCCCGCGGACATAAGGTCTCCCTAATAGCTACCGCCAATCCCCCGCCCCTACCTTGAGCCCAAGCCCGGTGTAGCACCCGGAAACCTGGTGGGCAGAGATCAACCAAAGGGACCCCACCCTCTGGACCCAACCAGGTCTCCGTGATGCAAGCCAGGTCCACATGCTCACCCTCAACCAAATCCCGCACAAGGGGAGCTTTATTAATCACGGACCTGGCATTCAGATACACCAGCCAGAGCTTAGGAGGCTGCACATCCTCGCTCCCGGGACCTCGGGGAAGAAACAGAGGGTCGGAGCGCCTCACTGCTTGTAAATAGTGGAGACGGCCCTCCCGGTGACGATACGGCCCTCTGTACATGCACCTGCTGCCATTCCCCAATGTCATGGGAATCGGTAGTCCCACGACCCGTTCCCGAGCCCCGGAGGTAACCACACCCTGCTCTCCCCCTACGCGATCAGACCCAGGCCTGGCCTGAACCACGGTTGAATGACCACCCCCCATAGCCAAACAGCCACCACCCACTCCCACCCCTCTCCCTAACCCCATAAAAAATTTCACTAAAAAGTTAACCAGGGGCCTCCTATTAAATTTATATTGAAGTCCCCTGCCCCTGCCCGGCCATCTCTAATTAGCTGTTGAAGTCTGTACTTGTCCGGTTTGGTTGCTGTAACTAACCAAACAGTTATAGAAATACAAATGATAAACTCAATAATTTCTCTGTGGAACTGTATCAGCAGTTGCTAGGGCAATCTGAGCTTTCTGAGTTGGCACAGGAAGAACCTTCTTTGTTATGCCTTTTTAATGATGGTTCTAATATGAGGTGTCCATTTCAAATCCTGGGAGATGCAGCCTCTGCCGCCCCCTTCTCTCAGCTGAGAGAATGGGGCAGTGGAGCGCTCCGCCGAGAGAATGGGGTGGCTTGCTGTTGGCGCGGTGCGGCGTGGCAGAGGCTGGATCCCCCGAAAGAAGTCTTCGCCGAGAAAATGGGCGCTGAGACGAGAGAATGAGGCGTTGGAGCGCTCCGCGAAGTATGGGGCGGTGGGCAACCTTCCACCGCCCCATACTTCGCGGAAGCTCCAACGCCTCATTCTCTCAGCTGAGAGAAGGGGGCGGCAGAGGCTGCATCCCCCGAAAGAAGTCTCCGCTGAGCGAGAGAATGAGGCGGTGGAGCGCTCCGCGAAGTATGGGGCGGTGGAAGCTTGCCCACCACCCCATACTTCGCGGAGCGCTCCAACGCCTCATTCTCTCATCTCAGCGCCCATTTTCTCGGCGAAGACTTCTTTCGGGGGATCCAGCCTCTGCCGCCCCCTTCTCTCAGCTGCCCAGCTGAGAGAAGGGGGTGACAGAGGCTGGATCCCCCGAAAGAAGTCTCCGCTGAGACGAGAGAATGAGGCGGTGGAGCGCTCCGCCAAGTATGGGGCAGGGGAGGCTTGCTGCCCATTCTTTCGGCGGAGACTTCTTTCGGGGGATCCAGCCTCTGGCACGCCGCACCGCGCCAACAGCAAGCCACCCCATTCTCTCGGCAGAGCGCTCCACTGCCCCATTCTCTCAGCGGCTTGCTGCCCCATTCTCTCGTCTCGGCAGAGCCAAGCTGAGAAAAGGGGGCAACAGAGGCTGGATCCCCCGAAAGACGTCTCTGCTGAGATGAGAGAACGGGGTGGCAAGCCGCCGAGAGAATGGGGCGGTGGAGTGCTCCGCCGAGAGAATGGGGTGGCTTGCTGTTTTCTCGGTGCAGCACGGCAGAGGCTGGATCTCCCGAAAGACGTCTCTGCTGAGATGAGAGAACGGGGTGGCAAGCTGCCGAGAGAATGGGGCGGTGGAGCGCTCCGCTGAGAGAATGGGGTGGTGGAGGCTTGCCGCCCATTCTCTCGGCAGAGACTTCTTTCGCGAGATCCAGCCTCTGCCGTGCTGCACCGAGAGAACAGCAAGCCGCCCCATTCTCTCGGTGGAGCACTCCACCGCCCCATTCTCTCGGCGGCTTGCCACCCCGTTCTCTCATCTCAGCAGAGACGTCTTTCGGGAGATCCAGCCTCCAGCTGCTGCATTTCCCAGCCTCGGCTTATACTTGAGTCAATAACTTTTTCCAGTTTTGGGGGGTAAAATTAGGGGTCTCGGCTTATACTCGAGTCGGCTTATACTCAAGTATATACGGCAGTTTAATATCCCTGTCTTTTCTATCTGGTTTGTTCTTTTTGAATTAGTTGCAGCTTTCCAGACTGCATGAATTTTATTTATTTATTTATTTATTTATTTATTTATTTATTTATTATTTATTTATTTATTTATTTATTTATTTTAATCCCATTTATATCCCGCCCTTCTCTGAAGACTCAGGGCGGCTTACAATCTAAGCACAAATCAATGTGCTTAGCAATAGCCTTCATTCTATGTATATGCCTGCTTATTAGGGCTTTTGCCCCCCCCCAGCGGCATTATTACAAAGTCAGCTTATTGCCCCAACAATCTGGGTCCTCATTTTACCTACCTCGGAAGGATGGAAGGCTGAGTCAACCTTGAGCCTGGTGGGACTCGAACTGCACTAATTGCAGGCAGCTGGTGTTCATGAATTTCAAGTCTCCCCCCCTGATCTATGTCTCAGTATTTCCATTGGAGATATCAATTTGCACTTAAGCGCATGAGTGCAAATTAAAGTAGCCCCATATGACACCACTGTGTCCAAAATACACCATTTCTAGACTATGAAACCGAGATAGGCAATTCATCATCTAGCTTCTGAGTTTATTATCTAGGAAATGAGCAGTCAGGCAATTGTGAAGAACAGTCTGTTTTTATTTTGAAAAGGATATAAATATTTAAAACATCAGGTATATTCAGTAATTCAGGAATGTTAAGGAATTTATTGTGCAGAGGTCTCCTTGTGCTACCAAAGAGTTGCACAGACAAGGAAGGGTACTGAGAGCAGTAAAAGTCACACACAGAAATACACTGAGTTCTAAAAGCAAAAAGTATTTTACTTTGAGGTGGTGTAAAAACAAAAATGCACAGTCAAAAAAATAAACAGTCCAAGTCATACACAATAGCAACAGTCCAAGGAGTAATCCAAACTACAAAGTCTTCTTACCGGTCCAGAGGTCAATACACAGTTCAGGTTTACAACAGTAGTAAACCAACAGCAGAGCAAAAACAGTAACAGTAGAAAGCAGTGAATTCAGAGAGAGAGAGAAGCTACGTTCCTAGCTTCCTCTTATGGCCATGAGAACACTTACACACCCATTGGCCAATTAACTTCTTAAAGCCATAGCATTATGGTTAATATATTTTCAACCCAACATTGTAGGCTAACACCATATGCCTAACATTCTCCCCTTTGGGTAGAATAATATATAACTCTTACAATCTTATGCACATTCTTTCACAATTAGCATTGTGTTTCACAGCACTTTGTACCTTCGTAAAATGGTCTGCAATATTTACATCAGTTGGACAATACTCTAACTGTATTAATTTATCTTTGACACATTGTCTGACATTTAAATAACGAAGATCAGTATGTTTAGATCTTGTTCTTACTGCAGCATTATTAGCCATCTTTATTGCAGCTTGATTGTCCTCATACACAATGAATGGATCATTTACATTTAAACCCATATCTAACAATAATTGTTTGTACACTAGCAGTTCTGTACATAACACTGATAGACATGAAAATTCAGCCTCCATTGTAGATAAGCTTATGTGTTTTTGTCTAATAGACTTCCATCCAATCAAAGAATCACCCAACATTATAGCCAACCCTGAGGTAGATTTACGAGTGTTTGAATCAGAGGCAAAACTCGCATCTGCATATGCAGTAAGGATTAACTCACGATTTGGCTCTAGATATAACGAGTAGTGAATAGTCTGCTTCAGATATCTTAATACTCGTTTAGCTGATTGCCAGTGTCTAACAGTTGGATTATTGTTGTACCTAGCTAATTGGTTTATACAGTAAGAAATATCAGGTCTAGTCCAATTACTCAGATACATAAGACTTCCTATCAAAGATTGGTACATAGTCTTATCAAATACAGGACTCTCAACATTAGTGTCCTTAAAATCCATAGCCATCGGAGTTTTTGCTGGTTTACACATTTCCATATTGTATCTCTTTAATAACTGAGATATCTTACTGGCTTGCGACACCTTAAAACCCCTATTCGTTTTCACAATATCTAACCCCAAATAGTGGCTTATTTTCCCAAGATTTCTAATTGTGAATTTATTTTGCAATCTTGAAATGATAGTTTGTGCTTCTAACTCAGTTTTTGTTATTATTGCAATATCATCTGTGAATAATAAAAGAAAAGATAATGCTCCGTTGTGTTCCCTTCTAAACAAACAAGGATCAGCATTACTGGCTACAAAACCTAATGCACTTAACTCATTAACTATACATTTGTTCCACTCATAGCCTGATTGTTTCAATCCATAGAGGCTTTTCTTTAATTCCCAACAATCATGGTCTCTATCACTGGTCAATCCTGGTGGTATTCTTAAATAAATAGTATGTTGCAATGGAGCATGTAGATATGCAGTTTCAACATCTACATGATTAACCATATATTGGTTTTTAGCCGCCCATACTAAAGCTGCTCTTAAAGTAGTTGCCCTTAGACTGGGTGCAAACACTTCGTCATAATCCTCAGTAGTTTGGGCAAAACCTTGTGCAACCAAACGTGCCTTATGGGTTACAGTCCCGTCTACACCCTTCTTTAACTTATATATCCATTTACAACCTATAGCTTGCTCACCAGGTGGCAGTTTAGCTTTCTGATAAACCTTAAGATTCTGCAAAGACTTCAACTCCCTGTTCATTGCAGCTTTCCATGATGCCTGTTCCTTTTCAGGATACATCCTGATCTCATCATAGTTAGATGGCTCTACACTAACTTGACATATTACACTTGCTTCATAGCGATCAGGTGGACGTCTGATATGCATTGAACGCCAGGGAATTACAGGGCTTTGAGTTTCTGACTCCTTTCCTTCCTCTGATTCCTCTTTTATCTCCCCTATCTCCTCTTCATCTTTTATATTTACAGGAGATGTATTATCATTACTAGTTACGTTATCAGAGGAGTCCTCAAACACTAGAGGATCAGTATTAACAGCTTCTTGCTCTAACCTATCCCAACCAACGTGCTCAAGGAATTTTGCACTAGAACTGTTATATACATTAGTTGTGCCTCGTTCCCAGAAACGATAGGATCTGTGATTAGCTTCGTAACCTACGAAGTATAATTGCCTAGCCCTATGTTGGCCTTTACTCCTGAGTTGTGCAGGAATGTGGACCCAAGCTGGGGTGCCAAACGTGTGCAGGTAATCAAGGTTTGGTCTTCTACCATGCCATATAGTATATGGTATTTTACCAGTAGAAGTATTAACAACTATATTCAGAACATGGTTTGCACATTTTGCTGCCTCCCCCCACAGTCTATCTGTTAAGCCAGAATCTTGTAACATGGTTCTCATCATGGCTTGTAACGTTTGCCCACGTCTCTCAACAAAAGCATTATGTTGAGGTCTATAAGGGGCTGAACGTTTATGCTCAATGCCAGCAGATTCTAGCATATCAACAAAACGCTTGTTTGTAAATTCAGTACCATTATCAGTAACTATGCACTGAACCTTTCTCTTTGTTTTTCTCTCCACGAACTTCAGCCAGTTTGCAAATTGTTGGAAAGTATCTGCCTTTGACTTAAGCAGATAACAAAAACCATATCTAGAGTAGTGGTCCAATATACTTAAAATATAACATGACCCTCCTAAACTTGGTTTCATGGGTCCAATTAAATCAGCAAACACAACTTCCAAAGGTACAGTTGTTTTGAAGCCGTTTATCCTGTTTGCAGGAGTTGCCTTGCTCTTTTCCTGATTACAGGCATTGCAATTCAAATACTTACTACATGGCTTCAGTTTAACTCCCTCTACTAATTCCACTGTTTTACGTAGTGAGTTAAAGTTTACATGCCCTAACCGCCTATGCAATAAATGTATACACTCATCATGTGGCTTCTTGTTCTCACATATTGAGTTAGCTTTAACTGTACAAACCTGGTTACTTGTGAGAATGAATAAACCATCTTTCAAATTAGCAGTTACACAGGTTCCATTCCTCTCAATAGTGCATTGCTCCCCTCTGAATGTTACCACAAACCCAACCTTAACCAATTCCCTTACAGATAACAGGTTGAATCTTAGTTTAGGTATATATAACATAGGTAACTGTTCATCAATGCATGGACAATAGGAATTACCTTCACCAGAGGCCTTCATCCTCCAACCATTGGCCAGTGAAACATATTGGTTGCTGTTTTTCATATTAACAAACCTCTCTTTCACTTTAGTAATGCATTGTGAAGCCCCACTATCAACAACCCACAATTCATTGTTTCTGGATGTTGGTTCACCAGAAATAGCCAAACCAATGCCCTTCTTAGCCTTCCCACTGCTATTCACATTCTGTTTTTTACCCTTTCTACAGAATTTGGCTATATGCCCTCTAGCCCCACAAGAATAACATTTCTTGCTCCTCTTGTGGCTGTGTCTCTCTCAGCTGGTCTCTGTCACGCCTCCTTCTGGACTCTTCCAGCAGTCTCCCAGTAATGTTAGTCAATGTCAGTTCCTCTCTGGTCAGGACTTCCAAAGAAGAAACATACTCATCATAACTCTCATCCAAAGATGACAGAATAATGTAGACCTGATGCAACTCTGAAAAAATCAGCTCCTTTTCATGAAGCTCTTGAAAAGTTGCCTTCATGTAATTTAAATGGGTCAGCATATCTCCATTCTTCTGCAAACGAGCCCTAAACAGCTTACGTGTAAGGTGTATATGTGCACCCACACTGTCACGAACATAAAGCCTTCGCAAAACGCCCCAACACCTAGCAGCAGATTCCTCACCACGAATATGGACAAGCTGCTGGTCATTCAGTGTTAGTCCAATAATGCAAAGAGCTTTCTCATTGCTACGTTTAAAGTTGTCTAACTTCTTTGCATCCTCTTCGTCATCTGGATCCCAAGCAGTAGTATCTGGTGGGTTATTTACAACAGCCCATAGTCCTTCCTTGCGCAAAAGCAAGCAGCATTTTGTGGACCAGGAAACATAGTTTGTCCCATCCAACCGGGTTATCCAGGAGATGCCTGACAACAGTTCCTGTGCCATTTTACACCAAATACAAACTCAGCTAGGAATACTGTGTGTACTTACTCTCAGTACAGGCCTGGGCCCATAACCAGTGTTAAGGAATTTATTGTGCAGAGGTCTCCTTGTGCTACCAAAGAGTTGCACAGACAAGGAAGGGTACTGAGAGCAGTAAAAGTCACACACAGAAATACACTGAGTTCTAAAAGCAAAAAGTATTTTACTTTGAGGTGGTGTAAAAACAAAAATGCACAGTCAAAAAAATAAACAGTCCAAGTCATACACAATAGCAACAGTCCAAGGAGTAATCCAAACTACAAAGTCTTCTTACCGGTCCAGAGGTCAATACACAGTTCAGGTTTACAACAGTAGTAAACCAACAGCAGAGCAAAAACAGTAACAGTAGAAAGCAGTGAATTCAGAGAGAGAGAGAAGCTACGTTCCTAGCTTCCTCTTATGGCCATGAGAACACTTACACACCCATTGGCCAATTAACTTCTTAAAGCCATAGCATTATGGTTAATATATTTTCAACCCAACATTGTAGGCTAACACCATATGCCTAACAAGGAAGAACAGAAACAGTGTCTTTTTTAAGACACAAGAAGAAAATAGAATGGTTCTAAACGTGGTCCTAGGCATAGACCGGTAAGACTTGCTATGTTCAGTAGAACCTAATTTCAGTAACTATACAAAAGATTATTAGCAAAATCTTTTTCATGATTATATCAACAATGAGTTGGACATAATTAAAAGTCTACAACTTCTTGCAGTCCTTATATTTTCCTTTATGTTTGGGACAAAAAGTCTTATGAACTATATGCTAAAGTATAAACATAAAATATTTCATTTTTATTTCATTTCATATATATTTGTACTCTTTTTAGAGATGTGTGCACTAAACTTTATACAAGCAGCTGGGGCAATACACAAAGCTGGCAAGAATTTGATCGTTTTTGTGAATATAATCCCATTGAAGTTTCCATGTTGACTTGCTTAGCAGATGTACGTGAACCTTGTCAGCTCGGCTGTAGAAATCTTACTTTCTGCACTAATTTTAATAACAGGTAAGAAAGCGTTTCTCAATATTTTTAAACAATATTGTTTTGAAATATATAAATATGTTGGAGAAAGTATGTTTGCTAATTCTGGATCTGGATGGCTTCATTCCCAGGCGAGAGATTTTTTTGCAGAAGGAATTTAAAACATTGTAAGACATTATGACAAGTGCCTCAATTTGAATGGCAATTATGTTGAAAAGTAATGTAATGTTGTAGTTTTCTAATGTGTATAATAAAAGTTCTGTATCTGCAAGTGTCTTGTCATTGATAACCAAACAGAGGTTTATTTCCAAATTGCCCTCGTACTTAAAAGAATGATAGTTGCATGGGTTAAGATCTTGTCAGTTACAGGAAGCAGCCAGGATATGATAATTAAGATCATAGAGCTCGTTGACTTGTAGTTAGTGCTTTAAATTAAATATCTTAATAAGATAGAATAACTTTTGTCTGAAATTGGATGGTTAAATAGTGTTTTTGTTAACTACAACATATATATATATATATATATATATATATATATATATATATATATATATATATATATATATATATATATATATATATATATATATTCCTATTTCTGTTTAAAGCCTAAGCATCCTAATGCCTAATAATAAGCAAAATCTAATCTGAATTAGCAATTAAACATTACAAAAATAAATCATTTATTTATTATCTTTAATATATATTTATGTAAGTGCTAATATAGATATTAGTAACCAACTATTACCCCTATAGTATAATTCCAAAGCAAAAATTATTCTGTCAAGGTAACTATTAAACACATGATGGGATGTGCACCTGGAGGAACAATACGAGAGAGTTTGGCAATATAGTGCTTTCCTAAAAAGAGACTCAGATCAAAAGATTGTATATTCCTAAGCTGCATGTGATAGAGGAGAAGAGTTTTAGAGTAGGGGAGTGTAAGCCAAAACAAACAATTGTTCCTGGCAAAGACAAACTGCCCCCCCATCCCAGCTTCTTCTTAAGTTAACCCACACCAAGTGTTCCTTGTGAGGGGCAGGGTGACCTTCTCCTAAGTAGCCTCACAGCCCTGCTTTTAGCTTGCCTCTGCTCTACTCTTTGTGCCCTTGGATCGAGTGGGGGAGGTAACTGTTCCTCATCAGTAGTGATCTACTGCTTATCAGCTCTACTACCTGTCTGCAGCTGATCCTCCCCTGTGTCTGTGAGGACAGGCAGCTCTCCATCCGGTTGATCAACACCCCCACTGCCTGAGGGGCCTGGGATAGCATCATCCTCAGCCCTTGGCCTCTCCAACTTTGCCAAGGGAGATGTACCATCCCCATCAGATGGTCCCAGTTCCATCTCCTTTTCCTTCAAACCAGGCTCCAGTGGGACCATTACACAAGACCTCTTTCTTGTAACTAAAAACCAAGTTAAAGCTATTCTAAAAGAATAGCCTACAGATAGCTCTTATTTCCATAAGAAAGGCTGAGCGCCAAAGAATTGAGGCCTTTGAACTATGGTGCTGGAGAAGACTCCTGCGAGTCCCTTGGACTGCAAGGCGATCAAACCGGTCAGTCCTAGAGGAGATCAATCCTGACTGCTCTTTAGAAGGCCAGATCCTGAAGCTAAAACTCAAATACTTTGGCCACCTAATGAGAAGGAAGGACTCACTGGAGAAGAGCCTAATGCTGGGAAAGATCGAGGGCAATAGAAGAAGGGGACGACAGAGAATGAGGTGGCTGGATGGAGTCACTGAAGCAGTAGGCGTGAGCTTAAATGGACTCCAGAAGATGGTAGAAGACAGGAAGGCCTGGAGGAATGTTGTCCATAGGGTCGCGATGGGTCGGACACGACTTCGCAGCTAACAACAACAAGCTCTTATTTAGCAATTGAAATTATGGCAGACCCTCCCATAATTGAAGGTCCCCTTATGACCCGGTCCTGATGTTACAGTTGCTGCAGTGCCTTTATGACTGACTGCAAGAATCCTACAGCACTCCCCTGCCATTCTTTTGCTCCCATCCCCCAAATGGTGTGATCCTAGAAGTGACAACTATTTTCTGAATGTGCCACATTGAATTGTGATTGTTTTGAAAATGGCATCTGCATCTGGGATCAGGCTGCACAGTCCAGCAACAAAAGTGACTTGCTTTGCTTTGCTAATTCAAGTTCTGCAACATTCTTTAATGTTCCAATGGAAGAATGCAGAGCTAACATTAGCAAAGCAAAGCAAGCCGCTTCATTGATAGACTGTGCTGTGTGATCCCAGAAATGGCCACCATTTTGCAAGTGACAACAATTCAGTGGCCACTTAGAAAATGGGGGCCACTTCTGGGCCTATGGCAGGTGGCCCAGTAACAGCAGCTTGCAGTTGAGCAGCATGATCCTGTAAGCATCCATGTGGAAAATGATGGCTGCTAATGGGATGGTGCCATGCAGCCCAGCAATGGAGAGGCTTCTTTCCTCTGCTAATGCAAGTTCTGTAGTGTTCCACAGAACTCTGGCACTGTCGAACACTGCAGAGCTCCTGATAGTGAAGCAAAGCAAGATGCTCCATTGCTAATCCTCATGGCACATTCCCAAAAGTGGGTGCCATTTTTCAAGCAGCCACAATTCAATGCTGATTTTCAGAAAATGGCAGTTGCTTCTGGGATCATGCTATGTGGCTAGCAAAAGAGCAGCCTGTCATCCTCCTCTATTGTAGCCTCCTGGGCTCCAGAGATCTTCAAAAGATAAGTATTTTATTTTTATTTATTTTAATTCCATTTATATCCCACCCTTCTCCGAAGACTCAGGGCGGCTTACAAGCTTAGCAGTAGCCTTCATTCTATGTATATGCCTGCTTGTTAGGGCTTTCACACACACCCCAAGTGGCATTATTACAAAGTCAGCTTAATTGCCCCCAACAATCTGGGTCCTCATTTTACCTACCTTGGAAGGATGGAAGGCTGAGTCAACCTTGAGCCTGGTGGGACTCGAACCTGCACTAATTGCAGGCAGCTGGTGTTACTTAAGGAGGCATTAGCCCACTGCTCCACCAAGTGAGGAAGAAGATGCAGGATTTGTGGTGGAGGATTTGTGGGAGGCCCAGAGCAGGCATATCCAGGCTTGTAGTAGGACTCCCAGGGCCTAATCCACTTTTGAGGCATTTGGTGCTCTGCTTAATGACTGACTTGGTCATTTACCACATTAGGGAGAACAGGATAGTTGTCATTAAATGAGGCCATCTCATTTAATGGCCATCACCACTTGGAACCATTATGGACAGGCTTTGTTATGGTTGTACACTGAGACTTAAACACTTGAGTCTCTGTTGTCTGCATCTCCTTCTATTCCCTACCATCCAGTCAGAGCTAAAGGAGCTTCTTGGATGAGAAGCAAAACATGTTCAAAGAGAAACAAGGCAGTCCAGTTGCCTCCTGAAAAACCACCTTTGGGACAACCATGACCTGAATGACTGAGAATCTCCATAGATATTGCCATAGTTATATACTATCCTGTATATGTAGAAAACACCCCAATAATAATGGGGAACTTTACCCTGACATCAACTGGGAGATAAACTCTGCATCAAGTGGGAGATTGAACAGGTTCCTGACCAACTTAGCTGACAACTTTGTCATTCAAAAGGTAGAGGAGGGAATTAAATGGATAGCTATATTGGACCTAACTCTTATTAACAGAGAAGAAGCAAAAGAGGAATTTGAAGGTGCAGGAACTTTGGGGGAGAGTGAACATATCATATTGGAATTCAATATACTGCAAACACAAACAATAGGACATAATCAAACCAATGTCTTACACTTTAAAAGAGTTGATTTTAACCAACTTAGAGAGAGTTTGGGAAGGATTCCATGGATGAAAATTTTAAAGGGGAAAACAAGAAGCTTGGGAAACTCTGAAAAATATAATTATAAAAACCTAGCTGACCTCAGTACCACTGAAAAAGAAAAACAAGAAATCCAAGAAGAAACCAGCATGGTTACACAAAGAACTCTCTGATGAATTGAGAGATAAAAATTAGAAGCATAAAAAAATGGAAACAGGGACACATAACTAATTCAAAATAACAACAAATAGCCCAAACTTGCAAAGATGAAGTTGGCAAAACTAAGGCCCAGACTGAATTAAGACTTGCAACAAATGTCAAAAATAATAAGGTTTCAACATATAAAAAACAAAACCAAAAATGTCAAGGAAACAATTGGTCTACTAATGAGATAAAATGGCAAGGAAGTAACAGGCAGTGGAGAAAAAAGAGAGCTGCTTAATTCATTCTTTGCATTTGTCTTCACATAAAGATAATACAGCCCATCCTACCAAAAACAGAACCGTAAAAGACAGACTAGGAATTGAAATTAAAATAGGCAAGAAAATAGTAAGAGAACATCTGTCCACTCTAGATGAGTTCAAATCACTGGGCCTGAGGAATTACATCCCAGGAGTTCTGAAGGAGCTGGCAGATGTGACCCCAGAATCATTGAACCTTGTCTTTCAATGATCCTGAGCACCTGGGAACTACCAGATGACTGAAAAAGAGCTAATGTGGTTCCCATCTTCCAAAAAAACCCCATCACACACACATCTGGGAAACTATTGACTAATCAGTCTGACATCAGTATCGGAATATACTAGAAAAGATAATCAAGCAACAGATATGTGAACACCTAGAAGCAAACAAAGCTATAAACAGAAGCTAACACAAATTTGTCAAAAACAGATCATTCCAAAACAATTTTATTTCATTCTTTGACAAAGCGACTAAATTAGTGGACCAGTGAAGTGCAATGGACATGGTGTACTCGAATTTCAGTAAGGCATTTGAAAAAGGTGATAACCTATTTTTTGGTAAGCCAAAAAATGCAGAATAGAGCAGGGCTTTTCAAGCTTTTCATCCATTGTACCACTTTTAGGATATGGCAACATCCAAGTACCACCAGTCACCTTTTTTTGATGATCAAAAAAAGGAAAAAAGTGATGAAGTACAGGTAGTCCTTGACTTACAACAGTTCGCTTAGTGACTGTTTGAAGTTACAATGGCACTGAAAAAAGTGCCTCCCAAGCCACAGTCGAGCAATACACCTGCCTGCCCACCCGGTGGTGCTTTTCCTCCTGTCCAAGGTTTTCATTGTTGTGAGCATTTCTGTTGAGGATTGGCAGCAGGGGTGAGGTGGGGTGTTTGGGTTTTATTCCCTCCCCCTCTGCTGGGTGGTTTGCAAACTTCTACCGCCAATTCATCCCTTCGTTTGCCCAAATAGCCCTGCCCCTCAAAAACATGTTGAAAACAGCCCCCCCCCAGTGAAACCCAGCCAGCCCCTGAAGTGCACAATGGAATGTCAAGCGGCATTCAAGAGGCTAAAGAGATTTTTTTCTGCCGAACCCGTACTGAGACACCCAGACCCTGATAAACCTTTCATAATACAGGCAGACGCAAGCAATGCGGTGATGGGAGCTGTATTATTACAGGAAATGATGATGGGGCACTGCAACCGTGTGCATATACGTCCAGGAAACTCACGGAGACAGAACAACATTGGGCTGTGTGGGAAAAGGAGGCATACGCTGTGAGGTGGTCATTGCTTACATGGCGTCATTTCTTTGAAGGAAATAAAATCCCCTTCCAGGTCTGGACAGACCACAAACATTTGGAAGCACTAAAAACACCCAGTAAACTCACTCCTAACCAAGCCCACTAGTCTCAGCACTTTCACCGATTCTGTTTCACACTTAAACACTTACCAGAGGGAAAGAATTTCCTTGCAGATGCACTGTCTCATATGCCCCAATATAACAGCATACGAGCCACTGACTCTAAACCACTTATGCCTGAACAACAACTGGCAGTGCCAGTAACCATCAGTCCCCAAGCTAAAATGAAGCCACAGTTGGATAGGCAATCTGGAATCGAATTCTGAAAGTCTTTGGAAACAGATGAATGGTTCCAGAAAAATAAACGTGTGCACAATCAAAGACAGACTACCCTGGGTGGGAGAGAAGTTATATATACCTGCCACCCAAAGGATCAATTTCATGCAGTTGTGCCATGATACAAAATCAGCAAAACATTTTGGGTTTGTAAAAACTACATTTAACTAAAAGGCAGTTTTGGTGGCCATCCATGAAAAAGGGCATAGAAAGTTATGTGGCCAGCTGCCAAACATGGACAATGGCTAAGAGGCTGCAGGGGAAGTCGCCCAGACTGTTACAACCAGTGGTGAACCCCTCAGCCCCCTGGAAAGAAAAAGCCATGGATTTTATAGTGGAATTACCAGAAAGCAACGGGAACACTGTCATCTGGGGGGCTACAGATTTGTTTTCCAAACAGGTACACTTTATCTTGTGACAAAAGATTCCCACCGCAAAAACCTTAGCGAAACTATTTGTGCAGCATATTTACAGGCTGCATGGAGCACCCCAACGCATCATATCTGATAGGGGAATGCAATTTACATCAAAATTCATTTTGGAAGGAATTTTTATTCCTCTTAGGAACTACTCAGGGACTGTCATCTAGTCATCATCCTCAGGCAGATGGCCAATCGGAATGCGGGAACTCAGTACTTGAGCAATACTTAAGATGCTTTATTAATTTCCAGCAAACAAATTGGATGGACCTACTCCCCTTCACAGAAGTTGCTTACAATAATGCAGTCCACTCCAGCACAGGCTACACTCCTTTTCAAATAGCCACTGGTCAAAGTTTCAACCCTATGCCGGAACTAATCCCAAATGAACTGGAAATCCCATCGCTGAAAGAATGGATTGCACAATTGCAAAACACTTGGCCAATTGTTAGGAAAGTTTTAGACGAAGCCAGGCAAGCATACAAAGCACAGGCAGACAAAAAGAGTCAAACCCACACCATTCAGAGTAGGAGAAATGGTATATTTATCTACAAAATACCTGAAATCCCTACAGCCCTGTAAAAAACTTGGACCAAAATATATAGGACCTTTTCCAATTAAAAGAATCATAAGCCCAGTAACAGTAGAATTAAAACTACCCAAAAATCTTAGGCAAATACACCCAATCTTTCACTGCAGTTTGCTGAAAAGGTTACAACAGTCACCCTTACAGTCAAAACCCCACCACCACCACCACTTCCTCTTATGGTTGAAGGAGAACAACATTTCGAAGTAAAAGAAATCCTAGATTCTAGAAAGTACCGTGGAACAATTCAATACCCAGTAGCTTGGAAACACCTTCCCTCTTCAGAAAATGAGTGGGTCCATAAACATCACATCAGAGCACCTAAGTTTCTAAAGAGGTTTCATCCGAACAAATCAGGCTAACATCTATATTTTTGTTTTCTCTACAGGTGGATCTCTCCTATTTTTAAAGGGGGCAGGATGTCAGAATCCATTTATATTTCATTTCTAACTATCTTCTCTGAGATAAACCCAAATTTCATCTTCTGGATTCTGCCATTCCCAAGGGAGAGAAGGAACAGGCATGGGGCTTTATGGCTTTCACTTCCTCCCTTAAATGTAACCTTTGTTTATTCCGCCTGCCTGCTATCCATCACAATTTAACCAATTGCTTTCTTACTATGCATTTCCTCTCAACTTACGGGCAACTAGGAAAGGGGGTGGGAAAGGGAGAAATGCAACCCTCCAGCATCTGGTTTGTTTCTCCGAATGAAGTGTGAGGAGGGTGGAAATGGTCCTGCTGCAAACGGACTGTTATCTCTCCTTTCCCACAATGGACTTACCACCTGGAGCTTGGCTGATCCGGAACTGACCAAATGAACTGTGGGGTGGGCTTTGCTTGGGGACAGTTTAAAAATATCGATCTGTGAGGGAATTCCTCAGAACCTGTCTATTATGCCTGCTTCTTCCTATTTCTTAGTAAAACTTCCTGGTTGGAAAATCTTGTCTCCAAGAGTCCTGCTTTCTTAAGATCTGGGCTGAGGTGGCTTCTGACAGTATCTTCATAGTTAAAGATAATTCATTGTCTCTAATATAAGATATTAAAATCTGATTCTTATATGCAATAGTTTTGATTCTGGGGTTGTGTTACTAAAATCTTATTCCCAAGTTGTATTATTAAAATTTTTAATTACATTTATTATTCCAAAATATATTTGTAAATATTTCTACTTGATTATCCTCAGCTATTAATTTATTCTCTATTTTAATATCTATAATGTAATACCATCTATAACAGGCATGTTAAACTGCGGCCCGCAGGCCGGATGCATCATGCCGAAACTGCGCTCACCCCATTGCCGGCAATGGGGGAAAAGTCGCAATACGTTGTGCGACGTCACGTGACATGGCGAGTTTGACATGTCTGATTTATAATTCAGTTCTATGAAGTTCCAATCTAAGAATCTTTAAATGTTGATTGTATCACAATTATATAATTGTACTTCTGTAATTGTATGCATTTATTTAGATGAGTTTCCAGAAATATACATTTATGATCCTAATGAAATTCTTTGTGTATTTAGCTTCTCTTTCTGATTTTTAAAAATAAAATATTCAAAATAACTTAACTCTAGGTAATGCTTTCATTTCCTGCTTTAACGTATGTTCTTTCTGAAATTCTTTTCAAAGTCTAGCTTTTTTTATACATTTTTAATGCAGTTCTATTATTGAAATCAAATAATTTGGCTCAATATTTTAAATTTAGCATTTGATTGCAAAAAATCTTTTTATTATGTAAAGCATAAAATCACTTTTGGGAAACTTGAAAGAGCAGATTAGGAATAGATGTAAATATATTTATATAAATATATACAGAAAATCTATCTATTTGGTTGCTAGAAGTTGAAAAATGACATGATGGTACATAATTAATAATATACATCAGTCCATTTTCTTTATTTTAGGCAAAATCCAGCTTTTTATCTAAGAATGTACCCTATTATTTTTATTATCTTTATCTAAAGATCATGACATTATTGTTGACTTCTGTTTGTATGACATTTTCCTTGAAGGCCTACTGAACTCTTCAGGAGCTGCAATGCCCAGTCAGATCAAGGAGCTATGAATGATATGAAACTCTGGGAAAAAGGAAGCATTAAGATGCCTTTTATAAATATCCCTGTACTTGATATTAAAAAATGTCAACCAGAAATGTGGAAGGCAGTTGCTTGTTCACTGCAAATTAAACCTTGTCATAGTAAATCTAGAGGAAGTATTATTTGCAAGTAAGTAGATTTTTAGCATTTAATAGCTTCTTTCAGAGCTTTTCATTAATGTTAAGACTAGATAACAAAAGGGGTTCCATGTACTTCCATACTTTCAGTTGAAAACTGTAGAGGCAAGTATGCTAATACGTCATATCTTGTAAGAACCCTGTACTCATCATCAGGCTAATGTAAGGGCAGCTGTCCTTCAGAATTTTTAGCTGATTGTTTAGAGATCTTGAGAGTGTTGGAGAAAACCACTGTGTGCTTGTTCTTGATTCTCTGTCAAAGCAAGAACAACATTCTCATTTTTTCTTTAAATATTTAGATGATTGCACAAAGAGGGTTAATTTTCAGTTGAATGTGCATATAGAATAAGGAAAATTAAACAACAGTAGTATTTAAAAATTGTAATTTCAGTAACAAAATGAAGAAAGTAGAAAGCAAAGCTGAGATTAGAACTAATTAGTGCATTTCCAACAAATAAAGCTTCAGCATTTTGTTCTAAAACTGATCCAAAATTATTCTTAATTATTAAAGCATATTTTATTTATATTTAAATAAAAAATATAAATTAATTTGTAATTTGTTTGCAAATATAGAATGGAGAGTTGAGCAAGTAGAAGAAAGCACAAAAGCAACAATGTGATATGTTTGGAAATTCAAACAACAATTGGTTTCAAGTGTTTGTGCAAATCAGGGTTATCAAACCAAGTTCAGGTTTGACTTTCAGATAAGATGGCTACAAAATTCCTTTTTTACAGATTTTTTAGTAAACTGTATAAACCTAATATATTATGCAATTGAATAGGGTCTAGTCAGGTTCTGCTGTGCAGATCCAAAACCTATGAAATTGTGGAGAAGAATAAGCCTGCAGACAGTCAAATAATGTTCTGTGCAATGTACATAAAATACTTCGGCTGAACTTCTGGTCTGCCTACTGGTGAATTACTCTGAGCATAATTTTTGGACAAATTCAAGAATTGTAAAGGACTCATAGTCTGAGAGTTCATCCCAGATGTTTTTAATTGGAAAAATATCAGTACAATAAGAACTGGCAGAAATTCTATATATTTGTATTTAGAATGAAGTTATTGGATCCCCCTGCCTCTATAATTTTTGCCATGAGGCAAGATGGGGGGCAAATAAATCTAATAAGTAAATAAAATAATTTTAATGGAAATCCCACATGCAATGTGATAATACATAGTTTACTGCTTATGTAAAAGTTCAAGATTTATGCTATATGGTAATTTATTGTAGAATAAATAATTTAAGCTGCTAAATTCATTAGCAGGGTTTTGGGTTTTTTGGCAAACATACATATTATATAGGTCAAATCTCCAGAAGGAGGTGATTTGGAACACATAGAAAGGCCTACAATAGAATAGAATGAACCTTTATTATCAAAGTACAACCATGTATACATTGAGATTAGCTGACCCTCCCTTCGTGCTCCCACCCCCCAACTCACAGTGACAAAAAACCCTCCATCTTATTACACCATGTGAACTAATTGCACCACACACCGGCCTCGCAAGTCAATTCTGCATAAAGTTTATGAAAATTATTTCCTGTTCAAAAGCCTAACAGCCCACGGATAAAAGCTGTTTTTCAGCCTGTTGGTGCGGCTGGCTATACTCCTATATCTCCTACCCGATGGTAGGAGAGTAAAGAGATACCGTCCAGGGTGTGAGTCATCCCTGAGAATTTTCCTCACTCTTTCAAGGCAGCGAGCCCTGGCAATGTCATCCAGTGGTGTCAGGGAACAGCCCACAATGTCTTGTGATGTGCTCACCACCCTCTGTAATACTTTCCTATCCGTGGCTGTCAGACCAGCATACCAAACCACAATACCATACGAGAGGACGCTCTCTATAGTAGACCAGTAAAAGAGGGTCATTAGCCGTTGTTCTACTCTGTTCTTCCGCAAGACCCTGAGAAAGTGAAGCCTTTCTAGCCACCTGGGTTGTGTTAACTTTCCAAGTCAGATCTTCGCAGAGGTAGACTACCAGAAATTTATTTTTATTTTTTTAAATTCCATTTATATCCCGCCCTTCTCCGAAGACTCAGGGCGGCTTACAAGCTTAGCAGTAGCCTTCATTCTATGTATATGCCTGCTTATTAGGGCTTTCACACACACCCCAAGCGGCATTATTACAAAGTCAGCTTAATTGCCCCCAACAATCTGGGTCCTCATTTTACCTACCTCGGGAGGATGGAAGGCTGAGTCAACCTTGAGCCTGGTGGGATGCGAACCTGCACTAATTGCAGGCAGCTGGTGTTACTTAAGGAGGCATTAGCCCACTGCTCCACCAAGGCTCTGTAATTTAAAGGAGGAAACTCTCTCCACACAGTCCTCCCCGATGTAAAGTGGGGCAGGTTCCTCCTTTTTTCTCCGGAAGTCTAGCACCATCTCTTTCGTCTTGCCGATGTTCAGGTGCAAGTTGTTGTTACTATACCATATGGATAGTTTTTGTACCTCCGCCCTGTATGCTGTCTCATCCCCACCTGTAATAAGACCCACCACAGTCGTATCATCTGCGAACTTAATTATCGTAGTGGATGGGTCAGATGATACAAATTTGTTTTCTAATATTTAATTAGTTGTGTCTTTTTTCAGACTTGTGTGGCAGCTATGGAAGGATTTTAAAAAATTACGTGGTTCCATACATTCCAAAACACCTCTTTCATGTGCTTTATAGAGACCTAATGTTACATATGTAAGAATATACAGTATGTATAACACTTAGGTTCATTGATATTTGTTTTTAAAATTGTATATTCTTTTTATATGTGCACCTGTGTGCTTTTCTTTTTAGTTTGAAATATTGTGCCATATATAATGTGCAAACATTTTGTTTTCTTGAAGGTCAGATTGTGTAGAAATTCTCAAAAAATGTGGAGACTTAAGCAAATTTCCTGAGGGACATATGGCTGAAAGCATCTGTGAACTTTTATCTCCAGCTGATGATTTGGAGACTTGCATACCGTTAGATACCTACCTTCGTAAGTACTGAAGAACAGGCCCAATGAAACATTTAGAATTCAAAGCAGTTTACAGTTTTCTAGGCTTAACCAAAAAACCAATGGGATCAAAAGCCTAGGATAATTACAATTTATAATTATTTTATTGTCATTCAGTTTAATTACCTTTATAATAGTGCCATTTTGTGATTCCAATATTGCTGGTTCTTCACAATGGTCACATACAGAGTTCTTTTTAGCCTATGCAGAGCTCTGTTCTAAAATCTTAAAAGTGGTATTTTAATTGGCAGTCTTTCACCTTGTATGTATTGTACTTCCTTTTAAGTATAGTCACCATAATTTGTTCCTATTTCTTTGTTACAGTGATACTATGATTGGTTCATTTTTCTTGAGCTTTTTAATGTTCCTTCTGTGTTTAGATTTTCTAGGCTATTATATTATTTTTTTTATTTGACAGACTCTTCCAAAATTTCTGCCCCAAATTTTGATTTCCCAAGCATCCAGCACACCATTATTCCAACCTATTTTATCTTCTGCCTCTTACATTTTATAGCATCCATTAGAACAGTAACTTATTCATCTTCAGATAGGATAAATCCAGACTTCACTCCTGCAAAGAATTTCTGATTCTTCGGAATGTAACTGACATTATGATACAAGATTTGGCTCAGAATTCATCCATAAATGTCATCCTCCCCTTCTGTTACAGTGATTATTTCTGTCTGCTATTTTTCAAGTGCACAGCAATAGGGTCAAATTTATAGTGCTCCTTGGAAGTGTAAGTTGTCACCTTTTAACAGGTTATAGATATACAAAAACACAGTTGGAAGGGATCTTGGAGGTCTTTTGGTCAAACCCCTGCCCAAGCAGGAGATCTTATACCCTGTACCAGAGAGGGGGAATGATGGCACTTTTATGACTTGTGGGTTTCAACTGCCAGAATTCCTGAGCCAGCCATACTGTCCAGTGATAAAGTACAAGTAGTCCTTGACTTACAACAGTTCATTTAGTGACCATTCAAAGTTACTGTAAGGTCCTGCCTCAGCTATCTTTTCAGGAAAGCATGACTCTTGAAACAAGCATTATTTCAAAAGGAACTTTTACTGAGGGAAAGTGATTGCAAAGAAGCCAGGTGGGATCTGAAGTTCCCATGTGAATCGTTAAGCTAATTTCCCCTTTATTTATTTATTTATTTATTATTTAGATTTATATACCACCCTTTCCCGAAGGACTCAGGGCGGTTTACAGGGCATTTAAAAAACAGTCAATACAAACGTTAAAACAAATTAAAAGAGATTAAATAGAACCCTGAGAAAATTAAAACCCAGTTAAAATTAAAATTAAAAATATTCTCAGCCTGGGCCAGAGAGCTCGAAGAGCCGGGTCTTCAGGTCCTGGCGGAATGAACGGAGGTTGGGGGCAGTCCTAAGCTCCGCAGGCAGCTGGTTCCACAGGGCAGGTGCACCCACTGAGAAGGCCCTACCCCTGGGTGTTACCCACCGGCAGTCTTTAACCGGCGGCACCCTGAGGAGACCCTCCCTGTGGGAGCGCACTGGACGAAGGGAACTTGATGCTGGCAGCAGGTGTTCCCTCAAATATCCCGGACCCTCGCCATTTAGGGCTTTATAGGTCATCACCAGCACCTTGAATCTCACCCGAAGGGCAACTGGAAGCCAATGCAGCTCGTGGAGTAGAGGTGTTACATGGGAGTGTCGGGAGACCCCCATCACGACTCGCGCGGCCGCATTCTGCACCAGTTGAAGCCTCCGGGTGGTCCTCAAGGGCAGCCCCATGTAGAGAGCGTTGCAGTAGTCTAAACGGGAGGTCACGAGCGCATGAGTGACTGTGCGTAGGGCATCTCGGTCCAGGTAGGGTCGCAACTGGCGCACCAGGCGAACCTGGGCAAAAGCCCCCCTGGTCACAGCTCCTATATGGTCTTCAAAAGTGAGCTGCGAATCCAGGAGGACGCCCAAGTTGCGAGCCCTATCAATGGGGGGTAACACCTCACCCCCCATCGTTAGAGATGGAATAGTCTGATTGACCCGAGATGCCGGTATGCACAGCCACTCAGTCTTGGCAGGATTGAGACGAAGCCTGTTTCTCCCCATCCAGACCCAGACCGCTTCCAGGCAATGTTCAAACCCTACCCCAATACCCCAGGCCCAGTCCATCAGGAGCCAATCCGCTGGCATGAAGGCAATGGTGGGATTCAGCTGATTCGCACCACTTTGGTAGAACCGGTAGCTAATTTTTTGTTGCCTAGGCCCAGAATGGATTTCTGGAAGCAGCATCCACACAGACAACTGGTTGTTCACATATTTGAATCCCACCACTGCATGAACGTGTTATGAGAACCCTGGGTAATAACGTCATCTTCTTGGCGTTGTAGCCTGGGTAACAGGCTGAAATTGGCCAGAAAGGATGGCCCATTCCTTTCTTCCTATTTCCCATACAGATACATCAAAACAAAAGCAACAAATTCTGAAATCCCCAAATAACAGTTCCCCTCCTCATTATGGCAGCATCCCGAAAGGGACCTGACATGCTGCCCCCCTAAAAGAAGGAGAGTTGTACCTGGAGGAGACAAAATAATAAACAGGGAATAAGAAAACAAAGATTAGAATCATTTTGGTTTATCCAGGTACTGATCATGGAAGTGTTTAAACAGTCTAGGGGCTTTTTTTAAAAAAAAAAAAGTTTTATTATTTTTTTTAACAGAGTTCAATAATAATTATTCAACAAAAAGGTGTTGTCTGAGTATCTTATTCACTAATACAAATTAAATTCCTAATCCCTAAATCTTTTCTCTAACCATTTGTAAAATAGGTCCCAAATTTGAAAATATTCTGTTTCTTCTTTTTCTTTCAATCTTAAAGTAAGTCTGCATTTCCGCACAGTCTTAATATTTCTTTGATTATTTCTTCTAGTGGTATTTCTTTGTTCTTCCAATATTGTGCAAATATAATTCTTGCCATGGTTATCACATGTAGAATCAAATATGTACTTTGCTTATCAAATTTTTCTGGCATTATACCTAGTAAAAAAAATTGCAGGTTTATACTCTGTGTTTTTCCAACATTTTTTCTAACTAAGTGTGGATTATTGTCCAATATCTCCTAGCTTTAACACATGTTCACCACATATGATAATAAGAACCTGGTTTGGGTTTACATTTCCAACATTTCTCTGACATATTTTTAAACATTTTTGCTAATCTTGTTGGTGGCAAGTGCCATCTATAAAACATTTTGTATAGGTTTTCTTTATAGGAGGCTGACATTGTCAATTTATAGTTTCTTTCCCACAAACTTTGCCACTTCTCTAAATCTATATTATATCCAAAATTTTTGCCCATATTTTCATTGTTTCTTTTACCTGTTTGTCTTCCATTTTCAGATTTAATTAACTTTTTGTTGGAAATTAGTAATGTCTGGTCAAACATAGTCTGCTCTTTGTAAAATCCATACTGTTTAATGTCTTTATCATATCTCACTTGCATTTGTAAATATTTCCCTCTTTATCTTTGGGTATGTTCTGGAATCTCAAATAATGTACCGCCTTCTCCATTTCCAAAGCACCAACCGTACCTTCTAGGTTTTGTTCTAATCTTTAATTCTCTGTCATTAGTGCTTCAATTCCCCCCCCCAGTATCTTCTGATTGATCTTCCACCTTCTGAATTCTTTGTTCATTTTAAGGATCATTTGTGGTAAACCTCAAATTCTGTCTTTATGTCAAGCATTTGTTCGTTTAGCTTATCAAGATTGCTTTTTGTTTCTTGATCGTTCTTCTGCATCATTTCTTGCATTAGTTGTAAAGTCGCATGCATCTCTTTTTGGAGCTTGTTTGCCTTCTCTCGTTGTAACATTGCTTCAATAGATTTCTGACTTGCTGGACTAGATGTTCCAGAAGAGGTTGCAGAGGCAGGTTTTTTTGTAAATTTAGTAAGGTTTGGTGTACTCATTGTTCGATCAGGCAAATTTTGTAAATCCACAGGGAGAAGAGAAAGAAAAAAAAAGCCAACTGCTTTAGGCTAAAATCCAACTTTAAAAGGGAGCCAACTATTTTAGGCTATAATCCAAGTTTAAAAGGGAGCCAACTGCTTTACGCTATAACCCACAGAGAGAAGAGAAAGGGAAAAAAAAGCCAACTGCTTTAGGCTGTAATCCAACTTTAAAAAGAGCCAACTGTTTTAGGCTAAAATCCAACTTTAAAAGGGAGCCAACTATTTTAGGCTATATTCCAAGTTTAACAGGGAGCCAACTGCTTTACGCTATAACCCACAGGGAGAAGAGAAAGGGGAAAAAAAGCCAACTGCTTTAGGCTATAATCCAAATTTAAAAAGAAGCCAACTGCTTTAGGCTGTAATCCAGGTTTAAAAGGGAGCCAACTGCTTTATGCTAATCCAAGTTTTTTTTTTAAAAAAATAAAAATAAAAAAGCCAACTACTTTAAGCTATAATCCAGCAAAATAAAAAACACCAACTGCATAGGTCTAATCCAAATATTTCTGTCAGTTTGAAGATATTAGAGAAAAAAAGAGAAAAAAAGAAAAGAAAAAAATCCCTGTCTGTAAATAGTTTCTATAATAGTTATGTCTAAAGTTGAAAGATGTAGTTAAAAAAGTGTTTTTTTTCTTTTGTAGAAACACTGGATTTTCTTTGTTTAGCACAGGTATTGTTTCAAGGTCATCACTTCTGATTTTTTCTGTATTATTGTAGTATCTTCCTTCACCACTAGATGTCCTCATTAGTTATAGTGTCTCTATTCAGTAGTAAAACTTTTATTTAAAATACTCTTTCACAACAAAGTAAAAAAATCTTCCCAAATCAAAAGAATTAGCCAACAACAGATTATCATTTTTTTCTTTTCAATCAATCTCGAATGTTTTCTGCATATTTTTTGTATTCCTTAATTTTGTTCCCCCATTCCAGACTTCTTGCTGCTCTTAACTGTCTTCTTCCCAAGTCTTCCTGGGTTGTTTTACTTTCAAAAGTTATCCAATTCAGGGAATTATATTTTAAAAGTCCATAGGGAAGAGAAATAAACATGAATCTCACCCAGATCAAACATGTTGTTGGCAGTCAGCTGTTTGGCAGCGCTGCTGCGGCTCTTCCCTTCTTCTTGGGCTGTCTGCATAGTTGCCGGCAGCTTTTCTCCCGCCTATTTGAAGAGTTTCTTTGGTCTGTTTGGGCCAACTGCCGTTGGCTCCGAACTCCCAAGATTTCCCTTCCTCCTCCTTGCCTCTCCAGGGCAACTTTCTGACCTCTTTGGGTCTCCAGACGAAGTGAAATTGGACTAGGAAATCAGAGGTCCGGTTTCTTTCATCTGTCTCGCCATGATAGCTGGGGTGAACACCAATCTAGGGGCTTTAATGTGCTTCTTATGTACCTATTCGTTTTGGGCCCCCAGGAAGTCTTTCCATCCTATTAGTTATTGAGTGGTTCCCCTGTGTGTGCGTGAGACAAGGATTCCCTTAATCTCAAAATGCTGTTTCCCTTCTACCATAAACAGTTTAGGCATTGGTGCAGGCGTTGGCTTTAAAGGGGAAACCATTTCCTTTTTCAACAAACTACAGTGGAAAACAGGGTGAACTTTCCTTAATGACTTAGGCAACAGGGTGAAAGTCCTGCTGTGTCGCCACTTGGAAAGGTGAAAAATTGGTGCTGGTATGCACAGTGTTGTTTATAAAGCACTGGAGGTTCCAGACTGAATTCATTTATTCTGTCCCCCCATTCATTTGCGAATGGTGACTAGAACTGAGTCCTTGATCATTACCTTAAAAATTCAAAAACGCTCTCCAGAACTTAGATTCTTCTGTCAGAAATAATTAGTTGCGGTGTTCCATGTAGGTGGTTAATGTGGTGTAAGAACATTTTTGTTAGTTCCTTAGCAGTGAGAATTTTTTGACAAGGGATAAAATGTACTTGCTTGGAGAACAAATCAGTCACCACCCAGATCACAGTATTTCCCACACTTTCAGGACATTCTACAATAAAGTCCATAGAGATCTCTCTCCAGGTTGCTGATGGCTCGGCCACTGTTTGAAGGAGCCCCAGTGTTTTCTCTTGTCTCTGCTTTGCCACTGCACAAATAGGGCACTTGGAGATGTAGCTTTCAATGTCCTTTTTGAGAGAGGGCCACCAAAACTACCTCTAGAAAAGGTGCAGAATTTTCATGAAACCAAAGTGCCCTGCCAGTTTGGAGTCATAGCAAGCCTGTATATTTTTAATCTCTGGGTGGCGGGCACATACAATTTTCCACTCACTCATGCCAGTCTCTCCTGAATGGAGCAGACATTCTTGTGACTAGAAAACCACTTCTCCTTCCAGGGCTTTTTTGAAAGTTACTGTCATGACTGTTCATTGGCACCTTTTCTTTTCACTGAGCCCTTGTGATTACCTGGCTACTAGTTGGTATGATGGGAGCAAAGGCTTAACTATTTGTGCCTTGGAGCTATTGTATTGAGGCATTCGAGATAAAGCGTTTGCCAGGAAATTCTCCCCCCCGGTAAATAACGTAGGGTGAAAATGAATCATTGGAAGTATTGGGGCTATTGAGCTTGCTTAGAGGATAGCTTTTGGAAGGTTTTTTTAGTGATTCCAGGTTCTTGTTCTCAGTCCACACCTGGAATCGGTTTTTACTTTCTTCTAAGAAGTGTCTCCAGGAGAGGAGCACCCACCTAACAGCATATGCTTCCTTCTCCCACATGGCCCAGTGTTGTTCAGTTTCGCTCAGTTTTTTTGACGTATAAGCGCATGGTTGCAGCTGATGCTGCTCCTTGTTGTGCAACAATGCAGCCCCTACTGCTACATCATTGGCATCAGCTTGGATGAGAAAAAGTTTTTTTGGGTCTGGCTGTTTAGCATTGTTTCGAAAAGCCACTTGAGGTTTTTAAATGCTGCCTGGCATTCCATTTCAGCAGCAGGGCTGGAGTTTGGTTTATCCATCTCCATTGTTTTCAGCAGATTGGTGATAGGGAAGGCTATCTGAGCCAAATAGGGGTTGAATTCCTGGTAAAAGTTGGCAAATCCCAGGAAATTTTGCAGCTGCTTTCTGGTGCATCGTGGCACCCACTCTAGCACTGCCCATACTTTTTTTGGGTCCATTTCCACTCTCTCGTGAGAGATCTGTTACCCCAGATAGTCAATTTTGTCTTGATGAAACTCACATTTGGACCATTTGACATTAGGTTTGGCAGCATGGAGCTTCTTTAAAATGGCTCTGACCAGTTTCACATATTCAGCTTTCATCTCTGTGTAAATTAAGATGTCATCAAGATACACTAGCACCCCTTTGTACAGGTGCTCATGTAGTACATTGTGTATCAACTGCATGAACACTGAGGGCATCCCTTGCAGTCTGAATGGAAGCATCTAGAATTGAAAGCAACCAAGCGGACAGTTGAAAGCAGTCTTCCATTCATTCCCTCTCTCTAATCCTAACGCAGTAGTAAGCCTCTTGTAAGTCTAATTTCGAAAAAATCCTCCCCTTGGCCAGGTGGGCCAACATGTCTTTTATTAAGGGAAAGTGGTATACATTTTCCACACACACTGCATTTAGGCCTTGATAGTCAACACAGAGATGAAGAGTGCCATCTTTTTTCTCTCTAAACAGAACAGGGACAGCCACCTAGGTTGGGCCAGCTGAATAAAGACCTGGGCCAGGTTTTTGTCAATGAAGGCATGTAATTCATCTAATTTTCTTGGGATCATCGAAGCTGAAGCTTCGGTAATTTGACCCCTGGGATGATCTCAATGGCACAGTCTGTGGGTCAGTGGGGAGGAAGCTTATCTGATTGCTAAACACGTCTCTTAGGTTTTGGTGTTCCCTAGGGATGGTTAAGGGACGCGGTGGCTCAGTGGGTTAGGACACTGAGCTTGTTGACCAGATGGTCGGCAGTTTGGCGGGTCAAATCCTGAGTGCAGAGTGAGCATCTGTTACTCGTCCCAGCTTCTGCCAACCTAGCAGTTCGAAATCACGTAAAAATGCAAGTAGAAAATAGGGACCACTACGGTGGGAAGGTAACAGCGTTCCATGTGCCTTTGGCATCTAGTCATGCCGGCCACATGACTACAGAGACATCCTCGGACAAGTGCTGGCTCTTCAGCTTTGAAACGGAGATGAGCACTGGCCCCTAGAGTTGGAAACGACTAGCACGCATGTGCGGGGAAACCTTTACATTTACCTTTAGGGATGGTTGGGAGGTCTTTCTCTTGCATTGCTGCTCCGATGTCTCAGTGTAGTGCCTGTTGGGGTACCCTGCATTACATGGGGGTTTGTCCCTCAGTGGGAATTTCAATAGTCCCCTCCTCCAATCCACCCGTGGGTTCCATTTTTTCAGCCAGTCCAGCCCAGGGGCCTTTCCATCCCAGCACTTCCAGCTCCTCCCTCCATCCCTGCCAGTGGCTGTCTCAGATGAGGGTGACTCCTTTCATCCTCCTTCCTAATCGTCTTTCTTCCCAACACCTATGGACAGTCTAGATTTAGATGAGCCCCCTAGGCTCGTAGCTTCCTCCAACCATCCGGTGGAGTTCGCACCTGGGTAAGCCTTGGCGTAGACTTCACCCATCACTTGGTTTCTTCCTGTTCATTGCCTTGAGTAGACATCATTTACATCAAAGCAAAAGCAGCAAATTCTTTTTTTTTATTGAAAAGTTTTACAGTACATTTTAACTTTAACAATCCCCCCTCCCCCCACCCCTACCTAACCCTCCCTATCCTTCCCACCCATTCCCCCCTCCCCCCCAACTTCCCAGAGCTAAATACAGGGTATAAGAACAAAGAACAATCATAAGCATCCATATGCTAACAACAATAAACTATTAATTCTATCACCCTCTAGCCCATATAAAATAATTACAAGCAATATTAATATTACATATAAAAAGAAAAGAAAACAGAAAAGAAAAGGAAACTCACTCAAATGCTAAATGAAATTTCTTAGTCCCATATTTGTTCTGAATATAATCAATCCACTTTTTCCACTCCATAATATAACGTTCTTGCGAATGATCTTTCAGGTAAGCCGAAATCTTTGCCATTTCCGCCAGGTCAGAAACTTTTAGAGTCCATTCTTCTATAGTCGGCAGTTCCTCCTTTTTCCAATATTGACCTATTAAAAGTCTTGCTGCTGTGATTAAGTTCAGCATCAACTTAACGTCCACCACAGTAGCTTCTGTAATTATGCCCAACCAAAACAGTTGCGGACAAAACTTTATCCTTTGCTTAAAGATCTTCTGCATATTCCACCAAATTTTTATCCAAAAAGCCTTAACCTTTTTGCAGGTCCACCATATATGAAAATACGTTGCGTCTTCGCCTCCACACCTCCAACATTTAGGCTGATAATTCGGATACATACTTGCAAACTTTTTAGGGTCTAAATGCCATCTGTAAAACATTTTATAAAAGTTCTCTCTTAAGTTTTGGGCTTGCGTGAATTTTACGTTCCTCACCCAGATCTTTTCCCACGTGTCCATTGTAATAACTTCTTGAATATTCTGAGCCCATTTTATCATACAGTCTTTAACAAGTTCTGTTTCTGAATCAATTTCTATCAATGCAAGATATATCCGTTTAATATGTGCTGGACCCTGGTTTCTAATTTGCTTTATCAAATTTTCATCAGTCATTGCAAAACCAATTTTCTGATCTTCTTTCCACCTGGCCCGTAGCTGAGTATATTGAAACCAAGTTTGAACAATCTTCTCATCTCGCAAGAGATTGTACGGCTTCAAACACCAGACATTTCTTTCCAAACTTAAAATCTCCTTATACGTAGTCACATCATGTTTGAAGCCAACATTTATGTTTTCTATTGCGTGTTTTGGGATTGCCCACAACGGCATCTTGTAATCTAGCTTATGTCTATACTTCTTCCAAACTCTCAACAATGCCTGTTTTAAAATATGCACTTTAAACACATTATCTACCTTCTTATCATACAACAAATATGCATGCCAGCCAAATAACAAGTCATGGCCCTCAAGATTTAATAATCTCTCTTGTGTCAAATTAATCCAATCACTTATTCCTGATAACGCAGCAGCTTCGTAATATAATTTAAGATTAGGCATTTTAAGACCACCTCTTTCACGAGTATCCTGCATAATCTTAAGTTTAACTCGTGGCCTTTTCCCTGCCCAGACAAATTTATTGATACCCCGTTGCCATTCTTCCAAATTAGAATCTTTTTTAAGGACCGGTATCATTTGAAATAAAAATAAAAATTTAGGCAGGACCTTCCTTCGGAATCAAAGAAATAAAAGCAGTTCTCCAAGATGGAGGCACCTTTCCCCCCCTCTGAATTGTCTGAAACAATTCCTTTAACGGCTTTATCAGCTCCAATTGTAGATTTTTGTAATAAGCCGCAGACCATCCGTACCTGGCGCTTTATCCACCTTCAGTTCCTTAATTGCTATAATAATTTCTTCTTCTGTTATCAATTGGTTAATCTCCTCCTTTTGTTCTTGCGTAAGAACCGGGATGCTAGCATTCTTCAAATATACATCAATGTCTGTTTCATTAATCTTCTCCTTAGCATATAGTTTAGAATAAAAATCCACAAAGGCTTCCTTAATAAGATCCTGTTGAAACACAACCTTTCCCTTATATTCAATTTTATCTATATTAGAAGCCCTTTGCTTTTTCCTTAACCTGTAGGCTAGCCATCTGCCTGGCTTATTAGCATTGCAAAAAGTATTATGCCTAGCAAACCGTAAATTAGTTGCCACTTGGTCAGCCATCAACTTATCAAATTGTCCTCTTAATAGGTTAATGACCTCCTTAATCTTCCCATCCAATGGATTCAAAATTAGGGCCTTTTCTTTTTCCCTAATTTCATTCTCCAGTTCTTTCCTTCTGACTTCCAAAGTACGTCTGTATGTATTGTTCATATATATCAACACCCCTCTCATGTAGGCCTTGCTAGCATCCCAAACCATATCCATAGAGGTATCCTTATTCATATTAATTTCAAAGAAATCCTTCATCTGCTGTTTACATTCTTCCACATTTCTCTGATTTCTAAACAAGTTCTCATTTACGCGCCAAGAGCGCCTATCCCTATTATCCTTGTTGATCTCTAACCAAACTGGACTATGGTCAGAAATAGTTCTTGCACAGATCTTTACCTTCTTAATCCTAGAAAAAAAGTCATTGGTCAATAAAATAAAGTCAATCCTAGAAAAAGATTGATGTCTATCAGAAAAAAAAGTATAATCCTTTTCATGTAGATGTGTATCGCGCCAAATGTCTCGCAATTCCAAATTTCATCCTTCATTTCAAAAAAAGATTTAGGCAATCTAGCATGACTCGGGACACGCTTAAAAAAACCAGCTTTGTCCATCTGTACGTCTAGGACACCATTCCAATCTCCCATAAAAATAAAAGATTTATAATCCAATTGGCTAACCTTTGTGTGTAGTAAGTTAAAAAAGTCAGCTTGTTGTTGATTAGGAGCATACAATCCAACTAAAAACGTTTTTTTACCTTCTAGCAGCAAATCTATCATAACATATCTTCCTTGCTTATCTACTTCAATTAATTCCGCTGTTAGAGTACTTTTAACGTAGACAACCACTCCATTTTTCTTGTTCATCGCAGAAGCAACAAATTGCATACCCAACCTTGAGTTCGATAAGTACTTTTGGTCCATAACCCTAATATGCGTTTCTTGCAAACAAATAACATCAGTCTTAAATTGTTTTAAATATTGAAAAACTTTCTTTCTCTTCTGTGGTGAATTTAATCCATTAACATTCCAAGTTAGAAATTTAGTCGCCATTCTTGGCGTCCCGAAGCTTTTGGAGCACGTCTGCAATGACCCCTGTAACTTCTTTGGGCCGCGCCCCTCCCACAGCTTCACTGTAAGTACGCTTTGGAGGTTCCATAACTTTCTTCTGGTCTTGCTCTTGCTCTTGTCTCACTCGTCTTAAGGCAGCACGCGTCATCCTCTGCTCTCCAGCAGCAGCCGATGAAACTGTAACTTGATCCCCTCCAGCACCATTCTCCTCTGTCTGTCTACCTTCAGCATCTTGAGGCTTTCCCTCGCCATATCCCTTTGCAGCTTCCAGAAGTGATAGGGGGGTTGCTTTTAACACATTGCTGTAAAAATCACGTGCCTGAGTCACAGTAGCCAGACGATGTCTTTTACCTTCGTGCATCACCACCATTCCGACTGGAATCTCCCATCTAAACTTGATATCACATTTCTTAAGTTCCTGTGCAAGGAATGCAAAATCTTTCCTTCTCCTTAAAATCTTTGGAGGAATCTCTTTTAAAACCAGGACTTCTTGCTCAGCAACCACAAATTTAGTATCGTAAGCAGCTTGAATAACTTCATCTCTAATTGCTCTCTTTGTAAAGTAGACCACCACATCTCTAGGTAGCTTCCTCTGTCTTGCAATCCATGAATTTACACGAAAGATTTTATCCATACTTCCCTCAATTTCAGATGCTGGCTGGCCCAATACCGCTTCCAAAGCCTCAGAGATCAGCTGCTTTAAATCTTCTTTAGGATTCTCTTTTAAGCCCCTGATTCTAATAGCATACTGCATCTGATGGTACTGAACAAGGCTCAATTCTCCGTCCATTTTGTCCCTTATATTTTCATTCTCTAATACCTTTACTTCTAATATAGAGTTCTTTTGACTAAGATCCTCCACTTTTTCATCCAAACGTTGCACACATTCAGCCACACTTTCAATTGTAGACAAAATGTCTACCCTCATTGCACTAAACTTCTCTTCCATCTTCTCCTCCAATTTCTCCAATTTCTCCACCAGCTTCTCCTCCAGCTTTTCCATCTTTTCATCCATCATATCTGACATTAATTGCGAATGCTTTTCAAAGGGATCTTGTAAATCCTTAAGCGTCAATGCCGGAGGAGGTGCAGGAGGAAGCAAAGCTTGCAACGAAGTCTGTTGCACCGGGGAAGCCCCTGCACTCCGAAGAGCTTTGGAAGTTTTAGCCGCCATCTTTTCCCACTTTCACTTGTTGCGCACTTTCACTTTAAAGCTATAAAATCCATTGAGCTAGAGAGTAAAGATAAAAGTCCACTTCACCTCGACCTCCTGTACCGCTCTGCCTGCACCTTGATACTCAAGAGTCTTTCCTTCTGGCAGGGGTGGTTGCTAACGCCTGGCTCTGCTCCAAAAATCACGGAGCAGAGACGCTGCGCAGCTCGGAGCTAACCCAGGCTTCGGGGGGGGCTCGATCCTTCAGCCGCCCAAACTTTCAGCTCAGGCGGCCCCGGAGAGCTCAACCCCTACCTGGGGCCTCACCCCCTCTTCTCCCAAGGAGGGGGCTTCAGATCCACCTAAACAGCTGATCGGCGCTGTTTTCGATGGAATAAACACAGCTGCGGAGCGGACAGCCCGGAAACGGCTGTCTTCGGCGTCGCGTCGCCACCGGAGGTCCAAGCAGCAAATTCTTAAATCCCCAAGTAACAGTCTCCCTCCCCTCAGAATGGCAGTGTTTCGATAGGGACCTGACAGTTACACCGGCTTTGCAAAAAGTAAGTTATAACCTTTTTTCACATTTAAGACCATTGCAGCATCCCCATGATCATGTGATCAAAATTTGGATGTTTGGCAACTGGTTCATATTTATAATGGTTGCCGTGTCCTGGGGTCATGTGAACACCTTTTGTAAACTTCTGACAAGAAAAGTCAACGGGAAAGTCAGATTCACTTAACAACCATGTTGCTAACTTAACAACTGCAATGATTCATTTAACAATTGTGGCAAGAAAGGTCGTAAAATGGTGCAAATTCACTTAACAAATGTCTCACTCAGCTACAGAAATTTTGGGCTCAATTGTGGTTATAAGTTGAGGATTGCCTGCACCCACAACGTCTGGAGGCAAGTTGTTCCATTGATTAATTATTCTCACTTTCAGGAAATTACTTATTAATTCTAGGTTGGATCTTTCTTTGATAAGTTTCCCTCCATTACTTTTTGTCTTTTCCTTGTCTCCCCACATCAGCTTTTTTCCAGTCCTCTGGAAAAGTTCCCTGAGGCTCCAGGAACTTTGAAAGATATGGTTCAGTAGTCCCGAGAACAAATCTGCTGGCTCCTTCAGAACTTTGGGACGTAATCCATCTGGTCCTGGTGATTTGTGATGTATTGGGCCTGTTTTACTTGAACTGTACCACGTGGGTTTTGAATGCTGTTGAGACTGCTTAATCAGGGAATTGGGTAACAGTCGCCGGCTCCTCAGACAGGCAGTCTCCAGTACCACTATTGCTTGGCTCTAGGGTGGCAATAGGTTCCTTCAAACCTATTGGCCGCCACCTAATGGCCAGAGTATAAATAGCTGCATAGAAGCCTTGGTTAACAGTTCAGTTCCTGCATTCAATAAAGCATGTTCCTGCCTAAACTCTCTTGCCTCGTCTTCTGCTTGCTGCAAAGAACCCAGTACACAACACTGGCGATGAAGGTGCGATCCTGCTCCTTCAGAAGTCACTAGGGGGTGAGGCCAGCCAAAGCGCCTGGCAGGGAACGCGTCCCCCCCTTGGTCGGCCTAGCACTGCCACGCTAGTGACCACCAGCCCTGCAGATCAGTCCCAGGGCCTACAAAGGAGCAGGACAAGGAAGAAGAGAAGCCCAAGCCAAGAAGACTTCCTGAGTTGGCGAAGGTTGGAAAGCTTGAGGAATTTGATGTCACTCATCCGGAGAGATGGGCGTCGTACATCTCGAGGGTCGAAAACTACCTCCGTGCCAACCAAGTTGGTGAAGACTGCCTGAAGGCTGCAACGCTCCTGTGCATCTGCGGGCCTGCAACCTTTGATATCGCAGAGAACTCGGTCACACTGGTGCAGCTGGAGTCTGTAACGTTCGCAGACCTGAAGAAACGGCTCGGCAAACATTTCCAGCCCATGCTATTGGTAATAGTTTGGAGGCACGCATTCGAACAGAGAGTTCAGCAGCTGGATGAAACTGCAACAAAGTTCATCATGGCATTGAGACAAGTTTCACGTTTGTGCCAATTCACCAATTTAGAAGAAAGGCTTCGAGACCAGCTCATCTGTTGACTTTGGAGCAGAGAGCTGCAGCAGAAACTCTTTTCTAAAGAGACTCTCTTGCTCCAGGAAGCCTTGAAAGAGATCATGGTGGATCTCCCTCCGGCGGGGCCATGAAAGCCATGCGGCCCACCAAAAGCACTCAGCACAAGGAGGCCATCCACCACGAGGACGCTGAACTTACAGAAGATGTTGACATTCCGATCAGGAGGTACCGGGGCCTTGGGGCAGTTTAGCATAGGGTTTTGCTCCAGCCGCTGGAGCATTTGCTACACAGGAGCTCACTGCCCTCTTAAGCCCAAACTCCGACTTCAGGTCGAGCTTCAAGGCGTCCCTTGCAGGATGGAACTGGACACGGGTTCAGCCGTGTACATCATTTCACTTGAAACCTTCCATTTCGTCTGCAACCTCAGCAAGAGGTGGGCCAAGCTTAGGCCATCCGACATTATCCTGACTGACTTCCAGAACTCTTGAGTCGCCATCAAGGGCAAGGCCACACTGGCTGTCAAGTTCAAGGGGTTTTCAGGGCCTCTGGACGTTATTGTAGTGGAAGGTCAGAGAACGAGCTTGATAGGGCTTGATTGGTTTGATGCTCTGGGCATCCAGGTCACCGGAATCCATCGGACACAAATGACGAACTTGGCGGCAGTATGCGAGGAGTTCGCGGATGTTTTTGACACTAGCCTTGGAACGTACAAGGACCCTCCGATAGCCTTTAAACTTGACCCTGCCATAATGCCTATCAGAATCAACCCCGCAGAGTGCCATTTGTGCTTAAACATAAGATAGATGCTGAAGTGGATAAGCTAGTTGAATAGGGGGTACTACAGCCCGTAGATGGGGGTGAATGGGAAACCCCAATTTTCACGCCACTTAAGGCCAACGGGGAGGCCAGGATTTGTGCTGATTATAAGTGCACCATTAACCAGGCACTTAAGCAGCATGCGTACCCGGTGCCAGTCGTTAGCCACATCTTTGCATCACTGCAAGGGAGTACGGTTTTTTGCAAAGTTAGATTTGACACAGGCTTATCAGCAGCTACCTGTGGACGAGGCCACAGCCGCTTCACAAACCATTGTAACGCACAGGGGGGCTTTTAAAGTAAAGCGCCTCCAATTTGGCGTTAGTGTAGCCCCTGGCATTTTTCAAGGTGTTATGGAGCGTACGCTCAAGGGCATTCTGGGGGTCTGCCTCTACTTCAACAATGTGCTCATCGCTGATGAGTCCACTGAGGTGCTTGCAAGGAGGCTCAAGGCTGTCCTTCCACGGTTCCGCGAAGCGGGCCTTAAACTTAAAAAGAATAAGTGTAGCATAGGGGGTCCCCTCTACTGAGTTCCTGGGTTTCCATATTGATGCTGAAGGCATCCACCCTGCCGAGTCCAAGCTGAAAGCCATTCAGCTGGCACCCAGCCCCAGGTCAAAGGGAGAGCTTCAGGCATTCCTGGGTCTCCTTAATTTTTACCATGCATTCCTTCCTAACAAGGCCGCAGTGGCAGAGCCGTTACACCGGCTCTTAGACAAAAACACCCCATGGAAGTGGACCACGGTTCACAAAAAGCAGTTTTAAGGCAGTAAGGTCACTACTGTCTTCCAATTCAGTGCTCACTCACTTTAAAGAATCATTGCCTGTATGCCTTGCTTGTGACGCATCCCCTTATGGGGTGGGGCTGTTTTAAGTCACTTGGAAAGTGATGAGACTCAAGTCCCAATTGCCCATTACTCAAGGACATTGTTCTCTGCCAAGTGCAATTACGTGCAAATTGACAAAGAGGCATTGGCCATTGTGGCCGGGGTGAAGATATTCCATGATTACTGGTATGGCAGGGAATTCACAGACTTCACAGACCATAAGCCACTTTTGGGGTTATTTACTACAGTTAGGCAGAGACCCCAAATTCTGTCCCCGAGGATGTTAAGATGGTCCATCTTCTTGTCAGCCTACATCTTCAGGCTGGTTCACAAACCCGGCAAAGACATGGGTCACGTAGACGGCCTCAGGCGGTTGCCATTGCCACAGATTGAGCCAGATCCGGCTCCAGCAGCCCGCATTTTGTCCATTCAGGATTTGCCTGAGTTTCCCCTCCATGGATCTGGCTGCAGAAACTGCTGCAGACAAGGTTTTAAGCAGGGTGCTATCCTAGATTCACACAGGGTGGCTAGAAAGAGTCCTGGACCCGAGTTCCAGAGCTACTTCACACGTAGACATGAGCTTTCAGCTCACAAGGGTTGTATTTTATGGGGGAGCAGGGTCATTGTCCCCAGTTCATTAAGAGACAGGGTACTTCAATATTTGCATGAGGGACATCCGGGCATCATCTGGATGAAAGCATTGGCACAAAGCTATCTATGGTGTTGTGGGTTAAATAAGGCTATCGAGGCTCACGGGTGTTACACGTGTCAACAGTCCAGGCCAGAAATGCCACATGCTCCTGCCCACATATGGGAGGAGACACATACTCCTTGGTCGAGGATTCACATCAACTTCGCTGGGCCCTTTCAGGGACAGCAATTTTTGATAGTGGTCGACAGCCAATCTAAATGGCTGGAAGTTTTTCCAATCGCAAGTATGGCTACTGCTAGGACCATCCAGGTGCTTAGAAACCTTTTTGCAACACACGGGCTGCCGGACGTCGTAGTATCCGATAACAGGGCTCAGTTCACAGTGGCAGAGTTTCAAGCCTTCTTGAGGACTAACCTCATAAGACATGCTACATCGGCTCCCTTTACCCCTCGACTAACGGGCAGGCCAAACAGATGGTGTGCACCACAAAGGAGTCACTCAAGTGCATAGTGACTGGGGATTGGCACCACAGGCTGGCTGATTTTTTGCTTTGCCAGCACACTACGCCTTGCACAGCAACAGGCAAGAGCCCAACAGAGCTTCGCTGGGAAAGAAGACTAATCACTAAACTGGACAGGCTGCATCCAGACCGGGTGGCAGCAGACACCTCTCGCCCAAAGCCTCCGAGGGGGTTGCAAGTGGGTGATGGGGTGTGGGCCCGGAACTATGGGCATGGCAACTTATAGGTGCCGGGTAAAATTGTCAAAGTCTCACCCTCTCGTATGAGGTGGCCCTGGATGGCGAGTGAATCGTTTGCCGTCATATTGATCAGCTGTGGAAGTGGTTCCCAGAACGGCCACAAAGTGAGGACGTCATGACAGTTCCGCTCTTAGAGCCAGAAACCAGCAGCTAAGCGGGGCAATTCACGTGCCCTGAGGACTCTAGCAGTCAGTACAATGGGGAGGTGGTCATAGATGGGCAAAGCCTGGGAGTGCAACATGGGTCCCCTGACGGGGAAAGTCAGCCCGATCAAGACAGCCGCTGTGCTAACTCTGCTGCAAAGATGGACTACGGTTTGGGCTGACCTGGAATGGCCAGCCAGAGGGACTCGAGTCAGTCTGACTCTCGTGGACTCATGAGACTTGGTCTACCCAGCCCAGCAGGCAAGCTGGTAGACCAGGAGTTGCCTGGATCCCCCAGGCTATCTGCAAGGTCACATAAGCCTCCAGCTTATTTGCAGGATTTTGTTTTAAAGTAATTGAATTATTGTAAGTGCTTGTATGACTGCTGTACTTTATTTCTTGTTCAGAAAAAGTAACTCTACTATTGCTAACATTTATAACACTACTGTAGTTTATTTTCAACCATTGTTTTATTATAATGTGTGTACATTCTGTGGGGGAGGGGTGTAATGTATTGGGCCTGTTTTACTTGAACTATACCACGTGTGTTTTGAATGCTGTTGAGATTGCTTAATCAGGGAGTGGGGTAACGGTCGCCGGCTCCTCAGACAGGCAGTCTCCAGGACCACCATTGGTTGGCTGTAGGGCTGCAATAGGTTCCTTGAAACCTATTGGCCGCCGCCTAGTGGCCAGAGTATAAATAGCTACGTAGAAGCCTTGGTTACAGTTCAGTTCCTGCATTCAATAAAGCATGTTCCTGCCTGAACTCTCTTGCCTCGTCTTCTGCTTGCTGCAAAGAACCCAGTACACAACAGATATGTATAAGTAACATACACTCACTGAGCAGTTCTCAGAGGTTTACAGTTAAAAATATAAAACCATATAAAATACAATATCTCAGTAAAAGGAGGCAGTTAAAACAAGAATAGAATAATTAGTTAAAAAGGTAGGGAGAGGAGCTTCAGGCATAACCAAACCTAAGGTGAGCCTTATGCAAGTCAGCAGAGTTAAGTCTTCCATCTGCAGGTAGTCCTCATTTAGCAATTCCAGTTGGGGCCAGCAACTCCATAGCTAAGCATCATAATTAAGCAAAACATCACATGTCCACAACTGGCTTATGACCTTGCTTTTTCTTCAGTCATTAAGCATGGTCACTAAGCAAAATGTGATTTGGCATATAGTTTTGCAGTATTTCCCCTTTGCCATTTTGACATTCTACAGATTCAGTTGGAATAGCTTCTTTGGTATCTGAATCACAGTCTGAATCTGGGCCATTGTGTGTACTGTACTCAGTGCACTTTTTAAAAGGCTGGGTCTTCAAGCTCATGGTCCTAGCTATTATCTTAATTCATTTGACACTATTTCAGAGAGATGTCTTTGCAAGTTTGTGTATATCCAGGTAGTCCTAATTGAGATCAGAATTTCTATTGTTAAGTAGGGGGTTATTAAGTTATGTCCAATTTTATAATCTTTCTGCTACCTTTTGCAGTGGTTGTGAATCATGTGGTCATTAAATAAATCTGGCTTTCCCCATTGACTCTACTTGCCAAAATCTGACTGGAAAGATTGCAAATAGCAATTACAAGGCCCAGGGACACTGCAACTGTTGTTAAATACAGGCCAGTTGCCAAGCAGTCAAATTTTGATCATGTGACCATGGGAATGCTGTTTTGGTTATAAATGTGAGGACTGGTTATAAATCACTTTTTCCAGTGCTGTTGTAACTTTGGTCACTAAATGAATGGTTGTAAGTCAAGAACTATCTTGACTTAGAACAAACCAGCTTCTTCTAACCAAATGCCCCTGAACTATATTGAGAATAAAGGTTCAGTGTTAAGATTTATATTGATTAAAAAGTCTAGAAGTTAAAGATTTCTGTAGGGGGCACCAGGATGGGGAAGGTTGATTTGAACAGTTAATAACTCATTCCCCCCTTTCTCTGGCAATTGTAATGGTCTCTGATATATATTTTACTATTTTCAGTGAACAGTACACCAAAACAATGTCAGCAGTTCAATTGTTTGTATAAAGGAAACCATATTAACCATAACTTTACTTTTAGTATTTCAATGTTGTTTTGGTTTTTGTTGTATAAGTGATGGAAGGGTTTTTTTTACAATATATCTGTGTGCTTACTACTCATAAATGAAAAAAGTGATAACTCCATGCAGCTGTGATAGGACTAGAAGGCAAATTGAGAAAATTTTTAGTGTCACCTTTGAGCGTTACCAGATACTTTCAATACTATACTCAACAGGTTTTATCAAATGATTGCACATCCATTGGGAAATCAGGAATTCAAAGTAGTTCTGACCAGGCTCTGTGCTGTATTGTATTGAGTAATTAATAGAGCACATGCATAAATAAGAAGGAGCAAGACTTATACTTTAAAGATGTTTAAAGATTAAACATCTTTAATAACATAATACATTAACATAATACATCATAATAATTTTTAACATGAATATTATTGTTAAGCATAATAGTTTTGTGTTACAGTGCAAAAATAAAGAGTGCAAAATCAGATGTTACATTTACAATACACTCCCTGTAAACATCAATATAAGATCTTTTTCTGAGGCTGTTTTTTAATGATGGATATGCTGCCATAACTGGTTAGTGGTCGAGAATTATCTTGGTCTTCTATTTCTGATGGACTTGGGAGGGTGATGAGGATGGAAATAAGAGTTGAGAAAGATATTAGTTAACTGTTAGTTACTTTAAATGAGGTTTTCTTCTTTTTTTCTTCATGTGTTTCATAACACTTCCAAGATTTCATGTCTTTTCCAATGCAAATGTTCTATCTTTGGATTCCTAATTTTGACAAGTTTTTGTTAATCTTCAGGAAACATCAAACATCAAAATCAGTTTTCGCACTGAACTTTTTGGACTGAGAAACTCCTTCTTCTCACAATCCCTTGAACCTCCAGTTCTTATTTCAGTTCAATTAAATCGTCATTTGAAAGCTCTCCCTTAGTGTATGCTATCATTTTTTTCACATCTTCATCATCAAACATAAATGAGGGAATTTTTGAATGTAAAAAATGTTCAATTTCATCCAAAACGTCAATATGAATGAACCAAAATTATTGATAAAAATAGTGAAATGGGAAAATTAGATCAGAAAATAAAGAATTTTAGACTTTGGTAATTGGAACTGGAACTGGAAGTTATAAAGTAAAATGTTAAAAAAACTAAAGAAGAAGAACAGGAAGTTTTGAGGATTATATTTCAGATTGTGTCTTTAGTATACAGTAGTTATAATGACTTATGTTGTATAATTTTAGGATTAATTTCAAAGACAAAAATATTGGTTTGAAGAATGGAGCAGATAGAAACATAGTCTCTTTTTAGGAAAGCAGGACAAAATTTAAGGGTTTCAAATTACTATAGTTCAGGCATGTCAAACTACCGGCCCATGGGCCAGATCCGTCACACTAAAACCATGCCCACCCCATTGCCAGCAATGGGGGAAAAGTCGCGATATGTCGTGCAATGTCACGTGATATCGCAAGTTTGACATGCCTGCTATAGTTGGTCGTAGTCAGCTAGATATTTAAATATTTTTATCCACTTATCAAGGATTTTGTCCACTTATCAAATCCTTTTAACCTATTAAGCTACCTTTTGTAATTGACTGATTTTATCAAGACTGAACATGTTTGGTGCTCCAATTGTTTGGGATTTCACATAAGGAACCTGTACTATTGGTACTAGCTTTGCTTTCTTTTGCCACATTCTATTTCAATTTGCAGATCTTTCTATTTTATGATTGCCTAAACTCTTTTCTTTACTTTTAGAGTAAAATTGCTCACTCATAGAATTTCTTCCAGGTCTCTTCTAGATTGATCCCTTTTGAACATCCTCCAGTTTGAGTCATCCATTTTGAAATACAACATCTCTGCAAATTGCTGTAAAATTTAGAAAGCAAGTCCACAATTAAATAATTTACTCATGGGAAACAATTGGGACAGAACAGAATTGGGGGCTGGACTAGAAGACTGCCAAGGTCCCTTCCAGCTCTATTCTGTTCTGTTCTGTTCTGTTTAAATAAATAAATAAATAAATACATACATACATACATACATACATACATACTGTACATACATATTAGGAACTGAGGTTTGATGATGGTTACAAATGGACACTAGAGGGAACTAAAGAACTGGCACAAAAAAGTTAAAATGGCTAAGCTGGCTATATCTTGTTTCTTATCTTAAAGAGTTTTTTTGATAACTGGGCTAAGATATTAGCAACTAATATTTCAGAAAGGTACAGATTTCAATGGATAAATGTTTAGAAGGTTTTGAGATAATCTTTTACCTAAGCAGACATTTTAGAGTGTGAAAGCATGGATGATAACAAAACTGAGATTACCACAAAGAAATGCAAAAAACAAATCATGAAAAGAATTTGGACATGGAACAGCCATGACAAGAAATTCTGGACAATGCCTTTTTATGGGATTTACAAATATTAGAAAACAGTACAGAATAAAGTAGAAAACTTTGAAGACTCTTCTCAAATTCTGTGATGGCACTGGAAGGATTTAAAGCAGGGGTGTCCAACTGCTGGCCCAAAGGCCAGATGTATCATGCTGAAACTACACCCACCCCATTGCCAGCAATGGAAAAAAAGTTGCAATACGTCGTGACACATCACATGATGTTGTGAGTTTGACACCTCTATTTTAAAATAAACCTTGTGAACAGCAAAAAGAAAGAACATAAGGTTGGACTACTTTATTAAGATAAACAATTTGTTTGATATTTCTGATAACCTCAGAAGATTTTTGACTAAACCCAGGACTGAAAAGATGGGAATTTCTGGATTGTGTTTGGATAAAGTTAGACTTTTTATTTGTGACTTTAAAAAGAGTAAAAGTTATTATATTAGCTAATGCTCAGTGTGATTAGGGTTGGAAGTCACTTCTTTATTATTGAATTTGTTGCCATTTTCTTTTCTATTTTTTCTTTTCTTTTTTTAATCTTCTGAACTTTTTTCTTCTTGTTTGGTTCTATTAGTTTATACCATGTTTATTAAAAACTGAAATAAAATTAAAAGAAAAACTGAAAAATTAGGATCTATGGATGGAAATCCTGAAGGGGAAAAAACTAAAGATACTTGGGAAAATCTGAAAAATAAAATTATAACAGCCCAATCTAACATAGTACCACAGAGGAAGAAAACAGGAGGCAGCAAACAAAACCAGCAAGATAGCATAAAGAATCTCTGACAAACTGAGAGAAAAAGAGAACAAGTATTAAAAAATGGAAAGAGGGACCATAAAACAATGCCAGCAAAATGCCTGAATCAACAATGACAAAGGCAGGAATGCTAAGGCTTAAAATGAACTAAGACTTGTAACAAATGCTAAAAATGATGTTTAAAAGTTTAAACATGTAAGAAACAAGAAAAAAAATCAAGAAAACTCTAATGGGAGTAGATGACAAGGAGGTAACAGGCACCAAGGAAAAGCAGATTTTTTTCGATATATCAAGAAGCACTGCATTATAGAGATCTGAATATCATTTTCCTGATGATGCCAGTCATATTAACAGCTGATGCCATCCTCAAAGTTGGGGAATGTTCAGGAAATAAGATTCTCATGGATAATTGTTCAACATAAGTACAAGATGTCCTGTCAGGACCTACTTCAAGCCACATCTTAAGAAATCAGTGCTCTTAGAAACAATTTCTTCCAAGCAGGAACTTTTATTAAGAATAGGGAATAGCAGGCATAATAGACAGGATCTGAGATTTTCCATGCAACGCAGTAGACTATAGTGTCCCCAACCAGGACCCCACCCTATGGATTGACTACCTGATGTGAGATAGCCAATTCCCAAGTGTTAAGTCCGTTGTGGGAACCGGGGAGTTCGCACAGCGATGGTCGGCGGCTTCTTCACACCTTTCTCTGGGAGTGTGGACATAAACCAGGCACTGAAGTTATATTCCTTATTCTCCTTTGTTATTAATTGACAATTTAAAACAGGGCTTTTCAACCAGTTGTACGGGTACCACCTGTGGTACATTAGCACCTGGAGGTGGTATGCAACCATCCTAAAAAACTGCTAGTGGGGGAGGGGAATGAGCTGAACCGGTGGCAGCGCCGCACAAGCCTGAGCGAGAGATGGCTGGAGCTGCAGGGCTGTCAGAGCTCAGTGGAAGCGCCAGGATCAGCGCTTCTTCGGGGCTGTCAGGGCTCAATGGAAGCGCCAGGATCAGTGCCAGGCTCCAGCTGGAGCTTGGCACTGATCCTGGAGCTTCTGCTGAGCCCAGAAGAAGCGCCGATCAGCTGGAATGTTGCAGCATCTCCAGGGTCTTGTGGTTTACATTCAGATGCTTGGCAACTGATTCATATTTATGACGGTCACAGTGTCCCAACCACCTAGCAGAGGGGGGAATAAAAACCAAACACCCCCCCACCCCCGCTGCCAATCCTCAACAGAAATGCTCACAACAATGAAAACCTCAGACAGGAGGAAGAGTGCCACTGGGCAGGCAGGCAGGTGTCTTGCTCGACTGTGGCTTGGGGGTCACTTTTTTCAGTGCCATTGTAACTTTGAACAATCACTAAGTGAACTGTTGTAAGTTGAGGACTACCTGTACGTCATCACTTTTTTCCTTTTCCTTTTTCTTTTTTGGTCATCAAGTTTTTGACACCTTGCTAGGCGACTGGTGGTACTTGGATGTTGCCATATCCTAAAAGTGGTACAATGGGTGAAAAGGTTGAAAAGCCCTGGTTTAAAAGATAGAGTTCAGAGAGAGAGACATAAGCAGGAAACAGGATACAGACCCAATAAACAAAATAAGGGATTACGTTGTAGTGAAGGGATGAAGTGAAAGCAATAGCAATAGCCCTGCAGGCACATCCCCCCTCCCCCTTGGAAACATGACAAAACCCAGGAGAGGTGGAGTGAAATAGAAATGAAATGAAATAAAATAGGAATGGGTTTTGACATGTCCAATTAGTACTTAGAAGTTATCAAACCATGTATTAATATTCACCACCCAGATAGACTATTGCTATGTGCTCTACCCTTGAAGTGTATTCAGAAACTTTAATTGATACAAAATAAAGTGAAACAGGCAGTTATGTGTGTTCCTGGAATAGTCAAGGTCCAAGGATACCAGTTTTGATCTTTCTGGGACTAGTTTATTTGAGGAACCTTCTTTTCCAGAGTACATTTGTCCATCCCGTTGGCTGTGTCAGAAAACATATGCTGCAGGTTCTGTCTATTAAGGAGTTGAATCTGGCAGGACCTAGAACACAGGTCTTTTCTGCTATGCGAAACATCATTCCCTTGAGATGAGGCTAGCTCCATCCTTGCTAACCTTCTGAATATTGCTCAAAACATGACTGCTTCAACAGGCTTGATGATATCAGGGAAATGGTGAATCAATGAGATGGCTATATTGTCTGTTATACTGAAGATTCTGTTTTCTTATCTTTCAATAATACTGGTTCTTTTTTTAAAAAAATACAGAATATTTTTAATGTTTCTTTTCCATGGTTTGCTTTTAATATATGCTTCCCAGAATGGGATGGGCAGCCATAAAAATATGATAAATGAATGAACGAATGAATGAATGAACAAACGAATGAATGAATGAATGAATGCTACATAAATAATAAATATAAACCACTTTGATAAGCATTTCAGAACATAACCTGGTTTAGGCTGAAATGTTGGTTCTTTTTAAAAAAATTGGCTGAATTATTTTTTCTTTTAATTGTACATATTCACACTGAATAAAAATGACACACTGGCTTAAAAAATAATTCACAAGTCTGATTATACACAGTATTAATGTTCCCTACTTTTTGTTTTTTCAGGTCCAAGTACATTGGATAATATTGTGGAAGATGTTACACATCCCTGTAACCCAAATCCCTGTGCTGCAAATCAATTGTGTGAAGTAAATAGAAAGGGATGTCAGCCTCTCGAACCTTGTCTTCCCTATTTTTGTATACAGGGTAAGGCTTTTTAAAGTCTAAACAAATGCCATAGGATTCCTAATAACTTAACACTTGCCTTCTTGTCATTGAAAATATCTTTCTTCAAAGGGACTGCTGTTTCAGAATATAATTTCAAAATTGGAATATTAATTGTTATTACTATTTATTGATTAGGAAATGTGTATATTGCTTTTCTTTTGTTTAAAACTTCATATAGTTTGCAATACTATAAAAATAGATCATTAATATTAATATAGTTACATATCAAGTACTGCTAATCTCAGCTGGCAAAAATGGAGCAAATGAGACTTCACAACTTCACAGTTGTTAATAGAAAGATTCCACAGTGATAGTCTACATGGTTTCACTTAGATAAAAGTGAAGACTATTTTAAATTGAGCTCTGGCTTTTAAGTTCCATTTAACATTTTTGAAATCAACCATGGGTATATACTACAAGCCACCCAACTGATTCAGACAAGACTAGCCACTCTGAGAGAATCAACAAAATGGGAAACTCCAACCAAAGAAAGAAGACTGTATCCAGGTTTCCGGTTTGTCATGCAGCTGCTGTGGACGGCTGGGAAACTTGCTCTCTCTCCCCCACCCAGTTTCGCATTGCTGGGGGCCCCTGAAAGGGGCCGAAGGTTGCCCCAAAGAAGTGACCAGCAAGGAGGGGTGCTCGCTGGATCGCAGGAGAGCTGCAACTCTCCCGTTAGACCTGGAGATCCCTCCAAACCGGCGGATGAAAGGACTGGCCATTATGGCTTGTCCCTAGGCTGTGAACAGCCGAAGTCACATTTTCCACCAGGCAACTCTTAAAGCAGCGCGGAAGAGACTGGGTGAGATCTACCTCTTTTACACCCTAATTATTTTCTGTACCTCCTTAAGCTGCTAAGCATTTCCCCCCCTGTGGTAAGGGAAAGGGGACTTTTGCCCTCCCTCCAGAAAGAGCCACGACTAAATACCCAGGGGCATTTTAAACATTGAAAAAGTAACTGAATCCCAATTGGAACTTTATTTCTCAAAGCATGTAGATTGAAAGATTTTTTTATTTCTTATTTTTCATTGTCTACTTCTGTTGGAAATCTGGATTCTTTCTTATGAAAAAAAAGAACTGAAAAGATTAAGACAACTTTGGGACTCAAAGGGAAACTTTAAAAGTGGCCTGGCTGACTGCCTAGGGAAATAGATAAGGTACATAACTTGAGAACTTTGAAACAACAGCTGTGAAAGGCTTTGTGTTCCCTACCTAGAAAAAGAAAATCTTTCTTTTCGATTTTCTAAGTGTAAAACATTTAGCTTAAAATATCAATATGGAAGAAGACCAGGAACAAAATTTATTTATGGAGGAAGATCAACAAACTCGTTATGTTGAAAACACTAATCCAAATTCTTACCACAACCAATGAAATACTAAGAGGCTATGTGAAGGAACAAGAAGACAGCCCATAGATGAAAGCCCAAACTTTGACCACAGCTAAAGAATCATCTATACAAAATTCAATAGAAAAAATGAAATATTCAAGTACGATGACAGAAGAATCTACTATTAAACAAATATTGATATTTGAAAATCCAGAAAAGACATTGACAACTTGGAAAAAGGAAAAGATTTCTTATACAACTCAGAAGGAATTAGAGGATTTAGAAAAAGAACAGTTGGATGAGAAGATAGACAATTCAGAACAACTATGTCAATATGGAAGAATGTAGGACCCACTAGACCTACAAGTCCTCTCAAAAAATGGCGATTGGATGGTTTTGCCAATATCAATTAATATACATGATATTACAAGGAGATTGGTTTGATGACCCAAAAACAAGGACATGGAAGATGATTTGGCAAAGGAAAAAAGCCAGAATAAGACTCAAGTAGAATGGAGTTTCTTCCATCTTATTGAAATTGGAAACAGAATGTACTTAAATAGATAAGATGCATATGTGGAAAATAAGACATTGTTATGAACTGAGATAAAGAAAAATTTTTGGTCATTAAAATTTACAGTATAAATATTAATAGCTAATTTGAATATTGATTTGTGCATGTAAAGGTGAATAATGTAGACAAGCTAAAAAACTATTGTTGAAAGTAATAAATAGGTCTGTATGGACCTATTTTGTTAAAAACAAAAATTATCAGTTTAAGCAAGAGATAGCAGATACAAAGAGGAAGAGAGGAAGTATTAAATATTGAAATAAAAAGAAGTTTTGATTACTACTTAAAAAAACAAATGAAAATTAGCAAAAAGGAAGGATGTCGGGCCTGGCAGGCCCGACACCCGGCGAGGCCTCGGAACAACTCACCAGGCCCCGTGACCAGCCGCCGACGTCCACAACCAGCTCTGAAGTTCCCGGGGCTCTCCAGCGGCTCGGGGAAGAGCTGCGGATGCGCGCAACCGGCCCTACCGCCTCCAATGTGTTCTGGCGGCCCGGGGAAGAGCGCGGCCGCCGGGACGTCCCAGCAGCCACCGTGGCCTTCCGGCAGGCCGGAAAAGAGTCGCGGATGCCTGCATCTGGCCCTCTTGCCTCCGAGGCCTACTGGCGGCCCGGGGGAAAGCGCGCCTGCACAGCGTTCCCCCAGAAACCCCAGGTGACAGTTCGCTCCGAGGCTTTGCCTGCCGAGGGGCTGCGAAGCAAGCGATGCCAGAAGACGGCCCGGACTGTGCAGGTCACGGCGGTTTGGGGACCTGTGGGGGGTGAAGAGGGTGTAAGGACTCGGGGTCGTGAGGGGGGTTGCCTGGGCTGGGGGGTGGCTTGCCGGCTGCAGTCGTGGTGGGACGGGGACGGGGAGGGTACGTACCTGGAGGGCGGGATCCAAAGGGCGGAGGCCAGGGGTGCTGGTGTTTAAGTAGGGCTGTAGGTTATTGGCTTGTTTGGGCGTGGTGATGGGTGTCAGCCTTTGCCGACTATTTAGCAGCGTTGGTTGTGCTGTGCAACCAATGCTGACTTCGTTTGTCTTCGGGTGGATGTTTATGGAGCGGAATAAACGTTGCTCAGGAGAACCAGCTCTCGTTCCGGTCGCATTCTTTTGCCTCGTCGGACGGGGGTTGACAGTAAGTCAGCGTTCCCCTTTCTCTTGGCTGAGAGCTTTCTAGGTGCGGTTGTCATGGCGGAGGGCACGCAGGGAGCTGTACCGACTGCTACGGAGGAGGAGGCCGGAGCCACCGCTGGGCTGCATGAGTCGGTGGAGGTGGGGGAGAAGGTGTTGCCCTCAGTGCGGCGAAAGGAAAGGCCTCCCCCTCTCGAGGGGCCTGTTATGGGCTCCCAGGAGGCCGGGGATCGGGCCCACGGAGGCGACTGGTGGACGGGCTCTGCTTTGGGACGCAAAGAACCCAACCAGGGACAGGCGACCCGGCCCAGAGGGACGTCCTCGGAGTGGAGGGAGCAGTGCTACACAGAGGACAATGGAGAGGAGTGGAGCTACTCCACCGCCCCAGGTAGCCATACCATGGATGTACTCAGGGACAGGTTTGGGGAGGTGAGGGGACGGGAACCCGGCCCCTGGACTGTTCCCGATGATTCGGATTTGGGGCAGTGGTCTCTCACTGGGGCCCCCACACGGCGGTCCAGCCCGCCCCGCTTCCGCATGGCCAGCCCACGTTTTCGGGGTCCACCTCGATGAAGTGAGGCCCACGGGGGTCCTCTCCCCGAAGATCCGGCCCCTGCAATGGTGGCACCGAGCGGCACGGGTTCCTGGGAAGGGACAGGTGGAAGACCAAGACAGCAGCCGCTGTGGGCAGACGTGGGGCCCCGGGTCCAGGGGTTGCCATCGGGTCCTTGGGGACCGGGAATGGTGTGGGGCCCACCACCCCTAACTGCAGTCTTCGATGGGCATCCAGATCGCTTGGCAATGTTCCTGGGTCAGGTGATTAACCACATGGACCAGTACGGGCAGGCCTACGCATCCCAGTGGGCAATGGTTGTGGCTGTGACGGCTTGCCTGCAGGGGGAGGCTGCAGCCTGGGCGGCCGACCTATACTGCAACCATGCCCGTGAGCTTGGGGACCTTGGGCTCTTTTTGGAGGCGCTACGGGGGCGCTTTGAGGACATCTCACGGGTGCACCGTGCCGAGGCCGAGGTGTTGGCCTTGCGACAGCAGGGAAGACCGGCGGTGCACTATGTCGGGGAGTTCCGGAAGGTGGCCGGGAAACTGCGCTCCTGGCCAGAATGCCTTCTGGTGCATCATTTCAAGGCCGGGCTCGACAATGCTCTTCGCCGGGCCTGTGTGGTGCGTGGGGTACTGGCTTGCCTACAAGATTGGTTCCAAGTGGCTATTGAGCTGGACATCGGATTACAGGACACTCGAGGGAAGCCCGAAGGGATGACCGGGGGGGCGGCCTGTCGAGAGAGCAAAACCGGAGGAGCGGCCTGGGCTGGCAACAGCTAAACCCCCCGTACAGCCGGCATGGCCAGCCATCCGGTGTTTCTGGTGTGACCAACCAGGTCATCGGGTGGCTGAGTGCCCGCTCTTGCCGGCTTGAATGGGCCCCACTGCTTCCCTGGCGCGGGCCCTGTCTGCTAGGAGGACCATGGAGCGGTCCCGGGCTGCTTACCAGGTAGCCGATGAAACGTGCCGGACGACGAGCCCTCCCTTGGCGACCGTTCCAGCGGCCGCTCAACCCATGCCGTCTGAAGGCTTTGAAGACCAGGAGCGGGAGGAGGACCCGATGGTGAGTGCTCCAGTGTGTCCGTTCGTGTTCCCGGTGGTGCTGGTGAGCCCCCTTACAGGGCAAAGAAGGGCGGTAAGGGCCTTAATCGATTCAGGGAGTACCCGGTGCCTTATCAGCCAGGCAACCGCGGCCGCTGTGGGTATCCGGCTGTGACGCCTGGTAACCCCTCTTCGGTTTCAGCAAGTGGACGGGTCCCTCTTGGGTGGGGCTCCCATTACCCATGTCACTGAGCCGGTCAGGCTGGAGCTGGGGGCCCATTGCGAGACCTTGCGGTTCATCGTAGTGCCCTCCATGACGGAGGCCGTTATCCTGGGGCTCACTTGGCTGGACAAGTGGGGACCCACGATCTGGTGGGAGGGGGGTTGCCGTTACCTTTGACTGGGCTTGGGGCTCGAGCCCCCTCTTCACCATACCTTCCTGGGCCCGGGCGACACGGAGGAGCAGGAGAAAGCTTGTGGGGTTGGGGAGGACCTGAAGGCACACGTGCCCCGGGCCTACTCCGATCTAATGGAGGTTTTTGACGAGCGAGAGTGCGACACGTTGCCGTCCCACCAGGCCACGGACTGTGCCATCGAGTTAGAACCTGGTACCAGACTGCCCAAGCCTCGCATGTACGCCATGTCGCCGAAAGAGATGCAGGAGCTATGAAGGTATATCGACAAGAACCTACAGAGGGGGTTCATTCAGCCTGCACGGTCCCAGGTGGCGGCGCCGGTACTTTTCTGTGAGAAGAAGGCCGGGACCCTCCGTTTGTGTGTGAACTACCGGGGGGTTAATGCAGTGTGTGTGGAGCACCTCTATCCCCTTCCCCTCATGAAGGACCTGCTGGCCCATTTGGCTAAGGGCCGGGTGTTCACAAAACTGGACCTGAGGGAGGCTTACTACCGGATGAGGGTCAGGGCCGGGGACGAATGGAACACCACGTTCAATTGTCCCCTTGGCAGTTTCCAATTCCAGGTAATGCCGTTCGGGCTGCAAGGGGCCCCGGCTGTGTTTATGCAGTTAATCAACCAGGTCTACACAAATTCTTGTACCGTGGAGTCCTGGTGTATTTGGACGACATTCTCATCTACTCTGACACCATGGAGGAGCATGTCGTTCTCGTACGGCAGGTGTTAACGAAGCTACGGGAGGCGCAGCTTTACGTAAAGTTGTCCAAGTGCGAATTCCACAGGGCCTAACTGGATTATCTAGGGTACCACATATCGGCAGCTGGAGTGGAGATGGATCCCAAGAAAGTGGACGCCATCCAACAATGGCAAGCCCCACGGACCCGAAGACAACTGCAGAGCTTCTTATGCTTCGCAAATTTCTACAGACAGTTTATCCCGTGTTTCGCAGCCATTGCCCTGCCTCTGACGGACCTCCTACGGACACGGCAATTGAAGGTACAGCCACGGCCAGGGCTCAAGCTGGCGTGGACCACGGCGTGTCAGCGGGCCTTCGAAGAACTAAAGACCTTCTCCGCCAAGGAACCCATTCTGCTGCATCCAAACCCCGACCTGCCCTACGTGGTGCAGGCGGACGCGAGCGATGTCGCTCTTGGGGCCGCCCTCCTCCAACGGAACCATACTGGGGCACTGCAGCCTTGCGCGTATGCCTCCAAAAAGCTGACTCCCACTGAACGAACTTGGGCGGTGTGGGAGAAGGAGGCATTCGTGGTTCGTTGGGCCCTGGAGACTTGGTGGCACCACCTGGAAGGGGCTTCCCACCCATTTGAGGTGTGGACAGACCATAAGAATTTGGAGGCCCTGCAGACCCCTCGACGGTTGTCACCCAAACACGTCCGGTTTGCGCTGAAATACGTGCCGGGGGGACGGAACTTCCTAGCGGATGCTTTGTCTCGCATGCCGCAATTCGACAGCAAGAGGGAGGAGGTGGTGCAGGTGCTTGTGCCGGCAAGGACAGAGGGGGGGGTCTGGGCAGGAGGCGTCGGGCGGGTGGCAGAGGAAGGATTGTGCCAAGCACTCCAAAGGGCCCTGCAGGAGGATGATTGGCTACGGAACAACCCGGGACTTTTGACCATGTGGGAAGGCCTGGCGTGGCACGGCACACGGTTGTACGTACCCGAGTCTAAGCGGGCACGAGTCCTTTACCGCTGCCACGACGTCAGGCAGGCAAAACCCCAGGTTGGGAAACCTTTGAGCTTACTGCAGCAAGTGGCTGACCCCACCCGGCCATGGCAAGACATAGCCATGGACTTTGTTGTAGATCTGCCAGAGAGCAAGGGGCACACCGTCATTTGGACGGTAGTCGACTTGTTCTCCAAGCAAGCACACTTTATCCCTTGCAAGGGATTGCCATCGGCCCGGCGAATGGCGTGGTTGTTCGTCACACAAATCTACCGGTTGCACGGAGTGCCGCGCCGTGTGATCTCGGACCGGGGGGTGCAGTTCACCGCACGGTTCTGGAGGGATTTCCTGCAATACATCGGTTTGTCCCAGGGGTTGAGTACGGCCTATCACCCCAGCACCAATGGGGCAGCAGAATGTGCCAACGCCACCGTGGAGCAGTACCTTAGGAGCTACGTCTCCTATCAACAGACCGATTGGGTGGACCTGATAGCACCCGCCGAAGTGGCGTACAACAACGCCGTCCACAGCAGTACCGGCTTCTCCCCCTTCCGGGTAGTGTCCGGCCACGACTTTGTTCCCATCACTGAATGCATCCAGGGGGAGGGGACCCCATGCCTGCCGCAGGAGTGGATGAAACAGATCGAGGATGCTTGGGGGGCAGCCAAAAGGGCGTTGGAACAGTCTGCTGCTGCAGCCAAACAGCAGGCGGACAAAAAGCGAAGACCATTTGTTACTCCAAGGGTGGGGAACTTGGTATACTTGTCAACCAAGTACTTACGACTTCAGGTTCCCTGCAGGAAACTAGGACCCAAGTTCCTTGGGCTGTTCCGGGTGGTGCAGGTGGTTAACCCGGTGACAGTGCGGTTGCGCTTACTGAAGTTCCTGGGTAAGATCCACCCAGTATTTCATAGTAGCTTGTTAAAGCCCGCTCCAGCGGCTACTGCGGCAGCAGGGGAGGGGGGTCCCGGGCCCGTCCATGCTGACCGTTATGAGGTACAGGAAGTCCTGGATTCCAGGGTGCGGAAGGGAGCCATATAATACCTCCTCCGGTGGAAGGGGTACCCGGTGGAGGAGGCCTCGTGGGTCCCGGGAAAGGATGTCCACGTGCCTCGCCTAGTTCAGGCGTTCTACCGTGCCCACCCCGACAGGCCAGGGGGGCGGAGGGGTGACGGTGTGCGTGGGGTGGACGACCGTTTACCTTTGTCTTCTACACCTGCAGGAGGACCCTTGGTAGGGGGGGTGGCATGTCGGGCCCGGCAGGCCCGACACCCGGCGAGGCCTCAGAACAACTCACCAGGCCCCGTGACCAGCCGCCAATGTCCACAACCAGCTCTGAAGTTCCCAGGGCTCTCCGGCGGCTCGGGGAAGAGCTGCGGATGCGCGCAACCGGCCCAGCAGCCACCGGGGTGTTCCAGCGGCCTGGGGAAGAGCGCGACTGCCGGGACGTCCCAGCAGCCGCCGGGGCCTTCCGGCAGGCCGGGAACAAGCTCAAGACGCCCGCATCCGGCCCTCTTGCCTCCGAGGCCTACCGGCGGCCCGGGGGAAAACACGGCCACCAGGACATCCCAACAGCCACCAGGGCCTTCCGACAGGCTGGGTTTGGCACGGACGGCTTCCGGCGGCCCGGGGGAAAGCGTGCCTGCACAGCGTTCCCCCGGAAACCCTCCCCAGCTGACAGTTCGCTCCGAGGCTTTGCCTGCCGAGGGGCTGCGAAGCAAGCGACGCCAGAAGACGGCCCAGACTGTGCAGGTCGTGGCGGTTTGGGGACCTGTGGGGGGTGAAGAGGGTGTAAGGACTCGGGGTCGTGAGGGGGGTTGCCTGGGCTGGGGGGTGGCTTGCCGGCTCTAGTGGTGGTGGGACGGGGACGGGGAGGGTACGTACCTGGAGGGCGGGATCCAAACGGGGGAGGCCAGGGGGGGTGTTTAAGTAGGGCTGTAGGTTATTGGCTTGTTTGGGCGTGGTGATGGGTGTCGGCCTCGCCGGCTATTAAGCAGCGTTGGTTGTGCTGTGCAACCAATGCTGACTTCGTTTGTCTTCGGGTGGATGTTTATGGAGCGGAATAAACGTTGCTCAGGAGAACCAGCTCTCGTTCCGGTCGCATTCTTTTGCCTCGTCGGACGGGGGTTGACAAAGGATATGATTTTGTATCCTTAATTTGTTGACATAGAGGGTGAGAAGTTAAGTAAACGGGATGTGTATTTTGAATATTAGATTTTGTGAGGAATGTTGATAGATGAATTTGGAGTATACTAAAAATCTTGGGAATGATAAATATCAAATGTTAAATCTAAATGTTAGTGGAAATTAAAATTGAAAAATCTATTAGGTCATTGATTGTCTAAAAGATTGTATGTTAAAACAATTAGAATATGTGTAAACTAAAAACTATGGATATATGTAAGAAAGTTATTTTCTATGTGATTGATAGGATAAAACTTGTCTTTAAATCTACAAATAGATAGTATATATGAAGGGAAAAAGAGAGGAAATGTTTATGGTAGCAATTTGAAATCTGTACTAATGATATCTGTATGTAATTGAATTACTACTACCCAGCCACCACATTGCTTTTCAAATATGTGAATGTATTATTAGAAAATCAATAAAATTTGTAAAAAAAAAGAAGACTATCCAAACTGAACACAATAAGAAACAAACAACTGCCAGACTATCAGATGAACCTTTAAAGATAGACGGATGGCAACATGATCCTCAGAAAACAATAACAATCAAGAGTAACGTTCCTGCTGCTTACTGCAATCCAGTCCTGCTGGAGCTGAGCAATCAACTTCATATGTTACCCGTGGAACAAATCATGTAGACATCTAGAGAAGAGACATCATCATGTGTTCCAGTGACAGGAAGAAAAGTAGCCCAGATATCCTCAAGAAAAAAGGTGTGTGTTGGTGATTAAAGATTCACTTCTCTAACAAAAGTTGAAAAATTGCTGAATGGAATCAACGATTTGTATACCAGACAATCAATCTAGGGAAGCATGTTGTCTCTCAGGAGCAGATCAAAGGTATGACAGAGACTTATTAAAATAATCAAGCCCACATATTATTATACCTTCCTCCTCTTTCATACAGGGACAAATGATATGACAATGAAGCTGAAAACAATTTCAAGAGAAATTGCACCTTGGCATAAAAACCAAGGAGTTAGGAGCATAAGTGGTGTTTTCATCTGTACTTCCAACAGAAGGTCAACATCCTATGAGGGAAAAGAAGATTTTAGAAAACCACTGACTTAAGGGATGGTGCCTTTGAGAGAACTTTGGACTCCTAGACCACAGTCTACATTACTTACATGAAGGGCTTCTGACAGGAGACAGGCTACACCTCACAATAATCTGCAAAAGTATTTGGAAAGTGTCTGGCTGTGCTTATCCAAAGGGCTTTAAACTAAAACTGGAAGGGGAAGGTGACCAATCTTTAGGAACTTTAGAACTTAATTTCAAGCATAAACCCCAAGACAACCAATCAAACAAGGAGATAGGAAGTGCTGAGAAGTAAGGGCAACTCAGATATAAAATAGGAGATGGAAGAAGCAAATGCAGGGTTAGCCATAAAGAACTTGGATGTCTATATACTAATGCTGAAAGTATGAGGAACAAACAGGGTGACCTTGTTTTAGTATATGAGGACAAATATAATATTGTTGCTATTACTGCAATTTGGTGGGATAAAACTAATGATTGCAATGTACTGCTGGAAGGATAAAAATTGTTCAAAAGAAACAGAAGTAACAAAAGAGAAGGTTGTATTGCATTATATATTGGAAATCACTATAACTGTAGAGAAATGATAAAACCTTCTTGATTACATATGGGTTAATATAAAAGGGGAAAATATTGCCGTGAGTGTATACTACAGGCCACTCAATCATTCAGAGGAAATAGATGAACATTTTGCTAACCAGTTAGCTAGAGTCTGCAGGAAACCCACCACAGTTGTAATGGGGGACTTTAACTGACCTGACATCCACTGGGAGAAAAGCTGTGCATCAAATGAGAGATTGAATAGCTTACTGACCAATTTAGCTGACAACTTTGTTACCCAAAAGGTAGAGGAGGGTATTAGAGGGACATCTCTAGGGACACTGGACTTAATCCTTACTAAGAGAGTTGAAATGATATGGGTTGAAGTTGTGGGAATTTTGGGAGAGAGTAACCATGCCGTACATAAATCAGGCACATATAATCAAATAAAGTCAAACTATGATCTTAGACTTAAGAAATCTGACTTTAACAAACTAAGAGTTTAGGAAGGAATCTATAGATGGAAATCCTAAAGCGGAAAACAGTTCAAGAATTGAATACGTTTCTTGGATAAGAAGTGAAATGTCTTCAGGAAAAACAAAGTTCAGTTGTTTTTTGAAAAAGCACTTCGGAACAACTCAAGATACTTGGGAAAATCTGAAAAAATGAGATTATAACAGCCTGATCTAACATAGTACCACAGAGAAAGAAAACAGGAGACCCCAGACGAAGCCAGCATGATTGCATGAAGAATCTCTGACAAGCTGAGAGAAAAAGAGGACGAGTATAAAAAATGGAAAGAGGGATGCCAGCAAAATGCGTGAATCAGCAAGAACAAAGGCAAAAATGCTAAGGGTTAGAGTGAATTAAGACTTGTAAATGCCAAAAATAATTTTTAAAAAGTTTAACCATGTAAGAAACAAAAGAAATCAAGGAAACCATCAATCTACTGACGGGAGAAAATAACAAGGATGTGACAGGTACCAAGAAGAAAGCAGAATTGCTTAATTCATTCTTTGAATCTGCTTTCACCAAAATGAAAAACAGTCCAGCTAATTAAAAGCGGCATGTAGGATACAGAATAGCAATGCAAGTCAAAATAGGAAAGAAAATTGTTAGAAAATTCCTGTTCAGTCCAGACGAGTTCAAATTGCCAGAACCAGAAGGATTACATCCCAGAATTTTGAATGATTGGCAGATGTGGTCTTGAAACCATTGAACAAAATTTTTCAAAGTTCCTGGAGCACCAGAGAAATGCTAAAGGACTGGAAAAGAGCTGATATGCTTCCAATCTTCAAAAAAGGAAAACAAAAGGATCTAGGAAATTAAAAGGCCAATCAGCCTGATATCAATATCTGGGAAACCCCTAGAAAAGATAATGAAACACAGGATTTTTAAGCATCTAGAAATGAACAAGGTGATTACTAGAAGCCAGCATGGGTTTGGTTAAAAATAAATCATGCCAGACTGACCTTATTGCCTTCTTTGACAAAGTGACTAGTTGATGAGGGAAATGCTGTGAACATAGTTTACTTAGACTTTAGTAAGGCATTTGACAAAAAAGATCACAGCTGTTCTGAACCAGCCCTCTTCTAGCAAACCCCTATTCAAAAAGAAGAGACTGGAGAGCGTCCAAGGCTAAAAGGCTTCTGCCAAGATTTAATTACGCAGTTAACAAAAACACTAGAGCTTGTCTTCTCAAGCGGAAAAGTTGCTTTCAGCAACCAGCCCCTCCCCAAACACTCCTTTTATAGAGAGCTCAGGGCGTGGTCTCCCTGTGCCTCCTCCCGAGGAGTCCCATAGCCTTTCTTTGTTTGTCCCTGCTCGACTGCCTCCTGCGTCGGGCGTCCTTGAACAGGGCCAGCTGTGGGTCATCATCCTCCGCACTCTCGGGCTCACGCAGCTGAGAAGAGGTCCCCGGCTGAGGACTCTGCAAAGCCTCCAAACCATCATCAGCCGGTTCGTCTCCCTCCTCCCCCTCATCTGAGTCCTCCGATACATCGGACCCGGCTGTCGGACCCACAGGCTGGCCCTGAGTCACAACACTATCCCGCACCGCAGGGCCCTTCCCCCGGGTCTGCCGATCCGGATGCGGTCGGGATGGGAACTGTTCGTGAAACGCAGTCACCAACGCAGGGGCATGAACGGCGGTCGCGTCTTCCCATGTGAAGTCCTCCGGCCTGTACCCTTTCCACTCGATCAGGTACTGGAAGCGACCTTTCAGCCAGCGGGAATCCCTGATGCTGGCGACCTCGTACTCGGGGGTGCTGCCTCCATCACGAGTTCCTGATGGGGGAGGTTCCGCTTGGCGAAGTGGACAGGCCGGTTGTTCGGGGACCAACAAGGACCGATGGAAGACGGGGTGCACGCGCAGGGAACGTGGCAGAGTTAAACGATAGGCGACCGGATTGATGACGGCCTCGACTGGGAACGGTCCAAGGTAACGGTGGTCCAGCTTCCTCGCCGGCCGAGTGGATGGTAGGTTCCTGGTGGACAGCCAGACCCGATCCCCCACCGATAGTGGAGGCGTATCCCTTCTCGACCGATCGGCGAACCTCTTGTAGTCGGCCTTGGCCTTCTCCAGCTGCCGTCGCACCAACCGATGGATCGCCTGTAACTCCGCCATGAATTCGTTCGCTGCCGGCTCCGGTGAGTCCACGGGAGAAAGGGGGAAAAACCTGGGGTGATAACCCACGTTGGCCAAGAACGGTGTCATCTGCGTGGAGGTGTGCTGCGAGTTATTAAAGGCAAACTCGGCTATGGCCAAATAGTCCACCCAATTGTCCTGCTGCAGGTTAACATAGCAGCGCAGATACTGCTCTAAGATGCCGATGACCTTCTCGGTACCCCCGTCGGTCTGAGGATGATGCGCGGACGAGAGGCAAACCTTAATGTCCAACGCCCGCATCAACTCCTGCCAGAAGCGGGCTGTAAACTGGGTCCCCCTATCGGAGACGACCCTATCGGGAAGGCCGTGCAGCCGGAACACCTGTTGGATGAACATGCGACTAGTGGCGCGAGCTGACGGTAAGCCGCGACGGGATGAAGTGCGCCATCTTGGTCAACATGTCCACCACCACAAACACTGTCGTGAAGCCGGAGGATGGGGGTAGATCCGTCAGAAAGTCCATGGACACAGCCCCCCAGGGTCTCTTGGGCGTTGGCAAAGGCTGCAGTAAACCAGGCGGGGCCCCTGTCGCTGACTTGGCCTGCCTGCATGGGACGCAGGAGGTGACATAAGACTGGACATCGTGTCGGACTCGGGGCCACCAGAAAGTACGGGAGACCAGGTTCAGAGTCTTGAACAGGCCAAAATGCCCCGCAGCCGGGTTATCATGACATTGGCTGAGGACGAGTCCCCTGAGTGGCCCTACTGGAACATAGAGCCGGTCACGATAATACAGGAGTCCATCCGCGACCGACCAAGGCGAATCTGGCCCCACCTCTTCCTTCCGCTGAGCCACCCACGCCTCCTGCTGCTGCGCTTCCCGGATCCGAGCCCGTATATCCACCGGCTCCCGCACCGCAGCAAAAGACTTGACGGGGATCACTGTCCTGGGCGGAAGCTTGTCTTCCACTCGGGTGTACTCGGGCTTCCTGGACAGAGCATCCGCTCTCTGGTTGTGCCCGCTTGGTATGTACCGCACCCGGAAGTCAAACCTCGCAAAGAAGAGGGACCACCGGATCTGGCGTTGATTCAAATTCCGAGCGGTCTGCAGGCTTTCCAGATTCTTGTGGTCCGTCCGGACCTCGATCTGATGCCGCGCCCCCTCCAGATGATGCCTCCAAGCCTCGAACGCCGCCTTGATGGCCAGCAGCTCCTTCTCCCAGATGGTATAGTTGCGCTCCGAGGGGTTCAATTTCCGAGAGTGATACGCGCAAGGGAAAAGGGTACCGCTGGGCGTCGTTGCCTGGAGTAACACGGCCCCAATGGCAATGTCGGAGGCGTCCGCCTCCACGACAAACGGCCGTTGCGGGTCGGGATGTTTCAAGATGGGCTCCTTCATGAAGGCGTCCTTCAAAGCCTGGAACGCCTGTTGTTCGGGGGCGTTCCACTGGAACCGAGTCTTCTTCTGCAGGAGCCGGGTGAGGGGGGCTGTCAAGGCAGCAAAGCCAGGGATGAATGTCCGATAGTAGTTGGCAAATCCAAGGAGTCGCTGAACGTCCTTCACGCGACGCGGGGGTTGCCAACTCTGCAACGACTCGACTTTACTCGGCTCCATGGCGATGCCCTCAGGAGAAATGCGGTGACCCAGGAAATCGATGGTCACCTGGTAGAACTGGCACTTCTCCAACTTGGCAAACAGCCGATGTTCCCGGAGGCGCTGCAGGACCTGACGGAGGTGCTGATGATGCGCTTCACGCGACGGGGAGTAAATCAGGATGTCGTCCAGGTAAATCACGACAAACTGGTCCAACAGATCCCGAAAGATATCGTTCATAAAATGCTGAAACACAGCGGGGGCGTTGGTCAGGCCAAACGGCATCACCGTGTACTCGAAATGTCCATAACGAGTACCAAACGCCGTCTTCCACTCATCACCCGGCCGAACCCTGACGAGGTTGTAAGCTCCACGCAGGTCCAGTTTCGTGAAGATCTTAGCCTCCCGGAGTCGGTCCAAGAGCTCGGGGATGAGGGGCAGCGGGTAGCGGTTACGCACCGTGATGGCGTTGAGTTTCCGGTAGTCACAGCAAAGACGTAACTCGCCCGACTTCTTTTTGACGAAAAGCACGGGCGCAGACACTGGCGAGGACGAGGGCCGGATGAAACCGCGAGCCAAATTCTTTGTCAGGAAGTCCCGCAATGCAGCCAACTCGGGCTCCGACATGGAGTACAAACGCCCCACTGGGAGAGGCGCATCAGGGACTAGGTCAATGGAGCAGTCGTAGGGCCTGTAGGGGGCGCTGACCCTGCCTCAAAGCTTTCAGGCGTCGGGTGGCAGTCTGCGCCTTAATTGGGTCCTCATACATGAGGCGCATATGGTCACAAAACCCCCCAAAGTTATCCAACAAAGGGCTAGGCTGTGCCAACAAAGGCGTGCCCCAACGAGCTGCATCTCCCGACAGAAGGCTCAACACGAATCCCACCTTATCTCGGTCAGTGGGGAAATCAGCCGCCCTCACGCTGATAAAAAGCTGGCATTGTCCCAGGAAGGCAGGAAACAGTTCTGGATTACCAGCAAATTTATCCGGCATAGCTATCTGACATTTCCTCCTGGGTGGGGGTGCAGCATGTACCTGAGCTTGCAGTTGTGCCACCTGAGCTGCCAGCAAAGTGAGTTGCTGGGTGAGCTGGGCATTCTCGGCAAGAAGCTGCTCCATCGTAGTAATAAGGGGTGGGAGGCTGAAAGCAAACTGTTCTGAACCAGCCCTCTTCTAGCAAACCCCTATTCAAAAAGAAGAGACTGGAGAGCGTCCAAGGCTAAAAGGCTTCTGCCAAGATTTAATTACGCAGTTAACAAAAACACTAGAGCTTGTCTTCTCAAGCGGAAAAGTTGCTTTCAGCAACCAGCCCCTCCCCAAACACTCCTTTTATAGAGAGCTCAGGGCGTGGTCTCCCTGTGCCTCCTCCCGAGGAGTCCCATAGCCTTTCTTTGTTTGTCCCTGCTCGACTGCCTCCTGCGTCGGGCGTCCTTGAACAGGGCCAGCTGTGGGTCATCATCCTCCGCACTCTCGGGCTCACGCAGCTGAGAAGAGGTCCCCGGCTGAGGACTCTGCAAAGCCTCCAAACCATCATCAGCCGGTTCGTCTCCCTCCTCCCCCTCATCTGAGTCCTCCGATACATCGGACCCGGCTGTCGGACCCACAGGCTGGCCCTGAGTCACAACAACAGCCTCCTTTTTGGTAAGATAGAACAATGTGAAATAGTACTACCACCAGATGGATTTGCAACTGATTGTTCATTCACACTTAGTGAGAAGTCCACAATGGAACTACATCTACATGGAGGGAAGCTTGCAGTGGGATAGCTTAAGGGTTGGCTTTAGGCCCAGTACTCTTCAATATCTTTATAAACAATCGAGATGAGGGAATAGAAGGGAAAGTCATGAAATTTGAAAAAAACACCAAGCTGGGGGAAATTGGTAACACTTTGGAGGGTAGACTTAAGACACAGAGTACCTTGACAGATTTGAACACTGGGCCCTATACAACAAATGCAATTCAGTTGTGAGAAAAGTAAGATCCTATATATAGGCAAGGAAAACCAAATGCACAGTTATAGAAAAGTTATCTGGTCCAACAATAGCAATTATGAGAGGAATCTAGGTGTCCTAGTAAACAACCACTTGAGAATGAATAAGCAGTGTGCTGCAATTGCCAAAAAAGCCAATGCAGTCCTAGGCTGCATCAATAGAGGGATAGTTTCAAGATCATGTGAAATGACAGTACTGCTTTATATTGCACTGGTGAAACTATATTTGGAATATGGTATCCAGTCCTGGTCACCATGATACAAAAAAGATATTGAGACCCTAGAAAGAGTGCAGAGAAGAAGAATAAAAATGCTAAGGAATCTAGAGGCTGAACCATACAATGAACAATTGAGTGAACTAGATGTCTGGTCTAATGAAGAGAAGGACTAGAAATGATATGATAGTAGTCTTCCAGTACTTTGAAGGGCTGTCACAGAAAAGAGGGTAGGACAAGAAGTAATGGGTGGAAGATCATTAAAGAGAGATGCAACCTAGAACTAAGGAGAAGTTTCCTGACAGTGAGAACAACCAAAGGAACAACTTTCCTTCAGAAGTTGTGGGTGCTCCATCACTGGAAGCTTTTTTAAAAAAAGACTGGACAACCATCTGTCTGAAATGGTATAGGGTCCCCTGTCCGAGCAGGGGGTTGGTCTACAAGACCTCAAAAGAAACCCCTATGATTCTTTGTTGTAAGGTTGAATGATCACTCCAGTAAATAAATGGTGTAATCTAGGTAGTAAATGCCAAATAGAGGGTGCTGTTTTTTCCTATAATGGAGGAATCCTACAGTGGGCTTGTTCCTTTCCCTTGCTGCAGTAAGTAGGATCAGAACTTTCAGCTTTCATCAACATGTGAGGAAAAACTGTCTTCTCTTCTCTTCTCTTCTCTTCTCTTCTCTTCTCTTCTCTTCTCTTCTCTTCTCTTCTCTTCACTTCACTTCACTTCACTTCACTTCACTTCACTTCTCCCCCCTCCTCCCCTGTCCCATCTCCTCTCCATTTTTCCTTTATGGCTACAAAATAAAACACCCCAGTGATTTTTTTTCCTGCTGACAGCAGCATTCTCCCCAGTTATGAATGAAGGCTATTAAGAATGACTCAAATGACTCTTGGATGATGGTGGACATATCTGACAAGAGGACCTAGAAGATAATAGTCAGAGAGTCAAGTCTCCATCTTTTCCTTTCCAACTGCTTACTGTTTTAAAAATGCCTGGGTTTTAACTGGACTTTTTGATTTTTTTTCTTTTGATTTTTATTGTAAAATATTTATCTACTGGTTGAATGCTAATTTAATTTAACCATATCTTGGATCTTAGTGACTTCTTTTTATGCCTTTCTGTTTTATTAGCTGCCGTAAACCAATTTACTGTGTGCTGCATCAACCTCGGGCTCAGGGTAGGGGAGGTGGCGTGGCAGTCGTTATTAGAGAGACAATCCATCTATCTGCCCCTCAGATAGATGGATTTGAGTCCCTCCTCTTAAGGTGGGGTCCTGGTGGTCAGTTGGGCCTGTTGCTTGCATACCTCTCTCCAAGCTGCGTAGCAATGGCTCTGCCCGGGCTACTAGACGCCCTCTCAAGATTGGCGGTTGAATTTCCCAGACTTATGGTTCTGGGAGATTTTAATCTGCCTTCCCTGGACGGTGCGTTGGAGGTGACCTGAGAGTTCATGGCTTCCATGATGGCCATGGACCTGACCCAAATTATTCAGGACCCGACTCACGAGGGGGGAAACACGCCTGATCTTATTTTATCTCTGGGCAGTGGCTTAATGGCCTGGGGGGGGTTACCCCAACATCTCAACCCCTTTCATGGACAGACCATTATCTCCTGCGGTTGGGCCTCTGTCATGTCACGCTGCCGGGAGGCGGAACCGACCAGATGGTTCCGCCCCAGGCGCCTGATGGACCCAGATGGCGCTTGGATTGATTCCTACCTCCCTCTCCCAAAGCCATGTCGAGGCCTTAGTTAACGCCTGGCAACAGGCTGCTTCGGAGGCTCTCGACCACGTTGTGCCTTTGCAGCCTCTGACCCGGCGCAGGTCCCGGCTTGGTCCTTGGTTCTCCAAGGACCTGCGGGAGATGAAACGCTGGAGAAGGGGCCTAGAGAGCATTTGGAGAACCAGTCGGTCCGAGTCTGACCGAACACAGTTAAGATCCTTCTCTAGATCTTATCTTGTGGCAATGGAGGTGGCAAAGCGTGCTTACTTCACCACCCTCATTGCGTCCGCAGATAACCGCCTGGCCGCCCTGTTTAGGGTGACCTACTCCCTTTTAAATCAAGGGACAGGAGAGGACCCCTTACGAGGACGGGCCGAGGAATTTAGTAAATATCTGGTGGACAAAATTGCTCAGATTCGGGCTGGTCTGGACTCTGACTGGGCAGTATCTGACGAGAGGAAAATGGTAGGTCTGGCCGAGAACATTTGGGAAGAGTTTGATCCTGTGACTCCGGATGAAGTGGACAGGATCATGGGGAAATTAAGTGCCGCCACATGTCTGTTGGACCCGTGTCCCTCCTGGCTGGTCTATGCGTCTCGGGAGGTTACACGAGGCTGGCTCCTAGCAGTTATCAATGCCTCACTGAGTGAAGGGTACTTCCCTGCCTCCTTGAAAGAGGCGGTGGTAAGGCCCCTTCTTAAAAAACCTGTATTGGATCCAGCTATTTTAAATAACTTTCATCCTGTCGTGGTGGCACGGCAGCTCCCTTTGGTCCTGGAGGAAACTGAGTATCTGGATCTGTACCAATAGGGTTTCAGGCCCAGGTATAGCACGGAGACGGCATTGGTCGCGCTGGTGAATGATCTCTGGCGGGCCCAAGATAGGGGTTATTCCTCTGTCCTGGTCCTATTAGATCTCTCAGCAGCTTTTGATACCATCGACCACGGTATCTTGCTGCGTTGTCGGGCTGGGAGTGGGAGGTACCGTTTTGCGGTGGTTCTCCTACCTCTTGGACCGTTCGCAGACGGTGTTGGCAGGGGGGCAGAGGTCAACCCCTAGGCCCCTTAGCTATGGGGTGCCTCAGGTGTCGGTACTCTCACCTCTCCTGTTCAACATCTATATGAGGCCGCTGGGAGAGATCATCCGTGGCTTCGGGGTGGGGTATCATCAATATGCTGATGATACCCAGCTTTTCATCTCCACCCCGAACCAACCCAGTGATGCCCTCGATGTGATGTCCCGTTGCCTGGAAGTGGTACAGATTTGGATGGGAAAGAACAGGCTCCAGCTCAACCCGGCCAAGACTGAGTGGCTTTACGTGCCGGCATCTTGTTTAGTCCAAGAGGTTCCATCTTTGGTTATAGGAGGACAGCTGTTACCTCCCGTTGATAGAGCACGCAATCTAGGCGTCCTCCTGGATTCACGACTCAGTTTTGAAGATCATATTGGAGTCGTGGCTAGGGGGGCATTTGCCCAGGTTTGCCTGGTACGCCAGTTGCGCCCCTTTCTGGACCGAGATGCCCTACGTACAGTCACCCACGCACTCGTTACCTCCCGTATAGATTACTGCAATGCTCTCTACATGGGGCTGCCCTTGAAGACCACCCGGAGGCTTCAGTTGGTTCAGAGTGCGGCCGCGCGGGTAGTGATGGGAGCACCCTGATACTCCCATATTACACCCCTCCTGCGTGAGCTGCATTGGTTACTGGTTGTCCTCCGGGTGAGATTTAAGGTGCTGGTACTTACCTTTAAAGCCCTACATGGCTTAGGCCCGGGATACTTGCAGGACCATCTGCTGCCGGGAACGACTTTCCATCGCCCAGTACGCTCACACAGAGAGGGCCTCCTCAGGGTACCGTCGGCTAGACAATGTCGGTTGGCGACCCCCAGGGGGAGAGCCTTCTCTGTGGGAGCGCCAGCCCTATAGAACCAGCTCCCCCCTGAGCTTCGGATGGCCCCAGATCTCCAGTCCTTTCGCCGCGGCCTCAAAACACTCCTTTTCCACCTGGTTGACCTGGACTGACAGGGATTTTAATTATGTTTTTAATTTTTAACTCTTAATTTTTAATTTATTTTAATTTTAATTTTAATTTATTCTACAGGGGCCTTTAATTTTAATTTTTATATAACTTCTGTATTTATTGTACATTATTGTTGTTAGCCGCCCTGAGTCCTTCGGGAGATAGGGCGGCATATAAGTCCCAATAATTAATAAATAAATAAATAAATAAATAAATAAATAAATAAATAAATTCTGTCTTTTCTGCATAGAAGCTGAGGCAATTATGGGTAGTGAAAGAGATCTGTTTTGATTTACATCAGTACTTAATTCATTTTTTGCATCTGTCTTTACACAAAGGGGAAAAACAGTCCAGCCTATAAAAAACAGTACCGTAAAAAACAGGTTAGAAACACAAGTTAAGATAGGCAAGAAAATGGTAAGTGAGCTCCTGTCCACCCTAGATGAGTTCAAATCACCAGGAACTGGCAGATGTGATCTCAGAACCACTGAACTATATCTTACAAAGATCCTGGAGCACTGGGAACTACCAGAGGACTGGAAAAGAGCTGATGTAGTTCCCATCTTCAAAAAAGGGGAAAAATGGATCCAGGAAACTACAGACCTATCAGCCTGATCTCAATACTTGGGAAGATTCTGGAAAAGATAATCAAGCAACGAATCAGAGAATACCTAGAGCAGGCGTGGGGAATGGCTCTTTTATGTCTTGTGGACTTCAACTCCCAGAATTCCTGAGCCATCCATTCTGGCTCAGGAATTCTAGGAGTTGAAGTCCACAAGTCATAAAATAGCCAACATTCCCCACCCCGACCTAGAGGCAAACAAAGTCATTACCAAAAGCCAACATGGGTTTGTCCAAAACAGATTGTGCCAGTCAAATCTTATTGCATTCTTTGACCAGGTGACAAAATTAGTGGACCAGAGGAATGCTGTGGATATAATTTACTTAGACTTCAGTAAGGTATTTGATAAACTAGACCACAACCTACTACTTGATAAGATAGAAAAATGTGGGTTAGACAGCATCACCACCAAATGGATTCATAGCTGTCTGACCAGCCGTACTCAGCATCTGGTCCTCAATGGAACTGCATCTACATGGAGGGAAGTGTGTAGTAGGGTGTCCCAGGGCTCTGTTCTGTGCCCAGTGCTTTTCAACATCTTTATCAATGATTTGGATGAGGAGATAGATGGGGAAGCCATCAAATTTGCAGACGACACCAAGCTGGCAGGAATAGCAAACACTCCAGAAGATAAGAAGATACAGGAGGATCTTGACAGACTTGAACATTGGGGGTTAGGGTTAGGGTTAGGGCTAACAAAATGAAATTCAATAGTGAAAAAAGTATGGTTCTACATTTAGGGAAGAAAAAAAACAAATACACAGGTATAGTATAGGTGGTACCTTGATCAATAGTAGTAACTGTGAGAGGGATCTCGGAGTCCTACTGGACAATCACTTAAATATGAGCCAGCATTGTGCTGCAGCTGCCAAAAAAGCCAACACAGTGCTAGGCTGTATTAATAGAGGGATGGAATCAAGATCACGTGAAGTATTAATACCACTTTACAATGCCTTGCTAAGGCCACACGTGGAATATTGCATCTAGTTTTGGTCACCAAAACTGTAAAAAAAAATGTTGAGACTCTAGAAAGTGTACAGAGAAGAGCAACAAAGACAATTAGGGGACTGGAGGCTAAAACATATAAGGAACGGTTGGTGGAATTGGATATGTCAGGATGCTGAGCTTGTCGATCAGAAGGTCCGCAGTTTGGCGGGTCGAATCCCGAGTGCTGCGTAGCAGAGTGAGCGCCTGTTACTCGTCCCAGCTTCTGCCAACCTAGCAGTTCGAAAGCACATAAAAATGCAAGTAGAAAAATAGGGACCACTACGGTGGGAAGGTAACAGCGTTCCGTGCGCCTTTGGCGTCTAGTCATGCCGGCCACATGACCACGGAGACGTCCTCAGACAAGCGCTGGCTCTTCGGCTTTGAAACGGAGATGAGCACCGGCCCCTAGAGTCGGAAACGACTAGCATGCATGTGCGGGGGAACCTTTACCTTTACTTTAATGAGGAAAAGGACGAGGGGTGACATGATAGCAGTGTTCTAGTATCTCAGGGATTGCCACAAAGAGGGAACCAAGCTATTCTCCAAAGTACCTGAAGGCAGGTCAAGAATCAATGGATGGAAACTAACCAAAGAGAGGGGCAACCTAGAACTAAGCAGAAATTTCCTGACAGAATAATTAATCAGTAGAACAATGATTAATCAGCCTCCAGAATCTGTGAATGCTCCAACACTGGAAGTTTTTAAGAAGAAACTGGACAGCCATTTGTCTGAAATGGTATAGAGCAGGGGTGTCAAACTGCTGGCCCGCGGGCCGGATGTGTCACGCAAAACCGGGCCTGCCCCATTGCCGGCAATGGGGAAAAAGTTAGGACATGTCATGTGATGTTGCAAGTTTGACACCCTTGGTATAGGGTTTCCTACCTGAGCAGAGTGTTGGACTAGATGACCTCCAAGGTCCCTTCCAACTTTATTATTATTGTTATTGTTGTACTTTCACTATAGGGATTTTGTATTTTATATATTTGCTAAGAAAACTTTGGTCTTAATTTTTCTTAATTTCTGATAAAAAAAATCTTTTTCTACTGAAAGTTCTTCTGTTTTTTGAGCTCAGTTTGTTATGATGCTTTTCCTGTCTTAGAGATGAGCTTTTTATGACTGGCTGTAAAAGATAAAAGTTTTATTACTGAAGTATTTTGGACTGTATTAGAATATACTCAAAATGCAAGCAATATATCAGCAAAATTTATTGCTAAAGCTGATTTTCTGATTTACAAGTTCAGCTTGAAAATTTGGATAAATGTTTGATAAAGTAACAATGATTTTAGAAGACAGTAATCATACACAAATAATAGCAAGACAACAAGATTTACAACCAGATGGATTGGAATGTATTCACTGCTGGTAGCCCTGAAAGATAAGGCTGACTTGGAAAATACAAACTGATTAGAGGACTCTGAGAAAAGCATGGATTGTAAAGATTCAAAGTTGATAGAAATTATCAGTGATGAACTTGATTTTTCTAAGAAGATTGAGGGAGATTGGGGAATGGATCTGTTATACCCAATTGGAAAACAAATGTTGAGATATTATCTTACAATTTTTAGGAGACTTTTTTTACAATAAATTCTGTAGAAATACAGAATAAAATCCAATTGTTAAAAAAATCCCCTTTAATATAAATCATGTCTCAGCACAATTTTTAAAATGAAAATATTTATCTGGTGAAAATAACCATATTTTTTTTTGCTTCCAGTTTGCAAGCCCCTTTCTCAGGGCCATTAATAGAAATATTGAACTTCCCAGATAATGTGTTTTATAATACCACAATTTTTCAAGTTTGATGCAGAACCATTTATGAGTTGGGCTACAGTAACAGAATCTTGCAAGTATGATTGTGCTGTACCTACTCCTTTCTAGTACTCTTGTGAATTAGGAAAGTATCAGTCTCAGCTGCTTATGAATACTGTCTGCCTCTTGTGAACTTAAGATATATTTTTCTTTGTTGCTTTGGTAATAGAGTTTGCATCAGTTTTAAATTTATATTTAAGATTTTTTAATAGATAAAAAAGGAAATGAGAAAGAAAAAAGTGCAAGAAATAAAAAAGAAATCCCCCCTAAATTTAAAGAACTTATGAATGACTTTTGACATTTTAAAGAGATAATTTACTCTTATTAGATCTCTTGTCTCTTAGATGTTATCCAAGTCCCTTCAACCCCTCATTTAACCCTACCTCTTTCTAAATCTTCAGATCCATTAATCATTTCATTTTTTTCCTTCTTTCAGCAAAAAGTCCATATAAATTTTCCAGTCTGAGAGAACTTTTGTTGTGGTTTTTTCTCTGACCAAACAGCTATTTGCTTTTTATGAATTCTGACATTTTTACAATCCATTATTCCAGTAGGGGAATTTCTGTAATTTTCCATTTTTTTGCATAGAATAATCTTACTGCACTTAACTCTGTACAGAATAAATCTACCATGAGTCTTATTCATTGTCCATAAGTCTCAATCAAAAGAATACTGATTTCTTCACAATATTATTCTTTAAAATCTTTTTTCCTCATTGTGTGATTTTTTTTATTCACAACTTCTTAGCTTCCTCATAAGCCACATGCATGATATCATGTTCCCTCTTGTTATTTTCATTTCCAACACTGGTTTGAAATACCTTTGCACATTTTTTTATAATTTCTTGGGTGTGATATACCAATGATGCATCATTTTATTTTAATTCTTTAAAATTATGATACAATAGAAAAATAATACCAGTAGAAATGTAATACTATCTATCATCAAGATCATCATCCTTATTCTACAGATGGTGTACAAAAACCAAAGTATTTGTGAAAGTTGTGAATGCTCAAGAAGAGATTGGACAACCATTTGTACAGAATGATATAGGCTCTCCTGCCACAGACAAGTGTTTCAACTAAAAGACCTTCAAAGTCTCTTTCAATCCTATTTTTCTATGTTCTATTGTGAGAAAGATATGATTTTTTATTTAAGCAGGAAAATTCAAATGACAAGTAGGCATTAGTATTTGCAAGAATCTCTGGGTGTCCTGGAGGAGCCAGAAGTGTGTGCTGTGGCTGCCAAAAGAGGTAATGCAGTTTAGGCTTGCATCAACATAAGTACACTGTCAAGATCATGGGAAATTATAGTACTGCTCTTTGTTTCCCCAATTAAAATATATCTGGAATTCTGTGGCTAGTTTGGGTTGATACAATATTAAAAGGATACTGAGGAATCGTAAGATATAAAAAAAAGAATGAAAAGCATAATAAGGGCATATAGAGTAGTTTAGGAAATTGTATATTTAGCCTAAAGAAAGGAAAGCCAAGGGCAGACCTGATAGCAGTCTTCCAAGATATGAAGTCTTGTCACAAGATAGAGCATAGGGATTTATTTTCCATAGTTAAACCAGAACCAGTGGGTGGAAGCTTTATAGAGGAGATCCAATCTTGAACGAGGAATGATTTTCTTAAGTGAGAGCTTTCCTCTTTTGGTTGTTGTTGATCTATCATTGGAGGCTTCCAGCAAGATTGCATTGCCATTTCTTGGTGATAGTCCAAGGACTTCTGCCCTGTTAGGGGCTTGGGCTAGAATACCTGCAAGATCCCTTCCAACCAACTAATTCTGTGAGAGGTTGGGTATCACTGCAGCCTGAAGAAATTAGAAAATACAACGGGCATCCCATGATGAGATACAGTTCTAATCAATAGCAATTAGCTCACTTATGGTAAACAGAGGTTGTCTAGTCAAGTTTCTAAATTTCAAAATATACCTGTTTTGTTATATTTGTCATCCATCTTTACATAAGGAAAATATGTAATAAGCTCATCATAACCAATATAACCATATTTCATTCTATATATCCTATATATCTCATTTATCTCATCCTACCTTTGCATTAAAACCTTCCAAAAATAATCAGGTGTGAACAATCTACCACACATGCAAAGTTCAAGCTAACTTTTTTATTGTGTTCTGCCTACAATATCGAAATCTCCCCAACTGGCAGCCTTCTCTTGGGAACAAATAGATAAGACTTCAAAGAACTTCGGGAGGGGTTGGTCCTAGCCCCTTTGTGGCTGTGCAGTGACTCCAGGCTCATTGCAATTGAACCCTCCTCCATAACAGGTTGAGTGTTTCCTAACACAGAATAATTGAATGAGAATTAGAGTAATGTGGATCCAAGAAAGCTACAGCAAAATGCAATTCCTACCGCATTATATCTGAAGCCCCCCATTTTTAATCTATGGGTTAATTATGATAAAATACTGTCTGTAGTCCACCTCAATCTTGAGGTAGAGAAAAGCTAATGTGTGCCAAAAATTAATTTTCAGGATTTAAGCTGCTCAGAGAATTACTATTTTAGCAAAATAGAAATTAATCAGAAGCAGGAATTACCTGAAATTATCTGTATCTCATTGTCTGATATTTCTTCACTTCAGTATCATCTTGGTAAATTTTTGACAGTTGATAATATATTGCCATTATTTATATTACAATCACATTGTCCTGTGTGTGTGTGTGTGTGTGTGTGTGTGTGTGTGTGTGTGTGTGTGATAACAAACACAGATTATTTTCTCCAATCTCATTTGATGCTGCCCCATATTTATCAGTAATTTTATTATCTGCCTTGTACCTCTTTCATCTCCAATTTCATTTTTTAAGATCTTGCTATAAATATGCCTCTATTTAAGTATAATGCTTCATATGTCTGAGTAAATTAATCAGTGAAGGTTTAAACTTTCTTAATCTTTAAGAGAATACAATACTTTTTGTAGCATACTTGTTCCTCCTAGAATTCATAATTCACTAATATTTGTCTTCTCTGCATATTAACATAGGCTGCAAATTGGGTGAAGCCTCTGATTTTATTGTCCGTCAAGGTACACTCATCCAAGTACCATCTTCTGTTGGAGACGTTGGTTGCTATAAAATTTGCACGTGTGGCCAGAATGGTTTGTTAGAAAATTGTATGGAAATGTATTGTATTGATCTCCAAAAGTCATGCATTGTTGGAGGGCAAAGAAAAAGTAAGTACTAATACATAAGATTTTTTTTAATGTTTATTGATTTTCTAATTTTGCATTTAAGTATTTAAAAAGGAACATGGCGGCTGAATTAATCGATAATTCAATGACATACAAGTATCTTTAGTACAAGTCTCAAGCTACCACATTAGATATTTCCTCTCTTTTCCCCTTAGTATTTACTGTCTCATGTTTAAACTAATATGACTCTTATTATATCAATTAAATAAAAATAACATTCTTACATTTATCAGTAATTTTTAGCTTATCCTAGTTATTTTCACATTCAGTCTTTATAGACAATGTCCTAATTAGTTTTTCACAATTTGTATTCCCATTAATATTTAAATTTAGCATTTAATATTTATAATTTCCAAGTTTTAAATAAGTTCCCTTTATCACAATTCATCACAAAGTCTAATATTCAGGATACCCATCTTATCTATTTGAATATATTCTATTTCTCACCATCTTACATCATCTGATTAATAATACAGTATAACATTCTTATTTTCTATTAATTTCCAGATGTCTTAAATTTAGTAACCAAAGTTTCTCTTGTTTCAACATCAAATACTTCCTGTCTTTTTCTCTTAATGTCTTCTATCTCATTTTTAAGCTAGTACAGTTCTTATTATATCAGCTAAGTAAAAACATGTTTATTACATTTATCAATCAATTTTTAGATTATATATATCTTAATTACTTTTACATTCAACCTTTATAAACAAATCAATATTCTAATTTAACTTTTAATATTTATACTTCCAAGTTTTAAATAACCAAATTTTCTTTATCTCAGTTCATAACACAATCTAGTATTCAAAGTACACATCATGTCTATTTGAGTATATTCTATTTTAATCCTTACTAATAAGTCAAAACCCCAATTTTCTTCAGCCTTATTCTAGTTTTCTTTGTTTGCCAACTCGCCTTCCATAACTGTGCTTTTAAGTCATCAAATAGCTCCCTCTGTTATTATATATATATTGTCTGAGATAAAAGAGGCCATCCAGTTGCCATTTTTGGGGAAGGGCTAACAAATCATCTGTCTATTTTTCAGTCTCGACGTAGTTGTCTTGAAGATGAGCTGTATGGGTTTTGGTTGGAACATCTAACTGTTATATACCCACTCATTGCCAAGCAGTTCAACAATATACTACAAGGAGAAGAAATTGTTTATCTTCCCTTTGGTTTGTTCTTCTTGATCCTCAGGTTTCTTCTTGTTTATGTAGAAAGTCTTTTCCATTTTCAGTGTTATCAGTCCCTTTTCTGGGTTTTCTGTTAACTGTATTTGTTTTTTTTTAATTAAAAAGTTTTACAAATACATTATAAGCATAGGACCCACCCCTCCCCCACCCCCACCCAATTTCCCCTCCCCCCAACTTCCCAGAGCGTAATACAGGGTATTAACCCTAACAATCTTAAACTATAATATGCTAACTAACTATAATAACACTTTAAATCCTATCGAACTTTAACTCTCCTTAAAAATAACTAAATAATAATAAATCTTATAAATCTACTACTTATTCAAATGCTAAATGAAACTTTTTGGTCCCATATTTATTCTGAATAAAATCAATCCATCTTCTCCATTCCAAGATATATCTTTGTTGCGAATGGTCTTTCAAATATGCTGAAATTTTTGCCATTTCTGCCAGGTTCAAAACTTTTAAAGTCTATTCTTCTATAGTAGGCAATTCCTCCTTCTTCCGGTATTGCACTACCAAAAGTCGTGCTGCTGTTATTAAATACAACATCAATTTAGTTTCTATAGCAGTACAGTCTATAGTAATATCCAGCAAAAATAATTGTGGAGAAAACTTTATCTTTTTCTTAAATATCTTCTGCATATTCCACCAAATTTTAATCCAAAAAGCTTTAACTTTTTTACAAGTCCACCATATATGATAATATGTTGCATCATCACAACCACACCTCCAGCATTTCGGCTGATAATTTGGATACCTAGATGCCAATTTCTTAGGATCTAAATGCCATCTATAAAACATCTTATAAAAATTCTCTCTTAAATTTTGTGCCTGTGTAAATTTTTACATTTCTGACCCAGATTGTTTCCCAAGTATCCATCACTATTGGTTCTTGAATATTCTGAGCCCATTTTATTATACAATCTTTAACAAGTTCCATTTCTGAATCTATTTCTATCAATGCATTATATATCCTTCTTATATGAGCAGGACTTTGATCTCTAATTTGTTTAACCAAATTTTCATCTACTATAGAAATACCAATTTTCTGATCCTGTTTCCATCTAGCTTGTAACTGCCCATACTGAAACCAAGTTTGTACTATTTTTTTCTTCTTTTAAAATATTAAATGGCTTTAATTGCCATACATTTCTTTCCAATCTAAGAATTTCTTTATATGTAATCACATCATGCTTAAATCCCACATTTATATTTTCTATCGCATGTTTAGGTATTGCCCAAATTGGAATTTTAAAATTCAACTTATAACGATATTTTTTCCCAAACTCGCAACAGGGCATATCTTAATATATGTGTCTTAAAAACATTATCCACTTTTTGTCAAACAATAAATAAGCATGCCAACCATATAACAAATCATATCCTTCAATATTCAGTAATCTCCCTTCTGTTAAATTAAACCAATTATTAATGATAATGCCACAGCCTCATAGTATAATTTAAAATTGGGCATTTTAAGACCACCTCTTTCACATACATCTTGCATTATCTTAAATTTAACTCTCGGTCTCTTCCCTGCCCAAATAAATTTATTAATACCTCTCTGCCATTCCTCCAAATTTGAGTCTTTTTTAAGTATAGGTATCATTTGAAACAAGAATAAGAATTTAGGTAAAACATTCATTTTCACAGCTGCAATTCTTCCCAATAAGGACAATTGTAATTTTTTTTCAACTATCTAATTCTTTTTGTATTTTTGACCATAACAATTTATAATTATTTTTATATAATTTCACATTTGAAGCTGAAAGATATACCCCCAAGTATTTGAGCTTCTTAACTATTTCAAATCCCGTTAGATTTCCTAAAAGTTCCTTTTGTTCTTTGGTCATATTTTTAATCAATATTTTAGTTTTTTGCCTATTTACCTTAAATCCAGAAACTTATCCATATTGTAAAATTATTTCCATTACATCTGTAACCGATTGAGTTGGTTGACTTAATGTAATTACGAAGTCATCCGCAAACGCTTTCACTCTATAATCTTGATCTTTAATTTTAATTCCCTTTATTTTCTCTGAATCACATATCTTGATCAACAATATTTCCAATGTTAAAACAAACAATAATGACAACCCTGTCTTGTATCTTTTTCAATTTTACAAGCTTCTGTTAAACTACCATTAATTATTATTTGAGCTGTTTGTTTTTGATATATTGCCCTTATAGGTTGTAAAAACTTATCACCAAACTCCATCTTTTCCAAAACCTTGAATAAAAATTGCCAATTCAATTGATCAAAGGCCTTTTCGGCATCCAAAAAGATCAGCGCTGCGGGGACTTGATTATTTCTTTCCAAAAATTCTAATAAATTTACAATATGTCTCACATTATTTTTCATTTGTCTACCACTTATAAATCCTGTTTGATCACTATGAATCATTTGCTGCATAACCTTCATTAATCTATTTGCTAAAATCTTTGCAAATATTTTATAATCATTATTTAAAAGTGATATAGGCCTATAATTTTTAGGTTGAACAAGATCTTGATCTTCCTTCGGAATCAAAGTTATAAATGCTGTTTTCCACGATGGAGGCACTTCTCCTCCAGATTGAATTGTTCTTAATAATTCTTTTAAAGGCTCCACCATTTCTGATTGTAAATTTTTATAATAAATAGCTGATAAACCATCTGTACCGGGTGCCTTACCCACTTTTAATTGTTTAATTGCTAAACTAATTTCTTCAGCAGTTATCAATTGATTCATCCCTTCCCGTTGCTCTTGTGTAAGTATTGGGATATTCACATCCTGTAACTATCCATATCTAAGCCTTGCTTTATATCCCTAGCATATAACTTAGAATAAAATGCAACAAAAGTTTTTTTAATAAGACTTTGCTGAAACACCTCTTTACCCTTATATTCTATCTTATCAATATTACGTGATCTTTGTTTTTTCCTTAATAAATAAGCTAACCACCTACCCGGCTTATTAGCATTATTAAAAGTATTATGTTTGGCATATCGTAAATTAGTTGCCACCTGATCTACCATTAACATATCAAACTGTCCTCTTAGCAAGTTAATTACTTCTTTCAACCTCTTATCAGATGGGTTCAGAATAAAAGCTTTCTCTTTCAACTTTATTTCCTCCTCTATTTCTTTACGCTTATATTCCAATCTATATATTTATTGTTCAAATATATTAGCACTCCTCTCATATAAGCTTTACTTGCATCCCAAACCATTTCAATAGGAGTACCCTTATACATATTCATAGTAAAAAATTCTCGCATATGTTTTTTACATTCTACCACATTTTCTTCATATCTAAGCAAATTTTCATTTAATCTCCATGATCTTCTGTCCCCCATGCCCTTATCCAATTCCATCCACACTGGACTATGATCTGATAAAGTTCTTGGGCATATCTTAATCTTCTTAATCCTAGAAAAAAAATCATTAGTAGTTAATATAAAATCAATCCTAGAAAAAGATTGATGTCTATCAGAAAAAAAGTAAAATCCTTTTCTTCCAAATTTCTTTCTCTCCAGACATCTCGCAATTCCAAGTCATCTTTCAAATCAAAAAAAGATTTTGGCAATCTAGCATGGCTTGGAGTATTTTTAAAAGAACCTTTTTTATCTTTCTGAGTATCCAACACTCCATTCCAATCTCCCATTAAAATACTCGATCTATAATCCCATTGAATTATTTTATTATGTAACAGTTTGTAAAATTCTCCTTGCTGTAGATTAGGTGCATATACTCCAATTAAAAGTATTTTCTTCCCTTCTATTAATAGTTCAATTATAATATATCTTCCTTGTTTATCTTCTTCAATTAAATTAGCTGTTAAGTCTTTCTTTACATAGATAACTACTCAATTTTTCTTCTCTGGAGCAGATGCAATAAATTGTATACCCAGTCTAGAGTTCATCAAATATTTTTGATCAGATGTGCGAATATGCATTTCTTGCAAATATATAACATCATTTTTAAATTGTTTCAAATACTGAAATACTTTCTTTCTCTTTTGTGGTGAATTTAATCCATTAACATTCCAGGTTAGAAACTTTGTCGCAATCTTTTGCAACTTGAAGCTTTCGGAGCGTTTCTTGCAGATCCATAAGCATCTGCCTCTTTGGCCTAGCTCCTCCCACTGCTTCACTAGAAGTAGATTCCTGACTTGTAGTTATAAAACACTGTTTCTGTTGTTGTTGTTGTTCCTTACGTCTAGATGCAGCCCGTGTCACTCTTTGAATCTTAGATTCTTCTAATAAAACCTGGGGTTGCACAGTTTCTGAGATTTGCTGTACTTCTTCTACCTGTCGCTCTCCTTCTTCTTCTCCTCCTTTAGCTTCTTCTTTCCCTCCTTTAACTTCTGAAGATGGCAGTGAACCTGCTTTCAATACATTAGAATAAAAACCACGTGCCTTCAGGACTGTATTACGACGATATCTTACTCCAGCATAATTCACCACAATCCCCATTGGTATCTCCCATCTGAACTGAAGCTGTTGTTTTTTTAATTCATCTGCCAGAAAAACAAAATATTTCCTTTTTCTCAAAATTCTTGGGGAAATCTCTTTCAGAATCAAAACCTCTTGATTAGCCACTTTAAATCTATTATTGTAAAAAGCTTGAATGATCTCATTTCTGATCTTTCTCTTTGTAAAATACACAACCACATCTCTTGGCAGTTTTCTTTGCCTTTCAATCCAAGAATTAACACGGAATACTTTATCTATCTGCACAAAAAAATCTTCCGGTTGAATTCCCAAAATAGGCACCAGAGCATCCACCAACATCTCCAGATTTTCCTGTGGATTCTCTTTTAAACCTCTTATCCTCAGGGCAAACTCCATGTCTCTATATTGTGTCATCATCACTTCATCATCAATTTTTTCCATTTTATTCTCAACTTCACACATTTTAGCCTCCAGCATCAGATTATTTTGTTTCACTTCTTCCACACGTTCATCCAGACTCTCAATACAATCTGAGAGCCCCTGAAATGCCATCAAAATATCCTCCCGTATTTCCTTATTTTTTTCTTCAATAGGTTTTGCCACCTGCTCAGATATTTTTTCAGACTGAAGTTTTAAAGCATCTTTTAAAGAATCTTGTAAGTCTTTTAAAGTCAGTGCAGGTGCAACAGCTGCGGCAGGTAACATCAAAGATTGAATTCCAGATTGCTGAACAGGCGATGGCCCCGGACTTTTAGAAACAGAAATTATAGGCGGTTTAGAAGCCATTTTAACACCTAATTAACTTTCGTTGCACACTTTCACTTTTCCGCCCCACTTGCTATTGTAGTTTAGCTGTTAAATATCCCAGTGATAATCACTTTTAAACAGCTCCAAAGTTTAACAAAATCTTAAAGTTCTGAGAATCCACTTTGCATATTCCTCCTCAATATCCAAACAATCACTTTCACTTTGAAGAAAAAAAAGACACCAGCCAGATGCTTTCAATTCTTGTTACAAAGAATCACTCAGGCGCCATCTTCCCCTTCTTTTTTAAAACGATCGTTGAAACAGGAAAAAAGTTGAAGTTCCAGAGTTAAAGTCTTATACTTGCTGTTTATATTGCTCCTGCATCCACTCCGCCTGCATCAATTACTCAAAATAACAAACAAATCCAGCAGGAGTGGATGCAGCGTCTTGTTCTGCTTAAAAGCAGAAAAGTCCTCCGATCTGGAGTATTTTCCGGGCTTTGGGGGAGCTCAAACCCTTCAATGTTTATTCTGGGGCTCTAGGGGAGCTCTACCCCTACCCAGAGTCTCCCCTTCCCCTCTTCGCCCGAGGGGAAGGGTTTGTAAGCCGCGGAACAGCTGATTGTCAGCTGCTCCGTGGCTTTAATGAAATCGGAAGGCTGGCGGTCGATCCCGACCGTCCACGCTGCTGAAGCACCACCCAGAAATCCTGTTAACTGTATTTGTTGATCAGTTGAATCTTCTATCGTAATAATCATAATCATAATCTATTAAAATCTGTGTAGTTGATTCTTTAGTTATAATCAAAATTTGGGTTCGTATATCTAGGCTGACATCTTGTTCTTTTCTGTAGTTTCTTATTTCATCAGAAGCTGCAAGAATAGTTTCATAAATTGCTTTCAACATAAAGAGAATCTGTTCCTGAACTTCATCCATGTTCTCTTAGTGGTGTGTTAAATTAAAAGCTTTACAATCAGAGAATGAAAATAATTTTGTCACTGAGTATAGAACACAGCTGGGCTTCTCACAACTGATATCTGCCAAGGTTGCAAAAGTATTATCTATAGTCTGGGCTTCAAGCCAAGTCTCTTTTAAACAATAACAAGTTGTAATAGGTTTAGCCACAAGGTGTTGCCCATACCATTTAAAAGAAATCCAGTTAAAATCAGGTTATTCTTCCAGCGGTTTAAACTCCCTGGATAGTCAGTTGCTGCTGTTTTTAGAGGGTGGGATAGAATTTCCCTTCCCTCTCTCCACAGGGCGGAAAATACTTTGGGCAGCTTATACAGGTAGAAAAAATAGGATTAAAGAGAGGTTCAGATCTCACCCAGTCTCATCCACACTGCTTTATAGGTGTCTGGTAGTAAGTTTGACATCGGCTGTCTGCAGTCTAGTGATGGGACATCTTTCTATAGCCGGTCTTTCATCCACTGGTTTGGAGGGCTGCCCTAGATCGAGCGGAAGGGCTACCGCCCTCCCACGATCAAGCAGGGATCCTTTTGTGCTTGTTGCCCCTACAGGGCAACTTTCAACCCTTTCCAGGGTCCCCCAGCGTTGTGAAATCGGACATGGAAGATGTAGTTTTCCTTCCAGTGGCTGCGGCAGCAAACCAGAAATACATGAGGTTTTTTTAACAACAAAGTTTTAAAATTCTGCAGACTATAAAACTAATTCTAATTAAACCCCTCCTAGCAATGATCTCCTGTCTATTTTTCACAAATTTTCCATGCAAACAAATATTTGTTGTACGTATTATTTAGTTTTGCTGGGATTATTTTGTACCAATTTGTTTTTTGCAAAATTCTATAATATAGCAGTTTACGGAATTCTATAATACAACAGTTCTTTTAATGACCCTTCAAAGTTACAACAGCATTGAAAAAATAACATGACTATTTTTCACACTTATTACTGTTGCAGCATCCCCATGGTCAGATAATTTACATTCGGATGCTTGGCAGCTGGTTCATATTTATGCTGGTTGCAGTGTTCCAGGGTCATGTGACCATCTTTTGCGAACTTCTGACAAGCAGAGTCATTGGGGAAGCCCGATTCACTTAACAACTGTGTTATTAATTTAACAACTGCAATGATTCACTTAACAAATGTGGCAAGAAAAGTTGCAAAAGGGGATAAAACTCACTTGACAAATTTCTCACTTAGCAACATAAATTCTGGGCTCAGTTGTGATCATAAGTCATTGACTACCTGTATTTTTACAGTATGTAAATAATAAAGTTAATATAAAATAAGAGAATGCAGTAAAATAAACCTTAGCAAATAAATCATATGTAGAAATTTAGTTCAAAATGAAAATCAGTTAAATCTAGATAAAACTTGAGAATTTTTATTTTTAAATTTTATCTGCTAATCTGGAAATCCAATTATAAGTCCATCCTGAATCATTTAAGCTCTTTGGGTTAGGCTTGTCACACCGGCATGGTTAGAGTTATTGTGAAAAAATTGCAGGAGAGAATGCTATCTACCCCACTGTTAACTCCTAAAGAAAAGATAGGATATACATTTGAATAATATTTTTTGGCTGCAAGGGCAATATTTCATACTAATGATGTATATATTTAAGTAGTTATATTTTAAATCCAATATATAATAATATATTTCTTTTATTTTAAGGCCATGGAACATCTTTTAATATAGACTGCAATGTCTGCTCATGTTTTTCTGGGAATTTGATATGCTCCACTCGTCAGTGTCTCAATGAATTAAGTTCAGATAATGAACATCACCTATTTACAGGTACTGTTTTTAAATTTTAAGAAACTTTGAAACTTATCAGAAGCATTCTAATGCTGAATTTTGGTTTCCTCTGATGATACTTTGCGTAATATTTCCTGGGACAATTTTTTGTAGTCTGTTTGCCTTTGGATTTATTCAGATTGCCGATACAGAAGCAAATGTTTTGGGCTATAGCGCAGATTGCATACCACATGAGATAGATGAAATTCAAAACACACAGTTCTAGGGAGAAGAAAATTATAAGAATGTTAGGAAGCTATTTTAATGTATTTTTACAAACTTGCTTAAAAAGATTAATACCACTTGATATAACTATATTTTCTCAAAAGAAAGAAATGCTGTAATTAAAATGGAAAGATTGGGCAGAAAAGCAGTTGTTAATACAAATAAAAATTCTGTACACTGTCTACCTTCCTCATATTTAAAAAGTAGTGCTTCCACTGAAGTCAGTCTGGTAGATTTTTTTCCATTGATAAATATAACATGTTCCACACATGTTTTTGTACATTTGTATATGTATACATGCTAGCTAGAGGTTCACTTCAAAAAAGGGAGAATGAAAATTAATATTACTTGACTAAAATTCATTTCCTGCTAAATACACTTTGTGTAAATTAAATGATCCTCACTTACAGATGTAGACCAAAATAATTCTCTCTCATCATAAATTCCTCACACACATAAACAAAGAAAAAAAAAGCTTATTTGCCTGCAACAGAATTGGGCAAGAATATACCATGTTTCCCCAAAAGTAAGGCCTACCCTGAAAATAAGCCCTAACTTGATTTTTTGGGGTGAGCCTAATATAAGTGGGGCGAGGCACACACCTAAAAGTCAAGATGGGGTGGGGGTGTGGAGCTAGCCCATGTGCCCTGCATCCACTTACCTGGTAGACTTATCCTCTCCGGCCCACTTCTTCTGTGGCGTCTTCTGCAGCTAGGCCTATATTTCTCAGTCACAGGCCTTTCCAGAAGGCCACTGCAGCCGAGAACTGAGCTATGGATTGAATCCATAGCTCAGTTCTACAAGTCCTACGCAGCCAAGGTACTCAGCTGCAGTGGCCTTCCGGAAAGGCCTGACTGCGAAATGCAGGCCGGAATGCATCTGCAGAATGCAGCTGCTCGTTCGGCTACAGAAAAAGTGGACTGGCTGGATGGAGCTGTCAGTGCTGGAGATGAGTGGAAAAGATACCTCCCCCTGAAAATAAGACCTGGTGCCTCTTTTGGAGGCAAAAAAAGAAAAAAGAAAAGAGCCAGTCTCATCTTCGGGGAAACACAGTATCTGTGCATATTTTGTGGCAAGTTTCCTTGAGTACAGTATGCACAGGTTGATTTTGTTTCTGGGATGGATCTATTTAACTTGTATTCCTTCCATAAGTAATGATAGACTGAAAACCTTGAAATACTGACTTATTTTTTCTTTCTGTTAGCAAAAATTGAATAGTTCAATGCAGACTCTTGTGCTAGCCTACAAACATAAGAAATCTATTTCTTCTTACTCTATAGTAGATTCAATAGAATCTAGTAGCTGTTGCTCCTAGATAAGTATGATTGGAATTTCTAGACTTCATGAATTGAGTATTTTCATTTACAGAGTCCTCAATCCATAAAGGAGTTTCTCACTGTAGCTGTGTACTCTTTATATGAAAGATAAGTAGAGGCAGTGCTAATATGCTCATCCCACCCCACTTGAAACTTTCTGTTTCAGCCATGTGCTTTCATTATTTGCATAGACTCCTATATATTCATACAGTAGTCCTTGACCTACAACAGGTTGCTTAGTGACCATTTGATGTTATAAATGTTACTTGTGACTCAGTTTCAAAGTAATGGCGGCTACAACACCCTCACAGCCATTCATTCTTACAAATGATGCTGCAGCACTAACCAACTTACCTGTCCCTTTCCACTGGGTTCCTGCAACCACTCATCTACCCAGTGGAATGGGTAGATATAATGGGTCAAATCTTGCAAGCTTCCAGCTTCCTTCCCACCCAGCAAGCAAGGGAGATCAGGGCAGATGGAGTTTCTAAACTCCAAAAAGAAAGAGGAGGTCAGAGCAAATGGAATTTGCAAATTTTGGCAATGAAGGGGAGATCAGCCTCCGGGGAACAAGGAGGGAACCCACCCATGCACTTGCAGGACTCAAGCCAGCTCCAGGAAATACCCAACTTACTTTTCTGTTTTTTCAGCTTCTGAGAGAGGTACCTGACCCAATACAGGATCAGTTTTTTACAGATTCATGTCAAACTCCTGCTATTTTGCAACAGGTTTTATTCTCTTGATACTAAAGGTAAAGGTAAAGGTTCCCCCGCACATGCGTGCTAGTCGTTTCCGACTCTAGGGGCCGGTGCTCATCTCCGTTTCAAAGCTGAAGAGCCAGCGCTTGTCCGAGGACATCTCCATGGTCATGTGGCCGGCATGACTAGATGCCAAAGGCACATGGAATGCTGTTACCTTCCCACCGTAGTGGTCCCTATTTTTCTACTTGCATTTTTACGTGCTTTTGAACTGCTAGGTTGGCAGAAGCTGGGATGAGTAACAGGCGTTCACTCTGCTACGCGGCACTCGGGATTCGACCCGCCAAATTGCCAACCTTCTGATCGACAAGCTCAGCGTCCTAACCCACTGAGCCACCGCATCCCTTTCTTGATACTATAGAGGTTTTTTTAAAAACAGGTGCCATAAACGGCAGAAACAAATGGAATCTTCTTTTTAAAAATGGAGCATTCACTTAATGAATGTCATGCAGTGCCTATAATGGACAGGCTCCATTACAGTTGTATCATGAGGAAAACCTGTATACTCATTCAACAGTGTCTACTTCTGTTACCATATTTTTATCCAGTGTAAGGTAATCCTTCCCTCAGATAATTATTTAAGGGACAAACGCCTCATCCTCTGTCAGAGAAAAATAACGAATGAATTTCTATAGCTGATGTAGATATAGTCAACATCCTAAACAAGGTTTAACTTTTTCAGGTCTGCCATGTAACTGCGCTGATCAGTTTGTCCCAGTATGTGGTCAGAATGGACGTACTTATCCAAGTGCATGTGTAGCACGTTGTGTTGGGCTACATGATAATCAGTTTGAATTTGGGTCCTGCATTTCTAAGGATCCTTGTAACTCTAATCCCTGCCCTAAAAATCAGAGGTAAATATTTAAGAAAATCTACAGAAATTATTTTAATAAACCAGTTAACTTTTATGAAAAATAAGTTTTATCTTACTTAATTCTGGTTTTCTGTTAACAGAAAAATATGAATTGTAGTAGTTTATATAATAGATATCAGTGTTATGTAAACTATTACAATTATTTTATGTCATGAATATGTAATATTAAAAGTTGAATTTTGAAAGAAAAGTGTCACAAAACTGTGATATTTAAATCCATGTGTTAATTAAAATGAAAAAAAACTTAAAAGTTCTTAAACATTGTATGTGCTTTGCTTCCATGAGTTTAAAGATTTGGAAATCAGGATTAAAAGGCCATTTCTTGTTGAAAGAATCTTTTGACAATGATCCAATTGTCTTCTTCAGTTTGATAAGTAGATAACTTTTCTGTAGGAACACCAGAAACTTTATTAAAAAGGAAGAAAGGAACAACATATTGAGGAACCAATTTGAGTGTCTAATCACTACACCAGTTAGATGAAAAAGGATAGAAATTATTAAAGTTCAGCTATCTAGATAGTGCCCTAATGTCATATTTTCAGCAACTGAACTCCCATCAACTTTCCTCTTCTCTGACAACTTGAGAATCACTTTATGTTCCAGCTTAGATATCCAAATTAATTACAGCAGAAACTCCAGATAAAATTAGGGAGAAATCAAGAGTAGAATATTTTACTCCTGAGCAAACTGTTGAGAGGCTAGGGAAGGTCTAAAGCAGACATGTCAAACTTGTGACATCATGTGACGCCGCATAACTTATTGGGACTGTTTTGCCATTGCCGGCAATGGGGTGGGCATGGCTTCCACATCACACCTCCGGCTCACAGGCCGGCAGTTTGACACCCCTGGTCTAAAGGCAGCTTATGCTACAGGACTTCAGAATTTATATAAGTGTACTCAATAATCCTATTTGTTTCTTTGTAACTCCCCATGTTTATGTAAGACATTATAAGTTTTCCTCATCCACAGTATGATATGGAAAAATAAACCTTCTCATTAGTTTATGGATTATGAGAGCTAGTTTGGTCTAGTAGTTAAGGCATTGGACTTGAAACTTGGGGGACCATAAGTTCTAATCTTGCCTTAGCCATGAAAGCCAGCAAGGTGCCCTTGGGCCAGTCACTATCTCTCAGCTCAGCCCATCTCACAGGGCTGAATCTTATTCCCCCCATGTTGAGCCACAGAAATGGTTCCCTTCTTTTATATTCCTCTGATGAAGCAATAATTTCCTTATCGCAAGCAAGCCTGGGAGTTTTCATATTCTGACTTATAACAACAGAAAGAAGCAACTTGTCATCAGTTACAATAAAATTAAAGAAATTGCTTCCTTCATTGTTCCAACCACAAGTCTTAGAAAATTAATGGCTTTGGTGTTGATCAAGTTATAATTAAAATACTAAGACGTCTCCTTTCAAACCTCAGGAACCTCAGATGATGTAGCACAAGAACATGGTTCACCACTGAGTGCCTGGCTTGAAACCTACCTGTTCTTCTCTAAATAGGCTTTGGTTTCGATTCATTCAGAAAGTTTTGGATGTAAAGGTTTTGCATACAGTTTGCTTCTCACTATCAAAACAGATTGGTGTATAGTCAGTAGATCCCTTCTTTGCACTTTTCTAAAGTCTCAAATCTTTTTTGTAATATGGTGACCAAAATTGGATGCAGTATTCCAGGTGTGGTCTTTCTAAGGATTTATAAGCAGTACTAACTAATTCTTCATGTGATTTTGATTCTATGTCTCTGTTTATACAACCAAGGATTGGCTAAGTTTTTGGTTGTTGCCACACACTGCTGGCTCATGTTTAAGTGATTGTCCATTAAGATCTCAAGGTTCTTCTCATAGTTATTGTTTTTGAGGCAATTTTTCTTATAAATGTACTTATACCTTTAGTTTTTTTCTGCCTAGATGTAAAACCTTTTCTCCACATTAAATTTCATACTGTCAGATAGGGTCCATTGTTCAAGTCTGTCAAGATTTTTTTGGATCCTGAGCTTGTCTTCTGAGATGTTGGCTATTCCTGCCAGCTTAGTGTCAGCTGCAAATTTGATGAGTTCCCTTTCTATTCCTTCATCTAAGTCTTTTATGAAAATATTGAAGAGTACTGGGCCTAAGACAGAATCCTGTGGTACCCCATGGCTTACTTCCCTGCATGGGAAGGAGGAAGGGAGGAAGGAAGGAAGGAAGGAAGGAATAGGAAGGAAGGAAGAAATAGGAAAGAAGGAATATAAAGGAAGGATGGAATATGAAGGAAGGAAGAAAATAATAGGAAGGAAGGAAGGAAGGAAGGAAGGAAGGAAGGAAGGAAAGAAAGAATAAGAAGGAAGGAAGGAAGGATTGTATAGAGATCTGCTATTAAAGGACAATATTACCAATGAAAAAGTACTGATGATAATTGAATGGGTGACCTTAAAGTAGATCGTTCTATTTACAAGAGGACACATACTTTTTTTCCCCTTTCACTGAAGGAAGTCATCCTGGGTGTGAATTATTAGCTACCGTATTTTTATCCTAGATCTCTTCCAGTCAAAATGGGTTTATGTATTACGGTGGGTGGAAAAAAACAACAACCATTTTCTTCCTTATTTTAATTTTTATTTCTAGTCTGTTTTTTACAATTATGTTTTTGGTAGGTTGGGCTATAGTTTCTTAAGGATACATAAGGATAACCTTACATACAGTTGCTTTAATCCAGTTGCTATGCAGGTTATCTAGGTTGGACTTATTTATAGCCTATGGTTTTGCAAGAGTGAGATGTTGTATCCTGATAGGTAAGTGTGGAAATCACAATATTTGGCAATAGCTCTCCATCCAACTTTGTAAATAGGGCTTCTGCATTGTAACATTCAGCCAGAGCTTGCAGTGTTATTTTTAAAGTAATATGGTTCTGAAAATGCAATATAGGTAGTCTCATTTAGCAATTGCCTTATACAGCAACTGTTCACAGTTATGATAATGATGAAAAAGTAACTTTGTGATAAATCCTTGCATTTACAAATCTCACAGATCTGCAAAGCAAAGGAAAGCTGAACTAAGATCATGAGCTTGGTCACAGTTTCACTTAGCAACCATTTTACTTAACAACTGATTTGCCATTCAGTCCCAATTGCTGAAAGAGGACTATCTGTACTACCTTGTCTATGTATAAGAATTATTATATGCAGTGCTTTTTTGTAAAGAAAAAAAAGGTGCCAGAATTCACACACATCATACAACCCGCCTTGCCTACCCTACAAAGTTCCATCCAAAAAAGGTGCCGGAACTCCGTTCTGGGCGTTCTATGACAAAAATAGCCCTGATTATATGTTTCTTTGCCAGCTGATGTTCTCATCTGCAGTTAAAACAGTTCACACGAACATGTTCTTCACTCTATTCATTCATTTATTTATATCCCACCTTTATTATTTTCACAAATAAGTCAAGATGGTGAACATATCTAACACACCTTCTTCCCCCTACTTTCCCCCAAACAATAACCTTGTTAGGTGGATCGGGCTTAGAGAGAGTGACTGGCAGGTTCACCCAGCTGGCTTTCGTGGCTAAGGCAGGACTTGAACTCCAATCTTTTGCTTTCTAGCCTGGTACCTCAACCACTAGATCAAACTGGCTATCTCTGATGGTTCATTTCAATTGGGGCTGAAATTTGTTATCTTCTAAGATGCCTCTTCATCCAATTTTGCAACAAAACTGATTGTAATTCAGCATTCCTGGAAAATGTCTTCACACAAGAAAAAAATCAAACCTCTTCTTTATATTTTCTATCATTTCCTTAATTATAAAATACCTACATAAGCATCAAACATATCATTTGTTTCCTCATAATGTCCTAGGTTACTGTTCATTTGAGCTAGTTTAAAGTTTCTTTATGCACCACTATTATCTGTGATCTTTGGCCTCCTACCTTCAACCTGATAGATTTTAAGACAGGGGTCCAACTCCCAGTCTGTGGCCTGGTACCAGTCTGCAGCCTGCTGGGAACCGGGCCGTGCAAGGAGTGGGTGAGCACATGAAGCTCCATTTGTGCACACGAAATCATTCTCTCCTCCTGTTGTTGCTGTTGTTGTTGTTAGTTGCGAAGTCGTGTCCGACCCATCGCGACCCTATGGACAATGTTCCTCCAGGCCTTCCTGTCCTCTACCATCTTCTGGAGTCCATTTAAGCTCACGCCTCCTGCTTCAGTGACTCCATCCAGCCACCTCATTCTCTGTCGTCCCCTTCTTCTATTGCCCTCAATCTTTCCCAGCATTAGGCTCTTCTCCAGTGAGTCCTTCCTTCTCATTAGGTGGCCAAAGTATTTGAGTTTTAGCTTCAGGATCTGGCCTTCTAAAGAGCAGTCAGGGTTGATCTCCTCTAGGACTGACTGGTTTGATCGCCTTGCAGTGCAAGGGACTCGCAGGAGTCTTCTCCAGCACCATAGTTCAAAGGCTTCAATTCTTTGGCGCTCAGCCTTTCTTATGGTCCAACTTTCACTGCCATACATTGCAACTGGGAAGACCATAGCCTTGACTATACGCACTTTTGTTGACAGGGTGATGTCTCTGCTTTTTAGTGTGCTGTCTAGATTTGCCATTGCTTTCCTCCTGAGGAGCAAGCGTCTTTTAATTTCTTGGCTACAGTCCCCATCTGCAGTGATCTTGGAGCCCAGGAAAATAAAATCTGTCACTACCTCCATTTCTTCCCCATCTATTTGCCAGGAATTGAGAGGGCCAGATGCCATGATCTTGGTTTTCTTAATGTTTAGTTTCAACCTGTTGTTGCTACCGGATCCAGAAAGGTTGGGGACCATTGTTTTAAGAGAATTTGCACAAGTATTGAGTCCACATAAAGCTCTTTTATAAGAGAGTCTAACAAGGTCTAATTTTCAGCTTTTGTGTCCATACTTGGAACCAATTTTTGCTAATTCTCCATTATTTTTTTCAATTTCTTCAGGTAAATTGGATTTTCAGGTTAAAAGACCATTCTCTTAGACTTAATCTAGTGATGCATGATTTTACCAAAAACCATTCAATTTTAATTCATCTGTTTACAAAGGGCTTTCCAACATTTATCTGTCTGGAATTTTGTCTATTAAGTATTTCAAATTCATCTGGAAAACTGCTTGATTAAAGCTTCAGTTCTATTCCTTGAAATTGTATTTCTTGCGACAACAAGCTGTGTATGCTATATATGGAAACTTTGTGCCTTTTCAGTAAATCCTCTTTTCTTATAATAAATATTTTAAAACCAAATACTATCTTTTTCTAAAAGCTGTTGTATAACCATCCTGCTGATATTTCTCACTTCTCATTTATATCCAATTCACTGAAATATTCTCAGTCTTTGAATGTTCTCAATAAGTTATTTCTCCTGTCACAGTTTGTTGTATAGATCGAAGAACTGTATTAATTGCAATATTTTGCTCAGTGGATGATGGTACATTATTAATGTATACCATTGATTGTTTATAGCACGGTTCCCCAACCCCTGGGCAATGCCCACTACCAGGCTGCGGCCCATTTGGAACTGCTGTGCAAACATGTGTGCAGGTGGGCACACATGTATGTACAACCCACTCATGTGAGCAGTGGGCATTTGCATGCAAAGCCCCACTCACACAAATGGAGCTGTTTGCACACATGGACCTGCCATTGGCATGGAACCATCCCCTCTCCCCCCACCAAGCTGGAAAGGTTGGGGACTGCTGGTCTACAGTATGCATCTGTATTGTAAGCTATCTTACTTTTTGATGTATGCAGAGTAAATATATTTGAGTAACACAAAAATGGATGTTCTGGTTAAAGTTGATGTCTCTTGCAGGACTGATTTATTGCTCCTCCTAGCTTAACCTAGGTACCTATTCTAGTTTCACCTGATAAATTTGCTTGTATGAGTGATGCAGAGAGAACATGATGAGGAATGTATTATTTACCTGTACTTGGTTCTTAATGGCCATTTTTGAATTTGCACAACTGGTCTACCTCCTTTGTAGATCCCTACAATAATCAATAGCCCTGGTTCTGAGAAAATTGCATTATTTCTAAAAAAACTGAAGTGAGAGTGGAAGTCTTGCCTCTCAGCTTAGGTTTTGGAAATAGATTTCCTTTCTGAATTCTCTGTAGGTATTAAAAGTACCCAGAGAGACTTCCATGCAGGCCTAGGTGCTATCATATGTGTGATACAGTTAATTCTTGATTTAGAGTGGCACTGAAAAAGGTGACTTATAATTATTTTCACACTTATGACTGCTGCAGCATCCCCATGGTCACATGATCAACATTGGGAAGCTTGGCAATTGGGTCAGATTTATGATGGTTGCAGTGTCCCTGAGTCACCTTTTGCAATCTTTTAACAAGCAATGTCAGTAGGGCAGCCAGGTGCACTTAACAATCTGTTACTAAATTAACACCTGCAGTGATTCCCTTAACAACTATGGCAAGAAAGATCATAAAATTCAGTTAACAATTTTCTAATTTAGCAACAGAAATGTTGGGCTCTATTGTGGCATGTAAGTTGAGGACTATCTCTATATGGAAACCATAATATGACTATTTTAAAAAATCATAATTATTGATAAACAATATAAGCACAATTGGAGGATGTAATCCTCAAACAGGATATTGAACAACGAATATCAAATAGGACAGACATGTCAAACACAAGGCCCGGGGGCTGGATGCGGTCCACAAAGTGGTTTCATGCGGCCTGCGAAGCCATCCTGGAAACAGTGAGAGAACGGCCCCCACTGCTTTGGCCCTGGCCCAGAGACCCTCCTGCCAGAGACCCTCAGATCTGTCCCACTCCTGCCCAGGCCCCCATAGGCACCCTTGATGCGAATGATGTAGAGCTGGCCAGGCCCACCCAGTAGGCCACACCCACTATAGCCATGCCCACCCAGTAGGCCACGCCCACCCTGGCCATACCCACCCGGCCCCCTGAGGGCAACCGCAATGCTGATGCGGCCCTCAGTGAAATTGAGTTTGACACCCCTGAAATAGGATATTGAACTACTCACTTCTGAGAGTGAGTTGTTTCATTTTTTTCTCTTTAAAACAAGGAATGTTAGAGCATACATAGCAATATGATAGAGCATATCAAAGCTCTATCATGGGATAGGTATTGTGCTATAAGAATTTATTTAGGATTGTTTATTAAATGACAAATTAGTAGCTTCCTTATATCTTTCTTTTAATAGTTTTGTTAATCTCACTCCCAGAAAGTAATATATCTGTGTCTATAAAGGCGATTTCTTTCAGACTGCAGGAATACTACTGAAAAATAATCTAAGCTGCCAAATCTATGGAAGACTGTCCCTATTAATTAGAAGCAAAATTTAGGTAATGGGAGGGATTCTTAGTAAGAATCCTGAAAGATACTACCATTGTTCTGTTGGATCTAGTATACTGGATATGTTCATTAAAATTATATAATCTCTGTGAGTTGGGCAGCATCTATTATTATAATAACATAATAACATAACATGGTGTACCTTTCGCCTAGTCGCGCAGCAGCAGCCCTGCCTGAGCTTCTCGATATCCTCTCGGGGCTGGTGATTGAGTTCCCCAAACTCATGGTTTTGGGTGACTTCAATCTACCATCCCTGGGAGGAGCATCTGAGTTAGCTCGGGAGTTCATGGCTTCCATGACGGCCATGGACCTGACGCAAGTAATTCATGGACCGACTCATGTGGGAGGTCACACCCTGGATTTGGTTTTCCTATCTAGACGGTGGTTAGATGATCTTGGTAGGGGCTCTCCAATTGTTATGCCCCTGTCATGGACCGATCATCATCTCCTGCGGCTGGTCTTCCGTTTTGCCACTCCCCACCGTGGGGATGCTGAGCCAACTAGATGGTTCCACCCCAGGCGCTTAATGGACCCTGAGAGGTTCCAGGCAGCGCTGGGGTCCCCACCTGCCTCCTCTGCTCACAGCTCGGCAGATGCCTTAGTGGAAGCCTGGGAAAGGACGGCCATGGAGGCACTTGACCGAGTTGTACCCTTGCGGCCCCTGACCCGGCGCAGATCCCAGCGAGCTCCATGGTTCTCCGCGGAGCTCCGGGAGATGAAGCGTTGGAGACGGGGCCTAGAGAGCGGTTGGAGGTCCAGCCGATCTGAATCCGACCGATTGCGACTAAGAACCCATATTAGGTCTTATCTTGCAGCGATGAGGGTGGCGAGGTCTAATTACTTCGCTACCCTCATCGCGTCCGCAGATAATCGCCCGGCCGCCCTGTTTAGGGTGACCCGCTCCCTCCTTAATCAGGAGGTGAGGGAGGAACCCTTGCAGGGGCGTGCCAAGGAGTTTAGTCAACATCTGTCGGACAAAATCACTCGGATTCGGACCGGTTTGGACTCCGACTGGGCAGAGTCGGACGATCAGGACATGGGTGGTCTTGTCAATACTATCTGGGAGGAGTTCGATCCTGTAACTCCGGAGGAAGTGGACAGGATTATGGGGAGGCTGAGCTCCACCACATGTTTATTGGACCTGTGCCCTTCCTGGCTGGTCTATGCAGCCCGGGAGGGGACACGAGGCTGGTTCCAGGCGGTTATATCTGCCTCTTTGAGTGAGGGTAGTTTCCCCGCCGCCTTGAAAGAGGCGGTGGTGAGACCTCTCCTCAAGAAGCCTGCCTTGGACCCAGCTGTGTTGAATAACTTTCGTCCGGTCTCCAACCTTTGCTTTCTTGCGAAGGTTGTTGAGAGTGTGGTGGCGCATCAGCTCCCTCTAGTTCTGGATGAAGCGGATTATCTAGACCTGTACCAATCGGGCTTCAGGCTCGGGTACAGCACGGAGACAGCATTGGTTGCGCTGGTGAATGATCTTTGGAGGGCTCGAGACAGGGGAGACTCTGTCCTAGTCCTATTAGACCTCTCAGTGGCTTTCGATACCATCAACCATGGTATCCTGCTGCGGTGCCTCAGGGGATTGGGAGTGGGAGGCACGGTCCTTCAGTGGTTTTCCTATCTCCTGGGACGCTCGCAGTCGGTGTTGGCAGGGGGGCAGAGGTCGACCGTGAGGCCTCCCGTTTGTGGAGTCCCTCAGGGGTCGGTCCTCTCGCCTCTCCTGTTCAACATCTACATGAAACCACTGGGTGAGATCATTCGTGGTTTTGGATTTGGGTATCATCAATATGCTGATGATACCCAGCTTTTCATTTCGACCCCAAACCACCCAAGTGATGCCCTCGATGTGATGTCCCGTTGCCTGGAGGCGGTTCGGGTCTGAATGGGGAGGAACAGGCTTCGACTCAACCCTGACAAGACTGAGTGGCTGTGCGTACCGGCATCTCGGGATATTCAGGATATTCCACCCCTCGCTATGGGGGGTGAGTTATTACCCCCTGTAGATAGGGCTCGCAACTTGGCAGTCCTCCTAGACTCACAGCTTTCCCTAGAAGACCATATAGTAGCTGTGACTAGGGGGGCCTTCGCCCAGGTTCGCCTGGTGCGCCAGTTGCGGCCCTATCTAGACCGGGATGCCCTACGTATGGTCACTCACGCGCTCGTGACCTCTCGTCTTGACTACTGCAACGCTCTCTACATGGGGCTACCCTTGAAGACCACTCGGAGGCTCCAACTGGTACAGAATGCAGCCGCGAGAGTTGTGTTGGGAGTTTCCCGACACTCCCATGTCACACCTCTGCTCCGCGAGCTGCATTGGCTTCCAGTTGTCTTCCGGGTGAGATTCAAGGTGTTAGTAATGACCTACAAAGCCCTACATGGCATGGGTCCGGAATACCTTGGGGAGCACCTGCGGCCGGCGTCAACTTCCCTCCGCCCAGTACGCTCCCACAGAGAGGGCCTCCTCAGGGTGCCACTGGTCAAAGAATGCCGACTGGTGGCCCCCAGGGGGAGGGCGTTCTCTGTGGGCGCGCCGGATTTATGGAACCATCTTCTGGTCGAGCTCCGGATGGCGCCTGATCTCCGCTCCTTCCGGCGCGATCTTAAAACCTACCTCTTTGAACAAGCTGGCCTGGCCTGATGTGATGGGGTCGGGTTTTATAAATTGATCTTAACTTTTTAATTGTATTAATTTATTACGGGCATTGCTGTTTAATTACTTTTTAATTTTTGTATCTTGTTTTTTATTATGTATTGCCCTGTTCACTGCCCTGAGTCCTTCGGGAGAAGGGCGGTATACAAATTAAATTAATAAATAAATAATAAATAAATAAATAGACAAAATAATAGAAAATAAAAAAGTTAAAGTCTTTGGGACTTTATAATTTAACAGATAAGTATCGGCCACATAACACTTTTGATCTAATAATTATTAATTGTTAGAAAGAGAAAGAAGAGCGGATAATGGACATGTAGTACCTGGAGTGAGCAGAATACGAGGAAATGAACTGGAGAAAATCACATAATATAAAGACCTGCAAATAGAAGTAAAATAACAGTGGCAAAAGAAAACAAAGATAGCACCAGTAGGAATAGATGCCTTGAGTGCAATCCCAAAACAAGTGGACCATAACCTGAAAACTTTCAGCATTGACAAAATCATTAGTCATTTACAAAAAGCAATTTTACATGAACATATTACACCCTTTAACAATACTTTTATTAAACAACATATATCCCAGGTGCTTGATAGGAGAATAAAAATGCCAAATTCGGTCTAAACGACTTGCTTAATGTGCAATCAACCATAATACGTATAGATAATATCAATAATAATAGGCATCTTGGGTGCAATTCAGAAACCACTGGAGCACCACTTGGACACAATTGTCATTGACAAATACCATCAGTCAATTGCAAAAAGCAACTTTACTTGGAATAGCTTATATTCTGTAACAACATCTTTAACTCTATCAAATAGCATCTGCCTATCACAGCCCCATGGAAGAACTGTATAGTTAGATAAAAATGCCAAATCCAGTCAAAACATCTGGCTGACCATGCGACCAATCATAATAATTATATGCATAAAGATGTGCATATAACAGCTATTAGTTCTTTGGCTGATATTGACCTTCATATGTATTCATTCTTCCCCAAAAGCCAAGTTCTTGTAATGTATCAAAGTGGTATCAGTGTGGATCCAAAGTGTGGCACTTCGTAATTGGCACATGTAACTGTGGTCAATGTGAAGAATTTCAAGGTGCCATCCAAGATTTTTGGCACCTAGTGTGTTTATAGTAAACTTCAATTTTCAGACTTCTGGGTTGCTATCGGGTCCTGCGGATTCATGGAGGCGAACTCCATCTTCAGCGTCCAATTTCATGCCACTGGGGGACCCTGGAAAGGGTTGAAAGTCACCCTGTAGGGGCGACGAGGGAGGATGGGATCACAGATTGATCATGGGAGGGCGGCAGCCCTTCTGCTTGATCCAGGGCAGCTCTTCAAACCAGCAGGGGGAAAGACTTGCCATCACAATATGGCTTGTCATTAAGCTGCTGACAGCTGAAGTCAAAATGACTACCAAGCACCTTTAAAGCAACATGGATGAAACTGGGTGAGATCTGATCTTCTCTTTAAGACTCTAAATATCTTTCCTGCAAAAGCTGCCCTAAGTATTTTTCCTCTTGTGAGGAGAAAGGGAAGGGAATTCCTGCCCCACCCTCTAAGAACAGCGGCGACTGACTACATAAAGGAACAAGATGCCAGCTTAGATATACAAACCCAGATCTTGACTACAACCAAAGAACTAACAATGCAGCAAGTAACAGGAGAAGTGGAATAACTAAATACTAACACAGAAGACACAACTGACCAACATATCCAGCCAACAGGGAAATTAGAAAAGAGAGTGACAACATTGAAAATGGAAAAGACTTTTTACATAAATCAGAAGAAATTTGAGGAAAAGGAAGAAGAACTGATTGAATGGAAGATAAATTTATCAGGACAATTATGGGAAACTGGAGTAATGAGGAGATTAAATGAATATAATTGGGCTAGTCCTTCCAAAAAATCTGTAATTAAATGGTCTTTCTTACTTCAAATAATACATATAACAATAGAGGGAGAACTGTTTGAGGATTCAAAAGTATTGACATGGAAGGTTAGTTGGCAAAGGAAAAAAGCCAGAGTAAGGCTGAAAGAAACTAGGGTTTTTATCTAGTAGAGGAGATTTTATACTATTGATTAGTCGGTTGAATATGGTGGAAAATAGATATTTTTTAGAAAATAAAGTAATATTATACTTGAGTAGGTAAGATGTAATTAAATTAATAGACTTTTCGTTTAATATGGTGAAAAATAGACAAGTTTTAAAGAATAGAATAAGATTATATGCAAATAGACAAGATGTGTAGTTAGAATTTTAGATTTTGTTATAAAAAAGAAAAAATGTACAAGTTAGGATAAGGGAAACTCTGGTCGCCTAAAGCTTGGAAATTATAATATACCAAATGTTAACTTGAATATTGAGGGGAAATTAAAGCCTTGAAAAAAGCAATAACAGCACATTGATTGTATATAAGCATTGAATGCAAACACAATTAAGATACATATAAGCTAAAAACTATTGATAAATGTAACAAAGATGGTTTTACTTAGTAGATAACAATAAGAACTATATTAGCTCAATATGAGATAGTAGATATTAAGGGAAAAAGAGAGGAAATATTTGATGTTGTCACTTGAGATTTGTGCTAAAGATTTATGTTGTTGTTGTTGTTAGTTGCAAAGTCGTGTCCGACCCATCACGACCCCATGGACAACATTCCTCCAGGCCTTCCTGTCCTCTACCATCTTCTGGAGTCCATTTAAGTTCACGCCTACTGCTTCAGTGACTCCATCCAGCCATCTCATTCTCTGTTGTCCCCTTCTTCTCTTGCCCTCAACCTTTCCCAGCATTCGGCTCTTCTTCAGTGAGTCCTTCCTTCTCATTAGGTGGCCAAAGTATTTGGGTTTCAATTTCAGGATCTGGCCTTCAAAAGAGCAGTCAGGGTTGATCTCCTCTAGGACTGACCGGTTTAATCGCCTTGCAGTCCAAGGGACTCGCAGGAGTCTTCTCCAGCACCATAGTTCAAAGGCTTCAATTCTTTCAGGCTTTTTTATGGTCCAACTTTCACAGCCATACATTGCAACTGGGAAGACCATAGCCTTGACTATATGCGCTTTTGTTGGCAGGGTGATGTATCTGCTTTTTAGTGTGCTGTCTAAATTTGCCATGGCTTTCCTCCCCAGGAGCAAGCATCTTTTAATTTCTTGGTTGCAGTCCCCATCTGCTGTGATTTTGGAGCTCAGGAAAATAAAATCTGTCAGTACCTCCATTTCTTCCCCATCTATTTGCCAGGAATTGAGAGGGCCGGATGCCATGATCTTGGTTTTCTTAATGTTAAGTTTCAAGCCAACTTTTGCACTCTCCTTCTTCACCCGCAACAAGAGGCTCTTTAGTTCCTCTTCACTTTCTGCCATTGGAGTGGCAGCCATTTTGCTTTCTTGCATTTTTTTCCCTTTGGGATGGTTTTAGTTGCTACCTCTTGTACAATGTTGCGAACCTCCGTCCATAGTTCTTCAGGCACTCTATCAGATCTAATTCCTTAAATCTGTTTGTCACCTCTACTGTATATTCATCAGGGATATGATTTAGTTCATACCTGAGTGGCCTAGTGCTTTTCCCTACTTTCTTCAGTTTAAGCCTAAATTTTGCAATGAGAAGCTCATGGTCTGAGCCACAGTCAGCTCCTGGTCTTGTTTTTACTGACTGTATAGAGCTTCTCCATCTTTGGCTGCAGAGCACATAGTCAATCTGATTTCTGTATTGACCGTCTGGTGATGTCCATGTGTAGAGCCGTCTCTTGGGCTGTTGGAAAAGAGTGTTTGCTATGACCATCGTATTCTCTTGACAAAATTCTGTCAGCCTGTGCCCTGCTTCATTTTGTACTCCAAGGCCAAACTTGCCCCTTATTCTGGTTATCTTTTGGCTTCCTACTTTAGAATTCCAATGCCCCATGATGATAAGGACATCGTTTTTTGGTGTTAGTTCTATAAGGTGCTGTAGGGCTTCATAGTACCAGTCAATTTCACCCTCTTCAGCACCGGTGATTGGGGCATAGACTGTGATATTGAATGGTTTGCCTTGGATTCGAACTGAGATCATTCTGTCATTTTCAGGATTGTATCCCAGTATTGCTTTTCCTACTCTTTTATTGACTATGAAGGTTACTCCATTTCTTCTGAGGGATTCTTGCCCACAGTAGTATACCTGATGGTCATCTGAATTAAATTCACCCATTCCTGTCCATTTTAGTTCACTGTTACCTAAGATGTCGATGTTCAGTCTTGTCATCTCTTATTTGACCACGTCCAGCTTTCCTTGATTCATAGATCTTACATTCCAGGTTCCTATGGAGAATTATCTTTACAGCATCGGACTTTCCTTTTACCACCAGCCATATCCACAGCTGAGCATCCTTTCGGCTTTAGCCCAGTCGCTTCATTCTTTCTGGCGCTACTAGTACTAGCCCTCTGCTCTTCCCCAGTAGCATATTGGACGCCTTCCAACCTGAGGGGCTCATCTTTCAGCATCATATCTTTTGGACTTTTGGTACTGTCCATGGGGTTTTCATGGCAAAGATACTGGAGTGGGTTGCAATTTTCTTGTCCAGTGGATCACGTTTTTTCAGAACTCTACTATGACCTGTCTGTCTTGGGTGGCCTTGCATGGCATAGCTCATAGCTTCATTGAATTACGTAAGCCCCTTTGCCACGACAAGGCAGTAATCCATGAAGGGGAAAGATTTATGTATGTTATTGAATTATTGACTACCCAGCCACCACGTTGCTTTTTAAATGTTTAATTGTAAAATTAGAAAACTAATAAAATATTATATTAAAAAACCTTCAATTTTCAGATCCTGATACTTTCTGATCTTCTCTGTTCTACTATCTCCTGATATTGCCAAATCACTTATCCACACTTTCTTCTTTTAAAGAAGTTAAACAGTTAAATCTGGTATGTTATGGACTAAGACTTTATCAGTTTGTATTCAGAAATCCCACAATATTTTAATCCGCACATTTTTTACTACTATCTGAATTCTGTAGTCCAACCAATTTTTCATTATTGGCACATGATAATTTTCACAGATGTTCCAGTGATCATTTTGGCAACAATGTTATTATTTGTAATTAGTTTGAGTGATTGTCTTGCATGATCTCAGTATATAATCTACTGTTTCTTCTGCCTCTTTGCATAATCTGTACTTTTTCAATTCTGTCCTTGATTGCATTAGTTCAAATTATATTGGAACTTGAAGATGTCTTCCCCTAAAGTCCACATGACCTTCACCTTATTTTTGTTTGTGGAGCCTTATATCATGGCTCTTTCAGAAGGTTATGGGATAAGGTGCTTTTTTATTCCATCCTCATGCTGGGATTTTACTCCTCAATCTTCTCTGGAAGGAAGCATTATAAACTTGGGATGTATGTGTTTTATTGTGGTATGGTATATATATGTTGCTTATTGCTATTTTCAACTTGGTTTTTTAGAATATGTGCTAAATTGCCTAGAGTTGTTTGGATGAATGAGGCAGCACGTAAATTAAATAAATAAGTGTTTTGGTCTGTTGGTGTCAAATCAATACTGCTTTCTTTATTCTGGAATCCTTGTTATTGCTATGATTACAGAAAGGCAGGAATAGTAATATATTAAAATTATAGAAACAGAAGATCCAATTTGTGCTGGTGGATCCAATACCCTGCTTCCATGGTGGCAAACCTATGGCACGTGTGCCACAGGCAGCACGCAGAGCTTTCTCTGTGGGCACGCATGCCACCGCCCCAGACCTAAGCCTTCAGTCCCATCCATGAGCAACCTGCGTCAATACTTACACAGGGTAAGGTTGCTGTGCCCTCCACCGCCTCCCTAAGTTTTTTTTTACTAACCTTTCTTTCAGCTGCATTCTGTTTCTCTGTTTGCTTCTCAGCCTTTGCCACGTGTTTGTGGGACTATAGGTTAAAAAAAAATTCCATCAGACTTTCTAACTTCTTGCAAGATCTCGAGAAGTTAGAAAGTCTGATGGAACTTTTTTTTTTACCAATAGTCCCACAAACACGCGGCGAAGGCTGAGAAGTGAACGGAGAAATGGAATGCAGCTGAAAGCCAAGTTAGTAAAAAAAATGATTGGGGGAGGCGAGGGCATCTGGGCAAGGGCAGGCACAGCAACCTTACTCTGCATAGTGGCGGGAGGGTGGGGCACATGCCCTTCCCATGCCAGACCAGCCCCTGAATTGCCAGGGCGGCCATGCTGGGTGGTGGGCAGGGTGTTGAGGTGGGGGCTGGCAGGCCAACCAAAGCAGCAGGTGGAGCGCTGGAGGCTTGTGAAGGGAGAGCGCTGAAGTGGGTGTTTGGGCCATTGGTAAGAGCAACATGTCTGAGTTGGAAGCAGCTTTGGAACAAGTGGGGCAGGTATGGAAAAAAATCCTCGCTTCCCCCAGAAATTGCCTTTCTTTCCTTACCTGACTTCCAGCTCCGTGCCGTTTCTCCTTCGCAACCTGCCGCTGCATGCAAGGAAACAAAGGAATGTTTTTTTGGGGGGGAAAGTTCAATCAATTCCAACTTCTCATGAAAGACCGCAATGGTGTCAGGCAGCAGCGACCCTTGCCCCTCCCTTGCCTTGCCGTGCCCTGTGGCAGTGGCACCCCTGCCCTGCCCCCTGCCTTACCTCACCCCATAGGATGAGTCTCCTGCCCACTGTCCCACATCCCAGAGTCCCCCTGAATCTCCCCCAACCCTGCCTGGCCCCCACACGCGTCCCTCCCCATGAGCAACAGCGAGGTGGTCACGCCCATCACAGCCACGCCCACCCAGTCTGCCGTGACCACTGCAGTCATGCCCACCCAATGGGCCACACCCACCTGGCACCCCACGATACATAAGTAGGTTTGGGGTTGCAGTTTAGGCACTCAGTCTCTAAAAGTCTTGCCATCACTGCCCTACTTGGAACAATAATCCAAATTAAAGTAATGAAGGGAGATTGCTGCTATCCTCTGATAGTGGATCTCTTTGGATGAGTAGATCCATTGCTGAATTGCTCTTTCTGTTGGGAAAGTGTTTAGTAAGAATCTACTTTGTATGGGCTACAAGTAGTAAATTTAATGTGGTCAAGTTGCCTAACTGGTGGCTTCCAGAAGAAGACTTTCCTTTTGATAGAAGATTCCAGGAAGAGTAGAAGGTGGCTTTTATCTGAGTAGTTGAAGGCAGGGTTTTTAAAATATTGTACAACTGGATTAATTGAGAAGTAGGTTCCCTCCTTTGTGACAACTAGTGAGCATTGCAGATTTCATAAGTAAGATAGCTGTTTTATAACACATTTGTATCCATTCTGTATTTGATGCTTATGACCATAAATACAGGTGAAACTTGAAAAATTAGAATATCGTGCAAAAGTTCATATATTTCAGTAATGCATCTTAAAAGGGGAAACTAATATATGAGATAGACTCATTACATGCAAAGCAAGATAGTTCAAGCCGTGAACTATCTTTTCACAATATTCTAATTTTCTGAGATTGTGGATTTGGGGTTTTCATGAGCTATAAGCCATAATCATCACAATTATGACAAATCACAGCTTGAACTATCTTGCTTTGCATGTAATGAGTCTATCTGGTATATTAGTTTCCCCTTTTAAGTTCCATTACTGAAATAAATGAACTTTTGCACGATATTCTAATTTTTCGAGTTTCACTTGTATTTATTATATTTATTACATATGATTCTTTATAACTTTTTAAAGAACAGAGCAGAATATATAATAGTTTCTTTATTATAATATTTCTATTGCTTTTGTTTTTCTTTTGGAATAAATATTTGAAAATATTTTCCCAGATGTTTACCAAAGTCACAGGTTTGTTTAACAAGTTTTGAGAACTTTGGTTGTAACCAATATGAATGTGTGCCAAGACAGTTCAGTTGTGGTGACCAGTTGCGAGATCCTGTTTGTGACACAGACAATATAGAATATAATAATCTCTGTGCTCTGCATCAAAAAGGAAAAATTATATCATACAAAGGCCCATGTCAGGTATGCAGCAATATATCAAACTACTTTTTTTGTTGAATTCTGTTTTATATCTATCTAATGCTGATTTTTCTCTTTATGCTATTTAAGCAAGTTAAGAAAGTATAAACTGCGAAAAAGGCATTTCTTTTTATAGGTATTGATTTAACATTACTTGGGCTAATCTTGGAAATCTCTATGAATAATTCTGTACAATCTGTATGAGGATTTTCTTTACTATTTTATTTTGTTTGATAGAATTTAAAAGTGCAGCCAAGAAGAAAATGAAGAAATAGAAAAGGGATCTACAAGCTTTATAAAATTAAATAAGAATTTTCAAAGTAACATTAGTACTTTTTTAAAAGTTGTCATATCAATTTAGCAGTTTAAAAATATAGTTATAGTCAAAATGATAGTGAATAATTAGAAAAGACACCCAATTTAATTAGCATTATTAATTAGAATAAACAATAAGACTTTCTGCCTAAACTGAGTTTAATACTTTAAAGTCAGATGTGGTACAAGTCTATAAGCATAATTGTAATACACACTTTCCAGATTACATTAAATTCAGTATCTAATATAATGTTAATGTTATATTTATTGTCCTAGTATTTTAATCTTTTGTAATATTGTTTTATCAGATTGTAAGCTGCCCAAAGTTACATTAGAGCCAGATGGGTGGCATATAAATTTAATAAAATAAATAAATCTTTTTTAAAAAATGAAAAGTTATTTTTAACATTGATGCCTACCTCCATAGCTTAGTCTGGTATGCCTCCAAATAATGAATTATATATAACTTTTAATACAAGCACACAATCCTAACACCTGTTATAGAGAAACAGCAGTAAATCTGATATTTATCTTCCATTACTATTCATATTGTTTCATTTTAATTGCTTGTTTAAATACTGTATCAGTATAATCAAACAATTTTTATTTATTCAATTTCTGAATTATTTTTCAGTAAATACCTATAAATAAGCCTTTATTGCATACAACATTTAAATATTTTATGAAGTATAATTAATATCTCAGCTCAACATTATATTTTTATTTCTGAATTTGTTTAATAAAAAGGCATTTTAAAGGACAAAAATGTATGCTATTTGTTAAAACTAAGTAAGAAATGGCAGAGTAAAGAAGACTGGATAATAATAGGGGAACACTAGCAACAATCAACAAAAAGTGATTCTCCTGTTACCCTAACTGTCCTTTAGAGACAAACCTACTACATTAAATATATACAAAGACCAATGATGCAATATTTCAATTAGAAGGTATTCTTTTAAAGCTTGGAGATTTTGTAATATACCACAGACTAATACTTCGTAGATTAGCAGTGAAGGCTTTAAAAAAATATTCAGATGTTATGCCTAACAATATCAGAATCATCAGGCAATGGTTTTCCTGCGGTACTGCAGAAATGAAAGTTGAATTTTAAACAAATAGGATATAAAGAATTCACATATCTCTGAATAATCTTAATATTTATAGAAGCATCTAAAACTCACAATATAATTTTATGGCCAAACATCATAATGTTAGGCTTTTCAAAACTGTTGAATTGGTCAAGCAATAATTTAAAGAAAAACACATCTATTTGGTATAGCAGTTAAGGTATTGGCTTAGAAACCAGGAGACTACCAGTTTCCCCCTTCTCTTTTATTTTATAGTTTAAAATTGCATTTGTTTCTGTCTTGTATATTCATTTCTGTTTAACTGAATACTGGATAATGTAAACACTGAAAAATCATTACTCTTTTTGCACACATTTTGGGAAAGTATATTCTCCTCTGATTTTGGAAATAACTGCAAATTTCTTTCTGATGTTTGTTTGTTTGTTTGTTTGTTTATTTATTTATTTATTTATTTATTTATTTATTTATTTCAGTCTTTTTGCAAATCAGTAGATTTGGTATGTGGCCATAACGGAGAAACATATAGCAACATCTGTGCTGCTTTTTCTGATCGTGTGGCTGTTGATTACAATGGACCTTGTCAAGCTGTAGGAGTCCTTTCTGGCTACAGTTATCATGGAGAATGTGTATCTGTTACATGTTCCCATCTTTCAGCCACAGGATACAAACCAGTTATCCCACCAGGTGAAAATTCTGACATTAATATTTGATTGATATTTGATAACATTTAAATGATACTCATAAAATATTGCTTGGGGTCATATTGAGAAATGATACAATTTTAGATTTTGCATACATAAAATGAACTGATTCTTCATTATGGTCTTTTGATTCACACTGAGGGGATTTTATTTCTTTGCAGTATCTTTTTTGCAATTCCTGAACTGAGCTTTCTCTCATTTCCTGTTAAAACTGACCAGCCAGTTGGAAATAATATACATTCTGGATTTTGGAGGTTTTTATCAGTGATAGAAATTTTGTCAAATCAAAGACAAACGGTTCTTTGCTCAATATTTCTCAGTCAGTTGTTTCAGCCATATATTTGTGCTACCAACTAAGTACCAGCTGTCTCCATCTTTCTCCTATTTGAGCAGTGGCAATTTCAGTAGTATGTTGTATTAAGTCTCTCTCCCAGTCATAAGCAAATCTGCAATGAATTGGTCCATGAATTCAGTCTTCATTAAATATTATGATGTTCAATGTCAAAAGGAAGCTCCTCAAATGATGTCCTTCATTTGGTTGCCCATTGATACCATCTCTTCCCCAGGTATTTAATTGATTACTTTATTATCAGTGTGAATTACAAAGGCCACAGTGAAAAACTGGTTATTTGTTTGTAACTTTAGTAGTACATATGTCAACTGTAAATTTATTCTTGGACAAATTTCACTGTCTACCCTTCCTCTATTTTGGACTTTAATAGATTTTCTCTTGATGATCTATGATTATTGGTGATAAATAGGATTCCATACAAACTAATGTTCTACATTCTACATTAGGTATACTAAAAGCCAATTGTAAACAGGATCATTGTGGAGGAAAAGTATATGAGTCTGTAGTAGAGGATGAACCAGGAACATGAAAACTTAGATAAAGCTGAGTTAATAATGCTAATAATAATAAAAAGAGCTTATTTAAATACTGTGTGTTTTTCAGTAAAGATGAAACATGTTCTTAGGATTTTTAACTATCATACATTCATAGAAGTGGTTTTTTTTTGTACATTTCAATCTGTCTTTGGGTGTTTTCTATCTTTTTATTGTGCAGGAGCTTGTTGTCCTTTGTATGCAGGAATACTGAGGGTGTTATATGACAAAGAAAAATTGGATACTTTTGCCAGGGTAAGTAAGCATCATTTTTTATTATTAAAATGATAACTCATTGAGGATGGCCATCTATTCTGGACTTGCAGATATTCAATAGAATTTATAATTGAGCACAGGGGAATAAGAACAGAAAACAAACAGTCATTTATGGATAGTAAATGATCTTCCTTGTAGTGACATAAGGCAAGCTCAGGTGGCACAAATTGTCACTTTTTTTTAGTATCTGTGATCTAAAATAAATATAGATTGCACTTAACAAATGACTATCTACATCATGAGCCGTGGTGGTGCAGTGGTTAGAATGCAGTATTGCAGGCTACTTTTGCTGCCTGCTGGCTGCCTGCAATTCAGCAGTTCGATTGTCACTGGCTCAAGGTTGACTCAGCCTTCCATCCTTCCGAGGTCGGTAAAATGAGGACCCAGATTGTTGGGGGCAATAGGCTGATTATAAACCACTTAGAGAGGGCTGTAAAGCATTGTGAAGTGGTATATAAGTCTAAGTGCTATTGCTACATGCATGTAGGGGACCACCTCTCCCCAGGTACGTTAGCCTTCCCCATTGGATCTCACAGAGAAGGCATGTTGCAAGTGCCATTAGCTAAGGACTTAAATTTGGTGGATCCCATGATGTGTCTTCTTTGCTATGGCCACCACCCTTCTTCCCCCTGAATTTAGATTGGTTTCACCCCTTTATGCTGCCAGACCTAAGGCTCCTGTGAAACTGTACAGTTGTCTATGATTACATTGCTGAGGCAGACATTTTTTTATCTCCCCTTTGCCCATGGTTAGTATTTTTGTTTTTATGTTATTTGTGGGTTTAAAAATATTTTTATAGATATTATATTGGGTGTTTTTATTGTTGTGTGCTACACTACTGTCACCTTTGGGGAAATGGAGGGCTTTCCGAAATTGGTTAATAAAATAAGTAATAAAATAACTAAATACATAAATGCTGCCTTTGCCACTGGAAAACAGCTAACTAACTGGTTCTATTTAGCCAGTAGTGTGAGTTTCAGATGTATCAGGCAAGAAAAAAAAGAGCTAAGTAGTCTAGTACCAGCACCTCTCTATTCTATTCTAGACTAGCAAACCATCCATCCTGTGAGAGATTATGGAGAGTCTAAGGAAACTAATATGAGGAAAATTAGACATAGACAACATGAAATAGAGGAGTCCAGCTTATTTCATCAATGGCAACTCATAGATGGCAAGAAACATGGGAAGAAATTACTCAAAAGTATTCTGAGGGATTTCATTATAATATACTAACATCACACTTCACTAATAAATAAGGGTTGCAAATTATTTTTGCAGTTTTCAGGAGTTTGTGATTAGACTTTCCAATACTAATGGTAAAGATAACTGAAATCTTTGTCATTCTTCATCCTGGCCAGTTACGTGGGGCTGGACATTTTCCTGTACTATATATATCACGTTTTACATTACTTTTCATCTCTGTTTTTCAACATTTTATTAATTCCATCCAACCTCTGACTCTTCTATTTGCCCTTTAAGTAGTTATTCTTTTTTCATATAATTATTTGTGATAGAAACTTTATGTCATTAAATGGCATAAAGAAAATCAATATGAAAAATCTCCAAAGATGAATTGAGAATATTAGAATGTTTAGGAAAAATACATAGGAAGAATTTTTACTAAAAACAATACTGAAAACAGAAAATACTGAGAAACTTGCTCAGGATACATATCTTCAACAAGAAAGAAAAGGAATTTTAATTATCAATCAGAATAGCATAACTTTTAAAATGGTTCCAAAATTCAAATAAATATAAATAAATAAGCAATGAAATAATACAAAAAGGATTGTCTGTGTGTAGGAGTTATAAACTTGACTTGCAAGCCCTGTCAAACCTGAGAAGAATGTAAAGTAATCCTTGCTTAACAATCCTAACTGCGACTGGAATTTCTATCACTAAACAATGACAGAAACATTATGGCACTGCATCATTAAATAATAACTGGTTGCAGTTGTTGGGCCAGGACTGCCTCATCATTAGGCAAATATCTCACATTTCTTCTACCCTGCCCCTCACCTCCATATGTCTCTATCCCTGTCATCAAGAACTCTGCCCTGCATCCCTACTGCCCTGCATTCTGTCGCCTCTGTTGATCCCAGCTGACCTTTGACATCTTCTGCTTGCTGTTGACATTTATCTTAACAGTGAGAGACAGAACAACAGAAATCCAGAAAAATGCATTTCAAAAAAGTTACAAATTGATTTGCATTGTAATGATTTAAGTATTTGATCCCCTATCAATCCGCAAGATTTATGGCTCCCAGGTATCTTTTACACAGGGAAGAAGCTGAGATTTGGAGCACTCTCTTAAAGGGAGTGCTCCTAATATCAGCTTGCTACCTGTATAAAAGACACCTGTCCACAGAAGCAATCTATCAATCAGATTCCAAACTCTCCACCATTGCCAAGAACAAAGAGCTGTCCAAGGATGTCAGGGACAAGATTGTAGACCTACACAAGCCTGGAATGGGCTATAAGATTATCGCCAAGCAGCTTGATGATAAGGTGACAACAGTTGGTCCGATTATTTGCAAATGGAAGAAACAAAATAATTGTCAATCTCCCTCGGTCTGGGGCTCCATGCAAGATCTCACCTCATGGAGTTTCAGTGATCGTGAGAACGGTGAGGAATCAGCCCAGAACTACACTGGAGGATCTTGTCAGTGATCTCAAGGCAGCTGGGACCATAATCACCAAGAAGACAATTTGTAACACACTACACTGTGAAGGACTGAAATCTGCAGTGCCCGCAAGATCCCCCTGCTAAAGAAAGCACGTGTATAGGCACGTCTGAAGTTTGCCAATGAACATCTGAATGATTCAAAGGAGAACTGGGTGAAAGTGTTGTGGTATGAGATCAAAATGGAGCTCTTTGGCATTAACTCAACTCGCCATGTTTAGAAGAGGCGGAATGCTGCCTATGATCCCAATAACACCATCCCCACCATCAAACATGGAGGTGGAAACATTATGTTTTGAGGGTGTTTTTCTGCTAAGGGGACAGGACAACTTCACTGCATCAAAGGGATAATGGACAGGGCCATGTACCATTAAATCTTGGGTGAGAATCTACTTCCCTCAGCCAGCATTGAAAATGGGTCATGGATGGGTATTCCAGCATGACAATGACCCAAAACACACAGCCAAGGCAACAAAGGAGTGGCTCAAGAGGAAGCACTTTAAGTTCCTAGAGTGGCCTAGCTGGTCTCCAGACCTTAATCCCATAGAAAATCTGTGGAGGGAGCTGAAGGTTCGAGTTGCAAAATATCAGCCTCGAAACATTAATGACTTGGAGAGGATCTGCAAAGAGGAGTGGAACAAAATCCCTCTTGAGATGTGTGCATACCTGGTGGCCAACTACAAGAAACGTCTGACCTCTGTGATTGCCAACAAGGTTTTTGCCACCAAGTACTAAGTTATATTTTGCAAAGGGGTCAAATATTATTTCACTCATTAAAATGCAAATCAATTTATAACTTTTTTGAAATGCATTTTTCTGGATTTTGTTGTTATTCTATCTCTCACTGTTAAAATAAACCTACCATTACAAATATAGGCTTGATCATTTCTTTTTTTTATTGAAAAGTTTTACAGTACATTTTAAAAAAAACCTTCCCTCCCCCTCCCCCCGACTTCCCCCCACCTCCCCATAGAGCCCACCCTTCCCTCCCCCTCCCCCCGACTTCCCAGAGCTGAATACAGGGTATTGCCTCTAACAAACTTAAACTAGAATATGCTAACTATCTATGAATACACTTAAAATCCTAACGCACTTTAACTCCCATTAGACATAACTAAATAAAAATACATCTTGTTAAATTCTAATACTCATTCATATGCTAAATGAAACTTTTTAGTCCCATATTTATTCTGAATATAATCAATCCATCTTCTCCATTCCAAAATGTATCTTTGTTGTGAGTGATCTTTCAAATATGCTGAAATTTTTGCCATTTCGGCTAGGTTTGAAACTTTTAGAGTCCACTTTTCTATAGTAGGCAGATCCTCCTTCTTCCAATATTGCGATACCAAAAGTCTTGCTGCCGTTATTAAATTCAACATCAATTTAATTCCTGTAACAGTACAATCTGTAATAATACCCAACAGAAATAACTGCGGAGAAAACCTTATCTTTTTCTTAAATATCTTCTGCATATTCCACCAAATCTTTATCCAAAAAGCTTTAACTTTTTTGCAAGTCCACCATATATGATAATACGTTGCATCATCACAACCACATTTAGGCTGATAATTTGGATACATACATGCTAATTTTTTGGGATCTAAATGCCATCTATAAAACATTTTATAAAAGTTCTCTGTTAAATTTTGTGCCTGTGTAAATTTTACATTTGTGACCCAGATTTTTTCCCAAGTATCCATCATTATTGGCTCCTGAATATTCTGGGCCCATTTTATCATACAGTCTTTAACAAGTTCCGTTTCTGAATCTATTTCTATCAATGCGTTATATATCCTTCTTATATGCGCTTGACTTTGATCTCTAATTTGTTTTACCAAATTTTCGTCAGTTGTTGAAATACCAATTTTCCGATCTTCTTTCCATCTAGCTTGTATCTGCCCATACTGAAACCATGTTTGTACTATCTTTTCTTTTAAAATATTGAATGGCTTTAGTTGCCATGCATTCCTTTCCAATCTAAGAATTTCTTTATATGTAATCACATCATGTTTAAATCCCAAACTTATATTTTCTATCGCATGTTTAGGTATTGCCCAAATTGGTATTTTATAATTTAACTTATATTGATATTTATTCCAGACTCGCAACAGGGCATACCTTAATATATTTTTTCTTAAAAATATTATCCACCTTTTTATCATACAATAAATATACATGCCAGCCAAATAATAAATCATATCCCTCAATATTCAGTATTCTTCCTTCTGTTGAATTAAACCAATTACTAATTGTCGATAAAGCCGCAGTATCATAATATAATTTAAAATTGGGCATTTTAAGACCACCTCTTTCACGTATATCTTGCATTATCTTAAGTTTTACTCTTGGTCTTTTCCCTGCCCAAATAAATTTATTAATACCTTTCTGCCATTCCTCCAAATTTGAATCTTTTTTAAGTATAGGTATCATTTGAAACAAAAATAAAAAATTTGGTAAAACATTCATTTTCACTGCTGCAATTCTTCCCAATAAAGACAATTGTAATTTTCTCCAACTGTCTAACTCTTTTTGTGTTTTTAACCATAACAATTCATAATTATTTTTATATAATTTCACATATGAAGCTGTAATATATACCCCCAAATATTTAATCTTTTTAACTATTTCAAATCCTGTTAGTTTTTCTAGGAATTCCTTTTGTTCTATAGCCATATTTTTAGACAATATTTTAGTTTTTTGCCTACTTATCTTAAATCCAGAAACTTGTCCATATTGCAAAATTATCTCCATTAAATCTATAACCGATTGAGTTGGTTGACTTAATGTAATAACCAAGTCGTCCGCAAACGCTCTTAATCTATAATCTTGATGTTTTATTTTAATTTCCTTTATTTTTTTTGAATCACGTATCTTAATCAATAATATTTCCAATGTTAAAACAAACAGCAATAGTGACAGCGGACATCCCTGTCTTGTACCTTTTTCAATTTTGCAAGCTTCTGTTAAACTACCATTAATTATTATTTGAGCTGTTTGTTTCTGATAAATTGCCCTAATAGGTTGTAAAAACCTATCTCCAAACTCCATCTTCTCTAATACTTTTAATAAAAATTGCCAATTCAATTGATTAAATGCCTTTTTGGTGTCCCAAAAAATCAGTGCTGCGGGAACTTGATTATTTCTTTCCAAATATTCTATTAAATTTACAATATGTCTCACATTATATTTCAATTGTCTAGCAGTTATGAATCCTGTTTGGTCACTATGAATCATTTGCTGCAAAACCTGCATTAATCTATTTGCTAAAATTTTTGCAAATATCTTATAATTAATATTTAAAAGCGATATTGGTCTGTAATTTTTAGATTGAGTAAGGTCTTGATCTTCCTTTGGAAGCAATGTTATAAAAGCTGTTTTCCAGGATGGAGGCACTTCTCCTCCAGATTGAATTGTTCTAAATAACTCCTTTAAAGGTTCCACCATTTCTAATTGTAGATTTTTATAATAAATAGCTGTCAAACCATCTGTTCCAGGTGCTTTACCCACTTTTAATTGTTTAATAGCTAAAATAATTTCTTTAGCAGTTATTAATTGATTCATCCCTTCCCTTTGCTCTTGTGTAAGTATAGGAATATCCACTTCTTGTAAATATCTATATCTAAACCTTGAATTGTATCCCTAGCATATAATTTTGAATAGAATTCTACAAAAACCTTTTTAATAATATTTTGCTGAAACACTTCTTTACCCTTATATACTATTTTGTCTATATTACATGATTTTTGTTTTTTCCTTAACAGATAAGCTAGCCACCTACCTGGCTTATTAGCATTGTAAAAGGTATTAGGTTTAGCTTATCGTAAATTAGTTGCCACTTGATCTGCCATCAGCATGTTAAACTGTCCTCTTAACAAATTAATTGCTTCTTTCACCCTCTTGTTGTTGTTGTTGTTAGTTGCGAAGTCGTGTCCGACCCATCACGACCCCATGGACAATGTTCCTCCAGGCCTTCCTGTCCTCTACCATCTTCTGGAGTCCATCTAAGCTCACGCCTACTGCTTCAGTAACTCCATCCAGCCACCTCATTCTCTGTCGTCCCCTTCTTCTATTGCCCTCAATCTTTCCCAGCATTAGGCTCTTCTCCAGTGAGTCCTTCCTTCTCATTAGGTGGCCAAAGTATTTGAGTTTTAGCTTCAGGATCTGGCCTTCTAAAGAGCAGTCAGGGTTGATCTCCTCTAGGACTGACCGGTTTGATCGCCTTGCAGTCCAAGGAACTCGCAGGAGTCTTCTCCAGCACCATAGTTCAAAGGCTTCAATTCTTTGGCGCTCAGCCTTTCTTATGGTCCAGCTTTCACTGCCATACATTGCAACTGGGAAGACCATAGCCTTGACTATACGCACTTTTGTTGGCAGGGTGATGTCTCTGCTTTTTAGTGTGCTGTCTAGATTTGCCATGGCTTTCCTCCCAAGGAGCAAGCGTCTTTTAATTTCTTGGCTACAGTCCCCATCTGCAGTGATCTTGGAGCCCAGGAAAATAAAATCTGTCACTACCTCCATTTCTTCCCCATCTATTTGCCAGGAATTGAGAGGGCCAGATGCCATGATCTTGGTTTTCTTAATGTTTAGTTTTAACCCAAGTTTTGCACTCTCCTTCTTCACCCGCAACAAGAGGCTCTTTAGTTCTTCTTCACTTTCTGCCATTAGAGTGGTATCATCTGCATATCTTAGGTTGTTGATGTTTCTTCCGGCAATCTTAATTCCAACTTTTGATTCATCTAGCCCTGCCTTTCTCATGATGTGCTCTGCATATAAGTTAAATAGGCAAGGCGACAGTATACAGCCTTGCCGGACTCCTTTCCCAATTTTGAACCAATCTGTGGTTCCGTGTCCAGTTCTCACTGTTGCTTCTTGGCCCGCATATAAATTTCTCAAGAGACAAATAAGATGGTCTGGTATGCCCATCTCTTTAAGGACTTGCCAGAGTTTGTTATGATCCACACAATCAAAGGCTTTAGCATAGTCAATGAAGCAGAAGTAGATGTTTTTCTGGAACTCTCTAGCTTTCTCCATGATCCAGCGTATGTTAGCAATTTGATCTCTAGTTCCTCTGCCTCTTCGAAATCCTGCCTGTACTTCTGGTAGTTCTCGATCCACATACTGCTGGAGTCTAGCTTGTAGGATTTTAAGCATAACTTTACTAGCATGAGAAATGAGTGCAATGGTGCGATAGTTTGAACATTCTTTAGCACTGCCTTTCTTTGGAATTGGAATGTAAACTGATCTTTTCCAATCCTGTGGCCACTGTTGAGTTTTCCAAATTTGCTGGCAAATTGAGTGTAGCACTTTTACTGCATCGTCTTTTAAGATTTTGAATAGCTCAGCTGGAATACTGTCACCTCCACTAGCTTTGTTGTTGCTCAGCTTTTCTAAGGCCCACTTCACTTCACATTCTAGGATGTCTGGCTCGAGGTCAGTGACCACCTCATTGTGATTATCAGGGACGTTAAGCTCGTTCTTGTATAGTTCTTCTGTGTAATTTTGCCACCTCTTCTTAATCTCTTCTGCCTCTGTTAGGTCCCTGCCATTTTGGTCCTTTATCATGCCCATTTTTGCATGAAACGTTCCTTTCATCTCTCCAATTTTCTTGAAAAGATCTCTGGTCCTCCCTATTCTGTTGTTTTCTTCTATTTCTTTGCATTGTTCATTTAAGAAGGCATTCTTATCTCTTCTAGCTATTCTTTGGAATTCTGCATTTAATTGGGCATATCTTTCTTTTTCTCCCTTGCCTTTCACTTCCCTCCTTTCCTCAGCTATTTGCAAAGCTTCCTCAGACAGCCATTTTGCTTTCTTGCATTTCTTTTTCTTTGAGATGGTTTTGGTTGCTACCTGTTGTACAATGTTGCGAACCTCTGTCCATAGTTCTTCAGGCACTCTGTCTATCAGATCTAATTCCTTAAATCTATTTGTCACCTCTACTGTATATTCAACAGGGATATGATTTAATTCATACCTGACTGGCCTAGCGCTTTTCCCTACTTTCTTTAATTTAAGCCTAAACTTTGCAACAAGAAGCTCATGGTCTGAGCCACAGTCAGCTCCTGGTCTTGTTTTTACTGACTGTATAGAGCTTCTCCATCTTTGGCTGCAGAGCATATAGTCAATCTGATTTCTGTGTTGACGGTCTGGTGATGTCCATGTGTAAAGCCGTCTCTTGGGTTGTTGGAAAAGAGTGTTTGCTATGACCATCGTATTCTCTTGACAAAATTCTATCAGCCTGTGCCCTGCTTCATTTTGTACTCCAAGGCCAAACTTGCCTGTTATTCCGGTTATCTTTTGGCTTCCTACTTTAGCATTCCAATCCCCCATGATGATAAGGACATCATTTTTGGGTGTTAGTTCTATAAGGTGCTGTAGGGCTTCATAGAACCGGTCAATTTCATCCTCTTCAGCACCGGTGGTTGGGGCATAGACTTGGACTACGGTGATATTGAATGGTTTGCCTTGGATTCGAACTGAGATCATTCTGTCATTTTGAGGATTGTATCCCAGTATTGCTTTTCCTATTTTTTTATTGACTATGAAGGCTACTCCATTTCTTCTGAGGGATTCTTGCCCGCAGTAGTATACCTGATGGTCATCTGAATTAAATTCACCCATTCCTGTCCATTTTAGTTCGCTGATACCTAAGATGTCGATGTTCAGTCTTGTCATCTCTTGTTTGACCACGTCCAGCTTTCCTTGATTCATGGATCTTACATTCCAGGTTCCTATGGAGAAAAAATCTTTATAGCATCGGACTTTCCTTTCACCACCAGACACATCCACAGCTGAGCGTCCTTTCGGCTTTGGCCCAGTCGCTTCATTCTTTCTGGCGCTACTAGTACTAGCCCTCTGCTCTTCCCCAGTAGCATATTGGACGCCTTCCGACCTGAGGGGCTCATCTTCCAGCGTCATATCATTTTGCCTTTTGGTACTGTCCATAGGGTTTTCATGGCAAAGATACTGGAGTGGGTTGCCATTTCCTTCTCCAGTGGATCACGTTTTGTCAGAACTCTCGGCTATGACCTGTCCGTCTTGGGTGGCCCTGCACGGCATAGCTCATAGCTTCATTGAATTACGCAAGCCCCTTCGCCACGACAAGGCAGTAATCCATGAAGGGGAACCCTCTTGTTAGAGGGGTTCAAAATAAAAGCCCTCTCTTTCATCTAGTTCCTCCTCTAGCTCCTTATGCTTATATTCCAATCTACGTCTATGTTTATTATTCAAATATATTAAAACTCCTCTCATATAAGCTTTACTTGCGTCCCAAACCATTTCAATTGGAGTACCCTTATGCATATTTATAGTAAAAAATTCTTTCATTTGTTTTTTACATTCTTCCACATATTCCTCATATCTAAACAAATTTTCATTTAACCTCCAGGATCTCCTATCTCCCTTCCCCTGGTCCAATTCCATCCATACTGGACTGTGGTCTGATAAAGTTCTTGGACATATCTTAATCTTAACCCTAGAAAAAAAATCATTAGTAGTTAGTACAAAATCAATTCTAGAAAAAGATTGATGTTTATCAGAAAAAAAAGTAAAATCCCTTTCTTCCACGTTTCGTTCTCTCCAGACATCTCTCAGTTCCAAATCGTCTTTCATATCAAAAAAAGATTTAGGCAATCTAGCATGATTTGGAGTACTTTTAAAAGATCCTTTTTTATCTTTTTGTGTATCCAACACTCCATTCCAGTCTCCCATTAAAATACACAATTTATAATCCCATTGAATTATTTTATTATGAAGAAGTTTGTAAAAATCTCCTTGCTGTTGATTGGGTGCATATATTCCAATTAAAAGTATTTTCTTCCCTTCTATTAAAAGTTCAATTATAATATATCTTCCTTGTTTATCTGCTTCAGTTAGGTTAGCTGTTAAGTCCTTCTTCACATAAATAACTACTCCGTTTTTCTTGTCTGGAGCAGATGCAGTAAATTGTATACCCAATCTGGAATTTATCAAATATTTTTGATCTGATACGCGAATATGCATTTCCTGCAAACATACTGTATAACATCATTTTAAAATTGTTTTAGATGCTGAAATATTTTCTTTCTCTTTTGCGGAGAGTTTAGGCCATTAACATTCCACGTTAGAAACTTTGTTGCCATCTTTTGCAACTTGAAGCTTTCAGAGCGTATCTTGCAGATCCATAAGCACCTGCCTCTTTGGTCTTGCTCCTCCCACTGCTTCATTATTAGTGGATTCTTGAGCTGTGATTATAGGATACTGTTTCTGTTGTTCCTGTTGTTGTTCCTTTCGTCTGGTTGCAGCCCATGTCATTCTTTAACCCCTTGGTTCTTCTAATGGTGCCAGGGGTTGCGCAGTTTCCAGAGTTTGCTGTACATCTTTTACAGTCAGCGAGGTGATTTTTTCACCTTGCTGTATACCTTCCATTTGTGCCTGTCATGCTCCTTCTTCCTTTCCTCTTTTGAATTCTGGGGGTAGTGATGAACCTGCTTTCAGTACATTACAATAAAAATCTCGTGCCTTCAGAACTGTATTAAGACGATATCTTGTACCTGCATAATTCACCACTATCCCAGTTGGTATTTCCCATCTGAACTGGAGCTGTCGTTTTTTTAATTCATCTGCCAAGAAAACAAACTCTTTCCTTTTTCTTAAAATTCTTGGTGGAATTTCTTTCAAAATTAAGACCTCTTGATCAGCCACTTTAAATCTGTTATGATAAAAAGCTTGAATAATCGCATTTCTGATAGTTCTTTTTGTAAAATAAGCAACCACATCTCTTGGTAAATTTCTTTGTCTAGCAATCTAGGAGTTGACATGAAATATTTTATCTATTTCCATTATAAAATCTTCAACTCGCCATCCTAATATAGGCGCCACAGCCTTTGCAAATATCTCTTCCAGGTTTTCTTGTGGGTTTTCTTTTAGACCTCTTATCCTCAAAGCAAAGTCCATGTCTCTATATTGTATCATTACCACCTCATCATCAATCTTATCCATTTTATTCTCAGCTTCACACATTTTAGCTTCCAGTATCAAATTACTTTTGTTAACCTCCTCCACGCGTTCATCCACACGCTCAATACAAACTGCCAACCCCTGAAATGCCAATAAAATATCCTCTCTTATTTCCTTATTTTTCTCATTAATGAGCTCCGCCATTTGCTCAGATTGAAGTTTTAAAGCCTCTTGTAAGTCTTTTAATGTTAATGTTGGTGGGGGTGCTGCGGGGGATGGCATCAAGGTCTGAAGTGCAGATTGTTGTTGAACTGGTGATGCCCCCACGCTTCTGGAAATGGGAGCTCTAGGCGGTATAGAAGCCATTTTAACACCCATTAACTTTCATTTCTCACTTTCACTTTTCCACTCAATCCTTACATGAAAGTCGCCATTTAGCTTAGAAACCCAAGTTGCAACTTTGTTACTTCCCTTTTAAATCTCCAAATCTTTAAAATCTCTTTTATACCAGCTTCAAATGTGTTTTTTTTTAAAAAGTCTTTTACAACTTTTTGAGACCCACTTTCTGTCTTCCTCCTTGGTCTTCCCGTTTTCTCTAAAAAAATCATTCCGGTGCCATCTTCCTCCCTTTCTTTTAAATTAAACTTTGGAGAAGAAAAATAAGTAGCACCCCAGAGTTAAAGATCATGTACTTGCTATTTCAAAATTCTCCTGCTCATCTCTGCCTGCATCTGAGTAATCCAAAGTTCAGTATTGAATGCAGGGATGGTTGCAGCATCCTGCTCTGTTCTAAAGCCTTAAAACAGAGGAGTCCCCGAGTTCGGAGTTAAATTCAGGCTCCGAGGGAGCTCTCACCCTTTGGTCCCCAGATTAATCATTCTGGGTGTCTAGGGGAGCTCTACCTCTACCTGAATGCTCACCCTCCCCTCTTCTCCCGAGGGTTTTTTTCCCAAACCACGTAACAGCTGATTGTTGCTGTTTTCGTGATTTAAACGGAATCAACGGGGCTGACGGTCGGAATGACCACCATCGACGGAGCCTTGCCACCTGGAAGTCAGACTTGATCATTTCTTTGTCAGTGGGCAAATGTACAAAACCAGCAGGGGATCAAATAATTTTTTTCCTCACTGTTATTTGCATCTGTTACTTCAATCCTAGACTATTTTCATATTCTCAACCAATTTTCAAACCCATATTTGTGCAACACAACTGATAATCATAGTCTATTCACTTCATTATTTGCTTTCTTTAAATCAACAATTTTTATTGCATCTGTACATTTGTTAAAGAGCTGAAAAAATGAAATTGGGTCTGCGCCACATTGTATTTTCTAGATTTTGCTGTCAATCACCTTTCATACATTTTCAGTCCAAATTCTGCCATTTCCCAGGCATATGTAACAAACAATCAGTAATTATAATTTTTAGGGTTTTTTATGTTTTTTTTAATGATAGCAGTATTCTTCAATAATCAAAACTCACATATTGGTTAATCGAGTCATGAAGCCACTCCATAAACAAAACATTTATTTTTAATTAAAACAATCAACACTTGAAGTTTTAATATTTTTCTAAAACAGTGATGAATTTCTTTTCATTTTTATACTAATATTTATAGCAATCATTTAGCTTCCACTTTTCAATGTATCAGTATAATTCCCATACAGTATACTGTGTTTCCCCAAAAGTAAGCACAACCCAAGTAAGGCCTACTTAAGAACCTGTGCAGACAGACAGCTGCTGATTCCGTCTAGTTTCTACCATAGATATAAGGCTGGGAGGGGAGGAGCTGCCAGTGCCTCTATGACGAGGCAAAGCCAGTGGGGGAGGGGGATTTGACCCATGTGCCCTGCTAACTTACAGTATACTTTATCACCACCTCTCATGACCTTTGGCTTGTTCCAGGGCCACATCGCACATCATGCCCATTGCCACTGGCCTTTTCTCCTTCATGCTCCTCTGCCACTGCATGCAGGGAAACAAGAAGTTTTTTGCGGGGAAAGGCCAGTCAATTCCAATTTCGCAAGGTCTTTTTTTTTTGCGAGAAGTAGGAATTGATTGATTGACCTTTCCCCCCCCCCCCACAAACTTCTTTCCCTGCACATGGCGGCAGAAGAGTATGAAGAAGAAACGGGACAGGGATGGAAGTCAGGTAAGCAAAGACATGCAATTCTTGGGGCAAGCTCTCCAGCTCCACAGTAGCAGAGAACTACACGGAGCTGCAAAGCAGGTGGCAAGATGCTGAAATGGGCCCAACTCTGACCCACAGCTGCCCAGGCCCGCTGGAAGGAAGGCCAACATCTACTGGCACTTACGGTAAATGCTGTGGCATTCCGGCTCTGGTGGGGAAGGGGGAGCTGGCATAGGCACTGATGGCAGGACACCCACTCACTTCAGTACCCTCCCTCCCCGAGCCTCTGGTGCTCCAGCTGCCGCTTTGGTCCTGGGCTGCGCCTCCCCATTCACCTCTCAGACCCGGCAAGGCCAGGAAGGCAGCCTCCCAGGTTCCCCAGGGCAAAGGCCCCCCACTCTGGCTGGAGAAGCATTGGCCTAGGCTCCCTTCCTCTGCCACCCAGCAAGGCCACCCTGGGACTGCAGGGGCTGGCATGGGAAGGGCACGCGCCCTGGCCATGCCAGCATTTAGTCCACCACCACACTATCGCTGCCGCATTGTGTCTCCACCCCATGCGCAGGCCCCTCTCCACCCTGCATGCTTGCGGCCTGCTGATACCAGTAAAAGTAAGCCCTACCCTAAAATAATTCCTTGTGCTTATTTTAGAACCCAAAAGAAGGTAACACTGGTCTTACTTTTGGGGAAACACGGTAGGTCTCTAAATCCATTCACTCTGCTCAAGGTTTTGGCAGTTTAATCTTTATATCCCTTTTTACAATCATTTCTCATTAGAAGCATTGCATTTTCTCTGTTTTTTAAAATCTTAACTCTTCTTTTTTTCCCCAGTGCTAACAAACTTTTCTTACCAGAAAATAGTATCCATCCATTCTTCTGCAGTTTATCTTTTCAGTTTAGGAATGTTAGAAGCTGTCAATCAATCTATGCAGTGATAGGATACAAAGTTTTCTTACATTCCAGTCTATAGTAGTTTGATAAATCCTCATAAAAGAGAGAAATAAATTAAATTGAAGTACCAAGTAACTATATTAGTTAAGTTACAAAATCCATGTCATGTGCCCCTCATAATCCCCCTTTGATGCTAAAGGGCAAAGAAAAGATGCCCTTTCAGCGTTACCCAAAAGAAAATAACAACAAACAAAAGCCTAAGGAATTTGGAACAACAGTATCAGGGACCATATGCACAGAAGTTCCAGTTTAGAAAAGAAGGAATAGATGACTTATTGAAAACAGATCATAAAAGTTGTAGTGTACAGGGCAGGCACTCTGAGAAGAAACAAAGCAAAATTCCTAATATAACAATCAAAACAAAAACACCATAAATGATCCCAATTATGTCAAGATAGATAATCAGGAAGGAGTAAAGTTTGTTTTAAAAAATGAAGGACAAAGAGGTCTGAACCCATACTGCAGTATAAAACACAGCCTGTATGAAAATCTACATAAAAACCTCTGATAATAGGCATAACAAAGAGAAGTATTGAGTGCATATACACCTCCTATGTTTGCCCATAAAAAATCTGGGGCTGTGTGGTTCCAAATAACAATTAGAGATACAGAGGAGATTTCAGTTAGTAGTCTCCTAATGGCATTTAAATAAGGAGAAGAGCAATGCCAATTGAGTAATCTCAAACCAGGCAAATATCATGTATAAGGTAACACTGTATAAGCAACAGACCCAGACATCCAAAATTTACTATCCTTTGGTGTTTATCTGGTGTTTAAATGCAGCAGAGACATTAAAGTCCAATTACAGTATGTCATACATGATATATGCAAGAAGTATAGATCTTCATGAGTCATCCTAGTGACTGAGAAATAAGATACATCAAGAAAAATGGGGCCATGAAGAGTTAAGGAACGCTCAACAAAAATGGATGCTCTCCATAGATGGTGTATGCACTCAGAAATCTGCCAGCTTTAAACAAAGTTAGAGGACATAGTAATAAAAAAGTATCTTTCAAAGTCAGTAGGTGGTCCTGATGTAATATTGGTCATCCTGTTTAACACTTTCCATGCCATGCAGTCCCTTTGTTCTATGGAGCAAGAAATCCTTGTGTAGAAGGAAAATGTAAATACAAGGTCAATTATCCCCATAATTTACTACTGTCACAATTGCTACACCAAGTCTTCTGCAAGTATTCCCTGGAGGTTCACTTGATGGGGTTTCTCTAAGGAGTAGTTTGCCTGTAAGTCTATTTTAAATAATGAAACATCAACAATAAATACACATAATGAAATCATACAGGTTTCATTATGTGTATTGATTTCTACATACATAGAAATCAATACACAAATGTTCATCATCCACTGTTCATTAAGCCAGTCCTAGGACAAAGTCAATCAGTTGTATGGCAGTGCAGTAATGCCAGTCTTCTTGTAGCTAGAACTGTGATCAGTCTGTTCAGCACCTGTACTGATCAGCAGGAAAAGCGTAACCAAGTTCATTGCTGTATAGTTTTCAGTAGTGTGGAGAACTTTTTCCAAAGTAGGTGTAGTTTCTCCTGACAGGTTCCTATTAAAATCTACTAAATCAAAAGACAATCTCAGAGTACCTGCCCTGTACACTACAACTTTTATGATCTCTTTTCAAATCACAACTTCAAGTATCCAGAAGAAGGTTTCCATGGCATTATCAGAGATTGAGATATAAAACTGAGCATCATCCATGCATTGATTTACCTTATGTGAGCTGCATTTAAAAATACATTAATTAAATGGATTAAATTGAGTGATATTTGAATCACGTTCAATTACCCACAAAGAGATACCTATTTAATCTTCAACTGATTCATGGTATATAAATCTGCTCAACACTGTTTTACAAAACATCTTCAGATTATGGATTAGACTGTAGTCCAACCGCCTACCGAAGCAGGAAATCTATCCATTTCAGACAAATGGTTGTCCAATTTCCTCTTAAAAACCTCCAGTAAGAAGCACCCATGGCTTTTGGAGACAAATCATCCCACTGATTAATTATTCTAACGGTCAGGAAATTCTTCTTAGTTCTAGGCTGGTTTTCTCCTTGATTAATTTCTGAACAATTGCATAGTTTTTTAAAAAAATGTTGAACATTCTTCTTTGTGGCAGCCCTTTAGATATTGCCACTATGTCCTTCGTTTTATTAAACTAAACATACTCAATTCATGCAAACCAAAACAGTGCAAATGGAAACACTCCCTCCCTCCCTCTCCCTCTCCCTCTCTCTCTCAATGTGAGGGAAAGCAATATCACATGTTATAGTTTCCCTCCTTTCTCAGGCAAAAATGTTGAACTATGCAGAAAAAAATGTTTAAAAGGAACAGAAAAAAATGGACCTCCCCCTTTCCTACTGAGATATAATTAAAAGGCAGAATGATATTTGCAATACCTTAAATGTTTTGTCCAGCAGTTATTCTTAACTACATCCCTTGTGCCTTATGTAGGAAGAAAGAAATCACACTCAGATGTTACCAAGATGTAGAAAAAATCTCCAGAACAATCACCCACAAACATAATGCGGGTTCTTCTTAATGTAATATAGAGAGAATAGAAAATAATTCTTTCAGAAAAGATCTCAAATACTATGTAACAAGTAAGTTAGCCAAAAAATAATAAAATTACAGACAGGGAAACGTGATTCAGACACACAGAAAATTTTCAAAACAAAATGGTACACTAATAACAGATGTCTTACATTTGCTTTCATTCCTCCCTTTTTGTCTCACACATTCCAATTAGAAAAGGTTGGTGGCATTTTTCTGGAGGGAGGGAATGATCAAAAAAGATTTTCCCTCTCTTCTCAGCCTCCAGACTATAGGAACTTAAAGACATACATAGCTTTCTATTAGTGTTCTGTAGATCAACAATCAGTTTAACTCATTAAGTCTCTCACACAAAATAAAAGATCAAAATTCTCACCTTTCATCCTGCCCGAGCATAAAACTACGCACTATTCTTGGTCTCTCTCAGAACCTCTCTTCTGTGAAGCAGTAATGATTTAAGACAGTCACATCATGTTTCCACCTTAATAATAAACTGGCAAAAAAAGAACTCAATGTATACCTAAATAACAAATTGCTCCCATATGAGGCAACTCCAAAATATCTGGGGGTCACCTTAGACAGGACCCTGTCTTTTAAAAAACATATTCAGAATATGGCTGCCAAGGTTAACAGCAGAAACAACATTCTGCAAAAACTATGTGGAACAACTTGGGGAGCCTCAGCTCCAACTCTTCGATGCGCAGCCCTTGGGCTTTGCTACTCTGTAGCGGAATACTGCGCACCTGTATGGATAAACAGCTCACATACAAGACTTGTTGATGTTCAACTCAACCATACGATGAGATTAATTACTGGGTGCATAAAATCTACACCTATTCACTGGCTACCAGTTCTTAGCCACATACTTTCCCTGCACTTACGACGACAAGAAGCTCTCATTCGGGAGTATAGTAAGATCCTGCTAAACTCCTCTCTACCCATTCATGCCTATACCTCTGATCTCTTAAGATGTCGATTAAAGTCAAGAAATCCACCACTCCTCACAGTGCTTAAGCTGCTGGCCGAACATCAGAGCACTATACAAAAATGGATGGAAGCATGGAGTAGCTATACCTCCCAAGATATTTCTGAGCATATTAATCCTAATAGTATACCTCCAGGATTTAATCTACCCCGACACATAAGGGTGACATACAATAGAATTAGAACGACTCATGGGGTATGTGCCGATTCTCTGTATAAATGGGGAAAGACACCTTCAGCACAATGTGATTGCCGGGCTCCCCGACAGACTATCCAACATATAGTGAGGGAATGCACTAATAGAAGATACCCAGGAGATTTTAAGGACTTCCTCTGCGTAACAACGGCAGCTACTGACTGGATCTCCAAACTCGACATTAAACTCTGAAATGTTATTTCTGTTTTCCTCTTAGGTTTTATAATTGCTTCTTTTTTAAAAACAAATTGTTTTAATTGTTCTAACTTGTAAATATGAAGTGCTTTTAATTCTGTGTGTGACCAGCCATACGCTAAATAAATAAATAAATTCTGTGATGCACTTAATGTACCAACATCTCTCTATTTCATTAGATCATTCCTTTTTTTTCTAACACATTGCATTGTCCTTCTAATTATCCCACAATGACTATTCCTTGCTTTCTGTAAGAAAAGCCTAACTAGTCCTCTTCACTAACTGGAGGGAGAATGTTGGGGTTTGTCAGCATATGCATTCACACCAGACATCTAATCTCAGTACTCCACCAAGTTTATTCCATTCAGACTTCCAGATACAAATACTTCAGCCAATGCTGGCAAAATAATCATTACAATTTTCAGGAAACCTTTTTGCAAGCCAATGAGCAACATTTTCCAAATCTCCACAGCCTTAGGCCAAGCTGAGAAGCCCAAATTAATTTGTTAGCTGGCTGAACATGTGAACAATTTTTCTTTTGTTTTGTTTTGAGCTGCATCTGTGCAATTGATTATACATGGGTAAAGGAATTTTAAGGAAATATTGTTTAAAATGGATTTACAAGAAGAGAATTTCTTTTGTTGCTACTCTACACAATTTGATGACAATTTTGGAATGATTCTGGATTGCTACTAATAATTAAAAATAGCTGAGCATACCAATGTTTTTTTAATTTTCCAGAATCCTATAAAACAGTCATGAGAGCGAATATCATTTCTTATTCAATGGTACCTTCAGATGAACAATTTTAACAAGCCCTATCTCTTTTTATATTCAATTTAATTTAATTCAACTCAATCCTGCTGGCTTCAAGAAAATTTATACATCAAAGAATTTTGAACAGAAATCACATCCAAATTATCTGAGTGTTTTGTATTATAACTTCCCATTTAGTCAGGCTAACTTTTCATTACTTGCTAAACTCTGGGTGGGAAGAAGAACAAAACTTTTCTTTCTTCATGGCTTTCCATGCCAGTGGGCCCTAACTGGTTTATTATCCAGGATCAACTAATGAGCTTTTCCCCTCTCATTACAATATCAATAGTTTTACGACTCAGAAGATTTCCATCTCTTCAGAGTCAAATAGCTAACTTAACATTATTCACTAAAGAAATGAGAGAAAAGTAAACAAATCAATACTCACCAAATTTCTTTTGAATAAACCATCTGGATGGACATCTGCTTGATCTTTCTTTTAGTGTCCCTTTATAATTCATAATCTTCCTTATAAAGGTCTTTTGCATCACTAACAGCAGTCTCCTAAACCTCAGCTAAAAATCAATGTCAAAATTCTTTTCAAGTGCCCTTTGCCATTGATAGTGATCTGTAAGTCCAAGAAAGAACTGGCTGAGATGAAGATCTCCTCGCTGGCTCACCAACTGATTGTCAAATTTGGCTGATTACATTACTATGAATGGTCTGTATCATCTTCAGCTCTTTTCATGACCACCAGTATTTCTCCATTTTAAATAATTATCTTTATTCATAAAGAGTTAGACAAATCATACTTTTAGATTTGTATTCATTCCGTGGATAAAACTAATGAAATAATAGGTAAAGGTAAAGGTTCCCCCGCACATGCATGCTAGTCGTTTCCAACTCTAGGGGCCGGTGCTCATCTCCGTTTCAAAGTCGAAGAGCCAGCACTTGTCCAAGGACGTCTCCGTGGTCATGTGGCCGGCATGACTAGACGCCAAAGGCGCACGGAACGCTGTTACCTTCCCACCATAGTGGTCTCTATTTTTCTACTTGCATTTTTACGTACTTTCGAACTGCTAGGTTGGCAGAAGCTGGGACAAGTAACAGGCGCTCACTCTGTTACGCGGCACTCAGGATTCGACCCGCCAAACTGCCGACCTTCTGATCGACAAGCTCAGCGTCCTAACCCACTGAGCCACCGCGTCCCTCTTAATGAAATAATACTTAGTTGCATATTTGAGTTGAATTGAACCAGTGCTTTTACTGATCTAGAAATCAATATTTTTATTCATTCTTGATTTTTGACCAATAACTCACCTCCATAATAATAGATCAGTCTGTTTTTGTTTGATAAAATGAATGAAATTATGCTTATTTGAATTGAATTGAACCAATATTTTACTCATCTAGAAATCAGTATTTTCAATCGTTCTTGATTTTCTAGCCCAATAACTCACATCCACAATAACAGATCAGACTGTTTTTATTTCATTGCTCAACCATATATGTCTATTTCTTGTTCATATGGTGTATAATTTGCTCCACTTGCATTTAAAGTTTCACTCACCCAAGATAGCAAAATCTGGTCTTAGGTTCTGCCTTGGTTTACCTTCCCATTAAGCAACCGAGTTGGAAGATCATTTAAAAGCAATTTATTAGGGTACCCTGATAAAGTTAGATCTCTCTATGAAAAGGGAGAACCTTGAGACCCATCTTACATTTTTTGTTATAGTTAACACAACAAAGAAAATGCAAAAGAAAACTTAATTGGATAGGATAAAAGTAACCTTTTCTTTGCACAGTAAATCAACTACAAAGATTGTTTGAAGTTCTCAAAGAGAAATATCAAACACCAGTTTTTTGCTAACAGACTTTTTCTTATGAGGAAATAGTATCCATCCATTCTTCTGTAGTTTATCTTTTCAGTTTAGGAATTAGAAGCTATCAGTCAATCCATACAATTATATAATAAGTTTTCCTACATTCCAGTCTATAGTGGTTTGATAAACCCTCATAAAAGAGAGAAATAAGTCAAACTAAAATGCAAAATAATTATGTTAATTAACAAGTTACAAAATCCATGTCATGTGCCCCTCATGCATGAATCACAGTTGTCTTCTGATGGGATTATGAATTTTATCATGGCTTTAACCAAGTGAGGCTTTTCATATAAATAAGAAAGGGAGTGGGCTATAAACTTGCATGATATGCAGCATTCTCTGCTAATGTTAAAGACAACTCCATTAATGTTTTGCACTTTTGTTCAAGTATACCAAAAGCACAGCCAAAGTTCAAAGATGCTCATTGTCAGAATCAATTTATATTTCATTTCTAACTTTCTCTTCTGAGCAAAACCCAAATCTCACCCTTCCCTGGATTCTGCTATTCCCAAGGAGAAGAGGGAACAAGCATGGGATTTTATTACTTTCACTTCCTTCCTTAATTGTAACCTTTGTGTATTCTCCTGCCTGCTATCCATCACAATATAACCAATTACCAGGCATTCCCCTCTTATCTTGTGGACAGCTAAGAAAGGGGGTGGAAAGTGAGGAAGAAACGCTTCCGAAATCTGGATTGTTTCTCTGGATGAAATGTGAGGGGGTGGGAATGATCCTGTTTGTCCCATGAGGGGCTTACCACCTGGAGCTTGGCTGATCCGGAACTGATCGAATGAACTGAGGGGTGGAGTTTGCTTGGGGACACTTTATAAATATCAATCTGTGAGGGGATTCTTCAGATCCTGTCTATTATACCTGTTGTGATTCAGGGTCAGCCTGTGGGTTCGGCAGTTGGGTCGGACAATTCAGAGGAGGAGGAGGGGGGTGTTGGAGAGCTTGCTGAGAATAATATTGAGGCTCCACAGAGCCCTTAGCCAGGCCCCTCCCATCTGGTCACGACGCAGACCCAGCTGTGTGAGCCTGACAGCGTGGATGAAGATGACCCACAGCTGGCCCTGTTCAAGGACGCCCGACGCAGGAGGCAGTCAATCAGGAGTAAACAGAGGAAGGCAATGGGGCATCTCGGAAGGAGGCAGAGAGAAGCCATGCCCTGAACTGTTTAAAAGGGGAATGTGTGGGAGGGCTGGTTTGCTGAAGGCAACCGTTTGAATAGCTCCTGTTTCATGGTTCGTGGTTCGTTTGCTCTCTTTGCTCTGTTTGCTGTTTTATGTTAATAAATTTGGCAGGCTTAGTTCCAGCCTCTTGCCTTCTTGTAAAGGGGTTGTCCCTGCCTTTTCTGCAGGGCCGGTACCAGGCTGGTACAGAACAGTTTGCCTTCAGCCTCCCACCCCTTACTATTATTATGGAGCAGCTACGTGCTGAGAATGCCCAGCTCACCCAGCAACTCACTTTGCTGGCAGCACAGGTGGCTCAACTGCAAGCTCAGGTCCATGCTGCACCCCCACCATCACCCCCACCCAGGAGAAAATGCCAAGTTGCGATGCCGGATAAATTTACTGGCAATCCAGTTTCCTGCTTTCCTGGGACAATGCCAGCTCTTTATCAGCATGAGAGCAGCTGATTTCCCCACTGACCGGGATAAGGTGGGGTTTGTGTTAAGCCTTCTTTCGGGTGATGCAGCTCGTTGGGGCACACCTCTGCTGGCTCAACCTAGTCCATTGTTGGACAACTTTGTGGGGTTTTCTGATCATATGCGTCTGATGTATGAGGACCCTATTAAGACGCAGACTGCTACTCGACGCCTGAAAGCTCTGAGGCAGGGTCAACGCCCCCTACAGGGCTATATCAGCAATTTTCGGCTGCTTAGCCAGGATTCCGCCTGGAATGATGCTGCACTTGTGGATGCCTTCCAGGATGTATTGTCGGAGGAGATGTTGGATGAGCTGGCCCATGTGGATATTCCCTCAGACCTGAATGGGCTGATCCATCTCTGCCTGTGGATCGATGCTCGGTTGCAGCAGCGAAGGAGTCGCAGTGCCACCCCACAGACCCCTGCAGCCCCTGTTGTGCTTGAGACCCCAGTTCAAAGGGAGGAGCCAATGGAGCTGGGTGCCGCCAGGTCTCGTCTATCAGTGACTGAAATGAACAGATGACGATGATTGGGGGGTTGTGTTTTTACTGCGGGGACCCTGGACATTTGGCTTCTTTTTGCCCAAAGAAGCGACAGCGGGCATCAGTGACCGAGTCTGCCCCAAGAAAGTCCCCTACTTTTCTGTTGGGAAATGCCCCGAGCCCGATCTAGAGGGTGTAATAGATCGGGCGTCCCACAACAACACTGAGCCACGTCTTTCCGATGCTGCCTGTGGACCTCCACGGCATCTGATATTGGAGGCACGTCTGATCCTTCCTGGCAAGGCAGAAGGGATTCCAGTCCATGCCTTAATTGACTCTGGGGCCACCACAAATTTTATGGACTCAGCATTTGTGGCCAAATGGGCTGTTCCCCAGTGCCCGGTGGATCCGCCCATGTTAGTGGAGACTATCGATGGTCGAGTGCTCCTGTCTGGGCCAATTACGGCCGCCACGCAACCATTATGTATGGCCATCAGTTCCCATGTGGAGGCCATCCAGTTCTATATCACCTCAGATCTGCATTTCCCCGTGGTCTTGAGACTGGCGTGGCTCCGGGCGCATGATCCACAGATCTATTGGTCACAGAACTTGGTCATCTTCCCAAGCTTGCAGTGCGTGGACCACTCCCGCCATATCTGTGCCGGCCAGGTGGAGGGTTCCCCAGGGGTTTCCTTGCCTCCCGAACTGTCCGACTTTGCTGATGTGTTCAGTGAGACAGAGGCGGATCAATTACCCTCGCACAGGCCCTATGACTGCCCCATTGATTTAGTCCCTGATGCGCCTCTCCCAGTGGGGCGTTCGTACTCCATGTCGGACCCCGAGTTGGCTGCATTGCTGGACTTTCTGGAGAAGAATTTGGCTCGCGGTTTCATCCGGCCCTCGTCCTCGCCAGTGTCTGCACCCGTGCTCTTCATTAGAAAGAAGTCCGACAAATTGCGGCTTTGCTGCGATTATAGGAAACTCAACGCCATCACGGTGCGCAATCGTTACCCGCTGCCCCTCATCCCCGAACTCTTGGACCAACTCCGGGAGGCTAAGATCTTCACGAATCTGGACCTGCGTGGAGCTTACAACCTCGTCAGGGTTCGGCCGGGTGATGAGTGGAAGACGGCGTTTGGTACTCGTTATGGACATTTTGAGTACATGGTGATGCCGTTTGGCCTGACCAATGCCCCCGCCATGTTTCAGCATTTCATGAACAACATTTTCCAGGATTTGTTGGATCAGTTTGTTGTGATCTACTTGGACTACATCCTGATCTACTCCCCGTCACGTGAAGTGCACCATCAGCATCCGAGAACATCGGCTGTTTGCCAAGTCGGAGAAGTGCCAGTTCTACCGGGTGACCATCTATTTCCTGGGTCACCGCATTTCTCCTGAGGGCATCGCCATGGAGCCGAGTAAGGTTAAGTCTTTGCAGAGTTGGCAACCCCCGCGTCGCGTGAAGGATGTTCAGCGACTTCTTGGGTTCGCCAACTATTACCGAACTTTCATCCCTGGGTTTGCTGCCTTGACAGCCCCCCTCACCCGGCTTCTGCAGAAGAAGACTCGGTTCCAGTGGAACGCTCCAGAACAACGGGCTTTCCAGACTTTGAAGGAAGCCTTCATGAAGGAGCCCATCTTGAAGCATCCTGACCCGCAACGGCTGTTTGTCGTGGAGGCGGACGCCTCCGACATTGCCATTGGGGCGGTGTTACTCCAGGCAACGACGCCCAGCGGTACCCTCTTCCCTTGCGCGTACCATTCACGAAAACTGAACCCGTCGGAGCGCAATTATACAATCTGGGAGAAGGAGCTGCTAGCCATCAAAGTGGCGTTCGAGGCCTGGAGGCATCATCTAGAGGGAGCGTGGCTTCAAATCAAGGTCCGGATGGACCATATGAATTTGGAAGGCCTGCAGACCGCTCGGAATTTGAACCAACGCCAGATCCGGTGGTCTCTTTTCTTTGCGAGGTTCGACTTCCGAGTTCGGTACATACCTAGCGGGCACAATCAAAGAGCGGATACTCTGTCCAGGAAGCCCGAATATTCCCGAGTGGAAGACAAGCTTCTGCCCAGGACAGTGATCCCCGTTGAGTCTTTTGCTGCGGTGTGGGAGCCAGTTGATATACGGGCTCGGATCCGGGAGGCACAGCAGCAGGAGGTGTGGGTGGCTCAGCGGAAGGAGAAGGTGGGGCCAGATTCTCCTTGGACGGTCACGGATGGACTCTTGTATTATCGTGACCGGCTCTACGTTCCGGGAGGGCCACTCAGGGGACTCATCCTCAGCCAGTGTCACGATAACCCGGCAGTGGGGCATTTTGGCCTGTTCAAGACCCTGAACCTGGTCTCCCATACCTTCTGGTGGCCCCGAGTCCGACACAACGTCCAGTCCTATGTCACTTCCTGCATCCCATGCAGGCAGGCCAAGTCAGCGACAGGGGCCCCGCCTGGATTACTGCAGCCCTTGCCGACACCCAAAAGACCCTGGGGGCTGTGTCCATGGACTTTCTGATGGATTTACCCCCATCCTCTGGTTTTACAACAGTGTATGTGGTGGTGGACATGCTGACCAAGATGGCACATTTCATCCCCTGTCACGGCTTACCGTCAGCCCGCACCACTAGTCGTATGTTCATTCAGCAGGTGTTTCGGCTGCACGGCCTCCCTGATAGAGTCGTCTCTGATAGGGGGGCCCAGTTTACAGCCCGCTTCTGGCAGGAGTTGATGCATGTGTTGGATATCAAGATTTGCTTCTCGTCTGCGCATCCAACCTTCATTTTCTTGCGAAGGTTGTTGAGAGCGTGGTGGCGCAACCGCCGTTCATGCCCCTGCTTTGGTGTCCGCTTTTCATGAACAATTTCCATCCCGACCACATCCGGATCGGCAGACCTGGGGGAAGGGCCCTGCGGTGCGGGATAGTGTTGTGATTCAGGGTCAGCCTGTGGGTTCGGCAGTTGGGTCGGATGATTCAGAGGAGGAGGAGGGGGGTGTTGGAGAGCTTGCTGAGAATAATATTGAGGCTCCACAGAGCCCTCAGCCAGGCCCCTCCCATCTGGTCACGACGCAGACCCAGCTGTGTGAGCCTAACAGCGTGGATAAAGATTACCCACAGCTGGCCCTGTTCAAGGACGCCTGACGCAGGAGGCAGTCAATCAGGAGTAAACAGAGGAAGGCAATGGGGCACCTCGGAAGCAGGCAGAGAGAAGCCACACCCTGAACTGTTTAAAAGGGGAATGTGTGGGAGGGCTGGTTTGCTGAAGGCAACCGTTTGAATAGCTCCTGTTTCATGGTTCGTGTTTGCTCTCTTTGCTCTGTTTGCTGTTTTATGTTAATAAATTTGGCAGGCTTAGTTCCAGCCTCTTGCCTTCTTGTAAAGGGGTTGTCCCTGCCTTTTCTGCAGGGCCGGTAGCAGGCTGTTACAGAACAATACCTGTCATCTCCCTATTTCTTAGTAAAAGTTCCTACTTGGAAAACCTTGTCTCCAAGAGTCTTTCTTTCCTAAGATGTTGATTGAAGTGGGTTCTGACATTAGACAGGATTTGCATTAAGAGTCAACCTGGAAAGAACAACATTACTGGGGGACTTTGCAAAAAATACAATGTCTAACAACAAGGCAGGAAAGGAGGGAAGCCCCATGGAAAGGGAACTTTTCCCCTGACCGAAATCCCACCATCGGAAGCTGAAACATCATATTCCTCTGGGGAAGAGGTGGAGGAGAAGCACGACCATAAACCACAGTGGTCGATGGGCATTGGAAGGAAAAGCGAGTGGGAAAAGGCATTGAGGAAAGTGACCCTGAGGCAGGGCGGCCACCAACCCGAATGGAAGCAAGAGATGGAGCGCTCCCTGTACGTCAGCAAAAAGGATGGGAATTATGCACCACATGCAAACTGGATCCTAGAGAAAGCTATTGACCTGATTAAAAAAACCCTTGGGTGACTAAGGGAGGAGAAACCTGAGTGCCACAGCCACACCAGTGTCTGGAGCTGCACCTGGAGAGACAGTAGGGGTGATCCGGAACTTGTAGCACCGGGGGCATCTGCTGAACCCAGAGCTACCACCTCAGCAGCACCCACCCCCTGCCAACCTGCAGACGGGGATCAGGATGGGGGGCAATACCACTGATCCATTCAAAGACTCCCACCTCTGGAAAGCAAAATTCAAGGGGGAGCTGCCACGCTTTGGGTTTTTCTAACTCAAGTCCTCAGTTATATGGAAGAATACGGACAAGACATCCCCAGCGACAAAGCCCTGGACAGACCGGCTGCAGATTTGGTGATGAACCTGCTTGACTCCCATGCCCCAAACTCAGTGACTTCAACCGGTTCATGTCATCCTTGAGGAGGTGATTTGAGGATCCTTTGGCTGATCGTAAGGCCCAGGAGAGAATCAAAATGGTGACGCAGGGCAGACGGCCAGTGGCTGAATATACACAAGAATTCTGGGCCATTGCCAACAAGGTGAACTGGCTGGAAGACATCCTCCTGGAAGACTGCCTAAACCACAACCTGTATGATGCTTGCCTGCCTCGAGGAGACCCCCACTACCTTGATGACTGGTACGACCTGGCAGAGGAGGCGAAGATAGGCCTACTGAAGAGGCACTGCCGAGGGAAACCATGGGCCTGCCTGCCGCTCGAGCAAACATGCGAGCCAGCGAAACCACTGGCTATGGCTAAGAAATCAACAGGCTGTTTCAAATGTGGCAGAGAGGGCCACCGCACTGCAGAATGCCGCTCAAAAGCCCCTCAGCACAAATGAGACCCATCACCGGCCAGGAGTCTACAGCCAAACCAAAAGAACCTGCCATGAGGGGGATAGAGGCTGTAGAGTCCCCAACCCCTGTCAAGGAATGGGAGGGGACTCCAGCCTACACTGCAGGGGCAGTGGACACCTCGGAGGACAGCTCTGTGGATCCATTCCACCATCCTTATGACAGTGACTATATTAGCTTTCTCCATGCCCGAAGCCATCAAAGTAAAAGCCCTAATAGACTGTGGCTGCACCTGCTGCCTCATTAGCCCGACACTAGTGGGGAATTTGGGCATTTCCATGAGGAGACTAAAGCAACCAATCTCCTTTGGCCAGTTAGATGGGTCCATAGCAGGGGTGACACCAGCTACCCTAGCCACCTTACCAGTTCACCTGTCCCTGGGGACCCATGAGAAAGACATAACATTTGTAGTGACTCCAGGCATGGAATGCCCAATGATTTTAGGGCTGGAATGGTTAAAGAAATGGAACCCCTGGGTAAATTGGAGGATAGCAGAACTCGACTTCCTGGAGGGAGAGCATACAAACTTAAAACCCCAAAGGATCCCCCAAACCTGAGGAATGGAGACAGCATCAGTGGGGAAAGGGAAGGGGTTACCAGAAATACTGGAAGAATACTGGGACCTTGCTGAAGTTTTCAGTGAGGAACAGGCAGATGAGCTCCCCCCTCACTGACCCACAGACTGTGCTATAGAATTCAAACCCGGGGCAAAACTCCTGAACCTCAGGCTGTACTCCATGAGCCCTAAAGAGACGGCGGAGATGGAAAGATTCATAAATAAAAATTTAGAAAGGGGATTTATTGAGCCTGCCAAACCCAAAGTGGCCGCTCCAGTCTTTTTCAGGGACAAGAAGACGGCACTATGCACTTATACATGGATTACAATGCCCTAAACACAATTAGTGAAAGTAATCTGTATCTGCTACCCCTAATGAAGGATATCCTATCCCACTTATCGAAAGGAATGATTTTTACCAAACTAGACCTAAGAGAAGCATACTACCGCATTAGGATCAAGGAAGGGGATGAATGGAAGACTGCATTCAATTGTCCAATGGGTTGCTACCAATTCAAAGTTCTGCCATTTGGACTGCAAGGGGCCCCTGCAGTTTTTATGCAATTAATTAATGAAGTGCTAAGAAAGCACCTATATAAGGGGGTCCTGGTTTACTTAGATGACATCCTTATATTCACTGAGACAAAATAGGAGCGTATTAATCTAGTCAGAGCAGTTCTAAAAAAATTGTGGGCCGCCCACATATATGCAAAATTATCAAAATGTGAACTCCACCAGGAAAGAATAGATTACGCATATCCCCACAGGGCATTGAAATGGACCCCAAGAAAGTAAGGGCACTATTAGAATAAGCACTACCCCACACAAGGAAGCAATTGCAAAGTTTCCTGGGGTTTGCAAACTTCTGCCTCCAAATCATCCCTTCATTTGCCCAAATAGCCCTGCCCCTCACAAACTTGTTGAAAATGGGGGAGGTCCTCCAGTGAAACCCAGCCAGCCCCTGAAGTGGACATAGTAATGTTAAGTGGAATTTGAGAGGCTAAAGAGACTTTTTTCTGCCGAACCCATACTGAGACACCTGGACCCTGATAAACCTTTCGTAATAGATGTATACGCGAAATGTGGCGGTGGGAGCTATATTATTACAGGAAAATGATGAGAGGGCATTGCAACCGTGTGCATATATGTCCAGGAAACTCACAGAGACAGAACAACATTGGGCCGTGTGGGAAAAGGAGGCTTATTTATTTATTTATTTATTTATTTATTTATTTATTTATTTATTTATTTGATTTGATTTGATTTGATTTGTATACAGCCCTTCTCCCCAAGGACTCAGGGCGGTGAACAGTGACATAAATATCAAAATGCACAAATACAGAAATTGAAAACAAATTAAACCCTAATGCCCAAATGCAGAAGATAAGTTACATTAAAACAATAATTAAAACAAAACCCGTCAGACCAGACCGGATTGCTCAAACAGCAATTTTAGGTCGCGTCGGAAGGAGCGAAGGTCGGGAGCCATCCGGAGCTCAACCGGTAAACGGTTCCATAGGTCACGGCATTCTCCGAATGGTGGCACCCTTAGGAGGCCCTCTCTGTGGGAGCGCACTGGGCGGAGGGAAGTTGACACCGGCAGCAGGTGATTCCTAAGGTACTCCGGACCCATGCCATGTAGGGCTTTGAAAACCATTACCAGCACCTTGAATCTCACCTGGAGGACAACTGGGAGCCAATGCAGCTCACGGAGTAGAGGTGTAACATGGGAGTATTGGGAGACTCCCAACACAACTCTCGTGGCTGCATTCTGTACCAGTTGGAGCCTCTGAGTGGTCTTCAAGGGCAGCCCCATGTAGACACCATTGCAGTAGTCTAAACGAGAGGTCACGAGCGCATGAGTGACCGTACGCAGGGCATCCCGGTCTAGATAGGGCCGCAATTGGCGCACCAGGAGAACCTGGGCAAAGGCTCCCCTAGTCACAGCTATTATGTGGTCTTCCAAAGAAAGCTGTGAATCTAGGAGGACTCCCAAGTTGTGAGCCCTATCTACGGGGGGTAATAACTCACCCCCCATAGAAAGAGATGGAAAGTTCTGAATATCCCGAGATGCCGGTACGCACAGCCACTCGGTCTTGTCAGGGTTGAGTTGAAGCCTGTTCCTCCCCATCCAGACCCGAACTGCTTCCAGGCAACAGGACATCACATCGAGGGCATCACTGAGGTGGTTTGGGGTCGAAATAAAAAGCTGGGTATCATCAGCATACTGATGATACCCAACTCCAAAACCACGAATGATCTCACCCAGCGATTTCATGTAGATGTTGAACAGGAGAGGCGAGAGGACCGACCCCTGAGGAACTCCACAAGTGAGAGGCCTCGAGCTCGACCTCTGCCCCCCTGCCAATACTGACTGTGAACGTCCCATGAGATAGGAGGAGAACCACTGAAGAACCGTGCCTCCCACTCCCAATCCCCTGAGACGCCGCAGCAAGATACCATGGTCGATGGTATCAAAAGCCGCTGAGAGATCTAGTAGGACTAGGACAGAGGAACAACCTCTGTCCCGAGATCATTTATCAGGGCGACCAATGCCGTCTCCGTGCTGTGTCCAGGCCTGAAACCCGATTGGTACGGGTCCAGATAGTCAGTTTCCTCCAGAACCGAAGGGAGCTGATGCTCTGTGGTGGTCATGGCGTCATTTCCTTGAAGGAAATAAAATTCCCTTCCAGGTCTGGACAGACCACAAAAATTTGGAAGCCCTAAAAAACCCCAGGAAACTCATTCCTAAGGAAGCCCGCTGATCTCAACATTTTCACCAATTATGTTTCACACTCAAACTCTTACCGGGAGAAAGAATTTCCTGGCGGATGCATTATCTCTCATGCCCCAATATAAAAGCACATGAGCCACTGACTCTAAACCACTTATGCCTGAACAACTGGCAGCACCAGTAATCACCAGGGCCGAAGCTAAAATAAAGCCACAGGTGGATAGGTAAACTGGAATCGAATTCCAAAAGTCTTTGGAAACTGATGAATGGTTCCAGAAAAATAGACATTTTTGCATAATCAAAGACAGACTACCCTGGGTTGGCGAGAAGTTATACATACCTGCCACATAGAGGATCAATTTCATGCAATTGTGCCATGATACAAAATCAGCAGGACATTTTGGATTTGTAAAAACTTTACATTTAACTAAAAGACAATTTTGGTGGCCATCCATGAAAAGGACATAGAAAGCTACATGGCCAGCTGCCAAACGTGCGGTAAGAGGCTGCAGGGGAAGTCGCCTAAACTGTTACAAGCAGTGGCGAACCCCTCAGCCCCCTGGAAAGAAATAGCCATGGATTTTATAGTGGAATTACCAGAAAGGAACACTGTCATCTGGGGGGGGTCACAAATTTGTTTTCCAAACAGGTGCACTTTATCCCTTGCCAAAAGATTTCCACTGCAAAAACCTTAGCAAAACTATTCGTGCAGCACATTTACAGACTGCATGGAGCACCCCAACACATCAAACCTGACATGGGAATGCAATTTACATCAAAGTTTTGGAAGGAATTTTTATCTCTCTTAGGAACTACTCAGGGACTGACATCTAGTCACCATTCTCAGGGGAACGGTCAATTGGAATGCGGGAACTTAGTACTGGAGCAATATTTAAGATGCTTTATTAATTTCCAGCAAACAAATTGGACGGACCTACTCCCATTTGCAGAAGTTGCTTACAATAATGCAGTCCACTCCAGCACAGGCTACACTCCTTTTCAAATAGCCACCAGTCAAAGTTTCAACCCTATGTCAGAACTATTGCCAAACGAACTGGAAATCCCATCACTGAAAGAATGGATGGCACAATTGCAAAACACCCTGCCAATTGTTAGGAAAGTTTTAGATGAAGCTAGACAAGCATACTGTTACATACTGACATTTACAAGGTTAACCCCTACTCCAGGAAGCCTCCAGACCCGAGGCTAAACCAGGGAATCCCTAACGCGGCAGCCGTTGACAGTTGACAGCTGTCAAAAGGCTGCCGGAAGAAATCACACACATGCACGAGCCAGCGGCAGGCGTTGACAGTGACAGCTGTCAAAAGGCTGCCTAAAGCATTTGCGCACGCGCCAGAGCCGGCCCAGCTGACAGCTGCCGAGCTGTCAAAACGCCGGCTTCCAAACACGCCTTCCCTCATCCAGCGGGCCAGTCAGCTGGCAGATTCCCCAACCAAGCCGTGCAATCGCCCGGGAGCTGTCAAAGCTGCTGGTAGGTCATTGGTTGCCGCCCTCGAGGTGGGAGAATACGGTTCCCTGATTGGTTGTTAAAGTTGACAGTTCTCTATAAAAGCGAGGGTTTCTCCGCTTGACAGCTGTCCGGAGCTGAAGCAAAATAAACGCTTGAAACCCAGCCTGCCGTCTCCCTCTGATCATTCTCCGAACAATTCACCTGGCAACGAAGGTGGGATACCGGTACAACAAAGCTAGTCACTGAACTAAGTCATGGCAATAAGGAGTTCCAATCCCTCCAGCCGCTCAAGTCACTGCTGAAGTCGCTGGCTGAGGGCAAGGGAACCCTTCTATTTGCTCGAATGGTACTGTGGACCCAGACTATGGCCAACCTCGGACACATCAGAGAGTTTGACGTCCGACACCCCGAGGGATGGGAGTCGCACTGGGGGCAGGTCGAGGGGTACCTCGTCGTGAACAAAATTACGGAAGACCGCCACAAGGCCGCGGCACTACTCTGCCTCAGCGGACCAGCCGTCTATGACATTGCTGTAGGACTCTGCAGCCCGGACCCGGTCGCCACAATACCATATGCTGAGCTGACCGAACGCCTCAGCAAGCATTTTATGCCCAGACGGTCGGAATTGTACTGGTGGCTCCACTTTGCTCGTTGTCAGCAACTGGGCGAGTCACCTACCGCATTCATCACGGGGGTTCGTCATGCCGCCCGCAGATGCCAATTTCCCGACCTGGAGGACCGCGTCAGAGACCAGATCTTCGCTGGACTCCAAAATGAGCGGCTTCAATGGGAGCTGGTGGCTAAGCCCATGATGGATCTCGCGGAGCTCACTCTGGAGATCATGGCGTATGAAGATAGCCATTGTGAAGACTCCTCTGCATTAGGAGGCAGCCCCAGTGGTTCAGTCTATCAGGCCAGGGAGCCAGACACCGAGACCCCAGAGGTCGATTCCGGTGTGGACACGATCATTCCCAGATTCAATAGAATGGCTGCCAGCCACGAGGTGAACCGCAGACCGACCAAGCCAGGGGGCGCCAGCCAAAAAAACATCCCTGCAGGCACAAGAGCCAGGTGTGCCAGCTGCGGCGGGGCCCACGCCAGAGCCACTTGCCGATTCAGGAACGCCAAGTGCCATGGATGCGGGAAGACCGGGCATATCCGCTCCATGTGTCGCAGCCAAAACCGGGAGACCCTCCACGAACTTGAGGAAATTCCGTCAGGTAGGACTAAGTTTTCCCGCCCACCCCAAAAAACCGTATTATCCATTCTCTCCAGCCAGAAGCCCCTTGCCATCCATCACCTACAAGCCAAAATTAAGATCTGTGTTAAGATCCAGGGGGTCCCATGTGAGATGGAAGTGGACTCAGGGTCCTCTGTCTCTATCATATCCTGGGACACCCTCCAGAAAATCAGCTTAAAGTGTAAACGTCGCATTCCCCTACAGCCCTCCCGAATCTTGCTGATTTTCAGGGCGCTCCCATAAGCTTAAATGGGCAGGCCAAGTTGAGAGTAGGATTTAAAAAGTTTCAAGGGCACCTCTTAGCTCAGATCACCGAAGGACCCAGGGCCAGCCTCATCGGCCTGGACTGGTTCAAGGCTCTGGGCATCCGCCTAGAAGGAACTAACCGCATCCAGTCGCAAACCCTGGAAAATGTCTGCAAAATGTTCGCTGATGTTTTTGATGGGACATTAGGCAAGTACACAGGCCCCCCTATAGATCTCAAGCTCAAACCTGAGGTCGGTCCTATCAGAATCAAAGCCAGAAGGGTCCCCTTTGCCCTAAAACAAAAGATTGAAAGTGAACTGGACCGCCTAGTCGCCCTAGGGGTCCTGGAGCCCACTGACAGTGGAACCTGGGAAACCCCAATAGTAACACCTGTCAAGCCTAATGGGGACGTGAGGATCTGCATGGATTATAAAGCGACCCTCAACCACGCATTGAACCCCCACGCTTACCCGGTTCCCGCAGTTAAGGACGTCCTGTCAGAAATTGGCTCTGGCTCTATTTTCGCAAAACTCGATCTGGCGCATGCGTTTCTCCAGCTCCCTGTCAGTAGGGAAACAGCTGATGCCCAAACCATTGTTACACACTGAGGGGCTTTCAAGGTGACCCGCCTCCAATTCGGAATTTCAGTGGCTCCTGGCATTTTCCAGGAAGTCATGGAGAAAACCCTGAAAGGAATCCCAGGAGTTTGCCCTTACTTCGATGACGTCCTCATCGCAGGGGAATCCGAGAGCACTTTAGCGGCCAGACTGCACGAAGTGCTAACCAGATTCCGTAAAGCAGCATTAAAGCTCAAATGCGAAAAATACTCCATAGGAGTTCCACGGAATTCCTGGGCTACAGAATAGATTCTCAGGGAATCCACCCCACAAATTCCAAAATCCTAGCCATCAAGGCCGCCCCGACCCCCCAAAACAAGAGAGAGCTCCAAGCATTCTTGGGGCTCTTGAATTTCTATCATGCCTTCCTACCCAGGAAGGCAACCATAGCAGAACCTCTCCATAGGTTACTTGACAAAGGGGCATCCTGGCAGTGGACAGTAGTCCACGACAATAGTTTCAAAAAACTTAAACAGATGCTGTCAAGCAACGCAACCATTTCCCATTACAAAGAAGATAAACCCCTCTGCATAGCATACGACGCGTCCTCATATGGGATCAGAGCAGTTTTGAGCCACCTACTAAGTGACGGGACACAGGCGCCGGTTGCTTATTATTCTAGGACTCTCTCCAAAGCTGAAAGGAACTATGCCCAGATTGACAAAGAGGCACTGGCAATCATGGCGGGCATTAAAAAATTCCACGATTACCTTTATGGCTGGCCATTCACTATATTCACGGACCATAAGCCATTGCTAGGGCTATTCACCTGGGACCGTCAAACTCCCCAAATTCTGTCCCCAAGAATGCTGCGGTGGACAACGTTCCTCTCGGCTTATTCCTACCAATTAAATTACAAACCAGGGTGGCAAATGTGCCACGCAGACGGCCTCAGCAGGCTGCCCCTACCTTTCGTAGACCCAGCCCCAGCCCCAGTTAGTCACATCTTAGCCATCCAGGAACTCCTGGAATGCCCACTAACAGCAAAAGACATCGCTGCCGCAACCGGCAGAGACAAAACACTCAGCAGGGTACTGGCGTCGGTATCTTCTGGTTGGCAATCCATCTGCCCCGGTACTGATTTCCAACCGTATTTCACAAGACGGAATGAGCTGACCTCTCACCTAGGCTGTATACTCTGGGGCTGCAGAGTGATAGTGCCGCCGATGCACAGACTCAAAGTCCTGCACACGTTACACGATGGGCACCCTGGCATCGTAAAGATGAAAGCCTTGGCCCGTAGTTATGTTTGGTGGCCGGCAATCGATAAGGACATTGAAACACGTAGCTGGCTGCTATTTATGCCAGCAGTCCCGACCAGTACAACCCCAGGCCCCCATTCACAAGTGGGAAACCACCCAGAATCCTTGGTCCCGGGTCCACATTGACTTTGCTGGCCCCTTCCAGGGACAGGTTTTTCTCATCGTAGTGGACAGTTATTCCAAGTGGTTGGAGGTTCTCCCGGTTTCCAGCACAACTGCTGCCACCATTCAGGCTCTCAGGGGAATCTTCGCAACACATGTCCTCCCCGATGTCTTAATCTCCGACAACGGCCCTCAATTTACCTCTCGTGAATTTCAGATCTTTGCGAAGAACAACTGTATTAGGCACGCCACGTCGGCCCCCTTCCACCCTTCATCTAATGGTCTGGTAGAGGTCATGGTGAGGGCCACCAAAGATGCCCTCCGGAAGATCATCGCTGGAGATTGGCACTGCCGCCTAGCACAGTTCCTCCTGGCTCACCACGCTACGCCCTGCTCCACCACCAGGAAATCCCCCGCGGAACTGCGTTGGGGCCGCCGGCTAGTGACAAGGCTAGACAGACTTCACCCAGAAAGACCGGCGGCCGAGGAGGGAAATAACCCCCACCCAGGACATTCGCCCAAGGACAAAACATCTGGACCAGGGACTTTGGGGGAAAGGATAAATGGATCCAGGGAGTCATCCTGGATCAAACTGGCCCTTTATCCTATACGGTGGACATCGGAAGGGGACTTGTCCTCCTCAAACATACAGACCAACTCCGACCCAGGTCACTTCGAAACCTCCCCCTGCGCCCACCCCCCGAGGATCCCGAACCGTCTAGCGGTGACACCCCCGGCGTACCGCAACCATCCCAGGACTTACAATCCCCACCTTCGCCACCTCCAGAAGGAACACCGGCAGAAGAGGAGGGGCCCCTCCTCCGCCACTCCAGCAAAACCAGACGGCCCCCCACCTACCTTGTGGACTTTGAATGGGCAGGAAGCACGCAGACGTTCAACGACTCTGTTAAAAATGTTTATTCTGACAGTTCAGTTAAAAATATTGTTAAGGGTCTCAAATCGGGGGGAGGGGTGTTACATACTGACATTTACAAGGTTAACCCCTACTTCAGGAAGCCTCCAGACCCGAGGCTAAACCAGGGAATCCCTAACGCGGCAGCCGTTGACAGTTGACAGCTGTCAAAAGGCTGCCGGAAGAAATCGCGCATGCGCATGAGCCAGCAGCAGCCGTTGACAGTGACAGCTGTCAAAAGGCTGCCTAAAGCATTTGCGCACGCACCAGAGCCGGCCCAGCTGACAGCCGCCGAGCTGTCAAAACGCCGGCTTCCAAACACGCCTTCCCTCATCCAGCGGGCCAGTCAGCTTGACCAAGCCGCTCAAGCGCAATCACCCAGGAGCTGTCAAAGCTGCCGGTAGGTCATTGGTCGCCGCCCTCGAGGCGGGAGAATACGGTTCCCTGATTGGTTGTTAAAGTTGACAGTTCTGTATAAAAGCGAGGGTTTCTCCGCTTGACAGCTGTCCGGAGCTGAAGCAAAATAAATGCTTGAAACCCAGCCTGCCGTCTCCCTCTGATCATTCTCCGAACAATTCACGTACAAAGCACAGGGAGACAAAAAGAGAGTCAATCCACACCATTCAGGGTAGGAGAGATGGTATATTAATCCACAAAATACCTAAAATCCCTACAGTCCTGTAAAAAACTCTAAATATATTGGACCTTTTCCAATTAAAAGAATCATAAACCCAGTAACAGTAGAATTAGAACTATCCAAAAATCTTAGGCAAATACACCCAATCTTTCACTGCAGTTTACTAAAAAGGGAACAACACTCACCCTTATGACCAACCCTCCCCCCCCGCTCCTATCATGGTTGAAGGAGAACAACACTTTGAGAAATCCTAGATTCTAGATAGCACCACAGAGCAATTCAATATTTAGTAGCTTGGAAACACCTTCCCTCCTCAGAAAATGAGTGGATCAATAAACGTCACATTAGAGCACCCAAGTTGCTGAAGAGGTTTTATACAGAATATCCCAGCAAACCGGGCTAACATCTATATTTTTGTTTCCTCTACAGGTGGATCTCCTATTTTTAAAGGGGGGCAGGCTGTCAGAATCCATTTATATTTCATTTCTAACTGTCTCTTTTGTGCAAAACCCAAATCTCACCCTTCCCTGGATTCTGCCATTCCGAAGAAGAAGAGGGAACAAGCATGGGATTTTATTACTTTCACTTCCTTCCTTAATTGTAACTTTTGTGTATTCCCCTGCCTGCTATCCATCACAATATAACCAATTACCAGGCATTCCCCTCTTATCTTGCAGACAGCTAAGAAAGGGGGTGGAAACTGAGGAAGGAATGCTTCTGAAATCTGGATTGTTTCTCCAGATGCAATGTGAGGGGGTGGAAATGATCCTGCTACGAATGGACTTTCTTCTTTCCCACGAGGGGCTTACCACCTGGAACTTTGCTCATCCAGAACTGACTGAATGAACTGAGGGGTGGGGTTTGCTTAAAAATATCGATCTTCAGATCCTGTCCATTATGCCTGCTATCTCCTATTTCTTAGTAAAAGTTCCTACTTGGAAAACCTTGTCTCCAAGAGTCTTTCTTTCCTAAGATGTGGGCTGAAGTGGGTTCTTGACACTCATAATGTTTTATGAGAATCTCTATTTTACAGAAAGTAATGCTATAAGATATGTATACTGTACTGCTATACTAGGGATACTGGAAAAACACAATTTTGTAGAATGTTAAAATATTTGTGCGGGGTTTTTTTTGTAGATAACCAACCAAAAGCCAATCACAGTACTTGAAATACTTCAAAAGATCCGTCTTCATGTTTCTGTACCGCAGTGTGATGTGTTTGGATACTTCAGCATAGAATCTGAACTTATAATTCTTATCATTCCTGTTGATCAGAATCCTAAGCCTCTTCAGGTAATATTTTAATTTATTTTGCATTTAATTTTACTAAAAAAAATCAGAGCACAGCTTAAATTCTCCAAGTCTTCAAAATTATTACTGAGACCCAGTAATATTAAATTTGATTTTCTCTAGATTGTGAAATAAGCAAACCTTTGTACTAAAAATATGTCAAAAAGATATTTCTGGTTTATCTTATTATTTTAATACTTTCACATTTTCCAATATAACAAATAAGAGATTCTAAAGCCAAATTAAAATGAAAGAAACAGAACATACTTAACAAGTAACATAACATAAATGTAAAAAAGGAGAAAAACATATTAGTAATCACACATTTGAATAAAAGATTGAATAAAACATGCAACTTGAAATATCTTAAAGGGTTCCTATAATGAATCAAAAGTTATTTCAGAAATCTCCAAGAAACACTATCAAAGGCTTCATTAGTAACAAGACCCGAGGTCTTACAAAATATGAATCTTTTTAGAATTTCTCCACAATGGTTTGTGGGATGATTTAATCAGATTTCTTTTGAATTAAATTACTTCTTTAATAAGCATGTAAAGTTCTAATAAATATGCCAAAGAGAAGGAGAATTTCAAAAGGAGAAAAATGTATTTGTTTCTTCTTTGGAAAAAAACCGATTCAAAATAAAAACAAAAATATAAAAATATGATTAAAAATATAAAGTGCTATGGAAAGAATTTTGGAGTGATGATCTCTTTGATGAAACCAGTATAAGATAAGGAGTACTGAAGAATATAATCTATGCATCATTTTATAAATAAGAAGATACATTCAAGAAGCAATGTGTAAAACAAGCAACATTGGCTCTGTTCGCCCATGCTTAACTTAACTGGGAGTTAGCGTGTTGCACAAATAATCTTAATATTTGGAACCTAATTGATCAGTTGAGGTTCTTCCTACCAAAACTGAGATAAAATCATAGAATGGCCTGTATAAATGGAGTTTCTGTGGACATTCTTTTTCATTTCTCCTTGTGACTACATAGGAAGGTGGATAATGGGCCTGAAAATAATGAGATAATTCTCCCATTGTGTCTATCCTAATTAGATCATTGTAGATTTTAGCTTTTTTGGTTTTTTGCATTCCAGTGGGAGAGAGAGGAAGGGAACGAAATTTTGCTGTAGCGGGGAAGTTTTTAAAAAATGGCTATTCTGTAATTGGCAGGGACAACTCAGAGTGCACAGAGGATGAATTATTTGCTTGAGTAGCTGATCTGGTCAACAAGGCTTGCAAATGGAGCCACTAAAAGGCAGAGGAAAGGGAAAACTTTTGTACTGAATGTATAAAATAAAGTTGACTTATTTCCTGTTACATGAAAGAAGCACTTTGAAAGACTAGAAGATAAAGCCAAAAGTTGCATATTTCCATAATGGCCTCCTTTTTACTATTGACTAAATTCAGTATTATGTTTTCCTAGATTGAAGCATGCAATAAAGAAGCAGAAAAGATAGAATCACTGATCAACTCTGACAGTCCTGCTTTAGCATCCCATGTACCTCTCTCAGCACTTATTGCAGCCCAGGTGAAGGTTTCGTTCAAGATGTCTTCTTCCCGTAGTCAAGTTATATTAGCAGACTATTTGGTCTTTTGGCACCTTATGCTATTTTTTTTAGCTATCAAGTGTAATACATAGTAAAAAAATATTCAAGTAGACTTTAGTATTTATTTTGCGAAAGACATTCTAATCTGGTGAAGTAACAATGACATAATCTGTGGACCAACTTGTAGGCCCACAAGGATTGCTTCACACAGTTCCAACTGTGCCATTTTAATTACAAAATTGGATTATTATTTGGCATTAACTTAATCTTTAATATTTTGTAACATAGCAAATAAGCAGTGCTGTACAATATAATGAAGTCCTGACTATAAAAATGTTTTTCAATGATGAAGGAAGCATAAAAAAAATCACTGTGGAGCTTCTGTATACAAGCTCATTTTTTTTAGCCTTGTATGGTCAGGCTTGTTTGGAAATATCTACTGTAAGGTTTTGAATGTTCTGGCAAGGAAAGTTCAAATGGCTTCAGGCCTCAATAAATGGAAAATAATTTTTAGTCAGATGGCTTGCTGTTATTGTGAGTCTTATAATTTCCTATGGATGTGTTCAATTATTTCTTAAAATTATAGTTTTAGTGTTTTAACCATGTTTGATCATTAGATGCCCTAAGCACTATTTTTAGTGCAAACCAAGATATAAATTAAATCAATAAATTATTAAATACTATTGGATATTTTAAACTGACAATATCAACAGGACAAATTAAATGAATGTATATTTACACTTGTTAACAGGTATAACTCTAACATATATTTTTCAGTTGTCTTCTGTCACAAGTCTTAAACTGCACCTCAGCACCCAAATGTCAGGCAATCTTTTTGGAAACATTTTTTATTAAGCCTATGCTCAGTTGCATTTTTACCAGTCCCTCTCTGCCTTATATAATAATTTTAAATCTAGCTTATCCAAAGAAAGTTACTAAGTAGAATTAGAATTGTGAGGGAAAAATTAAAAACATAAATGCCATATTTCCTCATATTATGAAAATGTATGTTTCCTCTGTGCTATGCAAGGATACCATAGTGTATATGTCCATGCCAATTTCTATTTTTCATCCATGCAATAGGTCAATTAATAAAGATTAATCCAGGGCATAGTTTGTGTATGTGAACCATCCACTCTGCATGTACCAAGAGCTTATTGTAGAGGCAAGGTTGCATTAAAATGATTGTTTTCATTTTCTTTGAAGATGACATTGATGTTTGCATACATTTATATTTTGTGTATAATTTTCACAGTTGAAACATATTTTATAAGATTAAAAATTATTTTTATATTATTTTGGAGGTGGGGTGCTGGATATCACATGCCCCCTCAGTGCAATGGAAATAGCACTGCCCTGGTTTAGAGGTATATTATTCAGAATATCCATTTTAAAAATTAGTTTTTGATGAAAAATATTGCTGCTGCTACTATATAAATGTACCAAAAGTTAATACATTTTCATGTAGAATCCTAGAATCATATTACTGGAAATAAATACATAATAAAGAATATAGCCATGAGCCTTGTTCTGCAAAGAATGTGAAGTAAAATTACTTGTGCACAGAAAGATTTGCTGTATACTATTGCCCCATTATTGATCATGTTTTAAATTAGTTTTCATTCTTGTGTTTAAAATATATAAAAGATGCAGCTTAAATAACAAATATCATTTACACCAATTTTCTTTGAAAAGCAATATGATAAAGAGCATTAAAATATTTGTGAATATCACTCTAAATCAGGGGTGTCAAAATGCCAGACTGCGGGCTGGACGCGTCACGCAGAAGCCGCTTCCACCCCATTGCCGCCAATGGCAAAACCGTCCCGATACGTTGCGTGATATCACGTGACATTGTGAGTTTGACATGTCTGCTCTAAATAATGCAGTATTTGCATATTATTCTAGATGCTTAGGTAAAGATTTTATATTATTACACTCCAAGAGGACTGTTTTTGTACAAATCATAAACAGAAGCTATTCAGGGTGCTAAATAGAGATTTACTACATAATAAACTGGATTATGCTTCTATACTTTTTGTGCACCTGATCTTTTCTAGTATTTTGTTATCAGTATTATTAAACATCATTTTGAAGTATGTATCAATATCACTGTCTGTACCAAATTGTTAAATATTAAAAAATGAAACTATCTTAGCATTTCTGTTAGCAATAATTTGTGGCAATTATTTTGTTTGATTCTTACAAATAAGAAATCTTTGCAATGTAATATCAAAGCTTTTATTTTAATAAAATATTTTTATATTTTATTCCTCATTTACAAATGTATAATTTCATAAAAATTGTACACTTCTATGTTGATTATTTTCTTGTTATACTGAATAATAATCATAAGCATCTTTTCCAAGGTTCACACTTTCCCTCACAGGGCTGCAACATAAATGTTTTGTTGCAGTTTTGTTTCTGAAATGTCTGAATTTGGGGCAGCTGCAGTGAAGAAATCTCACTACATGAGGTCCCATCAGGATTGAAAATGCTATCTATATGAAACAAACTGTATTTATAAGAACAGTATAACTCAGTAAGTCAGAAAAATAAGTGGGATAATTTGAAAATAAGAAATGTTTAAAACAGAAAATATTCTAACAGCAACCTTTTACTTAAAAAGCATTTAAAGGATTCTCAGTGAATCAAAGATACGCAAGATTGTCAGGTTACAGAACCAGAAATGTTTTCTTAAATTCTTAGATCTGTGGTCCACTATCTGATCTTGTACCCTGACAAACATATCTTTGACCCCATCTGGGCTTGCTGATACAGTTGGATGAGTCCATGCACTTACACTTTTCAGTATTATATGCTTCAAAGCATATTACTTAATATTTAGAATGAATAAATTTGATATTTTTCAGTTTCTCGTCAGATTCAATTCACAATACAGCATAAGACATTACAAATTATAATCTCATTTGTATTCCATTTCTTTTTTGCATAGGGCTTAAAGAAAATTTTAGTTCAGATTTTGATTTCTGGGGAAATTCTTCTCAAAAAAGATCTAAAGTTCCCTAACAATTTTATATCTAATCTAGGAAATTTGCCAATATTTTAAATATATGTTCAAAGTTTTAATTTAAAATTTTTAAGTATAGTTGTAACACTTTTTAAGTAACATAATTCATTTCAAAGTACTTTTTAAAATAAAATCCTGCCAATGATTGATATCACAGTAGCTTAGGATTGCTTATGCTTCATTATATCAATTAAACTCTGCTGGGTGTCATCTGTGGATGCTTCTGTTATTTCATCATTGCTTAGTAATCCCATAGATTCTTCTTCTAAAAAGCTAGTCTTATTTCTTTGTTGTTTGATTGAACTTAATTTATTTCTTTGTTCTTGAATTTCTGTATCACTTGCAATGTTTGCAAATGCTTGCAATCTCCTCTTAAGCTGAGATTCTGCTTCTTTGATGTATTGAGCTGCTATTGTTTTTTTGCAGCAATTGATTATGATCCTGTAAGAATTATATAGAAAAAAGTTAGAATTATAAGTGAAAATTCATATATATTTATATAAAGCCAGGTCATATAATTTGATTTGGGATTAGAAAGATAAAAACAATGTACTGAAATATAGGAGCCTGATAGCATTTAATATTTGGAGAATTGTAGTTTGGCATGGATTGTGTGACCCTGTACTTACTGTCTGTCTGTCTGTCTGTCTGTTTCTCTCTCTCTCTCTCTCTCTCTCTCTCTCTCTCTCTCTATATATATATATATATATATATATATATATATATATATATATATATATAGATATAGATAGATATAGATAGATATAGATAGATAGATAGATAGATAGATAGATAGATAGATAGATAGATAGATAGATAGATAGATAGATAGAGTATAGCTGACTGATGCCGACTAAGGAGTCAGAAATGCATCTCAGTTTCCCTTTAATTCTTTGTTAGTAATTTACACAAATATATGAATTGTCCGGTGTGACTACTGCCTGTTTGATAGCCTTCAAGATAGGCTGAAAACAGGAAATAAAGATTTGCCCCATGTTTGGGGCCTAGCAAGGTAATCTAAATAGTTAACATTTGAAATATATATATATATATATATATATATATATATATATATATATATATATATATATATGTGTGTGTGTGTGTGTGTGTGTGTGTGTGTGTGTGTGTGTGTGTGTGTATCTATGTCTCTATCTATCTATCTATCTATCTATCTATCTATCTATCTATCTATATGTCTTGAGTGTTTTTTTGATGCACCCTGTCGATGCTCTTTAATTAAACTAAAAATATGAATCCCAGGCATGTTAATGCTAGAAAAGTTTACTCGAACACCGGGATAGAGTCTCGCAGCAACAGTACTATCAGCAGCAGCAGCAGCCTTCCACCAGGAGCCCGCCCACTTGCCTGGTTGCTTGTAGTCACAATGGGGCAGGAGTGATGGTAAAAGGCAGCCGCTGTGCAACAGCCATGATTGCCACTGGAGTGGCTTTTTTTGGTCCCCTTCACGGCTCAGCCCACATAGCCATGGGAGAGTTGGTTGGATCACAGCAGTACGGTCTTCAGAGCCCCACCACCGCCAGCCCTGGTATAACTATCCCATGGCCAGGGCTTTTTTTCTAAAAAAAAAAAGGTGCCAATACTCTCATCTTCTTAATCTTTTATTTATATAATTTTATTTATATATTTATATAATTAAACAATTATATATTAAATTCTTAACATACATTTAATTTATTGTATTTAAGGCAAATGTTCATAGAAAATTCCAAACTTTTGTCCAATTCTCATCTGGCAAATCATCTTGACTCCTTTCCTTGCTCTTAGTATCTATGGCGAATGTCATCCTCTGAGTAACCACAGATCAATGTACTTTGAAGGATCGAAAAGTCTCAGAGGTGGTCTGACAAGTTTGATGAACAAAAGTGCTGAAATTGTCTTAGTCTTTAACAAAGCTTTTGTTGGGGTGGCAATTAGATTCATCTGTGAAAACCCACGTTCACATTCACTTGAAGAAATAGGAATGATATTCAGAGTCCATATCAAATGCAACAGTTTTTCTGGATATGTCTTTTCGAGAATGTATTCACGGAATCCACGAATCATTTCTCTTTCATTTAGTTGCAGTCTGATAAGTTTCTAATTTCCACTTCTCCAAATGTCAGTTGAGTATTAACATCTTCAGGCCAATGTTTTTGATCAAGTACATGAGACCAATACGCCAACTCATCGTCTTTGCTATCAAGTAATCTTTTTTTTCAATTGACTCTTTCAATTTTCTATAAAATATACTTGGGTCAATGGGAGGATCCTTTTTTGAATCTCTTTTGTGAAGTAAAAATCCACAAAAGTGAAGATCACTTACAGCAGCAACAGCACCTATATAATAGGGCCCAAAGTTCTGTCTTCTTCCTTCAAAAACTTGTACCAGTATTTTTATTTTCTTATTTGCCTTATACAAGTCAATGTTGCGGTCCTGTAGATCCAAACTTAAATCTGACAATTCTTGGAGAGCGCCACACATCAATCCTAGGCCCAATAAAAATTCTGTAGATGTTATTTTTCTTTTCAAGCCATCATAAGCGCATTTATCATTTTTATCTCTTGTGGGATCATGCATTGCTTGTTCAAAATGATACACAAGGGATTCAAAATTATTCCATACAGCCAAAACTGTATGCAAACTAGATGACACCCATCGGGTACTTAAAATTCTTCAAATTTTCAGCAGCTCAGTCCCCAGTAATTCTGCACATGAATGCAACTCTGCTATTCTTTGGTGAAGCATGGTATATGACAAACAGTTTATCAATAAATGATTGGAATCTATTTATTCCTGAAGTTTCCTTGTCAGCATCACCTACTGATAATTCTAGTCTGTGATTAGCACAATGCCAAACCATAATAGAAGGAAAATGTTCTGACAGCAATTTTTTCACTCCACTTTTACATCCCATCATCACAGCGGCGCCATTGCATGCCACAGAAATCAAATATTTTTTAAATAATCTTCTGTCATCCCATAAGAGTAAAGACATTGGAGTAAGGAATCAAATATTCTTTCTGCTGTTACTTTTTCAAGTTCTACCAAGTCCAAAAACAAATTTATTGGTGAATTCATTCCCATACCTTCAATACAGCATCGAACAAATACTATGAGGGTAGTTTTTTTGCTTATTGTGGTTGATTCATCAATTATCAATGAAATTTTATTATTGGATCAAACAATTTCTTTAACCACAGTTTTCCTTATTTCTTCACTTATATGATTAACAATATATAATCTTAAAACGCTTACCATTGTGATAGAAGATTGCTACCACTGCTCCAGGGTTTGGCTAACTTAAATATGCATAGCATAATTAGATTTATTATTGCTGATAAAGCTATGGATTACGGATTCACATTTCCCATGGATTGTCTTCTGTTCATGGGAGGGAAGCTTGGTAGATTCTAAATTACATAATTTTAGTTATTCCTTTGTGGCAGGGTATATATGAGAACAAGCTGCAAAGTTCTTTAAAAACATGTTTCTCACATATTTATATTTTTGAATCATAAATATTAAATCTTTTTTTCTTTCCAATGATCCAAACTAATGCTTTAGAAATATAATTTCCAGTTTTAGCTACAGTAAGCAAGCAAATTACACTAAAGCTAAATTTAACGTTACTTGTTAAAGATATTTACTATATTTCAGAATTAGTATTCTTTCAGTCACAATCTTATTCCTATTCAATTTGGCTGATTTTAAAATGTGATGTAAAATCATAAGCACATAAAAAGAAAACAGCCGAAACAGCTGCAAATTAACTCAACAGTTCTGTGCTTAGCAACATTTCTATTTAATCAAAGTCCTTGCTCTTTCCAAATCTATTTCAGGGTTTACTTTCTATATACACAAACAATGGGAAATGAATTTTTGGGCTGGTTCAAATTTTTTACACATTCCAAAATTTTCAGGTAATGTATCTGTTCCATATAAATATAAAAGCATGATAGGCTCTGTATTTGTACAATGGCCGATTATCTCAGTGTGCAGAAATGTGGAAAACTACAAACAGAAGTTGCAAACCCTCTCCATGACTTCAGAGTCATCCTGTTGAGATAGTCAGCATATAAATTTAATAAATAACTTTTTTTTAAATGCTCCTATCAGGAATTGAATTTGAATGGAAGTTTCAGAAAAGCAAATGTTCTGTTCTGGTGGTACTAAGCTCTCAAAGATCTAGCATGGAATAAATGAATTTGTCAGAATCCATTTATATCATATTCATAAATGGAATGTTTCAAACATTATCCCATGGATTCTGCCATCTCCCGAAGAGAAGAGGATAGATGTGTATTGAACCGGCAATAGGCATTTCAAAGGAAAGGAGAAGCCTTTTGAACTGGGGAAACAAAAGGGGGGGCTAGCATCTGGGTTTTGTCACGGAAGACAGCAATAAACAAAAGGGTCCTAACTTCCCTTTTCCCACGAGATGGATGATATGAGAGGAAGGATGGGGGACTGACCAAATCGGGATTAATGGGGGTTAAACCGGGAACTCTTTATAAGGGTTTACTTCGTGGAAATATTAAGTCCTGTCTCGCCTCCTACAACCAAGCATGTCATAGTAAAGATTCCTTTTGGACTAAGATTTGGCTCCAAGAGTTTTGTCTTCCTAAGACGTGGTTTGGGGTGGGTCCTGACATTAGACAGGACTTGCACTGAAAGTCAACCTGGGAAGAAGAACCTTACCGGGGGACTTTGCAAATAAATATGATGTCTGACGATGAAGCAAGAAGGGAAGGAAGCCCCACGGAGAAGGAGCCTTCCTCCCAGCCGAATTCCCAGAAACATTGGGAAGCTGAAGCGTCATATTCCTCCTGGGAGGAAATGGCGGAGCAGCACGAACAAAAACCCCGGTGGTCGATGGGCGTTGGAAGGAAAAGTGAGTGGGAAAAGGCTTTGAGAGAAGTGACCCTGAGACGGAGCGACCACCAACCAGAATGGAAACAAGAGATGGAGAACTCCCTGCACGCCAGTGAGGAAGAGCGGATTCTGGAAAAAGCTATTGACTTGATGAAAACAACCCTGAGCTCACTAAGGGAGGAGAGAGCTGGAAACCACAACACCTGGGGTCGCAACTGGAGGGGTAACGGAAGGGATCCAACACCTGAAACCCCAGGGCCATCCAATGGAACAGGAGCCGCTGACTCAGCGGTACCCACCCATCCCAGACCCACAGACGGGGATTGAGATGAGGAGCGATACACTCTGTGGCGCAGACAACGATCCAGCCAAAGATTCCCACCCCTGGAAGCAAAATTCAAGGGGGAGCCATCACGACTGGGATTTTTCCTAACCCAAGTCCTCAGCTACATGGAAGAGTATGGACGGGACATCCCCAGTGACAAAACACGCATCCGAATTGTGCAATTTGCCCTGGACGGGACGGCTGCAGACTGGGTGGTGAACCTGCATGACTCCAACGCCCCAGAACTCAATGACTTCAACCGATTCATGTCATCCTTGAGGCGACGATTCGAGGACCCTTTGGCTGACCGGAAGGCCCGGGAGAGAATCAAGACGGTGAGGCAGGGCAGGAGAACAGTGGCCGAATATACCCAAGAATTCCGAGCCATCGCCAGCAAGCTGAACTGGCCAGAAGACATCCTCCTCAGCCATTTCAAAGATGGTCTAAACTACGACCTGTATGACGCTTGCCTGCCTCGGGGAGACCCCTACCATCTCGACGACTGGTATGTCCTGGCAGAGGAAGTGGAAATAGACCTATTGAAGAGACAACGCAGAGGAAAACCATGGGGCCGCCCGCCACTCGAGCAAACACGTGAGGGGGAAAACCCACTGGCCACGGCTAAAAAATCAAAGGGATGTTTCAATTGCGGGAGAGAGGGCCACCGTGCTGCAGAATGTCGTTCGAAAGCCCCTCCACGCAAAACAGAGGCACCATCTTCCAAAAAGCTGGGGAAGTCTCAAGGCAACCCAAAAGAATCTTCCATGAAGGGGACAGAGGCTGTAGAGTCCACAATTCCTGCCAAAACCTGGGATTGGACTCCGGCCTACACTGCAGGGGCGGTGGATACCTCGGAAGACAGCTCAGAGGGAGAACCTCTTCCACCCATACTTAAGACAGTGACTATATTAGCTTCCTCTGCACCAAAAGCCAATGAAATAAAAGCTCTGATAGACTCTGGCTGCATCCGCTGCCTCATCAGCCCAACGCTGGTGGAGGAACTGAGCATCCCAGTGAGGAGGCTAAAACAACCAATCTCCTTCAGTCAATTAGACGGGTCTATAGCAGGGGGGGGACCAGCTACCCTAGCCACTCTACCACTCCACATGTCCCTGGGGTCCCATGAGGAAGACATAACGTTTATAGTGGCCCCAGGCATGGAATGCCCAATGATTTTAGGACTGGAATGGCTGAAGAAATGGAACCCCGGGATAAACTGGAGGACTGCAGAACTCAACTTCCCAAAAGGGGAACAGGAAAACGTAAAACCCCCAAACACCCCCCCAACCCAGAGGGAGGGAACAGCAGCAGTGGGGGAAGAGAAGGGGCTAACAGAGATACCGGAGGAATACAGGGACCTGGCTGAGGTTTTCAGTGAGGAAAGAGCAGATGAGCTTCCCCCCCACCGCCCCACAGACTGCACCATAGAATTCAAACCTGGGGCAAAACTCCCAAAACCCAGGATGTATGCCATGAGCCCAAGGGAAATGGCAGAAATGGAAAGATTCATAAAGAAAAACTTAGAAAGAGGATTTATTGAGCCCGCCAAACCCAAAGTGGCCGCCCCGGTTCTGTTCAGGGAGAAGAAGGATGGGTCTTTTCGCTTGTGCGTGGATTACCGAAACCTAAATACAATTAGTGAATGTAATCTGTACCCCCTTCCCCTAATGAAGGATATGCTATCCCACCTATCGAAAGGAAAGATTTTTACCAAACTAGACCTGAGGGAAGCATACTACCGTATTAGGATTAAGGAAGGAGACGAATGGAAAACTGCATTCAACTGCCCAATGGGGTGCTATCAGTTCAAAGTATTGCCATTCGGACTGCAAGGGGCCCCCACAGTCTTTATGCAATTAATTAATGACGTACTGAGAGAGCACCTATATAAGGGGGTCCTGGTTTACCTCGATGACATCATTATCTTCACAGAAACCAAAGAGGAACATATCAAACTAGTCAGAGCAGTCCTGAAGAAATTGCAAGCTGCCCATTTATATGCTAAATTATCGAAGTGTGAATTCCATCAGGAAAAAATCGACTACCTGGGATATCGCATATCCCCAGAGGGCATCGAAATGGACCCAGAGAAGGTCAGGGCAGTACTAGAGTGGGCACCCCCCCGCACACGGAAGCAATTGCAAAGTTTCCTGGGGTTTGCAAATTTCTACCGCCAATTCATCCCCACATTTGGCCAAATAGCCATGCCCCTCACAAATTTGTTGAAAACGAAGGGGGGGTCACCCGTGAAACCCAGCCAGCCCCTAAAATGGTCAATGGAATGTCAAGCAGCATTTGAGAGGCTAAAGAGACTCTTTTCTGCGGAACCTGTACTTAAACACCCAGATCCCAACAAACCTTTTGTAATACAGGCAGATGCGAGCGACGTAGCAGTCGGAGCCGTATTACTACAGGAAAATGATGAGGGGGTGTTGCAACCTTGCGCATATACATCCAGGAAACTTACAGAAACTGAACAACGATGGCCAATATGGGAGAAGGAAGCATTCTCATTAAGGTGGTCATTATTAACTTGGCGTCAATTTTTGGAAGGAAATAAAATACCTTTCCAGGTCTGGACTGACCACAAAAATTTAGAAGCACTAAAAACGCCCAGGAAGCTCACTCCTAAGCAAGCCCGCTGGTCCCAACACTTTCACCGATTCAATTTCACTCTCAAACACTTACCGGGGGGAAAGAACTTCCTGGCAGATGCATTATCCCGCATGCCCCAATATAACAGCACAAGAGTTACTGACTTTAAACCACTTGTACCGGAACAACAACTGGCAGCACCAGTCACCACCAGGGCACAAGAAAAAATGAAGCCGAAGGTAGATAGCCAAACTGGAATAGAATTCAGGAAATCTTTGGAAAGTGATGAATGGTTCCAGAAAAATAAACATGTGTGCACAATTAAAGATGGACTGCCATGGGTGGGGGAGAAGCTATATATACCGGCCACACAGAGAATCAATTTCATGCAACTGTGCCATGATACAAAATCAGCAGGACACTTTGGCTTTGTAAAAACCTTACACTTAACTAAAAGGCAATTTTGGTGGCCATCTATGAAAAAGGACATAGAAAGCTATGTGGGTAGTTGTCAAATTTGCGCAATGGCGAAGAGGTTACAAGGGAAATTGCCAGGACTGTTACAACCAGTGGCGAATCCTTCAGCCCCATGGAAAGAAATAGCCATGGATTTTATTGTGGAACTACCAGAAAGCAACAGAAACACCGTTATCTGGACTGTTACTGATCTGTTCTCTAAGCAAGTCCATTTCATACCTTGCCCAAAAATTCCAACTGCAAAAGCATTAGCAAAACTTTTTGTACAACATATTTACAGATTGCATGGGGCACCACAACGCATCATATCTGACAGGGGGGTGCAATTTACCTCAGCATTCTGGAAGGAATTTTTATCTCTGTTAGGAACCACCCAAGGACTGACATCTAGTCATCACCCTCAGGGTAACGGGCAAGCGGAAAGGGCTAACTCTGTACTTGAGCAATATTTAAGATGTTATGTACATTTTCAGCAGAACAATTGGACAGACCTGCTGCCTTTCGCAGAAGTGGCATATAACAACGCAGTTCACTCCAGCACAGGTTACACTCCTTTTCAAGTAGCCACAGGCCAGAGCTTCAACCCCATACCTGATCTAACTCCAAAAGAACCGGTAATTCCAGAACTAAAGGAATGGATTGCTCAGTTACAATACACCTGGCCTATTGTCAGAAAAGCATTAACAGAGGCTAGATTAGCACACAAGACACAGGCAGACAAGAAAAGAGCCGATCCCACACCGTTCAAGGTGGGAGAGATGGTATATCTGTCTACAAAATACCTTAAGTCTCTCCAACCCTGTAAAAAACTAGGACCAAAATATATTGGACCTTTTCCAATTAAAAGAATCATAAACCCAGTAACAGTTGAATTAGAACTACCTAAAAATCTTAGACGAATACACCCAATCTTTCACTGCAGTCTAATAAAGAGAGAACAACAATCTCCCCTACGAACAAAAATTCCACCACCACCACCTCCCATCATGGTGGAAGGAGAACAACATTTCAAGGTGAAGGAAATTCTGGATTCCAGGAAACATCATGGAACAACTCAATATCTAGTGGCTTGGAAACACCTCCCCTCCTCAGAAAATGAATGGGTCAGCAAACACCACGTTAAAGCACCAAAGCTGCTTAAGAGATTTCATACAGAATATCCAAACAAACCGAGTTAACATTTACACATGTTTTTTTTTCTTCTCTTTTCTTTTCTCCCCCTACAGATGGACACATTTTTTTTCTAAGGAGAGCGGACTGTCAGAATCCATTTATATCATATTCATAAATGGAATGTTTCAAACATTATCCCATGGATTCTGCCATCTCCCGAAGAGAAGAGGATAGATGTGTATTGAACCGGCAATAGGCATTTCAAAGGAAAGGAGAAGCCTTTTGAACTGGGGAAACAAAAGGGGGGGGCTAGCATCTGGGTTTTGTCACGGAAGACAGCAATAAACAAAAGGGTCCTAACTTCCCTTTTCCCACGAGATGGATGATACGAGAGGAAGGATGGGGGACTGACCAAATGGGGATTAAGGGGGGTTAAACCAGGAACTCTTTATAAGGGTTTACTTCGTGGAAATATTAAGTCCTGTCTCGCCTCCTACAACCAAGCATGTCATAGTAAAGATTCCTTTTGGACTAAGATTTGGCTCCAAGAGTTTTGTCTTCCTAAGACGTGGTTTGGGGTGGGTCCTGACAGAATTCTTCCTAATAAAAATAACTTCCTGCCTTTTTCTAATCATCATTTCTTCCCTACAGCAATTTGAAAAGTAAAACAAAGTGAAACAAACCACTACTCCCTCCATGCAGGGAAAATTTCCTTGAGTCATACTTGGATAGTTGGGGAGCAGGGAGGAGTGCAATGTTCCTGCCTTCGCTGCAACATTTGCCTGCCGGGTCTTTTGGCAAGCTCAGCAGCAATTCCTATTGGCTTCCAAAAGCCAATAGCGTAGCTGACTCAGGAATTCTGGGAGTTGAAATCCATGAGTCATAAAAGAGCAAAGCCTGCAATAGGCGTAAGCCAATAGCAGCACAGCTTGTGCAAAAGGTTTTCTTTTCTTTTTTTGCAAAAAAAAGGTGCCGGAACACCATTCTGAGTGTTCTATGAGAAAAAAAGCCCTGCCCATGGCTATGTAGGCAGAGCTGTGAAGAGAGCCAGGAACAATGCAGAAAGTCTACCACTGGCCTCCAGAGCTGCTGTACAATACAGGAAGAAATGGGGAGCGAGCAGCACGCTGCAAGTAACCAGATGGTAGGATGGAGTGCGTAGGCGACTGCAAAATAAAATACCCCCCTAAAATAAACCCTAATGGGTCTTTTGGTCCAAAAAAAATTATAAGACCGGGTCTTATTTTTGGGGAAACAGGATACTTCAAATGATCTTGATTCTATCCCTCTGTTAATATTTCATTATATTTTTTGTTACCATGCAGATGTTGGCAACTGCTGGATCACATTTAAATTTCATTAGGACTCCAGGTTTCCTCTCACAGTTACTGTTATTGAGCCAGGTTCACCTAGCCTGTATCTATACATTTGGTTTTCTTGCTTAAGTATAAAATCTTTCTCTATATTGAATTTCATTTTGGCCCCAGTGTTCAAGTCTGTCAAAATCCATCTGGATTTGAACCTATCTTCTGGGGTGTTGGCTATTCCTGCCAGTTTAGTGTCATCTACAAATTTAATGAGTTCCCATTCTATTCCCTTATCTAAATCATTTCTGAAAATGTTGAACAATATATGAACCCAGATCACACGCTGTTTGAAAAACTAACATATGTATGTAGAAGGGAAAAAACAATAAAAAGCTTATACAAAAAAATAAAGTGTGAAATAAGATTTCTTTGGCATGATCTGTTTTTGAGAAAGCTGTGTTAAGTTCTAGTTATAACTTTGTTTCTAGATGTTCACAGATCTGTTTTTTGATTATTTGTTCCAGTATCTTATTTATTTATTTATTTATTTATTTATTTATTTATTTATTTATTTATTTATTTATTTATTTATTTATTTATTTATTTATTTATTTATTTATTTATTTATTTATTTAAATTTCTATATCGCCCTATTCCCAAAGGACTCAGGGCGGTTTACAGGGCAGCATAAAATACAATATAAAAATAATATAAAATTAAAATACATTAAATTAATTAAGCCCAATTCAAACAATATTTAAAAAGCTAAAACCCCTTCAGTCCAGGCCTGATAGATAGAAAAACCAGGCTTTCAGGTCCCGGCGAAATGAATGCAGATTGGGGGCAGTCCTAAGTTCCACAGGTAAATCATTCCAGAGGGCAGACGCGCCCACAGAGAACGCTCTTCCCCTAGGCCTAGGAATAACCCGCCGGCATTCCTTAACCAGTGGTATCCTGAGAAGGCCCTCCCTGTGGCAGCGCATGGGATGAAGGGAGCTTGATGCCGGCAGCAGGTGTTCCCTCAGATAACCCGGACCCAAGCCATTAAGGGCTTTATAGGTCATCACCAGCACCTTGAATCTCACCAGAAGGGCAACCGGAAGCCAATGCAGCTCGCGGAGTAGAGGTGTTACATGGGAGTATCGGGAAGCCCCCATCACAACTCGCACGGCTGCATTCTGCACCAGTTGAAGCCTCCGAGTGGTCCTCAAGGGCAGCCCCATGTAGAGAGCGTTGCAGTAGTCTAAACAGGAGGTCACGAGCACATGAGTGTGCGTAGGGCATCTCGGTCCAGATAGGGTCGTAACTGGCGCATCAGGCGAACCTGGGCAAAAGCCCCCCTGGTCACGGCTCCTATATAATGTTCTAAACTGAGCCGTGAATCCAGGAAGACGCCCAAGTTGCGAGCCCTATCAATGGGGGGTAACACCTCACCCCCCATAGTTAACGATGGACAAAACTGGTTTTCCCGAGATGCCGGTATGCACAGCCAATCAGTCTTGGCAGGATTGAGTCGGGGCCTGTTTCTCCCCATCCAGACCTGAACCGCCTCCAGGCAACGGGACATCACGTTGAGGGCATCACTGAGTTGGTTCGGGGTGGAAATAAAAAGTTGGGTATCATCCGCGTACTGATGATACCCCACCCCCAAAGCCACGAATGATCTCACCCAGCGGCTTCATATAGATATTGAACAGGAGGGGAGAGAGGACCGACCCCTGAGGGACTACACAAACGAGAGGCCTCGGGGCGGACCTCTGCCCTCCCGTCAACACTGACTGCGAACGGCCCAGGAGGTAGGAGGAGAACCACCGTAAAACAGTGCCCCCCACTCCCAACCCCCCCAGATGTCGCGGCAGGATACCATGGTCGATGGTATCAAAAGCTGCTGAGAGATCTAAAAGGACTAGGACCTGTCTAGACAGGGACTAGCAGCCCCTGTCCCGAGCCCGCCAGAGATCATTCATCAGCGCGACCAATGCCGTCTCTGTGCTGTACCCGGGCCTGAAACCCGATTGGTACGGGTCCAGATAATCAGTTTCCTCCAGGAACAGAGGAAGCTGATGCGCCACCACACTCTCAACAACCTTCACCAAAAAGCGAAGGTTGGAGACTGGACGGTAGTTATTTAAAACAGCCGGGTCCAGGGCAGGCTTCTTGAGAAGGGGTCTCACCACCACCTCCTTCAAGGCGGCAGGAAGGACACCCTCACTCAAAGAGGCAGATATCACTGCCTGGAACCAGCCTCGTGTCTCCTCCCGAGCTGAATAAACCAGCCAGGAGGGGCACGGGTCCAATAAACAGGTGGTAGAGCTCAGCCTCCCCATAATCCTGTCCACCTCCTCGGGAGTCACAGGATCAAACTCAGTCCAGATAATACTACTCTCAAGACCACTCGATTCCTCCCCATCAGACTCTGACGGTATTGATGTCAGACTGATTGATCTAGAATTTCATGGATCTGGGTTTTTTCCCTTTTTTGAAGATGGGATCCATATATATTATAATTTTGAAAACCCAAGTTTTCACACTCTCTGGAATATCGTCTCACTCCCCCAGGAGGTCCGAGCTCCCTTGGTTCAGAACTCCTGGTCTATTACCTTGCTGCCATCTTCTCTCATTACTGGACCGATTGTTTCCTTGACTTGTTTTTTATATGTTGGAAGAAACTTTTTATTATTATTTTTTACATCTGTTGCAAGTCTTACTTCATTCTGAGCATTAACTTTTCTAACTTCATCTTTGCAAGTTCAGGCTGTTTGTTGGTATTCTGTCTTAGTTATGTGCCCCTCTTTCCATTTTTTATACATACTTTTTGTCTTTCAGTTTATCTGTGTAACTATGCTGGTTTCTTCTTGGATTTCTTGTTTTCCTGTATGGGGGTATTGAGCTGGACTGGGCTTTTTAATTACAGTTTTCAGAGTTTCCCAAGCTTCTTGAAATGTGAGGAAAGATGGAAACACGACTTCCGGTTTGCCAAGTCAGCATTAATGGACGTTACTAGGCTGCAGACAGCCGAAGTCAAACTTACCATCAAGCAACATTAAAGCAGCGTGGAAGAGATGGGGTAAGATTCCTCTCTTATACTTTAATCATCTTCTTTTCACCTAATTAAGCTGCCAAGTACTTTTCCCTCCTGTGGAGAGGGAGGGGGAAATTCAACCCTCCCTTTAAATAAGCGGCGAGCAAGCCCAGGGGTGTTTTTTTTTTTTAAAAAGTTGAAGAAAGAAATGGACTAAAAGAAAATAATTTTCAAAGTACTTGGGGGACACCCAGTGGCTAAACCTGAAATTGCAATCTGACGTTCTCTTTTAAAAAAACCAAGAAAATATTTAAGAAAAACAAGATAAGAGTAACCTTGAACACCAGATGTGAAACTTCACTATGGAAGAGTTTCAAAAACAAATCTGTGCTATGTTTTGGGGGGTTGTATTCATTTAGGATAGCTGTCAAGGCTTCTTTGATTGGCACTTGGGTGAAGAGGGATATGACATCGAAGCTCACAAGTAGGTCACAGGGCTGTAAGTTTAGTTTACTTATGATCTCTATGAATTGGAATGAGTTTTGTACGTGTGAGGTGATGGAATTTGCGTAAGGCTGTAGTTGTTTGGCAAGAAATTTGGCTAGATTTTGTAGAGGTGAGCCTATGGAGCTGACTATGGGTCTGAGTGGGGTTCCTTCTTTGTGTATCTTGGGCAGACCATAGAGCTTAGGACATCTGGATGATTTTTCTCTGGGAATGATTGTTTTCTGGATCTCTTCACTGATGGGGGTGGCTTTTATTTTGGATTTTGTGGTTTTTTCCAGGTAGGTGGTGGGATCTGTCTTGAGGAATTTGTAGAAGCCTTGACAGCTATCCTAAATAAATACAACCCTCCAAAACACATCCTAGATCTGACCACATACTTCATCTACAATGGACAAAGATACAAACAAATGGAAGGAGCACCCATGGGATCACCCCTTTCACCTGTCATCACAAACCTCTACATGGAACACTTTGAAACCCTCGCTCTAGAAAAATCCAACCACAAACCCAAACTCTGGCTCAGATATGTAGATGACACCTTCGTAATCTGGCCACATGGCAAAGAAAAACTGGATGACTTCCTCACACACCTCAATAGCCTACACCCCAAAATACAATTCACCATGGAAACAGAAGCTAACAATCAACTTCCCTTCCTTGATGTCTTAGTCTACAAGAAATCCAACGGCTCCCTAGGACACACTATCTACCATAAAAAAACACACACAAACCGCTATCTGAACACACTCTCACACCACCACCCAACACAGATCAACTCCGTAGCCAAGACACTCATCTCCAGAACAAAACACCTAGCTGACGAACAACACCTAAAAACCGAACTACACACTCTCACTAATGTACTAACAGCCAATGGATTCCAAAGAAACACGATTACCAACTTAATCCGAAGAGAGACACCCACAAAAACCCAAGACAGAGAACAAGAAAATGGCAAAGCCCTCCTCCCATACTTAAAAGGGACCACAGACAGAATCAGCAAGGTCCTCCAAAAACACAACATCAAAACAGCATTCTACACAGACAGAAAAATATCCACCATCCTAAGAAACCCCAAGGACATAATTGGGTTAGAAAACCAAGGAGTATACGAAATCCCATGCACCACCTGCCCCACCACATACATCGGACAGACCAACAGAAGAATAAGTGCACGCATTGAAGAGCACAAAAACTCACTCAGAAAGGGAGAACAAACTTCATCCCTGGTCCAACACTTTGAAGCCACGGGACATGAAATTGATTTTAAAAAAACCAAAACTATCGCCAAAATTGAACATTTTAACAACAGAATAATCAGAGAAGCCATTGAGATAGAAAAACGCCCCCACAGCATGAACAAACGAGATGAGACCTCTCGCCTACCAGCCATTTGGAAACCCGCCTTGATTGACAGACGAGTCCCAACCACCAAGAATGATACCAGACCCAAACTCATGATAACATCACATGACATCACCACCACACAACCATTCAAAAAGCAAATCCGAACCCACAATGATAACGAGGCACAACCACAAAACAGAAACCTAACTACAGCTGCAACATCAGCCACTTTAAACCCCTCCAAACCACACAATAAGCAAACTGACACCCACTATAAAAACATGGCACCACCACAAACACGAAGCCGAACAAAAGCAGCACAACTCACCAGCTCAGGTCTAAGGCTGGCAGCTGAGACCAGCCCATCCACTCAAAACACACCCCCACCCAATCAGAACACACCCACCATTCAAAACACACTCCCACCCAATCAGAACACACTTAATCCCCCACCCAATCAGAGCACACCTCCACCCACAGAACACACCCCCTCTGGCAGTTTAAAAAAGAGGAACAAACAGCCACATGCTTCTCCCAGAAGAAGGAAGCTGAAGCCACCAGCCTGATGATGACGGATGGGATTCCGTCGAAACGTTGCACCTACACCTTTAGTTCTACGCGGGGAAAAACCCGAATGACCGAAGATCCACATATAAACACCCGCGAAAACCTCAGATAACAAATATATATATATATATATATATATATATATATATATATATATATATATATATATATATATATATATATATATATATATATATATATATATATATATATATATATATATATATATATATATATATATATATATATATATATATATATATATATATATATATATATATATATATATATATATATATATATATATATATATATATATATATATATATATATATATATATATATATATATATATATATATATATATATATATATATATATATATATATATATATATATATATATATATTCTCGCGGGTGTCTGTGTGTGTAGGTCTAGAGTCTCGGGTTTCTTCCCGCGTTCCTTTCATCTTCAGAAAGTTGTGGCGACGTTTCGACGAAATCCCATCCGTCATCATCAGGCCGGAGTATTCCTCCTGCTGCTTTCAGGAGCAATGTGTGGTCTGTCTGTTCCTTTCCTTCCAACTGCCGGTGGGGCTGTGTTCTGACTGGGTGGAGGCGTGGCTGTATATATATATATATATATATACACACACACACACACACACATGACTAGCATTTGATTGGCATTCTTCCTATATTGGAAAAACAGCTAACCAAATTGTGGGAGTATATTTCAATACTTAGAATAATTTTGCATCTCATAAGTAAATCTGATACAAGATTTAATTTAATTTGGAAAGTTTAACACAGGGACTTGTATCATATCCAAAATACTGGCTATATTTCAATTTGTAGCATTTTCAAATCTAAATAGACTAAATAATACGGGCAGAATTATTGTACTACATACACTTAGTGATTTATATTGTTTTAATCATGGTTACTGGTATTTTTGCTTTGTTTAGAGCTTAACAGTGATTTTTAGACATTTGAAATCATATATTCAATTATCCATAATGTATTAATGGTACATTGGAAAACTAACAAGATTTGTAAAATATTTATTTGTATGTTCTTTTATCTCTTTTATCTGTTTCTTCTTTGTTGACATATTCACTTTAAATATTTTTCACTTTAAATATTTAATTTAAAAAGGGCAGGGTCCAGAATACATTCCTATCATATACTTCTCTGCACATTGTGTCAGAATACAGTATACAGAAGATCTTCTAGTTTAACCCCCGGCTCAAGGAAGAGACCCTATTCCATTTCAGTCCAATCTCTTCTTAAAAACCAATAATGGAGCCCTTACAACTTCTGAAAGGCAAGCTGTTCCGCTGATTTATCATTTTAACTGTCAGGAAATTTATCCTTATTTCTAGATTGGATAAAGAGGTTACATCTTATTGTTAAGGAGGAACTAACAAAATCTGTATTAAATAAAAAAGATGCCTATCCATTATATCACTGGACTTATCCCCTAGAATCTTTCTAGGTATTGATTCAAATGAGAAATAAAGATCAAGAATACCAGATATAATGGTGATTTTAAATTGTACACATATTTCTGAATAAGATAGTATATCAAGTTGCTCATTCCCTACCTAGTATTTCTTCTGATTCACATTTGATAGTAGTTTGGATGCTTTGTGCATGATTTATTCATACCGCTTAATAGACTAATGATATTGAATTCAGGATGAAAGCAAGCAACTTGTCACAGGGAAGCAGGATATGAGTAACAAAGGGATTTAGGGAAGCAATCAGCTAGTTGTTCTTATTTATATTTCCCAAATTAAAAATAGTTTTTTTTGCGGGGACTATTTTGTCCTTGACATTCAGATAAAATATTCTCAGATTGAGAAACATGTTTGCCCAAACAGAACTGCAGGTACTGAAACTGTCAACTGTTACTCTTCTGTAGTATCTGTACAGGCATTTGTAATGTTTGTAACTTAGCCTTGCTCTACTAATAACTTGGAGGAAGAGAAACCTGTTATATTATTTAACTTTTTCAAACTCAAACTTTCCACAAAACAGTAGCAAAATATTTTGCAATGGCAGTGAAAATGAGGCACCAGCTGATATAAGCTCTCCCATAGTTATATCTCAATGTATTTAGAATCATTGGATTGGCAGGCACTTTGGAGATCTTCTAGTTCCATGGTGGCGAACCTATGGCACGTGTGCCACAGATGGCATGCAGACCTCTCTCTGTGGGCACACATGCTGTCGCTCCAGTCCTAGGCCTTCATCTGGGTTTTATAAAACCTTTTCGCTTTAGGCCTCCGCTGCCGTGTGCAAAAAAAAAAGGTTCAATCAATCAATCAATTTCAACTTCTCGCAGGGAAAAAAAGATCTTGCAAAGGTGGAATTGATTGATTGAACTTTTTAGTCCAACCCAGTCTGCCGTTACCATTGCAGCCACACCCAATGCGCCATGCCCACCCAATTGGCCATGCCCACCCGGCCCCCGATGATACATAAGTGGGTTTTGGCTTGCAGTTTGGGCACTCAGTCTTTAAAAGGTTCGCCATCACTGTTCTAGTCCAACTTCTTGCTCAAGACAGGCCATACAAGCCAAATCATTGTCCGGTCTATTTTTGAAAACCTGTAGAGATTTTCTGTGACACCTACTTGGTGCATACCTTGATATTATTCAATGTTCTGTTTTGTCTTTAAGAGTATTTTCTGTTTATATGTTTTGTATGTATGTATATATGTATGAAATAGGATGAAATAAGCCAAAATAAACACAGAAAATAGATAAACCATCTGTATGGTTCTCTTCAAACTGAACCACAAACCAGCCGGCCACGTTTTAGTTTAGTATGTTTTATAAAACAGTTAATCTAGAAAATTGGATTGAATGATGAAATCAACTATAGGTAACTCTTTGGTGCAAATATTGCAATACAGCCAATTTATGAATAAAGGTACTGATTGCAATTACACAGAGATTCGGTGGATTATTTTATTTTAATTAAGTTTAGTCAAGATATCCAAAGAGAAGCTTCTAAGTAACAGCCAAACAGTTCAAAGAAGGGCTTTTGTACTTGCACAGGATTACTTTTTTGGGTTATCTGGGCTTTTCTGTTTTTATTTTTACCATTTGTATTCATATAGGATGGCAAACCTCATGGGTAAAACATGGATATAGAGTCATAGGGGCAATGATGAGTATTAAGCTGGATACCTATTTTTATTTTTATTCTTAAATATCAGATTTATCAGGATGTACAAACTTTCATTTCTACTTTGTGAAGAGGAGTTAGAATTATTATTGTGTATCACATTTGCATCCCACAATACTTTCAGAATGCAGAGGCGGTATATATGTTATTCACGCTGATTTTATAACATTCAATGGAATCTATGAGGTATTAGGAGTACATAAAGTAGGCAATTTGCACCACAGAGAAGACACAGTCTATCTCAGCTAATGAGGGCCCTGCACAAGTGATTCAAGGACTCACTTGCTCAACGCAAAATGTGAACTTGCATCAAAACAATGAGGGCTACAGAGGGATGGCTGCCTACAACCAAGAGTTCTACGAGCTGGTTTGCTGATTTGCTGACTGGCCAGAAGACATCCTAAAAGAATGCTTTCAAGATGGGCTCAACAATGATATGTACAACATCTGCATCTCCTGCTTCCTCCACCAATGCAAAGTGCTAGCTGAAGAGGTGGAAATCAATTTGGCCAGGTCTAGCAGCCACAATGCCTGCAGATAGTGTTGCTCTTCCCCCTTGGACAAGAGGGACACCTGGAGAGTACCCAGGTGCCATCTCAGCCCCAAATGTCATTCCATGGGATGCTTCAAGTGTGGAAAGGAGTGGCACTGAGCTGCCGACTGCTGACTTGCCAAGAAGGCGGGAAAGCTCACCCTGAGACCCTATGAAACTACGATGGAGGGAGTTGAAGGAATCAAGTTCTGCTCTCCTGCCTATAGAGATTGGGGAACTCTGTCTACTCCAGAGAGGAGTGACATTGACTCTGACAACAACCCCCCTGGTAAGTAACCCTGTAAGCCCTGTCACCATCCCAGTAGAATTGAATGTGCCATAATCAGGCACCCAGGGGAAGGAGTTGCTTTTACTGGACTTGGACTGTACCAGATGCGTAGTGAGCCTTGAAGTAGTGGAGAAATTGGGACTAAGGCTCTGACAGCTCAAGGTGCCCATAACACTTTGTCAGCTAGATGGCTGGGGTGGTGGTCTCCAGTGCACTTTGTAATGGAGCTGTGGATGGGATCACCAAGAAACCCTAAGCTTCATTGTGACTCCAGGAATGGAGAGGCCCCTCTTGCTGGGGCTGGCATAGCTGCAAAATTGGAAACTTTATGTAAATTAGTAAAAGAGCCTGTCGAAGATCCAGTGGGGGATGGGGCTTACAAGGGAAAATCTTCCCCCAGAGGATCAATAACCCAAGTCCACAGGACACAAAAGAACTAGCCGCAGTGGCACAGGAACAACTGAGACAAGATCCAAGGATCCCCAAGGAGGGATATCTTTAGCAAAAAGGGGTCTGATGCGCTCCCATTTCACTGAGTAACAGACTATGCCATTGAGATCCTCCCCAGGGCTGAACTGCCAAAACCCAAACTAGGAACTGGAAGAATTCCACATGTTCATAGACAAAAATCTGCAGTGCAGGTTCAGTCAGCCAGCCAAGCCCTGGGAAGCTGCCCTGGTTTTGTTCCAAGAAAAGAAGGATGTCTCCCTTCACTTGTGTGTAAACTTACTATGGTGTCAGACCCCTCAAATCATTTTCACAGCACTGCCATTCTGTTGGGAGAGGGTAAGCTTTTCCTCTGTTGGGAGGGGGGAGGGGGATTTGGGATGTGTTTCTTTTGCTTTGTTCTCTCAACCTTTGATGTATCTCTTTGGGTGTGAAAGGAGGGAGGAATGTGCCTGGGGCCATCTGCCTTATCTCTGCTCTGCTGAGAAGAGGATGCAATGCCTGGGAACCGAGTTTGATCACTCTTTTAATCTCCAGTGTCCATAACAACTTCATACCTGTGGATTGGCTGGATTTGGACTGGGCAGTTGGGCACCTGAGTGAGGTTTAGAAGAGGGGAGTTTAATGTAACATTTTGCATGGGAATTATTCAGATCTTGCCTATCTTTCCTGTTTTCACTACCTCTCAATAAAAGCTCCTTTTGAAACAATGCAGAGTTTCAAGGGTTCTGCTTTTTTGGGAGAATTAGCTGAGGCAGGACCTTACGTTAGACAAGATCTGCAAAGTGGTCAACCTGGAGGGATTACTACCATGGGGACCATGCACATGATGTCTCACCATGGAAGCAAGCAGGATGAGGCTGAGAGCTGGACAGAGACCTCCATGAAGACTCACCCCAAGGAGAGCCCCTTCAAATAGATGGAGGAAGCTGCAGCCATGGAACATCCCCAGAGGCCAAGATGGTCCATTGGTGTGTGGAAAAAGAAGGATTGGGAAGGGAGGACCCAGAGGGTCATCTCACCCACGACAGCAGGAAGCTGAGCTGGAAGCATTACATGCAGCTACTCTACGCCGATGACAAACCAGGCGAAGAGCTGAGCCCAGCCGACTGACTCTGAAATGTGCCATACAAATCATAGTGGAAGCCTTCCAAAACTAGAATATGCAAGAAGTCAGTGGCTGTGGGGAAAAGATCAAGGAACCAGCGGAGGAATCTACATATGGGGAAAGTGAGTCCCCCACTCCAGGAAAGGGCAATGACCACCCCAGAGTAAATGTCCAGGAGGTCAATGGAAGGGGAGCCCTATGGCCAAAGCAAAAAGCACCCCTCCCTGTGGTTTCAGGTTTGATGGGGACCCTCAACAGTTGGGGTTCTTCTTTGCCCATGTCGTCACGTACATGCAGGAATAAGGGCGAGAACTCCCCAGTGAGGGAGCCAGTATCAGAGTTGACACCCTGTCCCCTGAAGGTGCTGCTTCTAGATAGATTGCAACCCTGCACAATGCTGATGCTTCAGAGCTCCAGAACTTCAACTGTTGAAGTTGGCAGCACTGATGGAGCATTTCAAAGAACCCCTGGCTGATCAAAAGGTGCGAGACCATATTAAGACGGTGAGGCAAGGCCATCACTCAATAGCTGAATACATCAAAGACCTAGCCTGCCACCTCAACTGGCTGGTGAGCTGTTTCAAAGATTGGCTCAATAACAAACTATACCATGCTTGCATTGCCAGAGGATCCCCTGCCTCCATGACTGGTGCCTCTTGGTGAAAGAAGCAGAGATTGACCAAGCTCAGAACCAGCACCACTCAGGCAGTGTGGAGATGATCCCTGCCAGAGGGAAAGAGGGAGGCAGCAAAACTCCTAGCAGCACCACTCAACTGTCTGCTCAACTGCCAGCTTCAAATGTGGCAAGGAATGCCACCTGGCTGTGGAATGCCGTTTGAAGACTCCCTCAAAAAAGGCAGATTGACCCTTGTAGGGGAAACTGACCAAGCCTTCCCAATGACCTAAGGACATGGCCATAAAGAGCACTGAGGTCGTAGAGTTCCATCCCTCCCCAAAATTGGGAGGGGGAACCCTGACCCCACTGGAGAAAGAGCCAGGGATGTCTGACAGCGACTATCATGACAGCCCCCTGGTAAGTGGGTCAATCATGCCAGTAACTATGCCTGTAGAACTGTTAATCCCAGCTATGGGGATGAAAGTAGCCCTAAAGGTCCTACTAGACTCAAGGTGTACCAGGTGCACCAGGTGCTTAATAAGCCACACCCTAGTGCAGAGGTCTCCAACCTTTTGGGCACCAGGGACCAGTTCCATGGAGAAAGGTTTTTCCACAGACTGGAGAGTGCATGGTTTTGTGTGCTGCCTGCATCCCATGGATGGGAATTTGCTTGTTTGTGAAGAGTGGTTGCTGGCATGCTGCAGCCTGGTACTGGTCCATGGATCGGGTTAGGGGACCCTGCCCTAGTGGGAAAACTGGGAATTTTCCTAAGGAGATTAAAGAACCCAATTGCATGCTGCCAGCTAGACAGGTCCTCCACTGGAGGTGTCTCAGCCACCTTTGCCACTGAACCCCTGGGTTTAACAACTGCAACAACCTAGCAACCGCAACAAACAGAAAAGAGAGTCAAATTGGGAAACAGTGGCAGCCACAAAGTGCAAGTCACTGTGAGGCATAACTAAGGAATACAATGATTTGGCTGAAGTATTCAGCAAGAGGGTTTCAGACAAACTCCGTTCTCACCAGTCCACAGACTTGCCATTGAAATTGTCCCCAGAGCTAAACTTCTAAAGCTTAAATAGTACTCCATGACCCCACCAGTTTATAGATAAGAATGTAGCTTGGGGTTTCACCCAGCCAGCTAGACCCCGGGTGGCAGCCCCCATGTTATTCTGGGAGAAGAAAGATGGGTCTCTTTGTCTCTGCATGGATTATAGGGGCTTGAACGCGTTGTGCATGGAGAATGTGTATCTCTTGCCCCTTATGAAGGACATGCGGGCCCACCTCTCCAAGGGGAAAGTGTTTTCTAAACTGAACTTATGGGAGGCTTATTACTGAGTCAGAATTAGAGAGCAAGATGAATGGAAAACTGTTTTTAACTGCCCCCTACACTGCTTTCAATTTAAAGAACTCTCTTTTGGATTACAAGGAGGCCCCACAATATTTATGCAACTGATAAATGAAGTGCTACATGAGCACCTATATAAGGAAGTTTTGGTGTACCTGGATGATATATTAATATATACTGACATGAAAGCTGAGCACGTAAAACTGGTCAGAGTGGTCCTGAGTAAAATCTGAACTGCAAAGCTTTCTAAGTGCAATTCCACAAAGAGAAGATTGGCTACCTTGGCTACCAGATCTCGCATGAGGGGATGGAGATGGAGCCAGAGAAAGTGAGTGCCATTTTAGAATGGGAAACCCCACTCACCAGGAAGCAGTTGCAAAGCTTCTTGGGTTTTGCCAATTTCTATTCCAAAATGGCGGCCACAGAGGAAGCATGGTTACATCGTGAGAAGAGAAGTTGCTATTAAACTAAGTTATCTTAAACTAAGACAAAATGATAGGAAAAGAGGGAAAGATAAGTCAGAAAAATAAAGAAGACTAGAGAAGAGAAAAGGAGAAGAAAGAGCAGAGAGGAGAATCAGCTGTGGGACAGAGAGGAAAGCCAACTGAGGGCAGTGCAACAACTGGCAGAGAGGAGAAACAGGAGAGCTGGTGAGATAATGGAGGAGAGCCAGCCAGGGAGAGAAGAGGAGATCTTACTCTGAACCATCCAGGCAGCCCTTCCATTCTATTCTAATTTTGTGGAAACTCTTCCCAGCCTCACAATCTGAATGGGTTGATAGCTGCAAAACTTCTACATTCCTTCCACCAGAAATACCCTGACAAACCCTGAATGTCTAAAGCCATATGATCAATTCCTTAAAACTTTCTTTCTTTTACACAGCTAAGGCTTTTGACATGGGGGCCGAATGTCAGCTCCCTATGTTTGCTTTCTTTGAAGCTCAGTAGCAACTGCCATAACCGGGTGATGGGGAGGGAGCACTTGGGAGCAGATGAGTGCTGGATGTGTGAAAGAATCTTGTGGGAAAATGGGGAGCATGGACACTGACAGGAACCAGAAGTGCTAAATTGAGCCAGCCCTGGGAAAGGAATTTGCTGTGACACTGGAGGCACCACATTCCCAAAACATTGGAACAAGACCTGATTGGACTACTTTCCCAGCAGGAGTGTCTCGGACATTGAGAATTGCTTTCATTATATGATTTTTGTGGAGGTTTTCTTTAGAGCTTACCTTGCTCACACTGCACTCCACATCTCCAGTAAAAGCACCTTTTCTCTACCACCTATGGAGTCAAGGGTGCTTCTTTCCTAGGAAGTAAGTTGGGACCAGTCTGACAAGAAAATTACTATTTGTTTTTACATAGTTTCATGGATAGCATTTGCTAAATTCAATTTACCAAATTCAGTTCAACAAAACTGGCTTTCTTCAGCTGCTGAAACGGGATGCAGAGGTTATACTTGATACATAACATTTAAGATGTTTATCAACATTCAAAATAGAATAAGTTTCTTACATCCAAGTTGTCCCAAGAAAAATACTAGTTGCAGTAGAAGATATTAAAAAGGCCATCCACACTGGTATAATTTCTAAAAAACAGGAAAAAAACATTAATTTATAAATCCTATTTTATCTAACACAAAAATTAAGCTTGCCAAAGGAGTCCCAGACACAGCTTAGGTTATGTGAAAACAATCAGTGATCACCAACAGGAATGCTACTCAGCTAAACTTTGCAGAATTCTCAATAATTAAAAGAGGAAGCTGTTGATGTTAGTTAATATTATTAGATAACATTGTTAAATAACAAACTGAAAAGCCAGTTTGGTCTAATGGTTAAGGCACTAGGCTAGAAGCAGCAGATGATAAATTCAAGTGCACCTTAGCCATAAAGCCAGCTGGGTAACTTTGGGCTAGTCACACTCTCTCAGCCGAAGCCACCTCGCAGGGTTGTTGATGTGGGGAAAACAGGAGGAGGAAGGTGTGTTGGATATGTTCACTGCCTTGAATTATTTTTAAAAATAATAAAGGTGGGATACAAATAAATTATTAAGTTATCAGCACTTTTAGAGTGCTCTGCAAATGATCTGGACAGTAAAATGAAACAAAGCAAAAACTTGTCAACGTAATTTGGAAGAAAGTACCAAAAAACCCCTCCAAATGTACAGAAATTCCAGTTCATGGAAGAATTTTCTGCATCTATGTTATTTTAGTTATCTTAAAAATCTTGTACTTCTGTACCAGCTGTAAGATATCTGCTTATGCCATCTTAACAATGTTTATACATCGTTAGGTATTCTGATTGAGATATCAACATAGTCAATGGGTAAATTATTTAAAAAATAATTAAAATTATATATACTTGTCTTTTTGTCTAAACATACTGGATTGCATACAGTAGATGTCTTAATTCTTTACATTATAAACTAATACTATAAATATCTATGGAATTTTAATCTCCTATTACAAGGGAGTATTTTAAAAAGTTATAACAATTGTAGAGGACTAGAAAAGGAAAAGAGGAACTAGTGTTTGGTCTAAGTGAGACTCAGAGATTAAAAGAAAAGACCAACAGTTAAAAGTTTTCAGAAATACACAATACATCAATCCTACATCCACAATTCCTTTCTTTAGGGTGGAAAATGATATCAAATCTATTTTGATATGAGTAAGAGTTCAGCATTTTCTGAAGGTGAGGAATAGCAAGCAGAATTTAATTGAAAAGACATATTATTTTGTTATTCAATGGGGGGAAAAGCAGTAAAAGAAGAAAATTAAACAGAAGGTTTATGCATGTGCTGTCTCAAATCACTATTCATTTGACGTCACAGTTTAAGAACAAAGCTTTCACCTAAAGCCAGACATGCTTATGGCAGAGATTTGGAGAATTGAAAGTATGCTAAATATAAAACTGGCAAAGATTAAAACAGCAACAAGCTTTATCCAAATATTGTAATTGGGATGCTTATAATACATAAATAATGGTTAAATATATAAATTCAAATTAAAGAATAATCAAAACTTTATAAACTTGAGGATTTGCTACAAATTAGCTGAATCTCTCATCTTTAAATAGTCAATGCAAAGGAGTTGCTTAGAAACTTAAATGAGCTGACTAGAAACTTAAATGCATTATACCTGAAGAACAGCTGTATTACTGAGCCTTGGTGGAGCAGTGGGCTAATGCCTCCTTAAGTAACACCAGCTGCCTGCAATTAGTGCAGGTTCGCATCCCACCAGGCTCAAGGTTGACTCAGCCTTCCATCCTTCCGAGGTAGGTAAAATGAGGACCCAGATTGTTGGGGGCAATTAAGCTGACTTTGTAATAATGCCGCTTGGGGTGTGTGTGAAAGCCCTAATAAGCAGGCATATACATAGAATGAAGGCTACTGCTAAGCTTGTAAGCCGCCCTGAGTCTTCGGAGAAGGGCGGGATATAAATGGAATTAAAATAAAAAATAAAATAAATAAAATACTGACGGCTGGTGTACTTGAACGCCAGGTCCGTTGCTAACAAGGTTCCTCTCATCCGGGATCTGGTTGAGGGGGAGCACGCGGACCTGGCTTGCATCACGGAGACTTGGTTGGGCCCAGAGGGTGGTATCCCTCTGGTTGATCTTTGCCCACCAGGTTTCCGGGTGCTGCACCAGCCTCGGGCTCAGGGTAGGGGCGGGGGAGTGGCGGTAGTTATGAGGGAGACCTTGTGTCCGCAGGAGGCCACCGTTCTTCAGATAGTCGGGTGTGAGTCTCTCCTCCTGAGATGCGGCCCTAGGGCGCAGTTGGGCTTGCTGCTGGTGTACCTTTCGCCTAGTCGCACAGCGGCAGCCCTGCCTGAGCTTCTCGATATCCTCTTGGGATTGGTGATTGAGTTTCCCAAACTCATGGTCTTGGGAGACTTCAATCTACCATCCCTGGGAGGAGCATCTGAGTTAGCTTGGGAGTTCATGGCTTCCATGACAGCCATGGACCTGACGCAAGTAATTCATGGACCGACTCATGTGGGAGGTCACACCCTGGATTTGGTTTTTCTATCTGGACGGTGGTTAGATGATCTTGGTGGGGGCTCCCCAATTGTTATGCCCCTGTCATGGACCGATCATCATCTCCTGCAGCTGGTCTTCCGTTTTGCCACTCCCCACCGTGGGTGTGTTGAGCCAACTAGATGGTTCCGCCCCAGGTGCTTAATGGACCCTGAAAGGTTCCAGACAGCGCTGGGGTCCCCACCTGCCTCCTCTGCTCACAGCTCGGCAGATGCCTTAGTGGAAGCCTGGGAAAGGACGGCCACAGAGGCACTTGACCGAGTTGTACCCTTGTGGCCCCTGACCTGGCGCAGATTCCAGTGGGCTCCATGGTTCTCTGCAGAGCTCCGGGAGATGAAGCGTCGGAGACGGGGCCTAGAGAGCGGTTGGAGGTCCAGCCAATCTGAATCTGACCAATTGCGACTAAGAACCCACATTAGGTCTTATCTCGCAGCGATAAGGGTGGCGAGGTCTAATTACTTCACTACCCTTATCGCGTCCGCAGATAATCGCCCGGCCGCCCTGTTTAGGGTGACCCGCTCCCTCCTCAATCAGGAGGTGAGTGAGGAACCCTTGCAAGGGCGTGCCGAGGAGTTTAGTCAACATCTGTTGGATAAAATCACTCGGATTCAGACCGATTTGGACTCCGACTAGGCAGAGTCGGACGATCAGGACACGGGTGATCTTGTCAATGTGATCTGGGAGGAGTTCGATCCTGTAACTCCGGAGGAAGTGGACAGGATTATGGGGAGGCTGAGCTCCACCACATGTTTATTGGACCCGTGCCCTTCCTGGCTGGTTTATGCAGCCCGGGAGGGGACATGAGGCTGGTTCCAGGCGGTTATATCTGCCTCTTTGAGTGAGGGTAGTTTCCCCGCCGCCTTGAAAGAGGCGGTGGTGAGACCTCTCCTCAAGAAGCCTGCCTTGGACCCAGCTGTGTTAAATAACTTTCGTCCGGTCTCCAACCTTCGCTTTCTTGCGAAGGTTGTTGAGAGTGTGGTGGCGCATCAGCTTCCTCTGGTTCTGGATGAAGCGGATTATCTAGACCCGTACCAATCGGGCTTCAGGCCCGGGTACAGCACGGAGACGGCATTGGTCGCTCTGGTGAATGATCTCTGGAGGGCTCGGGACAGGGGATATTCCTCTGTCCTAGTCCTATTAGACCTCTCAGCGGCTTTCGATACCATCGACCATGGTATCTTGCTGCGGCGTCTCAGGGGACTGGGAGTGGGAGGCACGGTCCTTCAGTGGTTCTCCTCCTATCTCCTGGGACGCTCGCAGTCAGTGTTGGCAGGGGGGCAGAGGTCGACCTCGAGGCCTCTCGCTTGTGGAGTCCCTCAGGGGTTGGTCCTCTCACCTCTCCTGTTCAACATCTACATGAAACCGCTGGGTGAGATCATTCGTGGTTTTGGAGTTGGGTATCATCAGTATGCTGATGATACCCAGCTTTTTATTTCGACCCCAAACCACCCCAGTGATGCCCTCGATGTGATGTCCCACTGCCTGGAGGCGGTTCGGGTCTGGATGGGGAGGAACAGGCTTCGACTCAACCCTGACAAGACTGAGTGGCTTTGCGTACCGGCATCTCGGGATATTCAGGATATCCCATCTCTCTCCATGGGGGGTGAATTATTACCCCCCTGTAAATAGGGCTCGCAACTTGGGAGTCCTGCTAGATTCACAGCTTTCTCTAGAAGACCATATAGTAGCTGTGACTAGGGGGGCCTTCACCCAGGTTCGCCTGGTGTGCCAGTTGCGGCCCTATCTAGACTGGGATGCCTTACGTACGGTCACTCACACTCTCGTGACCTCTCGTCTGGACTACTGCAACGCTCTCTACATGGGGCTACCCTTGAAGACCACTCGGAGGCTCCAGCTGGTACAGAATGCAGCCGTGAGAGTTGTGTTGGGAGTTTCCCGACACTCCCATGTTACACCTCTGCTCCGCGAGCTGCATTGGCTTCCAGTTGTCTTCCGGGTGAGATTCAAGGTGTTGGTAATGACCTACAAAGCCCTACATGGCATGGGTCCGGAATACCTTGGGGAGCACCTGCGGCTGGCATCAACTTCCCTCCGCCCAGTACGCTCCCACAGAGAGGGCCTCCTCAGGGTGCCACCGGTCAAAGAATGTCGACTGGTGGCCCCCAGGAGGAGGGCGTTCTCTGTGGGCGCGCCGGATTTATGGAACCATCTTCCGGTCGAGCTCCGGATGGCGCCTGACCTCCGCTCCTTCCGGCGCGATCTCAAAACCTACCTTTTCGAACAAGCTGGCCTGGCCTAATGGGATGGGGTTGGGTTTTATTTATCTGTTTTAATCTATTTTTTAATGTGTTTTAACTTATTCATGGGCATTTGTTTAATCGTTTTTAATTTTTGTATCTTGTTTTTTAATATGTATTGCCCTGTTCACCGCCCTGAGTCCTTCAGGAGAAGGGCAGTATACAAATAAAATTAATAATAATAATAATAATAATAATAATAATAATAATAATAATAATAATAATAATAATAATAATAATAATAATAATAATAATAATAATAATAATGAATCCAAAATGCCAGGGTGAGATGATCCCTTATTGAATGGCAATTTTTTTTTTAAAAAAATGATATATATATAATCTGAAACTTTTACAGCTTTTCTTAAATGCTTTACGTATGGTCACTCATGCGCTCGTCACTCCCGGGTAGATTACTGCAATGCTCTCTACATGGGGCTGCCCTTGAAGACCACCCGGAGGCTTCAGCTGGTGCAGAATGCAGCCGCGCAGGTTGTGATGGGAGCATCCCGATACTCCCATATTGCACCCCTCCTGCGTGAGCTGCATTGGTTACCGGTTGCCCTCTGGGTGAGATTCAAGGTGCTGGTTCTTACCTATAAAGCCCTACATGCCTTAGGCCCGGGATATTTGCAGGACCGTCTGCTGCCAGGAACGTTTTCCCATTGCCCTGTGTGCTCACACAGAGAGGGCCTCCACAGGGTGCCGTCGACCAGACAATGTCGGCTGGCGACCCTCAGGGGGAGGGCCTTCTATGTTGGGGCACCTGCTTGGTGGAATCAACTCCCCCAGGAGCTCCAGATGGCCCCAGACCTTCGGTCCTTTCACCGTGACCTTAAGACATATCTTTTCCAACAGGCCGACCTGGACTGATGATAATGGGGTTTTTAATTATGATTTTAAATGTTTTTATTGGTTTTAGTGGGACTTTGACACAATTTAATTCTTTCTTAATATTTGTATTTATTTGTATTTTATTGTATTGTATTTTATGTATAAATATTATTTATTTATGTTTTGCAGCTGTCTTTCACAGCACTCTTTTCAAACTGGGAAACTGTCCTATATGTACACAAATTACTAGTCTACAAGGACAGATTATTCATCTATGGTCTGTAATCTGCGCTCTTCAGGCAGAAATCAGGTGTTCAGTTCAGCCCTCCTTCTCTACTGAGCCTCCACGCTATCAGCTCCCTCTACCGCAAAGATCCTGCAGGAGAAGGGCAGTGTGGACATCTGGCAGGGTGAACCATAAACCCAAAGCTTCAGCTGTGTCCCTGCATAACAGATACAGTGCCGTTGCTGACCTTAACAGGGACATTAAGGAAACAGGTCAAGGTAATTGTGATAACTCAAATAAGCAGGGGACCATGGTCCGAGATGAACTTGTTTCTGACAGGGAGAAGTGCGAATCAGGTATTACACATCAGTCATGCAAGAAAAGAAAGGTACCCAAAAAGAGAAGCCACCTTCTGGTTGGTGACTCAATTATAAGGGATGTTAATTTAGGAAAGGATGCAGAGGTTTCAAAAGAGGTCAGGTGTCTTCCAGGTGCTACTGCCAGTAGGGACAAGAAGCGTATTTTCAAAATAGTCAACAATGCCAGTGAAGACTGTGATGTGGATGCCATTGTACATCTTGGCACTAACAATCTGTCCCAAAACTATGTACTCTCTGTGCAGAATGTTTTCCAGAGCTTGGGGCAGGAAGTCAGCAGAATAGGCTGTAGGCTCACCTTTTCAGAGGTTTTACCAGTGTATAAGGAGCAAAATGGAAAAGGCCAGCGTACAGCAGAATTTAATATGTGGCTAAAGGAGTGGTGTAAAGGAGAAGGCTTTGGTTATATTAGTCACGATGTCTGTAGCTGGTCCAATGAAAAAATGTACAAAAGAGATGGTCTGCATCCATCCAAGAAAGGGACTGAGTTACTTGGCAATAAATTCACAGCTTTTCTGAAGGAATATTTAAATTAAACAACAGGGACAGTGAGTTAATTGATACAGAATATCACTGTCTCTGGCAATCTAAGAAAATAGGGGAACTTAGGCACCACACAAGTTATGTAGCAAGTAAACACAGGGTCAGTCATAAAGGACTCAAATGTCTGTACACCAATGCACAGAGTATGAACAGTAAGCAGGGTGAACTAGAAATTCAGGTAAATGAGGGCGGATATGATATTGTTGCCATTACAGAAACATGGTGGGACAAAACCCACAAATGGAACACACAGCTAGAGGGATTTAAATTATTTAAAAGAAATAGACTAAACAAAAGAGGAGGTGGACTTGCTCTCTATATAAGAAATAACTTTATCTCTACAGAAATAGAGCACAACAATGATGAAAACTGTAAACTTGAATGTATTTGGGTCAATATAAGAGGGGGGAAAATAACATTGCCATAGGTGTATACTATAGGCCGCCCAACCAAGCAGAGGAAATAGATGAACTTTTTGCTAGTCAGTTAACTAAGGTATGTAGGAAGCGCATCACAATAGTAATGGGGGACTTTAATTACACTGATATCAACTGGGAGACAAATTCTGCACCAAGTGGAAGATCTAACAGATTCCTGACAAACCTAGCAGACAACTTTCTCTCCCAAAAAGTAGACAAGGGAACTAGGGGATTAGCCATATTGGATTTAATTCTCACTAACAGAGATGAAATGATAGAAAGTGTCAAAGCCACAGGAACCTTGGGGGGAAGTGATCATGCAATATTGGAATTCAACATTATGGAAGCACAGGCAATAGAATACAGCCAAACTAGAGTCTTGGACTTTAAAAGAGCTAATTTCAATAAACTTAGAGAGACCTTGGGAAGAATTCCATGGATGAGAATCCTAAAGGGGAAAACAACTCAAGAAGCTTGGGAAATTTTGAAAAGTGAGATAATAAAGGCCCAGTCTAGTACAATACCAACAAAGAAGAAAAATAACAGCTTTCAAAAGAAACCAGCATGGCTGCATAAAGAACTCTCTGATAAACTGAAAGATAAAAGGGACAAGTATAGGAAGTGGAAAGAGGGGCACATAACTAAGGCAGAATATCAGCAAACAGCCCGTGCCTGCAAAGATGAAGTGAGGGAAGCTAAGGCTCAAAATGAACTAAGGCTTGCGACCAAAGTCAAAAATAACAAAAAAAGCTTCTTTCAACATATAAGAAACAAGAAAAAAGTTAAGGAAATGATTGGTCCATTAGTGGGGGAAAGTGGCAAGAAGGTGACAAGCAACAGGGAGAAAGCAGAACTATTTAACTCATTTTTTGCATCTGTCTTTACACAAAGGGAAAAAACAGTCCAACCTACCAAAACCAGTGCCATAAAAGACAGAATAGAAACGCAAGTTAAGATAGGCAAGAAAATGGTAAGTGAGCACTACTAGAGGACTGGAAGAGAGCTGATGTAGTTCCCATATTCAAAAAAGGGAAAAAAATAGATCCAGGAAACTACAGACCTATCAGCCTGACCTCAATACCTGGGAAGATTCTGGAAAAGATAATCAAACAACAAATCAGCGAACACTTTGATGCGAACAAAGTTATCACTAAAAGCCAACATGGGTTTGCCAAAAACAGATCATGCCAGACAAACCTTATTGCATTCTTTGACCAAGTGACAAAACTAGTGGACCAGAGGAATGCTGTAGATATAATTTACTTGGACTTCAGTAAGGCATTTGATAAAGTAGATCACAACCTACTACTTGATAAGATAGAAAAATGTGGGTTAGATAGCATCACCACCAGATGGATTCGTAGCTGGCTGACAGGCCGTACTCAGCGTGTGGTCCTCAATGGAACTGCATCTACATGGAAGGAAGTGTGTAGTGGGGTGCCCCAGGGCTCTGTTCTGGGCCCAGTGCTCTTCAACATCTTCATCAACGATTTGGATGAGGGGATAGATGGGTAACTCATCAAATTTGCAGATGACACCAAGCTGGCAGGAATAGCCAATACTCCAGAAGATAGGCTTAAGATACAGGAGGATCTGGACAGACTCGAACACTGGGCACTATCTAACAAAATGAAATTCAATGGTGAAAAAAGTAAGGTTCTACATTTAGGCAGGAAAAATCAAATGCACAGGTATAGTATAGGTGCTCGATAGTAGTAACTATGAGAGAGATCTCGGAGTCCTAGTGGACAATCACTTAAATATGAGCCAGCAGTGTGCTGCAGCTGCCAAAAAAGCTAACACAGTGCTAGGCTGCATTAATAGAGGGATAGAATTAAGATCACGTGAAGTACTAATACCACTTTACAATGCCTTGGTAAGGCTACACCTGGAATACTGCATCCAGTTTTGGTCACCACAATGTAAAAAAGATGTCGAGACTCTAGAAAGAGTAAAGAGAAGAGCAACAAAGATGATTGGGGGACTGGAGGCTAAAACATATAGGGAATGGTTGCTGGAATTGGGTATGTGTAGTTTAATGAAGAGAAGGGTGGGGGTGACATGATAGCAGTGTTCCAATATCTCAGGGGCTGCCACAAAGAAGAGGAAGTCAAGCTATTCTCCAATGCACCTGAAAGCAGGACAAGAAGCAACGGATGGAAACTAGTCAAGGAGAGAAGCAACCTAGAACTAAGGAGAAACTTCCTGACAGTTAGAACAACTAACCAGTGGAACAACCTGCCTCCAGAAGTGGTGAATGCTCCAACACTGGAAGTTTTTAAGAAGAGACTGGCCAGCCATTTGTCTGAAATGGTATAGGGTTTCCTGCCTTAGCAGGGGGTTGGACTAGATGACCTCCAAGGTCCCTTCCAACTTATTATTATTATTATTATCATTATTGTTGTTGTTGTTGTTGTTAGCCGCCCTGAGTCCTTCGGGAGATAGGGTGGCATACAAGTCTCATTATAAATAAATAAATAAATAAATAAATAAATAAATAAATAAATAAATAACAACAACTTTATTGATTAGCCCTTGGGCCATATCAAAGTACAAAGTTCCAGCAACAAACCATCACCAAAACTAGATAAAAGCAATCCGAAATGGAATTTGATAAAATACAATTTAAAATGGAATTAAAATACAATTTAAGTTAAAATAGAAATAAAATACAAATTTAAGATATAGATAAAATATGGAAACATTATATTTCGGAGTCGCCCTTACAATCTACCCCAATCAGTCCCACATATGCAGATCTTAACTGGATCATTTTGTTCAAATACTGTGCTACGTTGGATGTTATTTTCAAGTTCTGGCCGGACATAAGGTAAGTTATTTTGATATGGGGATCCCAATGGGTCATTCGTTTGGTATATAGACCAAGATACCTGTCTCTCACCCTCTTATACAAACAACAGTCAAATAGGATGTGAGCCAGGTCCTCTACCTCTGCCGCTCTGCAAATGCAGAGACGCTCATTGTACGGTATAGCATGAAATCTCCCATATCTGACCATTGTATCAAGCTGTTCGAATCTCGCTCTCATAAATATCTCCCTAAGATGTTTTGGGAGTTGTAACTTCAAATAACTGTCCACTTGAAAAGTACATTTGTATTTACTCAGCCATTTCAAGTTACACACCTTACTAAGGATAGCTATATCAGTTTGTGCTTCTATATCCTTAATTCTTTGGGCAACTCTTTTTTTAGATTGTTCTCCTGTTACGCAAGAAACAGGAAGGCCACAGCTTCTTACAAAATTTGTTAGTTTGGTGATCCAGGAGATTTGTGATTGCAGTTTTATTTGCTCTAGTAGGCATAATTTGGGGAGTCTATCAGTCTCCATTTCATTAACTTTGCACCAGTAGTTATAAGCTCTAATTTTAGATAATGCCTGAATTGTATGAATTCCCAATTCAGCTCTAACTGCTGCAGCAGATGTTCTTGGATCTACACCCAAAATACATCTCAGATGCTGGGACTGTGTTCGTTCTAAAGCTGTGGTTGAATAAAGACCCCAAATTTCTGCTCCATACAAGAGCATTGTCGTAACCTTAGACTTATAAACTTTGAGTAGTGGAGCTAGGGACCCTGGGTAACTATGGTTCTTTAGTTTGAGCAATAAATTCAAACGGGCTTTTGCTCTAAATGTACTTCGTTGATGATGGCAGGCCCAAGATCCAGTCTTGGAAAAAGTTACTCCCAAATATACAAAGGTATTAACCTGCTCAATTGGTTCACCGTCTAATTGCCACTTATGTCTCTGATGGTTTCTTCCAAACACCATTATTTTCGATTTGGATTTGCTAATAATTAGGGAGTTATCCTGGCAATAAGAGCTGAATCTTCTTAATAGCCTATGTAATCCTACTTGTGAGTATGATAATAAAATCATATCATCAGCATAAAGCAAGCCGTTACAGTAAGTATTTAGGATCATCGGCATGTGTACCATGGTATCCTTCATTAACCCTGGCAAGTCATTGATGTATAAATTAAATAATAATGGGGCCAGGATACACCCTTGCCTTATCCCTTTATTTGTGTGAATCCTGTTAGTCAGGGCCCCATTAACCCCATACCGCACCCTCAAACAGGTACTTGTGTAAAGGGCTTTAATCAAAGCCAGAAGTCTGGGTTCTATTTTAAGAGATGTCAATTTACTCCATAGTACGTCTCTATTTACCATATCAAATGCTGCTGTAAGGTCTATAAAAGCAGCAAACAGGGGTCTCCTCTTATAGGCATATTTGGCAATTAGATGGTTCAAAACAAAGCAGTTATCAATAGTAGATCTGTCTAAAACCTGCTTGTTCTTCTGTGAGGATGTTGTTTTCCTCTACCCAGATTTCAATTCTGTTCAAAAGGTACCTAGCATATATTTTTGCTACAATGTCAATCAGGCTGATGGGCCTATAATTACTAGGATCCTTTTTATTCTCTTTTTTATATATGGGGACAACTATTGCCATCTTCCACCCATCTGGTATATGGCAGGTGTTATTTATATGTGTAAAAAGACCTGCTAATACAGGGCCCCACCAGTTGGGAAATTTCTTAAATAATTCTGCTGGTAAAAAATCCTCGCCTGGGGCTTTATTGCTCTTTAAGCTTTTAATGATGGACTGTATCTCCTTTTCTGAGACTGGTGGCCAAGGGGGGAGAGTTCTAGGATTTACCAAATCACTGTTTAAAAATAATTTCTTTACCGGTTCGGTGGGGGCAAACAAGCACTGATAATAATTCTCCCAGTCCGCAGCAGAGATTGGTATGTCAAATGCAAATCTCCGTTCCTTCAGAATACCTGCTACTGAGTGCCAAAATAATACTGAATTATGACTTCTGGCAGCCAACTCAAGTTCTGACCAGATTGAAATGGCAAAACATTTTTTCTTTAATGTTATAGTTTTTTTATATTCCCTTCTTGTGTGCAGCATCTTAGCTTGTATATGGGCAGTAGGATTCCTCTGGGCAAGCCTCATGGCTGCCTTCAATTTCTTTTTCTGTCGCTGGCAATCAGGATCAAACCAGCGAGGTCTACCCACTTGGGCTCTTTTTGTAGTAGGCTTAGCTGTTAGGTGTTTCTTCAGTATGTTACACAGATTGGAGAATGCATTGAAGGCTGACATCCAGTCAGTAGTAGATGACTGTATTGTTCTAGCCCACTTAGTAGCATTCTCTGTTTTAAGGCATTCTAATATTGCCTTAGTATCAACTTTTGCCCAAATTAACCTTTTATTTTGGGTCACCTCTACCTTTTTGGTGAGCCATCTGTCAGCCATGTTATATGGTCTTAAATCTGAGCGGCCTTGCAATGTCACACTTACAGGCTGATGGTCGCTATTGTCGCTAAGGTGTACTGTGACCTCTGAGAAGAGGTCAGCCTTATCTCTAGACACACAAAAGAGATCCAGTACACTACTTGAATTGGCTGAGTGGTATGTATAAGGGTATGTATAATTCTTGTCCTTACCTCCCAAAATTTGGAGATTACCCTTAAAAATTAAGGAGACTAGGAGCAGGCCAGCGGCATTACTTTTACAGTCTCTTGAGAGCCACTGAGGATGGTTATCAAAGAACTCCCCTGGGATTCCCTTCTTCTGGGCAAGCTCATACAGAGAGGGACCCAGTCTAGCGTTCAGATCTCCTAATAATACCACTATGGACTGAGGGTACAATATAGATATATCTTCTAAGATAACTTCCAAGCCCATCCAATATTCAAAATTATAGTTCTGGGATGTGCTTGGAGGAATGTACACATTTACCAATATTAACTCAAACTGGTCATATTCAAATTTGACAGCTAGAAAGTACGGATACTTATCTTCGTTATATAATTTCTCTCCCTGCCATTGCAACTCTTCCTTGATAAGAATGCATAGCCCACCAGAGGGTCTCCCTTTGTTCTTTGTTTTTAGGGCTGGGGAGGCCCATCCCTGAAAGCCTGGCAATTGTACTGGTTCATCCACTTCGGTTAGCCAGGTTTCTTGAAAGGCTATTACGTCAAATCTAGAAAGAAAGCTCATTAGTCCACTATCAACCATCCTTTTCCAGCCAGCTATGTTCCAGGTCATCAACTGTATGGGGTTCTCAGAGGCAAGATGGTCTGACTTGGTTGATTGGCTAGATGGTGGAAATGCCAGATGTCAACTTGACAATGGAGCTGGGTCAATATCATCTAAGCTTCCCATATAAACACAGTTGTTGTGAGGTTCGATATTTCTCCTCGTGGGTTGCAGAACTTGTTGTTGCTCCTCTATATCTCGGTTGCCAGTGTGCCTCTGCTCTTGCTCCAAGAATGATTTTTTTTCCAAAGAGCAGGTACTCTGGCTTAAGTCTATAAATGTAGATTTATGTCCATTTTTGGAGGGGCATGGCTGAGGGTTCATCTTGTGGAGAGATGTTGTGGGAACTTCTAAATCAAATGAGGATGGAAGCTGGATTATGTCCTTAGTGTTTGTCAGCTTAGGGGGCACTGTGTGATGAAGCCCTTTGTCTTTCAGTTGTTTCTCAGAGGCTGGGTCAGTCAGTGCAGTTACTCCACTCTCAGCCTGTGTGACAACACCTTTTTTTACTGTTGAGGTAAAGGCAGATTGTTGATTAAGTATCTTGTCACAAGGTTGCGTGTTTAGTGGAGCCAAATTAAATAGAGGCTTTGCTTTAGATTGGGTTGTTGTCAGTGCCTCTTTTAGGTCGTCCAATCTTTGAATGATGTTAACTTGCTCAGGTTCTGGCAATGCACTGAATAGGTCAATCAACATTTCCTCTGGCACATCCTCAGCAGTTCCTGCAGCTGTGGGTAACACAGTTCGTATATTGCTTCTTTGCTTTCTCAGGGTCAGTTCAGTTGCAGCAGCCTCAGGCTTAGTAGTGTGAGGGCCGTTGCAGCCTAGATTCAAAGCGACAGTTCCCTCTTGGTGACGCTGTTTCAGGAGTGGGCACACTCTTTCTGAGCAAAAGACCCTCATTGGAAATATAGAGAAAAAGCTCAGAAAGGGCTTCATTCTGAAGAGCATGGAGGGAATTGTGGGCTGTTTGAATGATAGGAGAATTCTCATACATTGTGTTCTTGCTGGCAGCCACTCTACATGTAGTAGATCTATCAGAGTGAATTCACAGCGGAGCAGCTGGCTCAGAGACAGCCTAATAGCTTTTCTATTGCTCCAATGCCCTCTATTCACTCTCTTGTCATAAATTTACAAAGTAACCTGGTTAGTTTGCAGACTGTAGTTATATTGGTCATCTCTTAGACCTTTGCCTGATTGAGTGTTTTCTCTGTAGGTGTTCAAATTTTTGGGAGGAGAACAAGGTCCTTCTCTACTTTCACCTTCTGAGTTAGCCATCCCATGTCTGTCCATGGTTATCCTCCCAAGTCCTTCCACAGTATTTGGGTGGCTCCTAACAAACTCTGCAAAAGACTCTTTCAGACAATCAACCTTATCCATGACAATTGACAAGAGATTATATATTGAGTTTACAGTTTGAGCTGTAAGCAAACATTGTCTAGAGAGGAAGTCTGTCACATTTCCCCCCTTCAAATTTGCTACATCTCCCTCCTGTGTAAAAGAGGCTGTTGCCAGATTCCAAGGAGGGGAGCCATTCTCCAAGAGGGAGGAGGACAACTCCACACGCTGTCTGCTCTCCAGTTCAGTTTGTAAGTCCCATTCCAATGAGTCACCTAAATTAAATTTATCTGATAAGGTGCCTGCGAATGAGTTACTTACTGGAGCAGACTGTCTGTTTGCAATATAATCCTCCATTTTCTGCTGCTTCAAAGGCTTGGATATACTTTCTGCTGCAGAGTGCTGTCTCTTCCTTCTTTTCCCCATTCAGGTTTGTTAAAACAGGTTTAAAAATAAGTTTAAAACTATGGTTTAAAAGGTTGAAATGGGTTAAAAATGGGTTTAAAAAGTTTAAAAGAGGTAGGTTAAAATACAATATTAAAAGAGGTTAAAAAGTTAAAATAAAAATAAAGTAAAATAAAATAAAACCTTTACTTTTGGAGGAGCTCTTTACAGCCTTTGCTGCCTCTCCACCATCTTGGCTCCGCCCCCCAAATAAATAAATAAATAAATAAATAAGCTTTATATTATATTTATAATATTTTACTGCTAAACCAGATAATAATGCTATATTTGTGCTATTAATAGAATCAGAAAGCCCTCTGATTCTATGAATAGCACAAATATAACGAGGGATTTTGGAGCTCTTCCAGAATAATTTGCTGCTCAAGGAAGGAGTCTTCATACCATCTCAGATGTCCAATCTTTTCTGAAAAGCCCCAGTAATAGATTACCCACAACCCCAGGAGGCAAGCTGTTCCACTGGTTAATAATTCTGTCATAAAAATTCTTTCTTATTTCCAAGTTATATCTCTCTCTTCGACCCATTGCTTCTTGCCCTATCAGGAGAATAAATTGACAACCTCTTCCCTAAGGCAGCCCTTCAAGTTTTGTTTTGTTTTTTTAACAAAATTTTACTGATTTTCTATTTTTACACATCATAATTGCATAGTAAACAACGTGTTGCCTAGGTACATTTTTTACTTAAAAATACATATTAAAATTATTCTATGTCTTTTCCTTTGTTCTTCATTATCACTACACATTCTGGTATTTTCTTAATCCCCTCTTTTCCAGGTACTGTTTCTTCACTTTTCAAACATTAGACAAATACAATTCTTGCTGCTATTAATACATACAACATGCATACAGCATTATAATGCTTCTTCATCATATTTTCTAATATTATATCAACTAAAGATAGTTCCAATTTATAACATTTTTCTATCCAGCTCAAATCTCAATTATATTTTCAGTTGAGGTCACCTTATTAAGCCAATACCCTGTTTTCCCAGCTCTTATTCAATTTTGTTTTCCCTACAATATTCTAAGTATCTTTATAGGTTATAGTTATCTCAAAGTTAATTAAAGTGAGTAAAAGCTTCCCTTATTAAAAGCCACCCTGTTATTTTCATGTTCCCATCCCATAGAAAAGTATGCCATCCTAATTATAAATCATGTCTTTCTAAATACAATGGTCTTTTAGTATCTAAAAATTATCTGTTTCTTTTAGCCATATTCAAACATTTGTTTGGTAACATAAGGCACCATCCAATAGATCAGGGCCTCTGTTTTCTTTAGTCTAACTCTAGCTTTCTTCCTTTGCCAACTAGATTTCCAAATTCATGTATTTAAATCATCAAAGAATTTTTTCTCTGTTTTTATAGGTACCCTTTGTAGTAGGAAAAGCCATTTAGGCCATTTAAGTAAGATATTTCTGAAGGGGAGTGCAACCCATTCAAGTTCATTAAACAGCTCCAACTTCCCTCCTCCCTCAGCTTCTCTTCATTTCTTGTTTTGCAATTTTTAACTTTTCTCCTGAAGGCTCTGTAATCTGTTCTATATGGTCTTCTTCCTTATCTTCAAGTATGTCATGCAGTCTTGAGAGATGGTATGCCTTTTCCATTTCCAGTACTACCACTGATCCTTCAATGTTTTTCTTTATGGCTAGGCCAGTCTGTAGTTTCCTTCTTTTATATCATCTGTCTTTGGATCAGTTTCTTCTGGTTTATCTTTTATTTTCTGAGTTCTTTGTTCATTCTTTGTAGTCATTTTCTGAAAGTTTCATAGCTGTAAGTTTAAGTTAGAAACTTGCTCATTTATTCAGATTCTCCTTGGTCTCATCATGGATTCTTCTTGAATCTTCTTTATGTGACTCAATTCTCTTGAATCGATTGTAATATAAATTGCATTTCCTTCTGAAAGTTGTTAGTTCTTTATCTCTGATATACCAAGTTGTGGCTTCAGAAACAGGTTTTTGAGATGGTTTTTTTTACCACTTTTAGCTAAATGTGAAGCACTCATTTTTGTTCCTGCCCTCCATTTATTTTTTCCAGGTGCTAAACATATCTAAAACAACCAATCTTATAGTCAATACAACAATATACAGCTTAAATTTAAATTTAGCTTTAAAATAATCTCATATAGTTCTTATAGTCTTTGTGTACAGCCTTTATGTTCCAATAAGTTCCAAATTATAAGTCCATCACCAAAAGAGATATTTTATCACAGTTGTTCTGTCCAGGAATCCAAAAATTTTCAATCAACTGATGCTTGTAATCCAAAGTGTCCAACCACCTCACAATCAAGCCATAGGTTTCCCCAGATAAAAGAAGCCAAGAGGCAGAAAGTCAAAAGTTGAAGTTCAGTTGATATTTATAATCCAAGAGAGTCAGCAAATTTCAAAAACAATTATAACTTCTGCCATGCAGAAATATTTTTCTTCAATGCCTGCTGCTGTCTGTTGAGCTAAAATGTCAGAGCATGCACAATCTTATTGCGCTGAGGTAACCCAGGAGTAAATACAGTAAACAGTGGTCTATATTAAATGGTAATTTATTTTACACTATCTACAATATACACTAGAAACAAAATACATACATGTGGTAATACAGCAAACTCCAACACACAGCAGTTACAGCATGAAATGGACAAGAGAGGGAGACTCCAGAAAAGCCTTCCCTTTTATACTCAGGCTCTTAAAGTGATACAGACACAGACCCTGCTAGGTCATTCCTATCATTGCATCATCCACCTTACATTACATTATTACATAAGGTGTTTAGCTGTTAAATTATTACATTGATGCTTCTCCCATTTAAAGCAAAACAGCTGTTAACCCAAATGCATTTACATTTGCCTGCATTTAAAACCTAGTCAACATATTGGCTTGAAAAATTGAACATTTTTTAAAAAAGAATTTTATTGGATTTTATAAAGTTAGGGATAAAATAGGGTTGGAATTAGGATTAGGGTTTAGGCTAGGGTTGGGGTCAGGATTGGGATAAGGACAGGATTGTGGTCAACATTGGGTTTATCCCCCAGTGACATTTTCAATATTTAACAAACAGAATATTGTCTGGGTACATATATTTAAGTAATATAGTTAATATAGTAATAGATATCAATAGTAAGTATGACTAGTTATTATAGATAGTATTAGTTAATCAATCCATAACATTCTTACTAGTAAGTATTCAAAATAGCATATCACATATTGTAAATTTATTAGAATTTTTGGAAAAAAATAATCAAGTCCCCGCAGTGCTGATTTTTTTGGATGCTGAAAAGGCCTTTGATCAATTGAATTGGCAATTTTTATTTAAAGTATTGGAGAAGATGGAGTTTGGGGATAGGTTTTTACAACCTATTAGGGCAATATATCAGAAACAAACAGCTCAAATAATAATTAATGGTAGTTTAACAGAAGCTTGTAAAATTGAAAAGGGTACAAGGCAGGGATGTCCGTTGTCACCTTTGTTGTTTGTTTTAACATTGGAAATATTATTGATCAAGATATGTGATTCAAATAAGATAAAGGGAATTAAAATAAAGGATCAAGATTATAGATTAAGGGCGTTTGCGGACGACTTGGTTATTACATTAAGTCAACCGACTTTGTCGGTTGTAGATTTGATGGAGATAATTTCGCAATATGGAAAAGTTTCTGGATTTAAGATAAATGGGCAAAAAACTAAAATATTGTCTAAAAATATGACTATAGAACAAAGGGAAGTCCTAGGAAAATTAACAGGATTTGAAATTGTTAAAAAGATTAAATATTTAGGGGTATATATTTCAGTTTCAAATGTGAAATTATATAAACATAATTATGAATTATTATGGTTAAAACTACAAAAAGAGTTAGATAGTTGGAGAAAATTACAATTGTCTTTATTGGGAAGAATTGCAGCAGTGAAAATGAATGTTTTACCAAAATTTTTATTCTTGTTTCAAATGATACCTATACTTAAAAAAGATTCAAATTTGGAAGAATGGCAGAAAGGTATTAATAAATTTGTTTGGGCAGGGAAAAGACAGAGTAAAACTTAAGATAATGCAACATATACGTGAAAGAGGTGGTCTTAAAATGCCCAATTTTAAATTATATTATGAGGATGCAGTTTTATCATCAATTAGTAATTGGTTTAATTTAACAGAAGGAAGATTATTGAACATTGAGGGATGTGATTTATTATATGGTTGGCATGCATATTTGTTGTATGATAAGAAGGTGGATAATATCTTTAAAACTTATATATTAAGATATGCTCTGTTGCGAGTTTGGAAAAAATACTGATATAAGTTAAATTATAAAATACCAATTTGGGCAATACCTAAACACACAATAGAAAATATAAGTGTGGGATTTAAACATGATGTGACTACATATAAAGAAATTCTTAGAATGGAAAGGAATGTATGGCAATTAAAGTCATTTAATATTTTAAAAGAAGAAAAAATAGTTCAGACCTGGTTTCAGTATGGGCAGTTACAAGCTAGATGGAAAGAAGACCAGAAAGTTGGCATTTCGACAACTGATGAAAATTTGGTAAAACAAATCAGAGATCAAAGTCAAGCACATATACAGTAAGAAGGATATATAATGCATTGATAGAAATAGATTCAGAAACGGAACTTGTTAAAGATTGTATGATAAAATGGGCCCAGAATTTTCAGGAGCCAATAACGATGGATATTTGGGAAAAAATTTGGGTCAGAAATGTAAAATTCACACAGGCACAAAATTTAAGAGAGAATTTTTATAAAATGTTTTATAGATGGCATTTAGATCCAAAAAAATTAGCATGTATGTATTCAAATTATCAGCCTAAATGTTGGAGGTGTGGTTGTGATGATGCAACGTATTATCATATATAGTGGACTTGCAAAAAAGTTAAAGCTTTTTGGATTAAAATTTGGTGGAATATGCAGAAAATATTTAAGAAAAAGATAAGGTTCTCTCCACAGTTATTTCTGTTGGGTATTATTACAGATTGTACTGTTATAGAAACAAAATTGATGTTGAATTTAATAACGGCAGCAAGACTTTTGGTATCTCAATATTGCAAGAAGGAGGATCTGCCTACGATAGAAGAATGGACTTTAAAAGTTTCAAACCTGGCAGAAATGGCAAAAAACTCAGCATATTTGAAAGAACAATCGCAACAGAGATATATTTTGGAATAGAGAAGATGGATCGATTATATTCAGAATAAATATGGGACTAAAAAGTTTCATTTAGCATATGAATAAGTATTAGTATTATAAGATGTATTATTATTTAGTTATTAGTATTTAGTTATCTAGTTATGTTTAAGGGGAGTTAAAGTGCTATAGAATTTTAAGTGTTTTTTTAGTCAGTTAGCTTATTTAACTTAAGTTTGTAAAAGTTAATACCCTGTATTCAGCTCTGGGAAGTTGGGGGGGAGGGAGGGTAAGTGGGGGGGGGAGGGGGAGGTAGGGAGTTTATGTTTTTAAAATTTATTTTAAAACTTTTCAATAAAAATAGCATATCACATTCCTTTCTTACTGGTTCATTTTCTTAGCCATTGATAAAAGTTGTCCCATGTTCTAAAATAAACTGAATCTTCTTTCTCTTTAATCTCTAAAATCAATCTATCCATTTCTGCACATTCTAGAATTTTCTTAATTAATACTTCTTTGGTTGGTAAGTTTTCATTTTTTCCAATATTGGGCAAATACAGTTCTCGCTGCTGTTAATACATGTAATATTAATTATTCTCATAATTAGCTCCTAATATTCCTAACAAGAACAGTTCTGGTTTAAAATCTATGTTTTTAGTCATCTTTTCCAACCATACACGTAACTTACCCCCAAACATTTTTGCTTTAGGGCATGTCCACCAGATATGATAGTAAGTACCTGGCCTTTGTTTACATTTCCAACAGTTACTTGAACTATTTTAAAACATTTTCGCTAGTCTTACTGGTGTCACATGCCATCTATAAAACATTTTGTACAAGCTTTCTTTATATGGCACTGCTTCAGTTAATCTAATATTTCTATCCCATAGTTTTTGCCAGTCTTCCAAGTCTAATAAAATACCCAAAGTTCTTCGCCCATGTTATCATTGTTTCTTTCACTTGTTCTTATTTCATCTTTAAATTTAGCAGAAATTTATAGCTTCTTAACTTTTCATCTGTTTTCATAATATTTGATCAAATTCTGTCTGTTCTTTATAGAATCCCGTTGTTTTCTCATCTTTTTCATATCTCATTTGAATTTGCAAATATGGCCACCATGTTAAGTCAATACCTTGTCATTATAAATCTTGTCTATCTTTCAGTTTTCCTTCAGTATCCAAAATGTCTTTGTATGTCACAACTTTGTCATAGTTAATTAAATTTGGATGAGCAAAAGCTTCCATTGTTGAAAGCCATTCAGGTATCTTGATATAATTTTTCTCTTTTATTCTTTCCCATTCTAAAAGAAGTGCATTCCTTATAAAATGGTTTTGAAAATATCTGTGTATTTTATTCTTCCTGTACCACAGAAAGGCATGCCAACCAATCTGTAGGTCATGCCCCTCTAGGTATAATAGTCTTTTATTTCTAAGCGTTATCCATTCTTTAAGCCATGTTAAAATAGCTGCTTGGTAATATAATCTCCAGTCCGGGAGTCCAAATCCTCCACTATCTTTAGCTTCCTGTAACATTTTCACTTTAATTCGTGCTTTTTCCCCTTGCCAGATAAATCACAATATCGTTGCATTCAAGTCATCAAAAAAGACTTTTCCCAATTTTACAGGAATTGTTTAACAGCATTTTCAGTAAAATATTCATTTTCACAGTAACTATTCTTCCTAACATTGAGAGTTGGAGATTTTTCCAATTTTCCAGGTCCAATTTTATTTGTTTTAGCAATCTTTCATAGTTATCTTCTTTTAGTGTTACACATCTTGCTGATAAATAAATTCCCAAGTACTTATTTTTTTAACTACTTGCAGATTTGTCTTTTTTGTAAGTTGACTTTTCTGTTTATCTGTTAAATTCTTTGTCAATACTTTAGTCTTTTCTCTCGGACCCACCACTTCTCCAAACTTTTCTATTTTCTCCAACACTTTAGTGCTTGTTTCAAGTGGCTTCTCCAATATGAAAACCAGGTCATCCGCAAAAGCTTGTTGTTTATATTTTTCATCTTTTATCTCCAATCCTTTAATTTGTATATCTTGTCCAATATTTCTATTCAGTACTTCCAATGTTAATATAAATAGCAATGGGGATAATGGACATCCCTGTCTTGTACCTTTTTTAATGTAGCAATTTGTGTAGATTGTTTGGATTTGCATTTATGAAATTTTCCCCAAAGTCCACTTTCACCAACTGCTGGAACATAAATTGCCAATTTAAATTATCAAATGCTTTTTGTGCATCAAGGAATATTAATGCCATCTGTTTCCCTGAATGGATTTCATAGTACTCTAGTACATCAAGAATCATTCTTAGGTTATTTTTTATCTGTCTTTTAGGTAAAAAGCCATTTTGATCTGTGTATATAAATTCATTCAAGAATTTCTTAGTTTTTTCTGCCGTTATAGAGGTGAAAATTTTATAGTCTATATTTAATAACGATATTGGTCTATAATTTTTTATTTGTGTGAGATTGGTTTCTTCTTTAGGTAATAAGGTAATATTTGCCTCAGTCCACGATTTTGGTATTTTAGCCTCCACAAGGATTTCATTACACAGTGCTTTCAAAGTTGGACTTAATACATCTTGTAATGATGTATAAAATTCTGTGGGAAGTCCATCTGGGCCTGGAGTCTTGTCTCTTTTTTTGCCTTTTTATAGCTTCTATGATCTCCATCATTGATATTTTTCCATTTAATATATTTTGAATATTCTCCAGAATTTTTGGCAAGTCTGCTTTTTTTAAATACAACTGTATTTTCTTTAGGAATTTCCTCTGCCTTATAAAGTGTCTCATAATAGTCTTTAATGATTTTTTTTCATTGCATCCTTTTAGAACTGTAATTCTGCTTTTGAGTCTTGTAACTTATTTATCATCCTTTTTTCCTTTTCCTTTTTCAATCTATATGCTAACCATCTCCCTGGCTTATTAGCATTTGCAAAAAAAAGTTCTGTTTGGTCCATTTAATCTGTTGAGCCATTATTTCCATCTTGGCCAGGCTTAATTTCTGCTTTATTATCTCCATTTGTTTCCTGAGCACTTTCTTTTGTGGATCTTTTGTAATTCTAATTCCATATTTCTAAGTTCTTCTCTCAACTTTAATTGTAATTGTTTCTTTTCTTTTAGCAGTATAGGTTATACCCAATCCTCTAAAATATGATTTCACCATGTCCCAAACATTTTGAAGCAATGTTTCTTCTTTCTTGTTTATTTTAAAGAAAAAATCCATCTCCTTTGTTGCTAGTTGCAGAAATTCTTGTTCTTTCAATATGGATTTGTTCAGGGACCATCTTGGTTTTTTCTTAATTCCTTTCCAAGTCATTTTTATTGGCTTGTGGTCTGCCCAGACATTAGTTTCTATCTCCACATCTTCTATTATCACTTTCAAGTCCAAAGATATCCATATCATGTCGATTCTGGACCATTATTTATGTCTATTTGAATAAAATGTGTATTGTAATTTCTCTGGGTTTTTCTCTCTCCATATGTCTTTGATACAGAATTCTTCTATCATTTTTGAAAATGCTTTGGCTAGTAAATTTCCTCCTTTTCTCCCTTGCTTAGAGCTTTTATAATCTAAAGTTGCATCTGCTATTCCATTAAAATCTCCCGTTATGCAAAGATTTTGGTAATTTAAGTTTAATATTTTGATGTATAGTTTTTGATAGAATTGCTCATGTTTATCATTAGGTGTATATAATTTCATAATTTCCACCATCAGTATTCTCCCCTCTTCATCTGCATAAATTTGTTTAGGATTCATCTTTTCTTTAATATAAAGAGCAATTTCTCTTTTCTTTTGAGATGCAAGTGCAAAACAAAGTTTACCAATTTCGGTTGTTCTAAGATTTTGAATTGTTGTCTCTTAATGTGTGTCTCTTGAAGACAGATTATGTCCATTTTTTATTTTTGTAATCGCATAAAAATTTTTCTCCTTCTTGAAGGAGAGTTTAGTCCATTTATATTTATTGATAAAATCCTAGTCTCCTCCCTCTCTTTCAATTATATCTAGGTCAGTCCTAGTCGATCTTATCTATTTCTGGTCTCTTGATCTTGGGCTGTAACATTTAATATTTTTTTAACTTTTATATGTTATATTTTATTGTATTGCCCTGTACACCGCCCTGAGTCCTTCGGGAGAAGGGCGGTATAGAAATTAAATTATTATTATTATTATTATTATTATTATTATTATTATTATTATTATTATTATTATTATTATTATTATTATTATTATTATTATTATTATTATTATTATCATTATTATTATTATTATTATTTATTATTATTATTTTGCTCCTTCTTCTAAATCTGTATTTTTATCTTGTTCCTCTGTTTGTTTAGTTGTTCCTTGAGCTGCAGTATCTTGTTGTTTCTTGGGTTCAGGATCGCCTCTTTTCATAAATGCTCTATGATTGTCAAAGAACTCAGCTGCTTTAAGTGGTGTATCCAATCTGTATCTTTTCATGTTCCAATAGATTAAGATCCCTTCTGGAATCAACCATCTCAAGTTCATTCCTTTTTCAACCAATTTCCTAGTTAGGAACTAGTAATCTCTTCGGGCCTCTCTTATCCTTCTAGGGATTTGTTTGAGAACTACAATTTCTTTTTCTTTATATTTTAACGATTCATCTCTTACTTTTCTCAGAATCTCATCTCTTGTGGATCTTTTAAGAAATCTAACATGTACTTCCCTAGGCACTTTGTTTCTTCTAGCAGACTCTTCCTTATCTTCCATTATATTTTGAAACCTTAGAAGATATGATGCCTTTTCCATTTCTATAACTGCTAAAGAATCTTCTGGTTCTCTGTTTATTTGCACCAATTTTTCATTTTCTTTTAAAGTTTCTAGTTTCTGGTCAACTTCAACTGATTTATCTTCCATTTTTTGAATTCTTTGCTGATTATCTGTAATCATCTGTTTAAAATTTTCAATTTGAGAATCTATATTGATAATTTTTTGATTCATTTTATCAGGGTCACTTTTTATCTCTTCATGGTTTTTTGTTGAAGTTGCCATCTGGGCTGCAATTGCTTGCAAAATTGCTTGAGTATCTTTTTGGAGAACCTCTATCTTTTCTTGCTGGAGAATTGTTGTTATTGATCTCTGATATACTGGACTTGCAGAAGTTGAGGCAGGAGCTGAGAATCCTTTTTTTTAAGTTTGGATAAGTTTGAAACGCTCTTCTTTGTCTTTACTTCATATATTATAATCCACCAGGTAGCCAAATGGTCACATTTTATAATCCACTCCTATTGGTTAGGAGAGGCAATCCATAAAAATAGTTGAAGATAAAAAGGAGGGAGGAAAAATAGAAATAGCAACAGGCCAAAAAGCAGGGGGGGGGGGAAAGAAAACAGAAAAAGAAAAAAGAGCTATTTGCCAAACTGGAGTGCTGAACTTCTAGTGAGAAAGGGGAAAGTATTCTCACCCAGATCAATTGTTTGCTGTTGCTTTAAGATTCTTCACCTCTGTCTCCAACGAACAGCGGTAATGACGACTGCAAGGATGCAATCATACTTCTCTCCTGCCAATTCCGAGGGCTCCTTTGTGTCCAGCAAGCCAGCTACCACTGAGCCGTGATCTCCAAAGCTTCACCCCTTGATAGCCACCTCTCCAGGGTGACTTTCAGTCCAATTGGAGCCACCGGCAGGCAGAAATTGAACCTGGGGAAAGGAAAATCATTCCCTGGGTCTATCCTTGAACTATGTCACCGGAAACTCCCCAAGTCTCTCGAAAATCTAAAACCTAGTCAACATATTGGCTTGAAAAATTGAACATTTTTTCTCTGTGTACATTCCAGCCTTATACTGCACTTCATTATTGTGTCTTTCCATTTATCCTTTTCTACTTTAGGTAATAACATTTCTTGATAATTATGGGGTTCATACCCTACATTATATGCTTTAACCCCACTTGCTGTGAATTGATCAGGGTGTACACCTTTATTACGTTCAGACCTCCTCAGTATCACCTGTTCCTGTGTTTCTGTGACTTCTCTTTTTATCTCAGGTCTATCATCATCTATCCCTGCTATTTCTGACCTGCTAACCTGTTCTTTCTTCACTGGGTTTTGGGTAGCCTCTCCTTCTTGAGAACTAAAACTACTTGTTGGTATGAACACCTCAGTGTTACCATGCACCCTATCCCAATTATTGTGCTCTGCGAAACTAGCAGACCTTGATATTACAATCTTTTTTGTTTCATCTGAGAATCTATATTCTTTGGAACCTTTGGAATCTATATCCTACAAACCTAAGTTTCCTGGCCTTTTTCTGTCCTTTCTTTCTGGTGCCTATGGGGATATGCATCCTGGCATAACTGCCAAATGTCCTTAGGTGAGCCAATGAAGGTTTCCTTGCATACAACATGTAATATGGGGTTTCATTTTTTTATAAAAGTTTTTATTGGGTTTTTTCCCATACATTCAGTAATATTTTTTCAACAAACGTGCTGTCTGAGTTTACATTTGCTAATACAAATTTAATTCCTAATCCTTTATTCTTTCCTCTAGCCATCGATAAAATAAGTCCCAAGTTTAATAATATTCTGTTTCTTCTTTTTCTTTCAGTCTCAGAGTCAGTCTGTCCATCTCTGCACATTCTAGTTTTTTTTAATTATTTCTTTGTCTGTTGATATTCCTTTATTTTTCCAGTATTGCATGAATATAATTCTCGCCGCTGTTGTGACATGCAAAATCAAATATAAGCTTTGTTTGTTAGTCTTTTCTGGTATTATACCTAATAAAAGTTCAACATCTTTTCTAGCCAGGTACATATCTTTTTCCAGTAAGTCTTTACTTTGTCATATGTCCACCAAATATGATAATAGGTGCCTGACTTATGTTTACGTTTTCAACATCTATCTGACATGTTTTTAAACATTTTTGCTAGTTTTTCTAGTGGCAAGTGCCATCTATAGAACATTTTATATAAATTTTCTTTGTAGGAAGTTGACATTGTCAGTTTGTAATTTCTTTTCCATAAATTTTGTCATTTTTCTAATTCTATATTATATCCAAAAAAATTTCCCCATCTTATTATTTCTTTAACTTGTTCGCTTTCCATTTTCAAAATTAATAGAAAATTATACATTTTCTTAATTAGTTTCTCATCAAAAGTTAACAATGTCTTATCAAACAGTTTGTTCCTTATAAAATCCATAGTTTAACATCTTTATCATATCTAGCTTGCATTTGTAAATGTGCCCACCATGATAGATTGATATCCTGATTTTCTATTTCTTGTTTAGATTTTAAATTCCCTTCAGAGTTTAGAATATCTCTATATGTGCAGATATTTTCAACGTTCACTAAATTTGGGTGTACAAATGCTTCCTTTGTTGACAAGCACCCTGGTATTTTCAAATATATTTTACATTTTACTTTTTCCCACGTTGTTAATAATGCATTTCTTATATAATGATTTTGGAAATATTTATGGACTTTATTTTTCACATACCATAAAAAAGCGTGCCACCCCAATTGTAAATCATGCCCCTCCAGATATAACAGCCTCTTATTTCTAAGGGTTATCCATTCTTTTACCTTTGTTAATACAGATGCTTGATAATATAAAACCCACTCTGGTAGACCAAGGCCTCCATTTTCCTTGGCATCTTGTAACATTTTCATCTTAATTCTAGCTTTCTTTTCTTGCCAAATAAATTTCAAGATTAATAAATTTAAGTCTTCAAAGAATTTTTTTCTCAAGTCTTATGGATATTGTTTGAAATAAGAATAACATTTTCACAAGTATGTTCATTTTCACTGCAGCAACCCACTCTGGTAGACCAAGACCTCCATTTTCCTTGGCATCTTGTAACATTTTCATCTTAATTCTAGCTTTCTTTTCTTGCCAAATAAATTTCAAGATTAGTAAATTTAAGTCTTCAAAGATTTTTTTCTCTCAAGTCTTATGGGTATTGTTTGAAATAAGAATAACATTTTCACAAGTATGTTCATTTTCACTGCAGCAATTCTTTCTATTGACAATTGCAAGTTTTTCCATTTTTCCAAATCCAGTCTTATTTGATACAATAGTTTTGTATAATTATCTTCTTTTATCGTTGAGCATCTTGCTGTTAAATATATTCCCAGATATTTGACCTTTTTTACTATCTGCAATTCTATTTTTCCAACACTTGTTTTTTTTTTTGGTTTATCTGTAAAGTTTTTAACTATTACTTTGGTTTTTTCTCTGTTTATTTTCAGTCCTGCCATTTCTCCGTATTGTTCTATCTTTCCCAATAGTTTAGGAATCATCTCCAAAGGTTCTTCCAAAATAAATACCAAATCATCAGCAAATGCTTGTAATTTATATGTTTTGCCTTTTATTTCTAGCCCTTTAATTTCTATATCTTAATATTTCTATTTAAAACTTCCAGAATGAAAATAAATAACAATGGAGATAATGGACATCCTTGCCTTGTGTCTTTTCTTATCTCAACGTTCTCAGTATAGTCTCCATTCACAATCACTTTCACTGTTTGTTTATGTATATTGTTTTTATCATGTTTATAAAGTTCTGTCCAAAGTCCATTATTTGTAATTGCTGAATCATAAATTGCCAGGAAACGTTATCAAATGCTATTTGGGAATCTAGAGATATTAGTGCCAGTTGATTCCCTGGATGTAATTCAAAATATTCTAATACATCACTCTTAAATTATTTTTAATTTGTCTCTTTGGCAAAAAAAACAAAACACCATTTTGGTCTAAATGTATAAATTCAGTTAAGAATCTTTTCAGTCTCTCTGCCATTATTGAAGTAAAAAATTTATAATCCACATTCAGTAATGATATCAGTCTATAATTTTTTATCTGTGTCAAATCTGAGTCTTCTTTTGGTATTAAGGTAATATTTGTTTCTATCCATATATTTGGGAGTTTAGCCTCCAACAAAAGTTCATTGCAAATGTCTTTCAGCAGTTCACTTAGTATATTTTGTAAAGCTTTATGCAGTGCTTTTTTTGTAAAAGAAAAAGGTGCCAGAACTCACACATGTCATACAACCCACCTTGCCTATCCTACAAGGTTCCATCCAAAAAAAGGTGCCGGAACTCTGTTCTGAGCGTTCTATGACAAAAAAGCCCTGGCTTTATGTAACTCTGCTGGTAGTCCATCTGGCTCTGGTGTTTTCTCATTTTTTTGTCTTCTTATGGCCTCCATCACTGTTATTTTTCCTCTAACATAATCTTTACAGGTTTCTGAAATTGTTGGAAAGTTATTTTCTTCCAGATATTGGATCATTCTCTCACTTGGAATTTCTTCTATGTCATACAGTATTCTCTGATTTCTCAAGCTGAGTGGCCGACTGAGAGGAGCAGGCCTGACAGAGCAGCTGGGCCAACTGGAAAGCTGAATGGAGGCCTGACCAGAGCAGAGATGAGCACCAAAGACAGAAGGGAGCCAACAGACAAAACAACAGGCCGGAGCAGCAAGCAACAGAAGTGAAGGCAACAATTAAATTTGAGGTCCCAATAGGAAGGGAGGGAAGACCCCCAGTAAAGAACAAAAAGGAATAGAGGGAAGAAAAGGATAAATAAAACTAACACAATAGTAAGAAGATTAAATAAATAACAAGGTAACACAAACAGGCAGAAAAAAGGATAGAAAAATAGACATAGTGTTCTGTAGTGGGTGCCACGTGTCATGACCAGGAGACAGCAAGATAATTCAATGGGATTACAAATTGTGTATTTTGATGGGAGATTGGAATGGTGTCCTGGATGTAAAAAAAGACAAAAAAAGGTCTTTTTAGAAGTATACCAAATCATGCTAGATTGCCTAAATCTTTTTTTGAGATGAAAGACGACCTGGAATTGAGAGATGTTTGGAGAGAAAGAAATTTGCAAGAAAAAGATTTTACCTTTTTCCCCCGATAGACACCAATCCTTTTCTAGGATTGATTTTGTGTTAACTACTAATGATTTTTTTTCTAGGATTAAGATTAAGATATGTCCAAGAACTCTATCAGACCATAGTCCAGTATGGTTGGAACTGGAAAAAGAGAGTGGAGATAGGCGGTCTTGGAGACTGAATGAAAATTTGTTTAGATGTCAAGAAAATGTGGAAGAATGTAAAAAATAGATGAAAGAATTTTTAATATAAATATGCATAAGGGTACTTCTATTTAAATGGTTTGGGATGCAAGTTAAGCTTATATGAGAGGAGTGTTAATATATTTGAATAATAAACATAGGTGCAAACTGGAACATAAGCGAAAAAAATTAGAGGAGGAAATTAAGAGGAAAGAGAAGGCTTTAATTTTGAATCCATCTGATAAGAAGATTAAAGAGGTAATTACTTTGTTAAGAGGTCAGTTTAATATGTTGATGGCAGATCAAGTGGCAACCAATTTACAGTATGTTAAATTAATACTTTCTGTAATGCTAATAAGCCGGGTAGGTGGTTAGCTTACTTGTTAAGGAAGAAACAAAGGTCACGTAATATAGATAGAATAGATTACAAGGGTAAAGAGGTGTTTCAGCAGAATCTTATTAAAAAGGCTTTTGTTGAATTTTATTCTAAGTTATACATTAGGGATAAGATTCAAGATGTAGATATAGATAGATATTTACAAGAAGTTAATATTCCTGTTCTTACACAAGAGCAAAGGGAAGGGATGAATCAACCGATAAATGATGAAGAAATTATTCTAGAAATTAAACAATTAAAGGTGGGGAAAGCACCAGGAACAGATGGCTTGACTGCTATTTATTATAAAGATTTACAGTTAGAAATGGTGGAACCTTTAAAAGAATTATTTAGAACAATTCAATCTGGAGGAGAAGTGCCTCCATTGTGGAAAACAGCTTTTATATCACTGATTCCGAAGGAAGATCAAGATCTTACCCAAACCAAAAATTATAGGCCAATATCGCTTTTAAATACTGATTATAAGATATTTGCAAAAATTTTAGCAAATTGATTAATGAAGGTGATGCAGCAAATGATTCATAGAGACCAAACAGGATTTATAAGTGGTAGACAAATGAAGAATAATGTGAGACATATTGTAGACTTATTGGAATTTTTGGAAAGAAATAACCAGGTCTCTGCAGCGCTGATTTTTCTGGATGCTGAAAAAGCTTTTGATCAATTGGACTGGCAATTTTTATTTAAGGTACTGGACAAAATGGAGTTTGGGGATAATTTTTTACAACCTATTAGGGCAATATATCAGAAGCAAACATCTCAAATAATAGTCAATGGTAGTTTGACAGAAACATGTAATATTGAAAAGGGTACAAGACAGGGGTGTCCATTGTCACCTTTGTTGTTTGTTTTAACATTGGAAATATTATTGATTAAGATACGAGACTCAAATAAAATTAAGGGAATTAAAATAAGAGATCAAGATTATAGATTGAGAGCGTTTGCGGACGACTTGGTTATTACATTAAGTCAACTGACTTACTCAGTTGTAGAATTGATGGAGATAATAATGTCATATGGAAAAGTTTCTGGATTTAAGATAAACACGCAAAAAACTAAAATATTGTCTAGAAATATGACCATAGAACAAAAGGTTGTTTTAGAAGAGCTAACAGGATTTGAAATAGTTAAAAAGATTAAATATTTGGGGGTATATCTTTCAGCTTCTAATGTAAAATTATATAAAAATAATTATGAATTGTTATGGTTAAAAATACAAAAAGAGTTAGATAGTTGGAAAAAACTACAATTATGCTTATTGGGAAGAATTGCAGCAGTAAAAATGAATGTTTTGCCAAAATTTTTATTTTTGTTTTAAATGATACCAATACTTAAAAAAGACTCAAATTTGGAGGAATGGCAGAAAGGTATTAATAAATTTGTCTGGGCAGGGAAAAGACCAAGAGTTAAATTCAAGATAATGCAAGATGTACGTAAAAGAGGTGGTCTTAAAATGCCCAATTTTAAATTATACTATGAGGCTGCTGCTTTATCATCAATTAGTGATTGGTTTAATTTAACACAAGGGAGATTATTGAATATTGGGGGTTATGATTTGTTATTTGGTTGGCATGCATATTTATTGTATGATAAAAAGGTGGATAATGTTTTTAAGACACATATGTTAAGGTATGCTCTGTTGCGAGTTTGGGAAAAATATCGACATAAGTTAAATTATAAAATACCAATTTGGGCAATACCTAAACATGCAATAGAAAATATAAATGTGGGATTTAAACATGATGTGATTACATACAAAGAAATTCTTAGGATAGAAAGGAATGTATGGCAATTAAAGCCATATAATATTTTAAATGAAGGAAAGGTAGTACAAACCTGGTTCCAGTATGGGCAGTTACAAGCAAGATGGAAAGAAGATCAGAAAGTTGGCATCTCGATAACTGATGGAAATTTGGTAAAACAAATCAGAGATCAAGGTCAAGCACATATAAGAAGGATATATAATGCACTGATAGAAATTGACTCAGAAACGGAACTTGTTAAAGATTGTATGATAAAGTGGGCTCAGAACTTTCAGGAGGTTATAACAGTGGATACTTGGGAAAAGATATGGGTTAGAAATGTAAAATTTACACAGGCCCAAAATTTAAGAGAGAATTTTTATAAAATGTTTTATAGATGGCATTTAGATCCTAAGAAATTAGCAAGTATGTATCCGAACTGCCAGCCTAAATGTTGGAGGTGTGGTTGTGATGATGCAACGTATTATCATATATGGTGGACTTGTAAAAAAGTTAAAGCTTTTTGGATTAAAGTTTGGTGGAATATGCAAAAGATATTTAAGAAAAAGATAAGGTTTTCTCCACAGTTATTTCTGTTGGGTATTATTACAGATTGTACTGTTACAGGAATTAAATTGATGTTGAATTTAATTATGGCAGCAAGACTTTTAGTAGCGCAATATTGGAAGAAGGAGGAACTGGCTACTATAGAAGAGTGGACTTTGAAAGTTTCAAACCTGGTGGAAATGGCAAAGATTTCAGCAAATTTGAAAGAATAATCACAACAGAGATATATTGTGGAATGGAGAAGATGGATCGAATATATTCAGAATAAATATGGGACTAAAAAGTTTCATGAAGTATTTGAATAAGTATTAGTTTTACATGATGTATTATCAGTTATTTATTATTGGTTAGTAATTTAGTTATGTTTAAGGGGAGTTAAAGCGCGATAGAATTTAATGTTTTTTTAGTTAGGTAGCATATTTTAGCTTATGTTTGTAAAGTTAATACCCTGTATTCAGCTCTGGGAAGTCGGGGGGGGGAGGGTTAGGGAGGGAAAGGGGGAGGGAGGGAGTTTATGTTATTAAAAATGTATTTTAAAACTTTTCAATAAAAAAAAGAACAAAAAGGAATAGAGGGAAGAAAAGGATAAATAAAACTAACACAATAGTAAGAAGATTAAATAAATAACAAGGTAGAACAAATAGGCAGAAAAAAGGATAGAAAAATAGACATAGTGTTCTGTAGTGGGTGCCACGTGTCATGACCAGGACACAGCAGTCAGGGTTAATATCTTTATTGAATACAAGATGGAACTGAGTCCTTCTTCCCCAGGTGCCCTCTTATAGCTTTTCCACATCCCTGCAGTCAGCCAATCCGCTGGCTCTATTTTCCCGCCAGACAGGTGACACCCAACCCGGTGTCCTACTTTTCTCGCTGGACAGGTGAACCAATCGGATGCCTGACTCATGCCACCAGGTGTAGGGTGGCATACACAACACCCCTTCCCCCCCAACGTGAACAATGCTACACTACAATTTTCTAACTACTACTTTTACTTTTCCACATAATCCCTCAGGTAAGTCGGGGTTTTGTGAGTCCTGGCCGGGTGCCTTCCCTGTTGCCTTTCTGACCCTACTTCGCACCCCTGCGTTGCTTCCCTTGGCATTGCCTGATGTTCTCCCCACAACTGCTCTGAGGTAGATTTGGCTGAGGTAAGTCCCGCTGGTACTGCATTGTTTTCGGCTACCGTTGTCATTGGACCGCGCGTTGTTGTTGTTGTTGATCCTCTTTCTGGGAGATGTGCAGCTGGCTCCGCTCCCTGTGCTCCAGATGATTGTGGACATACTGGTAGTGGTTTAGGTGGACATACTGGTAGTGGCTCCAAACTCCGAGCCTTGGGCTGTTGCTTTGTACGGCCTTCTTGTTGTTCCTGGGGACGGTTCTCTGGTGCTCATTTCCTCAGCTGGTTGATATGTCTTCTGACCTGCCTATCCCCTTCCCCCTCAATGATATAAGATAAGGGCCCTGTTTTGTCCACTACCACTCCTTCCATCCACTTCTCCCCCATGCCACAAGTTCCTGGCCCACACTAGATCCCCTAGGGCTAATGTCCTGGCTGTATTAGCCTGTTCTGCTTCCATGGCCACTCTATCTGGATGAAGTCTGTCCAGTTTGGTTATCAGCCTCCTTCCCCAGCGCATCTCCGCTGGGCTCTTACCCATTGCTGTGCAGGGAGTGGTGTGTTGAGTCAACAAGAATTGAGCCAGTCTCTGATGCCAATCGCCAACAATGATGCTCCGCAGTGCATTCTTTGTAGATCTTACATTCCTCTCAGCCAAACCATTACTGGATGGGTGGAAGGGTGCAGCCGTTGTGTGTCTAATCAAGTTGGCCTTGAGGAAGTCCTGAAATTCGGTAGATGTGAATTGAGGGCCATTATCAGATACAATTACATCAGGTAACCCATGTGTGGCAAAGAGCCCCCTCAGCACCTGTATGGTCTTGGCAGACGTCATACTTTTCACAGGCACCACCTCTAACCACCTAGAGTAACTATCTATGACCACTAAAAATATTTGACCCTGGAATGGTCCGGCGTAATCTATGTGAATTCTGGACCATGGGTTCTGAGTGATCTCCCACCTGAGCACTGGAGCATGTGCCTGTTCTGGCCTGAATCTCTGACATTGATAACATCCGGTTACTTGCTCCTCAATGGCCTTATCCAGTCCTGGCCACCACAGGTAACTCCTCGCAAGGGCCTTCATGCACACAATTCCTGGGTGTCCCTCATGCAAATCCCTTACAACCCTACTTCTGAGTCTGTCCGGTACTATCACCCTGTTGCCCCATAACAGGCATCCCTTGTGTGAGGACATCTCGTTCCTTCTCACAAAATACGCCTGAAATTGCTGTCCTGGGTTTTTTTCCTGCCAGCCTGATTTGACCCACATTGCCACCCTGCTAAGGGTTACATCACTGTTTGTGGCAGCTGCAATGTCTTTTGCTGTGAGAGGGCATTCAGGGAATTCTTGTAGGGCTAAGATTTGACCCACTGGGGCAGGGTCTGTTTCTGTTTCTGGTAAGGGTAATCTGCTTAAAGCATCTGCGTGTCCCATCTCCTTACCAGATCTGTAAACTATTTTATATGAATATGCCAAGAGGAATATTAACCATCTCAGCATCCTTGGGGACATTATTTGAGGTGTTTGCCTATCAGTGGTAAATAGACCCAGCAATGGCTTGTGGTCAGTGAAGATTGTGAACTCTCTTCCATATAGATAATCGTGAATTTTTTTAACACCTGCCACAATTGCCAATGCCTCTTTATCAATTTGAACGTAATTTCTCTCTGCCCTGGACAGGGTTCTGGAATAATATGCAATGGGTTTCTGGTCCCCACTGTTTTCCAGGTGGCTGATTACAGCACCCACCCCATAAGGGGATGCATCGCATGCTATGCATATTAGTTTGTCCTCAATAAAATGTGTGACTGTGGAGTCACTGGAGAGTAACTTTTTTAGATTTTCAAAACTTTTTTCATGGGCCTCTTGCCAATTCCAAGGTGTTTTTTTTGTCAAGCAATCTGTGCAAAGGTTCTGCTGTTGCAGCCTTATGTGGCAAGAATGTGTGATAAAAATTTATTAATCCCAAGAATGCTTGCAGTTCAGCCTTATTCTTTGGTGCTGGAGCTGATTTAATTGCCTTTATTTTTGATTCTGTGGGGTGAATGCCCTGAGCATCAATTCTATAGCCCAAGAACTCTGTGGATGTCACTCCTATAGAGCACTTTTCCTTTTTTAATTTCAACCCTGCTTCTCTTAACCTCTCCAGTACCCTCTCTAGCCTGTCAGCCAAAATTTCTTCATCCTCACCTGCAATTAACACATCATCAAAGTAAGGGCACACCCCAGGGATACCTTTTACTGTTCTCTCCATCACCTCTTGAAAGATGCCTGGAGCTGCTGCTATGCCAAATTGCAATCTGTTGACTTGGAATGCCCCCTTGTGGGTGATGATCTTTTGTGCATCCGCGGACTCTCTAGCCACTGGCAATTGTTGGTAAGCTTGAGTTAAATCCAGTTTAGCAAAGATGGCACCCTTCTGAATGGCGGCGAGGACCTGCTTCACCGTTGGAACAGGGTAAGCATGCTGATTTAAAGCTTTATTAATGGTCACCTTATAATCAGTGCAGATTCTAATTTTGCCGTTGGGTTTGAGGGGGGTAACGATGGGTGTCTCCCAGGGTCCCCCTTCCACCGGTTCCAGTACTCCCTGGCCCACTAACTTGTCCAGTTCATTCTCAATTTTTTGTTTGAGAGCGAACGGGACTCTCCTAGCTTTGATTCTTATGAGAAGTACTGTGGGGTCTAAATTAAATTTAATTGGGGAGCCCCTGTATTTTCCTAACGATCCATCGAATACGTCTGAAGATTTCCTGCAAACGGATTCCAGGTTTTTATTTTGGATCGTGTTAACTCCCCCTACCCAGATTCCTAGTGCCCCAAACCAGTTGAGCCCTACCAAGCTAGCTCTCCTCCCTGCTGTTACCAGTACTTCCAATGGGCCTTTAAATTTATTAAAAGAAACTTCCATGATGGCTTTACCTTTTATTTTAATTGGTGCCCTTTGGAGGTCTGTTAGCTGAATGGGGGTAGGATTGAGGTGAATCTGTTTGCCACTCCTTCTCTCAATTTTTTCCAAGGTTTCCTCTGAAATTATTGAAACTGAAGCCCCGGAATCGATCTCCATCTTGCAGGGGATTCCCTGCAACCGGACATTGATTTTAATCTTTGGGCTTATTACTTGATTGATCCCAGAGTGTCTGAATTTCACCCCCTCCCCCTGGTTAGAAGTTTGTGCCTGAGGCCGAAGGGACTCGGTGCCACAACTCGAAGGGGTTATAGTACCTGGTATCCATGCTTCCAGGTCGTGTAGGCTGTCCCGGACTCAGCTCCTGCAGATGACCTGGATGTGGCCCATCTTGCCACAGTTTCTGCATTTAGCATTTTGGAACCTGCATGCCGCTCTGGGGTGGTTTCCTCCGCAGCTGCCGCATTTTTGTTCCATCTCTCTGCACCTGCTGTTTCCCTCTTGTTGTGGTCTGAATGGTGCCGGTCTCCTTTGCCTGCCTGTGTTGTCGCGCTGGTCGTTCTTAACAGCTGTTCTCTCGACCTTTTGTATAATTTTGTCTATCTCTGCCTCAAAATCATAGTCTCTCACCCCACCGTCCACAAGGCTCTCTTGGTGGATTGACCCACTCGCGCTGTTGCTATTGTGGGGGGAGTCGCGATGGCTGGCATCCTCATAGGTTAACAGCTCGTCCAATACTTCTTGGAGGGACCCCGTGGGCTTCACAATTACCCTGTTTTGGAGGTGTTCGTCTCTGAGCCCCAAAACCACTCTGTCCTGTATCCGCACATCTAGATTGTCGTATTTGCAGCGGTACGTGGCTTCTCTCACTGAGGCCACAAAGTCGATAATGGACTCACCCTGTTTCTGATTCCTCTGTTCAAATATGCACCTCCAGAACAGCTCTGAACATTTTGGCATATAGTGTTTTCTCAGTTTCTTAGTGAGCTCTGCATACGATACGCTGGCGATTGGATCAGGTTGGCACAGCCCCACAGCCACTCAGTAAACGGCTGGACCGCTGAGGGACAATAGTGCAGCTGCTTTTGTACAGTCATCTGTGATGCCGTTGACCAGCATGTAGCCTTCCACTTGGCCCACATGCTCTTCCCAATCTTCAGGGTGTCTGGTGTCGAATTCCCTCACTATGCCCAGCTGTGCCATTTCCTGAATCTTTCTGTGTTCTGCGCTGTCTTTAGTTTCGGTGGCAGGTGATGACGGCTTTTGAAATTTCCCGCGTTGTGCGCTGTCTTCTGCTAGGCTTATGCAGCAGACACTCTCCGCCCCCCAGGGTTCTGATTACTCGCTTCGCGGGAATCCCACCTTCGTTGCCACTGTTCTGTAGTGGGTGCCACGTGTCATGACCAGGAGACAGCAGTCAGGGTTAATATCTTTATTGAATACAGGATGGAAGTGAGTCCTTCTTCCCCAGGTGCCCTCTTATAGCTCTTCCACATCCCCGCAGTCAGTCAATCCACTGGCTCTATTTTCCTGCCAGACAGGTGACACCCAACCTGGTGTCCTACTTTTCCCGCCGGACAGGTGAACCAATCGGACGCCTGACTCATGCCACCAGGTGTAGGGTGGCATGCACAACACATAGAACAGAGAAGCTAGATACAAGGCTAACAGCAAATCACATCCACCACCCAAAAAGAGGGATTTTCAAATAACAAACTCATAGAACAGGTGACTGATACTACTGTGGTATGCAATACATGTTCCATGTATGTGCGTATGCCCAAAGAACACCCAAACTATACATGCATTAGATGTAAACTATTTAAACTACTGGAGGAAAAAGTTAGAAACTTAGAGGCAACTCTAGCCAAACCCCAACGTATGAAAGAAAACTCCACCCAAACAGAACTAAATAATTAACAAATAAATCCCAGAGGATTTGACCCTACTGATAAACCCTTGGAGGAAGACAAATAGAGGTAAATCACACATAGAAGGAAACACAATAATCAAAGAAAGAAGAAGCATATAACAAACTCCTGCCCAATCCAAGCCAACCAGAAACAGCCCCACTAAAACTGAGCAATCAATTTCTCCCCTTAGATGGAAACACACAGACTCACAACCTCCCCCTCAAAGAAAACATGAAGACACCTAGCAAAGAAAGAACTTCAAATGTCAACACCAACACACACCAGAATAAACAGAAAAGCACCCCAGACTGCAGCCCTCCCCAAAGGAAAGTGACTGTTGGTAATAGGAGATTCTATCCTCAAATCAGCCATCTGCAGACCAGATATACAATCCAGGGAGGTCTCCCTGGAACAAAAATCAAAACATGTGGCTGAGAACCTAACCAAAATAATTAGGCCTACAGATTACTACCCCTTCCTCCTCCTCCATATTGGGATGAAAACAACCTGAATACAATAGTGAGAGATTACAAACAACTAGGCAATAAAATTAAGAAGCTAGGAGCTCAAGTAGTCTTCTCATCCATACTCCCAATGAAAGGCCACCACCCAGTGAGGGGAAAAAGAATTCTAGAAATAAACCATTGGGTAAAGCAGGGCTTTTCAGCCTTTTCAACTTTTAGGATATGGCAACATCCGAGTACCACCAGCCGCCTAGCAAGGTGTCAAAAACTTGATGACAAAAGGAAAAAAAAGTGATGAAGTACAGGTAGTCCTCAACTTACAACAGTTCACTTAGTGACTGTTTGAAGTTACAATGGCACTGAAAAAGTGCCCCCCAAGCCACAGCTGAGCAAGACACCTGCCTGCCTCCCCGGCAGCACTCTTCCTTCTGTCTGAGGTTTTCACTGTTGAGGATTGGCAGCGGGGGTGGAGTGGGGGGTGTGTGTTTGGTTTTATTCCCCCCATCTGCTGGGTGGTTGCAGCAGGTTTTGGTCACTTCACATGACCCTGGCATACTTTGACCATCATAAATATGAATCAGTTGCCAAGCATCTGAATGTAAATCACAAGACCCTGGAGATGCTGCAACATTCCAGCTGATCAGATGAGAAAAAGGGAAAAAGTCAAACAACAATCAGGAGATGCAAGAAACACACCCATGGACAGGCATAAAAGTCTTAAATGCTTATATACAAATGCTCAAAGCTTGGGGAACAAACAGGGTGAACTAGAAGCAGTAGTACACGAGGGAGGGTATGACATAGTTGGCATAACAGAAACCTGGTGGGACAAAACCCATGAATGGAACGGACTGATGGATGGATACAAATTGTTCAACCCCCCCCAAAAAAAAACAGGTCTACAAAAACAGGAGCAGGAGTTACATTAAGAGAACACTACATATCTACAGAAATGTACATGATGAAATCTCTCCAGAATGTATATGGGTCAATATAAAAGAGAAAAAAGTGACATTGCCGTAGGTATATATTACAGCCCACCCAACCAATCAGAAGAAATAGATGAACTCTTTGCCAACTAGTTAACAAAGGAAGCATACCACAGTAGTAATAGGAGACTTCAACTATCCAGATATCAATTGGGAGACACTCTGCAGTGAGCAGGAGATCAATCAGATTTCTAACCAACCTAGCTGACAACTTTGTCACCCAAAAGGTGGAGGAGGGAACTAGACGTAAAGCTATACTGGACTTAATCCTTACAAATAGAGAAGAAACGATAGAGGGAACTGAAATTGCTGGAACCTTGGGTGAAAGTGACCACGTCATACTGGAATTTAATATAATGCAAACACTAGCAACAGAAAACAATCCAACCAGCGTCTTAAACTTCAAAAGAGCTGATTCTAACAAACTCAGAAAGAACCTAGGAAAGATCCCATGGATGAAAATCCTAAAGGGGAAAACAACCCAAGAAGCATGGGAAACCCTGAAAAATACGATCATAAAAGATCAGTCCAGCACCATACAATTGAGAAAGAAAAACAAGAATTTCAAGAAGAAACTAGCATGGCTGCACAAAGAACTCTCTGACAAACTGAAAGACAAAAAGGACAAAAAAAAAATGGAAAGAGGGATACATAACTAAGGCAGATTATCAGCAGACAGCCAAAACATGCAAAGATAAAGTCAGGAAAGCAAAGGCTCAGAACTAACAAAGACTTGCAACAGAAATCATGGATAATAAAAAAAGTTTCTTCAAACATATTAACAACAAAAAAGTCAAGGGAACTAACTGTAGGCCCACAAAAGAGAGAAGATGGCAAGGAAATAACAGGCAATACCGAAAAAGCAGAGCTGCTTAATTCATACTTTGCATCAGTCTTCACACAAAAAGAAACTATAGCCCAACATACCAAAAAAAAAAACCCACTGCAAAAGACATACTAGAAACAAAAATTAAAAGAAGCAAGAAAACAGTAAGAAAACACTTATCCAACCTGGATGAACATAAATCACTGGGACCTAACAGATTACATCCCAGAGTTCTAAAGGAGCTGGCAGATGTTATCTCAGAGCTATTGCACCACATCTTTCATAAATCCTGGAGCACTGGAGAAGTACCTGAGGATTTGAATAGGGCTGACATGGTTCACATTATAAGGAAAGGAAAAAAAAACAGACCCAGGAAACTACAGACAAATCAGTTTAACATCAATACCTAAGAAAATCCTAGACAACATAATAAGAAATCAGATCTGCAAACACCTAGAAGCAAACAAAGTCATAACCAGTAGCCAGTACGGGTTTGTTAAAAACTGATCATGCCAAACCAATCTTACTTCATTCTTTGATAAAGTGTCTAAACTAGTAGACCAGCCAAATGCTGTGGACGTAGTATACTTAGATTTCAGTAAGGCATTTGACAAGGTAGACCACAACCTACTCCTTGGTAAGCTAGAAAAAGGTGGAATAGACAACTTCACCACCAGATGGATCTGTAGCTGGCTGACAAACCATACTCAATGAGTAGTCCTCAATGGCACTACATCCACATGGAGAAAAGTAAGCAGTGGGTACCACAAGGTTCCATCTTAGGCCCAGTACTCTTCAATATTACAAAATAGGATAGGATAGGATAGGATAGGATAGGATAGGATAGGATAGGATAGGATAGGATAGGATAGGATTTGGAAGTCTTCTAGTCCAGCCTCCTGCTCAAGCAGGAGAATTTATACCATCTCAGACAGGCGATTGTCAAGTCTCTTCTTAAAAATCTCCAGTGATGGAGTGCCCACAATTTCTGGAGGCAAGCTGTTCCACTGGTTGATTGTTTTTACAGTCAGGAAGTTTCTCCTTATTTCCAGGTTGCTTCTCTCTTTGATCAGTTTCCAACCATTGTTTCTCACCCTTCCCTTTGGTGCTCTGGTGAACAAAGTGACCCCCTCTTCCTTGTGGCAGCCTCTCAGATACTGGAATACTGCTATCATGTCTCCCCTATTTCTTCTTTTCTTTAGACTAGCCAAATCCAAGACCCGCAGCCATTCTTTGTATGTTTTAGGCCCCCTGCCTTTGATCATCTTAGTTGCTCTTCTCTAAATTTTTTCTAAACTCTCAACATGATGACACCAAACTGATAGGAGAAGACAAATTCAGGATTCAAAAAGATTTAGACAAACTTGAACAATGAGCCGTATCCAACAAAATGAGTTTCAGTGTGGAGAAAAGCTAAGTTTTACATTTAGGCAGGAAAAATCAAAGGTACAAGTACAGATTGGGTGAGACCTGGCTTAGAAACAGTAACTGTGAGAGGGATCTTGGAGTCCTAGTGGACGATCACTTGAATATGAGCCAGAAGTGTGCAGCAGCAACCAAAAAAAGACAATACAATCCTGGGTTGTATAAACAGAGGCATAGAATCAAGATCACACAAAATATTAGTAAAAGGTAAAGGTAAAGGTTCCCCCGCACATGCGTGCTAGTCGTTTCCGACTCTAGGGGCCGGTGCTCATCTCCGTTTCAAAGCCGAAGAGCCAGCGCTTGTCCGAGGACATCTCCGTGGTCATGTGGCCGGCATGACTAGACGCCAAAGGCGCACGGAACGCTGTTACCTTCCCACCGTAGTGGTCCCTATTTTTCTACTTGCATTTTTACGTGCTTTCGAACTGCTAGGTTGGCAGAAGCTGGGACGAGTATCACAAAAAAGATGTTGAGAGTTTGGAAAAAATTCAGAGAAGAGCAACTAAGATGATCAAAGGCATGGAGACTAAAACATATGAAGTATGGCTATGGGTCTTGGGTTTGGCTAGTCTGAAGAAAAAAAAAGAAATAGGGGAGACATGATGGCAGTATTCCAGTATCTGAGGGGCTGCCACAAAGAAGAGGGGGTCATTTTGTTCACCAGAGCACCAGAGGGAAGGATGAAAAACAATGGTTGGTGACTTCTGGTAGCGCTGCCGTGCCGAATGGCAGCGTTTTGAAGCCGCCCGATCCTGGGAAGCGTCAAAGTGCTCGGAGGCAGCGAAAATCAGCTGTCCCGCAGCGCTGGAGCTTCTCCCTCGGGAGAAGAGGGAGAGGCGAGCTTGCCTGGGTAGAGGTAGAGCTCCCCTGTGATTCTCCCAAGTCGTTTGGGGGATAACAGGGTGAGCCCCCTCGGAGCCCAGGCTTTCTCCGCTCTCAGGACGTTTTCGCTCCAAAAGGAGTGGAACCAGACGTGACAACTGCACCTGCTGCTTAGATGGGACTGTGAGTATTTTGTTTCTTTGAGAAGCAGGCAGAGCAAAGCAGGAAGATCTGAATTTTCAAGTTGGATTTTAACTTTAACTCAGATTCATTATCTTCTTCAAGTTTTAAGTTTGAAATGGAGTAAAAATGGCGCTGGAATGTTTCTTTCCTGTGTGAACTGACTGCGTTGGAAAACTGTTATATTTTGCTACATAGCAAGAGATACAATTTGCAACTGACTTTACCCAGCACCGGATTTTGTTTATTTGAAAGCCTGTTCCCTTTTTTCTTATTGAAGGTTAAGGAACTTTGGGAGAACTTTTATTTTTTCTTTCCTTCCCCTTCTTTCCCCCCCCCCTTTTTTCTGAACTTTGATTCTGCTGGGTGAAAGAGGAAATCGAAACTTAAGAGATGGCTGCGAGACGTGGGGGGGGGCCCTCCAATTTCTAAGAATGTTATTTCTTCACCTTTACCACAAGCTGTAGGGCAGACTTCGATGAAATCTACAGTACAACCACCCTCCCCCCCACCTCCTGCATTTACACTGACAGACATTCAGCGAGTTGTGATGCAGTCAACACAAGTTTTGCAGCAAGAAATAAAGGAAACAAGGGAAGAATTTGTTAATCAAAACAACCAGATGAGGGAAGATATAGTGCTTGCACTCCAGGGTTTGGCTGCACATATAAAACGCCTGGATGTTCGTGTGGACTCAGTTATGGAGTATGTGGAGAATTTGGAAAATAAAATCATTGATGCTGAACAGAAGATTGATAGAGCAGAGGCTAAGATTGACAGAACAGAGGACGAAGTTATTATATCACAATATAAGAACATGAAGTTTGCATTGCATATCAGAGGCCTTAAAGAGAATCCTAAAGAAGATTTGGAATGGGAAGTAGCACGAGCAGTGGCTCCTGTTTTGAAATGTGAACCTGAAGAACTACTAAAAGAAATGGATAAGACATTTAGGGTTAACTCCTGGATTGCTAGGCAAACAAATTTACCTAGAGATGTAGTGATTTATTTTTCCAGGAGATCAACCAGAAATTCTATTATCCAGGCCTTTTATCGGGAAAGATTTCAAATTGCAGGCCAAGACATTATGATCTTAAAGGAGATACCTCCAAAAATTCTTAGAAAAAGGAAAGATTTTGCCTTTCTGTCCGATGAGCTTAAGAAGCGACAAATCCAGTTCAGATGGGAAATACCTAATGGAATTGTGGTAAATTACGCAGGGACCAATACAGATTGGACACAATTTTAAAAGCAAAAGATTTCTACACTAAGGTCCTGAAAGCAGGCTCACCACCGTCTCCTCGAATCAAAAGAATAGAAGCAAGACAAGAAGATAAACAATTGAGTGAAGGGGCAATGTCATTGCCTCTTGAGGAGATACGGCAGGCGGAGGTTATGGAGCAGAGTTTGGCATTAAAGGAAGACCCAAAAGAACAGAGGATGACAAGACCTGCATATAGCGTATGGAAAAAGAGCAAAAACAGAAGCCGGTATCTGGTCCAACTACGCAAGACACGGCTGTCTCAGAGCCTGTGGGAGGAGCACGTCCGAAGAGAGCAACAGCTGATCTTCAGGCTATGTTCCAAAGGCTCATGGTCACCAGAGATGGTGAAGTTCCTGACATGGAATGTTAATGGCTTAAATTCACCACAGAAAAGAAAGAAAGTATTTTTTTTATCTGAAACAACATAAAAATGACATTGTTTGCTTACAAGAGACACATATTGCATTAAAAGACCAAAAGTATCTGATTAATTCCCGATTGGGAACACATTTTGCATCCTTTGCTCCAGACAAGAAGGCTGGAGTGGCCATTTATTTAAGAAAAGACTTTTTGGCAAGATTGATTGAATCGGATAAGGGAGATATGTTAGTATTGAATTAATATTACAAGGAAAGAAAGTTCTTCTTATTGGATTATATGCTCCAAATCAACAACAGCAAAAATTCTTCAAATTTTTACATCAGAGACTAATCGAATTGGATTATAAATCTGTTATCATGATGGGGGACTGGAATGGAGTTTTGGTGCCATCTGAAGACAAGAAGGGATCCTCCAAAAACTTTTTTAATTCGAAATTGCCTAAAGCTTTTTTTGATTTGAAGGAAGATCTGGAATTAAGAGATGTATGGCGGGAAAGGAATATGAGAGACAGAGATTTTACCTTTTTTTGGATAGACATAAATCTTTCTCCAGGATTGACTTTATTTTGATTACTACTGATCTTTTTTCTTCGGTTAAGAATGTTAAGATTTTCCCTAGGACAATGTCTGATCATAGTCCTGTTTGGTTGGAGTTTTTTGCTGAAGATGGTAGTAGAAGATCCTGGAGGCTGAATGAGAATTTATTTACAAATGACTTGTTCTTGCAGAAATGTAGAGGACATATGAAAGAATTTTTTGTTACAAATATGCATAAAGGTACATCGATGGAAATGGTTTGGGATGCTAGTAAAGCTTATATGAGAGGGGTTTTGATTTATATGAACAACGCTTACAGGCGTAAGCAAATGCAAAAACGTTTAGATCTTGAGGAAGAGATTAAATCTATGGAGAAAAAGCTTATTTTGAATCCATTGGATAATAATTTAAGGATCTCAATACATTTACTGAAAGGACAATTTAACATGCTACTGGCTGATCAAGTAGCAACTAATTTGCGCTATGCTAAACATAATACTTTTTGTAACGCTAATAAGCCTGGTAGATGGTTGGCTTACCAATTAAAAAAGAAACAGAAATCACGTACTATAGATAAAATGGAATATAAAAGAAAAGAAGTCTACCAACAAAATTTGATTAAGAGTAGTTTTTTAGATTTTTATTCGAAATTATATTCTAAAGAAAATATACAAGCTTTAGATATAGACAAGTATTTACAGGGAGCTCATTTTCTGAGACTCTCAAAAGAACAACAACTTGAGATGAATTGCCCAATTACATCAGAAGAAATTTCTTTAGCTATTAAACAGTTGAAATTGGGCAAGGCTCCGGGAACAGATGGAGTAACAGCAATTTACTATAAAATGTTGTTGGTCGAAATGATTGAACCCTTAAAGATTTTGTTTAATGAAATTCAGACTGGAGGTGCAGTTCCTCCATTATGGAGGACAGCTTTTGTATCATTGATTCCAAATGAGGATCAAGATCTTACTCAACCTAAAAATTATAGACCTATATCGCTTTTGAATACAGATTATAAGATTTTTGCTAAAGTATTGGCTAATAGATTAATGCAAGTTTTGAAACAAATGATTCATAGTGATCAATCGGGGTTTATATCTGGGAGGTATATGAAATATAATGTAAGACAAATTGTAAACTTGCTTGAATATTTGGATAAGAACAACCAAGTCTCCGCAGCATTGATATTTTTGGATGCAGAGAAAGCCTTTGACCAATTGAATTGACAATTTTTATTGAGAGTTTTTGAGGAGATGAATTTTGGAGAAGGTTTTTTACATACTATTAAAGTTATATACCAATAACAAACTGCACAAATTATAGTTACATTTTACAAGATGCTAGGGAAAGAGGGGGACTTAAGGCGCCGAATTTGAAATTGTATTATGATGTGGTTGCCTTGACGTGGGTTAGTGATTGGCTTAATTTAACTAATAAGAGAATACTTCATCTTGAGGGTTAGGATTTGGTATATGGATGGCAGGCATATTTGCTTTACGATAAGAAGGTGGACAGGGCTTTTAAATCCCATATTCTTAGAAGTGCTTTATTGCGTGTCTGGAAAAAGTATTATTATAAGTTAAATTATAAAATACCGATTTGGGGAATTCCTGGACACGCGATAGAGGGCGTATCTATGGGAGTGAGTTTGGATATGGATTCTTATAAGGAATTACTTAGATTGGAAGGGAATGATTGGCAACTTAAATCATTAGATGAGTTAAGACAAGAAAACATAAGTCACTCTTGGTTTCAATATACCCAGTTGAAAGCTAGGTGGAAGTTAGATCAAAAGGTTGGCATCACAATTATAGATCAAAATTTAGTAAAACAAATTAGAGACTTAAATTGTGCACATATAAAGAGGATATATAATGCTTTAATTGAATTGGATTCGGAAATGGAATTAGTTAAAGATTGTATGATAAAGTGGGCACAAAATATTCAGGAACCAATTTCGTTGGACACTTGGGAGATAATTTAGGTCAGAAATGTTAAATTTACTCAGGCTCAAAACTTAAGAGAAAATTTTTATAAAATGTTTTATAGATGGCATCTGGATCCCAAGAAGTTGTCTAACATGTATCCTAACTTACAGTCTAAATGTTGGAGATGGGGTTGTTTAGAAGCCACCTATTTTCATATGTGGTGGACTTGTAGAAATATAAAAGCTTTTTGGATTAAAATTTGGTGGAACATTCAAAAGATTTTTAAGAGAAAGATAAAGTTTTCTCCGCAATTGTTTTTATTGGGTATTGTTGTAGATTGTGATGTTAAAAAAACCAATTTGATGTTGAATATGATAACAGCAGCACGGTTACTGGTGGGACAATATTGGAAGAAGGATAGTTTACCTACTATAGAAGAATGGGTGCTTAAAGTTTTGAATCTTGCAGAAATGTCTAAGATTTCTGCTTACTTGAAAGATCATTCACAGGAAAGATATATTTCAGTTTGGAGGAGATGGATAGATTATATTCAGAATAAATATGGGACTAAAAAGTTCCATTTAGCTTATGAGTAGATTTTAAAGGGATATTGTTATTGATTGTTGGTACTTTGTATGTATTTATGTTAAAGGGGAGTTAAAGCACATTATGAATTTGGTTAATTGTATATTATGTATAATTTTTATTTAGAATATGATTATTATAACTATAATATCATTTTTAATTGTATATGATGTATTTTAACTTTTAATTTTCCCTGTAAACCGCCCTGAGTCCTACGGGAATAGGGCGGTATATAAATTTAAATATAAATAAATAAATAAATAAATAAATAAATAAATAAATAAATAAATAAATAAATAAATAAATAAATAATCCTGTATTTAGCTCTGGGAAGTGGGGGGGAAGTGGGCGGGTTTGGGGTGGGGGGATTTGGGGATATATTGTAAAATCTTGTTTTTGTAAAACTCTTTAATAAAAAAAGAAAAAGAAAAACAATGTTTGGAAACTGATCAAAGAGAGAAATAACCTGGAATTAAGGAGAAACTTCCTGACTGTAAGAACAATCAATCAGTGGAACAGCTTGCCTCCAGAAATTGTAGGTCACACCATCACTGGAGATTTTTAAGAAGAGACTAAACAATCACCTGTCTGAGATGGTATAGATTCTCCTGCTTGAACAGGGGATTGGACTAAAAGACCTCCAAGGTCCCTTCCAGTTCTATTCTGTTCTGTTCTGTTCTAATCATGCAAATTCTGAGAGCGATCTGTTGTGTTTTCAATGAATGACTTAATTTGGTGGAAGACACTTTGCTGGCTTACAAGGAATCTTTAACATTTGTAAATTTCGTTCTCTTTGCTTTATCAGGAAATAATTATTCTTAGAGAGCTGCGGCTTTTTGACAAGTTCTTTAGCTATTTCTTTGGCTCTTTGTTGCTTTTTAGCACACTTGCCCAAAGTGGAAGATTTGACTGTGTCTGTTACAGAAGTATTGTGGGAGTAGAGGTTCTTGCTTTTGAAGAAAAACATTTATATCTCTTTTCAATGTCTCCAATTCATGTTTTATGGCTGTAAGTTGCTCAAATATTAAGATAACAGTTTGCACTGTGAGGATGATGATGTTACTTCATCTGATGATGAAACATTCAAAAACTAAACAACAAGCTCAGAGAACAAACCACCACCAACATCTACCAGCTAAGTACAAATATTTTCCAACATTTCTTATATTTTATGCTTTTCGACTGCTTATGTCTCTCAAGGAATATATGGCAACTGCCTTGAAAGATTTGATACACAAAGAGTAAGAAAAACAGCTTATATGAAAATCAAAGCTGAATTAAGTATTTCGTTAAAAAATCTGTTATGAGGAGCAATTAGTTCCCATATGCTCCACAATTGCTTTAACACCTCCAGCTAACTTATTTTGGCCTATTTGTGAATATATTTATTTATTTTATTTATTTATTTTATTGCATTTATATACCGCCCTTTCCCTGAGGACTCAGGGCGGTTTACAAGGAATTAAAAATCAAACATACAAAAGTTAAAAGTCAAGTTAAAAAATATTAAATTAACCCTGTACTATTAAAAACCCCAATTAAAATAATTTTCTCCTCAGCCTGGGCCCGAGAGCTCAAAGAGCCAGGTCTTCAGGCCCCGGCGGAATGATCGGAGGTCGGGGGCAGTCCTCAGCTCCACCGGCAGCTGGTTCCAGAGGGCAGGCGCTCCCACTGAGAAGGCCCTATCCCTGGGTGTCACCCGCCGGCAATCTCTTACCGGCGGAACCCTGAGCAGACCCTCCCTGTGGGAGCGCACTGGGCGAAGGGCGTTTGAAGCCGGCAGCAGGTGTTCCCTCAAGTACTTCGGACCCAGGCCATGTAGGGCTTTATAGGTAATAACCAGCACCTTGAATTTCACCCGGAGGGCAACCGGAAGCCAATGCAGCTCGCGGAGTAGAGGTGTTACATGGGAGTATCGGGAAACCCCCATTACAACTCGCGCGGCCGCATTCTGCACCAATATAATTCACCAATAAGAGAAAGTTGAATCCATACATATTGTATTCAGTAACTTACTGTGACATTTTTTTTCTGTGACTGCACCTTTTCTATCACTGCTTTGGTTTTTTGGACAATTTTCACAAGCCACCTGGCCATATTTTCCATTATAGGATCCAGTAGGACACAAAATACAGGTTGTTCCATATTTTGCACTGAATCTACCTGGTGGACATGTCACTATTCCATTAAAAAAAGATATATTATATAACAAATTATATACAATATAACAATTTATATACAGTATTTGTCTTCCATTGAGGATCTGTATACTACATAAGTGAGAAAGAGGGCTGTGAAAATAACTACAGACCCTTCATATCCTGGACATAAACTGTTTCAACTTCTTTCCTCAGGATGACGATATGAGGCACTGCATGCCAAAACAACTAGACACAAAGACAGTCTCCCCCATGCCATCACTCTGCTAAACAACTAAGTTGAAAACAGTATTTTATGCCCTAGGTATCAAACTACATGTCATCCTCGAGGTACAAAAGATCATTTAGCAACCATTCAAAGTTACAACAGACCTCCTAAAAGCCATGTACAGCCATGATTTAAAGATAAGAATTTTAGAAAAGTCACCTGGTCATTTGCACTTACCAATGATCAGATGGCTTCATAACTTTGCAGAGATGCTACAGCACACCCACCTATCTCTCCCCCACTTCCTTGCCTTGATGGGTTCCCAAAGACACCAGGCCTGCTTTGTCCCCCTGTTCTACCCCTCACTTTCCCTTGCTTTTCTTCTGGAGATCTGCAGAATTCAGCATTGTGGGCCATTCTTACTGGGCCACATGGAGCAGCCATTTGGAAACTGACCTCAGCAAAGCACCATTTCTGCCTTTCTGCCTGGCCTCTTTAATTCAAAACAGGATAATGAGTCCCAATTTCTGCTTTGCAGTTTCTATATTTCCTCCTGAAACAGGGGCATGTTTCAGTGAAATGGAGAACAGACAAGAAAGGGTTAAGTGTTAAAAGGGTAATGCAGAGGGAGCTGCTTTGCCTTTTTTGAAACCTCACCTGGAAGACAAAGCTGCTCTTCCCCCTCCTTAGTAAGACCACACCTGGAATATTGCATCCAATTGTGGTCAACACATTACAAAAAAGATGTTGAGACTTTGGAAAAAGTGCAAAGAAGAGCAACTAAGATGATTAAAGGCCTGGAGACAAAAACATGAAGAATGGTTGAGTATGGCTAGTCTAGGGAAAAGAAGGACTAGTGGAGACATGATAGCAGTGCTCTAGTATTTGAGGGGCCACCACAAAGAAGAGGGGGTCAACTTATTTTCCAAAGCACCAGAAGTCAAGACAAGAAACAATGGATGGAAACTAATCAAGGAGAGAAGCAACCTAGAATTAAGGAGAAACTTCCAAACAGTGGGAACAATTAATCAGTGGAACAGCTTACCTTCAGAAATTATAGGAGCTTCATCACTGGATGTTTTTAAGAAGAGACTGGACAGCCACCTGTCTGAAAGCAGGAGATCAGACTAGAAGATCTCCAACATCCCTTCCAGTTGTATTCTGACTTTCTTTCCAAGCAGAATTGTAATTTCTCTTGTTCAAATGACATCCTGATGTCCTCACTGTAGACAGTAGACTTGTATCAGGTGGATCAGTGAATTGATGTCTCATTTGTCCTTTCCATACAACTTGATGCCATCCATATAAAGAAGGTGACTGATGGTAATTTCACTCTTACATTTTTATCCCTGTCAACACTTTGGCTGAGACAAGTTGAGACAAATCTACGCAGAACACCAAGAACAATACATCACCTTGGTATATCCTGCACTTGATGGCTACTTGTGTGAGCTGTCCTGAGTTGATTTCTAATGTTGTCTTCTAGTCCCTTGAGTTCTTGAGGAAGGTCCTTAGTGTCCTATTGACTTTCCATAGCATCAGGCACATGCATGGGTGTGCCACTGAGTCACAGGCTTTCCTACAGTCAATCCAAACTGTGTTCAGATATGGTCTGTCTAAACCTTATGTTTTGGGCAACTGCTCTACCTATGCTAGAAGTTTAAGAATGGAATGAGCAATGGGTGCTTTGAGCCTCTGGTGTATTTCCTAATGCCCTTCTGAGCTGTGCTCATATAATGGCCCATGTTGTGAGAGGTTATTGGCTGATAGTTGGCTGGTACTGTTCCCTTTCATGATCAGCACTGTCCTTATTTAGGTTAGCCAGTCTGAGTGGGAGCTACTAGCAGCTGGTTCATCTGTGTTGCTAGGTGTTTGTGTTAGTTTCTTTAGCCTGTAAGTGTGGATCATTGCAGGCTAGGTGCTGTGCAGATGTTCATTTTGTTAACCCACTATTGGATGCTTGCTACTGTGATGTGACTGGTTCCTCTTCTGGGAGACTGCTGTAGTGTGCTATCAGGTTCTGCAGTCAATTTGCACCAATGTTATATGTCTTTTAATGTGGAAAAATTTAATTTAATGTGGAGAAAAGCAATGTTTTACACTTCGGTAATAGTGTGCAGCAAAAACCAAAAAAGCTAATACAATCCTTGGTTGTATAAAAAGAGGCATAGAATCAAAATCATGTGAAGTATTATGTTACCCCACTGCTTACTTCCCTCCATGTAGATGTAGTACCATTAAGGACTACTTACTGAGTATGGTTTGTCAGCCAGTTACAAATCTATCTGTTGGTGATGCTGTCTATCCCACATTTTTCTAGTTTACCAAGAAGTAGTTGTGTTCTATGTTTTTGAATGCCTTGCTGAAGTCTAAGGATACTATGTCTACAGCATTTTGTTGGTCTACTAATTTAGTCACTTTGTCAAAGAATGAAATAAGATTGGTTTGGCATGATCTATTTTAACAAACCCATGCTGGCTTTTAGTTATAACTTTATTTATTTCTAGATGTTCACAGATCTGTTTTTTCAATATTTTTTGCATTATCTTTTGCAATCTTCTGGTAGTTCCCCAGTGCTCCAGGATTTTTTAAAGATATGGTACGATGGTTCTGAGATAACATGTAACAGCTCCTTCAAAACTCTGGGATGTAATCCATCAGGTCCAAGTGATTTATATTCATGAAGATCAGACAAGTGTTCTCTTACCATTTTCTTGCTTATTTTAATTTTTATTTCTAGTCTTTTCTTTTTGCATGAAGACTGATGCAAAGAATAAGTTAAGCAGCATTGCTTTCTTTCTACTGCCTGTTACTTCCTTGCCATCTTCTCTCTTTAGTGGACCAACTGTTTCCTTGAGCCTCTGCTTTCCTGAGTTTATCTTTGCAGATATTATGCGTTAGTTATGTGTCCCTCTTTCCATTTTTTGTACTTATCCTTTCTGTCTTTCACTTTATCAGAAAGATCTTTGTGCAACCATGCTGGTTTCTTCTTGGATTTCTTGCTTTTCTTTTTGAGTGATATTGTGTTGGACTGGGTTTTTATGATCATATTTTTCAATTGCCCATGCTTTTTGTTTTTCCCTTTAGGATTTTGATCCATGGAATTTTTCTTAGGCTATCTCTGAGGTTTTTTTTTTAAAAAAAAATCAGTTCTTTTAAGGTTTAACTCACTGATTGGGTTATATTCTATTGCTTCTCTTTGAATTATATTGAATTTCAGTATGGAACTCTTGCCCAAAGTTCCAGTGACTTCAGCTGGGCAAAGAATGCATGGAAGCTGCTGATGTGAAGACCCAGAAGCTCCTCATAATGCACAGAGGTTTCTACCCCAAGTCCAACACTTAGAGACTATACATCAGTCAAAGAGAGAGCAGTTGGAGTCTGGTGAATGTCAAATCTACTGACATGAATGAAACTAGATGCTGAGAGAATGTCTAAGGCAGCAGCAGATGTTGGAGAAAGATTAAAAGAGGAAGTTCCATAGCAAGACAAGATTCTGCATGGGATCTATAATCAACAGGTCTAGGACATTTAAGTACTGACCCTTGACTGTGCCCATTTCGTCCCCAGCCACCTGCCTCAGCCTATTTGTTGTATAGTGGGTTCTTTGGCGCAGGAATGAAGACGAGGCAAGTGAGTTCAGGAAAACTCATGGTTTATTGCTTGCAAGATCTGAACTGAGAATTGGGCTGTAACTAGCCGCAATATATAGTCTAGCCCTTAGGTGACAGCCAATAGGTTTGAAACAACCATTGCCGCCAAAGGACAGCCAATAGCAGCACTGGAGACTTGTAGTCTGAGTTGCTGGAGAGCCATTAGCTGGTCCAGCAACCCACGTGGTATTACCATTGAGCCCAATACATACACCCCTCTCCTCTTAGATCAGACAATATTGTAACACAATTTAGTCTTAATACAATTATCAAGATTCATTATCAAAACAATTCTAAATAATAGTAATAGAAAATAAACCCATATAGGTTACAAGGTTAACTTACAGCATCTGAATGAATAGGCCTTCACTGACAGCACACTAGACAGTTAACATCATAACTCCAAGTTTCTGTAGTACAGTGGCAAGTTGCAATACAACAACATTATAGATCTTTATTTTACAATGTAATCAGCAAGATATGAAGGAGGCTTGTGTGCCCTAGTGGAACTTCTCGGAGTTCCAGTCACTTTGTGGTCTACCAGCTTACCCAGTGGGCTGAGTAGACCCATGTCCCTTGTTGCTCCTGAGTCAAGGGGATTAGATGCTCTCTGGCTGGCCTCTCCAGGTTGGCCCACCCCAGAGTCAGACTGATCAGCAGAGAAGGCACAGCGGTTGCTGAAGTCCGTTTGGCTTGCTGCTTCAGGGGATCCATGTTGCATTCCTGGACTCCCCACTTCTCCATCTGGTTCCTCATCGGTTATGAAGGAAAAGTCCTGAGAGTCCAAGTGAGGACTAGCTTGGCCACAAGTTTGAGGACCTTGGGAGGGACTTACAGTATGATGCAGTCCTTAGTGGCCATTCTGGAAACTGTTTTCTGAGTTGATCAATGTGGTGTCTGACAACTTGCCCTCCCTCCAGCCCCACTTCATAAGATAGGGGCCCAGATGCTTTGGTAATTTTACTAGGAACCCACAAATTCCCATGACCATAGCTCCTGGCCCAAACCCAATCACCCATTTGCAGCCCCCTAGGGGGTTTTGGTCGAGAGGCTTCTGCTGCCACTCTATCTGGATGCAACCTGTCCAGTTTAGTGATCAATCGCCTCCCCCAATGCAGTTCTGCAGGACTTTTGCCTGTAGCAGTGCAGGGCGTAGAATGCTGGCAGAATAGAAAATCTGCCAATCTGTGATGCCGGTCACCAGTTACAATGTGCTTGAGTGATTCCTTCGTTGTCCTCACCATGCGTTCAGCTTGACCATTAGAAGATGGATGAAAGGGCGCAGACGTTACATGTCTGATGAGATTTGCTTTAAGGAAGGCCTGAAATTCAGCAGCAGTGAATTGGGCCCCATTGTCTGAAACTAAAATATCTGGCAACCCATGTGTGGCAAAGAATTTTCTCAGCACCTGGATGGTCCTAGCAGTAGTCATGTTAGGGACTGGAATTACTTCCAGCCATTTGGAGTGGCTGGCCACCACTATGAGAAAGAGCTGGCCCTGAAAGGGCCCAGCGTAGTCTATGTGAATTCTAGACCAGGGAGTGTGCATTTCCTCCCACCTGTGAACTGGAGCCTGTGGCATTTCAGGCCTAGATTGCTGGCATGTATAACAACCATGGACTGGTGCCTCAATGTCCTTGTCAAGGCCAGGCCACCAAAGGTAGCTTCTTGCTAAAGCTTTCATTCTGACAATGCCTGGATGGCTTTCATGTAATGATTGTAAGACCCTGTCTCTTAGGGAAGAGGGAATTATGACTGTTTCCCCATAAAATGCATCTTTTGTGGGCAGAAAGCTCATATCTTCTGACAAAATAATTCTGAAATTCAGAACCTGGACTTTTATCCAAGCACCCCGTGTATACCCATGAAAGTACTCTACTAAGTGTTCTATCTGTAGCTGTTTCAGCAGCAATTTCCCCAGCATGGAGGGGAAATTCAGGCAGGTCCTGTATGGACAGAATTCTGGCAGCAGGAACTGGATCTGGTTCCATTAGTGGCAGTGGTAGTCTGCTGAGGCCATCAGCATGGCTCATTTTTTTGCCCGGTTTGTGAATCAATTTAAAATTGTATGTAGAAAGAAAAATAGACCATCTCAACATTCTTGGGGACAGTATGCGGGGGGGGGGGGTTGTTTGTCTGTTGTGAAAAGTCCCAACAGTGGCTTGTGGTCTGTAAAGACTGTGAAGTCCCTGCCATATAAATAGTCATAGAATTTTTTAATTCCAGCAACAATGGCTAGGGCCTCTTTGTCAAACTGAGCATAGTTGCACTCAGCAGAGGACAACGTCCTTGAGTAGAATGCTATAGGAACCTGTGTTCCATTCTTTTCTAAGTGACTTAAAACTGCCCCCACCCCATAGGGAGATGCATCACATGCAAGACATACTGGTTTAGACTCTTTGTAATGAGTTACAGTGGACTTTTCTGACAATAGTGCTTTTAAGTCCTGGAAACTTTTTTCATGTAAATTAGTCCATTTCCATGGAGCTTTCTTATCTAAAAGCCTGTGCAAACGCTTTGCTAATGCTGTCTTATGAGGTAGAAAGGTGTGATAGAAGTTAAGGAGACCCAAGAATGCTTGTAACTCACCTTTGGATTTGGGCCTAGGAGCCATTTTAATGGCCTTCACTTTAGATTCAGCAGGGTGAATGCCGTTAGCATCAATTCTGAATCCCAAGAATTCTGTTGAAGGAACCCCAATACTACACTTGCTCTTTTTTAATTTGAGGCCTGCTTCACGAAGCCTCTGTAAAACAGCTCTGAGCCTGCTGGCTAACACTTCTGGGGATTCCCCAGCAATAAGAACATCATCAAAATAAGGGCAGTCACCCTGAATGCCCTTAAGTGTGCATTCCATTATTCCCTGGAAAATGCCTGGGGCAACACTGACTCCAAAGTGTAAGCATTTTACTTTGAAAGTCCCCCTGTGAGTCACAATCGTCTGAGCTGCAGCTGTGGCCTCATCAACTGGCAATTACTGATAGGCCTGTGCTAAATCAAGTTTAGCAAAAATAGTACCCCCTTGCAAGGAGGCTAAAATGTGGTTGACCACTGGAACTGGGTATGCGTGTTGCTTGAGGGCTTTATTTAGAGTGCATTTATAATCAGCACAAATGCGAATTTCCCTGTTGGCTTTAAGTGTCGAGTTTCCCACTCCCCCCATCAACTGGCTGTAAAATGCCCTGTTCTACAAACTTTAACTTGAGCATTTTGAAACTGAGTTAGAATTATGTCTGAGGGCCTCAGTTTGGCCCAATTGTTACTGCGCTTACACATGAAATTAAAAGTGTCTTGAGAAATAATGGAGACTGCAGAGCCAGAGTCCAATTCCATTTTACAAGGAACTCTTTGTAGCTCTACCAGGAGTCAGAGTTTAGGTTTGAGGGGGCATTGGACCCCAATGCGGCACACACTTTTATGGCTTCTGAAAAACCCCACACTAACCGGACCCTGGGCTCCAGTACCTCTCCTAGTTGGTTCTTCTGACTGGTGTTTGGGTGGCCGGTCCCTCTGGTGGGCTGTGCAAACTGCTGCGATGTGGCCTGTCTGGCCGCAGGCTCTGCACATGGCTGACCGGAATCTGCAATTGGAGTGAAAATGGCTGCTGCCACACCCTTTACATCTAGGTAAGAGAACTGCCTTGTAAGTATTCTCTTGCTGCTGGCTGTTGCGGTGTTGTGCATTAGGCTGCTTTTGAAGTTTGTTGATTTCTGGTTCTTCCTCCTCGGAGGACTCTTTGGGGCGTTTGGCATCCTTGTGGTGTACCGTTTCTTCATGCTTTGTTGTTTTGGCGGGCTGGACTGCTTGAACTGCACCCCCAGTGGCTTCGTGGGCCAAAACTTCATCTTGTGTTTCTGAAAACATTAAATTCGGTCTGGCAAAGAGTCTTTGTTGAAGCATTCGGTTCTGTAGGCCGCAAACGAGCCAATCTCGTAGTCTCTCTTCTAAGTTTGAAAATTTGCAAAGGCGTGTGGCCTTCCTCAGGCCCGCGATGAATTCTGAATCTGATTCACCGGGTTGCTGCACTCTCTGGTCAAACTTGAAATGCCAGGCCATTTCAGACATCGTGGGCTGGAAATGTTCGGTTAACTTCTTCCTGAGGTCCGTGTAAGAGACTGATTCTATTGGCGTTGGAGCAAAGAGGTTCTTGGCCAAATCAAAGGTTGCTGGGCCACAGAGGCAGAGTAGCATTGTGGCCTTGAGGCCTTCTTCTGCGATTTGGTTTGCCCGGAGGTAGTTTTCTACCTGGGACAAATAAGATGGCCATTCTTCTGGATGCTTCACATCGAATTCTCGAAGTCTTCGGACCTTCGGCATTCTGTTTCTTGCTGGTTCCTGCAATTTCTTCTGATCCTGCTTCCCAGGCTCAGGGAATGAGTCCGCTGAGCATGAGGTCGCTAGTGTAGCTTGCTAGCCAACCTTGAGGGAGGGGGGGAAAATGCCTTTTCCCTCCAGTGTGCGCTGCCTTCCCCTCTAAGACTTCAGCTCTTTTTCAGGGAAGCAGGATCCCACCCTTGTCGCCAGTGTTGTATAGCGGGTTCTTTGGCGCAGGAATGAAGACGAGGCAAGTGAGTTCAGGAAAACTCATCATTTATTGCTTGCAAGATCTGAACTGAGAATTGGGCTGTAACTAGCCGCAATATATAGTCTAGCCCCTAGGTGGCAGCCAATAGGTTTGAAACAACCATTGCCACCTAGGGACAGCCAATAGCAGCACTGGAGACTTGTAGTCTGGGTTGCTGGAGAGCCATTAGCTGCTCCAACAACCCACATGGTATTACCATTGAGCCCAATACATAACACTATTCACAGCCAGCTTTCCTCCTCCACTAGCCTTATCCCAGCCATTCTCCATGGCCAATGGCCCTCAAGCCCTTCGTCTCCCACTCTTTGTCTCTGCTCATTTGCCCAGGCACCATTTGCCCCAGGTGTTTTCTTGCATGGAACAAATAGCCCCCAGCTAAACAGGTGGCAAGCAGGAGCAATGGTGCTGCAGCGGCAGCATGTGATTGGCAGTGGGCAGGGTGATCACAGAAGCTGTGGGGTTGCAGTGTGCAATACAAGCTTTTTTAAAGTGCTGTGGTTGCTCCACAAGTTTCAGACCAATTGGGTGGCTCCAGAGCTGTGGTTCTGACAGGTCATGCAGAGGGGATGGGCCCCAAGTTATAAAAAGAAAGTGTCAGAAACAGCAAAACTGTAGCACAAAAGCATCCTGCTGTTAGGGGCCATGCGGATTGGTTACCAGGACCAGAGGGGAGGAGGAAATGGGGAGTGGTGGTGAGAATAGCAGCTGCCAGGACCACTGGGGAGGCAGACAAGTGAGGATGTGTTGAGGGGGGGGAGTAGGAAAGGAGTAGGGACACCTCTAGTGGGCTTTGCAGAGATGGCTTGGCTCACAACTCAGCCAGCTGCCTCCCCAGTGGCCCCAGGAGCTGCTACTCCCGCTATCACTCCCTCTCTCTTTCCTTCTGGTCCTGGTGACAGATCTGTGCAGCCCCAATATATGCCCTGTCCCCATCTGCATGACCTGTCAGAACCATGGCTCTGGAGTCACCCAGCACAGCCTCTTAAAAAAAACTTCTGGAGCAGCCACAGCACTTAAAAAAAAAATTGCATTGCACGCTGCCCATCCCACAGCCCAGCAATCATCCTGCCAACCACCAATCACACACTGTCCCCGCTGTACCATTGCTTCTGCCTACCATCTGATTATCTGGGGACTATTTGTCCTATGCAGCAAAACACTGGGTCAAACAATGCCTGGGTGAATGGGCAGGGGGTGGAGTGCCAGGGGTTCATTGGCCATGGAGAATGGCCAGAGGAAGGCCAAGGGAGGGGGAAAGCTGCCTGTGAATTGGATGTTGTGGGTGGCTGGGGAGAAGTAGGCACAGTGAAGGGTTGGTGCCTAAACATCCCATTCTGTAATTGACATCTAGCCGAAGCGGCAGACATTGGGAATCTTATCACTGGCTGGAAAGGACTGGATTGAAAGACAGCACTGAGGCATGGATCATACATCACAAGAACAGGTACTAACACCACATTCACAGAAGCAAGGGTCTGCCACACCAGAGAGGATCTAAAGTACAGTCTATGCAGAGAGGACTCAGAGATAGAGCAATACAGAGTGGGAAGGTATAAGATGTAGGCAAGAATAGCATATATGGAACAGTGCAACAAAGTAGCTGACATTGTGTAGTAGAATATCTACAGAACATGGACTAGACCCTTCTAAGTCTAGATGGGAGATCCCACAGAAGGTTGTGGAAAATAAAGAGGCTAAGATCCTGTGGGATTTCCAGATTCAGACAGACAAGCAGGTACTGGCCAATCAACCAAACATTAAAGACAAAGACCAAAAGAGAGCAATTATGACAGATGTAGCAGTGCCAAGTAAAAGCAACATCAGGAAGAAGGATTATAAGCAACTGGAGAATTATTAGGGACTGAAGAAAAACTGGACAGGATGTGGAAAGTAAAGGCCAAAGTGTCCCAGTAATGGGAGAAGCACTCAGGGATATGATTCCTAAGCTGGGAGAGTAGCTCCAACAGATACAGGATGACACCAGAGCTCTCTGTCTAGAAGAATGCAGTGTCATTGTTGCTCCTCTTGAATGAATAAAGTGTAAGGAAGCCACTTTCTATAATATAAAATGTGTTATTTATACCAAATGATATTGCACATTATTTAATAGTTGTGCAATATTATTTATCTATAAGAATTCTGGCATAGAGTTGGAATACTCTGTAATGATTTGTAATATTAAGTATATTTCTTATTAACTTTAGATAAGACTAAATCAATGAAGTATTTTTTTCTCACTTATTAGAAATTTTGAAGAAAATTTAAGGACAGGTTGTCCTTCAGTTATAAATATCATTGAGCCCTGCAATGGCCATAAGTCATGACAATCATAAAGTCGGTCATCACATGACTGGACCTGATTTTACAATCTTTTTGCTGTAGTTGGTAAGTGAATGCTGGGGTTATAAAGCAAATGCCAAAGTCATAAAGCAAACACTATGTTGGTTAAACAAACACTGCTGTTAAGCTAACCCATGGTTTGTTATGAGGCAATTTTTGCCAGAAACTAGAAGTAAACACTGTTTTCCAGCAAAATTGCCTCAAATCTTATTCCTGTGATTGAGGGGTGCAGCAAATGGCTGTAAATGTGGATTGGCTGTTGAGCAACCAAAATGTAGTCACAAGACTGGGGTGGCCAGGTGACATCAAAACATTGAAACCAGGTTGTAAATTGTTTTGGGCGTCTGTTGTAACTTTGAACAGTGACTAAGTTGGTTGTTAGTCAAGGACTACTTGTATCAATCTCATTATATTGGAAATGTAAAATAGGTAAGGGGATATATATTCATGTATGGGCTTGCCTCAATATTTTGGTTTAATATTCATAACCTGTTAGTGTAGCACATCAATCAAAGATGTGAATGTATTTTGAATTATATACCAAAATATGCTTACTTTCTGCTTATGAACTAGCTTTAATGAAAGAATTAATAAAAATATTAATTAGTAAACACATCATTAATATATTGTCAAGATAATAAGGTGTTTACACATGAGGTTGAATGGTTTTCTCTATATGCAATATGTTTTTGTTTTTATACATTAAATAAATATTTTTTTAAAAAAACAGGCATAGGAATCTCCAAAACAACAACAACAAAACAGCCAAATGATGAAACTTGAGAGGGGACATAAGGAGGAATCCTTTGAAGTGCAAACTTGTATGTGATATTGGGGTGCAATTTCACAGGCCAAAGATTACACTGAGATGCTGTAACACAACTTGTTACTTCTTGTAATTTATACCAGCGCTATGCAACTAGATTTTCTTGCCAAATCTTTTGCTCTGTTCCTAGCCTTTGTTCAAACAAATAGTATATTTGAAGTCCCAGATGCAAAATGCAACTACCAGATATTAACTGCAGATGGGTGACAAACTGGCTAGTTGTTAATTTACCATTAACAAGTTACCTTTTTCCTTCCCCATTTTTCTATGTACAATTTTACTCCAAACCCTGGGAACTTACCACAGCATCCTGGACATATAGTATTGTTGTTCATGGTACTTGTGTTTTTCCCAAACCCTGGTTTGCAATGATCTACTTTAACACCAGACAGAGTACCAGGAATATAATTTAAAAGATCACCAGGAAAGGGATCTGTGTTTAGGACTTCAAAGAACTGCTTGATTTTGTCATATGCCTACAATTTAAAAAGATGATTGCATTAATATTTGATGTCAACTGGCTCCCAAGGTGGATTACATATAGAATATAATGCAAGATACTCATTTCTGCTAGCTAATATCATAAATAGTAGTTGTCAGAATCCATTTATATTTCATTTCTAACTCCCTCTCTGTGCAAACCCAAATCTCACACACCCCCTTACTGGATTCTGCCATTCCCGAGGAGGAAAGAGAAGACAGGGGTGTTTATTGCCCCATCTCTTTCCCTTAGATGTAATGTTTGTTTATTCAGCCTGCCTGTTGGCCACCACAAAAAGACCGATGGAAGAAACCCTCTCCCTTTGAATTACAAACAACTAAGAAAGGGGGTGGGGAGAATTCTGGCTTGTATCTCCGGATGGAATGTGAAGGGGAGGAAGTAATTATGTTGCAAATGTACTGGTGGTTCTCCTTTTCCCATGAGGGGTTTGACACCTGAGACTTTACTGATCTGGGACTTAGATTTTGCTTTGGACAGAGTCATGTCTTGAAGAATACTATTTTCAAATATGATTGTTTTTAAGTCTGTTAGAATAATTCTATATTACCTTTTTGATGCTGCTTGTGGAATGTTGACAGTGAGAATTTTGACAAAAATCTGCTGAATCTAGTACAAGAGGAAACACTGCAAAAAGTGAAAAAGAGAATATTTTATGTTTTAATTATATTTTTCAGATGATTTTTAGATCATATCTTAATATGATAATTTCATGTATCAGAATATGGTAACATTACTACAGATAAAACTAGCCTGCAATATCAGGCCATTATAAGGTGGCAAGGGTGAACTATGAAAAGATACACTTAAAAGTCAGTTACCTAGGTATTGTTTATTTAAATTCTTGGTTAACAACATTTCAACAAAAATCAGCACATGATTTGAATCTATTAAGGACTTAGTTCTGTGTCTATTGACAGAAATGACTTAAAAAAATGCTTCCTTGCGTATAAAAATAACAGTCAGGATTTGGTCAATGTTCTCCTCCTAGCCAACACAGCTGGCAATTGGGGAACCCAATGCAATAGGGGCTATGAGGAAAAGAGAAATGGGGAGTTACAAAGAGAAAGAGAATTTTGGTAGTGGCTAAAGCTCATAGTTTTGCACTCTCAATATACAGTTCAGTATGTTCCCTGAACTATAAACAAAGGAGATATGTCAACTGAAAAGCAATCTATTTTTAGATACAGTTATTCCTTGACATATGATGGCAATTAGGACCAGAATTTCCATCGCTAAGTAATGTGGTTGTAAGGTGTGACAGCATCACTTAGGGATAGCAATCCCTGTTGTTATTGTTAATCAAATGTCACAGCTGTTAGGCAAGGCAATGTCTTGCCAGTTTACCACAAAAGGGTTTTTGAGGGTACAAGTGAGGATCAGGGACAATACATGAAAGTACAAGGATGAGTGTGAGAGGCATGATGCAGGTCGATGTGTGAGAGTGCACAAGAGGTAGACACAGGTCAGATATGCAATGGTGCATCAGGATACAAAAGTTGTGGCACAGATCAGGAAAAATGCCCCAAGGATGCAAGGGGGCATGAAAGATGCATCATGGGTTGAAGAAGGTGTAAATGGGTTTGAAGGGATGTATGAGAAGTGTGGCATGGATAAGGGAAGATGTGCAAGGTGTGGTGTAAATTGGGGACATTGTGCAGGGGTGTGAGTGAGGCACAGCTAGGATTGGTGAATGTGTGAGTAGTTGGTACAGCCCAAGTGCAAATGGATTGAGAGAGTGTTTCCTGATGGGGAGGATATTTAACCCAATGACATGATTTTCTCTGTCAGCTTCCCTATTGACTTCCTGGGAAAGACAGCAGAGAAAGTTGCAAATGGCTATCTTGTGATCTCAGGGCACTGTAACCAGTTGTAAATGTGAAGTGGTTGTCAAGATTGCAATCACCTGATTGTGGGTGTGCTGGAACAGCCAGAATTTTAAGGAGTAGTCATAACCACCATATGCTCACTACCATTATAACTTCTAGCAGTCACTGAAGGAATAGTGCTAGGTCAAGGACTACCTATATGGTGATTTCATAGATGCATAGAGAGGTTTGGTGGCTAATGACTTAAAGATACTGGAAATGGTCTTTGCTTCAGCGGTTCAAGTCCTAGCATCATGTGACAGAGTAAATTTCCATCAATTGCCTTGGCTTTTGCCCACCAATCAGTTTGAAAGCATGCCTTATGTGAGTAGATAAATAGGTATCACTTTGTTGAGAAATATGACAGAATTTTGTGTGGATGGTTGGATCCCTGCCAGTGCTGGATCTGCCCAGGCTGATTTGGAAATGGTTGCTCATTTATTTTTGACACCTATTTCACGGACATATATACTGAAACAGATTCATTATTACATTTGTAGTATAAGTGATATTATTATTATATTATTACCACTTGTAATAATATCAGAAATAATATCTGCAATATTTTCATATTTGTGGTATTATATAATATTGTATAGCACACACAGACAAACACAGAAGTAGTGAACAAAGTTTTCACCTTACCTATGAACTGAAAAGTAAATTTATGTGTTATTTTTTTCAATGTATCTGTAGCAGTATGACACTGGGTGTTCCATTGCTTGATTTCACAATTAAGCTTGTAAATTAAGCTCTCTAATTTCGCTAAGAAATATTTTATAAATGAAGCCACTGAGCTTGTTTCACAGGTTCCACTTGTGAATTCTGATGTCATGTATATACTCCTTTCTGGTACATGATATACTGTTAAAAATTAAAACAAATTATTTCTCTAACAGTTCACAATAAGCAAGTTACCAAAAGCTAACACCAATGCATTATTTGTTCTATTGAAGAATTTATTGTCTTCTTTTGAAAGTAACATGAAATAGCAGTATCCAGGCAATCTCTCCTTTTTAAAAATTTTGTTCAGCTGACTGATCAGAATGTCCCTAGTAGAACTTAATAAAATATGCTTAAATCTGAAAACCACCTTCACATGACTTTTATAGCTGCTCCCAAATCTCCAGAGAGAGGTTAAGTAGATTGCTCATTTTGAAAAAGGGAAGAAGGGGATCAGGAGACCCCGCAGATGATCATTCATGACCTATATGTTTAGATTATTACAATGGACTCTATATGAAGACCATTGCAAAAATATAGCTGGCCCAGAATTCAGCAGCATGGGCTGTAATGGTCATGCCTCAGTATGCTTATGTGGCACAGGTGCTCCATAAGCTACTTTGGTTGCTATCTGGCTTCTAGTGCACCTCAAGGAGCTTGTTATTATCTCTAAAGCAGGGGTGTCAAACTCAATTTCATTGAGGGCCACATCAGCATTGCAGTTGCCCTCAGGGGGCTGGGTGGGTATGGCCTGGGTGGGCGTGGCCTACTGGGTGGGCATGGCCTACTGGGTGGGTGTGGCTAGAGTGCATATGGCCTACTGGGTGGGCATGGCCAGCTCTACATCGTTCGCATCAAGGGTGCCTATGGGGGCCTGGTCAGGAGTGGGACAGATCTGAGGGTCTCTGGCAGAAGGAGGGTCTCTGGGCCAGGGCCAAGGCAGTGGCGGCTGTTCCCTCACTGTTTCCAGGATGGCTTTGCGGGCCACATGAAACCACTTCACGGGCCATATCCGGCCCCTGGGCCTTGTGTTTGTCATGTCTGCTCTAAAGCCTTTCATGTATAGGGACTGGTTTATAGAGGAGTTGGCTAGCCTTTTACATTTGATAAACAAAACAAACACATTTTATAATTTTCTGTAAAAAATAGGTTATGCATCATTTTAGCTGGTTCAACAACATATTCAAAATTAATTGTTTATAAGGGAATTGTTGACTTGTTTCCTTCTATGTAATGTTCTGAATAGATTGTTTTCTTTTTGATTTATTGTACTGTGAATGCTTTATTGCATAGTATGGGCACACATATATGTGTTTGTGTGTGTGTTGTGAGTATCTGTGGGTACATATATCCAGAATTATTTTCATTGCACTAGGTATAGATATAACAACAGTAACAATCTTACATCCATATTTACAGGATATAAAACCACCAAACAATCAATATTTGAGGGAACACCTGCTGCCAGCATCAAATGCCCTTCGCCCAGTGCGCTCCCACAGGGAGGGTCTGCTCAGGGTCCCACCGGTAAGAGATTGCCAGCGGGTGACACCCAGGGATAGGGCCTTCTCAGTGGGGGCGCCTGCCCTCTGGAACCAGCTGCCAGTGGAGCTGAGGACTGCCCCCGACCTCCGATCATTCCGCCGGGGCCTGAAGACCTGGCTCTTCGAGCTCTCGGGCCCAGGCTGAGGAGAAATTTATTTTAATTGGGGTTTTTTTAACTGTACAGGGTTGGTTTAATCTTTTTTAATTGGTTTTTTAACTTTTGTATGGTTGATTTTTAACTCCCTGTAAACCGCCCTGAGTCCTCAGGGAAAGGGCGGTATATAAATGCAATAAAATAAAATAAATAAATAAATATAATACAATCCAAAATTCTCAAAATAAAACATCACATTAAAATTTTTCAAACCTTAATAGTTGTGCGGTATATTGTGCAGATGGTGGCACAAAATTGGGCAACCTGAATTGATATTTTCAGGTCCTTATCCGAAAGTAGTAGCATTAAATAAAATTCATACCCCCTTCCTGGAAATTTCTTCAGTATCGGATATATAAGAATTTGTCTAGAGTCTTTATATAGGGAACAATGAAGCAGCATATGGCTTAGAGTTTCTATAGAGCCATCACCACATGGACAGGTACATAGGAGTGCCCTTAAACCGTCCAAAAAGGACTGCCGAGGGCAATGCATCCAACCTGACTAAGGTGAAAGCTTTATGAAATTTCAAAATTGTGATGGAAGATAAATAAAAAGCTGGGAAGAATCCTTCTGGAAGCAAGTGACAAATATTGGAGTATGACACCTTACTTAGATTTGTTTGGAGATCAGTATCCCAGATTCGTTGTTTCAAGGCAGTTCTAGCATTATCAAAACCTAATGAACACAGACTTTCCATAGAAAAGCCCAGCGATTTAATTTTATCTAGGGCTTTTTTTCCCCACGACGATTTAAAATGGTCTATAAATACTAATGGGGCTAATCCTACAGGCATCAAAATTAACTTTAGCCAAAAGGTAAGAAGAAGGAACCATGCTTTGGCTTCCAATGAAACTATACCTATTTCTACCTGTAGGATGGCATTTTTGACACTTTTAGGTACCATCAATATGGCTCTAATAAACTTATTTTGAATAGTTTTGATAACATTAGGCTTTCCAAGTGAACATATTTGTGAGTCATAAAGGAGCTGAGGGACTGCCTTAGCTTGGAAAACCTTGCAAGCTGCCGGGATATAGTAAGCTCCTTTTGAGTGATAAACTTTTATGATAACTGATGAGGTGCACTGTGCTACACTTAGGGAGGCATGAAACTGCACTCCAAGATATTTATAGGTGTGCACCTGTTCAACTGAAGTCCCATCAATTTACCATTTGTGGATCTTATGATGGTAAGCAGCAAATACTAAAACTTTAGTTTTTTCATAATTTATTAAAAGTTTATGTTCTGTGCAAAATAAAGCTAGTACCCTAAGTGTTTTTTTCATTCCCACCTGTGAAGTAGACAAAATGACTACATCATCGGCATACAATAGTGCTGGGATTGCACTATCAGCCAAGATAGGGGGATGATGGGCTGAGTCAGCAAGCACTTGCATTATTGGATTTAAATATAGAATAATAATAATAATAATAATAATAATAATAATAATAATAATAATAATAATAATAATAATAATAATAATAATAATAATAATAATAATAATTGTATATATTTATATATTTATTTATATACCGCCCTTCTCCCGATTAAAAACTAGTGGAGCTAATATGCAACCTTGCTTTACACCTCTATGAGTTGGAACTGCTTTAGATAAATGTCCCCAGGGGGTACATCTAATTTTTAGGGAGGTATTTGAATAGAGTGACTGAATAAGTACCAACAGCCTTTTATCAATCATGGAATGTCTTAGACTGTACCACAATCTCTCCCTAGGTATTAGATCAAATAATGTCTGGCCTTAAGGCTGTAATAAACAGTTGTTGTTGATATAATAAATAAATGCAAAACACTAATTAAGGCTGTAAGGACTTGGGGACCTGACAAAGGCATAATGCATTATGTGGATCAAACATATATCAAACTTTCCTTAAAATAGACTCGTTTATTTTATTTTGATCATAGATCAGCATTAAACTAGTAATATAATAATCACTCTAAAATAGAAGTAAAAATATATATTGATAAAACATGAAAAATTAACATAAAATTAAAACTTGGGAAAGACCTATAAAATTATAATGAATTTTACAATCAATAGTCTGAATGCTATAGATAACTAAGATAGATAACTATACAAAGAGCTAGAAATAGTAAGATTTGTAATTATGAATATGTAGAGTTTGCTAACTTACATTAAATTTAATATTTTCTGAAACCCTAGTAGGGTTTATTCAGATTATGACAATGAATATCCAATCAACTACTACAGAGAAATGGCAAAATAAAACTATACTTCATCTCTACATCTCTACAGAAATGCATAAAACCAAGGATGAAATCCTCCTAGAATGCATGTGGGTTAATATAATAGGAAGGAAGAATAACATTGCCATAGGTGTATACTACCCACCCAAGCAGAAGAAATAGGTGAACTTTTTGCTAATCAGTTAACAAATGTATGTAAGAAACACAGCACAGTTGTAGTAATGAGGGACTTTAACTACCCAGATATCAACTGGGAGACAAACTCAGTGTACACATATGGGAGATTGAACAGGTTTCTGACCAATCCAGATGGCAACTTTGTCTACCTTTGTCAATCTACCTTTGTCAAAAGATAGAGGAGGGAACTAGAAGGACAGCTATATTGGACTTAATTCTTACTAACAGAGAAATGATAAAGGAGGTTGAAGTTGCAGGAACTTTAGGGGAGAATGACCGTGTCATATTAGAATTCAACATAATGCAGACACAAGCAATAGAACATAATCAAACCAGTGTCTCAGACTTTAAAAGAGCTGATTACAAAAAACTTAGAGACAGCTTAGGAAGCACTCCATGGATGAAAATTTTAAAGGAGAAAACAATTCAAGAAGCTTGGGAAACTCTGAAAAATACAATTAAAAAGTCCAATCCAGCTCAATACCACTGAAAAGGAAAAACAAGAAATCCAAGAAGAAACCAGCATGGTTACAGAAAGAAATCTCTGATACACCGAAAGATCAAAAGGATAAGTATAAAAAATGGAAAAAGAGACACCTAACTAAGCATATAGTCTGAATCTGCAAAGATGAAGTCAAAAAACCTAATATTCAGAATGCAGTAAGACTTGAAACAAATGTCAAAAATATTTTTTTTTAAAAACTTTCAACATATAAAATACAAGAAAAAAGCCAAAGAAACAATTAGTGAACTAATGGAAGAAGATGGTAAGGAAATGACAGAAAGCAGGGAGAAAAACAGAGCTACTTAATTATTTTCATCCATCTTCACACAAAAAGAAAAAAATAGCTCAGCCTACAAAAAATAGAACTGTAAAAGATAGAATAAAAATTCAAATTAAAATAAACAAGAAAATAATAAGAACACCTGTCCATTCTAAACAAGTTCAAATCATCAGGACCAGATGGATTACATCCCTGAGTTCTGAAAGGAGCTGGCAGATATGATCACAAAATCATTGAACCATATCCTTCAAACATCCTGGAGCACCAGGGAACTACAAGAGGACTGGAAAAATGCTGATGTGGTTCCCATCTTCAAAAAAGGGGGAAAAAAGATTCAGGAAACTACAAACCAATAAACCTGACATCGATACCTGGGAAGATCGTGCAAAAGATAAACAAGAAACAGATCTGGGAACACCTAGAAGCAAGCAGTTATAATGAGAAGTCAACAAAAGTTTGTCAAAAACAGATCATGCTAAAGAAAACTTATCTCATTATTTGACAAAATGACTAAATTAGTGAAACAGTGAAATGCTGTGTAATAGTATACTTGGATTTCAGGAAGGCATTTGACAAAACAGACTACAACTAGAAAAATATCTTAGGCTCAGTACTGTTCAATATCTTCATAAGATATTGGTGAGGAAATAGAAGGTGAACTCATCAGATTTGCAAATGACACTAAGCTGGCAGGAATAGCCAACACTCCAGAAGATAGGTTCAGGATCCAGATGAATCCTGATAGACTTGAACCCTGGACCTACCTAACAAAATAAAATTCAATGGTGAGGAAAGTTTTACACTTAGACAAAATACCAAATGCACAGGTACTGATTAGATAAAACTTGGCTCAATAGTGGTAACTAGAGGCATCCTGGACTCCTAGTGTAAAACCACTTAAAAATATGCTGCAGTGGCCAAAAAAATTCAATGAAATCCTAGGTTGCATTAACAAACGGATAGAATCACATGAAGTGTTAGTACCACTATGAGGCCATAGTAAGACCACATTTGAAATACTGCATCCAGATTTGGTCACCACAATATAAAAAATGATGTTGAGAGTCTGGAAAGAGTGCAGAGAGTTATGGGCCTAGAGACTAAAACATAATGAAGAACAGTTGCAAGAATTGGATATATCTAGTTGGTGAAAAGAAGGAGTAGGGGTTGACATGATAGCAGTGTTTCAATATTTGAAAGGCTGTCACAAAGAAGAGAGGTGTTTTCCAAAACACCAGAAAATAAGACAAGAAGCAATGTGTCAGATCTGCCCCAGTTTGATCCCTTAGGGAAGGGACTCTATTTGAAGTGAAAAGGCTAAGCCCCTTTGTATCATGCATTCATTTTTGTGAGCCTGGAACCACTTGTCTCCCTCTAATGCTGCCAGGGAAGAACCAGCAAACCCCTCTTCCAGTTTGCATAGGGGTTCCAGTTCCGAAGCCATGCTAAGTCCCAACACTAAGTGTCTCTCCATGCCTGAGGGCAACATAAAGGTCAGAGTATCTGTGTGTGCCCCCATTTGCATTTCAATCAATTCAGTAATGAAGGTCGCTGGGATCCCTCCTGCAATGGAGCCTCTGGCAAAATGCTACTGGCACTTTAAGTGTCTCACCCTCAACTTCTCCATCAGGGCAGCACCTGGTACACGTTAAGTTCTTTTAAGTTCTTGTGATCAGTTAACACCTTGAAAGGGACCTTGCTCCCTTCCAAGAAGTGCCTCTATGTTAAGATTGCCCAGTGGTTTAAGAGTGCCCCAAGTCCAGGAGGGTCATCAGGCTGGCTTTATGCCCTGAGGATTGGGCTATCAGTTCAATGGGGACTGTCACTGGGGTGATTGGACTATTTACCAATCCCATTGGTATCAGTATCACTCTCCCCTGAGCTCCTTGCTGGGCTGGTTGGAGTTCTCTCATCATCCTTGGAGAATGGGGTCAACTCGATGACCTCCACTCCTTCCATGGTGGTCTCAGGCTGATCAAGATGTCTTGTGGCCATTGTGTGGGGTGGCCATCCACCTTGCTGCAGTCTCTTCTAAGTCCATGGAGGCACATTATCTTGGGACCATAGCCTTGCATGTATGTCCAAACCTGGGCTAAGAAGAACCCTAGTTGATGGGGGTCTCTGTCAAATTTTATGCCTAGGGGTGGGGTCTTGCACCTCCTTCTCCTACTGATTCCAATCCCCATAGGATGCTGGGCCATCCCTCCAAGTGTTGGGGCTGTTGCAGCCACCGCAGCTGCGGATCTGGCCTCTGCACTAACTGCCATGGAGGATGTGGTCGTTTCATTGGTCGCCGAGGTTGGACATAATTGATCTTCTGGCTGAGAGGCCCTGGCAAAGGCTATGTGCTCCTTGAAGTTCTTGAAAGCTCCTTGCATGAATTTGATGGTTTGCTCCATCATCCAGTTGGCTTGGCCCTGTTCTCCATTCATTTCTTCCTCCTCCTCCTCCAGTTCTTCCAGTTCCATCTTCTGTTTCCGCCAGTAGCTGTCACAGCTTCAATAGGTGAAAATCACCCCCAAGGGCTTTTCTTCCCAGTCCTCCTTCTTTTCAATGCCCAGGGACCACCTAGGTCTTGGCAGGTCACCACAGTACTCTGCATCTCTCATCCATTCAGAGAAATTCAGCCCAGGAGGGGGCCTGGATGAAACTTCCGCCCAGCATTTGATCTCCTGGTCACTCCCTTGAGCTGACATTGTGTGCACAGTCCCCAAGGTAGAGGTGATGTCATCTCTAGGTTGACCACAATTATAGATTCTGATTAATTTCAGACCTGCTCCACTTTGATCCCTTAGGGAAGTAAAACTCACAACTCCATTTGAAGCAAAAGGCACTTTTACTAAGGAATACTGGTTGCAGTAGAGTCAAGCAGAATATGAAATTCCCATGCAGCAATACAGAACTAAATTCCTGGTTTCTCCTAGCCCTCCCCTGTGGTCCAGAGCAGAGCCAATCCAGTACCACCATGATGTTGTGAAAAACTCTGAGATGTTTGGGCAGGTGAAATTCAGGGCAAACAGTCTTCAGGATGCCAGGGCACCAGCACTAACTGGATTCCAGGCTGCTCTGTTCTTCTTCAACTGTCAATCCCCACCCCCAATTGCCCCATCATAAAAGTATACAGCAACCTGACCATTTGTTCCTCACTTGTTCCCCTCCCTTCTCCCACTGATGACAGAACAGTGCAAGATGCGAAGCTGAAGTTGATGGTTCTGACACAATGGGTGGAAACTAACCAACTTAGAAGTAAGGAGAAATTTCCTGACAATGAGAACAATAAACCAGTGGAATGGCTTGCCTTCAGCAGTTGTGGATGCTCTATCACTGGAGGTTTTAAAAAGAGACTGAACAGGTATTTGTCTGAAATGGTATAGGGTACCCTGCTTGAGTAGGGGGTTGGACAGAAGACCTGTCCAACTCTTTATTCTCTTAAAACATAGATTGGCTGTGTATACTTTTAAAAAAACGGAGGTAAGGGGAGGTAAAAAAAAACTGGAGGAAAAATTACATATATAGTAGAATATATTATGGGAACTTAGGTAAAGCTCAGCATCATCTCACTGGAGGATTTGTTTATGTCTGATATAACTCTGACATAGAATCTGGCTACATTGTTTGAAATCCCTGCCTCCTGATCAATTACAAGGGAATTCTTTTCCTGGGGGGGATCTATCTCATTTCTTTTCTAATTTCTTTCTTTTTGAGGTTTCTGCCATTGTCCCTGAGGGGGAGGGGGCGGTTCTGTGGTATGTTATGCTATAATGTATCCTTTCCATTGTTCCTACATAGTTACTCTTTGAAATGTCTCTCCCTTGATGTTACTGTGGGATGAGAAAGGAATGTGACTCTGGCCATCTGGCGTATCTCTTGCTGCAGAAGGGAAGGTGCAAAGACCCAACAACATCTTCACAAGCATGGGAAAGGACCTGATATCAGCTCCTTTCCCACAGCGGATTTAACACCTGGGGTTTGGCCCATTCAAACTGACCAGATGAACTATTGGGGTGGGGTTATGCTTGGGACTCTTGTAACCTATTGATCTCAGCGGGAAAACCTATCATGCCTGCTGTCAGCTTCTCCTAATAAAAGTTCCTTTTGGAAAGAAACTGTTCCAAGAGTCCTGCTTTCTTTGGATGATATTTTGAAGTGGGCCCTGATGTTAGGCCGGATCTGCAGTAATAGTCAACTCAGAAGGAAGACCTTTGCTGTGGGACTAAGCAAACAATGTCCAATTTCGGAACAGAAAGGGAAAAACCTGCCATGGGAGGAGAGCTCTCCCACCAAGCAGAGCCCAGCGGATACAGTTCTCAATCCTTGAGCTCGTCAGATGAGGTAGTAGTCGTGGAACACTGCCACAAGCCCAGGTGGTCAATAGGTGTTGGGAAGAAAAGAAAGAGGACTGGGAGAAGAGATCCAGGAAAGTGAACCCTGAGAAAGTCTGAGTTGTACTAGAATGGGCTCTGCACCGCACCAGGAAGCAGTTGCAAAGTTTCCTTGGATTTGCTAACTTTTACCAGCAATTCATCCCCTCCTTTGCGCAGATCGCATTACCCATTACTAATTTGTTAAAGAAAAAGGGAGAGGGAAAACCCAAGCCGAGTCAGCCATTGAAATGGACAGTAGAATGTCAAACCGCATTTGAAAGGTTAAAAATATTTTCCACAGAACCAGTTCTAAGGCAACCTGGCACTAAAAAAACTTTCGTGATTCAGGCTGATGCTAGTGACGTGGCTGTGGGGGCAGTACTATTACAAGAGAATGATGAAGGGAAATTGCAGCCTTGTGCAAACACATCAAGAAAACTCACAGAGACAGAGCAATGGTGGGCAGTTTGGGAGAAGGAGGCTTACATGGTTCGATGGGCTCTTCTCACCTGGCAGCACTTCCTGGAGGGGAACAAAATTTCTTTCCAAGTGTGAAGTGAACACAAAAACATGGAAGCACTAAAAACACCCAGGAAACTAGCCCGTAAGCAAGCGAGATGGACACAGCATTTCCACCGATTTTATTTCACCCTAAAGCACTTGCCAGGGGAAAGAATTTCTTAGTGGATGCATTGTCTAGACTGCCCCAGTACAATAGCAACAGAACAGAAATAACAGACCCATGTATGCCATCAAAACAATTAGCAGCACAAGTCACCACCCGAGCACAAGCCAAACTTCAAAAGCCCCTAGCAAGCCAAGAAGGGATTGAATTAAAAAAAGCACTAGAAACCAACAAATGGTTCCTAAGCCACAAGAACCTATGTACCATGACCGATGGTTTACCATGGGTGGGAGGAAAGCTGTACATCCCAAAAAGCCAGAGATGGACATTCATGCAGCTATGCCATGATTCAAAATCACATGGTCATTTCGGTTTTGTAAAAACTTTACATCTGGTGAAATGGCAGTTTTGGTGGCTGTCAATAAAAAAGGGCATTGAAAGTTACATGGTCAGTTGTCCAATTTGTGCTGCACTGAAGAGAAGGCAAGGAAAGACCCTGGACTTGTTGCAACCAGTAGTGACCCCATCAGCACCTTGGAGAGAAATTTCTATGGACTTTATTGTAGAATTACTGAAAAGTGTGTGTGTGTGGGGGGGAACATAGTCATTTGGGTTGTGATGAATTTGTTCTCTAAACATGTACATTTTTTAAAATTCCATTTATATCCCGCCCTTCTCCGAAGACTCAGGGTGGCTTACAAGCTTAGCAGTAGCCTTCATTCTATGCCTGCTTATTAGGGCTTTCACAGACCCCCCAAGCAGCATTATTACAAAGTCAGCTTAATTGCCCCCAACAATCTGGGTCCTCATTTTACCTACCTCAGAAGGATGGAAGGCTGAGTCAACCTTGAGCCTGGTGGGATGCGAACCTGCACTAATTGCAGGCAGCTGGTGTTACTTAAGGAGGCATTAGCCCACTGCTCCACCAAGGCTCTGTTTTACCCCTTGCCCAAAAATCTCCAATGCAAAGACACTTGCAAAGCTGTTTGTCCAGCATATTTATCGACTTCATGGGGTCCCATAATGAATCATATCAGCTAGACGGGTACAGTTCACACCAGAATTTTGGAAAGCATTCCTGGAACTGTTAGGGACCACACAGGGGTTATCATCTAGTCATCATCTGCAGATGAATGTTGGGACTGAATGGTTGAACTCAGTACTGGAGCAGAACCTACGATGTTTCATTAACTACCAGCAGGACAATTGGACTAACTTGCTCCCGTTCGCAGAAATTGCCTATAACAATGCAGTACATTCCAGCATGGGCTACACTCCTTTCCAAGTGGCAACAGGACTAAGTTTTAACCCGATGCCTGAACTTCCATCAAGTGACCTGACCATCCCTTCCCTGAAGGAGTGGATTGCACAATTACAAAATACATGGCCAATCATGAGAAAGGCATTAGACGAAGCCAGGGAAGCATATAAATTCAAGCAGATAAAAAACAAAGCGAACCTAAACCCTTTCAAGTAGGAGAGAAAGTTTACCTATCAACAAAATACCTAAAATCCCTGAAGCCCTCAAAAATGTTAGGACCAAAACTTGTGAGACCATTCGCCATTAAACAAACAATCAATTCTGTCACTGTAGAATTGGAGCTTCCAAAGACATTCAGACAGGTTCACCCAATTTGCCTCTGCAGCCTTTTAAAACGTGAACAGCAATAGCTCTTAAGGCCAGTTGCAGCTCCTTCTCCTCCTCCAATCATGGTGGAAGGTGAACAACATTTTGAAATAAAAGAAATTCTAGATTCCAGGAAGCATCATGGTTCTACCCAATATCTAGTAGTGTGGAAACACCTGCCGCCTTCCCAAAATGAGTGGGATCAGAAACATCATATTAGGGCTCCCCGATTACTTAGTAAGTTTCATGCTGCATACCCACATAAAACTTAGTCTAATCCTTGTCTCCCCTTTTTCTGTTTTGTTTTCTACAGGTGGGTCTTTCTTTTTTCTAAGGGGGGTAGGATGTCAGAACCCATTCTTTTCCTAGGGGTGGATCTATCTCATTTCTTTTCTAATTCATTTCTTTCTGAGGATTCTGCTATTTTCCTGAGGGGGAAGGGGGAAAGCTCTGTGGTATGTATGTATTTGCTACAATGTATCCTTTTTGCTGTTGCTACATGCTTACTCTTTGAACTGTCTCTCCCTTGATGTTACCTTGGGGTGAAAAAGGAATGTGACTCCGGCCATCTGGCTTATCTCTTGCTGTAGAAGGGAAGGTGTGAAGACCCAACAACGTCTTCACAAGTATGGGAAAGGCCCCGTTATCAACTCCTTTCCCACAGCAGATTTAACACCTGGGGATTGGCCCATTCAGACTGATCGGATGAACTATTGGGGTGGAGTTATGCTTGGGACTCTTTTAACCTATTTGCTTTGAAGGAGCAGGCAGGACAGCGAAGTTAAGCAACTTAACTTTATTAGGAACCAGGAAAACAAACAGAAGAACATCGCTCTATTTATACTTGCAGCTGTCAGATGTCTGACCAATCGGGGCTGTGCCGGTTTCCAGCTTCGATCGCTTCTGCCAATCGGAGTCGGGCTGGTTTGACAGCTCGGAGCTGTCATTTGGTGGCGCGTGCGCTGTAGCCGGCGACTTTGACAGCTGAGAGCTGTCAGTCGGTTAGCGCCTGCGTAGTTCTCTCCGGCAGCTTTTGACAGCTGTCAAAAGCTGCCGCGGTTTACCTCAGCCCTGTTGGTTTATATATGAAAGTATGTTTAACGTTACATTAACATGTGAATACATAACACCCCTTACCCCTCCCTCTGATTGAGTTGACGTTTCCCCAACTGTTTCTTTTTCGGGTTTCCCCATTCGAAGTCTTCCAAGTAGGCGGGGGGTCTTTTTGTTCTTTTGGAGCGTCGGGGGGTGTCTTCTTTGGTCGTTCCTTGCCCCCAGGTGTATTGCTTCTATTAGAGTCTGGCTCGGGGGGCAGGGGGTTTGGCTCCATCGTTTCTGAGTCCCTTTCGTGTTGTGGGAGAAAGTCATTCTGTGCGGGGTTTTGCTGTGGTGACATTTGTTCGAGGGGGTTTTGGTGTGACAGTGTTTGCGGGGGGGGGGGTTCTGATAGCATTTCGTAGTTCCCCCTTTCCCCCATATTTTGTGGGCTGCGTTGCCGTAACTGGTCGATGTGTCTACGGAGGTGGGTGTTGTTTCCGATGTCGACGAGGTATGACAGGGGACCCGTCTGTTCTATGATGACCCCCTGTGTCCACTTATTCCCGCCTCCGTAGTTTCTAGCCCAGACGGCTTGCCCGGTACTGAGAGTCCTGTGCCGGAGGGGAAGTTCTGGGTCTGCTGGGGTTCTGTCTGGATGTAAACGATCCAATCTGGTCGTAAGTCGTTTGCCCCAGCGGAGTTCTGCGGGGGACTTCCCGGTGGTCGTGCAGGGGGTGGTGTGTTGCGCTAATAGAAATTGAGCAAGTCTGCGGTGCCAATTGCCGGTGATGATTTTCTGCAGTGCCTCTTTAGTTGATTTCACCATCACCTCAGCCAAGCCGTTCGTCGAGGGGTGAAACGGAGCCGTGGTGGTGTGCCTAATAGAGTTCGCCGTTGTGAAACTCTGGAATTCGTGGGAAGTAAATTGAGGGCCGTTATCGGAGACTAACACATCCGGAAGCCCATATGTGGCAAACAACCCCCTTAATACTTGTATTGTGGCTGCTGAGGTCGTGCTTGTGACTGGGGCCACCTCTAACCACTTAGAATAACTATCTACCACTATTAGGAACATTTGTCCCTGGAAGGGACCTGCGAAGTCTAAATGGACCCGGGACCAGGGTGTTTTTGTTGTTTCCCTGGGTGTGGGTCTGTTCGTACCTGCAGACGTCACCTCCAATTCATGTAGGTTTTCTCGGCTCCGGCTCCGGCACACGGCTTTGAGGTGACCTGTTTTACCGCATCCGTGGCATTTGGCACTGCGGAACCGGACCGATGCCCTCGGGTGGCTTCCACCGCAGCTGGCACATTTGGCTCTGCTAGGCTGGTAGCTAGCGCTCTTGTTGTTATTGGAAGGGCCCCCTCGGTTGTTGCGCTGGGACCTGAGTCTCTCGAATCGCCGCTGAATGGCATCGATGTCCATGGAGATGTCGTCGTCCTCTGGCCCGCTGAAGGTGCCGTCCTCCTGGTGCACGGACCCACTGGGTCCGCTATCAGGGGGTCGGGGGTTGTCGCCGTGGCTATCTTCATAGGCGATGACTTCTATGGCCACTTCTGCCAGCGTTAGAGCGGGTTTGGCGATCAGTTTCCTTCGCAGGCGCTCGTCTTTAAGCCCGATGACGATTTGGTCACGGATCCGGTCCTCCAGGTCAGGGAACCGACACCGCCGTGCAGCGTGTCTGACTCGGGTTATGAAGTCATTAGCGGGTTCATCAGGAAGTTGTACGCGTCGGGCAAAATTCACTCTCCAGAACAGCTCTGACTTCGTTGGCATGAAGTGTTTGCTCAGTCCCTCGGTGAGTTCTGCGTAGGATATCGTTGCGATGGGTTCTGGACTGAAAAGTCCCACAGCGGCATCGTAAACGGCCGGCCCGCTGAGCCAGAGGAGTGCAGCTGCTTTGGCCCGATCGTCAGTTATCTTCTTAACCACCAGGTACCCTTCTACCTGGCCTAGGTGTGATTCCCAGCATTCTGGGTGGCGGGTGTTGAATTCACGAATGTGGTCATGGTTCGTCATGCTGTCCGGTCGTGGGTGCTGCTTGCGTTGTTGTGGAAGCTATGCTTCCAGTTAGTGACTTCAGCGAGTGACTAGCTCGGGCTAAGGGAAAAAATCTCTTCTCCCCTTAGGCGGTGACTTCAGCTACGCAAGCAGGCATCCCACCTTCGTCGCCAGTGCTTTGAAGGAGCAGGCAGGACAGCGAAGTTAAGCAACTTAACTTTATTAGGAACCAGGAAAACAAACAGAAGAACATCGCTCTATTTATACTTGCAGCTGTCAGATGTCTGACCAATCGGGGCTGTGCCGGTTTCCCGCTTCGATCGCTTCCGCCAATCAGAGTCGGGCTGGTTTGACAGCTCGGAGCTGTCATTTGGTGGCGCGTGCGCTGTAGCCGGCGACTTTGACAGCCGAGAGCTGTCAGTCGGTTAGCGCCTGCGTAGTTCTCTCCGGCAGCTTTTGACAGCTGTCAAAAGCTGCCGCGGTTTACCTCAGCCCCGTTGGTTTATATATTAAAGTATGTTTAACGTTACATTAACATGTGAATACATAACACTATTAATCTGAGTGGGAAACCCTCAGATCCTGCCTATTATGCCTGCTATCAGCTTCTCCTATAAAAGTTTCTTTTGGAAAGAAACTGTTCCAAGAGTCCTGCTTTCTTGGGATGATGTTTAGAAGTGGGCCCTGACAGGTACTAATACTTCATGTGATCTTGATTCCTCTGTTTATAGATCATTTGCAAGGCTGTATATCTGGAACAATGCTTTGCCTTGATCAAATCCCACTGGACTCAATATATTGAGAAAGAATCCATAATGGCTGAGGGTGGCATCAAGTAAGTTGTGCCAAGAACTCTGGAAGTTGTCATAAAGAGTAAAAAAAAAAGGTTGACAACTTTGGTTGAAAAATAGCTTGAACCAGTAACTAACCTGCTATTTGGGCACAAGTTTTAATTGGAACCATTCTAGCATCAGATTGGAGGTTTGAGTTGGGAACATAATGAGGGTCCAAAAACAGCTTGAGCTTCTAATAGTTCTAAATTCATATGTTTGCCCATATTTGGAAATTGTAGGCAGTTACGCTATTATCCCCCAAATGACCTAGGAAAATCTTAGTATGGCAGTTATAGTTTTCCTCGTCTTTTAATGACTGAACTTGGGCTTAGAACAGAACAGAACAGAACAGAACAGAACAGAATAGAGCTGGAAGCGAGTTTGGAGGTCTTCTAGTCCAGTCTCCTGCTCTCTCTAACATTGCACATTAAAGAGGAAATTTGCTCTTGGACCAAATCAGGGAGGGTGTAATATTATTCATAAAGTATCTAATCATTTTTGCTAATCCTGGTATTAAAGGCTCTAGCTAGCATTAAAGCCTTTAGCATGTGTTTATTATATAGTTTCAGCATAAGCCAGGTTTCTTTCAACTGTTTTTGTAATAGCTGTGGGAGGAGATAAGTATTGATGACAATAAAATAGAGGTGGTCAATCCAAAAAATTATAATCATTGAAAATTGACTACAGGGTTTCAAATTGGTCACCACTGTTGAATCTTATTTGAAACACAGATATATAGACTACCACTTGGCTTTCCACTTTTTCTTAATCTAGTGACCTTGAGAGAATGTACTACAAAATTATCTTATGTAAACTATGTCTCCTGCAACAGAGTGATGTTATAATTACAAATATAATCCCCAAATTAGCTATATTTACATTTAGAATACCAACTCACAATATTTCATGACAGGCTATTCAGCTCCTGTGAATGCTTCAGTTGTCAATTAGTAGGCTTTAGTGAAGAGTTTCTTGGAAAAGACTTCTTGTGTAATTCTTCCTTTCAGAAGAACTTGAGTGGGGGGGGGGTTTGTTTCTTTTTCCAAACCTCATTCTTGGAGGTTGTCTGTATTAATTTTTATCTTCCCAAGTTTCTCAAGTTGTATGTAGCAGATATGATCTCCAAAAGGGCTGAAGTAAGTTTTCTTGGATATGTGCCTGTAATACAATTAATGGGAATCCCACTGTAAGCTCTTCCATATCTTTTTCTTCTAAATGCTTTATAATTTTCCTTTCCTTACTACATTTGGGTTCCATCAAGATCTCTTTTTGATGCTTCTTACTTGGTGATTGTGGCTTTCTTCCATCTTGCTTTTGTTCTTGCTGTTATTGGAAGGCTTTTTAAATGTATTATGTTCTAATTAATTGGTAGTAGCTTGTGAGTTGATTAGTTCTGTTTATTGTTCTGTGACAAGTAATTATACAAAGATTCAGCAATCTTTTGAATGAAGTTCATAACTTGTCTGAACTCTTCAATCTCTGTTACAATATTTATTTGTTCTTCCTATGGTACACAGATTACATTCAGAGGTATCCAAGCAAGACTCTCTTCAGTTGCTAGAAAGACCATTGCTTCAACAAGGCCCATATCACCCCAATTCTTTTTTAAGTTAGACTACATGTACCCAATTCCTACAACTGTTCTTCATATATTTTAGGCTTCATTCCCCTAACAATCTTCATTGCTCTTCTCTGCATTCTTTCTAAAGTCTCAACATCTTTTTCATATTGTAGCATCCATTGTACCTGCATGCAATGTTCCAGGTGTGATCTTATCAAAGTATTATAAAGCAGCACTAACACTTCATATAATCTTGATTTTATTCCTCTGTTACTGCACTTAGGAAGGCATTGGCTTTTTTGGAGCTGCAGCACACTGCTGCCTCATATTTAAGTGGTTGTACACTAGGATTCTAAGAGCCCTCTCACAGTTATTGCTATTGAACCACTTGTTGCATACCTGTAGATTTGATATTTGTTATCTAAATGTAGAACCTTGCTTTTCCCACCATTAAATTTCATTTTGTTGAATAGGGCCTAGTGTTCAAGTCTGTCGAGATTCATCTGGATCTTGAGCCTATCTTCTGGGGTATTGGCTATTCCTGCCAGCTTGAAGTTGTCTGCAAATTTGATGGGTTCCCCTTCTATTCCTTCATCTAAATTGGTTATAAAGACATTGAAGTGTATTGGGCCTAAAATGGAACCTTGGGGTACCCCACTGCTTATTTCTCTCCTTGTAGATATATAGTTCCATGAAGGACTACATGATGAATTGGTCAACCAGTTACAAATCCATCTAGTGGTAATGCTATGCAATCTACATTTTTCTATCTTACTAATTAATGAGTTGAGGCCTACTTTATCAAATGCCTTACTGAAATTCAAGTAAATACAGTATGTCTATAGCATTTCTCTGGTCCACTAATTTAGTTGTTTTGTCAAAAAATGACAAAAAGCAAAAAACAAACCCATGTTGGCTTCTGGTTATAAGTCTGTTTGTTTCTAAGTGTTCACTGAGTCATTGCTTGATTACCTTTCCAGGATCTTCCCAGTTTGCTGTCAGGTGATTTATCTGTAGTTTCTAGATCCATTTTTTCCCCTTTTTTTGAAGATGGGAAACACATCAGCCTTCTAGTCATTTCCCGATGCTCCAGGATCTTTGAAAGATATGGTTCAGTGGTTCTGAAATCATGTTTGCCATCTGCTTCAGAATTCTGGGATGTAATCCATCTGAACCTGGTGCTTTGAACTCATTTAAGAAACAATTACTTAAATATTTAATATTTAATACTTAAGTATTCTCAGAAATGTGTTATATTGAAGTTTACTTAATCTGAGAGACTGATTCATAGAATTTGTAATCTGCATGTGAAAAGTTTTATATCCAAATATGTTTTATTCTTTGTACTGTTTCCATCTTCCCCTAAAATATTAACAGAATCCACAATAGTCTGAGAATCAGTGTCTCTACTAGATAATTGGCAGTCAAGCTTAAACTAAGTTAATCAACTAAAATTAACAAACTTCCTCAAACTCCCAAATAAATTACTCAGACCTAATCCACATATCAACGGATAAGGTCGTGAAACACAAACAGAGTTAATTAAGTTAGGTCTCCCAGAGAAACTGCATGTTCACAAGAATAAAGGTAAAGGTAAAGGTTCCCCCGCACATGCGTGCTAGTCATCTCCGTTTCAAAGCCGAAGAGCCAGCACTTGTCTGAGGACGTCTCCGTGGTCATGTGGCCGGCATGACTAGACGCCAAAGGCGCATGGAACGCTGTTACCTTCCCACCGTAGTGGTCCCTATTTTTCTACTTGCACTTTGACATGCTTTCGAACTGCTAGGTTGGCAGAAGCTGGGACGAGTAACAGGCGCTCACTCTGTTATGCGGCATTTATTTATATATTTATTCACAAGAATAAATATATCTAAACACACATGCCCTCAACGGTCATCCTAGAATCAGCATGTGGACACTTGTATACCCTGGATAAGCTGCCCCTATAAAAAAATCTACTGCTGTACCCCATTTCTCTTTAGCCTGCTCCTAAAAGCAAACTGTTTTGCTTTTAGGAATAAATATTTCTTCTTTCCTCACAGCTCTATGAGAATCTCATTTTCATTATCTGGATCTCATTTTTATTTATTCTTGTGTAGCCGTGGCGCAAGTTGGACCCCCAAATTATTCTTCTGACACATACCAAGAAATTATTAGATTGGTACTATAGACTTATGCCCAGAACTTCAGTTTAGTGAATTTATGTCCAGAGATTGAAGGAGCCAAATCTACTCAGTTCCAGAAGAAACATGGGAATAATTTCCAACTATACAAAAAGGAAACTCAAGATACCAAAATAACATATTGAAATGGAATGTGCTCTTTCAAAGATGATGGTGAATTGAACTTTTAAGAAATTATGTTATCAGGTCCAAAACATAGTCCAACTCTATTTATGCAATACAGACAGATAACCAGTAACAGACAGACAGCATCAACTAAAATTAGAGGCTATTGACCATATTAACACTAAATCCCTGAAGGGCAGAATCTAAGGGTTACATTGTACTAGTAACCCTTTTTTCATCTCTATATTTTTATCTATTTTAACTTGGTCAGCAGGACATGTGGGGTCTGTGATTTTATAAAGAAAGCTTTGGGGAAGAGAATGAATCAGCAAGAGCTGTTGAGTCATTTAGTGACTGGGCATGTCAATTAATTTTCTTAGCTTCCATAAGGGAGGTCTGGAGATGACATGCTTGCCAAAGAGCTGCACATAGTCCTTCATTCAATAAAACTATATTCATTCAATAAAACAATCCATTGGCTCTGAGGAACTGGTGGTGGCAAAATCTGAGGAGGAGAGAAACGCTGCAGCAGCAGTAGCAGCAGCAGCAGAGATGCTTTGAACCAGAGAGTTCCAATCTCTGAAGCTGAGTGGCTGGCTAAGAGGAGCAGAGCAGACAGTGGAGCTGAGCTGACTGGAAGGTTGAACGGAGGCCTCACCAGAACAGAGACAAGCACCAAAAGACAAAAGGGAGCTGGCAGAGAAAACAACAAGAAGCTGGAGCAGCGAGCAACAGAAGTGAAGGCAACAATTAAGTTTGAAGTCTCAATAGGAAGGGAGGGAAGACCCACAGTAAAGAATAAAAAGGAATTAGACACATAACTAAGGCTGATTATCAGCAGACAGCCACAACATGCAAAGGTAAAGTCAGGAAAGCAAAGGCTCAGAATGAACAAAGACTTGCAACAGAAATCAAGGACAATCAAAAATGTTTCTTTCAACATATTAATAACAAGAAAAAAGTCAAGGAAACTGTAGGTCCACTAAAGAGAGAAGATGGCAAGGAAGTAACAGCAAGTAGGGAGAAAACAGCTGCTTAACTCATTCTTTGCATCAGTCTTCAAACAAAAAGAAATTATAGCCCAACATACCAAAAAAACTACTGTAAAAGACAAACTAGAAACAAAAATTAAAATAAGCAAGGCTTCTGATGTTGTGATAAGACCAATGCAGGGAAGCAGGGTTCTGCCTCCCGCACTTGATTTTTTTTCTGCTGGAGGCCAAAAAGGGCTTGAAGTCGCCCCAGAGAGGTGATGAAACAAGAGGGGACCCTTGTAGTTCGCAGGGAGATGGCAGTTGACCTGCTTGATCCAAGGAAGCCCTCAGAACTGACAGGAGAAAGACTAGCTGCACCCATGTAGCCAGTCAGAGGCTGCTGACCCTCAGAGGAAAAAAAAGCGGTATTTAACAGCCACGAGCAACATGTTTGAATCTGGGTGAGATTATTTTCCTTCCTCTACAATTTTAAAACCTGTTCTTGGAAAAAAACCAATTTGAATGCAAGGAAACTCCCAGAACTAAAGAGAGGTGTTTCCCCCCCTTTCCCCCCCTTCCAGAATAAAAGTGGCAGTTTAAGCTTTCTTGGGGGTAAATAGAGAGACTATAAAATTATTTTGGACAAAATAGAAAGAAAAAAAATAGGAGAGTTATGATTTCTTTTCTTTTTTTTACCATTCTTGGAGAGTATCAGAACAAAACTTAAAGAAAAAAAGAAAACTTTTTTGATTGGAAAATTACAAAACGGATACCTAATGACATCTAGTGGGGAAAAAACCCCTACACCAAGCTCTATTTATATTTTGTCTGGAGTGAGGGAACTTGGCCAAATGCCCAGACATAGATAACAAACTAATCCCTTTGATGTTTCTGAACTTCATAACCTTGTAGATCGCACCTTTTCTGCAAACTGCAAACTATTTTGAAGCTATCTGGCTTCCTCAGATTACAAATATTGCTTGATTTGTAATTTTAAAAACTATTTAGAGACAGACTGAATGGCAAGTAACTATCTACAGTAAGACATTTTAGATTATAATTTTGGCAGATTGGCAATTTTGGATTTTGGGACAATTGGTTAGAGCTGGAATCAGAAGATAGAAGTGGATTATAAACTTTTTTCCTTCTCATTTTTCCTTTTCTATTTTTTCTTCTCTTTTTCTTCTTGTTGTCTGGGGAGACTATTGGATTATAATCTTTTAGTCTCAGAACTACTTAAGGACAGTGGAAACTTAAATGTTCGTGATTTTCTTTGGAGAAGGCTCTGTTGTTGTTGTTGTTGTTAGTTGCAAAGTCGTGTCCGACCCATTGCGACCCTATGGACAATGTTCCTCCAGGCCTTCCTGTCCTCTACCATCTTCTGGAGTCCATCTAAGCTCACGCCTACTGCTTCAGTGACTCCATCCAGCCACCTCATTCTCTGTTGTCCCCTTCTTCTATTGCCCTCAATCTTTCCCAGCATTAGGCTCTTCTCCAGTGAGTCCTTCCTTCTCATTAGGTGGCCAAAGTATTTGAGTTTTAGCTTCAGGATCTGGCCTTCTAAAGAGCAGTCAGGGTTGATCTCCTCTAGGACTGACCGGTTTGATCGCCTTGCAGTCCAAGGGACTCGCAGGAGTCTTCTCCAGCACCAGAGTTCAAAGGCTTCAATTCTTTGGCGCTCAGCCTTTCTTATGGTCCAGCTTTCACTGCCATACATTGCAACTGGGAAGACCATAGCCTTGACTATACGCACTTTTGTTGACAGGGTGATGTCTCTGCTTTTTAGTGTGCTGTCTAGATTTGCCATGGCTTTCCTCCCCAGGAGCAAGCGTCTTTTAATTTCTTGGCTACAGTCCCCATCTGCAGTGATCTTGGAGCCCAGGAAAATAAAATCTGTCACTACCTCCGTTTCTTCCCCATCTATTTGCCAGGAATTGAGAGGGCCAGATGCCATGATCTTGGTTTTCTTAATGTTTAGTTTCAACCCAAGTTTTGCACTCTCCTTCTTCACCCGCAACAAGAGGCTCTTTAGTTCTTCTTCACTTTCTGCCATTAGAGTGGTATCATCTGCATATCTTAGGTTGTTGATGTTTCTTCCGGCAATCTTAATTCCAACTTTTGATTCATCTAACCCTGCCTTTCTCATGATGTGCTCTGCATATAAGTTAAATAGACAAGGCGACAGTATACAGCCTTGCCGGACTCCTTTCCCAATTTTGAACCAATCAGTGGTTCCGTGTCCAGTTCTCACTGTTGCTTCTTGGCCCGCATATAGATTTCTCAAGAGACAAATAAGATGGTCTGGTATGCCCATCTCTCTAAGGACTTGCCAGAGTTTGTTATGATCCACACAATCAAAGGCTTTAGCATAGTCAATGAAGCAGAAGTAGATGTTTTTCTGGAACTCTCTAGCTTTCTCCATGATCCAGCGTATGTTGGCAATTTGATCTCTGGTTCCTCTGCCTCTTCGAAATCCTGCCTGTACTTCTGGTAGTTCTTGATCCACATACTGCTGGAGTCTAGCTTGTAGGATTTTAAGCATAACTTTACTAGCATGAGAAATGAGAAGGCTCTATGGACTATTAATTTTGAATAGTAGGACCTTGCGGATTATAAATTTTGACTGAGTGATAGTCTTGGATTTTGGACAACTGCACTGGACATTAGCCCCAGAAACAGAATTGAATTACATATTTTTTTCTTCTTCTTCCTTGTTCTCGCTTCTTTTTCAGGGTATTTATTGGAGTATAGAGACTATAGATAAGAAATCTAACAATTTCCAGAAGGAGATGCAAGTGGCATTACAAACAATCCAAGAGGCAATCGCCTCTCAGAAAGAAGATTGGCTGGATTTGAAATGGATACTATGACTTTGGTGGGAGGAGGAAGATTGCTTGTTTAATTATACCGTTTACACAGGATTGTCCCCAGATCTCAGCTTGACTTCCCTACTGTCACTAACCTCTAAGAAAAGTTCCTTTTGAGACAATATTGTTTCAAGAGTTCTGCTTTCTTGGGTGGTTAGCTGAGGTGGGTCCTTATGTAAGGTGATATCTGCATAGTACTCAACCCGGAGAAGCTGCTGCTCTGCCATGGGAGTTGCAACTGAATACCACATGGAGGAGTTCCAGGCAGAGAAATGGACAGAAGATCTCCTCTGTTTGAAACCTGATGAAAGCCTCTCCAGGAATTTGGAAGAAGCCGGGCCTTCTCATGAAGAAGATCAAGCCAGATGGTCACTCGGAGTTGGAAAAAAAGAAGGATGGGAAGAAAAAGCCCCAAAAGTCACCCTGCCCCTCCTGATAAAGATAGCAAAAAGGAACAATCAAAATCAGAGACAATGGAAGTGGTGATGGAGTATGTGAAAAAAACCCTTGATGAGCTGAAAGAATGCCCTAAATCAGAGAAAGAGTCAGAGGGCGAATCGGAGGAAGAGGAATCAGAGGTCTGAAAGATGGCAGTGGCTGGAGGCACTGGAGGCAGCACCACAGTGAGACTGTTTGTCTCAAGGGACCAGAGGCAGACCACCTAAACCAGCCGAGGTGAAACCAATTCTGTTCAGAGTGAAATTTGATGCAGACCCAAAACGATTGGGGTATTTCCTGGCACAAGTATTTACCTACATGAAAATCTATGGGAGGGCACTGCCTACCAATGTAGAAAAGGTCTGGGTAGTTACCCTAGCTTTGGAAGATGGAGCAGCTGACTGGATGGTGACCCTGTACAACTGCAATGCACCCAAATTCAGAAATTTCAACCGCTCTTTATGGCTGCTCTCCAAAGATGTTTTGAAGACTGGCTGGCAGATAAGAAAGCCCATGAGCACATAAAGACAGTGAAGCAAGTAAGAAGACTGGTGGCTGAGTATACTGAAGAATTCAGAGAATTGGCCAGCTGTCTTCACTGGCCAGAAGACATCCTGATAAGTTGTTTCCAGGATGGGCTCAATGAAGAGTTGTATAATGCCTGTGTAGCTCCTGGAGCCCTGGGACAGCAGTACGATTGGTGTAGAGATCAATCAATGCAAGCACTTACATTGCCCAGTGGGACCAAACTCCAGAGCACAGTCAGAGAGGTGAGGGGAGACTGCTTGAGTTTCACTTGCCCCGCCTTGCACCACTGCCTGCTTCAAATATGGTAAAGAAGTACATTGAGCCATGGATTGCCACAGCAAGACACCTGCGTAAATCGTCTACCATCTGGAAGACCTCCAAGAGCCTCACTGCACCCCAGGGAGACTGTGATGAGATCTGAAGAAGTCGTAGAGCTCCCCAGTGGCCACGACCGAGAGGGTTGAGCTCTGACTCCACACTATGATGACCCAGAAGGGTTGGAAAGTGACTACAAAAATGACCCATTGGTGAGTGTGCCAATTGACCCCATAACACTGCCCTTAGAACTTTCCATACCCAGCACTGGGAGGACAGTAAAATTAGCCACCTTGCTGGACTTGGGGTGTACCCGCTGTACGATCAGTCCAGAATTAGTGGGGAAAATGGGGATAATCCTCAGGAGGCTAAAAACTCCAATTACCTTTTGCTGACTGGATGGCTCAGTTGTAGTGGGGTGCCTGCCAATTTTGCCACCAGCTCTTTACATATTGACCTGGGAGACCACACAGAGACTCTAGCATTTATTGTGGCCCCAGGAATGGAGTGGCCATTAGTTTTGGGACTGGCTTGGTTAAAGAAGTGGAACCCCATGATCAATTGGAGAGAAGGACGGCTAAAATTTCCACAGGGGAAACCCCGCCCATTTCTAAAGAAAATGGCAGGAGATATGGATTACATTGTGATTTTGCCTCCACCCTCAGTGAGTCAGACTTGCAAAGCCTACCAATGGAATATGAGATTTGGCTGAGGTGTTCAACGAATAGAGAGCAGATGAACTCCCCACTCACCAGCCCACAAACTGCGCTATTGAAATCATTCCAGAGTGAAACTGCCAAAGCCAAAAATGCACTCTAAGACTCCCAGGAATAACTGGGAAAGTTTATTAAAAAGAATTTAGAGCAGGATTTTATAGAGCCAGCTAGACCCTGGGTAGCAACCCCTGCATTATTCAGAGAAAAGAAAGATGGCTCTCTTTGTCTGTGTGTAGATTATAGAAGTCTGAACGCTATGTGTGTGGAAAACATGTATCCACTATCTTTAATGAAAGACATATTATCACACTTGTCTAAAGCTGGGCAGAGTCTGACGATCAGGACACGGGCGGTCTTGTCAATGTTATCTGGGAGGAGTTTGATTCTGTGACCCCTGATGAAGTGGACAGGATTATGGGGAGGTTGAGCTCCACCACATGTTTATTGGATCTGTGCCCTTCCTGGCTGGTTTATGCAGCCAGGGAGAGGACACGAGGCTGGTTCCAGGCGGTGATATCTGCTTCTTTGAGTGAGGGTAATTTCCCCACCGTCTTGAAGGAGGCGGTGGTGAGACCTCTCCTCAAGAAGCCTGCCTTGGACCCAGCTGTCTTGAACAACTTTTGTCCAGTCTCCAACCTTCGCCTTCTTGCGAAGGTTGTTGAGAGTGTGGTGGCGCATCAGCTCCCTCTGGTCCTGGATGAAGCAGATTATCTGGACCCGTACCAATCGGGTTTCAGGCCCGGGTACAGCACGGAGACGGCATTGGTCGCTCTGGTGAATGATCTCTGGAGGGCCCGGGATAGGGGATATTCCTCTGTCCTAGTCCTATTAGACCTCTCGGCGGCTTTCGATACCATCGACCATGGTATCCTGCTGCGGCGTCTCAGGGGATTGGGAGTGGGAGGCACAGTTCTTTGGTGGTTCTCCTCCTATCTCCTGGGACGTTCGCAGTCGGTGTTGGCAGGGGGGCAGAGATCGGCCCCTAGGTCTCTCGTTTGTGGAGTTCCTCAGGGTTCGGTTCTCTCGCCTCTCCTGTTCAACATCTACATGAAACCGCTGGGTGAGATCATTCGTGGTTTTGGAGTTGGGTATCATCAATATGCTGATGATACCCAACTTTTTATTTCGACCCCAAACCACCCCAGTGATGCCCTCGCTGTGATGTCCCGTTGCCTGGAGGCGGTTCGGGTCTGGATGGGGAGGAACAGACTTCAACTCAACCCTGACAAGACTGAGTGGCTGTACATTCCGGCATCCCGGGACATTCAAAATGTTCCATCACTTTCTATGGGGGGTGAGTCTTTACCCCCCGTAGATAGGGCTCGCAACTTGGGAGTCCTCCTAGATGCACGGCTTACCTTAGAAGATCATGTAGTAGCCGTGACTAGGGGGGCTTTTGCACAGGTTCGCCTGGTGCGGCAGTTGCGGCCCTATCTAGACCGGGATGCCCTGTGTACGGTCACGCATGCGCTCGTGACCTCTCGTCTTGACTATTGCAATGCTCTCTACATGGGGCTTCCCTTGAAGACCACTCGGAGGCTCCAACTGGTACAGAATGCGGCCGGGAGAGTTGTCTTGGGAGTTTCCCGGTACTCCCATGTTACACCTTTGCTCCGCGAGCTGCATTGGTTACCAGTTGTCTTCCGGGTGAGGTTCAAGGTCTTAGTGATGGTTTTTAAGTCCTTACATGGCATGGGTCCGGAATACCTCGGGGACCACCTGCTGCCGGCGTCGACTCCCCTCCGCCCCGTGCGTTCCCACAGAGAGGGCCTCCTCAGGGTGCCTCCAGTCAGAGAATGTCGGCTGGTGGCCCCCAGGGGGAGGGCCTTCTCTGTGGGCGGTCCGGCTTTGTGGAATCAGCTGCCGGTTGAGCTCCGGATGGCACCGGATCTCCGCTCCTTCTGGCGCGGGTTAAAGACCCATTTATTTGAACAAGCTGGCCTGGCCTGATGGGGAGTTACTTAGGGTTTTAATATTTATATATATTTTCTATTGTTTTTACTGTGGGCAATAATTTAATTCTTTTTTAACTTTTGTATTTTTGTAGTTTTATGATATGCCCTGTTCACCGCCCTGAGTCCTTCGGGAGAAGGGCGGTATAAAAATTTAATAAACCTAAACCTAAACCTAAAGGGAAAATTTTCCAAGCTAAACTTGAGAGAAACTTATTACCGCATATGGATAAAGAAAGGGGATGAATAGAAAACTGCCTTCAATTGCCCATTGGACTGCTTCCAATTTAAAGTTCTCTCTTTGGACTAAAAAGGCCCCTGCAGTATTCATGCAATTGATCAATGAAGTTCTGCATGAGCACCTGTATAAAGGGGTTTTAGTTTACCTGGATGATATCCTTATTTACACAGAAACCAAAGATGAACACATTATTAAGCTAGTCAGAGTGGTACTAAAAGAAAACTGCACTCTGCCAAACTGTACACCAAACTGTCAAAAGTGTGAATTCCACAAAGATTGTATTGATTACTTGGGCTATCATATATCCAACGAGGGGGTAGAGATGGACCCAGAGAAAGTGAAAGCAGTCTTGGACTAGGCTCCCCCACAAACCAGGAAACAGCTCCAAAATTTCTTAAGATTTGCAAACTTTTACAGACAATTCATCCCGTCTTTTGCACAGACTACCCTCCCAATCACAAACTTATTAAAAACCAAAGGGGGGGGGGATAAGCCAAAGACCAGTCAACCATTAAAATGGACAGGAGAATGTCAAGCATCTTTTGAGAAACTTAAGAGACTTTTCTGTGGAGTTGGTTTTGAAACATTCAGACCCAGAACAGCCATTTATAATTTAAGCTGAATCCAGTGATGTGGCTGTAGGAGCAGTTTTATTGCAGAGAAATAAAGAAGGACAGTTTCAATCTTGTGCTTACACTTCTAGGAAGTTATCAGAGACTGAGCAGAGGTGGGCAGCTTGGGGAGAAGGAGGCCTATGCTATACGATGGGCTCTCCTCACTTGGAGGCATTTCCTTAAAGGGAGTAAAATATCCTTTCAACTGTGGAATGATCATAAGAATCTTGAAACGATGAAAACTCCCAGGAAACTCTCACCCAAACAGGCAAGGTGGTCCCAACATTTTCATCATTTTGATTTCATTATCCATTACCTCCCTGGGGGGAAGATTATTTTGGCTGATGCATTGTCCAGACTACCACAATATAACAGCAAGAAAGCAGAAGTGATTAAATCATTTTTACATCCTCATCAATTAGCAGCCCCTGTAACCACCAGGCCCAGTTGAGACCTGTGGCTCTTGTTGGAAAACTTTGTTGCAGGACTTTAAAACTGGGTTAGAAACCGATGAGTGGTTTTGAAACCATATGTCATGGATCCAATTAATGAGACAGTTCAAACAACATTCAGGTGTTTTTCTAAAAGTCTATAATAATGAGAACCAAGCATCGGCACTCATGGATGGGTGACAGAATCTGAATTCTCCTCCCCTAAACCCATCATTATCATGCACAACTCCCTCCCTTAGTTACACATCATTAATCACATTCTCCAATTAGCTCAAAACGCAAGCTTCACTTCCGTTATCTTGCGCGCCATTCTTATCTAATTTATACATCCAGGTTAGCATACTCCTCCCTGCAACTTCTTTATATTCAGAGCAAACAGTTTAAAGAAAAAGGCTGCCTCTTATATTGTCAGAGCAAAAACATCCAATGTTTGCAGCATTAACACCAAAATAACCTGTTTGTGTTAAAAGATGGATTAGCCTGGATTGGAGAAAAACTTTATGTCCCAGAAGCCTTAAGATTTAAAGTAATGCAAACAGGGCATGACTCAAAAACTACTGGACATTTTGGATTTGTAAAAACCTTACATCTCATTAAGAGGCAATTTTGGTGACCTGCATTGAAAAAGGACATAGAAAGGTATGTAGCCAGCTGTCCCACATGCACAGTGGCTAAACAGCAGCAAGGGAAATCTCCAGGACTGCTTCGACTGGTAGCAAGTCTGTCAGCACCTGGAGAGATTTTATTGTGGAACTGCCTGATAGTGCTGGAAACACTGTAATTTGGGTCTTAATGGATTTGTTCACTAGACAAGTTCATTTCATTCCATGCCCTAAGATCCCAATTGCAAAAACTTTAGCTAAACTCTTTGTGCAAAACATATATCAATTTCATGGGTCCTCACAACACATAATTTCAGACAGAGAGATTCAAATCACCTCTAAGTTCTGGAAAGCTTTTCTAGACTTGATGAGTTCTATCAAGGATTGTCATCTTCCCGTCATCTTCAAACGAATGGGGGGACAGAGAGAATGAACTCAGTTCTAGAACAATATCTGAGATGTTTTATTAATTATCAGCAGGACAATTGGTCTGACCTGTTACCGTTTGCTGAAGTTGCTTATAATAATGCTTTACACTCCAGTACAGGTTTCACTCCATTTCAAGTAGCTAATGATCAAATGTTTGTGGCCATACCTCCCTTCCGCCCAGAATGAGTGGGTATACAAAAGACATGTTAGAGCACCTAGACTTCTCAAATGTTTCCATGCTAAATATCCTGATAAACTTGACTGATATGTCTGTATTTTTTTTCTTTTCCCCTTCCTTGTATATTTTCTAGGTGGATTTCCCATTCTTTTAGGGGGGCCATATGTCAGGTCCCCAAATCCATATTGTTTTCCCTGTATATGTGCTCTTGTTTGTGGCCTGCCATTATGCGGGGAGGGTTGGATTTGCTTTCTCTTGGGATAACTTTTGCTTTCTACTTTTTTTATCCCGCCTCTATCCACTTGGGAAAAGAATATGTCTCCCTTATCAGAGTGACAGTTACAGAGAAATGAAACTGGAGGAGACTTTGAGATGCACACCAACTGTGCCAGTTACCCAAACATCATGCTACCTGTGCATTGACTGGATTTCAAATGGACACTATGACCTTGGTGGGAGGAGGAAGATTGCTTGTTTAATTATACCATTTAAGTGGGATTTTCCCCAGATTTTGCCTTGACTTCTCTATTGTTACTAACCCTTACTAATCCTTACAGATACAAGAAAAACCATGAGGAGACAAAGGACAATTTTGAGAGAATGAATCAAGAAATTCATAACATAAACTCTCAACTAGAAAGCTTCCAACAGATGGTTAAAAAGAATGAACAAAGAATTCAGAAAATAGAAGACAAGGCAGTAGAGACTGACCAGTAGAGACTGATGGAAGAAATAAAAGGTGAAAATCAGAGGCTGACACAGGTAAATAGAGAATTGGAAGATTCAATAGCAGTTTTGGAAATGGAAAAGGCATCTTATTTTTTTAAGGTTTCAAAACGTAACAGAGGACAAAGAATAGGATCTTGCAGATTTGATGACAGAACTATTGGCTGAAGCACTGGAAATCGGGAAACAAGAAAAGGAAGGAGAGATAGACCAGATATTTCAAGCCAATTCAAGCTATGCAAGGAGAAATAAAGTCCCTAGAGAAGTAAGTACATGTTAGATTCATCAAAAGATCTATAAAAGATGAGATATTGAAAAGAGTGAGATATGGTCCTCTGCATTATAAAGAAAAGGAAATTGTAGTGCTGAAGCAGATCCCCAGCAGGATAAGAGATTCAAGAAGAGAATACCAATTCCTGACCAGAAAACTAATTGAAAAAGGAGTGAACTTCAAGTGGCTGATTCCAGAAGAGATTTTAATTAATTGGGACATGAAAAGATACAGATTGGACACTGCACAAAAGACAGTGGAATTTTATGAGAGATACAAAGCTTTTGGAAGGGGAAAGTCTGGAATTTCATGCAGAGAGAGAAGAAAAACAAACAAACAAACAAACCAGGAAGAGATAGCAATAGAAGGAGCAGCCAAACCAAAGGAAGAAGAAGAAACAGAAAACACAATATACAAAAAGGGGCAAAAGCAACAGAACAAAGACAGATAAGAACAACTAGGAGAATAAAACCTAAACATAATTAAAGAAGACAGAGAAGGAAAATGGGATTCTTTCAATGAATATAAATGGATTGAACTCCCCCACAAAAAGAAAAAAAACACCTTTACATGACTATAGAAATTAAAAATGGATATAGTCTATCTCCAAGAAACACATATTAAAAGACAACATTACAAACCGTTAGAACAACCAAAAATCGGGAAATTTCACCTCATACTAGCACAACAAAAGAAAAGAGGAATAGCTTTATATATATCAAACAGACAATGAACAAATCTATGCAGATGAAGAGGGAAGAATATTAATGGTGGAAATAATGATAAATCAAAAACAGATATTGATAGTAGCAATATATGCTCCTAATAACAAACAAGAAGAATTGTATCAAAAATTACACACACAAAAATAGTGGGATTGGAATATCAAAACATTTGTTTAATGGGAAACTGTAGATGGAAACCTGGACTTCATAAGTAGCAAAACAGGGGGGAAAGGAAGAAATACACTACCTAAGATTTTCTTTAAAATGGCAGAAGAAATCTGTATAGAGGACATATGGCAAGAAAAGAAATCCCCCCAAAATCACTATATATTTTTTTTTACTCAAACAGGCACAAATCATGATCTAGAATTGATATGATATAGATATCTCCTGAATTAAGCATGATTATACAAAAGATTGATATAGAAACCAATATATTGGCAGACCATAAACCGATAAAAGATGACTTGGAGAGGAGCTAAGAAAAAACTAAGATAGTCTCTGAATCACTGTTTACTGAAAGAGAAAGAATTTATACAAATAGTAACAAAGGAAATGGATTTTTTCTTTAAAATAAACAAAAAAGAAGAGACATCATTTTAAAATGTGTGGGATACAGCTAAAGCATACTTTAGAGGGGTGGCTGTAACTTACATGGCGAAAAAGAATAAAGAAAAAATGAAACAACAAATGAAGTTAAAGGAGGAATTTATAAAATTGGAATTGGAACTACAAAGAGATCCACAAAAGAAAACTGTTAAAAAGCAAATGGGAATAATAAAACACAAATTAAACCGTGCAGAGGCTGAAAAAATGGCCCAACAAATTAAAAGGGCAAAACCAAACTTTTTTTGAAAATGCTAATAAACCAGGTAGGTGATTAGCATACAAATTGAAAAAAAGAAAGAGAAAAAAAATTGGTAAACTGCAAGATTCAAAAGACGATTTGCAATTCCAAAATGACATAATTACAAAAAATAATCAAAGACTTTTACAAGACACTTTACAACACAGAAGAAATTTTGCAAGAAAAAATAAAGCAATACATAAAAAAAGCTGTTTTACCAAAAATCTCAGAGAATATCCAAAATATGCTAAATGAAAAATTATCAGTGATGGAGGTAACAGAGGCCATAAAAAGGCAAAAAAATTATAAGACCTTGGGTCCAGATGGGCTACCTGCAGAGTTTTATAAATGCCTATGAGATACATTAAGCCCATTAATGGAAGAACTATGTAACAAGTTACTTTTAGAGGCTAAAATACCAAATATTTGGACAGAAGCTATTATTACTTTAATACCCAAAGAAGACTCAGACTTGACACAGATAAAAAAATTATAGACCAATATCTTTATTAAATATGAATTATAATTTTTTTTGCTTCAATAATAGCAGAAAAATTAGTTTTCTGATTGAATTTATACACACAGATCAAAACAGATTTTTACCTAAGAGACAAATAAAAAACAATTTAAGAATGATTTCAGACAAGAGGACTTCCGGTAGCGCTGCCGCGCCGAATGGTGGCGTTCTGAAGCCGCCCGATCCTGGGAAGCGTCAAAACGCCCGGAGGCAGCAAAACCAGCTGTTCCGCGGCACTGGAGCTTCTTCTTCGGGAGAAGAGGGAGAGGCGAGCCTGCCTGGATAGAGGTAGAGCCCCCCTACGATCCTCCCAAGTAGTTTGGGGGATAAAAGGGTGAGCTCCCTCGGAGCCCAGGCTTTCTCCGCTCCCAGGACGTCTTCGCTCCAAAAGGAGTGGAACAAGACGCGACAACTGCACCTGCTACTTAGAGGGGACTGTGAGTATTTTGAAAAGCAGGCAGAGCAAAGCAGGAAGATCTGGATTTTTAAATTGGATCTCAACTTTAACTCAGTTTCATTATCTTCTTCAAGCTTCAAGTGTGAAATGGAGTGAAAATGGCGCTGGAGTGTTTCTCTCCTGTGTGAAGTGACTGTGTTTGAAAAGTGTTATATTTTGCTACAAAGCAAGAGATACAATTCGCAATTGACTCTATTCAGTATTGGATTTTGTGTATTTGAAAGCCTGTTCCCTATTCTTCTTATTGAAAGTTAAGAACTCTGGGAGAATTGTTACTTTTTTTCCCTTTCCTTTTCTTCCTGAACTTTGATTCCGCTGGGTGACAGAGGAAATTGAAACTTAAGAGATGGCTGCGAAACGTGGGGGAGGGCCCCCGCTTTCTAAGAACGCTATCTCCTCACCTATGCCACAAACTGTAGGGCAGACTTCGATGAAACCTACAGTACAACCACCCTCTCCCCCACCTCCTGCATTTACACTGACGGACATCCAGCAAGTTGTGATGCAGTCAACGCAAGTTCTGCAACAAGAAATAAAGAATCAAAACAACCAGATGAGGGAAGATATAGTGCTTGCACTCCAGGGCTTAGCTGCACATATAGAACGCCTGGATGCTCGTGTGGATTCAGTTATGGAGTATGTGGAGAACTTGGAAAATAAAATTACTGATGCTGAGCAGAAGGTTGATAGAGCAGAGGCCAAGATTGACAGAACAGGGGATGAGGTCACTATATTAGAGTATAAGAGCATGGAGTTTGCTTTGCGTATCAGAGGCCTCAAAGAGAGTCCTAAAGAAAATCTGGAATGGGAAATAGCACAAGCAGTGGCTCCTGTTTTGAAATGGGAACCTGAAGAATTACTTAAGGAAATGGATAAGATATTTAGAGTTAACTCCTGGATTGCTAGGCAAAAAAGTCTACCTAGAGATGTAGCGATCTATTTTTCCAGGAGATCAACTAGAAATTCTATTATCCAGGCCTTTTATCGGGAAAAATTCCAGATTGCAGGCCAAGATATTATGATCTTAAAGGAGATACCTTCAAAAATTCTTCGAAAGAGGAAAGACTTTGCCTTTTTGTCTGATGAGCTTAAGAAGCAACCAGTCCAGTTCAGATGGGAAATTCCTATTGGAATTGTGGTAAATTATGCAGGGACCAGATATAGATTAGATACAATCTCAAAAGCAAAGGATTTCTACACTAAGGTCCTGAAAGCAGGTTTACCACCATCTCCCCGAATTAAAAGAACAGAAGCTAGACAAGATGATAAACAATTGAGTGAAGGGGCAATGTTACTGCCCCCTGAGGAGATCCAGAAACCAGAGGCCATGGAGCAGAATTTGACATTAAAGGAAGATCCAAAAAAACAGAGGATGACAAGAGCTGCACATAAGCGTATGGAAAAGGAACAAAAACAGAAGTCTGCAACTGGTTCAGCTACGCAAGATGCGACTGCTTTAGAGCCCGTGGGAGGAGCACGTCCTAAGAGAGCAACAGCTGATCTTCAGGCCATGTTCCAAAGGCTCATGGTCACCAGAGATGGTGAAGTTACTGACATGGAATGTTAACGGGCTAAATTCACCACAGAAAAGAAAGAATTTTTTTTATCTGAAACAACATAAAAATGACATTGTTTGTTTACAAGAGACACATATTGCATTAAGAGATCAAAAATATTTGACTAATTCCCGATTGGGAACATATTTTGCATCTTCTGCTCCGGACAAGAAGGTTGGAGTGGTTATTTACTTAAGAAAAGACTTTTCGGCAAGATTGATTGAATCAGATAAGCAAGGGAGATATGTTAATATTGAATTAACATTACAAGGAAAGAAAGTTCTTCTTATTGGATTATATGCTCCAAATCAACAACAGCAATTTTTTTTCAAATTCTTACATCAAAGGCTAATTGAATTGGATTACAAATCTGTTATTATGATGGGGGATTGGAATGGGGTTTTGGTGCCATCTGAAGACAAGAAGGGGTCTTCTAAAACCCTTTGTAACTCAAAATTGCCTAAAGCCTTTTTTGATTTGAAGGAAGATCTGGAATTAAGAGATGTATGGCGGGAAAGGAATATGAGAGACAGGGATTTTACTTTTTTCTCAGATAGACACAAATCTTTTTCCAGGATTGACTTCATTTTGATTACTACTGACCTTTCCTCCTTGGTTAAGAACGTTAAGATTTTCCCTAGGACAATGTCTGACCATAGTCCTGTTTGGCTGGAGCTCTTTACTGAAGACACTAGTAGGAGATCCTGGAGGCTGAATGAGAACTTATTTACAAATGACTTGTTCTTGCAGAAATGTAGAGAACATATGAAAGAATTTTTTGTCACGAATATGCATAAAAATACTTTGATGGAAATGGTTTGGGATGCTAGTAAGGCCTATATGAGAGGGGTTTTGATTTATATGAATAATGCTTATAGGCGTAAGCAAGTGCAAAAACGTTTAGATATCGAGGAAGAGATTAAAACTAAAGAGAAAAAGTTTATTTTGAATCCATTGGATAATAATTTAAAGATCTCAATACATTTATTGAAAGAACAATTTAATATGCTATTGGCTGATCAAGTAGCAACTAATTTGCGTTATGCCAAACACAATACTTTCTGTAACACCAACAAGCCTGGTAGATGGTTGGCTTATCAATTAAGGAAGAAACAGAAATTACGTACTGTAGACAAAATAGAATATAAAGGAAAAGAAGTCTACCAACAAAATTTGATTAAGAGTTTCCTAGATTTTTACTCGAAATTATATTCTAAAGAGAATATACAAGCTCTAGATATAGATAAGTATCTACAGGGAGCTCATTTTCCAAGACTTTCACAAGAACAACAACTTGAGATGAATTGCCCAATTACACCAGAAGAAATTTCTTTAGCTATTAAACAGTTGAAATTGGGCAAAACTCCAGGAACAGATGGATTAACAGCAATTTATTATAAAAAGTTGCTGCCTGAAATGATTGAACCCTTAAAGATTTTGTTTAATGAAATTCAGACTGGAGGCGCAGTTCCTCCATCATGGAGGACAGCTTTTGTATCGTTGATCCCAAAGGAGGATCAAGATCTTACCCAACCGAAAAATTATAGACCTATATCGCTCTTAAATACAGATTATAAGATCTTTGCTAAAGTATTGGCTAATAGATTAATGCAAGTTTTGAAACAAATGATTCATAGTGACCAATCAGGATTTATATCTGGGAGGTATATGAAAAATAATGTAAGACAAATTGTTAACTTGCTTGAATATTTGGATAAGAACAACCAAGTCTCCGTAGCACTGATATTTTTGGATGCAGAGAAAGCCTTTGACCAATTGAATTGGCAGTTTTTATTAAGAGTTGTTGAGGAGATGAATTTTGGAGAAGGTTTTCTACATGCTATTAAAGCTATATATCAACAACAAACTGCACAAATTATAGTTAATGGGGGGCTAACAGAGACTTTTAGAATTGAAAAAGGTGCAAGGCAGGGCTGCCCCCTATCACCATTATTGTTTGTTTTAACATTAGAGATTTTACTAATTAAAATTCGAGAGTCTTCTTTGATAAAGGGAATTAAAATAAAACAGAATGATTATAGGCTGAGAGCTTTTGCTGATGACTTGGTTGTGACAGTATCCCAACCGCTACAGTCGGTTGTAGACTTGATGGAAATTATAACTCAGTATGGTAAGGTTTCTGGGTTTAAGGTGAACAGTAATAAAACTAAGATATTATCCAAGAATTTATCTACGAGTGAAAGGGATATGTTATCTAACTTAACAGGTTTTGAAATAGTGAAGAAGGTTAAATATCTAGGAGTGCATATTGCAGCCTCAAATGTAAAATTGTATAAGAATAATTATGAAACACTATGGTTGAAGGTACAAAGGGACTTAAATAATTGGAAAAAATTACAATTATCACTACTGGGAAGAATTGCAGTTGTTAAAATGAATGTTCTACCAAAGTTCCTCTTTCTGTTTCAGATGATACCTATATTGAAAAAGGATGCCAACCTTGATCAATGGCAGAAGGGTATTAACAAATTTATCTGGGCGGGGAAAAAACCAAGAGTTAAATTCAAGATTTTACAGGATGCCAGGGAAAGAGGGGGACTCAAGGCGCCGAATTTGAAATTGTACTATGATGCGGCTGCTTTGACCTGGGTTAGTGATTGGCTTAATTTAACTAACAAGAGAATACTTCATCTTGAGGGATGGGATTTGGTATATGGATGGCATGCATACTTGCTTTATGATAAGAAGGTAGACAGGGCTTTTAAATCCCATATTCTTAGAAGTGCTTTATTGCGTGTCTGGAAAAAGTATTATTATAAGTTAAATTATAAAATACCGATTTGGGGAATTCCTGGACATGCGATAGAGGGTGTATCTATGGGAGTGAGTATGGATATGGTTTCTTATAAGGAACTACTCAAATTGCAAGGGAATGATTGGCAACTTAAATCAGCAGAGGAGTTAAGACAAGAAAACATAAATTACTCTTGGTTTCAATATACCCAATTGAAAGCTAGGTGGAAGTCAGATCAAAAGGTTGGTATCACAATTACGGATCAAAATTTAGTAAAGCAAATTAGAGATTCAAATTGTGCACATATAAAGAGGATATATAATGCTTTAATTGAATTGGATTCGGAAACGGAATTGGTTAAAGATTGCATGATAAAGTGGGCACAAAATATTCAGGAACCAATCTCGTTGGACACCTGGGAGATAATTTGGGTCAGAAATGTTAAATTTACCCAGGCTCAAAATTTAAGAGAAAATTTTTACAAAATGTTTTATAGATGGCATCTGGATCCCAAGAAGTTGTCCAACATGTATCCTAATCTGCAGTCTAAGTGTTGGAGGTGTGGTAGCTTAGAAGCTACCTATTTCCACATGTGGTGGACTTGTAGAAACATAAAAGCCTTCTGGATTAAAATTTGGTGGAACATTCAAAAGATTTTAAAGAGGAAGATAAAGTTTTCCCCGCAATTGTTCTTACTGGGTATTGTTGTAAATTGTGATGTCAAAGAGACTAGTCTGATGTTGAATATGATAACGGCAGCACGGTTACTGGTGGGACAATATTGGAAGAAGGACAATCTGCCCATGGTAGAAGGATGGGTGTTTAAAGTTTCTAATCTTGCAGAAATGTCCAAGATTTCTGCTTATTTAAAGGATCACTCACAGGAGAGATATATTTCAGTTTGGAGGAGATGGATAAATTATATTGAAAACAAATATGGGACCAAAAAGTTCCATTTAGCTTATGAGTAGAATTTAGTGGGATATTGTTATTGTTTGTAGTTATGTTAAGAGAGAGTTAAAGCGCAGTACGAATTTGGTTGATTGTATATTGTGTAAATTTTTATTTAGAATATGATTGTTGTAACTATAGTCCTGTATTTAGCTCTGGGAAGTGGGGGGGAAGTGGGGGGGTTGGGGTGGGAGGGATTTGGGGATATATTGTAAAATTTTGTAAAACTCTTCAATAAAAAAAAAGAATGATTTCAGACACCTTGGAATACCATGAAATGCACCAAGGGCAGCAGATAGTGCTAATGGATTTTGGAGAAAACTTTATAAATACAATTAAAACAATCTATCATAGACAGATAGCTAAAATAAACATAAATGGAGATTTTACAGAAAATTTTAACATTAAAAAAGGCACAAGACAAGGATGTCCTTTATCCCCATTATTTTTTATATTAACACTGGAAGTATTAAAAAGAAATATTAGGCAAGACTCAGACATTAAAGGAATAAAGATAAAAGATGAAAAATATAAACTACAAGCATTCACGGATGACTTGGTTTTCATATTAGAAGAGATGCTTGTGACAATCTCCAAGCTTCTGAAAAAGATAGAAGAATTTGGAGAAGTGGCAGGACTGAAAATAAATAGAGAAAAGACCAAAGTGATAACCAAAAACCTTACAGATAAACAAAAAAATCAATTGTCAGAAAAAACAGTCCTTCAAATAGTTAAGAAAGTTAAATACCTGGGGATATAATTAACGGCAAGATGTGCAACAATAAAAGAAGACAACTACACAAAACTGTTAAAATAAATAAAACTAGGCCTGGATAAATGGAAAAACCCAGTGCTTTTTTTCTAAAAAAAAAAGGTGCTGGAACTCAGAGGTGCTGTCACTGGGAGCGATGCCGGTGTCTTGCTATGGCATTGCCGCCTGTCCTTTGCACCCCTGCCCTGCGGCTCGGAGCCACATGCTGTGGGGATTCCCCTCCCTGCAGTTGTCACGCTGTGGCCTGTGCTCAGCCCCCACCTGGAGCTGCTCTGAACCCTGACCCAGAGCTGTGTTCCTTGTGGCAGTGGTCTCCGGCACCAAACAGCTGATGGCCTCCAGCACTGGCACTCATTCACTTATTGCCCCGTCGCTTCCAAATGCAGTAAGTGAGTGAGCAAGCAAGTGGTGTTTGGAAGCGTTTGGAAGCGATGGGGCAGTATGTGAGTGAGTGATTGAGCAAATGGCATTTGGAAGCGTCGGGGCAGTAAGTGAGTGTGTGAACGAGCAAATGGCATTTGGAAGCGATGGGCAGTAAGTGAGTGAGCGAACAAGACGCCTTTGAAAGAGACGGAGTGAGTGGAGGAGAGACTGAACGAGGTGCCTTTGAAAGAGACGGAGTGAGTGAGTGAGAGCGACTGGAGGCTTTTGTGAGCAAAGTATGAGTGAGGGGGGGGGCTTTTGCAAGTGAAAAAGGGAAAAGTGAGCAGGAGAAGGGAAAAAGAAAAGGCACTGACTTCTGACTTCCTGTTACAGGAGTAGAAGCAAGCATTAACTTTGAACCTCAACTTTTTGCTTTTCTATAATATTATAAACTAGCCATTTCTACCACAATAAATGAATCTAACCAATGAAACCCAAAATACCCCTCCCTTTTTTAGTAATCAAGTTTTTGACTTGTTAAGCACTGGTGGTGCTTGAATATTGTCATGTTCTAAAAATGGTACAATTTCTGAAAAGGCTGAAAAGCCCTGATGTAAATTCAGCCTAAATTGTTTATTGCCATCCTATTTGCAAATAATATCTTACTTACCTAGTTGAGATGGCGTAGTTGGGCAGCAGGGAGGGGTGCTGGTTATTACCTATAAAGCCCTACATGGCATGGGTCCGGGGTATTTGAGGGAACACCTGCTGCCGGCATCAAATGCCCTTCGCCCAGTGCGCTCCCACAGGGAGGGTCTGCTCAGGGTCCCACCGGTAAGAGATTGCCAGCGGGTGACACCCAGGGATAGGGCCTTCTCAGTGGGGGCACCTGCCCTCTGGAACCAGCTGCCAGTGGAGCTGAGGACTGCCCCCGACCTCCGGTCATTCCGCCGGGGCCTGAAGACCTGGCTCTTCGAGCTCTCGGGCCCAGGCTGAGGAGTAATTTATTTTAATTCGGGGTTTTTTAATTGCACAGGGTTTGTTTAATCTTTTTTAAATTGGTTTTAACTTTTGTATCACTGGTTTTTTAACTCCCTGTAAACCACTCTGAGTCCTCAGGGAAAGGGCGGTATATAAATGTAATAAAATAAAATAAATAAATAAAATAAAAAGGCATATGCTACTGACTACACATATGCACATATGTAACATCTTTTGCTAGGATACATGACCACTGCTTGTCCAGAATGTGAAAAGTGAAAGATTGTGACAAAACAAAATGTTAATGTACAGATAATACCACCAGAAATTATTTTAGCCTTTCTAATAAATGTTATTGCTGTTAAGCTCACCATGGAAAACATCATATATTGTTATGCATATACTAGGTTAATTATTTAAAGACTGAAGTACAACATAACTAGATTCTAAATAATCTATTTTTCAAAACACACAACAGTCCAAACAGTAAAACTAAAGTCCAAATTAAGAATATTTCATTCTTAAGAATTGTTTAATTTAAAGGGGTTTAGTTGTAATAGATAGTTATAGATTCAAAATAGTTTTCGAGAGTATTTACAAAAGATACTATTTTTTTTCTAGCATCAGCTAAATTAGACATATTACATTGAGAAAAAATGTTTCTCATTTCTTTCCTGTTACCTTTATTGATTTCATTGCAGAGATGTTAACATAGGAAATAGATTATTTTGTTATCTAATTTTACCTTCCAAAAGACAGAAGCAGATGAAAAATGTGAGGTTCTTTCCTGTTGGCTTTTTTGAATTAGCTAGTTTAGATTCTAAAAGTTTAGTTCCTAAAGAGGTAACCTTGTAAATAATTTTAATGTCCTCCTCTAGTGCAGGGTAGGCAACCTTGGCTCTTTTATGACTTCAACTCCCAGAATTCCTGAGCCAGCATGGCTCACTTTGGAAACCTCTCTCTTTCCCCTCAGTGTTGCTGGCTCAGGATTTCTGGAGTTGAAGTCTATGAGTCATAAAAAACAGCCAAGATTGCCTGTTCCTGCAATAGGCTTTCGAAAGCCAATAGAGGGAGCTATTTTTTGCAAAAAAAAAAAGGTGACGGCACGCTGTTCTGAGCGTTCTATGAGAAAAAAAGCCCTGGAAAAACCCACAACTCTCAATGTTACGGAGAATAGCAACAGTGAAGATGAATATCTTACCAAAATTACTCTTCTTATTTTAAACAATGCCTATAAAATTGGGATTTTTTTTAATGAACTAAAGACACTGATCTTGAAATTTATTTGGGAAGGAAAAAAGCCAGATTGAGAATGCTACAAGAAGCGAAAGAAAATGGAGGATTTGGGCTCCCAGATTGGGCCCTATTCTATCAAGCATCTGCACTAACATGGATAAAAGAATGGGTAACCCTTAGACATAAAGGGTTACCTAGAAGGGCATGACCTACAACATGGATGACATGCCTTCCTATGGTATGGGAAGAATAAAATGCATAGATACTTTCAAAACCACAATATAAGAAACACACTTTTTTTAGAATGGGAAAAGATAAAAGTAAAAATTTACATGAAAATACTGGGATGACTTTCAACAATGGAAGCATTTGTTCACCCAAACCTAATTAACTATGAGCAAATTGTGACTTATAAAGACATTTTGAATATTGAAGGAAAACCAAAATCTAGACAAGAACTAGAAAAACAGGGTATTGATCTATCATGGTGGCCACACCTGCAAATTCAAATGAGATATGAAAAAGATGCTAAAACATCTGGATTTTATAAAGAACAGACAGAATTTGACCAGATACTATTGGCATCAGATGAAAAATTGATTAAGAAACTGTATAAGTACATGCTAAGTTTAAAGATGGAAGAGGAACAAGTTAAAAAAAACGGTCAGGACCTACTTCACCCACATCTTAAGAAAGCAGAACTCTTGGAGACAGTTTTTTCCAAGCAGGAACTTTTACTAAGAAATAGGAGATAGCAGGCATTACAGACAGGATCTGAGGGATTCCCTTACAGATCTATATTTTTAAAATGCCCCCAAGCAGACCCCATCCTACAGTTCATTCGGCCAGTTCCCGATCAGCCAATCTCCAGGTGGCAAGTCCATCGTGGGAAAAGAAAGATAACATCAGTCTGGTTCCATTTGCAGCATTATCGATTCCACCAGTCTTCACACCACTTTGGAGAAACAAACCAGATCCCAGAGGGCTGCACTTTTTCCCCCCACCCCCTTTTCTAGTTGCCCAGTAAGTTCAGAGAGAATGCCTAGTATAGAAAGCAATTGGTTACATTGTAATGGATAGCAGACAGGCGAATGAACAAAAGGTTACATTTAATGGAGGAAGTGAAAGCAATAAAGCTCCATGCCTGTTCCCTCTCCTCATTGGGAATATGGCAGAATCCAGGAGAAGGTGAGATTTGATTTTAGCTCAGGGGAGATAGTTAGAAATGAAATATAAATGGATTCTGACAGAAACAATGATAACATGGGCAAAAAATGTTGGGTATAACATAGAGCTAGAAAACTGACAAAGACTTTGGGAAAGAAATTCTAAAATAACAAATGTGGTGGCTTACAAAGAAAACTTATATAAAATGTTTTATGGATGGCACTTGGAACACCTGTGAAGTTAAAAAAAATGTTTAAAAATATGTCTAGCAATTGTTGGAAATCTAGACAAAAACCAGGGATATATTATCATCTTTGGTGGATGTGCCCTAAGGCTAAAAGATTTTGGTCAAGAATACATATATAGTTAGAGAAAATGGCAAAAAAACATGTAGATTTTAAGCCAGAATTATTTCTGTTAGGTATAATTACAGGAAATTATGAGAAAGGATGTGTATATTTAATGTATTAATGGCAGCAAGAATTGTATTTGCTCAACATTAGAAAGATGAAGAGATAATCAGGAAAATTTTGAACTGTGCAGAAATGGACAGACTTACATTGAAAATGAAGGAGAAAGAAAATTCAGAATACTTAGAACATGGGATACATTTTATCAATGTCTAGAAAAATGAGGTAGAGAGAAAGGAGTTTAACATGTATTAGTAAACTAAATATTGGAACCCAGACAATATGTTGCTGATAAAATATTAAGGATTTGTGATATGGTTATAAAAAAAATTAAAATAAGCAAGAAAATGGTAAGAGAACACGTATCCAATCTTGACGAATATAAATCACTAGGACCCGACAGATTACATCTCAGAGTTCTGAAGGAGCTGGCAGATGTTATCTCAGAACCATTGCACTATCTTTAAAAACTCCTGGAGCACCGGGAAAGTACTTGACGATTGGAAAAGGGCTTATATGGTTCCCATCTTCAAGAAAGGGAAAAAAAACAGACCCTGGAAACTACAGACCAATCAGTTTAACATCAATACCTGGGAAGATGCTAGAAAAGATAATCAAAGAACAGATCTGCAAACAACTAGAAGTAAACAAAGTTACAACCAGTAGCCAGTATGGGTTTGTCAAAAACATATCATGCCAAAGCAATCTTATTTCATTCTTTGATAAAGTGACCAAATTAGTAGACCAGCTAAATGGTGTGGACATAGTATACTTAGATTTCAGTAAGGCATTTAATAAAGTAGACCACAGTCTTCTGCTTAGTAAGCTAGAAAAAGGTGGGATAGACAACAACTCCATCAGATGGATCTGTAGCTGGCTGACAAACCATACTCAACAAGTAGTCCTCAATGGTACTACATCCACATGGAGAGAAGTAAGTAGGGGATAACACAAGTCTCTGTCTTAGGTCTAGTATTCTTCAATATCTTCATTAATGACTTAGAAAAAGGAATAAAAGGGGAACTCATCAAATTTGTTGATGACACTAAACTGGCAGGAATAGCCAATACCCCAGAAGGCAAGCACAGGATCCAAAAAGATCTTGACAAACTTGAACAATGGGTCCTATCCACCAAAATGAGTTTTAATGTGGAGAAAAGCAAAGTTTTACATTTAGGCAGGAAAAAAATCAAAGTTTTAAGTACAGATTAGGCAAGACCTGGCTCAAAAAGAGCAACTGTGAGAGGGACCTTGGAGTCCTAGTGGACGATCACTTGACTATGAGCCAGCAGTGTGCAGCAGTATCCAAAAAAGCTAATACAATCCTGGGTTGTCTAAACAGAGACATAGAATCAGGATCACATGAAGTATTAGTACTGCTTTATAATACTCTACTAAGATCACGGCTGAAATACTGCAACCAATTTTGGTCACCATACTAAAAAAAGAATGTTGAGACTTTGGAAAAACTAAAATGATCAAAACCCTGGAGACTAAAACATATGAAAAATGGCTGCAGGATTTGGGTTTGGCTAGTCTAAAGAAAAGAAGAAATAGGGGCAACGTGATAGCAGTATTCCAGTATATGAAGGGCTGCCACAAAGAAGAGGGCATCAAACTATTCTCCAAAGCACCAGAGGGCAAGACAAGAAACAATGGTTGGAAACTGACCAAAGAGAGAGGCAACCTGGAATTAAGGAGAAACTTCCTAACAGTTACTCTCTAGTAGCTCTAATTGACTCCAAAGAGGCACCTTGCCACTTACTTTGAGCTCGTATTCTTCAGATGCTACTAGATAATTATTGGGTTTTATGGCAGGTAGTTATTATTTAACAGATTTAAAACTCTTGTCTCTGGAGATTTTCAGTCATCCAGGTCATACTATCCCAAATATGCTTTTTCAAGAGGCAACTGGACTTTCTTGTTTTTCTTTGAAGATGTTTCGCTTCTCATCAGAGCCAAAGAAGCTTCTTAGATGAGAAGCAAAACATCTTCAAAGAAAAACAAGAAAGTCCAGTTGCCTCGTGAAAAAACATCTTTGGGATTTAAAACTCTTGCAGGTAAAATGAAAGGGCTTCCTAGCTTTTGACAGTCCAGTCCTTCGTGAATTGGTTTACCTTTTCAGCTGATGAACATCATAACTTCTGATTGCATAAATTTTAATTATTGTGTAAAGAGTCATTCTTCATAAATCTCCATATATTTAGTTACAATAGACCTAAGCTCTAACATTATAATTGTAATTTATAAATAAATATAATTTATTACCTTATACTGTTTTACTTGCATTTGAGTTCTGTATAGTTTATGTTAATATCACAGTTAGAAAAGAAGACTACTAAATCCTTACTTACCATAGACCATAAAATGGATTTCTGTAGTCAGTTGTTCATTATTGTACATATAATTTGCTTTGCAAGTATAACTCCCAGCATCACTGCCTTTAATTTTATAAATCTCCAAGCTACCATCACTATTTAAAACTAATCTTTGAGATTCTATAAATAAAAATAATTCAAAATATAAAAATGTAACATTAAATTATCACAAGCAATAATTAATCTTAAAATCCTGACATCTATTATTTAGCAATAGGACAGGATTTTTTACCCTGACCATCTATTTTCTTACAGGTCTTGATACAGTAATGTATAAACAAGCAAAGAAGAAAATGTACAAAACTACATAAGAAAAGTTTGAGTAATATTTTGGTGGTCCAAGTCACCAAATCTCCAAGTAATTCCCTGAACAGAATGGTAGGAAATTGTGATCCTAATTGTTGATATAATTTCTGTCATTTTGAGGTAGGAAGTACCCAATATAAATCCCAAATATAGAGATAATCCCATTTGAGAAACCCACTGCAATATATTTTCTAAAAAAGAGACATTATTTTAAACAAACACAGGGCCACAAATTCCACCTAGAGAAACATGGAAAATTCTAATCTCGGGCATTTGCTGCTACTCAGTATGGCCTTGACTTCTCCAAAGTACATACTTATTTATCCTAACTGCAGTCCTATGTTTTCTTAGCAAATAAAATGGGGTTGGAGGAGCAAATGTATTCCTTCTCTTAAGACAGAACAAAAAAAGGATTTCAGTAATTGCTGATCAGTGAAACCAATATTAATACCTGGAAAGATGTTAGAGTAGATAATAACACAGGCTGTAAGTGTATTGAAAAGAATGCTGCAGTTGCTTAAGAGTTCTGTCATAGCAGTCCTGTCAAAAATGAGTCATGTGACTTGTCTCAACCTTTGATGAGATTTGACCTGAATGGAATGCTGTAGATATAATTTGTCTCAATTTGCCACACAGCTTTGACAAAATTCCACATGGGTGTAAAGTACAAATACCTAGATGCTGCTTAAACTTCCTAGTAGTAAAATCTATAAGGAAACTGTCAGGGCTTTTTTTTGCCATAGAACGCTCAGAACGGAGTTCCGGCACCTTTTTGGATGGAACATGTGTGAGTTCTGGCACCTTTTTCTTTTACAAAAAAAGCACTGGAAACTGTATATCTAAGCAAGCTGTGGGTTTTTCATCTTTGGGTGATTTTTAAGAAAATCATGGGCAGTTTTCTCTTGAGGATCCTATGGACCAGGAGCTTGAGGATCTTGTGTCCAAATCCTGTAGACTGAACAGTGATATTCAGACTCACTATTCATTGTCTTAGGAGATTTTAACAGTGCTAACCTAAGCCAAGAGCTGTCAAGATACACTCAGCGTATCAGTTGTCTCACTAGAGCCAAGAATATTTTAGACCATTGCTACTCAACATTAAAAAATGTTTCTCACTCTCTACTACTGTTTCCCCAAAAGTAAGACCTACCCTGAAAATAAGCCCTAGCTTGACTTTTGGGGTGGGCCTAATATAATTCCTACCCCAAAAATAAGCCCTAGTTTTGGGGTGAGGTGCATGCTTAAAAATCAAGCTAGGGCAGGGGTGGGGGTAAGATGGAGTTTACCATTTCATCCAGGCCTCCCATGGATTGACACTTGCGTTGCCTTGTGGCCCACTTCTGCAGCCAGCGGAGCAGCTTCATTCTGCAGCTGAGAACGGAACTCCAGCCTGCATTTCACAGACAGAAGCCTTTCCAGAAGACCTCTGCAGCCAAGAACCGAGCTATGGATTCAATCTGGAGCTCGGTTCTCAGGTTCAGATACCTTCCAGAAAGGCCTATGATTGTGAAATACAGGCCAGGGCTTTATTCTCAGCTGCAGAATGAAGCTACTCCTTTGGCTGTAGAAGAAGTGGGCTGGCTGGGCAGGGCTGGCGGTGCCACCTTGGTGACATGAGTGGAAAATACACACACACCCGAAAATAAGACCTGGTGTCTCTTTTGGAGGAAAAATAAAATAAAATAAAATAAGACCAGGTCTTCTTTTTGGGAAAACACAGTAAGAGCAGCTGTGGGCCATGCTGATCATTCTATGATTCACCTTATACCTGTTTATAGACAGAGACTTAAAACTGTAAAACCTATGGTTAAAACAGTAAAGACTTGGACTGAGGAGGCAAAGTTAAAGACTGAACTGCACAGACTGTTTTCGAAGCTGCCTCAGTAGACTTGGATGAACTCACTGATACTGTGACATCATATGTTAGTTTTTGTGGCCCAATCAAAAGTTTGTGCATATACAGTAACAATATAGCTTGGTTCACAGCTAAATTCAAGTAGTTACATTGCGCCAAAAAGGAAGCCTAGAGGAAAGGAGGAAAAATTCTGTACAATGAAGTGAGATCAGGGCAGCAAAAAGAAGCTATTCTGAAAAGTAGCTTAACAAATGAACCAGCAAAATGTGTGGAAAAATCTGAAAAAGATCATTGTCTATAGCAGACCTCCCTTCCTTACTTTTGCTTGGTTACTTGTCTCTTTTGCATATAGATGTTGTTAATGTCTATATATTTATTGAAGGCTAATTTGTCAGTGCCTGGCTTCTAGTAATTCCCTGGCATTTTGGAACTTGGCTTAGTCTAGGATGGTCACAGTTTTGCAATTGCAACCATTGTTAAGTCTGTCTATATGTTGTGAAAATAGAGTTTTCATTATGTCTTCTGACTGCTAGTTGATGTTCATGGATGTGTTCTGCCAGTCTTTATATTGTATGTTGTTTAGGACATAATAGGATTAACCCACCATTATTAGAATACCAGAAGGGCACATTAAACCTCAGGTTCATGCCATAGGAACAGGAACAACTCCAAACACAAAAGCCCAAGAAAGTATAAAAACCCACCACTCCCAGCACCATGTGGTCAGCTGCTCCAGAGGCATATTTCTCTGTGATTCTGCTCTTCAATAAAATACAACCTTCTTTATAAAGCAGTCTCCATTTTGTTTATTCCCAGATTGAACAGGACCCTGATGAAGATTTTTCTTTCAACATTACCACACTGGAAGGGAGATTATTTTACTCTTTATTCTTTTTCTGTTCTTTGGCCATTATATTTCCAATTCCATCCTTTTATAAACTATCCTATTTAGATTTTGTAATGACAGAAAGATTATGATGATGTAACATTAACTAAATTATTGTAATTTTTGTAAATTATCATACCTGAAGTTGTGGTGGCATAATAGATTTTGTTGAAATGCTCCTCTCTCTACCCCTAATAATTCCAGAATTAATTTGTAGTATGAATTTAACAACAGTACTTTGGCCAATTAATTATTTAAAGATGAAATAATTATTCATAGCACCTGTAAAATCCATTCTCCTCACAAGTCTTTCCTCGCTTTTATTTATTTATTTTTATTTTTATTCCATTTATATCCCGCCCTTCTCCGAAGACTCAGGGCGGCTTACAAGCTTAGCAGTAGCCTTCATTCTATGTATATGCCTGCTTATTAGGGCTTTCACACACACCCCAAGCGGCATTATTACAAAGTCAGCTTATTGCCCCCAACAATCTGGGTCCTCATTTTACCTACCTCGGAAGGATGGAAGGCTGAGTCAACCTTGAGCCTGGTGGGATGCGAACCTGCACTAATTGCAGGCAGCTGGTGTTACTTAAGGAGGCATTAGCCCACTGCTCCACCAAGGATCTCTTATGTTTTTATGTTTTGTTCAGAACAAAAATTAAATATTAGTATTTGTTATTTATTCAGTACGTCACCTATCTATTAATTTAATAATACTGTTCAAAATTATACTCCCTAAGTTTAAATGTTAACACAGATGATATTTTTCTGTTGCTTGTCAAATTATTTTTACTAGTGTGCCAGGTACACTGCATTTGGACTCACTGTATCCCTACTAAAATGTTACAGTGGCAGGAACCTGGGAGGTGGGTGAGTGAACTGGAATTTTCACTATTATCTAGTGGCAAGAGAGCAAAATAAACTATTTGGGAATGACGTCATTATTTATGTTATTTGTATTACCCAAATAAGGAAAGAAATAATAAAAGAGTGTACTCTAAAGGCACTAATTATGACATAATCTGCTTGAGGATAGTGGGTATTATCATTATTCTTAGTGGGATTGGAATTCTGTCTGGAGGTTCTATCCCGATAACTGAAAAAAAACAAACAAACACCTAAATCAAAATTAGAAGACAAATTCATAAATAAAATGTTTTAATGGTTCCAGTTCTGTTGCAAAGTAATTCTATCAAACTAGTTCTATTCTCCAAAGCTTCCTTATCATAAATTTTTCTTTTTTCTTACTTAAAAAATGCAAATTGCAAATGAAACAGTTTAATAATAATCATTCTCCAATACACTACCATCAACATCAGTGAAAAACTGCTTTTTGCTGAATTCATTTTGCTTACATGAAACTAACCCACAAAATTTCTATATTGTTAATTGCCTAGCATAGCCTAGCATATTACTACTTTTAAAGAAACATGCAGCAGAGCCATTATTATGGAAATGAAGATATAATAACAATTTTTTTCTGAAGAAACATAAAATTATATGAGCCTATTAAATCTGCAAAAAAGGTATATCTCACATTATTTAATTTGCCACCATGTTGAAATTATAAAGAAGCAAATCACCTGGTTCATTGTGGATTACTTTATAGCAGGGGCAAGGAATCAGTTTGTGGCCAAAAATTCTACTTTATTTAAGAATCTTACTTAAAAAATCACCTGCAAGAATTGCAGAGCTTTTGTCATTAGTGCAATTATGTTCCTAGAGTGGAGACAATATATTTTGTTTTACTATTTCAGGCTTGAAATTTGAGAGTTGCCCCTTCTTTTCTTCCTCAAAAGGAGAATGTTTACCAAAACCCAGTCCTATGCTGCCAATTTTAATGACACAATGTGAAGATGGGAAAAATACAAAATTGGAATTGGCCCAAATGTCTGGTTGCTCATCCTACACAAAAAATTATATTAAGAACAGTATTTCTAATTTTGTTTACAAATAAATCAATAATTACCTTGAGTTATTCGTCCTATAGGACCAGTCCATTCATATTTTGGATCAATGATTCTTTGCATTAATAGTTTTTCAGTTAAACAGTTTAGAATTATTTTTTTTGAATCAATAACAACATATATTGGAACTAAAGTAGGAAAAATCACATGAGATACAAGATTATATACAATTTAACTAAAATAATGCAAATAATATCCTATAAAGGCTTATTTCTGTGAGGTGAATAAAAAGAATGAAGAGGTTTGGTGAATTACTTCATATTAGCTTACTCCAGTGAAAGGTTTTGTTTTTTCCATTAAAATAAATTACTAGAAAAGTATTAATATATTTTTGTTGAATGGAACTGAGGTTAAGAATATTTTTTTCTTTCCACAATGAGCTATCTATGTATTAAATGCATAGACATTTGACTACTCTGAGATATAGAACCTATGATAAGAGAAAGAAGTAGAGAACACAATATTTTTCTGAGTTTTCTCAATCAAATGCATATTTTTCACTCAAAAGTTTTTTAAGTATGCAAAATTAGACTTGAGAAACTATGCTTAGAATGAGAGTAGAGGATAATTCTGGAATTAGAAACTGGAAGAAAGGAGATGATCTTCAATCAAATATGGAACTGCTACCCTGGGTGCTATAAAAATGGGTCTAGGGCTTAATGCTCTAAAATAGAGAAAATTATAAATTCTGAGAAAAATGGCCTCATCTATTTTTCTCATATAATAGACCAGACAGAGAAACAAAAAACAACAACACATGGACAATTCTGAGCATTAAAAAAGGAAAATGGACTTGCAAAGTTTTACATTTGACATTAATTTAACTCTTCAGACAAACATTATAGTTAATGTGTGGTGCTAAAAACATTTACTTTTGAGCAAATAATATTTATTAATAAAAAGCAATAAATATCTATTTATTTTGAGCATGGATCATTAATATCTGCTTCAAAGATGAAATGCTTAAACCTGCTTTATTTTCATCCTACATTCCCCTCAAGGAAAATGTAAATTAATTGCATTAGAGACATGGATGTGGGCTGGGACTTGCTTGGCCATGGAGCTTACTGAGAGACTTGGATTTGTCATTATTTGTCATCCTGGGGTATCTTAATTCAGAAGGGCCAAGAGAATCTAAAAGGAATTCTGCCATTCTTTGCTTCTATGAGGAATGTGAGCATTTTTAGTGTTTAACAATTTTAGCAAAAATAAATGTCAATTTATAGGGTATAGTAGGATAAGCTGCCATGGCAGAGACTGTGCTGTCATTTCTTTTCTACAGCTTTAATGTTTTGCCTGCCTGTCTGCAGGCAGGCAGCTAGAAAGTTCTTGTTTTCCCTAAGAACTTTCCCTGAGCAAATACACCTACCTTTTAGGTAAGATTTGTAAGATTACAAAAAGGAGAAGTTGAGAAAAATGAAAGCAAGACTAAAAATTAGGTCCTAGTTAAAATGGTTGAAGACATAATATATTTTTATAGAGGTAGTCCGTGCTTAATAGCAATAGCACTTAGACTTATATCCTGCTTCACATTGCTTGCTGGGACTGGAATTTTCGTTGCTAAGTGATGTGGTTATAAAGTGTGATGTCACATAGTTGCCATTAGACATAATATATTTGTTGTAGAAGCAGTCCTGCTGAGTGTGCTGTTTAAACAGTCTCCAGTTACTGTTGTTTAAGCATCTGACTGTTGTCATCTGACTGTAACTTCTGAGCCACTGACTTTGCTTGTGGCAAACCAGGAGGTCAGGTCACCAGTCATGATTATGACAATGATTGTAGAGTTGCAGGGATGACTTCACAACCTAGCAGGGGTGCTGAATGAGTGGTTGTTAACTGACAACCACTATAGGTGTATATACTCTATGTGAAATTTCATTTATCATTTAGGGGCAAAGACAACATTGGCTCCTCTCAGCTTGAGGTATAATAATTAAACAATACTATTGATGTTGAAGGTTAAAAAAAAGTAATGCCTGAGGCAACTCAAATAACGTGTACCTATGTTAAAAAATGTTCTCTTTTTGCTTACCATTCCAAGTAGTGTTTTCTTTTGTTGCATATCACTCTGGGCTTCCTCAAGCATATAGTTTTTTCTTAGCACAGAAAATCTATTAAGGCAAGCGTCCACCACTTTCCTTGACTTGAGGAGGGGGTGGTGGCTAAAGTTTCATAACATTTATAAGCAGCAGAGAAAGTGCCAGTAATCATTAGATCACTATTTGTGTAACTTTGAAAAGCTTACGGCACCTATTTTAAACATTTACCAATTCTCCCTTCAAGCGACTGAACATTTCAGCTTCACTAATCCTAGGATAGCTTTGGGGAGACTGCAAATCACAAATAGGAACTAGGAAATTTACAGTAACCTTTGTCTGCTGTCTACTCTACTCCTACCATAAGAAATGGAAAAGATCCATAATGTTTTCAGTGACAGTGCCAGAAGTTCTCCACTGGAAATATTTAAAGACTCTATAGGTATAATTTAAGACTCCTAATTCAGTGACTTATGATTAATTCTGTATATATTCAAGTTATAAATTACAAAATTGCCTCTTCATAAATTGCCCTCTTCATAAATTGCCCATTGTCCATAGGGTCGCGATGGGTCGGACACGACTTCGCAACTAACAACAACAACAAATTGCCCTCTTATGTGTAATTAAATAATACTTTACTGATTTAATCTTTTTTTGTGTGTTCATAAGATGCACTAAGCTGCAGAGTAACTGCACAGGCTTTTTTCATTCAAGGTCTAGGTAAAAAGAGGACTAGTTTATGATGTAGGACTGATAGAGCTAATTTTATTCAGAGAAACCTCATTTTGTTGAGAAACATTCATGTTTCTGTCTTTAAAACATTCATGTTTCTGTCTTTGGGGCCTCTCATTCTTGGGCCTCAGATCCTTTCCCTAAAATTCCTGCAAAACTATGTGATAATCTTATGAAAGAAGATGTACCACCCCGAAGAAGGGTAGCAATGGAAACAAGGCTGGGCCCAGATTAGTCAGAATGCCCTAACATCCCTTTCTTGTTGCAGATAAATTAACTAGAAAATTTTGCATACTTAATTATCAGCCTCATAAGTTAGGGACTGATGGGCAAGAGCTATAATGTTTTAGTAATGAACCCACTTTCTGGGAGGACCATCTTCTATCAGGGTCATGAATACTCTGTTGCTTATTGCCTATTGCTGGGCAATGATCATATGCCTTTGTTTTCCAAAAGTGTATAAAAACTATATTATTTTATGAATTGGGAAGGTTTTTTTTCTTGATTTGTCAGTTGTCCCAAGAGCATACCTCTTTGCACTGCACAGAATAAACAGGTTACAATTTGCCACCTTATGTGACAATTGACCACTGTCAAGTGCAGGAAATCAGAGGTTCAGGCATTTCAAATGAATATAAAGGTTTACTTCACATTTATGCTCTTTACAAGAATCTGAACTACTAATGGTCAAACCAAATTGATGGTAGCTAAGGGTCAATAGAATTTAAAGTGGGCTGGACTTAAATATCTTGTGTGTGCGAAGGGACTAAAGACTGATGATGCATTAAACCCCTCCCTCAGGCTCAGCCTCATAATCTCTTACAACTATTTTGCACCAGAGGAAAACAAATTCAGCATTTGACTGGACCAATTCATGGTTTGGCCTTTAATGGTTTTGTGGACCTCAGCTATAAGTGCAGTAAAAAGACAGTAAACAAATGAAAAAAATATGTTACCAATTCTTTCTTCTGTTCCAACTATTTGAATAGAGGTTTGCTGAATTCCTGTCGCAAAAATACTGGATTCGTATAGAGGTTTTCTTGTGTGTGATATACTTCTAATTTCTCTCTTCAGATATATTCCTTTTTTCCTTAAGTGGCACATTTTATTCATAAAACATGGACTCCCAACTACTACAATAAGAAATAACAAAGAAACAAAATAAATCAAAACATAATTCTACAAAGCATATTATAATTTTAATTAAAATAATTAGACAATCCCCATAACTATAGGGACTAACAAAACATTGTAGATTTCTGAAATAATACGTTTACTTTGACTAGTTAAAGATATATTTTCTTTTTTTTTGAAACTACTAAGGACCAGTAGTTTTAAAATAGATTTTTTTTTTAAAAAAGGGAGGCTTTTCATAGTACTATTTCATAGTACTGTTAGTTTCATTATCTTTATTTGTGTCATTAATCGTCAATCTATTTAAATGGACATATTATTTAAATTCATATTAGCCTATTCTTGCTATTGTAGTATAACCAACAGCTGCCTCTTTTAGTTAAAGGCCATTTTTCCCCCCTTGAAAAAAAAAAAGATATATTTTCTTAGTGACAGTTCCATTAACTAATGTCTAGAAAATGAAAGCAGTTTGTATGAAAGCAGTTTTTACTAGAAGACAGTTTAAAAAGGCCAGACAGTTAAGTAAGGTTAGTACCTTCTGTTTTTCAATGTATTCCTCAAGCATTGCCTTTGGTTCTGAATTTCTTAATTAATTTAGATATTTTTTTACCACCCATCTCATATTCAATGACTCTTTAGTTGCTAGTTATTCTAATTACTTGATTAGATAGCACATATTATCTTTAATATTTTCAGTATTCTAAACATTGCAGGGTATAGAGATTGCTTTTCAATAATTATTTACAATTTACAAAATAAATTGTAAATAATTTATAAAAAAGCAGAAAGCAGGGTATAAAATTTTCCATAAATAGACTTCAGACATATCTATAATGCAGTAACAGAAATGGAAATATGAAAATCTCTCGAGAAAGGAATTTTCCAAATTTTGGGACAGATAAAGTTGCTTGAATTGTGGTCCCTTTGGGACAGTAATGTTTATTTTCAATTTTTGGCACAAATTCAAGGAATTGACCGATTAATACTAATTTGTTTATTTTGGTAGTTATATTCAAATAGCAGATCCTGTCTTGTTTAAAAGTGACAGAACTGAACATAATACTGAAGGTACAGCCTGAGATCATCTTCCCTAAAGCCTTGGTTGCACATACTTCTACCTCCCATCCAGGCCAAGGGCTGCTATTAATTTGTAGTTTTAATGTTACAGAATATAAGAAGCAATCATTCAAAATATACTTATTCCAATTTTAATTATATTTCAATTAAGTTACATTAAATGAAATTTAATTTTGGTCCTAATTCATTCTGGCTCTGCTTAATTCTTGGTTTGTGGCTTCAACTCATCACTCAAAAGCAAAGTGGAGTCCTCAGTCTGAAAATGATTGGATCCCCTTTCTGTAATATCATGAAGTATTCATTTCCAGATACCTGGCCCTAGGTTCTTCTCCTTTCCTCAAGTAAATGAAAATGTAAAGGAAAGAGTATGACTGAACAACTGAGTTTTCTATCCTGTGATAATATATGGCACCTCAAGATAGATAAATGCCTCCTTTGAATATTATGGACAAGTTTTGTGACTAAGAAGAAGGGAAATGCTGGTTTGCTTCAGGATTTATTTGTCTCTTCTCTATTTGCATTACTTACCAGTGGTCCAAGAGAAAGGGAGCAGTTCTAATGATGACAGTATGCAAAGAAGCTGTATTAGAGAAACATGATATTGTAAAGGAATTATTCCTGGGACCAGGGTCTTCATTCTTCTGCCTTTTACCTGTATGACTGCCTCCCACTAGCAAGTAATTCAGAAAAGGTGAAAGAAATAAGAGAAGCACAAGTGTGAGCTATTATACCTGACTTGGAATGTAAACTGAGAAAAGTAGGCGGGGCTTGGAATAGAGGTAGGGAAAGAAAAGGATTGTTACTTTTTAAAATAAAACTGTTGCTGATGAAATGTGGAAGGAAAGAAGGAAGAGACAGAAAAAGGGTGAAGAAACCAGAAAGTGAAAAAGAGATGTAGAGTAACAGAGTAACAAACTGGGAATGTGGGAAAATATTAATGTTACAATAGAAGTCAGCAACAACATAATATTAATGGATGACTGTTAGAGAAGTGTCACTTCTCTCTCTCTCTCTCTCTCTCTCTCTCTCTCTCTCTCTCTCTCTCTCTCTCTCTCTCTCTCTCTCTCTCTCTCTCTCTCTCTCTCTCTCTCTCTCTCTCTCTCTCTCTCTCTCACACACACACACACACACACACACACACACACACAGAGTCTATCCCCAATTTGAGTCTGAGCCTGGTGCTGAGGTGGATGAAGAACATCTGACATGAGGTGCAGGTTTTGTTTTTTATTAAAGCGCTCCAAGAAAAAGGATCCTGGCCAAAATGCCAAGGAATCCCAAACCATAGAATTAAGAAAAGCTTTATACATTTTCATTAAAGCAGAAGGGGTGATAAGGGAGGATTTGTATGAAATATAATCTAATAAACATTTTAGTAATGATCTAACAATTATTCTATTGGCCTCTAGCCATCCCTATTCCTACGCCTTGCCTAATGAATGCTTCAGAAGTTGTCTAATACATGTTCTATTTGGTCCAGGCCATCTTTATTCTTAACTTTTGGCTGAGGTTTACAAAATGCCTAACTCTTTGTTACTTTTGTCAGCTTTCTAATCACCCAGAATTGTTACAAGTTTTAAATGTGCATATTCTCTGTGAATAAGCATTCTTTGTTCTTGCCAGACAAACTCCACAATTATAGGCTTCTTGGTCTCCTTTCAAGTATATGCCATAACCTTGCTTTGTTTTAGCACACAGCCCATCTCTCACACACAAACACACACATGAAACTGTGTTTTAGATTTTAAGTTATTGTTAGTTTAAATGCAAATCTAAAAGATATTCTGTATTTTAGTTAATTTCTGGATTGCCAAAAAAACTTGTGGGAAGAATCCGTAGAAAGAAATATTTTGGGGAATATTAAAAAGGCAGAATATATTTCCCCAAAGGAATAATGGAGAAGATCTTTAAAAAGACAGAAGCCAGCCCCCAGAAATCAGCCCAGCTCCTCTCCCCCAAGCAGAAACTAGGCAGAAGCCAGCTTTTAGAAATGCAAATGTGATAATCCTTTCAAAAAGGTTGGTGCCAGGAAGCTAGAAGCTGATGAGATTAGGAAGACAAAGACCCCTAAAATCTACATATCCCACCCAAACTCTAAGGACAGGAAACATAATAGGATTAACCCTTCAATACCAAAAGGGCACATTCAGATTCAGGTCAAAGTAAATGACACAAGAAATACAAAGCCTCAAACAGGAAACAACCTCAAAGATATAAAGGTATAAAAAGAAGGTATAAAAATCCACCACTCCCAGCAACATGTGGTCAACTTTCCTAGAGTCACTTTGCTGTCTGGCTCTGCTCTTTAATAAACCACAACCTTCTTTCTAAAGCAATCTCCATTTTGTTTATTTCTGGGTTCGATTGGACACTGATGAAGATATTTTTTCCCCACAAATCTATACACCCCCCCCAGCATAGAAATACTAAAGCCTGACTTCTAAGTAGAAGAAGGACTGAGGCAGGACCAAATCATTGAAGAAAAAAAAATAGGGAGGATTTGTTTTCAGGTATTATTTTAATCCCACCTTTATATATATATAAACTATATATATATATATATATATATATATATATATATATATATATATATATATATATATATATATATATATATATATATATATATATATATATATATATATATATATATATATATATATATATATATATATATAGTTTCGACGAGGTCCCACTCGTCATCTTCAGGCTGGTGTCTTCGGTTTCGTGCTTGTGCGAGCGAAGCGTGATCGGAGCTGCCATCTCTCTATAAATACTGGTGGGGATGTGTGGGGTGCTGGCTTTGTTGCTGTAAGCGGATTGGTTGGCTGTGATGTTACATCATGATTGATTGATGGGGTTATTGTTAGAGGATTAGTTGGCTGATTTGTAACATCCTGTGTGGCTGAGGTGCTGGCTGTGTGCTTGTTAGTCCTTTGTGTTGAAATGACCTGGGCTGTGTGATGACATCCTGAGCTCTATTGTAGTGATTTCCTGAGTTCTGTGTTGAAATATCCTGGGTGGTTTGCTGTGTGTGTGCAGCAGCTGGAGATGCCACCGAGGTTTGGCTTCTGGATGGTGGTTGCACTCTCAATCCTACATGGGAAAAGACCCAAATACGCAAAGACCTACATACCTATACCCGTGAAAATCTACAAAATATATCTCTCTCTCTCTCTCTCTCTCTCTCTCTATATATATATATATATATATATATATATATATATATATATATATATATATATATATATATATATATATATGTGTGTGTGTGTGTGTGTGTGTGTGTGTGTGTGTGTGTAAATTACTAACAAAGAATTAAGGGAGTCTGAGATGCATTTCTGACTCATTAGTCTTCATCAGTCAGACATACCCTTCTGAGATTCGAACCTGGGCTGATTGCACGTTAGGCAGTGTATTTACCTCTTGAGCCACAGGGTCTCTCTCGCTCTGTTAGCTTTCTGCAAGGGGAGAGATATGTGTCAAATGTTAACTATTTAGATTACCTTGCTAGGCCCCAAACAAATAGTTAACATTTCACACACACACACACACACACACACACACACACACACACACACACACACACACATATATATATATATATATATATATATATATATATATATATATATATATATATATATATATATATATGTGTGTGTGTGTGTGTGTGTGTGTGTGTGTGTGTGTGTGTGTGTGTGTAAATTATTCAAATTGCTGATAAAGAATCAGGGAGGCTGATATGGCCAATTCGAACTTATTTTGTTCTTATCAGTCAGTCATACCCTTTATCTGAGATTCAAACCTGGGCTAATTATATATTAGGCAGTTGTTTTAACCCCTAGGCCACAGGCTCTTTCTCTCTTTATTAGCTAGGAAGTAAGGGAGATATATGTGTTAAGTATTTATCAAGTCTTTTGAATACCTTGCTGGTTAAGTCTTCTTTCCTGTTTCAGCCTAACCCAAGGCTATCTGCAGGCTATAGTCACAACTTACGACAGTTCATTATTTGTGCAAATTATTCAAATTGCTAATGAAGAATTAGGGAGGCTGATATGGCCATCTCGAACTTATTTTGTTCTCATCAGTCAGTGATACCCTTTATCTGACTGGTATGACTGACTGATGAGAACAAAATAAGTTCGAAATGGCCATATCAGCCTCCCTAATTCTTTATTAGCAATTTGAATAATTTACACACACACACATATAAAGATAATGAATATATCTGGCACTTGTACCACGTTATTCTCCATAGTGTGAGGTGGATTGGGAACAAGAATAACTGACACAAAGTTATGTAGTTGGCTTTCATGCCTAAGGGGGCCCTAGGACTCCCAGTCCCCTGGTTTCTAGATCAACACCTTAACCAGTGTACCAAATTGGCTCTCAGACAGGAAGGCAGTGCAGAGAGTGGTGAGGATGGCTGAAAAGATCATTGGCAGTTCCCTCCCTCCCATCCAGGACATAGCACAGAAGCATTGTTTGAACAGGGTCCATAAGATTATCTGGGACACTACCCATCCTCTTCATAACCTGTTTTCCTTGTTACCTTCTGGGAGGAGGCTTCGTGGTATCCATAGCAGAACATCCAGATTCAGCCATAGTTTCATTCCATACAGCATTAACCTTGTGAACTCTCAGGCTTCCTCCTTCCGTTATATATTCAAGATGGACAGTATTCAATATTTTATTGTTATGTATATGTAGGGGTGTGGGTCTATACATATGTTGTATATAGTATGTTTTATGTATGTGTTTCACTTTGAGAGCGGGCAACTAAATTTCATTTTTTATGTGTGCCGTTGTGCCCACAGTAAAAAATGACAATAAAGATTTATCTTATCTTAGTTGTTTCTTAACTGATGAACCCTAGAAGTATCTATACCTCCCTTCTGGAAATGGATTGCTGCTCCAGAAGATGGTTCAATATAATGTGTACAGAAGTAATGCAGTAATTATGAGAGGACAAATATTTGTTTTAAAAAGCAATGTCTGCTGTTTGGAAACTGTTGGAAAGGTTTTTACTGCTTGTCTGATTCTGTAGCATCCAGCCAATTGCACATATTATGCTCTAGCCACTTTTTCTTTTGAGTGAATTTTTTCTTCAGTTCTTCAATGCAAACAAGCTACAGAAAGATTTTCTTTGCTTCCCTCCTTCTTTTTCTCTACTATTCAGCCTTGCAAATACTTAACAAATTAAGCAAGCTACAGATTTTGTCCCTTTTTTCCAGGCATGCAGTAAATTTAACAAATGAGGTGGTTAAAAGGGATTGAGATTAGAGGTCAGAGGCAGAGAGTTTACAGGTGAAACTCGAAAAATTAGAATATCGTGCAAAAGTTCATTTATTTCAGTAATGCAACTTAAAAGGGGAAACTAATATATGAGATAGACTCATTACATGCAAAGCAAGATAGTTCAAGCTGTGATTTGTCACAGTTGTGATGATTATGGTGTACAGCTCATGAAAACCGCAAATCCACAATCTCAGAAAATTAGAATATTACATGCAATCAATAAAACAAGGAGTGTACATAGAACAATATTGGACCTCTGAAAAGTATAAGCATGCATATGTACTCAGTACTTAGTTTGGGCCCCTTTTGCAGCAATTACTGCCTCAATGTGGCGTGTCATGGAAGCTATCAGCCTGTGGCACTGCTGAGGTGTTATGGAAGACCAGGATGCTTCACTAGTGGTTTTCAGTTCTTCTGCATTGTTCCGTCTCATGTCTCTCATCTTTCTCTTGGCAATGCCCCATAGATTCTCTATGGGGTTCAGGTCAGGCGAGTTTGCTGGACAATCAAGTACAGTAATCCCACGGTCATTGAACCAGGTTTTGGTGCTTTTGGCTGTGTGGGCAGGTGCCAGGTCCTGCTGGAAAATGAAGTCAGCATCCCCATAAAGTATGTCTGTGGAAGGAAGCATGAAGTGCTCCAAAATCACCTGGTAGATGGCTGTGTTGACCCTGGATTTAATGAAGCACAGTGGACCAACACCAGCAGATGACATGGCTCCCCAAATCAACACAGACTGTGGAAACTTCACACTGGACTTTTGATGCTTTTGACGTTGTTTGTTGTTCAGGAGTGGCTTGACAAGAGGAATACGACATTTGAAGCCCATGTCCACGATCCGTCTGTTTGTGGTGGCTCTTGATGCACTGACTCCAGCCTCAGTCGACACCTTGTGAAAGTCCCCAACACTTTTGAATGGCCTTTTCCTGACAATCCTCTCTGGGCTGCGGTCATCCCTGCTGCTTGTGCACCTTTTTCTTCCACATTTTCCCCTTCCACGTAATTTTCTATTAATGAGCTTTGATACAGCACTTTGGGAACATCCAACTTCTTTTGCAATAACCTTTTGAGGCTTTCCCTCCTTATGGGGGGTGTCAATGATGGTTTTCTGCACAACTGTCAGGTCAGCAGTCTTCCCCATGATTGTGATTCCTACTGAACCAGACTGAGAGACCATTTAAAGGCTCAGGAACCCTTTGTAGGTGTTATGGCTTAATTAGCTGATTAGAGTGGGACACTTTGAGCCTAGAATATTGTACCTTTTCACAATATTCTAATTTTCTGAGATTGTGGATTTGGGGTTTTCATGAGCTGTACGCCATAATCATCACAATTATGACAAATCACGGCTTGAACTATCTTGCTTTGCATGTAATGAGTCTATCTCATATATTAGTTTCCCCCTTTAAGTTGCATTACTGAAATAAATGAACTTTTGCACGATATTCTACTTTTTTGAGTTTCACCTGTAGTTTCAGCACCTAATTGCAGATGGAGCTGAAGATGGTGACTGGTGAACAGCTCTGAATGTATGCTCTCCATTTTTAACTTTATTTTGGTATTTTTACTCTCCATTTCTAATTTTAAAATTATTTAAATTGATTCACCTAAGACGCCATCTATCTTTTCCAGCTAACATTTCAAATCAATCAATTTTATTGCAGTCATTAACTGGCAAAAAAGAGAAAATATTGTCTGAATACCCAGAACATTCAATAATAAATAAAGAGGAGAGATACATAAAAAAGAAATGTTAAAACACATTCTTATTAGTTAAAACTATCCAAGAATTATAGTGTCTTTCCCAAATATGAGGAAGGTACCATATAGTAGCTGACATTTTTTTTAAAAGTCCAGTGGTTAATGCTGAGAAAACCAGACATAATTTAATAATTCTTAATCTGGATTTAAGAATAGGGAAAAGGAAGAGGAGACAATATATCCACTCTGCAACACAGAATTCAATCAAGCCTCTGAAGCAACAGAGAAAGAATAAATAGATAATAATTAAGTGGATAACTTCAGTAAGTAACTTAAACTCTACTCTCTCACTAGATAGATATAACATTGATAATTCCTTGGAGTTGCATTTACAGGTGGAAGTAGTAAGCTAACAGCTTACGGAATTTTCTTCTTTCCTGATAAGAGAATGCTTGTCTCCCTTAACTCCCACTGTCTGTTCAGCAGCTGCCTTGCTTATGCAAGATGGAAATGATGTGAACTTAAAAAGGGAGACTGAAACACACTTTTAGGCAATGTCTGCTTACAGCAAAAACAGTAACTTCAATCTTTGAACCCTTTTTTGGCTTTTAATATTTTATTAGTTTATCAAAATATAAAATATAAAAAACATTTATCCATTAAATCTAAAAAGAAAAAAATCTTTGAACTTTTAACTTCAATTAAAAATAAAATCTACCCATTAAAAGGAGTCTTTTATAAAGCATGCTTGAAAACCAACAGCAGAAACCACAAGACATCTGTTGCTCATACCAGCAAACAGTATGAGATTAATAGGGAATTTAGAGCTAACCCCACTTCTCAATCAATTAGGAGAAAAAGCAACAACTATGGTAGATTTAACTCTTAAAAGGGCAGAGACAAGACAAGTGTAACTATTACTTACAGACCAACTGGATCACTCTGCAGATCTCCAGAGTGAATTGGGGGCAATGGGGCCTTTAAAAAGGCAATTGTTCTGACTTTAAGCCAGCTGCTTCACTGCAAACACTCTGATAGATCTACTACCTGCTGAATTGCTGCCAGGCAGAAAGGAATGCAAGTGATTTTTACTAACCTTTTAGCCAGGGGTGTCAAACTCGCAATGTCACGTGACATGTCATGACGTATTGTGACTTTTTTCCCATTGCCGGCAATGGGGTGGGTGCTGTTTTGCCATGATGCATCCGGCCTGCGGGCTGGCAGTTTGACACCCCTGCTTTAAGCAATCTACTATCCCTAGCATGCTTCTTAAAATGAAGCTTTTTTTGAACTCCTTCTCAATATTCTCAGTATGTGTCTTCTGTTCAGAGAAAGTTAGTCTACTTTTGGATCAATTTTCCAAAGAGGGTATTACCAGTTTAAAACCTAAATGTGGTATTTCTAAGACAAATAATCCTGGGATTGCTTTAGAGCAGGGGTTTCAAACTGCCGGCCTGAGGGCTGGTTACATCATTTGGAGGCTGTGCCCACCCTAGCTCCAGCAATGCAAAAAAGTCGTGATACATTGTGACACGTCATATGATGCGGCGAGTTTGACACCTGTGTTTTAGAGAAATGGACATTGCTGATAAAGCACAGAATTGCACCCATTAAACTAAAGCACAGACAATGCACACAATTGCACCCTCAGGGAAAAAAAGTGAAAGGAGGAAAAGGCTGGATTTGGAGAGAGAAGAAAACCTGGCAATCAAACATTTATTTGGATGCAAAGTTTACGCTCATGAATTCTGCTTTGTAGCATGAACTATCTCCAGCTTCCTTTGTTATCTTTTGTAATTATGGAGAGACAGGCACCACACAGCATCTTAGCACTGAGATAATTTTCTCTATATAGACTGTACTGTTTTTCTTCAATATTGACTGAATAGTTCTTTTTACCATTAAGAGTGCATACTTATACAGACATAATTGCAAAATGAATTAGATACAGATCTGTTTGCATACGTGTTCTTTCTACCCTCCCCTCTCAGGAATTGGGTGCAGATCTGTTTGCAAGAGTATGTTTCTTTTCTCTTTTTTTCTCTGCATATTTATAACTTTTGTAAACTACTGTAACTTTTGGAAACTATTGTAAACTAACACTTCAAAATAGGGAAAATATTTAATTTTTAGACATTTTAAATTTTTAATAAAAAACAAAAAAGTCATGAAAATATAGACTGACATTATAGTGGCTTGCAAAATATCTCATATGTTTGAGTGTATGCCCACAAAGATCCAAACTATGGATAAATTAAATGTAAATTATATGAATTACTAGAATACAAAGTAAGGGGGCCTTGAGGCAACTCTAGCCACACAGAAATTCAAATGAACAAAGCAAGAAATCCCAACCTAAACAAGAAGACTAAATCACAATAAAACACAATAGGGAGCAAACTGTTTCTAAAAAATGATCTCATATATGAACATAAAGAAGAAAACCAATACATCCAAACCAAACATAATAGGGAACAAATGGCTTCTATATAAAAAAATGACCCTATATATGACCCTAAGGGGAAGACCAATGAAAACAGCAACCAAGGGCAACCAAGGACAAAGTTCCTACTATCTACTCTAGCCCACTCCAGTGAAGTCCCTCTGGGATTGAACAATCACTTTCATAGCCTCCCTTGGGGAAAAAAACTGCAGACACCTATAAAATTTCTAAAAAAGAGGCAGAACCCAGCATTCCTGTGACGGAAAGAAAAGTATCCCAGACTTCCCTAGGGAAAAAAGGTCAATATTGATGATCAGAGATTCATTTCTTAGGGGAAAAGAAACTATAATCTGCAGTCCAGATAGTCAATCTAGGCAGGTATCTTATCTCCTTGGAGCAAAAATCAAAGATGTAACTGAAAACCTTACTAAAAGAATCAATCCTGTGGATTACTATCCCTTTTTTCTCCTACATCTGAGGACCAATGACACAACAATGAATCTGAAAACAATAATAAGAGATTATGAACAGATAGGGAAGAAAGTTAAAGAATTAGGAGCACTACTGGTGTTTTTATCTATACTTCCAAAATGAGGGAGCAAAGGATTTTAGGAACAAACCCACTGGTTTAAAAACTGATGTCAACAGAACTTTGGCTTCCCAGACCATGGTCTGCATTACCTAAATGGTAATGCAGACCATGGTAAGGCACCTCACAAGAACTGGAAAGAATATATTTAGAAAATGACTAGCTTATCAGGACCCACTTCAATCCCACATCTTAAAAAAACAGAACTCTTGGAAGTTATTTCTTCCAACAGGAACTTTTATTAAGAGTAGTTGATAGCAGGCATAATAGACAGGATCTCAGATTTCCCATGCAGAGCGATAGATTAAAGTATCCCCAAACAAGACCTTACCCAAAAGTCTGCCCGCCTGGTATGGGATGGCCAATCACCAGGTGTTAGGTCCATCATGGGAAAAGGGGAGATAACATCAGCCCATCTCCAGTTCACACAGTGATGGTCACGGCTTCTTCACACCTTTCTCTGAGTGTAGAAATAAAGCAGGTACTGGGGTTACATTCCTGACAGTTTAGGGAGATAAATTTCAGAGAAAGAGAATGCAGGAAACAAATTGTTACACTGTAGCGGGTAGAGGAAGCAAAGGCAATAAATGAAGCAAAAGGTTACATTGTAGCAGATAGAGGAAGCAATGGCAATAACCCCCCCAGGCACATCCCCCCTCTCCCTAAAAAATAGGAGAGATTCACCTGTAGAGAAAACAAAACAGGTATAGAGGTTAGTCTGGTTTCTTGGGATATTCTGTATGAAACGTCCTTAGCAGTTTGGGTGCTCTGACATGACGTTTGTGGACCTACTCGTTCTGTGAGGAGGGAAGGTGTTTCCACGCTACTAGGTGTTCGGTTGCCCCATGATACTTCCTAGAATCTAGGATTTCTTTTATCTTGAAGTGTTGTTTTCCTTCAACCATGATTGGAGGTGGTGGTGGTGGGACTTTTGGCTGTAAGGGTGACTGTTGCTCTCATTTCAGTAACCTGCAATGAAAAATTGGGTGTATTTGCCTGAGGTTCTTGGGTAGTTCTAATTCTACTGTTACTGGGTTTATGATTCTTTTAATTGGAAAAGGTCCTATATATGCAAGTTTTTTACAGGGATGTAGAGATTTTGTAGACAAATATACCATTTCTACTACAGTGAATGGTTTAGGTTTGACTCTTTTTTTATCCACTTGTGCTTTGTGTGCTTGTTTAGCTTCATCTAAGGCTTTCCTAACCACTGGCCAGGTGTTTTGTAATTGGGATATCCATTATTTCAGTGATGTGATTGCTGGTTTGTTTGGAGTTAGTTGTGGCATAGGGTTGAAACTTTGGCCAGTGGCTACTTGAAAAGGAATGTAGCCTGTGCTGGAGTGGACTGCATTCTTGCAAGCAACTTCTGTGAAAGGGAGTAGGTCCGCCCAATTTATTTGCTGGAAATTATTGATAAACCACGTTAAGTATTGCTCAAGTACTGAGTTTGAATGTTCCGTCGATCCATTGCACTGAGGATGATGACTAGATGGCAGTCTCTGAGTGGATCCTAAGAGGCATAATTTTTCCCCCAAAATTCTGATGCAAATTGCACTCCCCTATCTGTTATGACACGATGGGGTGCCCCATGCAGTCTATAGATGTGCTGCACAAATAGTTTCGCTAAGATTTTGTGGTGGGGATCTTTTGGCAAGGGATAAAGTGCACTTGTTTTGAAAACAGGTCCATAACCACTCAAATGACAGTGTTTCTGTTGCTTTCTTGTAATTCCACTATAAAATCCATGGATATTTCTTTCCATGGGGCTGAGGGATTCGCCACTGGTTGTAGCAGTCCGGGTGATTTCCCTTGCAACCTCTTAGCAGCTGCGCAAGTTGGGCAGCTGGCCACATAGCTTTCTATGTCCTTTTTCATGGATGGCCACCAAAATTGCCTTTTAATTAAATGTAATGTTTTTACAAATCCAAAATGCCCTGCTGATTTTGTATCATGGCACAGCTGCATGAAAGTGACCCTCTGGGTGGTTGATATATATAACTTCTCCCCCATCAATGGCAGTCCGTCCTTGATCTTGCACATGTGTCAAGTTTTTTGGAACCATTCATCTGTTTCTAAAGTTTTCCGGAATTCAATTCCAGTTTGGCTACCCAGCTGCAGCTTTATTTTAGCTTGGGCCCTGGTGATTACTGGTGTCGCCAGGTGTGGTTCAGGCATGAGTGCTTTAGAACTGGTGGCACATGTGCTGTTATATTGGGGTATGTGAGACAGTGCATCTGCCAGGAAGTTCTTTCCCCCCGGCAAGTGTTTGAGCATAAAACGGAATTGGTAAAAATGCTGGGACCAGTGAGCTTGCTTAGGGGTGAGCTTTCTGGGTGTTTTTAGTGCTTCCAAGTTTTTGTGGTTCGTCCAGACCTAAAAAGGGATTTTATTCCCTTCAAGGAAATGGCGGCCACGTAAGTGATGACCATCTCACAGCATACGCTTCCTTTTCCCACAAATCCCAGCGTTGTTCCATCTCAGTGAGTTTCCTGGATGTGTACGTGCATGGTTGCAGTACCCCTTCGTTGTACAGCCCCCCACTGCCACATTGCTTGGGTTTTACTGAGGTTTCCCCCTTCATTTTAACAAGTCTGTGAGGGGCAGGGCTATTTGGGCAAATGAAGGGATGAACTGGTGGTAAAAGTTTGCAAAACCCAGGAAACTTTGCAATTGCTTCCTTGTGTGGGGTGGTGCCCATTCTAGCACTGCCCTGATCTTCTCAGGGTCCATTTCGATGCCCTGTGGGGATATTCGATAACCCAGATAGTCTATTTTTCCTGGTGGAATTCACATTTTGATAGTTTGGCATATAGGTGGGCAGCTCGCAGTTCCTTTAAAACCACTCTGACTAGATTGACATGCTCCTCTTTGGACTCAGTGAAAATAAGGATGTCATCTAAATAAACTAGGACCCCCTTAAACAGGTGCTCCCTTAGCATCTCATTGATTAATTGCATAAAGACTGCAGGGGCCTCTTGTAGTCCAAATGGCAAAACTTTGAATTGGTAGCATCCCAGTGGGCAATTAAATGTGGTTTTCCATTTGTCCCCTTCCTTAATTCTAATGCGGTAGTATGATTCCCTTAGGTCTAGTTTGGTAAAATATCTTCCTTTTGATAGGTGGGATAATAGATCCTTCATGAGGGTTATGGGGTACAGGTTACTTTCACTGATTACATTCAGGGCATGGTAATCCATGCACAAGCGCAAAGTACCATCCTTCTCTCTAAAGAGGACCGGGGTGGCTACTTTGGGCTTGGTGGGTTCAATAAATCCCCTTTCTAGGTTTTCATTTATGAATCTTTCCATCTCCTCCTTCTCTTTAGGGCTCATGGAGTACAATTTTTGCTTGTGACTGTATGGTTACTGGAGCTGCTAATTGTTTGGATGGAATAAGAGGGTACAACACTTTTGTTTTTGTATTATTATATTGTGGCAACCTTGATAAAGTGCCAGCTAGGAAGTTCTTCTCCCTAGGCAGGTATTTTAAAGGAAATGTTGGGATCACCTCGCCTGTTTTGGTGATAGAATAGAATAGAATAGAATAGAATAGAATAGAATAGAATAGAATAGAATAGAATAGAATAGAATAGAATAGAATAGAATAGAATAGAATAGAATAGAATAGAATAGAATAGAATAGAATAGAATAGAATAGAATAGGAGTTGGAGGGGACCTTGGAGGTCTTCTAGTCCAGCCCCCTGCTCAAGCAGGAGAACCTATACCATCTCAGACTGGTGAATGTCTAGTCTCTTCTTAAAAATTTCCAGTGATGGGGCGCCTACGTTTTCTGGCAATAAGCTGTTCCACTGGTTGATTGTCTTTACTGCCAGGAAGTTTCTCCTTCATTCCAGGTTGCTTCTCTCTTTGATCAGTTTCCAGCCATTGTTTCTTGTCCTTCCGTCTGGTGCTTTGGTGAACAACCTGGCCCCCTATGCCTTGTGGCAGCCATTCAGATACTGGAACTCTGCTATCATGTCTCCCCTATTTCTTCTTTTCTTTAGAGTAGTCAAACCCAAGTCCTGTAGTCCTTCTTCCTATGTTTTAGTCTCCAGGCCTTAGTTGCTCTTCTCTGCTTTTCCCCCCCAAACTCTCAACATCTTTTTTGTGATATAGTGACCAAAATTGGCTGCAGTATTCCAGGTGTGGTCTTACTAGGGTTTTATAATGTGGTAGTAATACTTCATGTGATCTTGATTCTATGCCTCTATTTATGCAATCCAGGATTGTATTAGTTTTTTTGGTTGCTGCTGCACACTGCTGGCTCATAGTCAAGTGATTGCCCACTAGGACTCCAAGGTCCCTCTCCCAGTTACTGTTTTTAAGCCAGGTCTCACCCAATCTGTATTTGTACCTTTGGTTTTTCCTGCCTAAATGTAAGACTTTGCTTTTCTCCACATTGAAACTCATTTTGTTGGATAGGGCCCATTGTTCAAGTTTGTCAAGATCTTTTTGGATCCTAAGTTTGTCTTCTGGGGTGTTGGCTACTCTTGTCAGTTTGGTGTCCTCTGCAGATTTGATGGGTTCCCCTTCATTTTCCTCATCTAAGTCATTTATGAAGATTTTGAAGAGTACTGGGGCTAACACAGAACCTTGTGGTACCCCACTGCTTACTTCTCTCCATGTGGACGTAGTGCCATTGAGGACTACTTGTTGAATATGGTTTGTCAGCCAGCTACAGATCCATCTGGTGGTTATGTTGTCTATTCCACCTTTTCCTAGCTTACCAAGGAGTAGGTTGTGGTCTACTTTGTCAAATGCCTTACTTCTTTGGGTTTTTTTTTAATCTTCCAGGTTTTTGTGATCAGTCCATACCTGGCAAGGGATTTTATTTCCTTCCAGGAAATGCCTCCATGTAAGGAGAGCCCAGAAAGCTGCATAGGCTTCCTTCTCCCATACTGCCCACCTCTGTTCAGTTTCTGTGAGTTTTCTGGATGTGTAGGTGCGAGGTTGTAGCTGGCCTTCTTGGTTTTCTTGGAATAGTACTGCACCTACTGCTACATCACTAGCATCTGCCTGAATGATGAAAGGTTTCTCTGTGTCTGGGTGCTTTTAGGACTGGTTCAGCTGAGAAAAGTCTTTTTCATTTCTCAAATGTGGCTTGACACTCCATAATCCATTTCAGTTGCTGGCTAGGTTTTGGCTTGCCCTCCCTCTTTGATTTCAGCAAATTGGTAACTGGGAGCACAATTTGTGCAAAGGAGGGGATGAACTGATGGTAGAAAGTAGACAACACCAGGAAACTTTGCAATTGCCTCCTCGTGTGCAGCAGTGCCCATTCTAGCACTGCCCAGACCTTTTCTGGGTCCATTTCTATCCCATTATGAGATATGTGATATTCCAAATAGTCAATCTTTTCCTTATGGAACTCACATTTTGAAAGCTTGCCATAGAATCTGGTGGCCTGAAATTTATGTAGTACCACCCTGACTAATTTGACATGCTCCTCCTTTGTTTTGGTGAAAATTAACAAGAAAATACACAAGAACCGCCTTGAAGAGGTGCTCCTGAAGCACCCCATGAGGCAGTTAAATGCCATCTTCCATTTGTCTCCTTCTTTAATCTTAATCCGGTAATATGATTCTCATAGGTCCAATTTGAGAATATTTTCCCCTTTGCTAGATGGGCCAACATGTCCTTCATTAGTGGCAGGGGATAGATATTGTTTTCACACACCATGTTCAAGGACCTATAGTCCATGCAGGGCTGAAGAGATCCATCTTTTTTTCTTGGAAACCTCAACACTCCAGTCCTCCAGTCCACCCTTGTGTTCCACTTTCCTCAACCATGTCATCCCCAATCATTTCATTTCTCCAGAAGAGCATCATATATTCCAGCAACAATGGAACTATATTTAATTAAGGCACACACAATTACTCTTTGGTGCTCAGCTGAGATCTTACTCTTTCTTTACCCTTCTGGTATGGGTGCAATCCAAATTCCTAAGAGCTATATTTCAAGTAGTTCACTGTGTCCCAGATGACTACATGACTACTAAGGAGGGAGGCAGAGTTATCTGAAGTTGAAACAGGTACTTTCATTATAGCACATTGATTAAAATTAGTCTTTCCCCTGCAGGTTTGAGTTCTTTCCTTTTAGAGGACATTTACAAGTCAGAATGGACCATTATAAGACTATAATCAGCCATTTTCAGACCATTTCCCAAAAACTATGTTTCTCCATGGAAGAGCTCTGATGAGGTACGAGTGTGCACTTAGTGCAGTCTAACAATGTATCTGGAATCCCAACAAGATCAGTCTGCTTTTCCTAAGAACATTTCTTTGAGCAGTGAAATCTTCTTTTTAAAAGCAGCAAGATATTTATGCTATATAACTGTCCCCAACTCTGAAGGCACTAACTTTAGTGCGCTGCAGTGCATTTCCCACAGCAGTCTTGGAGAGCTCCTTTTAAAAAATTCTATATGAGCCGAGACTGTGCCCTGTGTGGACAGGGACCCATCTATAACACCTCACCTAATAAAATATCAGGGAAACATTGATACAATTGCTGCTTTCAGATAGGTCCAATATAGTGCTTTTGAAGGTAGTCAAATTTTTTAATACTGTCTGCAAAATTAGGCAGAGTTTGACTGCCCAATCCACCACCAATTGTTAAATATTATTTTATCTGTTTTATTCTACTTTATTTCATTTCACTTCAATTTTTAGTGCTTCTTATTTTTTTATTAAAGAGTTTTACAAAAAATTTTTTACAATACATATCCCCAAAACCCACCCGCCCCAAACCACCCCCCTTCCCTCCACTTCCCAGAGCTGAATAGAGTTATAGATATAATAATCATATTCTAACTAAGATTATCCATTATAAAATTAACCAAATTCATAATGTGCTTTAACTCCCCTTTAACATAGATACATTCAAATTATTAAAAACATAATAATAATAACTTAAACAAAAATATAATCAATACTAATACTAAAATTAATAACAATCTAAAATCTACTCTTAAGCTAAATGGAACCTTTTAGTCCCATATTTATTCTGAATATAATCTATCCATCTCCTCCAAATTGAAATATATCTTTCTTGCGAGTGATCCTTCAAATAAGCAGAAATTTTAGATATTTCTGCAAGATTCGATACCTTAAGTACCCATTCTTCTATAATAGGCAAACTATCCTTCTTCCAATATTGTCCCACCAGTAACCGTGCTGCTGTTATCAAGTTCAACATCAAATTGATTTCTTTAGTATCACAATCTACAGCAATACCCAATAAAAACAATTGTAGAGAAAACTTTATCTTTCTCTTAAAAATCTTTTGAGTCCTTCTTATTTTTAATACTGGTCTGTGACTGTAATAAAAATACTGTAAAGTCGCGTGCTTCACAGAGAGACGGACACAGAGCTGGGTAACAATGTGTTTATTCAGGAACAGAACGAATCTGGGCAAAAGGGGATACCTGGCGTCTATTTGTACCTGCCCAGGTGAATCACATCCAATCAATTCAAACCTGGGCTTCCTGCCAGTGCAGGTGGCCAATAGGTTTAAATCCTGGCTTCCTGGCAGGGCTGACCATGCCTGGGGCTGTCAACAGCTTGAGCCATTCAGGCTTTCCCCGCGTAAACGGTTATAGCCCGGAGCTGTCCAGCCTCCTGCTGTGCTGCTCTTCAGCCTCCTGCTGTGCTGTTCATTGTGTATGCTGAGTGGCATACACTGCAAATACTGTTTTGTTTGTTTGTTTTAACCATTTTGTCATGTCTTGGTGACTTTATAGGCAAGTGCTCTTTATGCTATCCTGTCAAGCACAGCTTCTTTCAGTTGTTGAATGTTCAAGTTTGTATCAGATTTCATGCTATCACATTACTATTATTAATTCCTAATTGAGGGAGGGAAAGATAAACAAATCTGTTCCTCCCAGCTTTTGTTTTGTATTATTTATTGAAGAAATTTGGGTTCCTGGGGGAGAGAGGGGGTGAAGCAAGGGAATGTTTTGGGAAATTCATCATGAAGCTGCCACCTTTGCACATAGGTGGTTGGCTTTTCTCAAGCCTAACAAGAGCCAGGAAAAGTTTGCAATCTTCTAGCTCATAAGTATGGCTTCATGTTTTGAAGTTAAAAATAGTGGCTGCCTCGGGTAGGCATAGGGAGCAGGTCCAAGTGCTATGGAGTTCTGGTGGGACAGGATGGGGGGGAGAGAGGTGTGTGTGTGTGTGTGTGCTGCAGCATCTTTGTGGTTGCTCATAAGAGCAAGTGGGGGCTCAGCAGTTACTATAACTTTGAAATGGGGTTATGTGTAGCTTTTGGAGGGCTATGTGTCATAACTTTTGTTGAACAGCCATTGTTGGGGGCAATAAGCTGACTTTGTAATAATGCCGCTTGGGGTGTGTGTGAAAGCCCTAACAAGCAGGCATATACATAGAATGAAGGCTACTGCTAAGCTTGTAAGCCGCCCTGAGTATTCAGAGAAGGGCGGGATATAAATGGAATTAAAATAAATAAATAAAATAAATAAATAAATCATATGTCAAGGACTACTTGTACCTGTTTCTCTCTCAGAGAAGTTGTGTCCGACCCTTCATGACCCCATGGACAACATTCCTCCAGGCCTTCCTGTCCTCTATCATCTTCTGGAGTCCATTTAAGCTCACACCTACTGCTTCATTGACTCCATCCAGCCACCTCATTCTCTGTCGTCCCCTTCTTCTCTTGCCCTCAACCTTTCCCAGCATTAGACTCTTCTCCAGTGAGTCCTCCCTTCTCATTAGGTGGCCAAAGTATTTGATTATCAACTTCAGGATCTGGTCTTCTAAAGAGCAGTCAGGGTTGATCTCCTCTAGGACTGACTGGTTTGATCGCCTTGCAGTCCAAGGGACTCGCAGGAGTCTTCTCCAGCACCAGAGTTCAAAGGCTTCAATTTTTTGGTGCTCAGCCTTTCTTATGGTCCAGCTTTCACAGCCATACATTGCACCTGGGAAGACCATAGCCTTGACTATGCACTATTGTAGGCAGAGTGATGTCTCTGCTTTTGAGTGTGCTGTCTAGATTTGCCATGGCTTTCCTCCCCAGGAGCAAGCGTCTTTTAATTTCTTGGCTGCAGTCCCCGTCTGCGGTGATCTTGGAGCCCAGGAAAATAAAATCTGTCACTACCTCCATTTCTTCCCCATCTATTTACCAGGAAATGAGAGGGCCGGATGCCATGATCTTGGTTTTCTTAATATTTAGTTTCAACCCTACTTTTGCATTCTCCTTCTTCACTCGCAACAAGAGGCTCTTTAGTTCCTCTTCACTTTCTGCCATTAGAGTGGTATCATCTGTGTATCTTAGGTTGTTGATATTTCTTCTGGCAATGTTAATTCCAACTTTTGATTCATCTAACCCTGCCTTTCTCATGATGTGCTCTGCATATAAGTTAAACAGGCAGGACGACAGTATACAGCCTTGCCGGACTCCTTTCCCAATTTTGAACCAATCAGTGGTTCCGTGTCCAGTTCTCACTGTTGCTTCTTGACCCTCATATAGGTTTCTCAAGAGATGAATAAGATGGTCTGGTATTCCCATCTCTTTAAGAACTTGCCACAGTTTGTTGTGATCCACACAATCAAATGCTTTAGCATAGTCAATGAAGCAGAAATAGATGTTTTTCTGGAACTCTCTAGCTTTCTCCATGATCCAGCGTATGTAAGCAATTTGATCTCTAGTTCCTCTGCCTCTTCAAAATCCTGCCTGTACTTCTGGTAGTTCTCGATCCACATACTGCTGGAGTCTAGCTTGTAGGATTTTAAGCATAACTTTACTAGCATGTGAAATGAGTGCAATGGTGCGATAGTTTGAACATTCTTTGGCACTGCCTTTCTTTGGAATTGGAATGTAAACTGATCTTTTCCAATCCTGTGGCCACTGTTGAGTTTTCCAACTTTGCTGGCAAATTGAGTGTAGCACTTTTACTGCATCGTCTTTTAAGATTTTGAATAGCTCAGCTGGAATACTGTCACCTCCACTAGCTTTGTTGTTGCTCAGCTTTTCTAAGGCCCACTTCACTTCACATTCTAGGATGTCTGGCTCGAGGTCAGTGACCACCTCATTGTGATTATCAGGGATGTTAAGCTCATTCTTGTATAGTTGTTCTGTGTAATTTTGCCACCTCTTCTTAATCTCTTCTGCCTCTGTTAGGTCCCTGCCATTTTGGTCCTTTATCATGCACATTTTTGCATGAAACGTTCCTTTCATCTCTCCAATTTTCTTGAAAAGATCCCTATTCTATTGTTTTCTTCTATTTCTTTGCATTGTTCATTTAAGAAGGCATTCTTATCTCTTCTAGCTATTCTTTGGAATTCTGCATTTAATTGGGCATATCTTTCTTTTTCTCCCTTGCCTTTTGCTTCCCTCCTTTCCTCAGCTATTTGCAAAGCTTCCTCAGACAGCCATTTTGTTTTGTTGCATTTCTTTTTCTTTGGGATGGTTTTGGTTGCTACCTGTTGTACAATGTTGCGAACCTCTGTCCATAGTTCTTCAGGCACTCTGTCTATCAGATCTAATTCCTTAAATCTATTTGTCACCTCTACTGTATATTGAACAGGGATATGATTTAATTCATACCTGACTGGCCTAGCGCTTTTCCCTACTTTCTTTAATTTAAGCCTAAACTTTGCAACAAAAAGCTCATGGTCTGAGCCACAGTCAGCTCCTGGTCTTGTTTTTACTGACTGTATAAGCTTCTCCATCTTTGGCTGCAGAGCATATAGTCAATCTGATTTCTGTGTTGACTGTCTGGTGATGTCCATGTGTAGAGCCGTCTCTTGGGTTGTTGGAAAAGAGTGTTTGCTATGACCATCGTATTCTGTTGACAAAATTCTATCAGCCTGTGCCCTGCTTCATTTTGTACTCCAAGGCCAAACTTGCCTGTTATTCCAGTTATCTTTTGGCTTCCTACTTTAGCATTCCAATCCCCCATGATGATAAGGACATCATTTTTGGGTGTTAGTTCTATAAGGTGCTGTAGGGCTTCATAAAACCGGTCAATTTCATCCTCTTCAGCACTGGTGATTGGGGCATAGACGTGGACTACTGTGATATTGAATGGTTTGCCTTGGATTCGAACTGAGATCATTCTGTCATTTTGAGGATTGTATCCCAGTATTGCTTTTCCTACTTTTTTATTGACTTCCTCTGTCTTGCAATCCATGAATTTACACGAAAAACTTTGTCCATATTTCCCTCAATTTCAGATGCTGACTGGCCCAGTACCCCTTCCAGAGCCTCAGAAATCAGCTGCTTTAAATCTTCTTTACCATTCTCCTTTAAACCCCTAATTCTAATAGCATACTGCATCTGATTATACTGAACAAGGCTCAATTCTTCGTCCATTTTATCCCTTACAATTTCAATTCCTGTTTACTCTTCTAAAACCACCTTTTATGATCCTTATTACATTATTATCTCCTTCAGTTCTACAACTAAATCTTCAGGCTCGTCTCATTCGTCTAGAAGCAGCACGCCTCCTCCAATTTCTGGCCTCCTCCAGTGACACTGAAATTTGATCCACTCATGTAACTTTCTCATCTGTCTGCATTGTTCCTTCAGCACCTTGTAGATTCTCTCTGTGTCGTTGAGACTCTTCCTCACCTTTCTTCTTTGTAGATTCCAAAAATTTGCAAAGGTTAGTTTGCAGACTGTAGTTATATTGGTAATCTCTTAGGCCTTTGCCTGATTGAGTGTTTTCTCTATGGGTGTTCAAATTTTTGGAAGGAAGACAAGGTCCTTGTCTACTTTCATTTTCTGAATTAGCCATCCCATGTCTATCCATGGTTGTCCTCCCAAGTCCTTCTACAGTATTTGGATGGCTCCTAACAAACTTTGCAAAAGATTCTTTCAGGCAGTCGACATAAATGACAATTGACAAAAGATCATATATTGAGTTTACAGTTTGAGCTGTAAGCAAACATTGTCTAGAGAGGAAGTCTGTCACATTTTCCCCCTTTAAATTTATTACATCTCCCTCCTGTGCAAAGAAGGCTGCTGCTGGGTTCCAAGGAGGGGAGCCATTCTCCAAGAGGACAGCTCTACATGCTGTTTGCTCTCCAGTTAGGTTTGTAAGTCCCGTTCCAATGAGTCACATAAATTAAATTTATCTGATAAGGTTCTTGCGAATGAGTTACTTACTGGAACAGACTGTCTGTTTGCAATATAATATTCCATTTTCTGCTGCTTCAATGGCTTGGATAAACTCTCTGCTGCAGAGTGCTGTCTCTTCCTCCTTTTCCCCATTCACGTTTGTTAAAACAGGTTTAAAAATAAGTTTAAAACTAGGTTTAAAAAGGTTAAAATGGGTTTAAAAGGTTTAAAAAGGTTAAAATAGAATTTAAAAATACAATATTATTTGGGGTAGTAATTGTGGTGTTGATTATTTTAGTAAGATATTCAGTTACATCTTTGTTTTTTGTTTTTTGCTCCAGGGATATACCTCCTTAGATTGACTGTCCATTCTGCAGACTATAGTTTCTGTTCTCCTAAGAACTGAATCTCCTATCACCAATATTTGCCTTTTTTCCCTCGGGAATTCTGGAATACATTTCTTCCTGTCGCAGCAATGCTGTGTTGTGCCTTTTTAAAGAAACTATTGCTGAATGATCTTTTGTGGGTGTCTGCATATTTTCTTCCAGGGGGAGGTTATGAAAGTGATTGTTTAGTTCTAGAGAGGCTTCATTGGAGTGGACTATGGTAGATAGTAAGGATCTTGCTCTTGGTTGTTGTTTTCTTCTAAGAGTGACATATTTCCTACGGTCTTGCTCTTTAGATACGTATGTAGGGTCATTTTTTAAATGGAAATTATTCTCTGTTGTGTTCAATTTGGGTGTATCAGCTTTCTTCTTTATGTTCATACATGGGGTCATTTTTTTTAGAAACTATTTGTTCCCTACTGTGTTTTATTTTGGTGTAGTCTTTTTGTTTAGGGTTGGGCTGCTTTTTGTTTCTAGCTTTGTTCATTGGATTTTCAGAATGGCTAGAATTTCTCTAAACTCTTTACTTTTTCTTGTACTAATTAAAGTAGTTTACATTTGATACATACATAGTTTGGGTCTTCTCTGGGCATAAACTGAAACATATGACACACTTTGCAAGTCATTATAGTGTCAGTTTCTATTTCCATGACATTTTTTGTTTGTTTGCTAAAAAAATAAAAATTTCTAAAAATTAAATATTTTACCTGTTGTGAATTGTCAGTTTACAATAGTTTCCAAAAGTTACAGTAGTTTACAAAAGTTATAAATATGCAGAGAAAAAAAGAGAAAAGAAACATACTCTTGCAAACAGATCTGCACCCAATTCCTGAGAGGGGAGGGTAGAAAGAACACGTATGCAAACAGATCTGTATCTAATTCATTTTGCAATTATGTCTGTATAAGTATGCACTCTTAATGGTAAAAAGAACTATTCAGTCAATATTGAAGAAAAACAGTACAGTCTATATAGAGAAAATTATCTCAGTGCTAAGATGCTGTGTGGTGCCTGTCTCTCCATAATTACAAAAGATAACAAAGGAAGCTGGAGATAGTTCATGCTACAAAGCAGAATTCATGAGCGTAAACTTTGCATCCAAATAAATGTTTGATTGCCAGGTTTTCTTCTCTCTCCAAATCCAGCCTTTTCCTCCTTTCACTTTTTTCCCCTGAGGGTGCAATTGTGTGCATTGTCTGTGCTTTAGTTTAATGGGTGCAATTCTGTGCTTTATCAGCAATGTCCATTTCTCTAAAACACAGGTGTCAAACTCGCCGCATCATATGACGTGTCACAATGTATCACAGCTTTTTTTGCATTGCTGGAGCTAGGGTGGGCACAGCCTCCAAATGATGTAACCAGCCCGCAGGCTGGCAGTTTGAAACCCCTGCTCTAAAGCAATCCCAGGATTATTTGTCTTAGAAATACCACATTTAGGTTTTAAACTGGTAATACCCTCTTTGGAAAATTGATCCAAAAGTAGACTAACTTTCTCTGAACAGAAGACACATACTGAGAATATTGAGAAGGAGTTCAAAAAAAGCTTCATTTTAAGAAGCATGCTAGGGATAGTAGATTGCTTAAGGCAGGGGTGTCAAACTGCCAGCCCGCAGGCCAGCAGTTGGCCTTTTGTTTTCTATCTTGAAAAATTCATCATTATCTTCCCTGTTTTGAAGTGTCTGTCTATTTTTCTGTGGTTTATTTTTTTCTCTTAGATTATTAAGAGTTTAATAAATTCTAAAGAATTAAGATAAGTGAACTAGTTTTTTTCAATTTTTTAATTAAAAAAGAAATTGAAAATTGAAAAAAATAAAAATTGAGATTTTTTAAAAATTGAAAAAGATTGAAAATTGAAAATAATTTAAAAATGAAAATGAATTTAAAATTAAAATATTTAAGAGTTGAAAAATTAAAATTTGAAAAAAGAATTGAAAAATTGAAAAAAGAAATTGAAAAAATTTTTAAAAGATTTTTTTTTAAAAAATGGAATTCAGAGATTTTAAAATCTTAAGAATTTACAAAAGTTCTTGGCCCTTTATGAAGTAATATCTTTTTTGTTGGAAATCTCAGGTTTTTTTCTAGGAGATGCTTTGTTCTTAACCCTCTACTCCCTGTCCACAAGTGTTTTGTACTTAGAATAGAAAACAGCTGGAAGGGACTGTGGAGGTCTTCTAGTCCAGTCCCCTGCTCAAGCAGGAGAACCTATACCATCTCAGACAAGTGTCTGTCCAGTTTCTTCTTAAAAATCTCCAGTGATGGAGTGTCCACAATTTCTGAAGGCAAACTGTTTCTATTGGTTAATTTTCCTCACTATTAGGAAGTTTCTCCTTAATTCCACATTGCTTCTCTCTTTGATCAGTTTCCAACCATTGTTTCTTGTCTTACCCTCTGGTACTTTGGTGAATAACATGACCCCCTCTTCTTTGTGGCAGCCTTCAAATACTGGAATTCTTCTGTCATGTCACCCCTATTTCTTCTTTTCTTTAGACTAGCCAAACACAAGTCCTGCAGCCATTCTTCATCTCCAGGCCTTTGATCATCTTAGTTGCTCTTCTCTGATTTTTTTTCCAAACTCTCAACATCTTTTTTGTAATATGGTGACCAAAATTGGTTGCAGTATTCCAGGTGTGGTCTTACTAGGATTTTATAAAGCGGTAATAATACTTCACATGATCTTGATTCTACTTTTCTTTTTCTTCCTTGCTTTCTTGCCTTTTGGTTGCCTGGCCATTGCTGGGATTTTCAGGTATGATGTGCTGATCCACCATAGTGCTCTCAGCTGCTGTTGGTCTGCTTCACTGCTCTCAGCCACTGCTGTGGGCCCTCTGCTCAGCTTGTCTACTGTGCTTCTTTCAGCTGCTGCTGGTTCACCACACTGCTCTTAATCACTGCTCTGGACATTTTGCTCCTCTGCCACTTAACTCTCCACTGTTGCTGCTTAAGGTCTGCCATGCTGCTCACACTGCTGATGTGCTGCCACCTTGCTCTGTTTCACCAGTACTCAGTGGCCTCCATTTGCACTGCACTGCCTTGGGCTGTTTCTCCATTTCTTAGCTTGGCTGTCTCTCCTTCTCTCAGAGGGACCATCAGGGCACCTCTCAGGTTGGGACACTGGGCTGCCTCTCAGCTAGACCACTTCTCAACTGGGTGTCTCTCAGTTGGGCGGCCAGGGTGTCTCACAACTGGGCCACCTTGCAGCCGGGCTGCCTCTCACCTCTTTGTTCTAGGCGAAGAAGTTCTCTTTTTGTTCCCTATTGATATAGCCTTGATATAATAACCCACACATGTATTGAAAATGATAGATGAATAAAATTTATAATGTAAAAGAAATCTCAGCTTAAAAGAAAAAAGAATTTTATCTTAGTTGAGAGTAAGAAAAATGAAATGTCAGCTTGTTATTAGTTTAAAAAAATATAATGTAATGCAATGCAATGCAATGCAATGCAATACAATCCACAAAAATCCACAAGGTAGTCTACAAAACTAGTTCCCAAAGTATTTAAAAATATTGTAAAAAATATTGATGTCTCTGACTATTTGTAATCCACAAAAGAATGATAATTGCAGTTCAGGACAATAAAAGCTTACCATATAGGCAACCAAAAATTATGATTCAGCAGTAAAACTTTACAATAGTTGTAAACCAGTTTTTAAAATGATTACTCAGTTTTCTCAGGATCTATCTATCTATCTATCTATCTATCTATCTATCTATCTATCTATCTATCTATCTATCTATCTATCTATAATTGTATTCAATTCAGTCATGATTATTTAGTTAGTAAAGACTGGAATCCTTGTAAATATGTAGAGAGAAAAAGAAAAAGAAAAAAACTCTTGCAAATAGATCTGCACTTAATCATTAGAGAGATAGGGAGAGATAACATTCATGGAAATGGTTCTGCATCTAATTCATTTTGCAATTATGTCTGTACTCTGTTATGGTAAAAAAAACTACAGTTAATACTGAAGAAAAACAGTTCAGTCTATATAAGGAAAATTGTCTCAATTCTGAAAAACTTTCTCAATGCTGATATTTTCTGTCATCAGAACAACATAGGAACAAAGGAAACTGCAGTCTGATAATGCTACACAGCAGAATTCACCAGAATAAAATTTGAATCCAAATAAATGTTTGAATTCCAAGATTTCTCTTGTCTCCATTCACTATTTTCCTCTGTAGTTGCAATTCTGTGCATGTTCAGGGTTTTCTTTAGACTTTTAATTAAATTATTCTGCTTGTCATTATATATCCTTCTACTGATAGACCTCTAATGTTGTAGACTGCCTTCAATCATTGTACATGGTTGAAGGAATAAACTCTGCTTATAGCAGCTGCCCATTTGTGTTTACTGTGCATTATATGTTTATTTGTGACTGGGCTCAGAAAATCAGACTAAGTAAAAAAATTTAACATTTTGGTGCCCAATGTGGGACTCCTGAACTAACCTGACTGGCAGATGGAGTCCAGGTAACTTCATCCTGCCGGCATCAGGCCTTTTAATCTGGGGATGGGTTTCCCAGGACTCTGCTTGTTCCAACACAAGTTGTAAAGGAGGTTTTGGTTTTGGGCCAAACATCTATTTGAACTGCATAGTAAGAACCCTGTAAATTTTTGTGCCCAATATGTGTGTGTGTGTGTAGATTCCTGAAGCTGATTTTGTGTCTGTCCCAGCTGCACTCAACCTACTGCTAGCCTGTATTGGACAGTGACCTGGAGGACCTGGAAAGTAAGAGGAATCAACAGAATAAGGACCTAAGCCTGATTGCATAAAATTAAATGTATGATTTCTTTTGTGCAATTACCAGTCTACTTTGTGTCTTAGCCCTGAATCAAAAAAGGTTTTAATAAGGAAAGGTCAATACTCCATTAGGAGAGATATGTGGAGCACTTAAAAGCTTAGCAGAAATCATGTTGTATTTGGTTAGGGTCCATTGGGAATTCTAAGGTTTCTCGGGCTTCCCCATTGGGAAAGAAGTTTTGGGGCTGGCATAAGGGAAAATTGCCCATCCTGGTGGATGAAAAAGAACCATGCTGTCAGGATCCACTTCAATCCCACATCTTAAGAAAGCAGAACTGTTGGAAACAAATTCTACCAACAGGAATGTAAAGTCACGTGCTTCACATAGAGACGGACACAGAGCTGGGGTAAAGATGAGTTTATTCTGAACAGAACGAACTGGGGAAACAGGGAAGCCTGGCGTCTATTTGTACCTGCCCAGGTGGATGGCATCCAATCAGTTCAAACCTGGGCTTCCTGCCAGTGCAGGTGACAATGGGTGTAGATCCTGGCTTCCCACCAGCTGACCATGCCTGGGGCTGTCAACAGCTTAACTCATTAGGCTTATCCTGAGTGAGCAGTTATCGCCTGGAGCTGTCCAACCCCTCTGCTGATCTGCACCATCAGCCTCCTGCTGTGCTGTCCTTTGTGTATGCTGGGAGGCATACACTGCAAGGAATTTTTATTAAGAGTAGTTGATAGCAGGTATACTAGACAGGATCTGAGATTTCCCGTGGAGAACGATAGGTTAAGGTATCCCCAAGGAAGACCCCATCTCATAGTCCATCCAGCCAGTGTGGGACAACCAATCACCAGGTGTTAGGTCCATTGTGGGAAAAGGGGAGATAACATTGGCCCATCTCCAGATCCCACAGTGGTTGACAGTTCTCCACACCTTCCTCTGGGATTGTGGAAACAAACCAGGCATGGAGGTTGCATCCTTTATTCTTTCCCTTGTTCTAGCTGACAGTTTAGGGAGATAGGTTTGAACAGAGATATAGCACAGGGGAGCAAGATGTTACATTGTAGTGGATAGATGAAGCAGAGGCAATAAACCTGCGGGCATGTCCCCCCTCCCCCTTAGAAGTATGGCAGAACCCAGGAAAAGATGATATTTACTTTTGGGTTAGAGGGGATAGAGAGAAATGAAATAGGAATGGGTTCTGACACATGCACACATTTAGGCTCAGAAGTGGGGCTGGTAATCCAATCTGTCCAGAAATGAGTACTTTCAGCTCAAACCTTCTCTGCTATACAAGTGCTTTGAGTAGGAACAATTTTTGTGAAAAATCAAGTTGCAATTGTATGAATGTTTCTTTAGACACTTCTGATAAACTGATATTGTGCTATATCATACTCTCAGAAAAAAACTTCTCTACTTTAAGTGACTGCCTGCATTCTTTCAATGCCACGTTGGAATGGACCTAATTTCAGTGGTGGGATTCAAATATGTGAACAACTGGTTCTCTGTGTGGATGCCGCTTCCAGAAGTCCATTCTGGGCCTGGGCAACAAAAAATTAGCTACCAGTTCTGCCAAAGTGGTACGAACCAGCTGAATCCCACCACTGCCTAATTTTCATTCCAACAGTTTCTATGCCTCATTTCAGTCTTGTTTCCCATTTTATTTCTTATCCCAATTTTTCATAACCTCATTATAAGTTTCCTTCCTTATTCTTACATAGTTTTTTCCCATTTGAGCTAAAATTGTTCTTTTTTCTCTGAGTATCCAGTAAAATATAAATCTAATATGGATACTAATCACATCACAAGCCACACATTGAAATGTAATCACAAATCACATAAGGGAGCAAAGGGGAAATTTGTGTGTAGGAAAGTATGAATATGTAAGATATATTTAAAATATTTTCACACTATCTCTAACCAAAAAGATGCAAATTCAAAGAATCCAAAAAACAAATGTGCAAGTCCACAAAAAAGCAACCCTCATTCACATTAAATGCCTCATCTACATCATAGGGAAGAAAAAAAATATCAATAGGACTATAGATCTTCCAGAAAATTGCCAGACTTTTTTCCCCACAAAAATATCTTTCTTAGGAATGCATGATTTTCACAGGTGTGGAAATTCTAAGGAAATAGAGTAATTCAGCCCTATTTTGATATGTACTGAAGAACATTTCCTTTGATGGCCGATGGATAGCTTGCCCACATCAAATCCAGGCTTATTAGTTAGGCATCCTAATTAATCCTTATGCCAAATTTTGTCCCATGTATACAAGAAAACTAGATTATTCTAGGCTGCTTCCTCAGGGGATGGAAAGGGACAATTCATCTATACTACATGCTTGCAACTCCTTCACCCTGGCCCTCCAATTACAGCCAATTCAGTGGGCATTCAGAATCAGCTGGCCCTCTGCCAGTGCTCCTCTATTGTCAATGGACTCCCCAGCCCTCCATTTCATTACCAACTAGCACTGATGATCTTCCCTAGTTGGGTCATGAAATGTCTGCAAGAACACTATCAAACTCAAAGAGCAACAAGGACCCCACAGCTCAGCCCTGAGCTACAAATCTTGTACTGTATCAGTTTTCAGAAATTACCCACTATTTCACCAGTTCCAATTAATTTTGAAGCTAACATCAAGTTTGTTGAGCTGCATGTGTGTATGTGGACAGCCCAAGAATGAGAGAGAGTTTGGCAGCATTGCTCTTCTGGCTTGTGGGAAGAATTATATGACCTTCACTAGTTTCAAGTAAATTTATTACAGTGAAAGACCAGAGACTAGAACAAGAAAACACTCAAGGAGTATCTGGTAAAAAAATTCTAAAATAAAATAATAAATAACAGATAAAATCTATATTAAAATCACAATTTGGCATCAATTCTGTCAGTTACATGTGAGCAAAACACAGCATGACCTAACTATACTATAATATCTGTCAGAATCCATTTATATTCCATTCCTAAATCCCTATCTTTGCAACCCTTAAATCTCCCCCCTTTACTGGATTCTGCCATACCCAAGGAGTAGAAGAGAAGATGTTAATTGGCGATCCCTATGCATTAAATGCAAGGTTGTTTATTCAGTGTGCCTGGAGGTCATCATCAAAGACCAGGGAAAAGAACCTTTGACCTGAGAAGAACAAAGGAAGGGGGGGGGGAGAGAATCTGGTTTGTATCTCCGATTGAAATTTGAAGGGGAGGAAGCAATTGTTGTAAAAGCATGGAAGATCCCTTTTCCCATGGAAGGTTTTGACACCTGAAACTTAATTGATCCGGGACTGACCAAATGGACTGAGGGGGAGGGGTTTTTACTCGGGGACACTTTAAAAGTATCTATCTGCAACACAGTTTCCAGATCCTGTCTAGATTTTCCACTGTCAATCATGTTTTAGTAAAAGTTCCTGCTTGGACAACCCTGTCTCCAGGAGTTCTTCTTTCCTAAGATGTGGATTGGGGTGGGTCCTGACGTTAGACAGGATCTGCATTAAGAGTCAACCTGGAAGGAAAACCCTTACCGGGGAACTTTGCAAAAAATACAATGTCTAACAACGAAGCAAGGGAGGAGGAAAGCCCCATGCAAAGGGAACTTTCCCCCTGAACAAAACTCTCCCAAGGCAGTCCATAATTCATTGAGCAGAGATTTCTGTGACTCAGGAACTATTCATCCATTTCCAGAGCCTGTCTGAACTCCGCTCTTGCTTCGCCATCCAGGGGCTTTGGTTTCTTTGCTTGCAAGTGTGTGGTTACTTGGGCTGCTAATTGTTTAGATGGCATGAGGGGGTCTACTACTGTTTTGGTACTGTTATACTCTAGCAACCTTGACAAAGCTTCCACTAAGAAATTCTTTCCTCCAGATAAGTATTTGATGGTGAAATTGAATCGGTGGAAATGTTAAGACCACCTTGCTTGTTTTGGTGACAATTTTCTGGGTTTTTTTTAAGGCTTCAAGGTTCTTGTGGTCAATCCATACCTGGAAGGGGAGTTTACTCCCTTCCAAGTAGTGCCTCCATGTGAGGAGGGCCCAGCATACTGCATAGGTTTCTTTCTCCCACACTGCCCCTCTCTGTTCCATCTCTGTGAGTTTTCTGGATATGTAAGCACTTGGCTGCATTCTTCCCTGTTGGTTTTCTTGGAGCAGCATTGCACCTACTGCTACATTGCTTGCATCTGCTTGTATGAAAAACGGCTTCTCTGTGTCTGGGTGTTTCAAGACCAGCTCAGCTGTGAAAAGTCTTTTCAGCTTTTCAAATGCACCTTGACATTCCATGGTCCATTTTAGTGGTTGGCTAGGCTTTGGTTTTCCCTCCCCTCTGGTTGTTCTGTACCAGCCTACTACCGGCCCTGCAGATAAGGCAGGGACAACCCCTTTACAAGAAGGCAAGAGGCTGGAACTAAGCCTGCCAAATTTATGGACACAAAAGCAAACAGAGCAAAAACAAGACACGAACCATGAAACAGGAGCTATTCAAACGGTTGCCTTCAGCAAACCAGCCCTCCCACGCATTCCCCTTTTAAAAAGTTCAGGGCGTGGCTTCTCTCTGCCTCCTTCCGAGGTGCCCCATTGCCTTCCTCTGTTTACTCCTGATTGACTGCCTCCTGCGTCGGGCATCCTTGAACAGGGCCAGCTGTGGGTCATCTTCATCCACGCTGTCAGGCTCACACAGCTGGGTCTGTGTCGTAACCAGGTGGGAGGGGCCTGGCTGAGGGCTCTCATCAGCAAGCTCTCCAACACCCTCAGCAACCTCTCCAACACCCCCCTCCTCCTCCTCTGAATCATCCGACCCAACTGCCGAACCCACAGGCTGACCCTGAATCACAACTCTGGTTTTTAGCAAGTTCATAACAGGAAGCGGGATCTGGGCAAAAGAGGGGATGAATTGATGGTAGAAATTAGCAAACCCTAGGAAACTTTGTAATTTTTTCCTTGTGCATGGCAGTGCCCATTCTAGCACTGCCCTGACTTTCTCTGGATCCATTTCTATCCCATTATGAGATATGCAGTATCCTAAATAGTCAATCTTTTCTTTATGGAATTCACACTTCGACAGCTTGGTGTAAAGTCAAGTGGCCCACAATTTATTCAGCACTGCCCTGACTAGTTTTATGTGCTCCTCCCTCATCTAGGTGAAAATTAAGATGTCATCCAGGTACACAAAGACTCCCTTGTAGAGGTGTTCCTGGAGGACTTCATTAATCAGTTGCATGAAGACTGCTGGCGCTCCCTGTAGTCCAAACGGGAGTACTCTAAATTGGAAGCAGCTCATGGGGAAGTTAAATGCCGTCTTCCATTCATCCCCTTCTTTAATCCTAACCCGGTAATACACCTCCCTTAGGTCTAATTTTGAGAATATTTTCCCCTTTGCTAGGTGGGCCAGCATATTTTTCATTAGTGGCAGGGGGTAGATATTGTTTTCGCTAACTCTGTTTAAGGACCTGTAATCCATGCAGAGGGAAAGAGACCTGTCTTTCTTTTCCCAGAATAAAACCGAAGCCGCCATTTTCGGTCTTGCCAGCTGTATGAAACCCTGTGCTAATTTTTTCCTATGAATTTCTGCAGCTCTTCTAGTTCCTTGGTTGTCATGAAATATATCTTTGGCTTAGGTAATTTGGCCCCCTCTAGGATTTCAATGGTGCAGTCTGTGAGCCGATGTGGGTAATTCGTCAGATCACTCTTCACTAAACAACTTGGCTAGATCCCAGTATTTCTTGGGTACTCCTTCCAACACCTGATCCTTCACTGCTGCTATCACCTGTGGGGTCCATTTTCTCTTTGTCTTTCTGCCTCCTCCCCAGGTGGTGGGCTTTTGCTTTGGGAACCTTAACTCTTTGGTTCTCCAGTCCATTCCACTTCTGCAACCATGTCATTTTGGCCGGGACTGTGGGATCTCCTCTATCTGGCCCAGTGCCTATCTCCCCCAGCTGGGATGGCTCATGCCAGGGTAGCAACCACTGCCATGGTTGCTTCCGCAGCCTCCGATGTGCTGGTAGAGGGGCCTGGGTTTGCCAACTCACTCTCCCGGCACTTCTCTTCTGCAATTCCCATGACTATGGAGTCCTGGCATGGTTCTTCCTCCTCCTCATTTAGGGACTTGAAAGCTTCCACCATCAGGTTAATGGCTTGCTTGAGGAAGCAGTCAGATTGGGCTGGTCTCTCATCCTCATCCTCACTGAGGTTGAGTGACCTTTCCATTTCTCACTTCCAACCCAAATGGTGACTGCCACGCTTAAGGGCTAACTTCTTGGCTTTTGCCTCCTAGTCTTTTTTCTTTCCAATGCCCATCAACCACCTAGGTTTCTCCCTACTTTGTCTGGTCACAGCCTCATCGGATGAACCAGAGGAGTCTGAGCTGCTCTCACTCAAGCTAGCCTGGAGGGGGAGCTTTCATACTAAGGTTGCCTTCTCCTCTCTCACCACTGTGGTTTGACATTTTTTGCATGGTCCCTGTGGTAGGGGTTTTCCCTCTGGGTTGACCACTTTGCAGATCCTGCCTAATATAAGGACCTGCCTCAATCAGTCCTCCCAAGAAAGCAGAACTCTTAAAATGGCATCATTTTAAAAGGAACTTTTATTGGGAGATGTTGACACCAGGAATAGAAGGCAGGATCTGAGGGTTTCCCATGCAAACCAAGTAATCAAAAATGTCCATAGTAACCCCATCCCAACTGTCCATCCAGATGGTTCAAATGGGCCAATCTGCAGGTGTGAAAACACCATGGAAACAGAATGATAAGGTGCAGCTTCCAAGGCTGTTAGGTGTCTGTGCCATTTCTCCTGTGGTAGGACTTAAGGCAGATGGGCAGAGACACATTCCATTCTTATCACACTAGAGAAACATCAAAGAGGATAGAGCAGAAAACAAAGCACCTCAAACTTCCCCCTCCCTCCGGAGTATGGCAGAACCCAAAAAGGATCAGAAAACACATGCCCATAGAAAGATAGGGTTCTGACAGGAATATTGGTTTCAATAGAGTCAAGCGGAATTTGAAATTCCCATGCAGCAATACAGAACTAAACTACCAATTTCCCTAGCCCTCCCACTGTGGTACAGAGCATAATCAATCCAGCACCACCATGATGTTATAAGAAACTCTGAGCTATTTAGGCTGGTGAAATTCCACACCCAGGGTAAATGACCTTGAAGATACCAGGACGCCAGCTCAAACTGAATTCCAGGCTGTTCTGTTCTTTGTCAACTGTCAATTCTCCTCTCCCATTTTCCCATCATAAAAGTACACAGCAACCTGGCCATTTGTTCCCCTTGTTCCCCTCCTTTGCCTCACTGATGTCAGAATGCCAGTGAGATGCAAAGCTGAGGCTGGTGATTCTGATAGCATCTCATTGCTGCTCACTATGCTTGCCTGATGCTGCTGGCTTTCACTGCTTTTCACCTGCTTGCTCACCAGTAGCATGCTCTTAGCAGGTGGTGTTATCTTTCCCTGGTCCTCCTCCTTTCTTCTCCTTTTTTCTTCTCTCTTCCCCTCTGGTCATCTGCACCTAGTTGCTGATTCTACTCAATGGTTGCAGGGTACAAAGGCTCTCTCACCCGTTCTCCTGCTCAGTGTATCTTACATAACCAAAATGTAGATTTTAATAAACACAAAGCAATTACATATATATAGGAAAAGTATATTGAAAAATCAGAGAAAAACTGGACAAGGGCAGAAGCAGTTAATACTGCTGCCCAAAAAGTGACTATTTGAAAAAAAGGACAAATCATAAAGCAAGATCATGTATCAATAGTTTAGAACTGCAGAGATGGTGCTCAGAATGTTATTACCAGGGCTTTTTTTCTCATAGAATGCTCAGAACGGCATTCCGGAAACTTTTTTTTTGCAAAACAAACAAACAAACAAACAAACAAACAAACAAACAAACAAACAAACCAACAAACAACCCAGCTCCCTTATTGGTTTTCCTAAGCCTATTGCAGGGCTAGCAATCTTGGCTCTTTTTTATGACTCGTGGACTTCAACTCCCAGAAATCCTGAGCCAGCCATGCTGAGGGGAAAGGGAGAGGTTTCCAAGCTGAACCATGCTGGCTCAGGAATTCTGGGAGTTGAAGTCCTTGATTCATAAAAGAGCCTGCACTAGAGGAGGACATTAAAATTATTTACAGGATTACTTCTTTAAGAACTAAACTTTTAGAATCTAAAACAGCTAATTCAGAAAAGCCAACAGCAAAGAACCTCACATTTTTCATCTGCTTCTGTCTTTTGGAAGGTAAAATTAGATAACAAAATAATCTATTTCTTATGTTAACATCTCTGCAATGAAATCAAAGGTAACAGGAAAGAAATGAGAAACGTTTTTCTCAATGTAATATGTCTAATTTAGCTGATTCTAGAAAAAATAGTATCTTTTGTACACTCTTGAAAACTATTTTGAATTAAACAATTCTTAAGAATGAAATATTTTTAATTTGGACTTTACTTTTACTGTTTGGACTGTTGTGTGTTTTGAAAAATAGATTATTTAGAATCTAGTTATTTTGCACTTTAGTCTTTAAATAATTAACCTAGTATATACATAACAATATATGATATTTTCCCTAGTGAGCTAAACATCAATAACAACATTTATTAAAAATGCTAAAATAATTTCTGGGGGTATTATCTGTATAGTAGAATTTTGGACACGCAGTGATCATGTTACATATGTGCATAAGCGTAGTCAGTAGTATATGCCTTTTTAAAAATATCAAACATGCAAAGAAACAAAAATAAGTCCAAAATATATATATTACATCCAGAAATGCCAACTTTGCAACCAATATTTCTCATCCATAACTATGGCACCCTAAGGATACCTGCATACATGCAAATGTTTCTCTGGGATCAGTAACGCAACAGGGATTGCTTTTTCCTTCCAGTAACATATACCTAAAACCAGTTTATTGCATTTGGCAATTGTACTAAAAAATATCTCATTCATTTAATTTGAAATCAAGTGAAAAATTGATTTAAATTATTTTATTAAAACAAATTAATGGCAATTCTTTTATAAAAAGTTGCCTCAAACAAAATGAGTTTGACATGCCTGCTCTAGACAGTTGAATGCTCCAAAATAAATTCTAGACCAGGCCTGTACATGCAGCCTACCAAGTACCCTTGGACAGAGCACAGACTTTTTTTTTAAAGTAATAAAATCACACCACTGCCCTGAAAGTCATGTTGCCTAGTGCCTCCATGTCTTACCATGATCACAAGCTCCAACACTGTAGATGTTCCTCTAGTCACCAAATCATTGATTAGCCCACCAGCATTCCTTTGCAGACCACAAAGTTTTTTAATTTATCAGTGTGGGCCTTTCCTTTCTACAAGATGATGATGATGATGATGATTATTATTATTATTATTATTATTATTATTATTATTATTATTATTATTATTATTAATAATAATAATAATAATAATAATAATAATAATAATAATAATAATAATAATAATAATAATAATAATAATAATAATAATAAGTAGTAGTAGTAGTAGTTGGAAGGGACCTTGGAGGTCATCTAGTCCAACCCCCTGCTCAGGCAGGAAACCCTATACCATTTCAGACAAATGGGTGGCCAGTCTCTTCTTAAAAACTTCCAGTGTTGGAGCATTCACCACTTCTGGAGGCAGGTTGTTCCACTGGTTAGTTGTTCTAACTGTCAGGAAATTTCTCCTTAGTTCTAGGTTGCTTCTCTCCTTGACTAGTTTCCATCTGTTGCTTCTTGTCCTGCTTTCAGGTGCTTTGGAGAATAGCTTGACTCCCTCTTCTTTGTGGCAGCCCCTGAGATATTGGAACACGTCACCCCTCACCCTTCTCTTCATTAAACTACACATACCCAATTCCAGCAACCGTTCCCTATATGTTTTAGCCTCCAGTCCCCTAATCATCTTTGTTGCTCTTCTCTGTACTCTTTCTAGAGTCTCAACATCTTTTTTACATTGTGGTGACCAAAACTGGATGCAATATTCCAGGTGTGGCCTTACCAAGGCATTGTAAAGTGGTATTAGTACTTCACGTGATCTTGATTCTATCCCTCTGTTAATGCAGCCTAGCACTGTGTTGGCTTTTTTGACAGCTGCAGCACACTGCTGGCTCATATTTAAGTGATTGTCCACTAGGACTCCGAGATCTCTCTCACAGTTACTACTGTTGAGCAAGGTACCACCTATACTATACCTGTGCATTTGATTTTTCCTGCCTAAATGTAGAACCTTACTTTTTTCACAATTGAATTTCATTTTGTTAGATAGTGCCCAGTGTCCGAGTCTGTCCAGATCCTCCTGTATCTTAAGCCTATCTTCTGGAGTATTGGCTATTCCTGCCATCTTGGTGTTGTCTGCAAATTTGATGAGTTACCCATCTATCCCCTCATCCAAATCGTTGATGAAGATGTTGAAGAGCTGCACAGACCTCTTCTAGATTTTCCTCTTGGCTTTCCGAGTTAACTCCTTGGTCTGTCATTCAGCAAGAATTGACTTTGTAGGGAAACATATTATCATTTGATGTATATTTAACATATGTTCTACCTTTATTTACCAATTATATAATATTTGTATGCAATTCACATGGCAAGGTTTGGGGAAACTTACAATAGAAAAAATATATTTTTAAAATCATAAGATTAAAACATCGCCTGGCCCGTACCACCTCCGCTGCCGCATTGCGCAGCCCCGCCTTATAGAGTGGGCTCTGCTGCTCCCACAGCACCTGCCATGCCGGCTCTAGCCCCAGGGAGGGGAGCCCGCCGCCAACACCCTTCGCACCTGTGACTGCAGCAGCACCGCCCTCCCACCCCCCCACCTCCTGCACCCGCCAAGATGAGAGTTCCAGCACCTTTTTTTTTAATAGAAAAAAAGCACTGGTTATTACCAAACTCTAAAGCTCCCAGAGATCTTAGATTGGCTAATCCTCTGGAAATGAGAGAAAACAATATGCTGTTTAGCAATTTACAAGCACCCTAAAAGTTGAAAGAGTTGGAGTTCAGTTCAGTTTTAAACAAGCTAGAAGTGTTCTTGGGCTATTACTTTGTACCTGATTATGGGCACTCCCTCAGGGCTATTTTACTATTTTTAATATTATCCTTGAATTGGCAGGAAATTATGTTCATGTTTGAACTGCTCTCATGGCTAAGCAAACCCTCTACATTTATTTTGGCTTGAATTGCAAGAGAGACAACAAATAAGGTGCTGTGTTTGGTAAAATGTTAGGATTAGCTTTAAATCTATTTACTTGGTTACATTATCAGGCAGCAACAAGGATCAATGATATAAACATGACAAAACCCTTTGAGTATTTTGCTTGTATAAGCTCTATTAAATCTTGGAATTACAAAAATGCACATAATAAAAGTTTATATTGTTAAAAATGCAATATGCGATGACTTCCTAGATCAGTAGTGCACACACAGTAACATGTTAGGATTTTAGCATAGGAAGAGACTCAACTCATTTGGATAATCCTGTTCTTCTTGCTAAAATATGTATCATTGAAAGCCCCTAGCATATTTTGCTTTAATATTCTTTCTCTCCAATTTCCTCTTGTTTTGCTTTAATATTCTTTCTCTCCAATTTCCTCTTGTTTTTAGTGATACATGAAATCATTCAGTATTTTTTGCATTGCTGTGCTACTCCCAGGATGAAGAATCCTTGATTACAAGGAAGCTTCAAGTTTAGAGGAAGAAAAAAATATTTATTCCTTATATGGCATCATTAGACTATTGAGCACTGTGAATGGATGATTGCAGTTTATTATGCATAGTTGTTTCATGCAGTCAAGTTGCTTAGAACACTACCAGGAAATTACAGCCAGTTTCTAGCAAAAGGCAGCATTTAAAGAAGAAGCAGATTCTTTGAATCTACTACTAGGAAATTGCAGCCAGTTTCTAGCAAAAGGGAGGATTTAAAGAAGAAGCTTTTTAAATCAAGATCATAAGAATGGGAAAATCAGGTTGGTAAATGATTATAATTTACACTGTTCATACATTATTTGTTTTGCCCCATGTTTTCATAGGTAACTTACATTGTTAAAGATTATTCATTCAAATTTAGCTATACCCTTAGACTGGAAGGAATTTCTTTCTAGCAAAGAACACAGTTACATTTAAAATTTGGTATCATTTGAACTTCCAGAGGGGGTAGTAGTTAAAAGCTGATTTACAGAACCCTACCAACCAATCAATCCCCATTTTTCTTAGAGAAACATAATTAGTTGTGTATTAATTATTGTCATAGAAAGATTTGATTAATGCTATAAGAAATAGTGAGTAGTAAGAATATCTGTCAATTCAGATGCTTGCTTTTATATTGTTTGTAGAATTAGCAGCTGTTCTGGATGATCTAAGATGAAGCAAAACATTCTTATCTCTGATTATGTTGTTTCAACAAATGGTAACCTGTTTCATTATTTTTTATATTTTATAACTTATGTATTTATTTTGCAGTTTATATAGCCATCTTACTCAAGCAACTTTAAAATTTTTGAGCAAGTTACATTATGAATAAAATAAATAAACACATTCAATCTACAAAAGTAATAATAGAAAAGGCTAAATTATGGAACTCAATAGTAATAAATTTAGTCCTTACCTCCATCAAGATGGATTACCAAAAAATTTAATTATGGTTGAAGGTCCAGCAAAATAAAACTGTATTTTAAGAATCCTCTAAAAATCATGAAAAAGAAAACTTTATAAACCTCTCAGAGTCTGGAAACAATGTAATTTTTATAGAAGCTGCTCTGAATTCAATATATTTTATTTTTGTGATTAATGTTATCTTGGATTAGACATGCAGAGTAAAAGACATTTAATTCCCTGAAAATGGTTAGTATTCCTCACTACTGATTTTGTGCCTTCCTTGTCTGATTATCACATTTATTTTCTGACAAAGCTTTTAAATTTTGTTAAAGTGGCAATATATTGTTGGTTTTTTCATCATAAGAGATTTAGTAATAACACTTTTAATTTAATTAGATTAGATTTGATATGGTTGCCATTCCAGAAGACATTGGCTAACTAACAAAATCCCCCTCTCCAAACAATTAAAACAATTAAAATTGACATAAACAGACTTCTTGACCAAAGACCAAAACCTGGTTGCCTATAGACCAAAACTGCTAGAACAATAAACAGTACAACATGCCGCCCCCAAAAGACCAAACAAATGCATTAACCCCACTAATTATGACACTTTCAGAATCTCTATCAGTAATAAAGACTATGGTCCCTAATGACCCATGGCCAAATAATGTCATTTCAGTTCAACATCATCTAATGTTATTTGGCCATATAGAAGACATTTGCAAGATTTATAGTCATTGAGGATTGATAGGCATAAGAAGGAACTGTATGTATCAATACCATCTTGAGGAAAATATTTTTTTTCTGATAAAGTGCTAAACTGGCAGTACTTGTAATTTCTTTTTTTGTAAAAGGAAATACAAATTAAGAGTTCAACAGAGAAATCCAGTCCATATTGCTTATTTTCCTTCAGTTTCTTTCATTACTCATTCCCATAACCAATTACTAAATGAAAAGTAATACAGTAAATATCAGTATATATTGAACTATATTCTATGCATCTGATGCATTTTTTTCAGTTGCAGTACTTTTCTTTTTTAAAAAAATATATTAATTTTTTAATTTTACAATCATAAGTACTTAATAAACAATTTGTTGTCTGGGTCCATTGATAATTCAGTGGTACATATTAACTTTCTCAGTCTAGTTCCAATACTACACCATCCAGTGCTTCCTTGATCATCTCTTCTTCTAGTGCATTTTTCCACAGTGGGCAAATACAATTCTTTTTTTTTAATTGAAAAGTTCTATAAAAGTTACAATATTATCCCATCCCCAACCCACCCCTAAAGCCCCCTCCCCCTCCCCCACTTCCCAAAGCTGATTACAGGGTTACAAATATATAATAATCATAATCTAACTAACATTAACCAACTATATAAATAACCAAATACATAATGCACTTTAACCCGCCTATAACATATTTACAAACAATCTAAAAGTATCCAACTTATACTAATACAATAATAATACTGTTATATATATATATATATATATATATATATATATATATATATATATATATATATATATATATATATATATATATATATATATATATATATATATATATATATATATATATATAATAACTAATAATAAAAAAGAAAAAAGAAAAAATTAAATTATAACAATCTAAAATTTACTCATAAGCTAAATGGAACTTTTTAGTCCCATATTTTTTCTGAATATAATCTATACATCTTCTCCAAAGCGAAATGTATCTTTCTTGTGAATGATCCTTCAAATAAGCAGAAATTTTAGCCATTTCTGCTAAATTTGACACTTTAAGCGTCCATTCCTCTATAGTAGGCAGGCAGTCCTTCTTCCAATATTGCCCTACCAATAACCTTGCAGCTGTTATCAAATTCAACATCAAGTTAATTTCTTTAATATCACAATCTGTAATAACACCCAATAAAAATAATTATGGGGTAAACTTTATCTTTCTCTTAAAAATCTTTTGGATGTTCCACCAAATTTTAATCCAAAAAGCTTTTATATTTCTACAAGTCCACCAAATATGAAAATAAGTAGCGTCCAAACTACCACATCTCCAACATTTGGGCTATAAATTGGAAAACATACAAGACAGCTTTTTAGGATCCAAATGCCATCTATAAAACATTTTATAAAAATTTTCTCTTAAATTTTGGGCTTGAGTAAATTTTACATTTCTAACCCAAATTACCTCCCAAACATCCAATGGGATCGGTTCTTGAATATTTTGAGCCCACTTTACCATGCAGTCTTTCACTAATTCCATTTCCGAATCCAATTCTATTAAAGCATTATAAATTCTCTTTATATGCGCTCAAGTTTGATCTTTAATCTGTTTTACCAAATTTTCATCCATCAGTGTCAAACCAACCTTCTGATCTAACTTCCACCTAGCTTGCAGTTGAGTGTACTGAAACCAAGACTGTACTATATTTTCTTGTTTTAACTCAGCTAACGACCTTAATTGCCAATCATTCCCTACCAATCTAAGTAATTGCTTATAGGAAATCATATCCAAATTCACACCCATAGATACTCTATTGCGTGTCCAGGAATCCCCCAAATTGGTATTTTATAATTCAACTTATAATAATACTTTTTCCAAACACGCAATAAAGTACTTCTTAAAATATGAGATTTAAAAGCCTTGTCAACTTTTTTATCATAGATCAAATATGCATGCCACCCATATAATAAGTCCCATTTCTCAAGATAAAGTATACTTTTATTTGTTAAATTAAGCGAATCACTAACCAGTGTTAAAACCACCGCATCATAATATAATTTCAAATTAGGCACCTTAAGTCCTCCTCTTTCCTGTGCGTCTTGTAAAATCTTAAGTTTAACTCTCGGTTTTTTCCCCACCGAAATAAATTTATTAATACTCTTCTGTCACTCATCCAAATTAGCATCCTTTTTCAAAATAGGTATCGTTTGAAACAAAAAGAGAAACTTTGGTAAAACATTCATTTTAACAGCTGCAATTTTTCCCAACAAAGATAATTGTAATTTTTTCCAATTATTTAAATCCTTTTGTACTTTTAACCATAACATCTCATAATTATTCTTATATAATTTCACATTAGAAGCTGTAATATATACTCCCAAATATTTAACCTTTTTCACTATTTCATAACCTGTCAATTTTACTAACATTTCCTTTTCATTCATGGTCATATTTTTAGATAATATTTTAGTCTTATTATTATTTACCTTAAAACCCGAAACTTTCCCATATTGAATTATAATTTCCATCACATCTATAACCGATTGAATCGGTTGGGATAATGCAACAACCAAGTCATCCGCAAATGCTCTTAACCTATAATCACTCTGCTTTATTTTATTTTATTTTTTATTGAAAAGTTTTACAGTACATTTTTTAAAAAACAAAACCCCTCCCAACCCCCTCCCCTCTCCCCAAACCTCCCCAACTCTTCCCTCCCCTCCCCCTCCCCCCTCCCCGACTTCCCAGAGCTAAATACAGGGTATAAAAATACAATCATAGTCTACCATATACATATGCACTTTAACTCTTATTAAAATAACTACAAGTAATTTATATAACACATCAATACTTATTCAAATGCTAGGTGAAACTTTTTAGTCCCATATTTATTCTGGATGTAATCAATCCATCTTCTCCACTCCACAATATATCTCTGTTGCGACTGGTCTTTCAAGTACGCTGAGATCTTTGCCATTTCCGCCAAATTGGAAACTTTTAAAGTCCATTCTTCTATAGTCGGCAGTTCTTCCTTCTTCCAATATTGCGCTACTAAAAGTCTCGCTGCCGTAATTAAATTCAACATCAACTTAGTGTCCAGAACAGTAGTATCTGTAATAATGCCCAGTAAAAACAATTGCGGACAAAACTTTATCCTTTTCTTGAATATTTGTTGCATATTCCACCAAATTTTAATCCAAAAAGCTTTAACCTTTTTACAGGTCCACCATATATGAAAATACGTTGCATCTTCACAACCACACCTCCAACATTTGGGCTGGCAGTTCGGATACATACTTGCTAATTTTTTAGGATCTAAGTGCCACCTATAAAACATTTTATAAAAGTTCTCTCTTAAATTTTGGGCCTGTGTAAATTTTACATTTCTCACCCAGATCTTTTCCCAAGTATCCATTGTAATAACTTCTTGAAAATTCTGAGCCCCATTCTGCTTTATTTTTATTCCCTTTATTTTAGATGATTCCCGAATTTTAATCAATAAAATCTCCAATGTTAAGAGAAACAGTAATGGTGACAGGGGACACCCCTGTCTTGTACCTTTTTCAATTTTAAATGCGTCTGTTAATCCCCCATTAATTATAATTTGCGCTGATTGTTGATATATGGCCTTAATAGATTGCAAAAAATTATCCCCAAAATTCATCTTATCCACAGCTTTCAATAAAAATTGCCAATTCAACTGATCAAAAGCTTTTTCAGCATCCAAAAATATCAATGCCGCAGGGACTTGGTTATTCTTATCCAAATACTCAATTAAGTTAACTATTTGTCTTACATTATATTTCATATATCTTCCAGTTATAAATCCAGACTGGTATGAACCATTTGTTTCAAGACTTGCATTAATCTATTTGCCAATACTTTTGCAAAAATCTTATAGTCTGTGTTTAAAAGCGATATAGGTCTATAATTCTTAGGCTGAGTAAGATCTTGATCCTCCTTTGGGATCAATGATATAAAAGCCCTTCTCCAGGATGGAGGCACTTCCTCTCCAGCCTGGATATTATTAAATAATTCTTTTAAAGGTTCTACCATCTCTGCAAGTAAGGTTTTATAATAAATTGCTGTTAAGCCATCTGTACCAGGAGCCTTACCCACTTTTAACTGTTTAATTGCTAATATAATTTCCTCAGAAGTAATTAAACAATTCATCCCTTCCCGTTGTTCATATGAAAGCATAGGAATATGCACTTCCTGTAAATATTTATCTATATCTAAAGCTTGTATATTCTCGCTAGCATATAACTTTACATAAAAATCCAAAAAAACCCTTTTTAATCAAATTTTGTTGATATGTTTCTTTACCTTTATATTCTATTTTCTCTATAGTACGTAACTTCTGTTTTTTCCTTAATTGATAAGCTAGCCACCCACCAGGCTTATTTGCGTTACAAAAAGTATTATGTTTTGCATATCGCAAATTAGTTGCAACCTGATCCTCCATTAACATATTAAATTGCTCTTTCAACAAATTTATTGAAATCCTTAGTCTCTTGTCTGATGGATTCAAAATAAAAGCTTTCTCCTTCAATTTAATCTCTTCTTCCAATTCTTTATGTTTTTGCATCTGCTTACGCCTATGACCATTATTCATATGAATCAAAATCCCCCTCATATAAGCTTTACTAGCATCCCAGACCATTTCAATCGGTGTTCCTTTATGCATGTTCAAAACAAAAAAAACTCTTTCAAATAATCTTTACATTTCTCTGAAAGTACATCATATCTAAATAAATTTTCATTCAATCTCCAAGATCTTCTGATCCCATCTTCTCTAAGTAGCTCCATCCATATAGGACTATGATCTGACAATGTTCTAGGAAAAATCTTGACGTTCTTGACCCTAGAAATAAGATCACCAGTAATTTAAAAAAAATCAATTCTGGAAAATGATTGATGCCTGTCCGAGAGAAAAGTAAAATCTCTGTCCTCCAAGTTTCGCTCCCGCCAAATATCTCTTAATTCCAAATCATCTTTCAAATAAAAAAAACTTTATGCAATCTAGAATAGTTAGGAGAGTTTTTAGAAGATCCCTTCTTGTCCTTGCTTGAATCCAAAACACCATTCCAATCACCCATCAAAATAACAGATTTATAATCCAATAGAGTTAATTTATCATGTGAAAACTTATAAAACTTTCTTTGCTGTTGATGAGGAGCATATACAAGCGGTGAGGCACTCCAACCCTCTGGTTCCGCCCCGAGGTCCCGGGAGTGAGGACGTGCAGCCTCCTGAGCTCCGGCTGGTGTACTTGAATGCCAGGTCGGTCGTTAACAAGGCTCCTCTCGTCCGTGACTTGGTCGAGGGTGAGCAGGCGGACCTGGCTTGCATCACGGAAACTTGGCTGGGCCCAGAGGGCGGCATTCCTCTGGTTGATCTTTGCCCACCAGGTTTCCGGGTGCTGCACCGGCCTCGGGCTCAGGGTAGGGGTGGGGGAGTGGCTGTTGTTATGAGGGAGACCTTGTGTCCACGGGAGGCCACCGTTCCCCAGATAGTCGGGTGTGAGTCTCTCTTTTTGAGATGCGGCCCTGGTGCGCAGTTGGGCTTGCTGCTGGTGTACCTTTCGCCTAGTCACGCAGCAGCAGCCCTGCCTGAGCTGCTCGATGTCCTCTCTGGGCTGGTGGTTGAGTTCCCGAAACTTATAGTTTTGGGGGACTTCAACCTACCATCGCTGGGAGGATCATCTGAGTTGGCTCGGGAGTTCATGGCTTCCATGACGGCCATGGACCTGACGCAAGTAATTTCGGGACCGACTCATGAGGGAGGCCACACCCTTGACCTAGTTTTCTTGTCTGGACGGTGGTTAGATGATCTTGGTGGGGGCTCTCCAATTATTATGCCCCTGTCATGGACCGATCATCATCTCCTGTGGCTGGTCTTCCGTTTTGCCACCCCCCGCCGTGGGTGTTTGGAACCAATTAAATGGTACCGCCCCAGACGCTTAATGGATCCCCAGAGGTTCCAGGCGGCGCTGGGGTCCCCACCTGCCTCCCTTGCTCACAGCTCGGCAGATGCCTTAGTGGAAGCCTGGGAAAGGACGGCCACTGAGGCTCTTGACCGAGTTGTACCCCTGCGGCCCCTGACCCGGTGCAGATCCCGTCGAGCTCCATGATTCTCTGCGGAGCTCCGGGAGATGAAGCGTCGGAGACGGGGCCTAGAGAGCGGTTGGAGGTCCAGCCGATCCGAATCCGACCGATTGCGACTAAGAGCCTACATTAGGTCTTATCTTGCTGCGATAAGGGAGGCGAGGTCTAACCACTTCGCCACCCTTATCGCGTCCGCAGATAATCGCCCGGCCGCCCTGTTTAGGGTGACTCGCTCCCTCCTAAATCAGGAGGTGAGGGAGGATCCCTTGCAGGGTCGTGCCGAGGAGTTTAACCAACATCTGTCGGACAAAATCGCTCGGATTCGGACTGGTCTGGACTCTGACTGGGCAGAGTCTGACGATCAGGACACGGGCGGTCTTGTCGATATCACCTGGGAGGAGTTTGATTCTGTGACTCCGGAGGAAGTGGACAGGATCATGGGGAGGCTGAGCACCACCACATGTTTATTGGACCCGTGCCCTTCCTGGCTGGTCTATGCAGCCCGGGAGAGGACACGCAGCTGGTTCCAGGCAGTTATATCGGCTTCTCTGAGTGAGGGTAGCTTCCCCGCCGTCTTGAAGGAGGCGGTGGTGAGGCCTCTCCTCAAGAAGCCTGCCTTGGACCCAGCTGTATTGAACAACTTTCGTCCTGTCTCCAACCTTCGCTTTCTTGCGAAGGTTGTTGAGAGTGTGGTGGCGCATCAGCTCCCTCTGGTCCTGGATGAAGCGGATTATCTAGACCCGTACCAATCGGGTTTCAGGCCCGGGCACAGCACGGAGACGGCATTGGTCGCGCTGGTGAATGATCTCTGGAGGGCTCGGGACAGGGGATATTCCTCTGTTCTAGTCCTATTAGACCTCTCGGCGGCTTTCGATACCATCGACCATGGTATCTTGCTGCGGCGTCTCAGGGGACTGGGAGTGGGAGGCACAGTCTTACAGTGGTTCTCCTCCTATCTCCAGGGACGTTCGCAGTCGGTGTTGGCAGGAGGGCAGAGGTCGACCGCGAGGTCTCTCATTTGTGGAGTTCCTCAGGGGTCGGTCCTCTCGCCTCTCCTGTTCAACATCTACATGAAACCGCTGGGTGAGATCATTCGTGGCTTTGGAGTTGGGTATCATCAGTACGCTGATGATACCCAACTTTTCCTTTCGACCCCAAACCACCCCAGTGATGCCCTCAACGTGATGTCCCGTTGCCTGGAGGCGGTTCGGGTCTGGATGGGGAGGAACAGACTTCAACTCAACCCCGACAAGACTGAGTGGCTTTGCATACCTTCATCCCGGGTTTATTCGGACATTCCACCTCTGGCTATGGGGGGTGAACTATTACCCCCCGTAGATAGGGCTCGCAACTTGGGAGTCCTCCTAGATTCACGGCTCACCTTGGAAGACCATATAGGAGCTGTGACTAGGGGGGCCTTCGCCCAGGTTCGCCTGGTGCGCCAGTTGCGGCCCTATCTTAGCCGGGATGATTTGTGCACGGTCACTCATGCGCTCGTGTCCTCTCGTCTGGACTACTGCAACGCTCTCTACATGGGGCTGCCCTTGAGGACCACCCGGAAGCTCCAACTGGTACAGAATGCAGCCGCGAGAGTTGTGTTGGGAGTCTCCCGATACTCCCACGTTACACCTCTGCTCCGTGAGCTGCATTGGTTGCCAGTTGTCTTCCGGGTGAGATTCAAGGTACTGGTAACGGTGTTCAAAGCCCTCCATGGCATGGGGCCGGAGTACCTTAGGGAACATCTGCTGCCGGCATCAAGCTCCCTGCGCCCTGTGTGTTCCCACAGAGAGGGCCTCCTCAGGGTGCCACCGATCAGAGAATGTCGATTGGTGGCCCCCAGGGGGAGATCCTTCTCTGTGGGCGCTCCGGTGCTGTGGAATCAGCTACCGGTAGAGCTCCGGATGGCGCCCGATCTTCGCTCCTTTCGTCGCGATCTCAAGACGTTTTTGTTTGTACAAGCCGGCCTAGCCTGATGAGGATCGGTGGGGTTGTTTTATTTTTGGTGTCTTAATTTTATCTTGGGGTTTTTAGAATTGTATTCCTATTGTTTTAACTTGGGCAATCATTTAATCTCTTTTTAATGTTTGTATTTGGTATTTTATTCTGCCCTGTGAACCGCCCTGAGTCCTCAGGGAGAAGGGCGGTATATAAATATTATTAAATTAAATTAAATTAAATAATCCAATAATGAGAATTTTCTTGCCTTGTAACAATAATTCAATAATAACATATCTTCCCTGTGGATCAGACTCAATTAATGTAGCAGATGTCTCTTCTTAAAGAGATGGGAGTACCAGACCATCTTATTTGTCTCTTGAGAAACCTATATGCGGGCCAAGAAGCAACAGTGAGAACTGGACACGGAACCACTGATTGGTTCCAAATTGGGAAAGGAGTCCGGCAAGGCTGTATACTGTCGCCCTGCCTATTTAACTTATATGCAGAGCACATCATGAGAAAGGCAGGGCTAGATGAATCAAAAGCTGGAATTAAGATTGCCGGAAGAAATATCAACAACCTAAGATACACAGATGATACCACTCTAATGGCAGAAAGTGAAGAACTAAAGAGCCTCTTGTTGCAGGTGAAGAAGGAGAGTGCAAAACTTGGGTTGAAACTTAACATTAAGAAAACCAAGATCATGGCATCTGGCCCTCTCAATTCCTGGCAAATAGATGGGGAAGAAATGGAGGTAGTGACAGATTTTATTTTCCTGGGCTCCAAGATCACTGCAGATGGGGACTGTAGCCAAGAAATTAAAAGACGCTTGCTCCTCAGGAGGAAAGCCATGGCAAATCTAGACAGCACACTAAAAAGCAGAGACATCACCCTGTCAACAAAAGTGCGTATAGTCAAGGCTATGGTCTTCCCAGTTGCAATGTATGGCAGTGAAAGTTGGACCATAAGAAAGGCTGAGCGCCAAAGAATTGAGGCCTTTGAACTGTGGTGCTGGAGAAGACTCCTGCGAGTCCCTTGGACCGCAAGGCGATCAAACCGGTCAGTCCTAGAGGAGATCAATCCTGACTGCTCTTTAGAAGGCCAGATCCTGAAGCTAAAACTCAAGTACTTTGGCCACCTAATGAGAAAGAAGGACTCACTGGAGAAGAGCCTAATGCTGGGAAAGATCGAGGGCAATAGAAGAAGGGGACGACAGAGAATGAGGTGGCTGGATGGAGTCACTGAAGCAGTTGGCGTGAGCTTAAATGGACTCCAGAAGATGGTAGAGGACAGGAAGGCCTGGAGGAATGTTGTCCATAGGGTCGCGATGGGTCGGACACGACTTCGCAGCTAACAACAACAACAACAACAACATGTCTCTTCTTAGATAAATAACCACCCCACTCTTTTTATCTGGAGCAGATGCTATAAAGTGTAATCCCAACTGGGAATTAATCTACTTTTGATCTTTTGCACAAATATGAGTTTTTTGTAAGCAAACGATATCATTTTTATGTTGCTTCAGGTAGTGAAATACTTTCTTTTTTGTGGTGAATTTAAGCCATTAACATTCCATGTCAACAGCTTTATCGCCATTCTTAGCAACCTGGAGCCTCTGGAACACCACCTAAAGATCTGCAGTTGGTCTCTTTGGTCGCACCCCTCCCACCGGCTCTGTAGTAACAGGGCCTTGTATCATAGGCCCAGAGTCCATCTTCTGTTTCAGTTGCTCCTTTTCTTTACGTTTATGCACAGCACGCGTCATTCTCTGTTCTTTTGGATTACCCTTTAACAGCAAACTCTGTTCAGTAGATTCAGCCAATTGCGCCTCTCCAACAAACTGTGATGTTGCCCCTTCAACTTGTTGTTTATCTTCCAAAGTCTCTTCTGTTCTTTTAAGTAATGGAGATGGTGGTGAACCTGCTTTCAGGACATAGGTATAAAACTCTTTTGCCTTTGCAATCGTATTAAGTCTATATCGTGTCCCTGCATAGTTTACCACTATTCCAATAGGTATCTCCCATCTGAACTGAATCTGTCGATTTTTAAGCTCATCAGACAAAAAACCAAAATCCTTCCTTTTTCTCAACATTTTAGGAGGTATTTCTTTCAAAATTATAATATCTTGACCTGCAATTTGAAATATCTGTTGATAGAAGGCCTGGATGGTTGCATTTCGAAGTGACCTCTTAGAAAATACAAATTCTTGTTACTGTTAATACATATACAATTAAATACAGACATCTTCATCTCAGTTTTCTGACATTGTACATAATATCGATAGCATAGGTTTATGATATCTTTTCTAGCCAAAACATACCTCAATTGCATTTGCACTTAGAATCCATTTGTTCAATCAATATCCTGATATTTTTCTCATAATAAATTATATTTGGGTAACCAAAGACTTCCCTTATTCAAACCCTTTTAGAATTTTCATATTTCCCACCTCATAACAAAATATAGTATTCTAGTTACAAATCCTATCCTTCTAATTATAATACTTTCATTTCTAACAGCTATTTTCTTAACCATATTCAAACATCTGTTTAATAGTATAGTATCCCATCTAATAGGACAAAACCTCTGTTTTCTTCAATCTTACTCTAGTTTTCTTCCTTTGCCAAATAACTTTCCAAGTCAGTACATTTGAATCATCAAGTAATTCTTCCTCTGCTTTTGTATATATTGCTTGGAATGAGGAAGAGAATTTGATTGAAGTATTTTTGGAAGAATGCTAAACCCATTATATTCATTAAACAGCCTTCATCTTTCTCATTCAGTTTTTCTTTTCATTTCTTGTTTGTCAGTATTCAGCATTTCTTCTAACAGCTTTATCATCCGTTCGATCAGCTCTTCTCTCTTACCCTCAAATATGTTCTGAGATCTTAACAAGTGAGATATCATTTCCATTTCCAGTGTTACCACTGCATCTTTTAATTTTTCATTTGTCTGTATCTGTCTGTTAATTCCTTCCTTTAGGTCCTCCATCTTTGGATCCGTTTTTTCTAATTTTCCTTCTGTTTTCTAGGTTACTATTTCCTTCTTTGTAGTCACAGTCTGGATTTGTAAGGTTAGATTAGAAAATTGTTCTTTTATCTCATTTGCATTATTTTTAGTCTTATTATGAAATAAAACAATTGTCTGTTGGACTGATTTCAACATAAAAAGAATTTATCTCTGAGATTTATTTTCTTGTTGGTATATTAAGCTAGGAGCTTCAGAGACAAGTTTAAAGATGATTTTTTACCATTTAAGGCTAAGTATGAAACACTCATTTTGTTTTTGTTTGCAGACTTTATAGTCGAATAGGGTCCCCAACACAGATAAGCAGCCCAAGAGTTTTTTCCCCTTTTCCCAGCTGCAGTCTCCAGAAGTGAAAGTTTCCAGGAACAAGAAAGAAGCAGCCCAAGAGGTTTTTTTCCCCCTTTCCCAGCTGCAGTCTTCAAAAGTGAAAATTTACAAAGACAACCAAAGTCTTATCTGAGTCTGGGCTTCAAGCCAAGTTCCTTTAATAAAAAATTGTAGTGCCGTAGTTCTCCACTACATGTCATTAGCATGTCTTCCAGCTAATTGGATGGGAAAGAACAGGCTTCGGCTCAACCCGGCCAAGACTGAGTAGCTTTAAATACCGTCATCTCGTTTAGTCCAAGAGGTTCCATCTTTGATTATAGGAGGAGAGATGTTACCTCCCATTGATAGAGCACGCAATCTGGGCGTCCTCCTAGATTCACAACTCAGTTTTGAAGATCATATTGGAGTCGTAGCTAGGGGGGCATTTGCCCAGATTCGCCTAATATACCAATTGCGCCCCTTTCTGGACCGAGATGCCCTACGTACAGTCACCCACGCACTCGTTACCTCCCGTATAGACTACTGCAATGCTCTTTACATGGGGCTGCCCTTGAAAACCACCCGGAGGCTTCAGCTGGTGCAGAATGCAGCTGCACGGGTAGTGATGGGAGCTCCCCGATACTCCCATATAACACCTCTGCTCCATGAGCTGCATTGGTTACCGGTTGCCCTCCGGGTGAGATTTAAGGTGCTGGTACTTACCTTTAAAGCCCTACATGGCTTAGGCCCGGGATACTTGCAGGACCATCTGCTACCGGGAACGAATTCCCATCGCCCAGTACGCTCACACAGAGAAGGCCTCCTCAGGGTACCGTCGGCTAGACAATGTCGGCTGGCGACCCCCAGGGGGAGGGCCTTCTCTATGGGAGTGCCAGTCCTATGGAATCAGCTCCCCCCTGAGCTTCGGATGGCCCAAAATCTCCAGTCCTTTCGCCGCGGCCTTAAAACACTCCTTTTCCACCTGGCTGACCTGGACTGACAGGCATTTTAATTATATTTACAATTTTTAATTTATTTTTAATTTTAATTTATTGCACAGATGATTTTAACTTTATTTTTATCTTAATTTCTGTACTTATTATATGTTTTGTTGTTAGCCGCCCTGAGTCCTTCGGGAGATAGGGCGGGATATAAATCCCATTAATAAATAAATAAATAATTAAATCCAAACTTATGTTACAAACTTTTCAAGTCTCTTTTCTAAAAAAGTCTCAAAAATACTATTAGTCCCAAAATGTCAAAGCTATATATCTGAATTAATTAATTAATTAATTAATTAATTAATTAATTAATCTTGTAATTTTCTCTGTTTCCCCCCAAGCAATTAGTTTGCCACTTTTCTTTTCCTGAGGGAATGGGGTGGAAATTCCCCTTCCCTCTCTCATCGGGGGAGGGGATTCTTTGCTTTGGGCTTTTTTTCCAGGAAAAAAGTATTAAAGTCATAAAGAGAGGATATAGTCTCACTGTCAGGTCCCAATTCAAACCCATATCTTAAGAAAGGAGAACTCTTGGAAACAATTTCTTCCAAACAGGAACTTTTATTAAGAGTAGGTGATAGCAGGCATAATAGACAGGATCTGAGATTTCCCACACAGCGCAGTAGATTATACTATCCCCAGGCAAGACCCCACCCCATAGATCGACCGCCCAATGTGGGATGGCCAATCCCCAAGTGTTAAGTCCATTGTGGGAACCAGGGAGATAACATCGTCCCATTTCCAGCTCACGCAGTGAGGTCAGCCCTTCTTCACACCTTCCTCTGAGAGCGTAGACATAAACCAGGGACTGAGGTTACATTCCTTATTTCCTCCTTTGTTCTTAATTGACAGTTTAAAAGATAGCGTTCAGAGAGAGAGAGAATGCAGGAAACGAGTTGTTACATTTCAGTGGGTGGGTCAAGGATACAGACCCAATAAACAAAGTAAAGGATTACATTGTAGTGAATAGAGGAAGTGAAAGTAATAGCCCTGCAGGCACATCCCCCCCTCCCCTTTGGTAGTATGGCAGAACTCAGGGAAAGGTGGGATTCATTTTTAGATCAGAGAGGATAGAAAAATGAAATAAAATAGGAATGTGTTCTGACATCCTGCCCCCCCTTAAAAATCGGAGAGATCCACCTGTAGGGAAAACAAAACAGGTATAGAGGTTAGTCTGGTTTGTTGGGATATTCTGTATGAAACCTCTGTAGCAGTTTGGGTGCTCTGATGTGACGTTTGAGGACCCACTTGTTTTGTGAGGAGGGAAAGTGTTTCCAGGCTACTAGGTATTGAGTTGCCCCATGATGCTTCCTAGAATCTAAGATCTCTTTTATCTCAAAGTGTTGTTCTCCTTCAACCATGATTGGAGGTGGTGGAGGGGGGAGTTTTGGCTGTAAGGGCGACTGTTGTTCTCTTTTGAGCAAGCTGCAGTGAAAAATTGGGTGTATTTGCCTGAGGTTTTTGGGTAGTTCTAATTCTACTGTTACTGGGTTTATGATTCTTTTAATTGGAAAATGTATTATATATTTTTTACAGAGATTTTAGGTATTTTGTAGACAAATATACCATTTCTCCTACAATGAATGCTTTAGGTTCAACTCTCTTTTTATCTGCTTGTGCTTTGTATGCTTGTCTAGCTTCATCCAGGGCTTTCCTAAGCACTGGCCAGGTGTTTTGTAATTGGGATATCCATTCTTTCAGCAATGGGATTGGCGGTTCGTTTGGGGTTAGTTCTTGCATAGGGTTGAAACTTTGACCAGTGGCTACTTGAAAGGGAGTGTAGCCTGTGCTAGAGTGGACTGCATTATTGTAAGCAACTTCTGCAAAAGGGAGTAGGTCTGTCCAATTTGTTTGCTGGAAATTAATAAAGCATCTTAACTAGTGCTCAAGTACTGAGTTTGAAAGTTCCATTTGACCGTTACATTGAAGATGATGACCAGATGACAGTCCCTGAGTGGTCCCTAAGAGGGATAAAAATTCTTTCCAGAATTCTGATGTAAATTGCACTCCCCTATCTGATATGATGCAGTCTGTAGATGTGCTGCACAAATAGTTTTGCTAAGGTTTTTGCTGTGGGGATCTTTTGGCGAGGGATAGAATGCACTTGTTTTGAGAACAGGTCCGTAACCACCAAGATGATAGTGTTTCCATTGCTTTCTGGTAATTCCACTATAAAATCCATCGATATTTCCTTCCATGGGGCTGAGGGATTCACCACTGGTTGTAGCAGTCCGGGCGATTTCCCTTGCAACCTCTTGGCAGCTGTGGAAGTTGAGCAGCTGGCCACATAACTTTCTATGTTTTTTTCACTGATGGACACCAAAATTTCCTTTTAATTAAATGTAAAGTTTTTGCAAATCCAAAATGCCCTGCTGATTTTGTTTCATGGCACAGCTGCATGAAAATGACCCTCTGGGTGGCTGGTATATATAACTTCTCCCCTGCCCATGGCGGCCCATCCTTGATCGTGCACACATCTCCATTTTTCTGGAACCATTCATCTGTTTCTAAAGTTTTCCAGAATTTGATTCTGGTTTGGCTACTCAGCTGCGCCTTTATTTTGGCTTGGGCTCTAGTGATTACTGGTGCTACCAGTTGTGGTTCAGGCACGAGTGGTTTAGAATCGGTGGCTCATGTGGTATTATATTGGGGCATGCAAGACAGGGCTTCTGCCTGGGAAGTTCTTCCCCCCTGGCAACTGTTTGAGCATGAAACAGAATTGGTGAAAGTACTGACTAGCAGGCTTGCTTAGGAGCAAGCTTTCTGGGGTTTTTTAGTTTTTCCAAGGTTTTGTGGTCCATCCAGACCTGAAAGGGGATTTTATTCCCTTCAAGGAAATGGCGCCACGTAAGTAACGACCATCCCACAGCATACGCTTCCTTCTCCCATACAGCCCAGTGTTGTTCCATCTCAGTGAGTTTTCTGGGCGTATATGGTCCAGGATGCACATGGTTGCATTGCCCCATCATCATTTTCTTCTAATAATACACTCCCCACCACCACATTGCTTGTGTCTGCCTGTATTATGAAGGGTTTATCTGGGTCCGGGTGACTCAGTACAGGTTTGGCAGGAAAAAAAGTCTCTTTAATCTCTCGAATGTCACTTGGCATTCTATTGTCCATTTCAGTGGTTGGCTGGGTTTCACTGAGCCCCCCCTCCCCTTCATTTTTAACAAGTTCGTGAGGGTCAGGGCGAATAAAGGGATGAAATGGCAGTAGAAGTTTGCAAAACCCAGTAAACTTTGTAATTGCTTCCTTGTGCGAGGTGGTGCCCATTCTAGTATTGCCCTGACCTTCTCAGGGTCCATTTCGATGCCCTGTGGGGATATGCAATAACCCAGGTAGTCTATTCTTTTCTGGTGGAATTCGCATTTCAATAATTTGGCATATAGGTGGGCAGCTCGCAGTTTTTTAAAAACTGCTCTGACTAGGTTGACATGCTCCTCTTTGGACTTGGTGAAGATAAGAATGTCATCTAAAGAAACCAGGTCTCCCTTAAATAAGTGTTCCCTTAGCACTTCATTGATTAATTGCATAAATACTGGGGGGGCCTTGTAGTCTGAATGGCAAAACTTTGAATTGGTAGCATCCCATTGGACAATTAAATGTGGTCTTCCATTCATCCCCTTCCTTAATACTAATGCGGTAGTACACTTCTATTAGGTCTAGTTTGGTAAAAACCTTCCTTTTGATAAGTGGGATAACATGTCCTTCATGAGGGGTAGGGGATACAGGTTACTTTCACTGATTGCATTCAGGGCGCAGTAATCCATGCACAAATGCAAAGTGCCATCCTTCTCCCTAAAGAGGAGCGGGGCAGCCACTTCGGGTTTGGCAGGTTCGATAAATCCCCTTTCTAGATTTTTATTTATGAATCTTTCCATCTCCTCTGTCTCTTTAGGGCTTATGGAGTACAGTCTGGCCTTCAGGAGTTTTGCCCTGGGTTTGAGTTCTATAGCACAGTCCGTGGGTCAGTGAAGGGGGAGCTTATCTGCCTGTTCTTTGCTGAAGACTTCAGCAAGGTCTTGGTATTCTTCCGGTATTTCTGGTAACCCCTTCTCTTCTCCCACCAATGCTTTCTCTGCTCCTAGGATTTGTGGGGCCCTTTGGGATGTTAAGTTTGCACAATCCCCCTTTTGGAAATTGAGCTCTGCCTTCCTCCAATTTAGCCAGGGGTTCCATCTCTTTAGCCACTTCAACCCCAGGATCATTGGGCATTCCATGCCTGCGGTCACTACAAATATTATATCTTCCTCGTGGTCCCCCAGGGATAGATGGATTGGTAAAGTGGCTAGGGTAGCTGGTACAATGCCCCCCTGCTATGGACCCATGTAACTGGCCAAATGAAATTGTCTGTTCCAGCCTCCTCACTGGGATGCCCAAGTTCCCCACTATAGCATTAGGCTAATGAGGCAGCGGTTGCAGCCATAGTCTATTAGGGCTTTCATTTTGACAGCTTCGGGCATGAAGGGGGCTAATATAGTCACTGTCTTGAGTATGGGTATGATGGGTCCACTTACCAGGGGTTCACCTTCTGAGTTGTCATCCGAGGTATCTGCCACCCCTGCAGTGTAGGCCAGAGTTCCCTACCCATGCATGGCAGATGGTGGGGACTCTACTGCCTCTGTTGCCCTCATGGCGGGTTCTCGTGGCTTGGCTGGGGATTTCCCTGATTTTCTGGCCGGTGATCGGTCTGGGTTGTGTGGACGGACTCTAAGATGTGATGCCCCTCTCTCCCGCATTTGAAACAGCCTGTTGATTTCTTGGCCATGGCCAGTGGTTTTGCTGGTTTGTGCAACAGCTCAGGAGGTGAGCAGCCCCACAGTTTTCTTCGGCAGTGTCTTTTCAGTAGATCAATCTCTGCTTCCTCCACTAGGACATACCATTCATTGAGTCAGCATGGGTCTCCTCGAGGCAGGCAAGCATCATATATGTTCTAGTTTAGGCAATTATTGAAATGGCTAAGAAGGATGTCTTCTGGCCAGTTCAGCTTGTTGGCCATGGCCTGGAATTCTTGTGTGTATTTGGCTACTTTGCATCTGCCCTGCCTCACCATTTTGATTCTCTCATGGGCTTTCTGGTCAGCTAGGGGGTCTTCAAATTGCCTTCTCAGAGAGGACATGAAGTGGTTGAAGTTGTGGAGCTCTGGGGCAATAAACAAAGTAAAGGATTACATTGTAGCGAATAGAGGAAGTGAAAGTAATAGCCCTGCAGGCACATCCTCCCTCCCCTTTGGTAGTATGGCAGAACCCAGGGAAAGGTGGGATTCGTTTTTAGATCAGAGAGGATAGATAGAAATGAAATAAAATAGGAAAGGGTTCTGACACTCACCCAGTTCCATCCACATTGCTTAAGAGTTGCTCAGTGCTTATTTTCTTCAGTTGTCAGCAGCTTCTGACTGGCCACAGAAGTGTAGCCAGTCTTTCCCCTGCCGGTTTGAAGGGCTTCCTCAGATCAAATGGAAGGTCCCCTCCGTCACGTGTCTGGGGTGACCTTTAACCCTTTTTAGGGTCCGCAGAAGGGTGAAATCGAACACGGAAGACAGAGCCCTGTCTTCCTGCACCTGTCACACCATGATGCCTAACCAGAAGCCAGTAGTACTTTTCAACTGAGGATAGTGGCTTAGGAATCAAAATGATTTATTTGCCTAGTGTAGACAATTCTAAAGGTGGGGCAGGTGTTCCTGAGTTGATGGACTATATGTTGAATCCCTGAATGCCATTATTCTTTTGGTTTGGATAATACCCCTCTTACTGTTTTGTAGTCTAGGAGTCTTTTTAGTTTAGCAAAAGCAAAATACCATAGTTTACCCTCAAAAGAACAGAAATACAACTTATTTTTTAAATTAAAATCCAGAAAAAATAAATGAAATAAACTTTTACATTTATATTTTAAGTGTGCTATCTCCTTAAGAAAAATCTAAATTTAGAGTATCCTTTAAGAATATCAGAGGCCTGGAGACTAAAACTTATGAAGAACTGCTGCAAGACTTGTGTTTGGCTAGTCTAAAGAAAAGAAGAAATAGGGGTGACATGATAGCAGTATTCCAGTATTTAAGGGGCTGCCACAAAGAAGAAGGGGTCAAGATATTCTCCAAATCACCAGAGGGCAAGAAACAATGGTTGGAAACTGATCAAAGAGAGAAGCAACCTGGAATTAAGGAGAAACTTCCTAACAGTGAGGACAATTAACTAATGGAACAGCTGGCCTTCAAAAATCATGGGAACTTCATCACTGGAGGTTTTTAAGAAGAGACTGGACAGTCACTTGTCTTAGATGGTATAGGTTCTCCTGGACTAGAAAACCTCCAAGGTTCTGTTTTGTTCCCATTCTGTTCTGTTCTGTTCTGTTCTAATATTGTATATACTTTGTAAGCCCGAACCAATGCAGAAGTGCAAAGTTTAGGAGAAAATGTATACAATAATTTCATGTAATTTTTTTGCTTAACAAATAAGGATAGAACATATAACTAAACTAAATAATTAAATTCATGAAAATAAACCTTAATTAGAAATGGAAACAGGAACCTGGTTTTTGGGTGGTGGTTTTGATGTTGCAATCTTAAACCATTCTTTCTTGGAACAGTTCTGCAGATAAAAAAGTGACTCATTTCCTTTTCCCCTTTGCCCAGTTGTACTGGGTTGATTTTTCAGAATCCACTGAAAGCTTTGAAAAATAAATTATTTAATTTGCAAGTGGGTAACTAATAAATAAGCAAGCAAAATTAAAGTAGCACCAGAACCACTAAGAAATAAACACACCTGCCTTTCTGAACTGATTGTGACTGAGAGGAGAGAGCAGCCTCTTAGTCAGGGGAGAGGAAAATGTTTATTATGACTGCAGTGCATAATAAACATTTGTGTGCCTCCATTTCCAAAATACAGTGTGCATGTTTACCAATATAATGTTTGGCTGAACGAAAAGAAACAAATTCTGTATTTTGTTATCAAGCTTGTTATTTCAAGTACAATGGAAATATTGGGAATGAAAACTAGATTCTGCTTTCTATAATTGAAGAAAACTGTTTCAGAGAGTGAGAATTTTTTATTTTTTTTAATTTTTTTAATTTAATTTAATTTAATTTAATTTAATTTAATTTTATTTTATTTATTTTATTTTATTTTATTTTATTTTATTTATTTTATTTATTTTATTTATTTTTTTATTTTATTTTATTTTATATTATTTTATTTTATTTTATTTTATTTTATTATTTTATTTTATTTTATTTTATTTATTTTATTTTATTTTATTTTATTTTATTTTATTTTATTTATTTTATTTTATTTTTTTATTTTATTTTATTTTATTTTATTTTATTTTATTTTATTTTATTTTATTTTATTTTATTTTATTTTATTATTTTATTTTATTTTATTTTATTTTATTATTTTATTTTATTTTAATCCCATTTATATCCCGCCCTTCTCCGAAGACTCAGGGCGGCTTACAATCTAAGAAGCACAAATCAATGTACTTAGCAATAGCCTTCATTCTATGTATATGCCTGCTTATTAGGGCTTTCGCCCCCCCCCCCAAGCAGCATTATTACAAAGTCAGCTTATTGCCCCCAACAATCTGGGAATAAAGAGATCATATCCCTTTAGGAGCAAAATGTCTCCAGCTAGAGCAGAAAATAGAAAAAATAAATTTAAAAAGTGGCTCTGTAGTGAAATTGGAATGGAAGTGGGGGAAAATTTCATTACAGAGTCTTGTGGAAGCCATTTTTTAAATCATCTTATCTTACTGATGTTTTCTCCCATTATTATCTGAAAGGGCTCAGTATGTTATTAATTAGTTGACAGATTTTTGCAGTTAGGTCTATGAACATGGCCATGGTTTTGAGGCCTCGTTAGAATCCTGAATCAATAATGCCTGTTAGGCTTAGAATCTGGTCTACACAGCTTAGATCTTTTTGGAAGCTGGCTTTTTCCATGGGCAGATATTCAAATAATCATGACCTGATGGATTACATCCTAAAGTACTGAAGGAGCTAGCAGAAGAAATATCGGAACCACTGAACTATATTTTTCAAAGATCTTGGAGAACTAGAGAATTACTGGAAAAGAGCTGATGTGGTTTGCATCTTCAAGAAAGGGGGAAAAAACCGATCCAGGAAACTAGAGACTAATCAGGCTGACATCAATACCTGGGAAGATCCAAGAAAAGATAATCAAACACCAAACTGCAAAGAACTACAAGCAAGCAAAATTATAACCAATAGCCAACATGGGTTTGTCAAAAATGGATCATGTCAAACTATTTCATTCTTTGAAAAGTGCCTGAATTACTGGATCAGTGAAATGCAGTGCTCATAATCTACTTGGACACAGTATACTTGGACATAGTATACTTGGATTTCATAAAGTTGAGCACAACTTTTTTTTGTTAAGCTAAAAAAATGTGAGATAGACTTCATCATCACCAGATGGATTTGTAACTGGCTAACAAACCACACTCAACTTGTAGTCCTTAATGGAACTATATCTACATGGAGGGAAGTAAGTACTGGAGGTCTCCAAGGTTCCGTTTTAGGCCCAATACTCTTCAACATCTTCATAAACAAAGATGAGGGAATAAAAGGGAACTCATCAAATTCGCAGATGACACTGAGTTGACAGGAATAGCCAACACCCTAGAAGATAGAATCAAGAACCAGATGGATCTCGATAGACCTGTTTACTTTGCCCATTTTTTTTATGAGAATGGAGTGTCCTTTCTCCCCTGGAGCTTTGGAGAGAGATACAATTCGAGAGGTTATTTGCTCAAGAGTTACATTGGGTGTTTGTTATGCAGGTTGTCTAGCTCCACCCAGGTTCTTTAATAGGTTCCAAGCTTTCCTGCTGGATTTGCTCAAATTTTAAATTTAGTGATTCTGTGTATTGCTTCCACTTCTTACACAGAGCTGCGTCCAAGCTGTGTAAGAGATTGTCAGCAATTTCTGGATCACTGTTTTGTCAGAAAGTCTGGTAGAATCGTTCAATCTTCATTCCATTCTGGGATGTACTCTCTTCTAAAACTTTGAAATATATGTCTTTTTGCTGAGGCAATTATTGCCATCACGAATCTATGGTAGAACTGACTACACTACATAGTTTTATCAAGATTTTTGGTAAATTTGGGCCAGTTGGCATGGCATTCTGGTTTGCATCATGGCAACACAGGCAAGGGAAAGCAGGGTTCCGCTTCCCATGGCTAAGTTCTCCCTGGCAGGGGCCCCTAAAAGGGTCTAAAGTCACCCCGGAGAGACAATGAAGAAGGAGGCAACTCTTGTTGATCATGGAAAGATGGTGGCTACATTTGTATGGCCAGTCAGAACTGCTTACAACCGAAGAAAATAAGCATTAACCAGCAACTTTCAAACAATGTGGATGGAACTTGGTGAGACCCTATTCTCTCTTTATGATTTTAAGACTTTTTACTGGGGGAAAACTGTTCAAAGCAAAGAATCCTCCCTGATGAGAGAGGGAAGGGGAATTCCCATCCCATTCTCTCAAGAAAAGAAAGGCAGTGAATTAATTGCTTGGGGAAAAATAGAAAAAAATACAAGATTAATTTGGAAGCAATACACATATATAACTTTAAAATTTGGGGACTAAAAGTGCTTTTGAGGTGTTTTTTTTTAAAGAGACTTAAAAAGCTTGTAATATAAGTTTGGATGTAAAAAGCTGGAAGATGGCATCAGCGACATCTCGTGGTGAACTACAGCACTACAATTTATTATGCCTCAAAAAAACTTGGCTGTAAGCCCAGACTCAGATAAGACTTTTGTTGTTTTCAGAAACTTTCACTTTTGAAGACTGCAGCTGGGAAAAGAGGGGAAAAAACCTCTTGGGCTGCTTATCTGTATGGCAAAGACAATAAGCTATTCTGAAACTGGCCTGCCTGTAGTATGAATATAAATACTAACTGACTTTTAGAGCTGTATTATGGAGCCATTTCCCTATAGAAGAAACATGCATTATTGATTGACATGATGGGATACTTTAGATTATAAACCTTTGATTGATGAACAGTTTTTAATTGTTCTCTCTCTGGACAGAAAGGATGTGTTTTTCATTGGACAGAAAAAAATTGAAAAATTTGAACTTTACTTATATTTGCTGAGGGGAGACTTAAGGATGGACTGATAGGCCAGCTGGATAATTAGGAGTTCCAATGACAATTGACTGAAACTTTTTAAATCCCTAAATAGATTGGATGATAAACTCTACATACAAAAACAAAATGGATGTTCCATACTTAGCTTCAAATGGTAAACAACCATCTCTAACACCTGTACCCAAAGTCCCCAGTTTGACATGCCAACAAGAAAATGTTGATGAATTTCAGAAAGAAATTCTTTTTATGTTAAAATCAATACAAGAGCCAATTACCTTACTCATGATGAGACTAAAAACAACACAAAGGAGATAAAAGACCAATTATTTAATCTAAATCTACAAACTCAGAAAATGATTACAAAGAAGGATCTAGCACGCAGAAAATAGAAGGAAAATTAGAGGAAGTAGATCCAAAGATGGAAGACCTAAAGAAAGGAACTAACAGACTCAGACAAATGAAGAATTAAAAGATGTAGCGATAATGTCGGAAATGGAAAAGATATCTTACCTGTCAAGTTCTCAGAACACACTTGAGGATAAGAAAGAAGAGCTGATTGAATGGAAGATAGAGCTGTTAGGAGAATTGTGGGAAATTGGAGAAGGAGGGAGGCTGTTTAATGAATATCAATGGGTTGAGTGTCCTTCCAAAAACACTTTAATAAAATTGTCTTTCTTATTCCAAACAATATACACAAAAATAGAGGAAGAATTACTTGATGATTCAAATGCATTGACTTGGAAAATTAGTTGGCAAAGGAAGAAAGCTAAAGTAAGACTGAAGAAAATACAGGTTTTGACACATTAGATGGGATATTATACTATTAATCAGATGTTTAAGAGAATAGATAATTGTTAGAAATAAAAGTATTATTATAACTAGAAAGATAGGATTTACAACTAGAATATTATATTTTGGTATGAGAAGGGAAATATGAAAATGCTAAGAGGGTTTGAATAAGGGAAGCTTTTTGAATAAATTGTATTAGTTTTTATAGGGTTAGGAATAAGTTGGGGTCGGGGTTGGGATTTGGTTTAAGGTTAGGATTAGGGTTAGGGTTGAGGTTGGGGTTTTTCCAAATAACATTCTCAATATTTAGCAAATAGCATAATGTCTAGGTTCATGTGTTTAACAAACAATAATAGATAATAGTTAATTATCATAAACAATATGTTAATCACTCAATAGCCTTCTTCTTGCTAATATGTATTCAAAATTACATATCACATTCCTTTCTCTATAACTCATTTTTCTAGCATTGATAGAAATTATCCCATGTTCTAAAGTACATTGAGTCTTCTTTCTCTTTAATCTTTAAAGTTAATCTATCCATTTCTGTGCAATCTAACATTTTCTTAATTAATTCTTCTTCATTTGGTAAATTTTCATTTTTCCAGTGTTGGGCAAATACAATTCTTACTGCTGTTAGTACGTGTAGTATTAAATATCTGCAATCTTTTTCATAATTAGCTCCCACGTGGTGGCTCAGTAGGCTAGGACGCTGAGCTTGTCGATCAGAAGGTCGGCAGTTCGGCGGGTCGAATCCTGAGTGCCACATAACAGAGTGAGCGCCTGTTACTCATCCCAGCTTCTGCCAACCTAGCAGTTTGAAAGCACGTAAAAATGCAAGTAGAAAAATAGGGACCACTATGGTGGGAAGGTAACAGCATTCCGTGTGCCTTTGGCATCTAGTCATGTCGGCCACATGACCACGGAGACGTCCTCGGACAAGCGCTGGTTCTTCGGCTTTGAAATGGAGATGAGCACCGGCCCCTAGAGTTGGAAATGACTAGCACACGTGTGTGGGAACCTTTAGTAAAAGGTAAAGGTTCCCCCGCACATGCGTGCTAGTCGTTTCCGACTCTAGGGGCCGGTGCTCATCTCCGTTTCATAGCCGAAGAGCCAGCGTTTGTCCGAGGACGTCTCCGTGGTCATGTGGCCGGCATGACTAGACGCCAAAGGCGCACGGAACGCTGTTACCTTCCCACCGCAGTGGTCCCTATTTTTCTACTTGCATTTTTACATGCTTTCGAACTGCTAGGTGGGCAGAAGCTGGGACGAGTAACAGGCGCTCACTCTGTTACGCGGCACTCGGGATTCGACCCGCCAAACTGCCGACCTTCTGATCGACAAGCTCAGCGTCCTAACCCACTGAGCCACCGCGTCCCTTATGGGAACCTTTACTTTTACCTTATTCCTAACAAAAATAATTCTGGTTTAAAGTTTATTTTTTTAGTTATTTTCTCCAACCATAGATGTATTTTAATCCAAAATCATTTTGCTTTAGGGCATGTCCACCAGATATAATAATAGGTACCTGGTCTTTGTTTGCATTTCCATCACTTGTTTGAAGTATTTTTAAACATTTTTGCTAATCTCACTGGTGTCATATGCCATCTGTAAAACATTTTATATAAGTATATGCCACTGCTTTAGTTAATTTAATATTTCTTTCCCATAACTTTTGCCAGTTTTCTAATTCTATATTATATCCAAAGTTCTTTGCCCATGTTATCATTGTTTCTTTTACTTGTTCTTCCTCCATCTTTAAGTTTAACAGAAATCTATAGAGTTTCTTACTCAACTTTTCATCTGTCTTTAGCAGTATCTGGTCAAATTCTGTCTGTTCTTTATAAAATCCCATTGTTTTAACATCTTTTTCATATCTTGTTTAAATTTGCAGATATGGCTACCATGCTAGATCAATACCTTGTTCGTGTAAATCTTGTCTGTCTTTCAATTTTCCTTTATTGTCCAAAATATCTTTATAAGTCACAACTTTATCATAGTTAATTAAATTTGGGTAAGCAAAAGTGTCTCTCTAGTCTAGTCTATGGTATGTGAAGAATAAAATTTATACTTTCAAAATCTCTATGTAAGAAACATTACTTTTAGTATGGGAAAAGATAAAAGCTAAAATTTATATGAAAATAATAGGATGGCTTTCAACAATGGAAGCTTTTGTTCACCCAAATTCAGGGTTTTTTTTCTCATAGAACGCTCAGAACGGCACACACACACACAGACACAGACACAGACACACACAGACACAGACACAGACACACACACACATACACACACACAGAGAGAGAGCTTTTGCACAAGCTATGCTACTCCCTCCAAACTTGTGCGTCCTACATTCCTCGCTTGTCTTCCAAAACTCCAAACTAGGACGCGCGAGTTTGGAGTTGGAGAAGGCGAGCGAGAAAAGTAGGACACGTGAATTTGGAGTTTGGGAAGGCGGGCATCCAATGGCGACTGCCGGTTCGGCACTCAGCGAGAGTTTGCATGGGAGCAGGCCGGTGAGGAGCACATGGCAAGGCTACCGCTCCCTCTGCTATCGGCTAGTGCTAGCTCTTAGCAGGCACTGAGCAGAGAGCAAACTTGCAGCATGACAAATCCCCACGGCCTCGACAAGGTGCTGAAGATGTCTCTGCAGAAGAAGACCAAGGTTCATTCGGCAGCTGCTGTGTGTGTGTGTGTGTGTGTGCGCGTGTGTGTGTGCATGCATTCTGTGTTTCCCAAACTCCAAACTCACGCATCCTACTTCCCTCGCTTGCCTTCTCCGAACTCCAAACTTGGAAGACAAGCGTAGGATGCGCGAGTTTGGAGTTGGAGAAGGCAAGCGAGGGAAGTAGGACCCGTGAGTTTGGAGTTTGGGAAGGTGAGGAGATTTGGCATTTCTCTCAGGCTAGTTTAGCTGTTGGAATTGCTCACAAGATTGGAAGCTCTCTCTCTCTCTCTCTCTCTCTCTCTCTCTCTCTCTCTCTCTCTCTCTCTCTCTCTCTCTCTCTCTCTCTCTCTCTCTGTGTGTGTGTGTGTGTGTTTCTGTGTTTCACAGCCACATGAGTTTAATGAGATTTATTCCTAGATATAGATGTGCAGGGCTGGCGTCTTAAAAATAGTTATCCTCTCAGTGCACACATATTTGAAATGTTGGGTAGTGTTGGATAGATTAGATTTTTCCTTGTTGCTAAGGATGGCTTCAAGCGGGAATGGGCAAGGAGCCCAATAATCTTCCCTCCTTTCTCTATTTTTGAAAACAGAACCAGCCTTTTATGTTAAAGCCCTGATCACTTTCCCAAACTCCAAACTTGTGCGTTCTAGGGCTGCAAGTGATTTCACTCCCCCCCCCCCGCCGATCTGAGCAGCAGAAGCATTTTAGAAAATTCTGGAGCTCACATCCATGGCCATGAGGTGATTTTATGATGCTCCAGCAGCCCAATCTGGGCGTCGGAGGACTGCAAAATGCCTCTGCTGCCCAGATCTAGGGCTGCAGAGCAATTTCGCTTGCCCCCCCACGGCTGATTTGGGCAGCAGAAGCATTTTGCAGGCATCCGAAGCCCAGATCAGGCCGCTGGAGCATCGCAAAATCACCCCACAGCCATCGATGCGAGCTGCAGAGGCTTCAAAAACGCTTCTGCTGCCCAGATCGGTTGTGGGGGGGGAGCGAAACTGCTCTGCAGCTGTAGATCTGGGCGGCAGAGAGAAAGAGAGATTGAGCCAGCAGGGAAGCAAACGTGTGGGGAAAGGAAAGCACTGCAAAGTAAGCAAACTTACAAAAAGGGAATTTCTCTGTCTCTCTCACACACTGTCTTCCCCCACCCCCTTTAATATCATGTCTTCCCCCACCCCCTTTAATATCATGTCTTCCCCCACCCCCTTTAATATCAGTGAGGCTCCTCCAATGGACCATGACCCAGCATTTGCCCCGGTCCCATCCCTCCTCCTCCGGAGACCCTCAGATTTGCCCCAGTCCTGCCAAGGTCCGAACAAGTGCACCTGATGCAAGTGATGTTGAGCTGGGCATGCCCACACAGTAGGCCACGCCCATGCCAGATTAACAAGATGAGAGTTCCGGCACCTTTTTTTTTTTTTTTTAGAAAAAAAGCACTGCCCAAATCTAACTAATTTTGAGATATTTTGAATACTGAAGGAAAATTAAATTCAAAACAAGAGTTGGAAGATCAGGGTATTGATTTACCATGGTGGCTTCAATTCTAGATATAACTGGGATATAAGAAAGATGCTAAAATACATGGTTTTTATAAAGGCCAGATAATGTTTGATCAGGTGATAAATATATATATTTGGCTAGAAAGGATGTTGAAAAATAAATAATTTTAAACTAGAATTATTTTACTATGTATAATATTGGAAAAATATGATAAAGAAAGTGTATATTTAATGTTGCATGTATTAATAACAGTAAGAATTGTACCGTATTTGTTCAGTACGGGGAAAATGGCTGGAAAAATCGGGTAGAGATTAGGAATTTAATATGTATTTTTTTAAAATAAATTTTATTAAACAAGTTTTAAATAAAAAACAACAAGAACATTATTACAAAGTACTGAAAAGTGCGTCAAATAGAAAAACACCATAACATCCTATACACCAAAAAACAAAAACAACAACATTAAACAAGACCGGGGAGTGTAATACTACCCCTAATTTCTTTTTCTCATACATCCCAGGCTAAGTAACCTTTAATTACCAAATATTAGAAATCTATAATTGTATATATATCTCCAGATTCTATACCTCAAATAATAATACACAATCATATGATATTTCCCCCGTTGAAATTAAATATTCTATTTTGTAACCATGAATACATCTACTAATGAGAAGGAAGGACTCACTGGAGAAGAGCCTAATGCTGGGAAAGATTGAGGGCAATAGAAGAAGGGGACGACAGAGAATGAGGTGGCTGGATGGAGTCACTGAAGCAGTGGGTGTGAGCTTGAATGGACTCCGGAGGATGGTGGAGGACAGGAAGGCCTGGAGAAACGTTGTCCATAGGGTCGCTGAAGTAGCCGAAGGACCACTCGGGACGACAGGCTAGTTAACAACCGGTTTATTAAGAGCAAGGCAAACAGAGAATAACTTGTCCGGCTTTTATAGCCGGCAGCTGGTAGCGAGGACCAATCAGATGTGTTTATTTTGGCGCCGTGTCAGGCAGGGACCAATCAGTGTCGTCTTCTGTTGACAGCTCCGGCTTCCGCGTGGTGTGGTGTTTTGACAGCCGCGAGCTGTCAGTGGCTGCGCCTGCGCTGTGTGGTGGACGCTTTGACAGCTCAGGCTTCTTCACGGTCCGGAGTTTGACAGCCGCGAGCTGTCAGTGGAGGCGCCTGCGCAGTGCGGGGAACTTTGACAGCTGTCAAAGTTCCCGCGTGTATTCCTGTCAGGCGGCTTTCCTTATATATGCTTTGACGATGCTTTTGTGCTGTTAAACATATACACCCAAGGGAATGTTTACATATATAATACACCCCTTACCCCTCCCCTGGTGCGTTTCTTTCCTCTTGGATGTTTGAACCTGCCCACTGATAGTCTTTTAGGTAGGTGGGTGGCCTTCGATTCCTGGTTGATCGGCGAAGGGGTGGTGGATGGTCTGGTTCTGGTTCTTCGTTTTGGTGTTCAACTTCCTGGTTTGGGATAGGCAGCATTTCCGGTGGGGGTTGTAAGTCGGCGCTGGTTGGTTGCTCAGAATTGTGTGGCGGTTGTCTGGGTCTGAGCTGGTCAATATGGCGGCGCATGTTGCCCTGTGCCTGCGTAGCTATGAGGTATGAGATGGGCCCTGTTTGTTTTATTACTGTCCCTTGGACCCACTTGTTTTTATCTGTGTATGATCTTGCCCATATTAATTGACCAGGGTTGAGTGTGCGGCCGGGGTGGGGGTGCTGTTTTTCTTCTGGGTATGTGTCGGGGTGCAGTCTGTCGAGACGTGTTATTAGCCTCCTCCCCCATCTTAATTCCGCCGGTGATTTGCCCGTTGTGGAGCATGGCGTTGTGTGTTGTGATAAGAGGAACTGGCTGAGTCGCCTCTGCCAGTTCCCTTTAACGAATTTTTTCAATGCTTCTTTCGTGGATCGTACCATAATTTCAGCCATTCCGTTCGACGACGGGTGGAACGGCGCCGACGTGACCAGCCTAATGCAATTCTTCGTAGCGAAGATCTGAAATTCACGAGAGGTGAATTGAGGTCCATTGTCGGAAACTATGGTGTCAGGTAGGCCGTGTGTTGCGAATATTTTTCGTAAGGCTTGAATAGTGGCTGCGGACGTTGTTTTTCTAAGGGGCGTGACTTCCAGCCATTTGGAATAGCTGTCCACTGCTATTAAGAAACTTTGGCCCTGGATAGGTCCTGCAAAATCTATATGTATACGTGACCAAGGGTTCCTTGTAGTCTCCCATTTATGGATCGGTGCCTGGGGGGGTTCACTCCTGGTCTCCTGACAGGTATAACACCCACCCACATACTTTTCAATTTGTTTATCTATGCCAGGCCACCATACATAACTTCTAGCCATCGCCTTCATTTTTACAATTCCAGGGTGCCCTTCATGTAAAATGTGTAATGTTTGGTCTATGTTTTTCTCTGGTATGATGACCCTATTTCCCCATAGCAGGCATCCTCTATGTGTTGAAATCTCGTTTTTCCTGTTATAATAAGGTTGGAATTGGGGTTGTGGGTTTTGAGCTGGCCATCCTGTTGTGGCCCATTTGAGGACTCTGGCAAGTATTTTATCTTTTGCTGAATTATTAGCTATAATGTTTGCAGTCAGGGGGCATTCTGGAAGTTGAGAGATTGCTAAAATTAGGCTGGCTGGGGCTGGATCTGAGTCCCTGGTTTGTATGGGCAGTCTGCTGAGGCAATCAGCATGTCCCAATTCCTTACCTGGTTTATGTATTAGTTGATAAGAATAGGCTGCTAAGAATGTTGACCATCTTAAAATTCTCGGAGAGAGAATTTGTGGTGTAATTTTATTCCAAGTAAATATGCCTAGCAGGGGTTTGTGGTCCGTAAATATAGTAAATGGTCTTCCATACAGATAATCATGAAATTTTTTGACCCCTGCTACTATCGCTAGGGCTTCCCTGTCAATTTGTGCATAGTTTCTTTCAGCTTTGGTCAGAGTGCGAGAATAGAAGGCTATGGGTCTTTGTGTACCGTCCTTGAATAGGTGGCTTAAGACCGCCCCAATTCCATAGGGAGAGGCATCGCAAGCAATGCATATTGGTGTGTCTTCTCTGAAAAGGGTGATAGTTGAGCTTTGACAGATAATCTTTTTTAACGATTGGAAACTATTTTCCTGTTCCTTGGTCCAGGACCAAGTTGTACCCTTGTCTAGGAGCCTATGGAGAGGCTCTGCAATAGTGGCTTTGTGAGGAATGAAAGCATGGTAAAAGTTTAACAGTCCCAAAAAGGATTGAAGCTCTTGCTTATTCCTAGGGCTGGGTGCGGTTTGAATAGCCATTAGTTTCTCAGAGGTGGGGTGGATGCCCTGGCTATCAATTTTATACCCTAGGAATTCTGTAGAAGTGACTCCAATAGAGCACTTTTCCCGCTTAAGTTTGAGACCGGCTTCTCTGAGCCGGCTCAGCACAGCTGACAACCTGTCAGCTAAACTAGCTTCGTTTTCCCCTGCGATGAGAACATCGTCGAAATAGGGGCAGACCCCGGGTATTCCCTTCAGGGTCTTTTCCATGATACCCTGGAAGATACCCGGGGCTGCAGATATGCCGAATTGTAGCCTCTTAACTTTAAAAGCACCGCGGTGGGTGACAATAGTTTGAGCTTCCGCGGTGTCGTCTGTGACAGGCAGTTGTAAATACGCCTGCGTGAGGTCAAGCTTGGCGAAAATGGTGCCAGAGCGGATGGAAGCAAATACGTCCTTTACCGCTGGCACCGGGTAAGCATGGGGGCTGAGGGCTAGGTTGACTGTCGCCTTATAGTCAGCGCACACTCTCACTTCGCCATTAGGTTTGATTGGGGTGACAATAGGGGTCTCCCAGGTTCCCCCATCTGTTGGCTCAAGCACCCCTAGACCCACGAGGCGGTCAAGCTCGTTTTCAATTTTTTCTTTGAGGGCAAAGGGTACCCTCCTAGCTCTTATTTTAATTGGTTGGATTGCTGGATTTAGTTGCAGGGAAATGGGGGAACCTGTATATTTCCCTAAAGTGCCATCGAAAACGTCGGCGTACTTTTCGCAAACGGCTTCCAGGCTGGGTGTTTGAATGGTATTAACCCCCGATAAGGCGATGCCTAGTGGAGTGAACCAGTTTAGCCCTATCAAGTTGGTACGGTTCCCTGGCGTAACTAAAACCTCCAGGGGACCTTTGAATCCCTTATACTGCACAAGGACCTTGGCTTTCCCTTCCAACGGAATAGGGGTTTTCTGGAAGTCTGCAAGGTGAACCTGAGTTTGTTTCAGGGGAATTTGTCTTCGGCCTTTCTGACAGATCTCCTGATAGGTGGTCAGCGAAATTAAGGAGACCGCTGACCCTGAATCTACCTCCATGTGGCAAGGTACCCCCTGAATTCTGACCCAGACCTTAACCTTGGAGCTTAAGCAGTTTACCCTATCAATTGTCTCAACCAGGGGGCCTGGTGGGGTTTCCCTGCTGGCCTGGGCAGCCGGCCTACCTGGGGAGTTTGCCTCCACCTCATTGATGTTGTCCCGGCCCTTGCTGCGGCACACCGGCTTGATGTGGCCAGTCTTCCCGCAGTTGTGGCATTTCGCGTTCCGAAAGCGGCAGCTTCCTCGGGCATGGTTTCTCCCGCAGCTGGCACAGGCGGCTCGTTGCTCGTAACGCGGTGGTGGCTGTGGAGGGTTCCTGAATCCTCGGCGGTCCGACGTTTTGCCCCTTCTCGGCTGTCGGTGCTCCATCCTGCGCTGTAGGGCTTCTCCATCGGTGAAATCTACCGAATCTCCGCTGTCGCTGAAGGTTGCGCTTTCCTGGTAGACGGTCGCAGGAGTCTCTGGGGTCGTGTTCGTCGGCTTCTTCTTGTGGCTGTGTTCGTATGCCATGATCTCCCTGGTCAGCTCTGCCAGATTCATGTCGGGTTTGGACGTCAGTTTCTTCTGTAGCTTCTCGTCCCTCAGACCGATCACCACCTGGTCTCTGATGCGGTCTTCCAGGTCGGGGAAGCTGCAGTTCCGCGCGGCGTGTCTGACCCCGGCGATGAACTCGTTGGCGGGCTCGTCCTGCCGTTGTTTCTTTTGTGCGAATTGCACCCGCCAGTACAGTTCTGAGCGAGCCGGCATGTAGTACTTGTTCAGCTGGTCCACCAGGTCCGTGTAGGAGACTTCCGTGATGGGCACTGGGCTGAACAGCCCGACAGCTGCGTCGTACACCGGGGGCCCGCTGATGTACAGCAGGGCGGCGGCCTTTGCTCGGTCGTCAGTGATTTTACTGACGAGGAGAAATCCTTCAACTTGGCCGAGGTGTGATTGCCATCTCTCGGGATGGCGGGTATCAAACTCCCTCACACGGCCGAAGTTTGCCATGTCGTCCGGTCCTGGGTTGCTCCGATGGAAGTTAAAACTTCCGTGACAGCTCTTGCCGGGAACTCTCTTCCTCGGCCGTGACTTCAGCTCCGGAGCGATCCCATCCTCGTCGCCAGTGAAGTAGCCGAAGGACCACTCGGGACGACAGGCTAGTTAACAACCGGTTTATTAAGAGCAAGGCAAACAGAGAATAACTTGTCCGGCTTTTATAGCCGGCAGCTGGTAGCGAGGACCAATCAGATGTGTTTATTTTGGCGCCGTGTCAGGCAGGGACCAATCAGTGTCGTCTTCTGTTGACAGCTCCGGCTTCCGCGTGGTGTGGTGTTTTGACAGCCGCGAGCTGTCAGTGGCTGCGCCTGCGCTGTGTGGTGGACGCTTTGACAGCTCAGGCTTCTTCACGGTCCGGAGTTTGACAGCCGCGAGCTGTCAGTGGAGGCGCCTGCGCAGTGCGGGGAACTTTGACAGCTGTCAAAGTTCCCGCGTGTATTCCTGTCAGGCGGCTTTCCTTATATATGCTTTGACGATGCTTTTGTGCTGTTAAACATATACACCCAAGGGAATGTTTACATATATAATACAGTCGCGATGGGTCGGACACGACTTCTCAGCTAACAACAACAACAACTATTGCATTGAAGTCTCCTACAATGCATACAGTATATGCTCGTATTCTAACCCTGCTATTACTTTATATAAACCTTGAAAAAAGGCACACTGATTACAATTTGGTGCATACACATTCACCAATAAGATCTTCTTCTGAGCCAATCGAAGTTCTACCATCACTACTCTACCTTCTGTATCTGAATACACCCAGTGGGCCTCAATATTTCGCCGGACGTAAATCACTACTCCTCTTTTCTTTTGTTCTGCCAGGGACACAAAAACTTCCCCCAATTTTGGACACGCTAGTACATTCTGTTGACTTTTAATGATATGGACTTCCTGGATACAAATTATATCATATTTTAATTTACAAAGTTTGGACCAAGTTTTTCCCCTCTTAGTAGGAGCATTATAAGACCGTTAATATTGACAGAAAAAAGGTGAACCTCTTCCTGAATGTCACTGCTTCGCTGTATTCTTTATTTCTTTTGCTAACCGTGTCTCCATTTGAGGGCCCCAGCCTCCCAATTCCCCAGCATCTTCCTTATCTATAGTCTTCTTTTCTTTTAATCCTCCACTTCTCCCCTTTGAATCCAATTGAACTTCTTCCTGGCTTTTGCCTTCTAACTCCTCCTCACTCTCCTGATTGAACTGAGATTCAAAAAATACATGGGCATCCTGTAAGTTATCAATATGATATCTCTTGTCCTGCCACATAAAAGCCATCCTTCTGGAATCAGCCATCGGTAGCAAATGTCAAATTTCCTAAACTGACTTGTTAAGAAATCATATTTTTTCCTCTGATCTCTTACTCTTCTTGGTAGCTGCTTAAGAATAATTACTGATCTTCCTTTAAAGGATATAGTCTTCTCTCTTGCTTTCCTTAGGACCTGCTCCCACACTGATGTTTTATTCAGTCGGACATGTATCTCTCTCGGGAGTTTGTTTCAACGTGCATAACTAGTGTAAACCCGAAATACGTCATCTATATCCCTCAACATCTCTTGTGGGTTCACCTCAAGCACTCCAGCCAAAATCTCTGTCACAATACTTTCCAACTGCTCCTCTCGGTCCTCTTCAATGTTTTGTAAACGTAGGAAGAAGGCAGATTTATCTAATTCAAGGGCAATTATTTCATCCTCCAAGCGTTTATTAGCTATCACCAGCCGGTGTTCCATACTTTCCACTTTTACATCTGTCTTATCCATTCTCGTTTCTACCACCTGGATCCGTTCCTCTTGACTCACTACCATTGTCTGCATTTCCTGGAGCTTCGTATGTATACTCCTTATTTCTCCCTTTAAACCTTCCATCTGGTTACCCATCTCAGCCTTCATTTCCGGCTTTAACTCTTCAAATCCTATAGCTGTAGTTTCCTGATTTTTCAACATTAAGTCTTGAAGTGACTTGAACATATCCTGAACTCCCTGTATAAAGCGTCTTTATTCCCTGTCACTGTCTCATCCGGAAATTTGCAAGCTGTCAGGGGTGTAGTTGACGGGGATTGTGTGGGCACAGGCACTATGGTCTTCTTCTTGGCAAACGTTCTTATGGTCGCCATTTCTGTTATTCTTTGGTGCTCTTCCAAAATAGCCTACACTTACCCAATCTCCAAGACTCCTCCCCAAGCACCTCGTACTCTCAATATTATCCTAATCACCCAATTTCTTCTTTAGACTCCTAATATTTAACCAATATTCACTTATAAATATTCCTGTAAACAGTTATATCAAAACTTATCAAATTATGCCAATTAATCAATTAGTTATCCATACACACAATTCAATACTAAATCTCAACCATAATACCAATCAAAAACTAATTGGTTAATATATTAGTAAATTAATTATTTTTAATCACTTAATTTTAAATTTATGGAAGAACTATTTCCTTTATAAAAATAATCAAATCTAAGTTTATTAAAGTAGGGGTTAAATATGTTGTTATTATATAAGGTATAAAAAGAAAAAAATATAGAGAATATAGTAAATAGGCCCTATCAATGGCAAAAAAGAAAGTGAATAAGTAATAATATGGATAAGCCAATATTCAAAAAAAAGGATGATGTAACCCAGTTCAGTATATTTAAATTCCTTATTCTTCGAGCAGGCGTGGCAGTCCAATTCAGTTCAGTTCAGTTCCTCTTCTCTTCTCTGCTCACAAATATTACAATGTTACAATCCAACTAAATAAACCTCCAAGAAAGAAGCAGAAAGAAGAATCCGATGCCAGATCAAATAAAAAAGGGGTCTCCAGGCTGTTATGCATTAACGAATTAACAAATCACCATCCAGATCCCAGATATTTCAAAAGGAGAAAATAAAAAAATAAAAATAAAAACACTTATCAAAATTTAAAGAAAGAGTCTGTCCATCGAAGAAGAACACCAAAGAAGTAACTGGAATCCTCAAATCAGCCTGTGAGTTTAAGGCGGCTATTGTTATAAGCCTGTATTGTTGTCTGCCGCTATAATCAATTAAGGCTGGATAATACTTCACGCTGCTCACCTCTCAAACGATCATCAAACAAAGGGGGGGATTCTCATTCTCTTTAGATATTCACTCTTAACTCTGCCTGGACTCAGTAGCTTACTTCTAAATTGCTGAGTCACAGCTCCAGGGCAGCCATTCTTCAGGTGCTTTCTCTCAATACCGGCACCATGGGAGGATTTCTCACTGCTAAGCAGGGATTTTGCAAGTTCCCTGCAATTGCCAAGCGTCCTCTCTTCTTCACCTGCTGATCCCCAGCTGGCGATGGCTATGTAGAGCCGCACAGTATCTGGAAAACAAGCTGCGATCCGAAGAGATATTCCAGGACCCGCTTGTCTGCTGTGACCTCAGCCCCGGAAGTCCAGGAATTTAATATGTATTGATAAGTAAAGCAAACGGACCCAGACAATATGTTGTTTGCTAAGCACCTATGAGTTGTAAAAATAGAAAACTAATAAAATATTATAAAAAAAAGACTGAGGATGAAATTTAAGATGTAAAGAGAGTGGAATATGGTCAGAAAATTGTTTTGGAAGAATAAGATTTAGTTGCTTTGTGAAGCAGATTTTTTGTAATCCAAATCATATTAATTCTAGAAAAAGGATTTGTGTCTCTCTGAGAGGAAGGTAAAATCTTTTGTTAGCCTATTTTTATACCTCCAAACACTGATGTTTCTTTAATTCCTTTATCAGCTGATCTGTCCAGTTATGGGGTTCCTTTAACAGCTGATCTGTCCAGTTATCCCATGGTAATCTCCAGTTATACACTGATACTGAAAGGAATAGGAGAGTAAGTGTTCAGGTGTTTAAAAAACTTAGTTTTTTTCTTGGTGTGGGGTGTATAATCCCACCACAATGGCTTTTATGCCCTGTAATTTGATTTGCACAAATACATACCTGCCTTGATCATCAGCAAACAATATATGTGGATGTAGTTGGGTTTTTATATCCAAAATGACCCCATTAATTTTTTTCTTTGAATTAGCAGAAATAAATTCCACACCCAAAATGTTATTTTTTGTCAGTCTCTTTAATATGAGTTTCTTGCAAACATATTATATCATGGTTCACTTCTTTCAAATAATGAAATATCTTTTGTGGGGAATTTGCCTTATTAACATTCCATGTCAATATCTTGCAATCCATCTGTTATGAAGTTCCAGGGATTCTAGCTGAGACTCCCATCTCCACAGCCTGTCCTTGATAAGTGTCAGACCTCTTTATCTTTTTCTTGAAAAATAATATAGTTCTGATCCATGTTTTTCCAAAAAGTCTTCTGGTTTAAGGACTGTGTTTAGTCTATATCATTTATTTCTAAAGGTAAAGATAATCCCTTCCAGTTTATCCCAGTGAAAGGGAATATTATGTTGTTTCAGGAGATCTGTCAGGGAAAATATTCTTTGCATTTCCTTAATATTGTAATTAGAATTTCTCTAAATATTTGTACCTCTTTTCCAGAAATGTTAAATCTCTGATGATAATGTTTCTGAATTACTTGTTCATTCAAACTTATTGGTAGCCTCACACTGTAATGAACAAGGACACACATTCAATTTTGCAACTACTAAGATTGTTGGACAAGTAGGCACAAAATAACCAGGGAAGTGATTGAAGCCTAGGAAACAGGCCCCTTGTCAGTCAACAGAAGTGCTGATTTACCACCAGCCTGTCAAATACTTAGAAGGTGAGGGCTGGGCAGCAAAAGCTAATGACTTAAAAGCTAATGACTTAAAAGCCAGCCATCAACACAACCTAAGCAACAAGACAAAAACTCTGGTCCTGGTGACCGACCCAGATTGCATTCTGCAGCTGTAATTTCTCTTAAAATAAAAAAGTATGCAATGATTTTCTCACAATGTTCTATTACTTTTACTTTACTATTACTTATTAATTCTTCATTAATAATCAGTGAAAGATAACTCTATTTCAAACAATTCCTGTAAGACTGGGAAAAGCCTTTTTTGATGAACTGAATACAACAATACTGAAATTTATCTGGCAAGGAAAAAAAGCTAGAATTAGACTGAAAATGCTACAAGAAGCGAAAGAAAGTGGAGGATTTGGACTGCCAGACTGTACGTTATACTACCAAGCAACTATTTTAATATGGCTTAAAGAATAGATAATGCTTAGAGACAAAGGACTATTATACCTAGAGGGCCATGACCTACAAATTGGTTGGCATGCTTTTCTGTGGTATGGGAAGAATAAAATACATAGTTATTTTCAAAACTGCTTTATAAAAAATGCATTCTTTTAGAATGGGAAAAAATAAAAGTGAAAATTTATATCAAGGCTTTCAACAATGGAAGCTTTTGCTTATCCAAATTTAATTAATTATGACAAAGTTGTAACATACATTTTATCTTTAACAGTCCCCCTTCCCCCTCCCATACCCATCCCTCCCTCCCCCTCCCCCCCTCCCCCCCCCCGACTTCCCAGAGCTAAGTACAGGGTATAAAAACAAAAAAAACACTCATAAACATCCAAATGCTAACAACCATAAACTCTAAAATCTATCACTCTCTAGCTCATATAGGATAACTACAAACACTATTACTATTAAATATAAAAAAGAAAAAAGAAAAGAAAGGAAGACTTATTCAAATGCTACATGAAACTTTTTAGTCCCATATTTGTTCTGGATATACTCAATCCATTTTCTCCACTCCATAATGTAACGTTCTTGCGAGTGATCTTTCAAGTAAGCCGAAATCTTTGCCATCTCTGCCAGGTCAGAAACCTTTAAAGTCCATTCTTCTATAGTCGGCAGTTCCTTCTTCTTCCAATATTGACCTATTAAGAGTCTTGCTGCCGTAGTTAAATTCAACATCAACTTAGTGTCCACAACCGCAGCATCTGTAATTATACCTAACAAAAAAAATTGCGGGCAAAACTTTATCCTTTGCTTGAAAATCTTCTGCATGTTCCACCAAATTTTTATCCAAAAGGCCTTAACCTTTTTACAAGTCCACCATATGTGAAAATATGTTGCATCTTCATCGCCACACCTCCAGCACTTGGGCTGATAATTCGGATACATACTTGCAAGCTTTTTAGGATCTAGATGCCATCTATAAAACATTTTATAAAAGTTCTCTCTTAAGTTTTGAGCTTGTGTAAATTTTACGTTGTGACCTAAAATGATATCTTGGACAATGAAGGAAATTTGAATGACAGACAAGATTTACAAGAACAAGGTATTGATCTATCATGGCCATATTTGCAAATCCAAACAAGATATGAAAAAGATGTTAAAACAATGGGATTTTATAAAGAACAGACAGAATTTGACCAAATACTGCTAAAACCAGAAGAAAAGTTGATTAAGAAATTCTATAAATATCTGTTTAGCTTAAAGATGGAGGAAGAACAAGTAAAAGAAGCAGTGATAATTTGGGCAAAGAACTTTGGATATAATATAGAATTAGTAGCATTGATCACATTAGTTTGCTGTCTTATCTTCCATCTCATAACCAGTCCAGTCCATTCTCCTGTATCATTAATTGTAATGGCTTTCAGCCTAGAGGTTAATACAGCTGTCTAATGTGCCCAGGTTCAAATCTCAGAAGGGTATGGCTAGCTGATAAGAGCTAAATAGTTCATAATAGATATACTAGTCTCTCTTTGTCGGTAAAATCTAAATTTAACAGATAAAACCTATTTACAACACATACAGGAAATGCACAAATAAAACTTTTTCCTCTAAACTAACTTTAAACATTTCCTCTTCACGAGGAAAGGCAAAAGGGAACTCAATTCTCTTCACTTCACTCTATTTTGTTGGCCAGACAAAATAGGAGTGAAGGAGAAAATTAGCAGTTACATTTATCTCACACACAAAGACTTTGACACATGTACAAACACAAAGACAAAGAAAAGAGAAGAGAAAAGGAAAACAGAAGTCTTAGCTTTACACATCCTGGTCATTCCCACCATAAATCTCAGTTAACTCAAATTAAGGAAGGCACACATCTTAAACATATCACATGGTTGGAGAGAGAGAGAGAGAGAGAGAGAGAGAGAGAGAGAGAGAGAGAGAGAGAGTCTATTTCTACATCTTATTTTCCTTTTAAGTACCTTTATTTAGCAAAATTGGTTTCCCAGCAAAGCCCACAAATTTCCTTTTATCATTTTTTTCTTTATACTGGCTAGGACGGATACTTGCCTCTCATCCTACACCAAAACAAATCACTTAGAGGGGATCCGGGTACAACCCTCGAGCTACATTATCCCATGTTTCCCTTCAGATGTGGGTTCAATGGAAAATGGAAGCTGTGTATTAATATTATACATGTTAGACGTAGAATTTTTAACAAAATAACAGATTTGGAAGGGATCTTGAATCATCATCTTCATCATCATCCCCTCCTCCTCTTCTTTCTCTTCCTTCTCTCTCCTATTCCTCCTTCTCCACCACCCTCTTCCTCTTCTTCCTCCTTGTCCCACCTAGGGCCTTCTTGGTACTTTGTGGCTACTTTTGGCTTCTTTTTGTCCCAGCCAACTATGCATGCCTTGTCAGCAATAAGAGCAAGAAAATAGTAAAAGTTAAAGGGGAATCAGAGCACAGGGCAATGAAAGTCATCAGTGAAGTGTAGATAGGCAGGTGGGTGGGAGTTAAATTGCTGTTATAACTTTGAATGGTTGTTGAACAAATGGTAATAAGTCAAGGACTACCTGTATATAGAAGTAATCCCCAAGTTATGAGCATTCACTTAGCACGTATTTGAAGTTATGTGCGAGCAAGTTCTGAAATTACAAATGTTGCAGCACCACTGCAGTTGTTTGCCTTATGAACAACTGCAGAGCTCTGCAACATTCACACTATTCCCCGCCTGCTCCACACAACCACTTTCTCCTCCCATCCTGCCATGTCTGACTCACTTTCCATACAAAAATCTGTCTCCTCTTTGCCTTTGAGGGAGAGGAGAGTTGATGGAAGCTCCTGGGTGTCATAATATTGCACGAGTTCAGGCACCCAACCTCATTTGCAGAGAATAGGTGCCTGAACTCTCATGAGATCACAGACCGCAGAAACCTTAATTCTCAGCATGAAAAGTGTTTGCAGTGCCTGTCTCCTGCTCCTCTCTCCCAACTGCTTTCTGCCACCATCAGAACACTTTTCACCTGGATGGAGACCTGACACGAGACTGGAAGCTTCATCTGCGTGCAAATGGAGTGTTTGGAAGCAAAGTGAATTGCTCCATTTCCAAGTGCCCCATTTGCAAATTGCTCTGTTTCCAAGCACCCCATAGGTACTCAAATACTTTTCACTCAGTCAGACTGGAAGCTTTGTCTGCTTGTAAATGGGGTGCTTGGAAACGGAATGAATCACTCTGCTTCCAAGCACTCCATTTGCATGCTGACAAAGCTTCCAGCCTCTGTCAGATCTCTGTCAGGGTGAAAAGTATTTGAGTACCTATGAGACACTTAGAAGGGAGCAAATCACTCCATTTCCAAGCACCCCATAGGCATTCAAATATTTTCCTCCTGGATGGAGACCTGATAGAGAGTTGACAGAGACTGGAAGCTTTGTCTGCAAAAGAGGATGGGTGCCTGAACTTGTGTGATATTAAGGCACACAGGAGCTTCCATTGACTCTCTTCTTCCTTAGAGGCAAAGAAATAGTAGCAGAGAGGAGACAGATCCTTGCAAGATAAGTGAGTCCAGTGCAGCAGGAAGGGAGGGGGAAGCATGAGGTATCTTAGTAGGTCAGGGAGGTCTTGGGGGCCTGTTCCATCACTAGGTCCCCCCATGGCCTTCCCCATCCTGAGATACCTCATGTGCACTTAACAAACCATGCATTTGATTAGCAAATGCGTGGGCAAAAGCAGGGAATGATTTCGTTTAAGGTATGAGATTTATTCCTACAAATCCTTCAGTTATGAACGGAATGGGCAAACTCCATTACATTTGTAACTCGAGGACTACCTGTATTTTGAGACAGAAATCAGGGATGAATAAAGAGCAGCACAGCCACCCTCAAATTAACAGCAGAATTCCCATAGGAATATTAGGAGATATTAGCTTAGGGTTAACTAATTAGCTTCATTTGTGCCTCAATTTATTAACCATTCAATTGTGGAACAAAACAATGAATGGATGGATGGATCTGACTGATTTCAAATTTTAATTCCAAAATGTATCTCTCTAGTGTTCATATTTCCAAGACTCAAATATTGTAGAGTAAGTTTTCTATAAATTGGTAAAACTGACTTTGTTCTTTACAGGGGTCTTTTTGCATTTTGACATACTCTTATTTAGTAATATTTTTAATATTTTATACTCCCTTAGCCTCCAAGCAATTTTCAGAAGAAGTCTTAAGAGCCCACAATGACTACAGGAAGAAGCACGGTGTTCCTTCACTAAAACTCTGTAAAAAATTAAATAGAGAAGCACAGCAGTAAGTACAATTAGATCTTCTTGACTGAAAAATATGATAGCATTATATTTGGGTTGCAGACAATCTTTTTGATACAGGAAGTCCATGATTGTAATGGAACCTGTGGCCCATTATGGTTGAAAATGATGACAAATATTAAGTGACATAATATGTCTTAATGAACCCCACTCCCTGCTCTCCCTAATGCCAGAGTTATATGAATGTGCAGGTTGTTAAGCAAACAGGGGTACCTGATGGGTGAAGGGGGCCCTGGGCAGCCCCATCACCCAGCTGAGACAGACAAGCATCAAAAAGCCTTGCAAAGCCAAAAGCAGTCCAGAAGGGTGGAAGAGCACAGCTAAATTGAGGCCCAGCACTGCATTCTAATGTCAGAGAGACTTCCAAAAAGCCTCCATGCTTGATCAATGAAGCCACACTTGTGGGATGGGCCTCTACTCTGATCAGCTGGCTGTCGGGATAATGCAGCAAAAAGTTTCCAAAGGTTTCCAAGCGTTTTGCTGTCTGATTCCCTTTAGGACCCAACTTTTGTTGCAGCCATTTGCTGCACATTTATGCCCTAGCGCCTATTTTTTTTGAGCTGAATTTTTTCTTCAGCTCTTCAACACAAACAAAAAGATATTCTTTCCTTCGTTCCTTCTTTTCTTTCTTAAGCTCTTTAACCCGTCAGTAAAATAGGCAACTTACAGAGTAACTTTCCAGGCATGCAGTAAATTTAGTAAATGAGTTGGTTAAAGGGGATTGAGATTGGAAGGCAGAGTGTTTAGTTTTAGTAGTTAATTGAGGGCGAGGAAGAAAGATCAATAAGTCTGTCACTCTGAGCTTTTTGTTTTATTGTTTTCTTTATTGAAAAAAATATGAGTTTCTGAGGTAGGGAGGGGGTTAAGCAAAGGAAAGATTTGGGAAGCTCTTCCTGAAGCTGCCATCTTTGCATACGGCTGGTTTCCCCAAAGCCTAGCAAGGGCCAGGAAAAGTTTGCAATCTTCCAATGACCAGCTGATTGGGGAATAAAGCTCCAAAAGCAGTTGCCATTTCCACAAGGAATTGTTAGAGTACTGAGAATGTGCTGCTTGAGAAATGTAGAGGCATGAGAAGTAAGCCCAAGCCTGGCGAGGTCTTGCCTGGGTGGGATAGAGGGAAAGAGGTGGTGGTGGTGGTGGTGAGGTTCTAGAATGTCCCTGTGGTCAGATATAAGGGCCAATGATCATAAGCAGCCACCAGGATTTTATGTAGCTTTTGTAGTCCATTGTAACTTTCAATAGCTATTTAGTATTAGATTGTATCTCAAGGATTACCTGCAATGTGGATTTCAAGAATATACTTACTCAAACCAAAGTTTTATACTTTTTCATGATTACAAAATATTAGCTTCAAAGATAATGCCATTTTTTACAAGAAAAGTGGTGACATGCTATAATCTGGTGAAGTAATTTGTATAAATATGCATTTGTGTAGAATTGAACAATTGCTAAGCTTGTAAGCCGCCCTGAGTCTTCGGAGAAGGGCGGGATATAAATGGAATTAAAATTAAAAATAAATAAATTTGATGCTACAATAATTTAAATTTGTAATATCCCTCTATAATATATTATTTATATATTATATGGATAATTTTTCTTCAAGAGTAACAAATGTAGTGTATAATTTATATATATATATTTGTCTGTGCATAGGCTTTTAAGTCAGTCTTGGCAGATGCCTCAATTTATGAATCTTTTCAGCACAATTTTCAAAAGAGCTTGTCCTCTTCCTGCATTTTGTGCTTAAACCAGGGCTTGAACTCACAGTCTCCTAGTTTCTAGCCTGGTGCTTTTAACCAAACTGGTTTTTATGTTGTTGTTGTTGTTGTTGTTGTTGTTGTTATTATTATTATTATTATTATTATTATTATTATTATTATTATTATTATTATTATTACCACATATTTTTCCCAGATCATCTCTGTACTTCTCCATGACAACTTTTTTTAAAAAGGCAAACTTTGGATAATGTCTAATATTTGATTGAATCTAGGGAAAGCCCCTTCATGAGTGGGTACACCACTGCCTTTTAAAAGAAAAGCTGGGGTTGAACATTTTCCTGATTTGACCCTTTATAGGCATTACGTTATATAGAAGCCAGTTGAAGTATCCATCTAGCCCACAGATGAAAAGAGTGCATGTAATTTCAAAAGAGGCTATCTTACGCATCTCCACCACTACTCCTTGCTTAGGACTGAGTGATTTGTTTGTGTTGCACATCAGCCTCACAGTAGTCCACCTGTTCTCGCAAAAGGACTTGTTAACTCTGAAAATGGCAAGAAGCAGATCTGATTGCATAATCTGATTGCATAATCCCAATATTGCCCCTTGAGGGATATGTAAGTGCTCCAGATATTGAAAAAGAAGCTCTGCTGATTACATTAAGGCAGCAATGTCTCTTTGTTATCTGGGGGTAGGGATGAAAGTGGTACATAGTACCAACCTGATGAAAGTGGTACATAGTAGCACCTAATATATAGAAGCAGCACGTTGAACTCTAATGGATTAAGTCTGAATTGCAACTCAGCAATGAGGATGAATACTACTACTAAGTAGACCCATTGTCTAATCCACATTATGCATTGTAGAAAAATAAATCTGTTTTTGAAGGAAGAGAGAGATACCACACATGCTATTTCTGCTTTCCTACAGCCTAATTGTTTGCCTTCTGCAAATAATTCAGGTTCATGGTTCTTCTTCAGATACTCTGGCAGATTGAAAAGACTTAATCTTTTGATTCATGTATGTGCTGCTTTACACTATTCATAGATGGCATAGTTGGGTTCTGATGTCGATTTTTTTTTAAAAAAAACATAGACTTCAGATTATCTTCAGTGCATTTCTCTGAAGGTTTTAATACATTCAAGGATAGCCCTATATAATATACAATGCTAAATAGGGTAATTAAAGCATGAATAACTATTGGTAGAGCTTCCAAATTGAGTGATGGTCATAAAACAGAAGCCCCATTGGCACAGTGGTGTTAAAATGTAGACAGACTCTGCCCACAGCTTGGAGCTTGTTCCTGATGGGGCTCAAGGTTGACTCAGTCTTCCATCCTTCTGAGGTTGGTAAAATGGGACCCAAATTGTTGGGGACAATTTGCTGATTTTGTAAACTGCCCAGAGCAGGGGTAGGCAACCTTGGCTCTTTTATGACTCATGGACTTCAACTCCCAGAATTCCTGAGTCAGCATAGCTGGCTCAGGAATTCTGGGAGTTGAAGTCCATGAGCCATAAAAGAGCTGAGGTTGCCTACCCCTGGCCCAGAGAGTGCTGTAAAGTCTAAGTGCAATTGCTAAAACATACTTGTGCAAATCCATTCCAAACAACTCCTGCCAACAGAAGAACAAATTAATTTGTGGGCTCAAATAACACTAAACCTAACTTACATTAACAGCTATTGGCTTCTTCAGGTTGGAGAATTAAATAACAGTTACAATTGTTGCAAATCCAGGAGCAAGAGCATTGAAATAAACAGACACCTATTTCAAAGGAAATAATAATTGTACCAATAGAATTCAGTATTCCTTGCCCAAATCAAACTTTGTGCCAAGAACTAAATACAGCAAGAAGTACAAATTAGAATGTGGTTCAAATTTGAAGATGTTCCAGATGGAGTCTGTCACAGAAATTCAATACTGAGGAGGAACCTTAAATGCAAGAAGTTCAATCTTATTAAATACAAGAAGCACCATGCTAGGGCTGGGATTCTGTAGGCCCAGTCAGACAGTCATATTAAAGAGCAATCCACTTGTCCATAAACCAACAGACAATCATGCTCCACAGGGTAGCAGAGGCTGCACAATAAAATGGGAAAAGGGGGATAGATGGCTTTTTCTCACAAGTGTAAAATTTCTTCTCAAATTAAATCATATGTACTTCTGGCTAAACCCTTTAGGCCAAGTGCACTCTATATTTAGCAAATATTTGCTTATTTGTTAAACAAGGTATTCAGAAGCACTTGCTAGCACAAGAATCCTCAAACACAGTCCTGAATCTAGCAGTGGAAAATGTGGAGAAAATCTAGCATGGGCTTCATACAATCAATCAGGTAAAATAAATTTTTGTTCCTATATAAGAAAAGCATGTATTAAACCTTTTAGTGTAAAAAACCAAATCCTGCTATATAGTGTAATCTGTAGCACATAGAAACAGAACCCTAATTAATAAATGCATTTAAAATGTCTGCTCAACAGCCTGTTAATCTTTCATAGATATTGTATCCTATTTAGAATTCTAAATATAAGCTTCTACGTGAATTATCCCACATGCTCCAGAAGAGGCAGCTCTGTGCCAAGATTCATTTATGCACATTCACATTACTCTGATAGAACTTGATAGCTGAAATATAAGCAGACCAAATCAAGAAACATTTGAGTTTTATGGACTGTAGCTAATGGAGTGAAGTGAAGTATGTCATGGGGGAAAAATCCTTTTTTAATTTTTTTGGAAAAGGAGAACTCTGCATTATGGAGAATGATATGAAAATATTTTAAAGGGTGCTTCAACATTAATTCCTCTTGCCTTCTGGTTCTGGATCTCGGCACTGGCAGACACATGGGAGATTGCTCCTCCCACCATCTGGCTTTCTTTTGCCAGGTGATCCCTGAAAGGGGGTTGAAAGTTGCCTTGGAGGGGCGACGAGTGGGGAAGAGGATTCTCTGATCGATTGTGGGAGGGTGGCATCCCTCCCCTTCAATTTGGAGCAGCTCTTCAGACCAACGAAGAAAGGATCGGCCACTCCCATGGCCCATCATTAATGCCATTTCCAGCTGAGGCCAAACTAACAACCTAGCACTTGAAAGCACAGTGGAGGAACTGGGTGAGAACTGCCTTCTCCCTGTCCCAACTTTCTTTTCTTTGCCTGTTAAAAGCCCTCTGAAATTGCTTCCCCCTGTGAGAAGAGAGGGAAGGGATTTTTTTTCCTCCCACCCTCTTAAATGGCGGTGTTTGAATACACCGGGGAAAAAAGCACCTTGAAAAAGTATAATTAACTAATTGGACTTACATCCCTCTTACATTTGGTGACCTAAAAAGCTCCTATCTTCATGGGATCTGGCTATTTTATGCATTTGACAAAAAAGGAAAAAAGAAAAAAGACGAAGAACTTAAATTTGATAAAAGCCTATTCTTTCTGAAAAGGATTTTAAATAACACTGGGGACATCTTGTGGTTAAACCTGATACAGCAAGCAAATATCCCTGGCAAATAAATCTATTTATAATTCAGATCTGTCCTTGGCATTAGCTAAAGATAAAAAAAAACTTGAAACAGTTGGGAGATGAATTTGGCTTCTAAAAACTGTGGAGGTGAATATTTACTGACTCTTGTTTAAAAATTAGCCTCCACTAAAAGACTATCTATAACTGCTCCAGAAATGGAGGGAAACCAGCTACAAACTTCAATTAACTATAAGCTTATACTTGAAAAAATTCTTGAAGATAATTAATTCCAGACGGAAAGATAAAGGTGCTAGCTTGAAACCACAAATTGAAACCCAGACCCCAACTAAAGAACTTATAACCCAGAAAACAACAAAACTGGAAGGAACCACCACTAAGACAGAGGACTCTAAGGAACAACAAGATATTGAAAAACTTAACATCCAAATTTTGACTCCAGCTAAAGAACTTACAACTCCAAAAGTACATGAAGCAGAAGAAAGTAACACCAAAATACAGGATGCTAAAGATCAACAAAGACAACTTATTGAAAACCTGGACAACCAAGCAATAATTACAAAATTGGATAAGACCTTCTACTTAAATCAGAAGATACCAGAGGAAGGAAGAGACCAGACTGAAGAGAAGATAAAGATTTTAGAGAAAATACAGAGATTTGAACCATCAGCGCAACAACTTAATGATTATAAATGGTTTAGCTTTTCTGGATAATTGATCGCTAGATGGTCTTCCTTGATTCAAGCAATATGTGCTGGAATGAAGGGAGACCTATCTGACAACCTAAATTTTTGGTCTGGAAACCTGGTTAGCAGAAAAAGAAAGGTAGAGTTAGGTTTTTAAAAAATGAACTGTTAGAGAGCTACTAAAGGCTATTCTTTTAGTAAGGTTATGAAATAGAAAATATCTATGAGATAAAACTAGAATATGTTTATCTATTTACTAGGCTTATTTTAGATATATAATTTGTGTAGTGAAACAATGGAAATTTGGGCTATGGATGCTATTATGGATGTTAAAGGTTAAATTTGAATACTATAATTAAAAATTAAGAATTAGAATTCAGAATAGAACATGGATATGCATAAGTAAAAATTGATTGACAAATCTAGGTTATTATATTAGTAAGGTGATGTATTAGGATGAGAAATAGAAAATGTTATAATTTTTGTGTAGTGAAATAAGGGAAATTTGGTTTATGGATGCTATTATGGATGTTAGAGCTAAACTTGAATACTATAATCAAAATTAAAAATTAGGTAAAATTTAAAAACAGGATATGGATATGTATAACTAAAAATAGACTGATAATTGTTTTAACTGAGCATGTTAGTGCTAGAAATTTTCTAGTTTAAGCAAGTTATATTAAATATTAAGGGAAAGAGAGAAGGATGTTCTGATAATGTAACCTGAGATAGGTATTAAAAACTCTGTTATTGAACCTTTGATTACCCAGTCACCATGATGCTTTCTAAATATTTTGATGTTAAATTGGAAAACTAATAAAACTTGTTTTAAAAAAACATTAATTCCTCTTGAAATTTGGATTTAGCACTTTTTAAAATATGTAAAGGTTCCCCTAATTTTAGTCTCTTTCCTACCCATGTGAACAAAATGTATAATAATTTGAATTTCCTTCAAACCTGGCCTATTGACATCCTCTCCATTCTATTCCTTATTCTGATATATCATACCACTCCTTTACTGAGCAAATAAATCTTTCTGATTGCTTATGTAGATCAATAAACATGACTTATTTATATATCAGTTTGCAGATTTTTAAAAAAAAATTATGCTTAAATATATCTCCAACATTTAAATATCTTATCTCCAAATGTGTGCTTTAAAAAGTAATATGTAAAATATAAATATTAGAATATTTGGAAAAAGGAAATATAGTAAATCACAGAATATATTAAAATGCCTTGGTGGAAACAAATTTTGCTACCAAAATTTGCAATACATCAAGCACTTGCATTCTTGGTTCTTTCATACATTCTCTGTTGCCACAAGTAAAGGGAATGAATTATTCTTGAATAGTTGTCTTGTCTCTACATTATCTATTAGTACTGTGCCTAAATTTCTTATTACTGGATATTTTTGGTAGATCAGTTATAGTAGAAAAGTGGTGAAATTATTAGACTAAGGTAGTGAGATCCAAATCAAGTCCTCATTTGATTATGAAGCTTGTAGGATAACTTGAGGTTAGATAATATTTCTACTTAGTCTGCCTAGTCAGCTCATCCCCGCCAACTCACCTCTGCCAACTTGCCAACTATGCCTTCTCTGAGTTGACACAGGACAATTCCACACTGCCAAACTTACTGGTGGGAAAACTAACCTTGGGCGGCTGTAGGAATAACCAGGTGGATTGATGAGTGAGAAGGTGGGCAGAGTGTGTGGGATGTGGCTGGCAAGTGAGTAGGTGGGCAGAGCTTGTGGGTGCGGCAGGAGGATGGACCATGCCACCAGCAGCTGCTAAGTGTTTGGCACAAGTTGGCATGGGCCGTGACAGATAGCATCTGGAACACCCCTTTCCCTGTCCAATGCATCTTATGTGACCATGATGATGCCAGGGCAGCTTAACTTCCTTGTGCAGCTGGTACCATCTACTGCCCACCCTGGCTGCCCCTGCCATCCTCATTCTCTTCTGCCCAGAGTCCAGCACAGCAGCTAGGATTTCTACAATTGAATTCAGGCAACTCAGCCAGCCATTGGAACTTATTTCTTTCAGATAATATGCATATATCCCCCAAGAGAGAAAAAAAGAATAACACTGAGCTTCCTATGCCTCAGATTCATTTTCAGTAATCCAATGGCAACCTGCACCGAGCACCAATTGGCTGGTGCTTCTGCATGGCGGGACACGTTCTGCACTTTGTGTCTCTGGCTGCTATTGCTGCTACTGCAGCTGGTGGTGTGATCCATCCTCTCACTGCACCCTGCGTGCTCTACCCACTCTGCTCACCATTCAGTCGCCCACTTGGCTCTTTCTCCAGCCGCCCAGGCAATCCATCTTCTCACTGCACCCTGTCCACCCGCTCGCCTGCTGCACCTCATGCATTCTGCCTTCCTGCTCCTCCCCCTTGCCCACCTGGCTCTTCTTCCGACCGACCAACCACAACAAGTTGTTCCCCTGGTGAGTTGTCCATGTGGAATTGTCTTGTGGCAACTTAGTAATGGTGAGTTGGCAGAGGCGAGCTGGCCACAGTGTCCCATTCTGATATGGCAGTGTGCACAAAATTGTCCCCAGTCTCACGCACTTCTTATGATTATGGGGTACTTATATCTATGTCTTTAAATACTCTCAATATAGGTTAGTACTTTAACATCAACATTCTTCCTTTATCTTGCTCTTATATGCATGTTGATGTTAAATAAATGAATTTTTTTAGAAAATAACAGGCAAATATTTTTGTAATTACAGACTGTATATACATAAACAAAAGCTATTTCATAGCTACCCAGGCCTTTAAAAAATTCTTTCAATAGTATGTGCTTACAATTTCCTTTAACCTATTTCAATATTTTCTTAAGAAATCAGACTATCGTGGCTAATGGTCAATATCTTAACCAATCTGGAATTAATAAAAAGAATTGGATAATCTCTAACTGTCAAGAGAAGAGAAGAGAAGAGAAGAGGTTCACTTCATTCCAATTCCATTGTGCAGTTTTCTTTGTCTTGCAGGAAGTGAAGTAGCTGACAGATGGTATAGTGAAATCAAGAATTATAATTTCCAGAGCCCTGGTTTTTCGTCTGGAACCGGTAGGTATACTGGGCACTGTAACATGGCACAGAAAGAAACATTTAGGTACATACTTTCATACGTGGTGGTCCTGTAGCAAGTCACAAAGATTTTGGCAAATGATTTGGGCATGGTTAAAAGAAATATTAAGACAAGAAGTTGAGTTCAGTCCAGAATTTTTTCTATTGGGCATAACAAAAGAGAAATACCCTAAAGACGAGTTGTATCTGATGATTCACATTATTACAGCAGCAAGAATGTCATTTGCACAGAATTGGAAAAGGAGTGAAATCCCAGTAGAAAACGAGGTAATAAGGAAAATTTGGGAATGCGCAGAAATGGATAATTTAACTTTGGAAATTAAAAATAAAGACCAATCATGTTACTACAAAATTTGGAATAAATTTTATCTTTGGCGGGAACAAAAGGAAGGTCTATTTGAACTTATAGATTGGTTGATTGTTCTAAGTATTGTATTATATTTAATTGATTTGTATCTTAAGTGTATTTTATGTGTGTGTGTATATATATATATATGTATATATATATATATATATATATATATATATATATATATATATATATATATATATATATATATATATATATATATATATATATATATAGGTAAGGTAAAGGTAAAGGTTTCCCCGCACATGCGTGCTAGTCGTTTCCGACTCTAGGGGCCGGTGCTCATCTCCGTTTCAAAGCCGAAGAGCCAGCGCTTGTCCGAGGACGTCTCCGTGGTCATGTGGCCGGCATGACTAGACGCCAAAGGCGCACGGAATGCTGTTACCTTCCCACCGTAGTGGTCCCTATTTTTCTACTTGCATTTTGACGTGCTTTCGAACTGCTAGGTTGGCAGAAGCTGGGGCGAGTAACAGGCGCTCACTCTGTTACGCGGCACTCGGGATTCGACCCGCCAAACTGCCGACCTTCCGATCGACAAGCTCAGCGTCCTAACCCACTGAGCCACCGCGTCCCCCCATATATATATATATATATATATATATATATATATATATATATATATATATATGAATATTGTAGACAAGAAGGTATGTCAGTCCGTTTGTACCGTGTCCAATGTTTTAAATAATAAATTTAATAAAGTATTAAAAAAAGAAAGAAAAAAAAAGAAACATTTGGTTTCCGCTCAGATTGTAAAAGCTCATGCTGACAGAAATACAAGAATACCATGTTAAAATATTGACAGAAACATTTTTAAGTCATAGGAGTGTATGGAGGCTGATAACATTTTAAATATTTCTCTAATATTTTAATTCAAAGCATCATTGATTTCAAATATAGGTATAGTTTAGGTTCTCAGAAAACAAATGGATTACTTAGAAATTTTATTAATAGTTTTATGTTTATTTGTGTATTGGACTTAATTAATTTGCCTTATTTACAAAATATATAGCAATATCAATAGCATTTAGATTTATATACCACTTCACAATGCTTTACAGCCCTATGTAAGTGGTTTACAGAATCAACATATTGCCCCCAACAATCTGGATCCTCATTTTACCAATCTTGGAAAAATGGAAAGCTGAGTCAACCTTGAGCTGGTAAAAATCAAACTGTCAAACTGCTGGCAGCTCGCAGTCAGCAGAATTAGCCTGCAATATTGCAATCTAACCACTGTGCCACCCTGGCTCTTAATATAATATACAAATATTATATTTAAAATATGCAAACTACAGTATATAAATACACACACACACACACACACACACACACACACAGAGTAGTATATCTATATATTTTTTCTTCTATTCACTTATGTCAGCCTGGATAAGTCCCTGCATTTCTTACTTAAATACAAAAAAGAAAGAAGAAAAGAAAAGAAAAGAAAAGAAAAGAAAGAAAGAAAGAAAGAAAGAAAGAAAGAAAGAAAGAAAGAAAGAAAGAAAGAGAAAGAAAGAAAGAGAAAAGAGGAAGGCAACCCCCCCCCCCAAACACCTCTTCTACTACCTCCCCAAAATTAAAACAGCTAATTTTTTTGGTAACTGCAGTACTGCTGGCTCATATTTAAGTGATTGTCTACTAAGACTTCAAGTTCTCTCCAACAGTTACTATTGAGTCAGGTACCACCTATACTTTGTTTTTTCTTGCCTAAATGTAGAACCTTACTTTTTTCACCATTGAATTTCATTTTGTTAATAGGGCCCAATGTTCAAGTCTGTCAAGATTCTTCTGTAACTTCAGTATCTTCTGGAGAGTTGGCTATTCCTGCCAGCTTAGTGTTATCCGCAAATCTGATGAGTTGATGAGTTCCACATCTATCCGTTTGTTTAAGTCATTGATTAAGATATTGAAGAGGACTGGGCATTAGATAAAGTCTTGGGGATCCCCATTGCATATGTCCCTCCATGTAGATGCAGTTCTATTAAGGACTACACATTGAGTGTGGTTAGTCAGCCAGTTGTCATGGTTCCAATAGATGAGACCAATTAAAACAGAACTCTGAGGCTTGATGTTTCCTTTAAGAACATGTTTATTGGCTACAAAGTATTGGCACTGTCAAAAGTGAAACCAAGACTAAAGTTCCCTCCAAAAAATTAAAGTATACAAAGTTAAACTTCCCACCCCATTACTATGCAATCAACTTTCTTAATAAACTAGTTTGTTGGGCTTTCTAACAGAAAGCTCAGCCTCCCAGTTTAGCACAAATAACCTAGGTTCCCATGGGACAGATAATTATTTAAGCTAGCAGAAAAATCCCACCTCCCTTCCCATTCGGGTGGCAACCAAAAATAAGCCTAATGGCTTCATTCAGGTTCATTGAAGAGTTGACACCAGTTATGAATCTATCTGGTGATGATGCTATCTAACCCACATTTTTCTATCTTATAAATAATAGGTTGTGGTCTATTTTATCAAATGCCTTACTGAAGTCCAAGTAAATAATATCCACAGCTTTTCTCTGGTCCACTATTTTTGTCACTTTGTTAAAGAATGCAATAAAATTTGTCTGGCATGATCTGTTTTTGACAAATCCATGTTGGCTTTTGGTTATGATTTGGTTTGCCACTAGGTTTTCATTGCTTGATTATCTTTTCCAGAATCTTCCTAGGTATTGATGTCAGGATGATGGGTTTGCAGTTTCCTGAATTCACTCCCCCCCCCCTTTTTGAAGGTGGGGACTTACATCAGCCCCTTTCCAGTCCTCTGATAGTTCCCTGGTGCTCCAGGATCTTTGAAAGAGATATGGTTCAGAAATCACGTCTGCCATTCCTTCAGGACTTTGGCTATAATCCATGGTCCTCTATTTGAACATGTCTAGAGTGGATAGATGCTCTCTTATCATTTTCTGGCCTGTTTTAATCAATATTCTTAAACTGTTATTTAGGTACTGATTTTGATAAATTGATTTTTTTTCCTTTTGTGTAAAGACAGATGCAGAACACAAGATCAGCAGTTTTGGTTGCCTTCTGATGCTCATAAAATAAATAAATCATAATAAATAATAAAATAGCTCTAGCCATAGCACTTAGATTTATTGCCAGGACCCACCTCAACCCACTTCTTAAGAAAGTAGCACTCTTGGAGACAGGGTTTTCCAAGCAGGATTTTTTACTAAGAAATAAGAGATAGCAGGCATAATAGTCAGGATCTGAGGCATTCCCTTACATCTCTATAGTTTTAAAATGCCCCCAAGCAAACTCCACCCCATAGTTCATTTGATCAGTTCCAGATCAGCCAATCTCCAGGTGGTAAGTCCATCATGGGAAAAGAAAGATAACAATCTGTTTGCAGCAGGATCATTTTCACAGCTCCTCACACTTCCTTCGGAGAAACAAACCAGATTCTGGAGGGTTGTAATTCTTCCCCCCACCCCCTTTTCTATTTGCCCGGTAAGTTCAGAGAGAATGCCTAGTATAAAAAGCAATTGGTTACATTGTAATGGATAGCAGACAGGTGGAATAAACAAAAGCTTACATTTAATGGAGGAAGTGAAAGAAATAAAGCCCCATGCCTCTTCCCTCTCCCTCTTAGGAATGGCAGAATCCAGGGGAAGATGAGATTTGTTTTTTTTTTCACAGAGGAGATAGTTAGAAATGAAATATAAATGGATTCTGACATCCTGCCACCCATAAAAATAGGAGAGATCCACCTGTAGAGGAAACAAAAATATAGATGTTAGCCTAGTTTGTTGGGATATTCTGTATGAAACTTCTTTAGCAGCTTCACTGCTCTGATGTGACGTTTATGGACCCAATTGTTTTCTGAGGAGGGAAGGTGTTTCCAAGCTACTAGGCATTGAATTGCTCCATGATACCTTCTAGAATCTAGGATTTCTTTTACCTTGAAGTGCTGTTCTCCTTCAAACTTGATTGGAGTTGGGGGAGTGGGGTTTGGCTGTAAGATTGTTGTTCCCTTTTCAGCAAACTGCAGTGAAAAATTGGGTGTATTTGCCTAAGATTTTTGGGTGGTTCTAATTCTACTGTTACTGGGTTTATGATTCTTTTAATTGGAAAAAATCCTATATATTTTGGTCCAGGTTTTTTTACAGGGCTGTAGTGATTTTACGTATTTTGTAGATAAATATACCATTTCTCCTATACTGAATGGTTTGGGTTCGACTCTCTTTTTGTCTTCTTGTGCTTTGTATGCTTGCCTAGCTTTGTCTAAAGCTTTCCTAACAATTGACCAGATGTTTTGCAATTGTGCAATCCATTCTTTCAGCGATGGGATTTCTAGTTCATTTGGGATTAGTTCTGGCATAGGGTTGAAACTTTGACTGGTGGCTATTTGAAAAAGAGTGTAGCCTGTGCTGGAGTGGACTGCATTATTGTAAGCAACTTCTGCAAAAGGGAGTAGGTCCATCCAATCTGTTTGCTGGAAATTAATAAAGCATTCTTAAGTATTGCTCAATTACTGAGTTTGAGCATTCCGATTGGCCATTTCCCTGAGGATGATGACTAGATGACAGTCCCTGAGTGGTTCCTAAGAGGGATAAAAATTCTTTCCAAAATTTTGATGTAAATTGTACTCACCTATCAGATATGATGCATTGGGGTGCCCATGCAGTCTGTAAATATGCTGGACAAATAGTTTCGCTAAGGTTTTTGTGGTGGGAATCTTTTGGCAAGGGATAAAGTGCACCTGTTTGGAAAACAAATCTGCAACTCCCCAGATGACAGTGTTCCCGTTGCTTTCTGGTAATTCTACTATAAAATCCATGGCTATTTCTTTCCAGGTGCCTGAAGGTTTTGCCACTGGTTGTAACACTCAGGGCAACTTTCCCTGCAGACTCTTAGCCGTTGTGCATGTTTGGCAGCTGGCCATGTAGCTTTCTATATCCTTTTTCATGGATGGCCACCAAAATTGCTTTTTAGTTAAATGTAAAGTTTTTACAAACCTAAAAAGTCCTGCTGATTTTGTATCATGGCACAACTGCATGAAATTGTTCCTCTGGGTAGCAGGTATATATAACATGTCTATTTTTCTGGAACCATTCATCTGTTTCCAAAAACTTTTGGAATTCGATTCCAGTTTGGCTATCCAGCTATGGCTTCATTTTAGCTTGGGCCCTGGTGGTTACTGGCACTACCAGTTGTTGTTCAGTAATAAGTGGTTTAGAGTCAGTGGCCCGTGTGCTGTTATATTGGGGCATGTGAGACAGTGCATCCGCCAGGAAATTCTTTTCCCCCGGTAAGTGTTTAAGTGTGAAACAGAATCGGTGAAAGTGTTGAGACCAGCGGGCTTGCTTAGGAGTGAGTTTCCTGGGTGTTTTTAGCGCTTCCAAATTTTTGTGGTCCATCCAGACCTGAAAAGGGATTTTGTTCCCTTCAAGGAAATGGTGCCACATAAGTAATGACCATCTCACAGCATACACTTCCTTTTCCCACACAGCTCAGCATTGTTCCATCTCAGTGAGTTTCCTGGATGTGTACGTGCATGGTTGCAGTGCCCCTTCATCGTTTTCTTGTAATAGTACAGCCCCCACCACCACATTGCTTGCGTCCGCCTGTATTACAAAAGGTTTATCTGTGTCTGGGTGCCTCAGTACGGATTTGGTGGAAAAGAGTCTCTTTAACCTCTCACACGTTGCTTGACATTCCATTGTCCATTTCAGTGGCTGGGTGGGTTTCACTGAGGGTTCCCCCTTTGTTTTTAACAAGTTTGTGAGAGGCAGAGCTATTTGGGTGAACAAAGGGATGAATTGGCGGTATAAGATTGTGAAACCCAAGAAACTTTGCAATTGCCTCCTTGTGTGAGGTGGTGCCCATTCTGACACTGCCCTGACCTTCTCAGGGTCCATTTCGATGCCCTGTGGGGATATGTGATAACCCAGGTAGCCTATTTTTTCCTCCCCCCCTTTTTTTTGACAAAATGGCATTTGTATACTTGGGGAATAACATTTTAAGCCTTAAACCATCGAAGAAAAAAAAACAACTGATTAAGAAAAATTCTTCGCTTTGATAGGTGTGATGTCCTTCATGAGGGGTAGGGGGTACAGGTTACTTTCACTGATTGTTGTTCTGTACCAGCCTGCTACCGGCCCTGCAGAAAAGGCAGGGGCAACCCCTTTTACAAGAAGGCAAGAGGCTGGAATTACGCCTGCCAAATTTATTGCTACAAAAACAAATAGAACAAAACACGAACCAAGAAACAGGAGCTTTTCAAGCGGTTGCCTTCAGCAAACCAGCCCTCCCACGCATTCCCCCTTAAATACAGTTCAGGGCGTGGCTTCTCTCTGCCTCCTTCCGAGGAGCCCCATTGCCTTCCTCTGTTTACTCCTGATTGACTGCCTCCTGCGTCGGGCGTCCTTGAACAGGGCCAGCTGTGGGTCATCTTCATCCACGGTGTCAGGCTCACACAGCTGGGTCTGCGTCATGACCAGGTGAGAGGGGCCTGGCTGAGGGCTCTCATCAAGCTGTCCAACCCCCTCAGCAAGCTCTTCAACACCCCCCTCCTCCTCCTCCTCTGAGTTGTCCGACCCAACTGCCGAACCCACAGGCTGACCCTGAATCACAACAATTGTATTCAGGGTGCGGTAATCCATGCAGAAGCACAAATGCCGTCCTTCTCTATGAAGAGGACAGGGGTGGCTACTTTGGGCTTGGCAGGTTCAATAAATCCCCTTTCTAAGTTTTTGTTTATGAATCTTTCCATCTCCTCCTTCTCTTTAGGGCTCATGGAGTACAATCTGGGCTTCAGGAGTTTTGCCCCGGGTTTGATTTCTATGGCACAGTCTGTGGGTCAGTGAGGAGGGAGCTCATCCGCCCGATCCTTGCTGAAAACTTCAGCATGGTCTCGGTATTCCTCCGGTATTGCAGGTAACCCCTTTTCCTTTCCCATCGATGCTTTCTCCACTCCTGGGTTTGATAGAGCTCCTTGGGGTGTCGAGTTCGCATGATCCCCTTTCGAGAATTTGAGTTCTGCTGTTCTCCAATCTACCTGACGGTTCCACTTCTTATCTGCCTGTTCCTCGCTGAAGACTTCAGCAACGTCTTGGTATTCTTCTGGTATTTCTGGTAACCCCTTCTCTTCTCCCACCAATGCTTTCTCTGCTCCTAGGATTTGTGGGGCCCTTTGGGGTGTTATGTTTGCATGATCCCCCTTTAGGAAATTGAGCTCTGCCATCCTCCAATTTAACCACTCCAACCCCAAGATCACTGGGCATTCCATGCCTGGAGTTACTACAAACGTTATGTCTTCTTCGTGGTTCCCCAGAGATAGGTGGATTGGTAAAGTGGCTAGGGTCGCTGACATCCCCCCTGCTATGGACCATCTAACTGGCTGAACGAGATAAGCTTTTTCAGCCTCCTAACTGGGATGCCCAAGTTCCCCACTAGTGTCGGGCTAATGAGGTAGTGGGTGCAGCCATAGTCTATTAAGGCTTTCACTTTGACAGCTTCAGGCATGGAGGGGGCTAATATAGTTACTGTCTTGAGGATGGACACGATGGATCCACTTACCAGGGATTCACCCTCCGAGTTGTCGTCTGAGGAATCCACCACCCCTGCAGCGTAGGCTGGAGTTCCCTGCACATGCTTGACAGAGGGTGGGGACTCTACAGCCTCTGTTGCCTTCATGGCAGGTTCTCATGGCTTGGCTGGGGACTTCCCTGACTTCTTGGCCATTGATTGATCTGGGTTGTGTTGAGGGGCTTTTGAGCGGCACTTTTCAGTGTGATGCCCCTCTCTCCCTCATTTGAAACAGCCTGTTGACTTCTTGGCTGTGGCTGGTGGTTTTGCTGGTTCACGCAACGATTCAGGAGGTGAGTGGCCCCACAGTTTCCCTCGGCGGTCCCTCATCAGTAGGTCGATCTCTGCTTCCTCCACCAGGACGTACCATTCGTCTAGTCAGCATGGGCCCCCTTAGGACAGGCAAGCATTCTACAGGTCATAGTTTAGGCCATCCTTGAAGTGGCTAAGGAGGATATCTTCTGGCCAGTTTAGCTTGCTGGTGATGGCTCAGAATTTTTTTGGGCATCTGCCTTGCTTCACTGTTTTGATGTTTTCATGGGCTTTCTGATCAGCCAGGAGGTCCTCGAATTGTTTTGTCAGTGAGGACATGAAGTGGTTGAAGTTATGGAGCTCTGAGGCATTAGAATCATGCAGGTTCACCATCCATTCTGCAGCCGCCCCATCCAGAGCGGATTGCATGATACAGATATGGGCTTTGTCACTGGGGATGTCTCATCTGTATTCTTCCATGCAGCTGAGGACTTGTGTTAGGAAGGACCCGAAGCGTTGCGACTCTCCCCTGCATTTTGCTTCTAGAGTTGGGAATCTTTGGATGGATCAGTCCCTTCACCACCAACAGTGTTCTCCCATCCTGATCTGCAGCTGTGGGTCTGTGGGGAGTGGGGGCTGCCGAAGTAGTAGCTGCTGTCTCGACAGTCTAGGCAGACTGATAGTATCTTTGTCGCTGACAGTGTTGCCTCACATCCTGATTGTCAGCTGCAGCCCGGCGGAGAGTGGGGGTTGCCGAAGCGATAGCTGCTGCCTCAACAGTCTTGGTGGATGTCCCTGGGACTTCAGCTTCCGATTCCCCCTCAGTGTCTCTCTGGCTGCAGCCCAAGGTATTGGTGCAGCCACGGGATTTAGGTTTCTCATCCCTGAGAGAGTCAAGAGTTCTTTTCATCAGGTCAGTAGCTTTCTCTAGGATCCGTTTGAGTGCTGTGTGTGATCTTCCTCTTTGCTAAGATGAAGGGATCTCTCCATTTCTTGTTTCCATCCAGGTTGGTGGCTGCCTCATCTCAGGGTCACCTTTCTTGATCTCTTCTCCCACTCGTCTTTCTTTCCAATGCCCATCAACCACTGAGGTTTGTGGCTGCACATTTCCTCCACTTCTTCTGAGGAGTAGGATATCTCAGATCCTGACAGCTGGCAGAGTCCCAGCCAGAGGGAGGGCTCCCCCTTCACAGTGGGATCTTTCTTCCCTGTGCCATCATCCAGCATTGTAGATTTTGCAAAGTCCCCCAGTAAGGGTCTTCCTTCCAGGTTAACTATTACTGCAGATCCTGTCTAATGTCAGGACCCATTTCAATCCCACATCTTAAGAAAGCAGAACTCTTGGAAACAAATTCTTTCAACAGAAACTTTTATTATGAGTAGGTGATAGCAGGCATACTAGACAGAATCTGAGATTTCCCACACAGAATGATAGGTTAAGGTATCCCCAAGCAAGACCCCACCCCAGATCCCACAGTGATGGTTGATGGCTCTTCACTCCTTCCTCTGGGATCGTAGAAATGAACTAGGTATGGAGTTTGCATTGTTTATTCTTTCCCTTCTTCTAGCTGACAGTTTAGGGAGATAGGTTTGAAGAGAGATATAGGCACAGGGGAGCAAGATGTTACATTGTAGTGGATAGAGGAATCAAAGGCAATAAATGAAAACAAAAGTTTACATTGTAGTGGATGGAGGAAGCAGAGGCAATAACCCGCAGGCATGTACCCCCTTCCCCCTTGGTAGTATGGCAGAACCCAGGGAAAGGTGATATTTGCTTTTGGCTTCGAGGGGATAGATAGAAATGAAATAGGAATGGGTTCTGACAGGGGTGTGAAAGTCATTGTTGTGTGCTATGGTCTGATTCTTTGGGACTTTAGAGTTAGTTTTACCTCATCTTTACCAGGCCATGTATTCAATAAATAGTAAGCTTTTCAGAAATGAAAATAATCCTGGACTTTTATTTGGATGCTCAAGCTGGAGGTTGACAGTCACCCTTAGTCCTCCTTTTCTCTAGATTAGCTATATCCAGTTCCTGCATATGTTTTAATCTCCAGCCATTTAATTATTTTATTAAATCATGTGTATTAAAATGTTTACACAATGAATGAAACTAAATGGTGGGGGAAATGGTGGGGAACTTTTTTTCCAGAGTGCATAACAAATGCCTTAAAGTAGCTATCACAAGGTGGTCATCATGGCATTATATGGAGATTCAGAAGGGGATTTGACAAATTTATTAATCTACCAGTAAATCTACTGGAAACTGCTTCTAATTAAAATTATGTTTAATAACAAAGGAGCAGGCTTCTTGATACCAATTTGTGGACAAAATTGAGAGCAAGGCTAGGTACAAGAGAACAAATAGTAGAGTTTCAGTTCAGTATTTCAACTTTATTCCCCACCCCATTCCCGGAATCAAAATAAATATAATAGTAATAACAGCATTCCCAAACACAGTGATAAAGTAAGACAAACAATACAGTTAAATAAATGTTTCCTTCAGTGTCTAAAAAGAAAAGAAATTCTGCTTATCAACAATGATTCTGAAATGACTTCCGGTAGCGCTGCCGCGCCGAATGGCAGCGTTCTGAAGCCGCCCGATCCTGGGAAGCGTCAAAGCGCTCGGAGGCAGCGAAAATCAGCTGTCCCGTGGCGCTGGAGCTTCTCCCTCGGGAGAAGAGGGAGAGGCAAGCCTGCCTGGGTAGAGGTAGAGCTCCCCTGCGATCCTCCCAAGTAGTTTGGGGGATAACAGGGTGAGCCCCCTCGGAGCCCAGGCTTTCTCCACTCTCAGGACGTTTTTGCTCCGAAAGGAGTGGAACCAGACGCGACAACTGCACCTGCTGCTTAGATGGGACTGTGAGTATTTTGTTCTTTGAGAAGCAGGCAGAGCAAAGCAGGAAGATCTGAATTTTCAAGTTGGATTTTAACTTTAACTCAGATTCATTATCTTCTTCAAGTTTTAAGTTTAAAATGGAGTAAAAATGGCGCTGGAATGTTTCTTTCCTGTGTGAAGTGACTGCGTTGGAAAACTGTTATATTTTGCTACATAGCAAGAGATACAATTTGCAACTGATTTTACCCAGTACCGGATCTTGTTTATTTGAAAGCTTGTCCCCTTTTTCTTATTGAAGGTTAAGGAACTTTGGGAGAACTTTTATTTTTTCTCTCCTTTCCCTTCTTTTCCCCCCCCCTTTTTTTCCTGAACTTTGATTCTGCTGGGTGAAAGAGGAAATCGAAACTTAAGAGATGGCTGCGAGACGTGGGGGAGGGCCTCCAATTTCTAAGAATGTTATTTCTTCACCCTTACCACAAGCTGTAGGGCAGACCTCAATGAAACCTACAGTACAACCACCCTCCCCCCACCTCCTGCATTTACACTGACAGACATTCAGCGAGTTGTGATGCAGTCAACCCAAGTTTTGCAGCAGGAAATAAAGGAAACAAGGGAAGAATTTGTTAACCAAAACAACCAGATGAGGGAAGATATAGTGCTTGCACTCCAGGGTTTGGCTGCACATATAGAATGCCTGGATGTTCGTGTGGACTCAGTTATGGAGTATGTGGAGAATTTGGAAAATAAAATCATTGATGCTGAACAGAAGATTGACAGAGCAGAGGCTAAGATTGACAGAACAGAGGACGAAGTTACTATATCACAATATAAGAACATGGAGTTTGCTTTGCATATCAGAGGCCTTAAAGAGAATCCTAAAGAAGATTTGGAATGGGAAGTAGCATGAGCAGTAGCTCCTCTTTTGAAATGTGAACCTGAAGAATTACTTAAAGAAATGGATTAGACATTTAGGGTTAACTCCTGGATTGCTAGGCAAAAAAAATTACCTAGAGATGTAGTGATTTATTTTTCCAGGAGATTAACCAGAAATTCTATTATCCAGGCCTTTTATCGGGAAAAATTTCAAATTGCAGGCCAAGACATTATGATTTTAAAGGAGATACCTCCAAAAATTCTTAGAAAAAGGAAAGATTTTGCCTTTCTGTCCGATGAGCTTAAGAAGCGACAAATCTAGTTCAGATGGGAAATACCCAATGGAATTGTGGTAAACTACACAGGGACCAGATACAGATTGGATACAATTTTAAAAGCAAAAGATTTCTACACTAAGGTCCTGAAAGCAGGCTCACCACTGTCTCCTCAAATCAAAAGAACAGAAACAAGACAAGAAGATAAACAATTGAGTGAAGGGGCGATGTCATTGCCTCTCGAGGAGATGCGGCAGGCGGAGGTTATGGAGCAGAGTTTGGCATTAAAGGAAGACCCAAAAGAACAGAGGATGACAAGAGCTGCATATAAGCGTATGGAAAAAGAGCAAAAACAAAAGCCTGTATCTGGTCCAACTATGCAAGACGCGTCCGTCTCAGAGCCTGTGGGAGGAGCACGTCCGAAGAGAGCAACAGCTGATCTTCAGGCTATGTTCCAAAGGCTCATGGTCACCAGAGATGGTGAAGTTCCTGACATGGAATGTCAATGGCTTAAATTCACCACAGAAAATAAAGAAAGTATTTTTTTATCTGAAACAACATAAAAATGACATTGTTTGCTTACAAGAGACACATATTGCATTAAAAGACCAAAAGTATCTGATTAATTCCCGATTGGGAACACATTTTGCATCCTTTGCTCCGGACAAGAAGGCTGGAGTGGCCATTTATTTAAGAAAAGACTTTTCGGCAAGATTGATTGAATCGGATAAACAAGGAAGATATGTTAGTATTGAATTGATACTACAAGGAAAGAAAGTTCTCCTTATTGGATTATATGCTCCAAATCAACAACAGCAAAAATTCTTCAAATTTTTACATCAGAGACTAATCGAATTGGATTATAAATCTGTTATTATGATGGGGGATTGGAATGGAGTTTTGGTGCCATCTGAAGACAAGAAGGGCTCCTCCAAAAACTTTTTTAATTCGAAATTGCCTAAAGCTTTTTTTGATTTGAAGGAAGATCTGGAATTAAGAGATGTATGGTGGGAAAGGAATATGAGAGACAGAGATTTCACTTTTTTCGGATAGACATAAATCTTTCTCCAGGATTGACTTTATTTTGATTACTACTGATCTTTTTTCTTCGGTTAAGAATGTTAAGATTTTCCCTAGGACAATGTCTGATCATAGTCCTGTTTGGTTGGAGTTTTTTTGCTGAAGATGGTAGTAGAAGATCCTGGAGGCTGAATGAGAATTTATTTACAAATGACTTGTTCTTGCAGAAATGTAGAGAACATATGAAAGAATTTTTTGTTACAAATATGCATAAAGGTACATCGATGGAAATGGTTTGGGATGCTAGTAAAGCTTATATGAGAGGGGCTTTGATTTATATGAACAATGCTTACAGGCGTAAGCAAATGCAAAAACGTTTAGATCTTGAGCAAGAGATTAAATCTAAGGAGAAAAAGCTTATTTTGAATCCATTGGATAATAATTTAAGGATCTCAATACATTTACTGAAAGAACAATTTAACATGTTATTGGCTGATCAAGTAACAATTAATTTGTGCTATGCTAAACATAATACTTTTTGTAACGCTAATAAGCCTGGTAGATGGTTGGCTTATCAATTAAGGAAGAAACAGAAATCACATACTATAGATAAAATAGAATATAAAGGAAAAGAAGTCTACTAACAAAATTTGATTAAGAGGAGTTTTTTAGATTTTTATTTGAAATTATACTCTAAAGAAAACATACAAGCTTTAGATATAGACAAGTATTTATTTATTTATTTATTTATTTATTTATTTATTTATTTATTTATTTATTTATTTGTTCTTATATACCGCCCTTCTCCCGAGGGACTCGGGGCGGTGTACAGAGTAAGGTAGGTATACAGATTGAACAATAGTGAAAAACAATAGTAAAAACAACTGAGACCCCAAGAGCTATCAGGCCAGGCCGGACTGCTGGAACAGGTAAGTTTTTAAATCGCGCCGGAAGGTGCGGAGGTCGGGGGCCATCCGGATTTCGGTAGGCAAGCAGTTCCAGAGGGCTGGCGCACCCACTGAGAATGCCCTCCCCCTGGGGGCCACCAGCCGACATTCCTTGAGCGGTGGCACCCTGAGGAGGCCCTCTCTGTGGGAGCGCACAGGACGGAGGGGTGTTGACGTTGGCAGAAGGTGCTCCCGTAGGTAGTCCGGACCCATGCCATGTAGGGCTTTGTATGTCATTGTTAGCACCTTGAATTTCACTCGGAAGGCAACCGGAAGCCAGTGCAGCTCACGGAGGAGAGGTGTGATATGGGAGTATCGGGAGGCCCCCAAAAGTGTCCGTGCAGCTGCACTTTGCACCAGTTGAAGCTTCCAAGTGGCTCTCAAGGGCAGCCCCATGTAGAGAGCGTTACAGTAGTCTAGGTGAGAGGTCATAAGTGCATGGGTGACTGTACGTAAGGCATCCAGGTCCAGATAAGGTCGTAGTTGGTGCACTAGTCGAACCCGGGAGAAGGCCCCCTTGGTCACAGCTCCTATGTGATCTTCCAGGGATAGCTGCGAGTCTAGGAGGACACCCAGGTTGTGGGCCCTATCAACAGGGGGTAATAACTCATCCCCGATGTTAAGGGATGGAATGATCTGAGTATCCTGGCTTGCCGGTACGTACAGCCATTCAGTCTTGTCCGGGTTGAGTTGAAGCCTGTTCCTCCCCATCCATTCCCGGACCGCTTTCAGGCAGCGGGACATCACGTCGAGGGCATCACTGATGCTGTTTGGAGTTGAGATGAAAAGCTGGGTGTCATCAGCATACTGATGGTACCCTACTCCAAAACCACGAATGATCTCACCCAGCGGTTTCATGTAGATGTTGAACAGGAGAGGCGAGAGGACCGACCCCTGAGGGACTCCGCAAACGAGAGGCCTCGGGGTCGACCTCTGTCCCCCTGCCAGCACCGACTGCGAGCGACCCTGGAGAAAGGAGGAGAACCACCGCAGAACCATGCCTCCCACTCCCAGTCCCCTGAGGCGCCGCAGCAAGATACCATGGTCGATGGTATCGAAAGCCGCCGAAAGGTCTAATAAGACTAGGACAGAGGAATGGCCCCTGTCCCGGGCTCTCCAGAGATCATTCATCAGAGCGACCAATGCCGTCTCAGTGCTGTAGCCCGGCCTGAAGCCCGATTGGCACGGGTCTAGATAAACCGCTTCATCCAGGACCTGAGGAAGTTGATGCGCCACCACGCTCTCAACAACCTTCGCAAGGAAGCGAAGGTTGGAGACTGGACAAAAGTTATTCAATGAGGTTGGGTCCAAGGTGGGCTTCTTGAGGAGAGGTCTCACCACCGCCTCCTTCAAGGCGGTGGGGAAGTGACCCTCACTCAGAGAAGCAGAGATGACCGCCAGAAACCAGCCTCGTGTCCCCTCTCGAGCTGCATAAGCCAGCCAGGAAGGGCACGGGTCCAGTAAGCATGTGGAGGAGCTCAACCTCCTCATAATCCTGTCCACTTCCTTCGGAGTCACAGGATCAAATTCCTCCCAGATGACGTCGACAAGACTGTCCATGTCCTGTTCCTCCAACTCTGCCCAGTTGGAGTCCAGACCGGTTCGAATCCGAGCGATTTTGTCCAACAGATATTGACCGAATTCCTCGGCTCGACCCTGTAAGGGTTCCTCCCTCACCTCTTGGTTCAGTAGGGAGCGAGTCACTCTGAACAAGGCAGCCGGGTGATTATCTGCGGACGCGATGAGGGTGGAAAAGTAGTTGGATTTCGCCACCCTTATCGCTGCAAGATAAGACCTGGTGAGGATTCTTAGTCGCAATCGGTCGGATTCGGATCGACTGGATCTCCAACGGCTCTCTAGGCCCCGTCTCCGACGCTTCATCTCCCGGAGCTCCGCGGTGAACCATGGGGCTCGCTGGGATCTGCGCCGGGTCAGGGGCCGCAGGGGTACAACTCGGTCCAGAGCCTCCGTGGCTGCCCTTTCCCAGGCTTCCACTAAGGCGTCCGCCGAGCTGTGAGCAGGGAGTGCATGTGGGTTCCCAAGCGCTGCCTGGAACCTATCAGGGTCCATTAGGCGCCTAGGGCGGTACCATCTGGTCAGCACCGTGCACCCACGGCGGGGGGTGGCAAAGGGGAAGTCTAGCCGTAGGAGGTGATGATCGGTCCATGACAGGGGCGTAACGGTCGTGGCGCCCCCACCGATATCATCACGCCACCGTCCAGACAAGAACACCAAGTCGGGGGTGTGGCCTCCCTCATGAGTCAGTCCAGAAATTATTTGCGACAGGTCCATGGCTGCCATGGAAGCCATGAACTCCCGAGCTAGTTCGGACGATCCTCCCAGGGATGGTAGGTTAAAGTCGCCCAAGACCATGAGTTTTGGGAATTCAACCACCAACCCTGAGAGGACATCGAGTAGTTTGGGCAGGGCTGCCGCTGCACGATTAGGTGGTAGGTACGCCAGCAGCAGGCCCAACTGTGCCCCTGGGCCGTATCTCAGAAGGAGAGACTCACACCCGGCTGTCTGAGGGACGGTGGTCTCTCGCGGGCTAAGGGTCTCCCTGATGATTACTGCCACTCCGCCCCTCCCATGGGCCCGAGGCTGGTGCAGCACCTGGAAACCTGGCGGGCAGAGGTCAACCAGAGGGACACCACCCTCTGGGCCCAGCCAGGTTTCCGTGATGCAAGCCAGGTCCGCGTGCTCACTCTCCACTAGGTCACGAACAAGGTGGGCCTTGTTAGCTACGGACCTGGCATTTAGGTAGACCAGCCTGAGCATAGGAGGCTGCACACCTTCGCTCCCGGGTCCTCGGGGGAAGTACAGAGGGTCGGAGCGTCTCACCGCTTGTACAGAGCGGAGATTACTCTCCCGGTGACGATACGGCCCTCTGCTTGTGCACCTTCTGCCGTTCCCCACCATCCTGGGAATTGGCTGTTCGTCAGCTCGCCACTGGGCTTTGTCGGCGACTGGTCCTCGTTCTTCACCTTCGTGAACGGTCGTAGGCCTGGCCTGCGCTATGGTAGTTGGAAGGCCCCCCTTCGCCGAACAACCATAGTCTTTTCCCGCCCCCCTCCCTAACCCGACAAAGAACTTAGCTAGGAACTTAACCAGGGGCCTCTTGTTGGACTTGTGCTGGAGGCCCCTGACCCTGCCTGGCCATCTCTCAGAGGCCCAATGGTTGGGCCCGTCATCGAGATTCGATGTATTGTAGGCGGGACGCACCCAGGAGAGGGGGGAACTCCTGAGGGCGTGTAGGTCTGTGCTCGAATATTGGAGAAGCATAGAGTCACAGGGTTTTTTTTTTGGGAAGGCGGTCCCCTGGGTGGAGAATTGGAAGGAGGGTCGAGTTGGGTAGGTGGGTATCTGGACCGTCACCCAGCCACTGCCACTTGGCTGGGTGAACCCCAGAAGCAGGCCACTCCCCATCCTCTCACGATGGGTTGTGACTCTGTTTCCGGGGGTGGTCCAGGACCCACTCTGGGTGAAGCATACCCCATAGAGCTCTCACCTCTATGGGGCTGCAGGTGTAAGGTCAAGCCACTCTGCCACCGTGGCTTGCACCCAGGCCCATCATGTCCTGTGGGGCGAGGGTGGGCAGGGGGGTTGAGAGTTGGTAGAGGCAAGATGATGATGGCCTCGGTGGTCCAGTCACCGCTGTCTCCACTGATCAGCTGCATCGTGGCGTCTTTTGGTTGAAGGTCGGCACGGAGACATTGTCGGCACCCAGGGTGCGGGCCGGAGACACCACGCCGCGTCTAGTAGTGCTGCCGTCGAGGGTTCTTGGCAAAGGTGGCCGACCGGGGTCTGGAGAAGCTTTCGCTGATGACGCTTTCGCTGCTGCTCCGTTGCATAGCTGCTCCCCTGATCCGCTGGTCTGCGGCGTCTCCTTGGTGTAGATCGGAAGTGCCGCCGCCTAGGGCTAGGTCAAGGTGGTCGAGGAAGGACGAGGCGCTGGCCCTCACTCAAGACGGCTGCAGCGGTGCTGCTAGTGCCGCTGTCAAAGGCCCCTCGGAGGTGGTCGATCGGGCCCGCATAGCCGGTCTGCGGCGTCTCCTTGATCCCATGGAGACGCCGCCGCTATTTAGGAGCAGGCCAGGAGGCCGAGGCAGAGCAGCGACTCCGGTCCTGCTCAGGGTAGCTGCAACGGCTGCCACTTCCGCCGCCCAGCTGATCCAGCTGATCCGCGGCGCCTTTCTTGATCTTCGGAGATGCCGCTGTTGCCCGGGGGCATATCAGGGAGCCGAGGAAGGGCGGAGACGCCGGCCTCACTCCAGATGGCTGCAGCAGCTGCAGCGGCTCAGGGGCGGGTCGGAGGCGCCACACCGCCACTGCCTCCGCTGGTGTTCAGGCCCGTGGGGAGACGTCCGACTAGGGCCCCGCGGAGCTCTCACCGTCGCCGTTGTTGCCGCTGCCGCTGCCTCCGCCACCCAGCTGGTCCGCGGCGCCTCCGTTGATTGCTCGGAGACGCCGCCGTTGCCCGGAGTCGATCAGGGGGCCGGGGCAGAGCAGAGCTGCCGGCCCCTCTCGGATGGCTGCAATGGCTGTAGTGGCTTAGGGGGCGGGCCGGAGACGCCTCGCCGCCACTGCCACCATCGCTGTTAGGCTCCTGGGAGAGATGATCCGACTGGGGGCTGGAGAGCTGTCGCCGCCGATGTTGTTGTCCTCGTTGTCGGCATCTCCGCCGCACAGCTGATCTGCGGAGACGCCGCCCTCGCCCGGCAGTAGATCAAGCGGTTGAGGCAAGGCGGAGGCATTGGCCCCATTTACAACGGCCACCAATGGCCCAGGCGGCGGGGCGGAGATGTCCCGGCGCCCCTACAGCTGATTCGGGAGGCAGCAGGCAGCACAATTGCCCAGCTCATCTGCCCAAACTTCTGACCCCACCCCAGGGGTCAGATGACATCCCTGGGGGGCTCCTGGGGGGACGCCTTACCACTGGGGGCTACGGAGCTCTCCCCAGCACGTCCGCCATCTTTGGAGCCGGCAAAAAAAAAAGGGAGCTCATTTTCCAAGACTGTCAGAAGAACAACAAGTTGAGATGAATTGCCCAATTACATCAGAAGAAATTTCTTTAGCTATTAAACAGTTGAAATTGGGCAAGGCTCCAGGAACAGATGGATTAACAGCAATTTACTATAAAATTTGGCCACCTAATGAGAAGGAAGGACTCACTGGAGAAGAGCCTAATGCTGGGAAAGATTGAGGGCAAGAGAAGAAGGGGACGACAGAGAATGAGGTGGCTGGATGGAGTCACTGAAGCCGTAGGCGTGAGCTTAGATGGACTCCAGAAGATGGTAGAGGACAGGAAGGCCTGGAGGAACATTGTCCATAGGGTCGCGATGGGTCGGACACGACTTCTCAGCTAACAACAACAACTATAAAATGTTGCTCGAACTGATTGAACCCTTAAAGATTTTGTTTAATGAAATTCAGACTGGAGGTGCAGTTCCTTCATCATGGAGGACAGCTTTTGTATCATTGATTCCAAAGGAGGATCAAGACCTTACTCAACCTAAAAATTATAGACCTATATCGCTTTTGAATACAGATTATAAGATTTTTGCTAAAGTATTGGCTAATAGATTAATGCAAGTTTTGAAACAAATGATTCATAGTGATCAATCGGGATTTATATCTGGGAGGTATATGAAATATAATGTAAGACAAATTGTAAACTTGCTTGAATATTTGGATAAGAACAACCAAGTCTCCACAGCATTGATATTTTTGGATGCAGAGAAAGCCTTTGACCAATTGAATTGGCAATTTTTATTGAGAGTTGTTGAGGAGATGAATTTTGGAGAAGGTTTTTTACATGCTATTAAAGCTATATATCAACAACAAACTGCACAAATTATAGTTAATGGGGGGCTAACAGAGACTTTTAAAATTGAAAAAGGTACAAGACAGGGATGCCCCCTATCACCATTATTGTTTGTTTTAACATTAGAGATTTTATTAATTAAAATTCGAGAGTCCTCTATGATAAAGGGAATTAAAATAAAACAGAATGATTATAGATTGAGAGCTTTTGCGGATGACTTGGTTGTGACAGTATCTCAACCGTTACAGTCGGTTATAGACTTGATGGAAATTATAACTCAGTATGGTAAGGTTTCTGGGTTCAAGGTGAATAGTAATAAGACTAAGATATTATCTAAGAATTTATCTATGAGTGAAAGGGATATGTTATCTAAATTAACAGGTTTTGAAATAGTGAAAAAGGTTAAATATTTAGGAGTATATATTGCAGCTTCAAATGTAAAATTGTATAAGAATAATTATGAAACATTATGGTTGAAGGTACAAAGGGACTTAAATAATTGGAAAAAATTACAATTATCATTACTGGGAAAAATTGCAGTTGTTAAAATGAATGTTCTGCCAAAGTTTCTCTTTTTGTTTCAAATGATACCTATATTGAAAAAGGATGCCAACCTTGATCAATGGCAGAAGGGTATTAATAAATTTATTTGGGTGGGGAAAAACCCAAGAGTTAAATTCAAGATTTTACAAGATGCTAGGGAAAGAGGGGGACTCAAGGCACCAAATTTGAAATTGTATTATGATGCGGTTGCCTTGACGTGGGTTAGTGATTGGCTTAATTTAACTAATAAGAGAATACTTCATCTTGAGGATTGGGATTTGGTATATGGATGACATGCATATTTGCTTTATGATAAGAAGGTGGACAGGGCTTTTAAATCCCATATTCTTAGAAGTGCTTTATTGCGTGTCTGGAAAAAGTATTATTATAAGTTAAATTATAAAATACCGATTTGGGGAATTCCTGGACACGCGATAGAGGGCGTATCTATGGGAGTGAGTTTGGATATGGTTTCTTATAAGGAATTACTTAGATTGGAAGGGAATGATTGGCAACTTAAATCATTAGATGAGTTAAGACAAGAAAACATAAGTCACTCTTGGTTTCAATATACCCAATTGAAAGCTAGGTGGAAGTTAGATCAAAAGGTTGGCATCACAATTATAGATCAAAATTTAGTAAAACAAATTAGAGATCTAAATTGTGCACATATAAAGAGGATGTATAATGTTTTAATTGAATTGGATTAGGAAACGGAATTAGTTAAAGATTGTATGATAAAGTGGGCACAAAATATTCAGGAACCAATTTCGTTGGACACTTGGGAGATAATTTGGGTCAGAAATGTTAAATTTACTCAGGCTCAAAACTTAAGAGAAAATTTTTATAAAATGTTTTATAGATGGCATCTGGATCCCAAGAAGTTGTCTAACATGTATCCTAATTTACAGTCTAAATGTTGGAGATGTGGTAGTTTAGAAGCCACTTATTTTCATATGTGGTGGACTTGTAGAAATATAAAAGCTTTTTGGATTAAAATTTGGTGGAACATTCAAAAGATTTTTAAGAGAAAGATAAAGTTTTCTCCGCAATTGTTTTTATTGGGTATTGTTGTAGATTGTGATGTTAAAGAAACCAATTTGATGTTGAATATGATAACAGCAGCACGGCTACTGGTGGGACAATATTGGAAGAAGGATAGTTTGCCTACTATAGAAGAATGGGTGTTTAAAGTTTCGAATCTTGCAGAAATGTCTAAGATTTCTGCTTACTTGAAAGATCATTCACAGGAAAGATATATTTCAGTTTGGAGGAGATGGATAGATTATATTCAGAATAAATATGGGACTAAAAAGTTCCATTTAGCTTATGAGTAGATTCTAGAGGGATATTGTTATTGGTACTTTGTATGTAGTTATGTTAAAGGGGAGTTAAAGCACATTATGAATTTGGTTAATTGTATATTATGCATAATTTTTATTTAGAATATGATTATTATAACCATAATCCTGTATTTAGCTCTGGGAAGTGGGGCAGGAAGTGGGCGAGTTTGGGGTGGGGGGGATTTGGGGATATATTGTAAAATCTTGTTTTTGTAAAACTCTTTAATAAAAAACAAAAAAACAAAAAAACAATGATTCTGAAATGAGATTGAGATAAAGAGCCCTTTGTTTCAAGCCACTGTCAATATAATATATATAGTCAAATCAATATATCTCTCTGATCAATAATATATTTTGCATTTGCTGCAGGAAAAATATACGCATGTGGAAGTATGTATTACATTTAGCCAAGAATAGTTTGTTTCTATTCATTATTATAATTTACTATAAATTGAGGCAATTCTGTCCTATTTACTTTGACTTATGGTAAAACAGGAAAATAATCAAGCATTCTTTGCCCGTTTAAGTTAGCCCACAACATTTTTATTTTTAGAATCTTACAAAAGCAAACTTCTTTCATTCACATGTAATATCCTGTAATTACTTGAAGCATTTTTTCATAAACTACTAATTTGTTATTTCTTTCTCTTTGCTTAGTATGATCTGATACTTTTGACCAAAGTATTTTTTTAAATGCTAATGCATTATTTTTACAATGCACTTGATTTTTCAGGACATTTTACAGCAATGGTTTGGAAGAACACAAAAAAGATGGGAGTTGGAAAAGCAGCTGCAAGTGATGGCTCCACCTTTGTAGTGGCTAGATATGAACCTGCTGGCAACATTGTAAATTCTGGGCAATATGAACAAAATGTTTTTCCACCAAAAAAATAATGGAAATGAGGCTATATGGAAAGGAGGCTATTTTTAACTGGTTATAAAAAAACTGGGAGTTCATCTGATTACATAAATCATTGTTGAATGGTACTTCTTTCTTTTAATGATTGTTTCAAGAAATGTTTAATGGAGAAGCAGTTCTGTCTACAAAATTAATTCTTGTATGGAATCATCACTGAAACATAAAGACAATGACACAAGCCAACTAATGGAACATACATATCAAGAAATGTAAGAGCAAAATATATTGAAATAGCATTAAAAATATAATATTTTGCTATTAAAGTTTGCAAATATACTTTAGAGGGTTTATATAATTTCATATTTGTACAGAATTCCTTCTCTAGAATATATTTGCAAATTTTAATAGCAAAATATTGTAATTTTAATACTGTTATTTCAATATATTATATTTTCAAGGATTTCTTTAAAAACAGTAAAGACTGATTTTAATGGCTTACAAATGCTATTCATCACTATAGGAATTGATTGTGTTGCAACAGTTTTAAATATGCTAGACTGAATGTAAATGAAAAATAGCATATGTCCTAACATAAATTGCATGAAATGATTTATTTGGTGCTTCCACCTGGTGTTTATGGATAAGCATGGACTGGTGTAGTAGGGTTGTTGGCATTCTGAAAATATAGCTATTTTCACAGAGCACAAAACGTATGTATCCCTTGGACTCTTATCTGACTTCTTTTTGCTATTATATAAGATGCAAAGACAGAATAAACAAATAGTTTCATTTCTCAGTCTGTAAGTTTACTTAAGCTTACAGAATTACCATTCAGTAAGCATTTCACCCTCTGCTTATATTGCAAAGACTTTGTGTCAGTGCAATATATGGAGAGTGAGGGGCTCCTATTAGGGACAGCTGACATGATTGGAGAATCAGTTAGTATAGTCTGAACCATCTGAATGATACAGTTGTTAGGGAAGTGCTCCATTGCCACAATAGTCATGATTTTTGCTTAGTAGTTACACTTTTGAAAGACTTTAAAAGGTAGAAAAGTTTAAACTCTCCTGGTTAGGATTAACAGAGACTCTTAAAATGAATATATTACCCAAGACAATTTTTAAAATCTGAAATGGAGCCAATTTTATTCCCATATAAAACTTTGCAAGAATGGCAAAAAACATTCAACAGATTTGTATTGAATGAGGGAAAATCTAGAATAAAATTTAAGATTTTACAAGATGGACCCAATTGGCAAAAGAAAGCTCAGGACCTTATTGGTTGGAAACGTGAAAGAAGCCTTCAACCTGCAGTGGTTAGACAATGGCTAAAATGATGATGATGAAGATGATGATGATATTCTTCCGTTCAATCTTTTCTGGTTCCTGGAGACTGCCTGAACAAAGTGCAATTTTTTATAAGGTTTTTCAGAAGTTGTTTGCCATTGCTTCCTTCTGAGGGCTGAGAAAAGGTGACTGGTCCAGAGCCCTAACTGGTATGGGTCTAGGCTATTTGAGGAGCGATCTCACTCCAATAAGACTAGCCTGCCCCACCCACTCCAGTTGGAATGAGTTTGCTGTGGACCCCGTCAGCCAAGAAATTCCAGCTAGTAATGTCAAAGAGAAGAGCCTTTTCCCCTTCCCTTTGTTACACTAAAGAGCCCCACCTCTGTGGATCATTCTATGATCAGAAGTGAAAACTGTTCCAACTCTTCAAACCTTCCAGAAGGGTACCAAAACGTGGTTTAGCTAGTTGCCTTAGGAGGTATTCACTGCTGGAAGTGGTTGACAGAGTAAGAAGAAATCTTATCCCAATGTCGTTTATCTCCTTGGTTCTAGTTTTTATATAGTGTTTAAAATTTTAAATTGTTTCTATACTTTTTTATTTTCTGTAACTCACCTTATCATTAAGAGGGGAAAGGTAAAAATTTAATAAACAAACAAACAGTCATCCAGCTGGCTTTGTACCCAAGACTGGACTGGAACTCATTTTCTGGTTTCTAGCCTGATGCCTTAATTACTACACTAAGCTGGCTGTCGAAACTATATTATTGTGTAATATAGTATAATATAGTATGCATATTATCTATCACAGATAACAGAATTGAGAAAATGACCAAATAGTAGACTATCAGTTTCTCTCAGACCTAAGCCCAAAGACAACACAGTGAAATCCAATCAAGTTGACAGCCCCAATTTCTAGGTTTAGATATTAGGCGGTAGCCCTTTTATAACCTCAAGTGATTTCCCAAGCACCAACTCATAAGGAGAGATCTCTATTTCTTTCCTAGGTCTAGGAAAGGGGAACAAGGCTATGGCTGGATTTGGGGCTTTGATAAATGCTTCTTTTGACAAAGTTTATCTAATAGGGTTGTTAGCTCATTGTACTCTCCCTGATGACTGCAGGTTGTAAGGGGTTTTGAGTGTCACACAAGGCTTGTAGAATGTGTGAAATAATCTGTAAAAATGTTTTCCTTGATCCCATGTCCAATGTGCTAGATACCCCAAATCATGGTACAATATCCTTTATTGATAGTGAGCAGTTTCAATGGCAGTAGCATGTCAGCAAGGGAAGTGAGTTGATCTCTACACAGAAGCAGGTGCTGGAAGTCACAAACTTCTCCAAATCTTGGGGAACAGAGGTATAACACCCTCTGCCCTTACCAATGAGCAAAAAAAATCCTAAGAAATCCTAAACAAGCACAGAATTACGCCAACAGAAAAATGTGTGAATGGAGAAAAGACTGGACTTGAAAAGAGGCAAAGATTTTGTGGGAAACAAAATTTTACTTGGATGCAAAATTTTATTCTGGTGAGTTCAGGTGAAGGATATGACTGTCAGCACTCTTTGTTGGAGACAGAGGAGCCCTTCTCTTTGTTATACCAAAGAGAGAGGTAACAAATCACACCAACTCAGTATTTACTACCGTATTTTCCGGCGTATAAGATGACTTTTGAACCCCTGAAAATCTTCTCAAAAGTTGGGGGGTCGTCTTATACGCCCAGTCGCCTTATACGCCGGAAAATCAGTGGGTGGCATCTGGCGGGAGCCGGCAGGGCAGTCCTGTGCACGCGCGCACTCCCCGGCTGCTCCTTAGCAGCTGGGGAGTGCGCGCGTGTGCAGGACTGCCCTGCCGACTCCCGTCCGACGCTCTTCGCTCTTGAGGCAGCAGCTCAAGAAGTGGCATGGGGCTGGAGTGTCAGGTAAGGAAAGAAAGGTGGTTTCGGGAGGGGGGGGGACAAGGATTTCTTTCCTTACCTGCCCCACTTGTTCCGAGGCCATTTTCTGCTTAGACGTGTTGTTCTTTTGCCAATGGCCCAACTGCCCATTTCAGCGACCTCCCTCCCTGAGCCTCCGACCTCCACCTGCTGCTTTGGTGGCTCTGTAGGCAGAGCTGCAAAGTTCTCTTCTCTGACAGAGAAGCTCTGCCTAAGGAGCCACCAAAGCAGCAGGTGCAGGGCTGGGCTGGGGAGGGCTCAATTTCCCCCCCCCCAGGGCTGTCCCAGAAATGGCAAGGCACCAGCCTCCACTGCCCCAGCCCTGGCCCGCCCCAACCCAGCTGGGCACCCTCCCAGTGCATCCACAGGAAATGGTGAGTGCTTGGGGGCTGGGCAGTTTGCAGCAGCAGCTGCAGCTCATTTGCCTCACCCTGCCCCACCCCACCCCTCCTAGCCTCACCCGTCACACCTGGCCATTCCCCACTTTGCTGGGCTTCTCCTCGTCCGATTCTGCTGCACCATCTTTCCTCCCTTGGGCCTTGGTGTTCTGTAAGTCTAGTGCCCCAGTGTATGCCCAGCCTATGGGATGAAAGGCACAGAGATGGTAGCATGCAGTGGCACAAGCCGAGCATTGGCCAGCTCCCATTCACCCTCTCCATTGAAATTGCTGTTGGCCAGCAACATGTGGTGGCTGTAGAGAAAGGAGGAGAAAGCAGGAAGGGTTTCTCTCTCTCTCTCTCTCTCTCTCTCTCTCTCTCTCTCTCTCTCTGTGTGTGTGTGTGTGTGTGTGTGTGTGTGTGTGTGTGAGAGAGAGAGAGAGAGAGCCAGGAGGGGAGGAGGAAGAAGCTGAGGTGTTACAAAAAAGGGGAGCCTCCCCCTTTCTTCCCCCCTTCTCTTTTTTTTAACCTAAGAGCGTCGGACGGGAGCCGGCAGGGAAGTCCTGCTCCCGTCCGACGCTGCGCTTCCGCCGGGTGGTGCTGGCTGAGACGAGCCAGCAGGCAGCCGCCATGAGCGCAGCGCTGAGGGGCAGCAGCCCCATACACAGCAGCAGCCGCCGGCTCAGCAACAGGTCCAAGCGCAGGAGCCGCACCGCCAGGCTGCCCAGGAAAAGCAGCCACACCGAGAGGCTGCACGCCCAGTCCAGCTCCATGAGGGGCAGGGCGGGAAGCCGGTCGGGAAGAGGGACCGGGAGCCTGGGCCGAGCGCGCCTCGGCCAAGGGTGAGAGGGAAGCAGCACATGAAAAAGAGGCTGCGGGTGGAGCTGCCCCGCCCTGCATCGAATGGGAGAAGTTCAAGGCCTGGGGGGGAAAGCAGGAGGGGCGCCGGCCGTGGCGGGGTGGCAGCTGCCCTTCGGCACTGCCTGCTGCCCGGGAAACGCTGCGTCTCGGGGGCCAGCAGAAGCGCAGGAGCAGTGGGTGGGCCAGCGGGGCCAGTCGGGCCTTCGCCTCCTCTGCGACGGACAGGGAGGGCAGGTCATGTAAGTATTTTCTGGCGTATAAGACAAAAAACCTTGAAAAACTTCTTAAAAGTAGGGGGTCGTCTTATACGCCGGGTCGTCTTATACGCCGGAAAATACGGTATTTCTTCTTTTGCTTTATATCAACTGTAAATTTATGTCTATAAATATTTTCTTTTTAATTTTTCAATATAACTGCAAAGTTTTTTTATACTTTATGAAATTAATTGAATGCAATCTGTGTGTAAAGATTTTCCCCCCCAACCATAAGTGCTGCATATTTATAAGGATTATAATCACTTTGAACTGAATTTATATGAATGAACTGAATATGAATTTCTATGTACTGAATGATCTGAACAAACTGAATGATCATTTATAAACCCTTTGGCTACTGCAAGGCAAAGCTTTGTTTATGCTAAAGAACCTGTAATTGTTGCAAGGCAAGGCTTTGTTTTCACTAACCACAAAGCAAAACTGCAAATTTAAGTAAGCTAGTATAGTTAGAAGAGTAGAAAAATGTGATTTATGACCTCTTCCCACTTCTTAAGAAAGCAGCACTCTTGGAGACAGGGTTTTCCAAGCAGGATCTTTTACTAAGAAATAGGAGATAGACATAATAGACAGGATCTGAGGCATTCCCTTACATCTCAATAATTTTAAAGTGCCCCCAAGCAAACTCCCCCCACAGTTCATTTGGTCAGTTCCAGATCAGCCAATCTCCAGGTGGTAAGTCCATCATGGGAAAAGAAAGATAAAAATCTGTTTGCAGCACAATCATTTCCATAGCTCCTCACACTTCCTTCGGAGAAACAAACCAGATCCTGGAGGGTTGTAATTTTTTCCCCCACCCCCTTTTCTAGTTGCCTGGTAAGTTCAAAGATAAAGCCTAGTAAGAAAGCAATTGGTTACATGTTTGTGGGACCAAAAAAAAATTGTTCCATGAGACTTTCTAACTTTCTGTGAGATCTCAAGAAGTTAGTCTGATGGAACTTTTTTTTTTACTGATAGTCCCACAAACACGTGGTGAAGGCTGAGAAGTGAATGGAGAAACAGAATGCAGCTGAAAGCCAGGTTAGTAAAAAAAAAACACTTGGGGGAGGTGAGAGCATATGAGCAAGGGCAGGCTGGGCAACTTTTCCCTGCATGGTGGTGTGCCCTTCACATGCCAGCCCAGCCCCTGCAGCTCCGGGGCAGGAATGCTAGGCAGCGGTGGGTAGAGCATTGAGGTGGGGCCTGGCAGGCCCACCAAAGCAGCAGGTAGAGCTTGGAGGCTTGGAGAGAGAAAAAAGATTACGTGAAAAATTGCAAAGTTAGAATTGATTGACCTCCCCCCCCAAAAAAAACCCTTCGTTTCCTTGCACACAGTGGTGGTGGATCGTGAAGAAGAAGTGGCATGGGGCTGGAGTGTCAGGTAAGGAAAGAAAGGTGGTTTCGGGAGGGGGGGGACAAGGATTTCTTTCCTTACCTGCCCCACTTGTTCCGAGGCCATTTTCTGCTTAGACGTGTTGTTCTTTTGCCAATGGCCCAACTGCCCATTTCAGCGACCTCCCTCCCTGAGCCTCCGACCTCCACCTGCTGCTTTGGTGGCTCTGTAGGCAGAGCTGCAAAGTTCTCTTCTCTGACAGAGAAGCTCTGCCTAAGGAGCCACCAAAGCAGCAGGTGCAGGGCTGGGCTGGGGAGGGCTCAATTTCCCCCCCCCCAGGGCTGTCCCAGAAATGGCAAGGCACCCACTGCCCCAGCCCTGGCCCGCCCCAACCCAGCTGGGCACCCTCCCAGTGCATCCACAGGAAATGGTGAGTGCTTGGGGGCTGGGCAGTTTGCAGCAGCAGCTGCAGCTCATTTGCCTCACCCTGCCCCACCCCACCCCTCCTAGCCTCACCCGTCACACCTGGCCATTCCCCACTTTGCTGGGCTTCTCCTCGTCCGATTCTGCTGCACCATCTTTCCTCCCTTGGGCCTTGGTGTTCTGTAAGTCTAGTGCCCCAGTGTATGCCCAGCCTATGGGATGAAAGGCACAGAGATGGTAGCATGTAGTGGCACAAGCCGAGCATTGGCCAGCTCCCATTCACCCTCTCCATTGGAATTGCTGTTGGCCAGCAACGTGTGGTGGCTGTAGAGAAAGGAGGAGAAAGCAGGAAGGGTTTCTCTCTCTCTCTCTCTCTCTCTCTCTCTCTCTCTCTCTCTCTCTCTCTCTCTCTCTCTCTCTCTCTCTCTCTCTCTCTCTCTCTCTCTCTCTCTCTCTCTCTCTCTGTGTGTGTGTGTGAGAGAGAGAGAGAGAGCCAGGGGAGAAGAAGCTGAGGTGTTACAAAAAAGGGGAGCCTCCCCCTTTCTTCCCCCCTTCTCTTTTTTTTAACCTCCTCCCACTCCATTCAGGTGCAGCTGGAGGAAAAGGGCGAGAAGAGGGAGAAAGCAGGGGGAATTTTTGTTTGTGAAGGAGAGAGACAAAGAGAGATTGAGAGCCAGCAGGGAAGCGAAAATTGTGGGGAAAGGAAAGCATAAGCAAACTTACAAAAAGGGGATCTGCCGGCAGTTCCATGCTGTCTTTATCTGGCATGAATGCTGCATCCCCCTCTCCAGCCCTACCACATGGTGGAGAGGGTGATGCTCAGCTTGTCTCTCTGTGCTCTCCCGTCTCCCTGCCTTTCATCCCACAGGCCAGGTGGTGGGCGGGCTGGCCCCTTCTTTCGATCCCCCTCCAGTGCGGCCCTGAGGATCTAAAACTGACTACATTCTGGATGGCTGACATGAAGTTTAGATCAGTGCCACCCCTGCCACAGCACCTCCATGGCCCACTGCATCGCAGCCTGTGAGCGCTTCTCTTTCCCCACCCCTGCATGGGAAAGCCATGGCCACTGGCAGCAAAGAGAAGCAAGATGACAAAAATAGATGCCAGACAGTTTGCAGAAGGCCAGTGAGAAGGTGAGGCCATTTGGGGGGTCAGGTTAGTTGCGTTGCAATTCTCAGAAAAGTGAGAGGCCCGAAAGAAATATATGGAATTGTCTGCAAAGGACTTCTGGCTTGGAGATGGCTTGGAGTCATGTGCTGCGTCAGGGAGGTGGTGTGCAGGCAGGTGACAGAGCAAACTCAGATTGGTTTTGTGGTCTATTCTTGCCACCTCCCCTCCCTAAAATCCTAGAACTATTTGGATTGAATGGGAAGTTAAGAGTCAACTCCCCTCCCAATTATTTTGTCAGAGGCATGGAAAGTGTTTCTTGCTTCTACTTTCTCTCATCTGCTCTTTTATAATTTAATCCAGCCTTAACCCAAACTAATGTCTTTTGGGTGTCATGGACCACAGTTCCCATAATCCTGTGGCTATGCTGGCTAGAAATGCAGTGCCTTATTTTCTCTGCAGTATGCGCCTAGGAGGTGTTCTGTACCAGCCTACTACCGGCCCTGCAGATAAGGCAGGGCCAACCCCTTTTACAAGAAGGCAAGAGGCTGGAACTAAGCCTGCCAAATTTATGGACACAAAAGCAAACAGAGCAAAAACAAGACACGAACCATGAAACAGGAGCTATTCAAACGGTTGCCTTCAGCAAACCAGCCCTCCCATGCACTCCCCTTTTAAACAGTTCAGGGCGTGGCTTCTCTCTGCCTCCTTCCGAGGTGCCCCATTGCCTTCCTCTGTTTACTCCTGATTGACTGCCTCCTGCGTCGGGCGTCCTTGAACAGGGCCAGCTGTGGGTCATCTTCATCCACGCTGTCAGGCTCACACAGCTGGGTCTGCGTCGTAACCAGGTGGGAGGGGCCTGGCTGAGGGCTCTCATCAGCAAGCTCTCCAACACCCTCAGCAACCTCTCCCACACACCCCTCCTCCTCCTCTGAATCATCCGACCCAACTGCCGAACCCACAGGCTGACCCTGAATCACAACAGGAGGCAGTAGGTCTGATGTATTTAAACATTTGTTTCTTCTGCCTAATTTATTAAATCAACATCTAATTTGAAATTAAATATTTCTGAGAAATCTAGGCTGGTTTACAAAAAAACTCTCAAAGACAGCTATTGTAAAGCATCACCAACACTGCTTAAAACAATATTAAAAGTGTGTGCTTTAAGAAAAAAAATATTAGTAGTAGTTTACTTAGTGCTGTTTGACCATAAAATGTGTTGTTCTACATATGCCTGGCTAAACAGTGTTTGGAGTTGCCTTTAAACAGGTGAGGGATGCACTGTTCATTTTTTCCTTGGAAAATAAAGTTCTATAATTGGGGTGCTGTCTCTGAGAAGGGTCTGCTCATGGCCACTATTTTATAAACCAAACCAGGGGGACCATCTGGTATAAATGGATGGTAAACATAGATGATTAGGGGGCTGAAGGCTAAAACGTATGCCAAATGTTTGTGGGAATTGGCTGTGTCTAGCTTAGTGAAAAGGACTAGGGGTGGTGACATGATAGTAATGTTCTAATATTTGATGGTTGCTACAGAGAAGAAGGGGTCAACCTATTTTCCAAAGCATCAGTAGGCAATAATAGATGGGAACTAAAAAGAAAACCAGCCTAGAACTAAGGACTTGTGAAAACAACTAATCAGTGAAAAGGCTTGCCTTCAGAAGTTGTGGATGCTCCATCACTGGAGGCTTTTAAGTAGAGATTGGATGTTCCATTGTCTGGAATGGTATACGTCCCCTGCTTGAGCAGGGGCTTGGACAAAAGATCTCAAAGGTCTCTTCCAACTCTCTTACTCTTTGAGACAAGCACTGCCAACCTCTCCCCCTCCCCTCATCCCTTCCTGGGCAAAGAGGAAGGGAGGGAAGGAAGGAGAGGAGGGAAACAGGAAGAAAGAAAGAGAAGGAAAGAAGGAAGGAGATGGGAATGAAAAGGAGGGAGGCAGAGACGGAGGGGAGGAAGGAAGGAAGGTAGTGAAGTAGCCGAAGGACCGCTCGGGACGACAGGCTAATTTAACAACAAGTTTATTAGAGCAAGACAAACAGAGAATAACTTGTCCGGCTTTTATAGCCGGCAGCTGGTAGCGAGGACCAATCAGATGTATTTATTTTGGCGCCGTGTCAGGCAGGGACCAATCGGCGTCGTCTTCTGTTGACAGCTCCGGCTTCCTCGTGGTGTGGTGTTTTGACAGCCGCGAGCTGTCAGTGGCTGCGCCTGCGCAGTGTGGCGGACGCTTTGACAGCTCAGTCTTCTTCACGGTCCGGAGTTTGACAGCCGCGAGCTGTCAGTGGAGGCGCCTGCGCAGTACGGGGAACTTTGACAGCTGTCAAAGTTCCCGCGTGTATTCCTGTCAGGCGGCTTTCCTATATATATGCTTTGACGATACTTTTGTGCTGTTAACATATACACTCAAGGGAATGTTTACATCATGTTACATCATATATAATACACCCCTTACCCCTCCCCTGGTGCGTTTCTTTCCTCTTGGATGTTTGACCCTGCCCACTGATAGTCCTTTAGGTAGGTGGGTGGTCTTCGATTCCTGGATGATCGGCGAAGGGGTGGTGGATGGTCTGGTTCTGGTTCTTCGTTTTGGTGTTCAACTTCCTGGTTTGGGATAGGCAGCATTTCCGGAGGGGGTTGTAAGTCGGCGTTGGTTGGTTGCTCGGAATTGTGTGGCGGTTGTCTGGGTCTGAGCTGGTCAATATGGCGGCGTATGTTGCCCTGTGCCTGCGTAGCTATGAGGTATGAGATGGGCCCTGTTTGTTTTATTACTGTCCCTTGAACCCACTTGTTTTTATCTGTGTATGATCTTGCCCATATTAATTGACCAGGTTTGAGTGTGCGGCCGGGGTGGGGGTGCTGTTTTTCTTCTGGGTATGTGTCGGGGTGCAGTCTGTCGAGACGTGTTATTAGCCTCCTCCCCCATCTTAATTCCGCCGGTGATTTGCCCGTTGTGGAGCATGGCATTGTGTGTTGTGATAAGAGGAACTGGCTGAGTCGCCTCTGCCAGTTCCCTTTAACGAATTTTTTTAATGCTTCTTTCGTGGATCGTACCATAATTTCAGCCATTCCGTTCGACGACGGGTGGAACGGCGCCGACGTGACCAGCCTAATACAATTCTTCGTAGCGAAGATCTGAAATTCACGAGAGGTGAATTGAGGTCCATTGTCGGAAACTATGGTGTCAGGTAGGCCGTGCGTTGCGAATATTTTTCTTAAGGCTTGAATAGTGGCTGCGGACGTTGTTTTTCTAAGGGGCGTGACTTCCAGCCATTTGGAATAGCTGTCTACTGCTATTAAGAAACTTTGGCCCTGGATAGGTCCTGCAAAATCTATATGTATACGTGACCAAGGGTTCCTTGTAGTCTCCCATTTATGGATCGGTGCCTGGGGGGGTTCGCTCCTGGTCTCCTGACAGGTATAACACCCACCCACATACTTTTCAATTTGTTTATCTATGCCAGGCCACCATACATAACTTCTAGCCATTGCCTTCATTTTTACAATTCCAGGGTGCCCCTCATGTAAAATGTGTAATGTTTGGTCTATGTTTTTCTCTGGTATGATGACCCTATTTCCCCATAGCAGGCATCCTCTATGTGTTGAAATCTCGTTTTTCCTGTTATAATAAGGTTGGAATTGGGGTTGTGGGTTTTGAGCTGGCCACCCTGTTGTGGCCCATTTGAGGACTCTGGCAAGTATTTTATCTTTTGCTGAATTATTAGCTATAATGTTTGCCGTCAAGGGGCATTCTGGAAGCTGAGAGATTGCTAAAATTAGGCTGGCTGGGGCTGGATCTGAGTCCCTGGTTTGTATGGGCAGTCTGCTGAGGCAGTCAGCATGTCCCAATTCCTTACCTGGTTTATGTATTAGTTGATAAGAATAGGCTGCTAAGAACGTTGACCATCTTAAGATTCTCGGGGAGAGAATTTGTGGTGTAATTTTATTCCAAGTAAATATGCCTAGCAGGGGTTTGTGATCTGTAAATATCGTAAATGGTCTTCCATACAGATAATCATGAAATTTTTTGACCCCTGCTACTATCGCTAGGGCTTCCCTGTCAATTTGTGCATAGTTTCTTTCAGCTTTGGTCAGAGTGCGAGAATAGAAGGCTATGGGTCTTTGTGTGCCGTCCTCGAATAGGTGACTTAAGACTGCCCCAATTCCGTAGGGAGAGGCATCGCAAGCGATGCATATTGGGGTGTCTTCTCTGAAAAGGGTGATGGTTGAGCTTTGACAGATGATCTTTTTTAACGATTGGAAACTATTTTCATGTTCCTTGGTCCAGGACCAAGTTGTACCCTTGTCGAGGAGCCTATGGAGAGGCTCTGCAATAGTGGCTTTGTGGGGAATGAAAGCATGGTAAAAGTTTAACAGTCCCAAAAAGGATTGAAGCTCTTGCTTATTCCTAGGGCTGGGTGCGGTTTGAATAGCCCTTAGTTTCTCAGAGGTGGGGTGGATGCCCTGGCTATCGATTTTATACCCTAGGAATTCTGTAGAAGTGACTCCAATGGAGCACTTTTCCCGCTTAAGTTTGAGACCGGCTTCACTGAGCCGGCTCAGCACAGCTGACAGCCTGTCAGCTAAACTAGCTTCATTTTCTCCGGCGATGAGAACATCGTCGAAATAGGGGCAGACCCCGGGTATTCCTTTCAGGGTCTTTTCCATGATACCCTGGAAGATACCCGGGGCTGCAGATATGCCGAACTGAAGCCTCTTAACTTTAAAAGCACCGCGGTGGGTGACAATAGTTTGCGCTTCCGCGGTGTCGTCTGTGACAGGCAGCTGTAAATACGCCTGCGAGAGGTCAAGCTTGGCGAAAATGGTGCCAGAGCGGATGGAAGCAAATACGTCCCTTACCGCTGGCACCGGGTAAGCATGGGGGCTGAGGGCTAGGTTGACTGTCGCCTTATAGTCAGCGCATACTCTCACTTCGCCATTAGGTTTGATTGGGGTGACAATAGGGGTCTCCCAGGTTCCCCCATCTGTTGGCTCTAGCACCCCTAGACTCACGAGTCGGTCAAGCTCGTTTTCAATTTTTTCTTTGAGGGCAAAAGGTACCCTCCTAGCTCTTATTTTAATTGGTTGGATTGCTGGATTTAATTGCAGGGAAATGGGGGGACCTGTATATTTCCCTAAAGTGCCCTCGAAAACGTCGGCGTACTTTTCGCAAACGGCTTCCAGGCTGGGTGTTTGAATGGTATTAACCCCTGATAAGGCGATGCCTAGTGGAGTGAACCAGTTAAGCCCTATCAAGTTGGTACGGTTCCCTGGCGTAACTAAAACCTCTAGGGTGCCTTTGAACCCCTTATACTGTACAAGGACCTTGGCTTTCCCTTCCAACGGAATAGGGGTTTTCTGGAAGTCTGCAAGGTGAACCTGAGTTTGTTTCAGGGGAATTTGTCTTCGGCCTTTCTGACAGATCTCCTGATAAGTAGTTAGCGAAATTAAGGAGACCGCTGACCCTGAATCCACCTCCATGTGGCAAGGCACCCCCTGAATTCTGACCCAGACCTTAACCTTGGAACTTATGCAGTTTACCCTATCGATTGTCTCAACCCGGTTGCCTGGTGGGGTTTCCCTGTTGGCCTGGGCAGCTGGCCTACCTGGGGGGTTTGCCTCCACCTCATTGACGTTGTCCCGGCCCTTGCTGCGGCACACCGGCTTGATGTGGCCAGTCTTCCCGCAGTTGTGGCATTTTGCGTTCCTAAAGCGGCAGTTTCCACGGGCATGGTTGCCCCCGCAGCTGGCACAGGCGGCTCGTTGCACGTAACGTGGGGGTGGCGGTGGAGGGTCCCTGGATCCTCGGCGGTCCGACGTTTTTCCCCTCCTCGGCTGTCGGTGCTCCATCCTGCGCTGTAGGGCTTCTCCATCGGTGAAATCTACCGACTCTCCGCTGTCGCTGAAGGTTGCGCTTTCCTGGTAGACGGTCGCCGGGGACTCTGGGGTCGTGTTCGTCGGCTTCTTTTTGTGGCTGTGTTCGTATGCCATGATCTCCCTGGTCAGCTCAGCCAGATTCATGTCGGGTTTGGACGTCAGTTTTTTTTGTAGCTTCTCGTCCCTCAGACCGATCACCACCTGATCTCTGATGCGGTCTTCCAGGTCGGGGAAGCAGCAGTTCCGCGCGGCGTGTCTGACCCCAGCGATGAACTCGTTGGCGGGCTCGTCCTGCCGTTGTTTCTTTTGTGCGAATTGCACCCGCCAGTACAGTTCCGAGCGAGCCGGCATGTAATACTTGTTCAGCTGGTCCACCAGGTCCGCGTAGGAGACTTCCGTGATGGGCACTGGGCTGAACAGCCCGACGGCTGCGTCGTACACCGGGGGCCCGCTGATGTACAGCAGGGCGGCGGCCTTTGCTCGGTCGTCAGTGATCTTACTGACGAGAAGAAATCCTTCAACTTGGCCGAGGTGTGATTGCCATCTCTCGGGATGGCGGGTATCAAACTCCCTCACACGGCCGAAGTTTGCCATGTCGTCCGGTCCTGGGTTGCTCCGATGGAAGTTAAAACTTCCGTGTCAGCTCTTGCCGGGAACTCTCTTCCTCGGCCGTGACTTCAGCTCCGGAGCGATCCCATCCTCGTCGCCAGTGAAGTAGCCGAAGGACCGCTCGGGACGACAGGCTAATTTAACAACAAGTTTATTAGAGCAAGACAAACAGAGAATAACTTGTCCGGCTTTTATAGCCGGCAGCTGGTAGCGAGGACCAATCAGATGTATTTATTTTGGCGCCGTGTCAGGCAGGGACCAATCGGCGTCGTCTTCTGTTGACAGCTCCGGCTTCCTCGTGGTGTGGTGTTTTGACAGCCGCGAGCTGTCAGTGGCTGCGCCTGCGCAGTGTGGCGGACGCTTTGACAGCTCAGTCTTCTTCACGGTCCGGAGTTTGACAGCCGCGAGCTGTCAGTGGAGGCGCCTGCGCAGTACGGGGAACTTTGACAGCTGTCAAAGTTCCCGCGTGTATTCCTGTCAGGCGGCTTTCCTATATATATGCTTTGACGATACTTTTGTGCTGTTAACATATACACTCAAGGGAATGTTTACATCATGTTACATCATATATAATACACCTAGGAAGGAGAGAGATTGGAATAAGAGGGAGGGAGGGTCTGAGGGAAGTCCTGCCTTAGCACTTGGCCACTAGCAGCCCTGTTGCTCTTTTGCCATCCCTGGTGGTTCCCTGCATGGCCTGAGGCTGAGTGAGGCTGCTCCAGTGGACCATGTCCCAGCGCTCACCCTGGTCTCACCCATTCCCTTCACCAGAGACCCTCAGTTCCACCCCAGGCCTGCCCAGGCCCGCACAAGTGCCCCTGACGCAAGTGACATTGAGTTGGCCATGCCCACTCAGTAGGTAGGCCATGCCTACACCAGCCACGCCAACTAAGTAGGTCACACCCATCCAGTGGCCACGACCATCTGGCACCTGATGATAAATGTGGGGTTTGGGTTGCACTTTGGGCACTCTGTCTCTAAAAGGTTCGCCATCACTGCTATAGAAGATTTCAGTTTAAGGCATTTAATTAGTGCAGGTTCGCATCCCACCAGGCTCAAGGTTGACTCAGCCTTCCATCCTTCTGAGGTAGGTAAAATGAGGAGCCAGATTGTTGGGGGCAATTAAGCTGACTTTGTAATAATGCCGCTTGGGGGGTGTATGAAAGCCCTAATAAGCAGGCATATACATAGAATGAAGGCTACTGCTAAGCTTGTAAGCCGCCCTGAGTCTTCGGAGAAGGGCGGGATATAAATGGAATTAAAATAAATAAAAAAATAAATGTTAAAAGACTAATATTTAAGAATAGAATTTTTTAGTTTAAAATTTTTCCAAAAGAATATTTTAATTTTTTTAAAATGTTTAATTTTAGATGAGAAGCAATCCAGTGATAGCAGGAAAAGAAACCTGGACTCTCTCCCCCCGCCCAAAGCACATACTGGTATTTAGGAGATTCACTTCATGGAAGAACAGCATCAGCAGTTTGTAGAATGGACACTCAATCTAGGGAGGTATTTTTTCTCCCAGGAGCAAAAATCAAAGATGTGATTGAGAGCCTTATTAAAATAATCAAGCCCACAGATTTTTAGCACTTTCTTCTCTTCCATGTGGGGACAAATAATATGACAATGAACCAAAAAACAATATAAAGAGACTATACATGAAAGCCAAAGATTTAGGAGCACTGGTGGTGAGGAAATAGAGTTTTTAAAAAATAAAATCTGGCTTAGGGGATGGTGTTATTGAGAGAACTTCAGATTCTGTAAGAACTCACTTCAGCTGTTCTCCCAAGAATACAAACTCTCCTTTTTTGTATAGATTTTATTAGTTTTTACAGGGTTAGGAATAAGGTGGGGTCGAGGTTGGGGTTGGGATTTGGGTTAGGTTTAGGATTAGGGTTGGGGTTGCAGTTTTTCCAAATAACACTCTCAATATTTAGCAAACAACATAATGTCTGGGTTCATGTGTTTAACGGCCCAGCTGCTTCCATCTTCCTGGAGAGGTCTTCTTCATCTTTCGATCATTGGAGGGTCTCTGGACGATTTCTCTTATGGGAACTCCTTCATTTGTGAAATAGTTGTGACTCCCCCGGTAACACAGTTGTGTCTCTGGGTTGAGCGTCATGCAGACCTCGCCTTCTGTAGTGACCCACTTCAGCTGTTCTCCCAAGAATTCAAACTCTTGAGGCAATCACTGCTTTAAACTGGATTATTTTATTTGGGGATCAGTAACAGTGGATGATCAAGGCGAGATCTGAGGTAAACGTTCATTAACACTGTTTAGTCACCCAAGCCCTAAAACCCCTCCCACCAAAGCCATATGGGGATTTGAGTTGTATCTAATCAACTGGCATCTCGTGGCGATCAGCCGTTGCTTTTGTCATGTGACTTCCTGGCTTCACTGACCTCTGGCTAGTCACGCTCATCTTCAGAGAGCTACCATATCCCTCCCCATGGCAATCAGGAAAAGGAAACAGAACTGGCAAGCAAATATAAACATGCAAGTAACATTGGGCTCCCCTCCTGCAACAGAATGGCAGGTCCCAAAGATGGAAGGTCAGAAGGAAGGTAAGTAAAATAGGGAACCATTTGGGACCTGACATTTGGCCCCCCTTCAAAAAGGAGGAAGATCTACCTAGAGAAGAGAAAAAGGGGGGAAAAGAATAGGAAAAAAGGGGGACAACAATAATGTTATTTAAGTTTATCAGGAAACAGTGTATGAAAATGTTTAAGCAATCAAGGAGCTCAAACATGTTCTTTGTAGACCCATTCCCTCTGGGAACCAGGGAGGTCTTTCCAAGACATGAGGTGCTGAGTTTTCCCATGGTGGGTTCTAGAGTCTAAGATGCCATGGTCCTCAAAATGTTCTCTCAATCAAGCTAGGGGTAGGAAGAGGGGGAGCAGGTAGCCTGAGGTCGGAGGTAATTTCTGATTTCAGCAAACTGCAATGGAAAACTGGGTGGATTTTCCATAGATTCTTTGGTAGGTCTAATTCAACAGTTATAGGGTTTATAATTTGTTTAATTGGGAAAGGACCCACAAATTTTGGGCCCAATTTCTTTGAGGGTTGTAGCGATTGCAAATATTTAGTGGAAAGAAATACATGTTCCCCAATGTTGAATGGTTTTTGTTCATTTCTTTTCTTATCAGCCTGGGCTTTGTAAGCTTCCCTAGCCTCATCTAAAGCCTTCTATAGTTGCTTAATCCATTCCTGTAGTGAAGAGATTTCAGGCTCTTTAAGAGAAAGTTCTGGCATGGCTACAAAAGTCTGCCCATTGGTGACTTGAAATGGGGTAAATCTAGTTCTAGAATATACAGCATTATTATAAACTACTTCAGCAAATGGTAACAAGTCTGACCAGTAATTCTGCTGGTAGTTAATAAAACATCTTAGGTACTGTTCCAGGACAGAGTTTAATCGTTCCGTCCCCCCGTTCATTTGAGGGTGGTGAGCAGATTACAGGCTTTGGCTAGAGCCCATTAAATTCAGAAATGCTTTCCAGAATTTAGAAGTAAACTGGACCTCTCTATCAGAAATTATCCTTTGGGGGTGTGTGCCATGGAACTGATAGATATTTTGTACAAAAAGTTTCAGCAAAGTCTTTGCCGTGGGAATTTTTGAGCAAAGGATGAAGTGTACCTGTCTAGAAAACAGATATGTAACCACCCAAATAACCCTATTACCAGCACTTTCAGGTAGCTCCACAATGAAGTCCATGGAAATCTCTCTCCATGGTGCCGAAGGGCTTGCTACCAGCTGAAATAGTCCTGGTCTCTTCCCTTGGCGCTGTTTCACTGCTGCACACATGGGGCAGCTGGCTATGTAACTCAATATGTTTTTTGAGTGCTGGCCACCAAAATTGTCTCTTAATTAAGTGTAATGTTTTCACGAACCTGAAGTGGCCGGCAATTTTTGAATCGTGTCCAGCCTGCATCACCTTAATTCTCATTCCAGCCAGGACATAGATTTTCTCCCCCACCCATGCTAGTCCATCCTTTATATTACATACATTTTTATGATTGCAGTGCCACTCATCAGTTTCTAGTGCTGACTTGAATTCATGCGAAAGAGTTTTGTTCACCGGAACTTTCAATTTTAATTGGGCCCTGGTGGTAACATGAGCCGCTAATTGGTAAGGGTATAAGAAGAGCTTAGCAATCTCAGCTTTCTTGCTGTTACATTGAGGTAAACTAGAAAGAGCGTCAGCTAAAAAATTCTTCCCTTCAGGGAGGTAGTGGATAGTGAAATTAAAACGGTGAAAATATTGAGACCATCTTGCCTGCTTGGGTGAAAGTTTCCTAGGGGTCATCATTGCCTCTAGGTTCTTATGATCCATTCATACTTGGAACGATATTTTATTCCCATCAAGAAAATGTCTCCAAGTTAGCAATGCCCACCACACTGCATAGGCTTCCTTCTCCCAGGATGCCCACCTTTGCTCCATCTCTGAAAGTTTTCTGGAGGTGTAAGTGCATGGTTGCAACTGCCCCTCTTTTTTCCTCTGTTGTAATACAGCACCCATGCCCACGTCATTAGCATCTACTTGTATTATAAAAGGTTGCTCTAGGTCTGGGTGTTTCAACATTGGTTCCATATAGAAAAGGGTTTTTAGTTTTTCAAATGCTGCTTGGCACTCCCCCATCCAATTGATAGGTTTGCTAGGCTTTGGCTTATCTCCCTCTTTAGTTTTTAATAAATTTGTAATAGGAAGAGTGATTTGTGCAAAAGAGGGAATAAACTGCCTGTAGAAGTTCACAAACCCCAAAAAACTTTGAATTTGTTTTCGAGTTTTAGGAGGAGCCAAGTCTAATATAGCTCTTACCTTTTCTGGGTCCTTCTCTGTTCCCTGGTGAGATATGTGATACCCCATATAGTCAATGCGACTTTTGTGAAATTTGCACTTTGATAATTTAGCATACAGTTTGGTGGAGCACAGTTTCTCTAATACAGCCCTGACTAGTTTAGTGTGTTCATCTAGGGATTCTGTATATCTGAGGATATCATCTAGATAAACTAGGACTCCCTTATAGAGGTGTTCACGTAAGACCTCATTAATTAGCTGCATAAAAATTGCAGGTGTGCCTTGTGCTCCGAATGGGAGGACCCTAAACTGGAAGCATCCCAGGGGGCAGTTAAACACAGTCTTCCGCTTGTATCCTTCCCTAATTCTTATGCGGTAGTATGCCTCCCTTAAATCAAGCTTTGAGAATATACTGCCCTTTGACAGGTGTGCTAGCATGTCCTTCATCAACAGTAATGGATATACATTTTCCATGCAGACTGCCTTGAGGCTCCTATAGTCTATGCAGAGATGAAGAGAGCCATATTTTTTTTAGCAGAATTACACAAGGGCTGCCAATTGAGGTTTGGTAGGCTCAATGAACCCCCACTCTAAATTCTTATCTATAAAGTTTTTTAGTTCATCCAGTTCCCTAGGGGTCATGGAGTACATTTTTGGCTTTGGTAACTTCACCCCCTGGATGATTTCAATCACACAGTCTGTGGGTCAATGACGGGGAAGTTTGTCCACCCTCTGCTACTAAATGCCTTAGCCAAGTCTCAGTACTCCATTAGTAGGCTTTGCCTCTATGGCTCAATAAGGGCAGCAGTAAACTCCCATTTTGTTTCACCCCCCTTGTCAAGATCATAACAGTGGTTTATAGTTTCTTTTTTCTGGAATCTGAGTTTCCCCTCCCTCCAGTCCACCATGGGATTCAAATTTCTTAACCATGTTAGCCCCAAGGATAGTGGCCATTCCATTCCAGAGTTTCTGTGTGGGGACTAGTGTAAGGGACTAGTGTAAGGGACTAGTGGTAAAGCTGGCAGGCATCCCCATTGCGACCGAACCATCCAATTGGTGAAATGTGATCAGAGTCTTTAATCTCCTAAGGGGCACTCCCATTTTCCTAACTAGTTCTGGGCCAATCATGCACCGAGCACAGCCTGAGACTAGTAAGACTAGTTTCATGATCCTTCCTGTACCTGGGCTAGACAGTTCTACAGGCACCGTTATTAGATCGATTGGCCCGCTCACCAACTGGTCATTCCTCATCTTCCACAGTTCTGGGATCCTCAAAAATGGGGCCATAGCTCGATCTTCTTGGTTGTGGCCCCAAAGGACCTCAGTGGCTTTGGCAGGCCTCGTGGTCTATTTAGGGTGTGGTGGGATTCACGAGGGTCTACCAGCCAACAGACGATCTCCCCTCCTTGTAGGCATCTTTGCCTGACATTCTGTGGCCAAATGCCCTTCTTTCCCACATTTAAAACAGGCAGTGCTGCAGGGTGAGATAGGCAGTACTCATATGGGTTCCCTTCAGTTTTCTGAATGTGGGGTGAAATTTAACTTCACCGGCAGTATAAGTGCTTACATTGATCAATTTCTACCTCTTTTGCCAGCAGGCACTAGTCATATAAGTGCCCTGGGGCCCCATGGGCTACACAGGCATTGTAAAGGTCCTCATTAAGTCCATCCTGGAAACAGCTTATCAGGATGTCCTCTGGCCAAAGGAGACAGCTATCTAACTCTCTAAACTCCCCCATATACTTTGCTACTGGTCCTCTGCCTTGCTTTACTGTTTTTATACGCTCCTGGGCTTTTTTATCAGGTAGTCGGTCTTCAAAGCATCTATGGAATGCAGTCATAAATTGATTAAAATTCTGCAGTACAGGTGTGTTACTGTTATAGAGGGTGACCATCCAGTCAGCAGCTAATGTGACCAACCGAACTTTCTCCAAATCAGTAGGCAACATTGTCCCATAAATCTGCATATACTTGAACACCTGTGCAAGGAAGAACCTCAGCTGCTTTGGGTCCCCATCAAATTTTGCCCCAATTGGAACTGGTTTTGCTTCTGCTGGCTGAAGTGGTCGCCCTCTAGTTGCCTGAGTTTGACACCCCGAGTACTGGGCTGTGGTCTGGGCTGCTGTGGCCCCTCCTTCTCTGGTTGCCAAATCCTCAACCTCCAACTCTTCTCCGCCTGATTCTGCCTCGGATTTCCGGCCTTCCTCCAGCTGTTAGTTGAATTCATCTAAGGCTCTCCTTACATATTCAATTACTGCCTCCATAATTTCTGATTTTGGTTTCTCCTTCCCCCCCCTTCTGTCCCAGGGGGTGGGGTTGGATCCCTTCCTCTTTCTCCTCCCCCCTTGGTTCAGGGTAACATTGGATTCTCTCTCTTCCCAACTTTCGGATTTACCGATTCCAAAGGACCATCTGGCTTGGTTTCCTTCATCAGACGGCCCAGCCGCTTCCATCTCCCTGAAGAGGCCTTCTTCACCTTTCGATCATTGGAGGTCTCTGGAACATTTCTCTGATGGAAACTCCTCCATTTGTGAAATAGTTGTGGCTCCCCCGCTAGTTCAGTTGCGTCTCCAGGTTGAGTGTCATGCAGACCTTGCCTTCTGTAACAACCCACTTCAGCTGTTCTCTCAAGAATTCGAACTCTTGAGGCAAACAGTATTCTTTTATTTGGGGATCAGTAACAGTGGGGGATCAAGGCAAGGTCTGAGGTAAAAGTTCGTTAACACCGTTTAGTCACCCAAGCTGTAAAACCCCTCCCACCAAAGCCATGTGGGGATTTGAATTGTATCCAATCAGCTGGTGTCTCAGGGTGATCAGTCTTTGCTTTTGGCATGTGACTTCCTGTCTTTGCTGACCTCTGGCTTGTCATGCTCATCTTCGGAGAGCTACCATACCCCTCCCCATGGCAATCAGGAAAAGGAAACATAACTGGTGAGCAAATGCAAACACGCAAGTAATGCTGGGCTCCCCCCTTTCCTGCAACATAATGGCAGGTCCCAGAGATAGAAGGACAGAAAAAAGGTAAGTAAAATGGGGAACTGTTTGGGACCTGACAGAGTCACTGGTCTTTTAATTATCATTTGATTTTGAGCTTCAAATTTTGCCTTTGTATCCAGAATTTCTTGACTTACTTTCTCAAGTTTACTTTGTGTCTCTTCGTGGGTTTTTTTGTGTCTCTTCATGATTTCTTTGCATCATCTCTTGAAGGAATTTTAATGAGGTCTGTTTCACTTTGAGCAGTGCTTATTTTCTCACATTGTAGCATTGCTTCAATAGACCCCTGTGTTGTTGGACTAGCTTGTCCTACAGAGGGTGCAGAGGAGGTTTTCTTCATAAGTCTGGTAATGTTTGATGAACTCATTTTGCAGCTTACAGTCTAAAGCCAAAACAGTATCTGTTTGAGTTTAGCCAAAGTCAACAGAAATAACTTTAAAAAGTCTTTCCCCTTACAATCTCACAAGGCACATTTTTTATTTGCAGGTGTCTTCTCAAGGTCACTTTTAAGAAAACATTTTCCCTTTTCCTCCTTCTTTTCTTTTTCTCTCTCACTATTTATTAGCACTGTTGTTTCTTCTTTTGCCACTAGATGTCCTCCCTAGCTTATTTATCAATGTCCGATACTCTTTGTAATTACTCACCGCTTTTAAATTAGTCCTTCTGGGGGTCTTTACTTTTCAGCTCTTTCCCATGAGAGGCTCAACATTTATAATCCTCAAGGAGAAGGAAAAAAAGTTCTGGCTCACCCAGCCTCAGCACGCAGTTGATGATCAGCTGTTTTGCAGTGCTTCCCTTCTGGCTGGAGATGACTTGGGCTGCCTTGGCTCACCCGGCAGCCTTTCCTCCACTTTTTCAGAGGGGTCTGCAGTCTTCTCTGATCGGTCACCACCTGATCTGAGCTCCTGAAGTGTCCCTCCTTCTTTGTTGCCCTCCAGGGCAACTTTCCAACCCTTTAAGGGTCACTGGGCGAAGAGAAATTGGACTGGAAAGCCAGAGCTCCAGCTTTTTCCACTCGTCCCATCAGCACCAAACAGGAATCTTGTAGCAGTGTATATACATCAGTGTCAGAACCCATTCCTATTTCATTTCTATCTATCCCCTCTGATCCAAAATCAAATTTCACTTTTCCCTGGGTTCTGCCATACTCCCAAGGGGGAGGGGAGATGTGCCCATGGGTTTATTGCCTCTGCTTCCTCTATCTGCTACAATGTAACCTTTTGCTTCGTTTATTGCCTCTGGGTCCTCTACCTGCTACTATGTAACAATTTGCTTCCTGCATTATCTCTCTCTCTCTCTGAACTTTATCTCCCTGAACTGTCAGCTAGAACAATGGAGGGAATAAGGAATGTAACCTCAGTGCCTAGTTTATTTCTATGCTCTCACAGGAAGGTGTGGAGAGCTGCCGACCATCGCTGTGTGAACTGGAGATGAGCTGATGTTATCTCCCCTTTTCCCACGATGGACCTAACACCTGGGGATTGGCCATTCCACACTGGCCAGGTGGACTATGGGCTGGGGCCTTGCTTGGGGGATACCCTAGCCTATTGTTCTGGATGGCAGTTTGACACCCTAGGACTAGATGAATAGTACGTCCTGGCGGAGGAAGCAAAGATCGACCTACTGAAGAGGCACTGCCGAGGAAAACCATGGAGCCACTCACCCCTTGAACCATCATGCGAACCAGCAAAATCACCGGCCATGGCCAAGAAGTCAACAGGCTGTTTCAAATGTGGGAGAGAGGGGCATTGCATCGTAGAGTGCTGCTTGAAAGTCCCTCAACGCAACCCAGATCGATCACCAACCAGAAAGTCAGGGAGGTCCCCAGCCAAGCCACGAGAACCTGCCATGAAGGCAACAGAGGCTGTAGAGTCCCCACCCTCTGCCAGACGTTGGCAGGGAACTCTGGCCTACACTGCAGGAGTGGCGGATTCCTCGGACAACAACTCAGAGGGCATACCCCTGGTAAGTGGACCCATTGTGCCCATCCTCCAGACACTGACTATATTAGCCCCCTCCATGCCTGAAGCTGTCAAAGTGAAAGCCCTAATAGACTCTGGCTGCACCCGCTACCTCATTAGCCCAATGCTAGTGGGGAACTTGGGCATCCCAGTGAGTAGGCTGAAACAGCCAATCTCATTTGGCCAATTAGATGGGTCCATAGCGGGGGGGGGGTACCAGCTATCCTAGCCACTTTACCAATCCACCTATCTCTCGGGGACCATGAGGAAAACATAATGTTTGTAGTAACCCTAGGCATGGAATGCCCAGTGACCCTAGGGCTAGCATGGCTAAAGAAGTGGAACCCCCAGGTAGATTGGAGAACAGCAGAGTTTAGATTTATGAAAGGAGATCACACAAACTTGACACCCCAAGGAGCCCTACCAAACCCAGGAGTGGAGAAAGCATCAATGGGAGAGGAAAAGGGGTTACTGAAATACTGGAGGAATACCGAGACCTTGCTGAAGTTTGCAGTAAGGAACAGGCAGATGAGCTCCCTCCTCACTGACCCATGGACTGTACCATAGAAATCAAACCTGGGGAAAAACTTCTGAAGCCCAGATTGTACCCCATGAGCCCTAAAGAGCAGGAGGAGATGAAAAGATTCACAAAGAAAAACCTGGAAAGGGGATTTATCTAAACTGCCAAGCCCAAAATAGCTGCCCCGGTCCTTTTCAGAGAAAAGAAGGATGGCACTTTGTGCTTGTGTAAAGTGAAAGCAATCAGTACCCCCTACCCTTCATGAAGGACAGGTTATCCCACCTATTGAAAAGAAGAATTTTCACCAAATTAGGCCTAAGGGAAGTGTACTACTGCATTAGGATTAAGGAAGGGGATGAATGGAAAATTGCATTTAATTGCCCACTGGGATGCTACCAATTCAAAGTTTTGCTGTTTGGACTACAAGGGGCCCCCACAGTATTTATGCAATTAATCAATGAGGTGCTAAGGGAGCACCTATTCAATGGGGTCCTGGTTTATTTAGATGACATCCTTATCTTCACCGAGTCCAAAGAGGAGTATGTTAAACTGGTCAGAGCAGTTTTAAAGAAACTGCAGGCTGCCCGCCTATATGCCAAACTATTGAAATGTGAATTCTACCAGGAAAAGATAGACTATCTAGGTTATCGCATATCCCCACAAGGCATCGAAATGGACTCCAAGAAGGTCAGGGCAGTATTGGAATGGGCACCACCCCACACAAGAAAGCAATTGCAAAGTTTCCTGGGCTTCGCAAACTTTTACTGCCAATTCATCCCAAATAGCCCTGCCCATCACGAAGTTGTTAAAAATGAGGGAGGAAAACTCAGTGAAACCCAGACAGCCACTGAAATGGATGATGGAATGCCAAGTGGCCTTTGAGAGATTAAAAAGACTCTTTTCCACCGAACCTGTACTGTGGCACCCAGACACAGATAAACCTTTCGCAATATAGGCAGATGCAAGCAATGTGTCAGTGGGGGCTGTACTATTACAAGAAAATGATGAAGGGGCACTGCAACTGTGCATGTACATATCCAAAAAACTCTCCAAAATGGAGCAATGCTGGGCCATGTGGGAAAAAGAAGTGTACACTGTGAGATGGTCATTGCTCAAGTGGCGCCACTTCCTTGAAGGGAACAAAATCCCTTTTCAGGTCTGGATGGATCACAGAAATTTGGAAGTGCTAAAAACACCCAGAAAACTCACCCCTAAGCACACCCACTGGTCCCAGCACTTTCACCAATTCCGCTTCATGCTCAAACACTTGCCACAGGAGAAGAACTTCCTGGTAGATGCCCTGTCTCACATGCCCCAATATAACAGCATGGGAGCCACCATTTCTAAACCACTCATGCCCAAACCATGATTGGCAGCACCAGTAACCACCAGGGACCAAGCTAAGGTAAAGCCGCAGCTGGGTAGCCAAACCGGAATTGAATTCCTGAAAACCTTAGAAAAAGATGAATGGTTTTAGAAGAATAAACACATGTGCAAGATCAAAGACAGACTGCCATGTGTGGGGGAGAAGTTATATATACCAACTAACCAGAGAGTCATTTTCATGCAGCTGTGCCATGATACAAAATCAGCAGGGCATTTTGGATTTGTAAAAACACTACATTTAATCAAAAGATAATTTTGGTGGCCATCCATGAAAAAGGTCATAGAAAGCTATGTGGCCAGCTGCCCAACTTGCGCAGCTGCTAAAAGGTTGCAGGGGAAATCGCCCAGACTGCTACAACCAGTGGTGAATCCCTCAGCCCCATGGAAAGAAATATCCATGAATTTTATAGTGGAGTTACCAGAAACCAATGGAAACACTGTCATCTGGGTGGCTACAGACCTATTTTCAAAACAGGTGCATTTTATCCTTTGGCAAACCCCCCCCCACCATGAAAGCCTTAGTGAAACTATTCGTGCAACACATCTACAGACTGCATGGGGCAGCCCAATGCATCATATCAGATAGGGGAATGCAATTCAAATCACAGTTTTGGAAAGAATTTTTATCCCTCTTAGGAACCACCCAGGGATTATCATCAAGTCATTATCCTCAGGCTAATGGATTGACTGAATGTTCGAACTCAGTACTTGAGTAATATTTAAGGTGTTTTATTAAATTCCAGCAAACAAATTGGATGGAGCTATTTCCTTTCACAGAAGTTGCCTACCACAACACAGTCCATTCCAGCACAGGCTAATCTCCCTTTCAAGTAGCCACCAGCCAAAGTTTCAACCCTATTTCAGAACTAACTCCAAATGAACCGACAATCCCATCACTGAAAGAATGGATATCCCAATTACAAAACACCTGACCAGTGGTTAGGAAAGATGAAGCTGGACAGGCACACAAAACACAAGCGGATAAAAAATGAGTTGAACCAAAACCATTCACTGTAGGAGAAATGATATATTTGTCTACAAAATACCTAAAATCCCTATAGCCCTGTAAAAAACTTTGTCCAAAATATATAGGACCTTTTCCAATTAAAAGAATCATAAACCCAGTAACAGTAGAATTTGAATTACCAAAGAACCTCAGACAAATACACCCAATCTTTCACTGAAGCTTGCTGAAATGAGAACAACAGTTGCCCTTATGGCCAAATATCCCCCTCCACCACCTCCAATCATGGTTGAAGGAGAACAACACTTCAAAATAAAAGAAATCCTAGATTCTAAGAAGTACCATGGGGCAACCCCAATACCTAGTAGCATGGAAACACCTTCCCTCCTCACAGAACAAGTGGGTCCACAAACATCACATTAGAGCACCCAAACTGCTAAAAAAGTTTCATACAGAATATCCCAACAAACTTGACTAACCTCTATACCTGTTTTGTTTTCTCTACAGGTGGATCTCTCCTATATTTAAGGGCGGCAGGATGTCAGAATTCATTCCTATTTCATTTCTTTTTTTGTATATATATATTATTAGAATTTTTTAACATAACATAAATCATTCAGTAATTTGTAAAGAGTATGTTGTCTGGGTAACATTTATAAGACAATCCTTAACAATTAACTTCTATGAGCTACAGTATATTCCATATGTTAATTTCATTTGATTTCCCCTTTCCCCAAAGTATCTTTCTTTGCAAAACATTAGATTAAGACAATTCTCATTATTTTAACTAACAACAATTAAGTATATAGTTTCAATAATCCTATTTGTCATTTTAGTTGCCTTATCGTAAATCCTGTTACTGTGTTTATTTCAGCTTATTTCTCCCCCCAAATTCTAAATATTCTTACTAGTGACATTCTTTTCAACAGTTAACTATATTTACATTGGTGGATTTAATTCTGTTTTTCCCATATAAGCCCCCTCATGCTTTTATATTTCTTAATCAATGTTAAAAAGTAGAAAGAGAAAAGAAGAGAAAAGAGGAGAGAGACAAAAAAAGAAGAAGAAAGAAAAGAAAGAAAAGAAAAAGAAAAGGGAAATATTTCCCATTTGGATTAAATCATGATTTATCTATCCTCAGAATTATGTTCAGCCATCTCTACTGTATTTTCCTGGGAAATTTCTTGGAGTGAAATTAAGTTGAAAATAAGTTGATTCATACTCTCAAGGTTATTCTGCATTTCTTTTTAGTTTAAAGTCATTGTCCTTTGAAATTGTTGCCGCTTATCATATGTTTCCATTTGTGAAGTGTTCATTTTATACGGTTCCATCTTTAAGTCTCTATCCTCAGAATTTTGTTCAATCACCTCTACTGTATTTTCCTGGGAAATTTCTTGGAGTGAAATTAAGTTGGAAATAAGTTGATTCATGCTCTCAAGGTTATTCTGGATTTCTTTTAGTTTAAAGTCATTGTCCTTTGAAATTGTTGCCACTTATCATGTTTCATTTTGTAAAGTATTCATTGCTTCAGCTTTGTTACTCTCACTTTGTTTACACAGCTGCATTTTCTAAAAACTTTGAGGGTCAGAGGAAAAAGAAATCCTCACCCATCAGCAGGTGTCAGCATTTGCTCATTTTTCAGGTCTTTCTAGTCTTTATTCTCTCTCTAAAGGGTAAATTTCGCTGCTTCCGATAACCAAAAGGGAGGGAGCAGAGTCCCCCTCCCCTTCCTTCTTTGGAGATCTCTTATTTTGGGGACTTACTTCTTCAGGAAAATAAGTAGGATAGAGAAAATCAATATTCTTACCCAGATTCAAGCATGCTGTTTTAGATCCGCTTAATTTGAAAGCTTATGACTTCTTGTTGTTTCCAACTATGGCTGAACAAGCAGTTAGTCAGCCTTATTCATCTTTATTTATTGATTAGCTCTTGGGCCATATCAAATTGCCAAGTTCCAAAAACAAAATATCACTAAAACTTGACAAAAACAATTCAAATGAAACTGAAACAAAATACAATCGAAATAAAATCAGGATAGAATACAATGATTTAAGATACAGGTTAAACATGCTTAAAATTATATTACAATATCACCCCTGCGTCTACTCCAAACAGACTTAAAACTACTTTTAAAATCACATTTTTAAATCAAGTGATCTTTCCTACAATCTACCACACTCTGCTGCACCAACTTTGTTCTTATTTCCATCAACTTTACAGCATATTTGGCAATCCATTTCACCAACTGCAAATTAGAGCCCAACAAACAATGATGCAAGAAGCGCTCTTTAGACACAGGGGTATTAGTATAAAAGATCCTGCCCAACTGATGTTCCCTCAAATCTGAATACAGGGGGCAATCAAAAATTACATGGGACATTGTTTCAACTTCCCCCATCCCACATAAACAGACACTTTCACTTACAGGAATCCCCCTAAATCTGTCCCAAAGCATGTTTGATTGAAGTTGGTCCAATCTCAACTTGGTAAAAAATCTCCTTATGATGGGAGATAAAGGCAAGGTTAAATATTTTTCTATTTTAAAAATTTGTTTATTAGCCAATAACCAGGGGCAAACTTTTGCTACTGTCACCTGTGCGATGTCTGATTGTGCACTTATGTCCTTAAATCTCTGTGCGATCCAAGATCGAATCTCCCTATCATCATACTGCTGCCAGTTTAACAGAATACCAAAGCTAGATACCCGCTTCAAAACTCTTGATAACCAATTATATTTGTTACTTGAAACAATCTGATCCATTAGCGCTGGCTTAGGTAACCTCCCTTCCGCCATATCGGATATTCTTAGCCAATAATAAACGGTCTTCAGCATGGCCGTAGTGCCGATCGCATGGACTCCCATTTCTGCCCTTACTATGCATGCTGGCGTTCCAGGGGACACTGCCAAAATTCTCCTCAGGAACTTATTTTGAGGAATTTCCTGCCCAGGCAGCTTAACTGATCCCCATATTTCTGTCCCATAGGTTGGGGGTCTCAAAAATTATTAAACATAGAAAACCAATAAGTGACCCAAATATTACTGCAGAAAGTTGGGAGCGGCATTTGGCCACTCCAGCAGTTGTGGAAAGCTCTGATGAAGTGATATCCTCTCTGAGCTTGATAGAGGGATATGAAGCCTTACCCCAGTGGGCAGAAGTGTCAGTCACAGAGGTGAGGCAGTTAATTTCTTCCCTGAAGACAAACAAAGCTCCATGACAGGATGCGCTCCCGGCATCACTATTTAAAGAAAACATAGCCTGGTGGGCGCCTGTCCTGGTGGGTCTCTACTTTTATTAATAGAACAGGGCAAATTCCTGCCAGTTGGTGTACATCAATAATTGTTCCATTACATAAAAAAAGGCTCTAGAGACAATCCGGATAATTTCCGGTTAATTAGTCTAATTGATATTTCAGCAAAAATTTATGATAAGTATTTGCTTCATAAATTAGAAGACTGGATAAAGAGAAACAACATTCTAGCTGAAGAACAGTCTGGCTTCAGGAGCGGAAGATCTACAATGGACAACTGTTTTGTGTTGGAACAGGGACGCGGTGGCTCAGTGGGTTAGGACGCTGAGCTTGTCGATCAGAAGGTCGGCAGTTTGGCAGATTGAATCCCGAGTGCCGCGTAGCAGAGTGAGCACCTGTTACTCGTCCCAGCTTCTGCCAACCTAGCAGTTCGAAAGCACGTAAAAAATGCAAGTAGAAAAATAGGGACCACTCCGGTGGGAAGGTAACAGCGTTCCGTGCGCCTTTGGCGTCTAGTCATGCCGGCCACATGACCACGGAGACGTCCTCGGACAAACGCTGGCTCTTCGGCTTTGAAACGGAGATGAGCACCGGCCCCTAGAGTCGGAAACGACTAGCACACCTGTGCGGGGGAAACTTTACCTTTACCTTTACCTTTGTGTTGGACCATCTAATAACAAAGTTTAAGTTTTGGAAAAAATCATTGTACGTGGCATTTATAGACCTGAAGGCAGCCTTTGATACAATTGATAGATCAATTCTATGGGATAAATTAGAGGCCATGGGAATAGAAAAGAAACTGCTATATTAAATTGTTATATATGGAAACCCAGGTAAGAGTTCGAGTGAACAAAACACGATCGGTAACAAATGCAATTCCAATTAAGAAGGGCGTAAGACAAGGTTGCATTTTAGCCCCAACACTTTTCAATTTATATTTAAACAATTTTCCAAAATGTCTGGAAGACTTATCACTTCATGAGCCTAGTGTAGGAACAAGACAGGTAAATTGCTTGTTATATGCCGATGATATAATTTTTCTGTCGGCCTCACAGGTGGGGCTACGAAGGTCACTAGGAAGGTTGGCAGCATATTGTATAAAAATCATTTGATAATTAACATAGAGAAATCAAAGGTAATGATATTTAGCAGGCAACAAAAATGAGGAGATGGGTTTTAAATGGCAGAAGAATAGAACAAGTTCAGTCATTTACCTATTTAGGGCTAGTATTCCAGACAAATGGTAAATGGAATAAGCATGTAAAAGCCGGAGCTCAGAAGGCCGTGGCTCGAATGGCCCAATTAAACAAACTTATTTTAGAGAAAACTCCATCTTCATTAACCCCAGTGCTAAAGGTCTTTCAAGCAAAAATTGAACCAGTTAGTCAGCCCTTTCTTCTGTTGGTTTCTGGGAGGCTTCTCCTGGACCATTCAGAGAGACCGCCATGTCTCCTAAGTCTCTGGGATTTCCTTCTTTCATTACACCCCTTCAGGGTGGGTTCTGGCCCCTTAGGGTCCCCAACAAAGAGAAATTCCAGCCGAAGAGTTCAGCATTCCGAATCTTCAGACTGCTCGCTGGAAAAAAGGAACAGGAAGTCCTCATTCCTATTTCATTTCTATCTATCCCCTCTGACCCAAAATCAAATCTCACTTTTGTCTTGTTTGGGGGATAACCTAGCCTATCATTCTGCATGGGAAATCTCAGATCCTGTCTATTATGCCTGCTATCAACTACTCTTAATAAAATTCCTGTTTGAAGAAATTGCTTCCAAGAGTTCTGCTTTCTTAAGATGTGGGATTTATTTATTTATTTATTATTTGGATTTATATACCGCCCCTCTCCCGAAGGACTCGGGGCGGTGTACAGGGCAATTAAAACACTATATACAACACATAATATACAAAAATTAAAATAAATTAAACCAAGTAGCCCTAAACAATAAAACACGTTCTAAAATTTAAAATTTAAAATCTAAAATCCCAGTCCCTCAGGCCAGGCCAGCAAGTTCAAATAGCCAAGTCTTCAGGTCGTGGTGGAAAGAGCGAAGGTCGGGAGCCATCCGGAGCTCAACAGGGAGCTGATTCCAGAGGGCAGGCGTGCCCACAGAGAATGCTCTCCCCCTGGGGGCCACCAGTCGACATTCCCTGACCGACGGCACCCTGAAGAGGCCCTCTCTGTGGGAGCGCACAGGACGATGGGAAGTTAATGCCGGCAAAAGGTACTCCCGTAAATAATCCGGACCCATGTCATTTAGGGCTTTATAGGTCATCACCAGCACCTTGAATCTCACCCGGAAGACAACCGGAAGCCAATGTAGCTCACGGAGCAGAGGTGTTACATGGGAGTATCGGGAGACCCCCATCACAACTCGCGCGGCTGCATTCTGCACCAGCTGGAGCCTCCGAGTGGTATTCAAGGGCAGCCCCATGTAGAGAGAATTGCAGTAGTCTATCCGAGAGGTCACGAGCACATGAGTGACTGTGCATAGGGCATCTCAGTCCAAATAGGGCCACAACTGGTGCACCAGGCGAACCTGGGCAAAAGCCCCCCTGGTCACAGCTCCTATATGATCTTCTAAACTGAGCTGTGAGTCAAGGAGGACACCCAAGTTGCGTGCCCTATCTATGGGGGGCGATTATCTGCGGATGCGATGAGGGCAGCGTAGTAATTAGACTTCACTGCCTCCATCACTGCGAGATAAGACCTCGTGAAGGTTCTTAACCGCAATCGATCAGACTCAGACCGAAGTGGGTCTTGACAGTCAGTCCCTGTATAAAGCCCAATCCAAAATCCATCTTTTCCACTACTTTAAACATAAAGGCCCAGTTCAATTTGTCAAAAGCATTTTTCTGCAAAATGCAAAGAGTAATGCAACCTGTTTATCACTACATTTTTGTAAATATACAATTATATTCTGTTGTAAAATGATTCCCTTACTTATATCATTGTTAAAATGGTCTTGAAGTACCTGTTTACATTCTTTAACCATCTGTTGTCTCTGCAGAATAGACTCATTTAATCTCCATTTAAAAGACTGAGGACCAAATTTAAGTTGTAAAGACACTGGATTATGGTCAGAAAAAGTTTTTGGAAGAATAATGGCTTTAGTTGCTTTGTGAAGCAGATTTTTTTTATAATCCAAACCATATCAATTCTAAAAAAGTATTTGTGAAAAAAGGTAAAGTCTTTTGTTAGTCCATTTTTACACCTTGGAACATTGATCAAACCTAAAATATTGGTCAGAGCAAAAAAAGTTTGGAGCAGTTTCCCTTGTGTTGTTTTTGGAATAAGATTTTATTGGTTTTTATAGGGCTGGGGAGGGGGATAAAAGGGTAAAGTTTAGGGTTGGGTACAGGATGTCAATGCTGCAAACATTGACATATTTTTGCACTGACAATATAAGAGACAGACTTTTGTTTAAACTGCTTCACTTTGAATCTTGAAGGGAGGGAAATGTCAATGGCTATTTTGAGAAAATAAGATTAGCCACGCACAGAAAGAGAAGTGAAACTTCATATGTAAAACTAATTGGTGAACGTGATTCATGACATGTAATTAAGAGAGGGAGATTCTGCAGGATATGATGTGTCAAGGGGAGGAGAATTGAGATTCTGGCATCCCTCCATGAGTGCTGATGTTTCGTTTCATTATTAAGACTTTTTAGATAAACAATGCCTGCATTTTGTTTGAACTGTCTCATTTATTGGAACAATGACACAGGGAAGGTTGGGATGAGGGTTGGGGTTTCCCCCAATAACATTCAATATTTGGCATATTGTCTGGGTAAATATATATATAAATAGAAATGGTAATAATAATAATTGATAATAATAAGCATAGTAAATTATAATAAGCAATATTAAGTTTTCAATCCATAATATTTTTCTTACTAAAATAAAGTCAGAAATACATATCACATTCCTTTCCCTCTAATTCATTTATCTACCCATTGATAAAATTTATTCCAAGTTCTATAGTAAACTAACTGCTCTTTCTCTTTAATCTCTAAAGTTAATCTATCCATTTCTGCACAATCTAATATTTTCTTAATTAATACTTCTTCAGTCGGTAAGTTCTCATTTTTACAGAATTTGTGATTCTTTAATTCCTTTATCAGCTGGTCTATCAAATTGTGAAGTTACTACCCCATTGTAATCTCCAATTACACACCAATACTGAAAAGAATAGGTAAGTAAGTGTTCAGATAGATGTTTAAAAAACATAGTTTTTTCTTGGTGTGGGATGTATAATCCCACCACAATGGCTTTTATGCCCTGTAATTCAATTTGCACAATTACATACCTGCCATGATCATCAGCAAACAATAAATGTGTATGTAGTTGAGGTTTTATGTACAAAATTACCAGATTAATTTTTTCTTTGAATAAGCAGAAATAAATTCCAGACCCAAGACGTTATTTGTTAAATACTTTTTGTCAGTCTGTTTAATGTTTCTTGCAAACATATTAGATCATGGTGTACTTTTTTCTCTTTTGTGGGGAATTTGCCCCATTAATATTCCATGTCAAAATCTTGGAATCCATCTCTTATAAATAGGAAATTCCAAGGATTCCAAATGAGACTCTCATCTCCACAGCCTGTCCTTGATAAGCATCAGACCTCTTTTATCTTTTTCTTTCTGATCTTTATATTTTGAAAAGTAATGTAGTTCCAATCCATGTTTTTCCAAAAAGTCTTGTGCTTTAAGGACTGAGTTTAGTCTACACCACTGATTTCTAAAGGTAAAAATAACCCCTTCCAGCTTATCCCAGTGAAAAAGAATATTATTTTGTTTTAGGACATCTGTTAGGAAAAATATTCTTTGCATTTCCTTAATATTTTAAATAGAATTTCTCTAAATATTTGCACCTATTTTCCAGAAATGTTGAATCATTGATGATAATGTTTCTGAATTACTTGCTCTTTGATAGATTTTCTTATAAATTGGATCATAATATCTCTTGGTAGCTGTCTTATTAAACCATTTACTCATTTCTGTTTCAATTACATCACTTAAGTTATAAATTTGTTCAGGAATTCCTTAGAGGCATAGAAAAACTTCCTTCTGTTTCAAATCCAATAACAGTAAATTTTGGTTAAGAAGGTTTATGTCCTGGAAGTTATGTCAGGATGCTTTTTGTCGACTACAGCTCGGCTTTCAACACCATTTTGCCGAGCATTCTCATAGAGAAGCTGACTGACTTGAAATTCTCCCCCGCCATCTGTGATTGGATTCAAGACTTTCTTAAGGATCGGTTACAAACAGTGAGGGTCGGGTCTGCTTTGTCCACCCCCCTGAAGCTTTGCACCGGCACGCCACAGGGCTGTGTGCTTAGCCCCTACCTGTACTCTTTATACACTTATGATTGTGTATCATCTGACCCATCCACTGCGATAATCAAGTTCGCAGATGATACAACTGTGGTGGGTCTTATTACAGGTGGGGATGAGTCAGCATATAGGGCGGAGGTACAAAAACTATCCATATGGTGTAGTAACAACAACTTGCACCTAAACATTGGCAAGACGAAAGAGATGGTGTTAGACTTCCGGAGAAAAAAGGAGGAACCTGCCCCACTTTACATCAGGGAGGACTGTGTAGAGAGAGTTTCCTCCTTTAAATTTCTGGGAGTCTACCTCTGTGAAGATCTGACCTGGAAAGTTAACACAACCCAGGTGGCTAGAAAGGCCCAACAGAGGCTTCACTTTCTTAGGGTCTTGCGGAAGAACAGGTTAGAACAACAGCTAATGACCCTCTTTTACCGGTCTACTATAGAGAGTGTCCTCTCGTATGGTATTGTGGTTTGGTATGCTGGTCTGACAGCCGCAGATAGGAAAGTATTACAGAGGGTAGTGAGCACAGCACAAGACATTGTGGGCTGTTCCCTGACACCACTGGATGACATCGCCAGGGCTTGTTGCCTTGGAAGAGTGAGGAAGATTCTCAGGGATGACTCACACCTCTTTACTCTCCTACCATCCAGCAGGAGATATAGGAATATAGCCAGCTGTACCAACAGGCTGAAAAATAGCTTTTATCCGTGGGCTGTTAGGCTTTTAAATGGGACATAATCTCTGTGAATTTATGCAGAATTGACTTGGGAGACCGGTGTGTGGTGTAGTTGGTTCACATGGTGTGGTAGGATGGAGGGTTTGTTGTCACTGTGTGTTGGGGGGAGAGAGCACAGGGGGGGGGGAGGCTCAGCTAATCTCAATGTACACATTTACTTTGACAATAAAGGTTTATTATTATTTAACTTTGTGTCTGTCTTATCCATTCTAATCTATATTTTTAACATCTTCATTAGTTTGTTTTAAGTCTGATACAGCTGGCAGGAGAAAGAGTATTGATATACAAATTCACAAAGTAGAGGGGAAAAAACCAGGTATCTAAACTTTTATCATAGAAAGCTGAGAATTATATGCTGAATGCAGAAGAAATAGATTAAAGATACAGTCTTTTCAAGTTAATAATATATACAGTCATTTTTGTAGAAGTTCAATATAATTAAATCAGTAGCTCATTTTCTCTGTAATCTAAAAAACAAACCTTATTGCCATTTGTCTTTTCCATATGGAATGATTAATTATTTCAAGACACTCCTCTGATGTTATTAAATCAGAGTCCACGAGGAGGAAGGGATCTAAATTCCAGCACACAGCCAGTAATTAACATGCAAAACATAAAAAGAAAAGAAAAACCATTGCAAAACTTGAACTTAAAACAGAGGTGTCTGTTATGTATTGAGCTTTTGGAAAGACTTTATCATGTGTACACTGGAAAGCTAACGGTTCTCCAGCAACACAGATGGGACTTCCAGTCCAGGCTACAGTCAACTTGGTGGGAATGATGGGTTCAATCTGATTGGTTGTTCAGACTATGGGAGTTTATATAAAGACTGCATGGATACCCCTAACTGTCAGTACAGTTAAAGTTATGAATAAAGCAACTATTCTTCTGTACTCATCTGTCTGGCATCTTTCCTGCTCATCCAAACCTGAAACATAATAGTGGCGATGAGGATGGGATCCTGCTTCACAAAGAGCTGAAGTCATGAGGGGTCGGCTTTACATGCTGGTGGGAAGAGGCATCTCCCCCCCTCTTTTGGCTGGCTAGTATTAATACGCTAGTGGCCACACGCTCAGCATTACCCGTCTGAGCTCATGAAGCAGGATCCAGAATGCAGGAGTTGAGAAGATGCCAAAGGTTGGCAAGCTCCGAGAGTTTGACATTCGCCACCCTGAAGATTGGCCGTTGTACCTCGGGCAGATCGAAAATTACCTATGGGCAAATCAAATCACTGAAGAAGGCCTCAAGGCAGCAACACTGCTGTGCATATGCGGACCTGCAACATTTGATCTAGTGGAGAGCCTATTTGCCTCCATGCCAATAGAGTCAGTATTGTTTGCTGACCTCAAGCAAAAGTTGAATGGACATTTTAAACCGAGAATGTCCGAAATGACATGGAGATTCAAATTTGATCAGAGAGTGCAACGCCCAGGAGAAACGGCATCGGAGTTCATCGCAGGCCTGCACCAGGCCACGTGTCTTTGCAAATTCTCCAACCTGGAAGAATGCCTGAGGGATCGGTTAGTATGCAGCCTTCATGATAAAGCCCTCCAACAGAGACTATTTGCAAAACCAAATTTAACACTGTTGGAGGCACAAGATGAAATAATGGCTGACGAAGCAGCTGGAGGCGCAGTACAACTAGTGCAAACCCCCAAACCTCTCAAAACAGAAGAATCAAGCTACCACGAGGTCGCAAAATATGGCGGCGAAACCACAGTAGAGGAAGAGACAGAGATAGATAAGCTACAGAAGCAAGCAGGAACACAAGAATGCAGACTTCAACAAAAAGAGAACAATTATAAGACAGTTCTCTTCCCTAGATGCATGGGTTGTGGCGGCAACCATGCCTGCGTGAACTGCAGGTTCCAGATGACCACGTGTCGGGCCTGTGGAAGGACTGGACACATTGCGGTCGTATGCCAAGCTCATCAAAGAGAGGGTCAACACAAGCAGCAGTTCTGGGAGCCAACAAGGAGAGGTACCGGGGCCCAGGGTCCAACCAGTGTGGGGTTTTTTAAAATCCGGAGGAGTATCTGCCGCACAGGGGCTCGTTGTCCCCTTAAATCCAAGCTTAAACTTTCAATCGAATTACAAGGCATTCCATGTAAAATGGAATTAGACTCTAGCTCAGCAGTCTCGATCATTTCACATGAGACATTTAACTATGCCGCAGCAATCACTGGGTGAAATTGAGGCCCTCAAGCATTATTCTGACCGACTTTCAGAACGCCCATGTTAAAATCAAGGGGGAGGCCACCCTGTCAGTAAATTTAAAAAGTTTCTAGGGCACCTGGATGTCGTAGTGGTAGAGGGCCAACGAACAAGTCTGATAGGACTTGACTGGTTTGAGGCATTGGGAATCCAGATAACAGGCATAAATCGAACACAAAGTATCGACCTCAGAACTGTGTGTGAGGAATTTGCAGACGTGTTCAATTCTAAGTTGGGAACTTACACTGGGCCGCCTATTTCGTTTAAGTTAGACCCTAATGTAATGCCAATCAGAATAAAACCAAGAAGATTTCCCTTTGCGTTAAAACACAAAATCGAAGCAGAAATAGATAAATTAGTGGAACAAGGAGTGTTGCAGCCTGTTGAAGGGGGGGAATGGGAAACCCCTATCGTTACCCCACTTAAGCCAAATGGAGAAGTTCGTATTTGTGCAGACTATAAGTGCACCCTAAACAAAGCTTTAAACCAGCATGCTTACCCGGTTCCAATAGTCAGCCATATTCTCGCCTCTTTACAGGGAGGCGCTATTTTCGCTAAGCTCGATTTGGCACAGGCATATCAGCAGCTGCCAGTAAATGAGGCCACAGCAGTGGCTCAAACTATACTGTAGTCACATACAAAGGAGCTTTCAAGGTCAAACGGTTGCAGTTTGGCGTAAGTGTTGCACCAGGCATATTTCAAGAAATTATGGAATGCACACTTAAGGGCATTCAGGGTGTTTGCCCATACTTTGATGATGTTCTCATCACAGGAGAATCTGAAGAGGTTTTGGCCAGTAGGCTCAGGGCTGTATTGCACAGGCTTCGCAACGCGGGCCTTAAATTGAAAAGAAACAAATGCAGTATAGGGGTCACTTCAACAGAGTTTTTGAGATTCCGTATAGATGCCAGTGGAATCCACCCTGCAGAATCAAAGGTAAAGGCCATCAAAATGGCTCCTAGTCCCAAGAATAAAGCAGAATTACAAACATTTTGGGGTTTATTGAATTTTCATCATACATTTCTGCCTCATAAGGCAGCTATAGCAGAGCCCCTCCACAGGCTGCTTGATATGAAGGCTGTCTGGAATTGGACTAATGTACATGAGAGGAGTTTTCAGGACCTTAAGGGCCTGTTGTCAGACAAATCTACTGTCACACATTATATAGAACCTAAACCTGTTTGCATTGCTTGTGATGCATCTCCCTATGGAATGGGAGCTGTTCTAAGCCACTTAGAAAAAAATGTGAAGCAAGTCCCCATAGCATATTATTCTAGAACTTTATCTGTTGCTGAAAAAAATTATGCACAAATTGATAAGGAAGCCTTAGCCATAGTGGCTGGGGTCAAAAAATTCCATGATTATTTATATGGAAGGAAATTCACTGATCATCTGAGTTAGCTCGGGAGTTCATGGCTTCCATGACGGCCATGGACCTGACGCAAGTAATTCATGGACCGACTCATGTGGGAGGCCACACCCTTGACTTGGTTTTCTTATCTGGACATTGGTTAGATGATCTTGGTGGGGGCTCCCCAATTGTTATAATAATAATAATAATAATTTAATTTTTATACCACCCTTCTCCCGAAGGACTCAGGGCGGTGTACAAAGCAATACAATAAAATACAAAATATAAAAATTAAAAGAAATATTAAATACAATAGCCCAATTCAATAGATTAATACAAAACGTTAAAATACCCCTAAACCCATCAGACCAGGCCGGCTTGTTCAAATAAATATGTTTTTAGGTCACGTCGGAAGGAGCGAAGGTCGGGAGCCATCCGGAGCTCCACCGGTAAATGGTTCCAAAGGTCTGGCGCGCCCACAGAGAACGCCCTCCCCCTGGGGGCCGCCAGTTGACACTCTTTGACCGACGGCACCCTAAGGAGGCCCTCTCTGTGGGAACGCACTGGAGGAAGGGAAGTTGATGCCAGCAGCAGATGCTCCCGTAAGTAACCTGGACCCATGCCATTTAGGGCTTTATAGGTCGTAACCAGCACCTTGAATCTTACCCGGAGGACAACCAGAAGCCAATGCACCTCACGGAGTAGAGGTGTTACATGGGAGTATTGGGAGACTCCCAGCACAACTCTCGCAGCTGCATTCTGTACCAGTTGGAGCCTCCGAGTGGTCCTCAAGGGCAGCCCCATGTAGAGAGCATTGCAGTAGTCTAAACGAGAGGTCACGAGCGCATGAGTGACTGTACGCAGGGCATCCCGGTCTAGATAGGGCCGCAACTGGTGCACCAGGCGAACCTGGGCGAAGGCCCCCCTAGTCACAGTTATTATGTGGTCTTCCAGAGTAAGCTGTGAATCTAGGAGGACTCCCAAGTTGTGAGCCCTATCTACGGGGGGTAATAGCTCACCCCTCATAGAAAGAGAATATTCTGAATATCCCGAGATGCCGGTACGTACAGCCACTCAGTCTTGTCAGGGTTGAGTTGAAGCCTGTTCCTCCCCATCCAGACCCGAACTGCTTCCAGGCAACGGGACATCACGTCGAGGGCATCACTGGGGTGGTTTGGGGTCGAAATAAAAAGCTGGGTATCATTGGCGTACTGATGATACCCAACTCCAAAACCACAAAGGATCTCACCCAGCGGTTTCATGTAGATGTTGAACAGGAGAGGTTTCATGTAGATGTTGAACAGGAGAGGCCAGCTTGGTGTCATCTGCAAATTTGATGAGTTCCCCATCTATCCCCTCATCCAAATCGTTGATGAAGATGTTGAAGAGCACTGGGCCCAGAACAGAGCCCTGGGGCACCCCACTACACACTTCCTTCCATGTAGATACAGTTCCATTGAGGACTGTATAGAAAAAGTCCATTCCTGTTCTTCTTCCATTGTGGTATATTAAACTAAAAGCTTACAATCAAAAAGTCCACTAAGTGAGAAGCAGAGCTGAATTTCTTGCAGCTGTTATTTCAAGGTTGCTTGTATCTTATCTATTTTCTAAGCTGTCAACAAGACTCTCTTAAACAATAACAGACTGCAATTTCAGGTTTAGCCACATGATGTCACCCTATAGTTATTTTGATCTTTTCAGTTTTTTCTTCTATTTTAAAAGAAAAAAACCCCCAGATCTTCAGTAAAAATGAATAAAAATCAGAAAAAAATAAAGAATAGAAAATTAAAAATCTTATAATTCACCAGTTTTAGAAAGTATAAAGTTCCAATTAGGATCTCAGTATTTTTTCAAAGTTTTAAGCTCCCCTGGGTAGTTACCACTGTTTATGGAGGGAAGGCTAAAATCTCCCTTCCCTCACCACGGGGGGGGGGGGAAGGAAAAGTACTTTAGCAGCTTATGCAGGTAAGTAAGTAATTAGGGTGTAAAATAGGTAGATCTCACCCAGTCCGTTCCACGCTGCTTTAGAGTTGCCAGATGGTAGGTGTGACTTCAGCTGTCTGTAGCCTTGTGACAGACCATATCTCTATGGTCAGACTTTTGTCCGCTGGTTTGGAGGGAATCGCTGGCTCTAGCAGGAGAGTTGCCAAACAAAATCAGGTCAGGAAAATTAGGAAAACAAACACCATTACAAAATCTAAACCATAATTTCAATAACTCAGGGGGTATAAAAGTTGGATCATTCACCATGGAAAATCAGTAGCTAGTCCAGAAACCATTTCTGTGTCACTATTTTGTCTGGTTTCTGCAATAAAATCTACTTTCTGGCAGCTTGCTACATTTAATGTCTATTTGTTCGTCTGTGCTGAAGGCTTGCTCCCAGCTGGAAAAATGGACCGGAGAAAATTTCTTCTCACAATATTAACATATTATATATATTCAGGGCTTTTTTGTCATAGAACACACAGAACAGCATTCTGGCATCTTTTTTCAATGGAATTTGTGGAACTAAAAAAAGTTCAGGTTTGCAAAAAACAAAGGGCTTCTAATATAGACAAGATTGAGCATAAAGGAAGGGTTGTGTTTCAACAGGACCTTATCAAGGACGCTTTTGTGGATTTTTATTCTAAATTATATGCTAAGGAGAAAATTAATGAAAAAGACATTGATATATATTTGGAAAATGCTAGCATCCCGGTTCTTACGCAAGTACAAAAAGAAGGGATTAATCAATTGATTACAGAAGAAGAAATTGTTACAGCAATTAAGGAATTGAAGGTGGATAAAGCACCAGGTACGGATGGTTTGACTGCGGCCTATTACAAAAATCTACAAATAGAGATGATAAAACCGTTAAAGGAACTGTTCCAGACAATCCAGAGGGGGGGGGGAAAGGTGCCACCGTCTTGGAGAACAGCTTTTATTTCCTTGATTCCGAAGGAAGACCAAGATGCTACTCAAGTTAAAAATTATAGACCGATATCGCTTTTAAATACAGATTACAAGATATTTGCTAAGGTTTTGGCTAATAGATTGATGAGGGTTCTGCAACAGGTGATTCATGGGGACCAAACGGGGTTTATTAGTGGTAGACAAATGAAAAATAATGTGAGGCATATAGTTGATGTGTTAGAGTTTTTGGAAAGGAACAACCAGATCTCTGCGGCGCTAATTTTCTTAGATGCTGAAAAAGCTTTTGATCAATTGAATTGGCAATTTTTGTTGAAAGTTTTAGACAAAATGGATTTTGGGGAAAATTTTTTGCAACCGATTAGGGCATTATATCAAAAACAAACTGCCCGAATTATAGTTAATAATAGCTTGACAGAAGTATGTAATATTGAGAAGGGCACAAGGCAAGGCTGTCCGTTATCGCCCTTGTTATTTGTGTTAACATTAGAGATATTATTGGTTAAAATACGGAATTCGAAAAAAATTAAGGGGATACAAATTAGAGATCAGGATTATAGATTGAGAGCATTCGCAGATGATCTGGTTGTTACAGTGACCCAGCCAGAGAATTCTGTTGTGGACCTGATGGAGATAATAACACAATATGGGAAGGTTTCTGGATTTAAAGTTAATACACAGAAAACCAAAATTTTGGTCAGAAATATGACAGCTTCGCAAAAGGCTCTTTTAGAAGGACTAACTGGATTTGAGATTGTTAAAAGGGTTAAATATTTGGGGGTGTTTTTGTCGCCCTCTAATACAAAGTTATATAAAAATAATTATGAAAAACTATGGGGGAAAATTCAAAAAGAACTGGAGAATTGGGAAAAATTGCAATTGTCTTTGTTGGGACGGATTGCAGCAGTGAAAATGAATGTCCTGCCTAAATTTTTATTTCTATTTCAAATGATACCGATTCTTAAGAAAGATTCTAATTTGGAGGAATGGCAGCGAGGTATCAAAAAATTTGTGTGGGCAGGGAAAAAGCCACGAGTTAAACTTAAGATTATGCAGGATACTCGTGAGAGAGGTGGGCTTAAAATGCCCAATCTTAAACTATATTATGAAGCTGCTGCATTAGTAGGAATAAGTGATTGGATTAATTTGACACAGGAGAGATTATTAAATCTTGAGGGCCATGATTTGTTGTTTGGCTGGCATGCATATTTGTTGTATGACAAGAAGGTAGACAATGTGTTTAGAGTGCATATTTTAAGACAGGCATTGCTGAGAGTTTGGAAGAAGTACAGACATAAGTTAGATTGCAAGATACCACTGTGGGCAATTCCAAAACACGCAATAGAAAATATACATGCTGGTTTCAAACATGATGTGACTACGTACAAGGAGATCCTAAGTTTGGAAAGAAATGTCTGGTGTTTGAAATCATATAGTCTCTTGCGAGAAGAGAAGGTGGTTCAAAACTGGTTCCAATATACTCAGTTACGGGCCAGGTGGAAAGAAGATCAGAAAAATGGATTTACAATGACTGATGAAAATTTGATAAAGCAAATTAGAAACCAGGGACCGGCACATATTAAACGGATATACCTTGCATTGATAGAGATTGATTCAGAAACAGAACTTGTTAAGGATTGTATGATAAAATGGGCCCAAAACATCCAGGAAGTTATTACAATGGACATGTGGGAAAAGATTTGGGTGAGGAACGTAAAATTTACACAAGCTCAAAATCTAAGAGAAAACTTTTACAAAATGTTTTATAGATGGCATTTAGATCCTAAAAAGCTCGCAAGTATGTATCCGAACTATCAGCCTAAATGTTGGAGGTGCGGTGATGAAGATGCAACATATTTTCATATATGGTGGACATGTAAAAAGGTTAAGGCCTTTTGGATAAAAGTTTGGTGGAACATGCAGAAGATTTTTAAACAGAGGATAAAGTTTTGTCCGCAACTTTTTTTGTTGGGAATAACTACAGATGCTACAGTTGTGGACACTAAGTTGATGTTGAATTTAATTACGGCAGCAAGACTCTTGATAGGTCAGTATTGGAAGAAAGAGGAATTGCCGTCTATAGAAGAGTGGACTTTAAAGGTTTCCGACCTGGCAGAGATGGCGAAGATTTCGGCCTATTTGAAAGATCACTCGCAAGAACGCTATATTATGGAATGGAGAAAATGGATTGAGTTTATCCAGAATAAGTACAGGGTTAAGACGTTTTATGTAGCATTTGAATAAGTCTTCTTTCTTTTTTCTTCTTTTTTTTTCTTTTAGTTTTTTTTTATATATATATTTAATATTACTAAGGTTTGTTTTATCCTATATAAGCTAGAGAGTGATGGATTTTAGAGCTTATAGTTGTTAGTATATGATTGTTTATGATTGGTTTTTTTTATATATACCTTGTATTTAGCTCTGGGAAGTCGGGGGGGAGGGGGGGAGGGGGGAGAGGTAGGGGGGGAGGGTGAAGGGAGGGGGAGGGGGGGTCTTAAAGAAAAATTGTATGTTAAAACTTTTCAATAAAAAAAAAAAGTTCAGTCAGACCTTCTAACTTCTTGTGGGGAAAAAAAGATCTCACAATGAGTTGGAAGGTCTGACTGAACTTTTCTTAGTCCCACAAACTCCATTTCCCTGCAGCAGAAGAGAAACATGCCAGAGCTGGAAAGCAGGTTAGCAAAGAAATGCTTTCGGGAAGAGGGAGGAGCTGCGCCAGGAGGAGAAGCAGCAGGAAATGAGGCTGCCATTTCCAGAAGGGAGAAGGGAGATGTGGGGCAATACAGGGCAGGAAGCAAGTGCTGTTCTCTGCTCTGCATCCCTGTGCATAGCTGATGTGTTCTCCATTCTGTGGGAGACAGGCGACAAAGGACTGGAGGCAGGAGGTGGTGGGGGAGTCTTGTGCCACCCGATCATGGCACAAACCACAGAAGAGTTGGCAAAGGACAAGGAGGTGGCAGTTGCACCCAGGCAGGTGATCTGTGGGGCGAAGCTTAAAGAAAGCCCCTCCAGCGGCGCAGAGTGGCAGCAGAGCCATTCACTGTCACTCCCCCTTGTCTCTGAAGCGGTGGAGGGGGACTGGGCCTATGCCACCCATCTCATCCACCTTAGCATGGCAGTCCAGCTCAGGAGGGGAGTGAAAGGTTGTATTCTGTACCAGCCTGCTACCGGCCCTGCAGAAAAGGCAGGGACAACCCCTTTACAAACGGCAAGAGGCTGGAATAAAGCCTGCCAAATTTATTAACATAAAACAGACACCAACCATGAAACAGGAGCTATGAAACAGGAATTATCCAAGCGGTTGCCTTCAGCAAACCAGCCCTCCCACACATTCCCCTTAAATACAGCTCAGGGCGTGGCCTCTCTCTGCCTCCTTCTGAGGTGCCCCATTGCCTTCCTCTATTTACTCCTGATTGACTGCCTCCTGCATCGGGCGTCCTTGAACAGGGCCAGCTGTGGGTCATCTTCATCCACGCTGTCAGGCTCACACAGCTGGGTCTCCACCAGGGGGGAGGGGCCTGGCTGAGGGCTCTGCGGAGCCTCAAAGCCATCATCAGCAAGCTCTTCAACACCCCCCTCCTCCTCCTCTGAATCGTCCGACCCAACTGCCGAACCCACAGGCTGACCCTGAATCACAATAGGTTGCCAATCAAGGAATGGCCTGGTGGGCAGGGGGGTGGGGCTGAGTTCTGGCACCTTTTTTCTTACAAAAAAGCACTGTACATATTATTACAACATTAGTTCCCACCCCTTGCAAAACAAGCCCTCCAAACATTTTTAAACTAGTAAATCTATTTGCAACTTGTCCATCTGTTTTCTATATGTTATATTAATAACCAAGTAGTTAACAGGAAAAACAGTATTAGTGAAACAAAGCAAAATTAAAATTTCAAAACTCTTTGTTAACAGACTGCTATTTTAATCCACTTGTAGAAAATTTATCACAGCAACATATCTATCCCAAATCATCCCAGAAGTTATAAACAAATAATCCTGGGTCAAATATCCATGTTTATTTCTTAATATCATCTCTAGTCAATTGTCGTTTAATTAAATATAGTAAATTTGATGATATGTGTGGATGGAGCATTTGAGAAGCAATAAAAATATTGCTCAGATTATTTTAAAGAACTGGCAAGTATACATATTATGAAGATTGTAGAAATTCTTACTGTTCCTTTGCTTAGTCAATTTATCTATCATATCTTATTTTAAAGCATTAATTAAAAATATTTTCATAGTATACTTATTCCACTTGCACTTTTCAGTATTTTAAAATATTTCATAAACTGTTCCTTTTTTCTGTAGGAGAATGAGAAAATCATTTTATAAATAATTTTATGGACACAATATTAGGAAAATTGCACAAGAGTTGTGACAGAAAGCATCAGTGGAAAACTGTCTACTATAATCTTTTGTGATCACCAAGGTATGCACTCTGTTCTGGTATGCTAGGAAAAAGAACCTTTTTACGCTTTTATACTGTGGTTCTTTTAAGGAGGGAACACGAAGTTAATTGGGGCTAAGCTGGTTGGCAGGAATAAGTGAAGAAGAGAAGCTGGCTAACAAAGCATATTGAACATCCTGATAATTTGCTTATTCCAAAGTGTTGAGAGAAAAAAGTGAGACGGTTGAAGTTTTTAGATAATCTTCTGAGAAATTACTAGCCTGAAAAATTGGCAGCTACACTAAATGGGGAGGAGATTAGAGACAAAGCCACAAACATTTTAGGGTTAACCTAAAAACCTTGGCACAAGAAATGATAAATCCCTGCTGCATTTCTATTCTTTTACACCTGAAAAAGGAAGAAGGAAAAATGCTTGTTTAACTGCCTTAATTGAATACTTTATAATTAGCTTTACACACTTTCATTTGAAAATGAAAGTAGAAACTTGCAACAACACAATCTCTGTTACAAAGAAATAGAAAAAAATCCAAGAAAAAAGAGCTAATAATTTCCCAAGGATCCCTTTGTGGCAAGGATCTTCTGCATTCTGAACAAACTACAGTGTTCTTATGTTGAACAGTTAGGCAGCACAATATCTTGGATTTGAAGGCAAAAGTGCTCCTGAGTATCCAAGAGGTATACATGTCATATACAACTTTTTCTTTAAAAAACAAAACAAAGCTCATCTTATCCCAGGTCTGCACTGCAACTATACAGAGCAACCACATAACATTGGGGGAAAACAATTCCTTGTTTTAAGGAATTGCAAACAGATGCTACATTTTTGCCTTTAAATTTGAAGTCCTGCAAAGCCATAATGCTAGGTCTATTCTTCCATTTTAATGACAAAGACTGAGTGCAAGTAAGATTACTAATGAATTATCAGAAAATCAAAATTCTAGCATCATAGTAGAATCCATAAACAGCAAATCAGTTGACTATTACTGGACTTAAATTTTGTGCTTGTAATGTTATTGGATAAGGGACAGTATGTTTGGAGATTATATAAAATTATTTGGCACCTTTTTCTTCAGGAGACATCTTGCTCTGCAACATTTGATTTAGATGGTTATTTTGTTAATATTTTGAATGCTATCAAAATAAAAGAACAAAGGAGACTAAAACTTTCACCTTCTTTCCTGCTTCTAGTAGCTTCCTCTATACAATCAAATCAATCCAGCAAGTTTGTGTTTCTGCAGACTAAATTAAGAACAATATATTGTTAAAACTGGAATCTAAGTACCCTGCAGCTTATCTAATTTCAATGTGGAGTTTCAGTGCTAGAACCGTGTCTGATTACAGTACTTTGTTTTCTTCTCATCTATAAACTTGAGACTTGCATCAATCATGATAGTTGTTCTAATGATCTTAAATTTAATTTTCCTGGTATTTGTTTAACCCAGAGGGTGACTAATCTTGCTCTTGCTATGTTGAATGGCTAAGGGTTATGAAATTAACATTTTGAACCAACTAGTGAGTTTAGATTGATTTCTAGTTGTAGATCTAGCATCTTTGATGTCTCTGATAAAAAAGATAAAAAAGTTTCTTTCAACATATAAATAACAAAAAAAGTCAAGGAAACAGTTCATCTTCTAAAGAGAGAAGATGGCAAGGAAGTAACAGGTAGTAGAGAGAAAGCAGAACTGCTGTCAGGACCAACTTCAATCCCACATCTTAAGAAAGCAGAACTTTTGGAAACAATTTCTTCCAACAGGAGCTTTGATTAAGAGTAGTTGATAGCAGGCATAATAGACAGGATCTGAGATTTCCCGCGCAGAGTGATAGATTAAAGTATCCCCAAACAAGAACCCACCCCATAGTCTGCCTGCCCGGTATGGGACAGCCAATCCCCAGGTGTTAAGTCCATTGTGGGAAAAGGGGAAATAACATTGGCCCATCTCCAGTTCATGCAGCGATGGTTGGCGGCTTCTTCACAACTTCGTCTGAGAGTGTAGAAATAAACCAGGCACTGAGGTTACATTCCTTATTTCCTCCCTTGTTCTAGCTGACAGTTTAGGGAGAGAAAGTTCAGAGAGAGAAATAAAACAGGAAGCAAATTGTTACATTGTAGTGGGTAGAGGAAGCAAAGGCAATAACCCCGCAGGCACATCCCCCCTCCCCCTTGGGAGTATGGCAGAACCCAGGGAAAGATGAGATTTGATTTTGGGTCAGAGAGGATAGATAGAAATGAAATAGGAATAGGTTCTGACATCCTACCCCCCTTAAAATAGGAAAGGTCCATCTGTAGAGAAAACAAAACAGGTATAGAGGTTAGTCTGGTTTGTTGGGATATTCTGTATGAAACTTCTTTAGCAGTTTGGGTGCTCTGATGTGACGTTTGTGGACCCACTCGTTCTGTGAGGAGGGAAGGTGTTTCTACGCTACTAGGTATTGGGGTTGCCCCATGATACTTCCTAGAATCTAGGATTTCTTTTATCTTGAAGTGTTGTTCTCCTTCAACCATAATTGGAGGGGGTGGTGAGGGATTTTTGGGCATAAGGGTGACTGTTGTTCTCATTTCAGTAAGCTGCAGTGAAAAATTGGAGGTATCTGCCTGAGGTTCTTGGGTAGTTCTAATTCTACTGTTACTGGGTTTATGATTCTTTTAATTGGAAAAGGTCCTATATATTTTGGACCAAGTTTTTTACAGGGCTATAGGGATTTTAGGTATTTTGTAGACAAATATACCATTTCTCCTACAGTGAATGCTTTAAGTTCCACTCTTTTTTATCCACTTGTGCTTTGTGTGCTTGTCTAGCTTTGTCTAAGGCTTTCCTAACCACTGGCCAGGTGTTTTGTAATTGGGATATCCATTCTTTCAGTGATAGGATTGCTGGTTCGTTTGGGGTTAGTTCTGGCATAGGGTTCAAATTTGGCCGGTGGCTACTTGAAAGGGAGTGTAGCAACTTCTGCGAAAGGGAGTAGGTCCATCCAATTCGTTTGCTGGAAATTAATAAAGCACCTTAAATATTACTCAAGTACTGAGTTCGAACATTCAGTCAATCCATTAGCCTGAGGATGATGACTTGATGACAGTCCCTGGGTGGTTCCTAAGAGGGATAAAAATTCTTTCCAAAACTCTGATGTGAATTGCATCCCCCTTTCTGATATGATGCATTGGGGTGCCCCATGCAGTCTGTAGATGTGCTGCATGAATAGGTTCATGAAGGTTTTTGTGGTGGGGATCTTTTGGCAAAGGATAAAGTACACTTGTTTTGAAAACAGGTCCGTAACCACTCAGATGACAGTGTTTCCATTGCTTTCTGGTAATTCCACTATAAAATCCATAGTTTTTTTTTCCTTCCAGGGGGTTGAGGGATTTACCACTAGTAGTAGCACTTCAGGCGATTTCCCTTGCAACCTCTTAGCAGCTGCACAAGTTGGGCAGCTGGCCATGTAGCTTTCTATGTCCTTTCTCATGAATGGGCACCAAAATTGCCTTTTAATTAAATGTAATGTTTTTACAAATCCAAAATGTCCTGCTGATTTTGTATCATGGCACAGCTGCACGAAAGTGACCCTCTAGGTGGTTGGTGTATATAACCTCTCCCCCACCCATGGCAGTCCGTCCTTGATCTTGCACACATGTCTATTTTTCTGGAACCATTCATCTGTTTTTAAAGATTTCCAGAATTTGATTCTGGTTTGGCTACCCAGCTGCAGCTTTATTTTAGCTTGGGCCCTGGTGGTTACTGGAGCTGCCAGTTGTGGTTCAGGCATGAATGGTTTAGAACTAGTGGCTCACATGCTGTTACATTACAGCATGCGAGACAGTGCATCTGCCAGGAAGTTCTTTCCCCCTGGCAAGTGTTTGAGCATAAAACAGAATGGGTGAAAGTGCTAGGACCAGCAGGCTTGCTTAGGGGTGAGGTTTCTGGCTGTTTTTAGTGCTTCTAATTTTTTGTGGTCCATCCAGACCTGAAAGGGGTTTTTATTCCCTTCAAGGAAATGGCGCCATGTAAGTAATGACCATCTCATAGCATACACTTCCTTTTCCCACACAGCCCAGCATTGTTCCATCTCAATGAGTTTCCTGGATGTGTACATGCACTGTTGCAGTACCCCTTCATCATTTTCTTGTAATAGTACAGCCCCGACCGCCACATCACTTGCATCTGCCTTTATTACAAAGGGTTTATCCAGGTCCAGGTGCCTCAGTACGGGTTTGGCAGAAAAGAGTCTCTTTAACCTCTTGAATGCCGCTTGGTGTTTCATTGTCCTTTTCAGTGGTTGGTTGGGTTTCACTGAGGTTTCCCCCTTTGTTTTTAACAAATTCATGAGGGGCAGGGCTATTTGGGTGAATGAAGGGATGAACTGGTGGTAAAAGTTTACAAAACTCAGGAAACTTTGCAATTGCTTCCTTGCTCGGGGTGGTGCCCATTCTAGCACTGCCCTGACCTTCTCTGGATCCATTTCGATGCCCTGTGAGGATATGCAATAACCCAGTTAGTCTATTTTTTCCTGGTGGAATTCATATTTTGATAGTTGGCATATAGGTGGGCAGCTTGCAGTTTCTTTAAAACCGCTCTGACTAGGTTGACATGCTCCTCTTTGGACTCGGTGAAGATAAGGATGTCATCTAAATAAACCAGGACCACCCCTTTAAATAGGTGCTCCCTTAGTACCTCATTGATTAATTGCATAAATACTGCAGGGGGCCCTTGTAGTCCAAACAGCAGAACTTTGAACTGGTAGCATACCATTGGGCAATTAAATGCGGTTTTTCATTCATTTCCTTCCTTAATCGTAATGCTGTAGTATGCTTCTCTTAGGTCTAATTTGGTAAAAAAAATTCCTTTCAATAGGTGGGATAACATGTCTTTCATGAGGAGTAGGGGGTACAGGTTACTTTCACTGATTGCATTTAGGGCATGGTAATCCACGCACAAGTGCAAAGGGCTGTCCTTCTCTCTAAAGAGGACTTGGCCAGATACTTTGGGTTTGGCAGGTTTGATAAATCCCCTTGCTAGGTTTTTATTTATGAATCTTTCCATATCCTCCTTCTCTTTAGGGCTCATGGAGTACAATCTGGGCTTCAGGAGTTTTGCCTTCAGTTTGATTTCTATGGCACAGTCCATGGGTCGGTGAGGAGGGAGCTCATCTGCCCGTTCATTGCTGAAAACTTCAGCAAGGTCTCGGTATTTCTCCAGTATTTTGGTAACCTCTTTTCCTCTCCCACTGACTTTTTCTCCACTCCTGGGCTTGGTAGGGCTCTTTGGGGAGTTAAGTTGTCACTATCCCCTTTTGGTAAATTGAGCTCTGCCATCCTCCAAATTACCAAGGGGTTCCATTTCTTTAGCCACACCAGACCTAGGATCACTGGGCATTCCATGCCTGGGGTCACTACAAATGTTATGTCTTCCTCATTGTTCCCCAGGGATAGATGCATTGGTAAAGTGGCTAGGGTAGCTGGCACCCCCACTACTATGGACCCATCTAAATGGCCAAACGAGATTGGCTGTTTCAGCCTCCTCACTGGGATGCCCAAGTTCTCCAGTAGCATCAGGCTAATGAGGCAGCAGGTGCATCCAGAGTCTATTAAGGCTTTCACTTTGACAGCTTCAGGCATGGAGGGGGCTAATATAGTCAGTGTCTTGAGGATGGGCACAATGGGTCCACTTACCAGGGGTTTGCCCTCCGACTTGTCATCCGAGGTATCCACTGCTCCTGTGGTATAGGCCAGTGTTCCCTGCCTATGCTTGGAAGAGGGTGGGGACTCTACAACCTCTGTTGCCCTTCTGGTGGGTTCTCATGTCTTGGCTGGGGACTTCCCTGACTGGTGATCAATATGGGCTGAATTGAGGGACTTTTGAGCAGCACTCTACGGTGTCATGCCCCTCTCTTCCACATTTGAAAAAGCCTGTTGACTTCTTGGCTATGGCCGGTGTTTTTGCTGGTTTGTGTGACGGCTCAGGAGGCGAGCAGCCCCACGGTTTTCCTCGGTGGTACATCTTCAGTGGGTTGATCTCTGCTTCCTCTGCCAGGAAGTATCATTTGTTGAGTTGGCATGGGTCCTCTTGAGGCAAGCAAGCATCATACAGATAATATTTTAGGCTGACTTTGAAGTAGCTAAGGAGGATGTCTTCCAGCCAGTTCAGCCCAGAATTCTTGTGTATATTCGGCTACTGGGCGTCTGCCTTGCCTCACTGTTTTGATCTTCTCACGAGCTTTAGGGTCAGCCAGGGGGTCCTCGAATCACCTTCTCAGAGAGGACATAAAGTGGTTGAAGTTGTGGAGCTCTGGGGCATTGGAATCATGCAGGTTCACCATTTAGTCTGCGGCTACCCCATCCAGAGCAGATTGCACAATACGGATACGGGCTTTGTCGCTGGGGATGTCTCATCCGTATTCTTCCATGTAGCTGAGGACTTGGGTTAAGAAGAACCCTAAGCATTGTGACTCTCCCCTGAATTTCACGTCCAGCGGTGGGAATCTTTGGATGGATTGGTATCTTCGTCACTGACAGTGTTGCCTCCCATCCTGATCGTCAGCTGCAGGTCAGTGGAGAGTGGGGGCTGCTGAAGTGGTAGCTGCTGTTTCAGCAGTCTTGGTGGATGTCCCTGGGACTTCAGCTTCTGATTCCCCCTCAGTGTCTCTCCAGTTATAGCCCAAGGTATTGGTGAAGCTGCGGGTTTCAGGTTTCTCATCCCCAAGAGAGTTGAGTGTTCTTTCCATCAGGTCAATAGCTTTCTCTAGGATCCAGTTCGAGTGCTGCATGTGAGCTCCTTCCTCTTCGAAGGAGAGGATAATGCAGGAAGCAAATTGTTACATTGTCGCAGGTTCTCCCCCTCCCCCTTGGGAGTATGGCAGAACCCAGAGAAAGATGAGATTTGATTTTGGGTCAGAGGGGATAGATAGAAATGAAATAGGAATGGGTTCTGACAGCTGCCTAACTCATTCTTTGCATCAGTCTGAGCTTGTCGATCAGAAGGTCGGCAGTTTGGCGGGTCGAATCCCGAGTGCCGCGTAACAGAGTGAGCGCCTGTTACTCGTCCCAGCTTCTGCCAACCTAGCAGTTCGAAAGCACGTAAAAATGCAAGTAGAAAAATAGGGACCACTACGGTGGGAAGGTAACAGCGTTCCATGCGTCTTTGGTGTCTAGTCATGCCGGCCACATGACCACGGAGACGTCCTCGGACAAGCGCTGGCTCTTCGGCTTTGAAACGGAGATGAGCACCGGCCCCTAGAGTCGGAAACGACTAGCACGCATGTGCGGGGGAACCTTTACCTTTACCTTTTTACCAAAAACATAACTCTAAAAGACAGACTAGAAATAAAAATTAAAATAAGCAAGAAAATAGAGGACACCTGTCTGACTTTGATTAATATAAATCACCAGGACCTGATGGATTACATCCCAGAGTTGTGAAAGAGCTGGCAGATGTTATCTCAGAACCATTGTATCATAACTTTAAAAAATCTTGCAGCACTGGGGAACTACCAGAGAATTGAAAAAGAGCTGATCTTCAAAAAAGGGGGGGGGGAAAACAGACCCAGGAAACTACAGACCAATCAGCCTAACATCAATACCCAGGAAGATATGGGAAAAAATAATCAAAAAACAGATCTGTGAACATCTAGAAACAAATAAAGTTATAACTAAGTAAAAGGTAAAGGTTCCCCCGCACATGCCTGCTAGTCGTTTCCGACTCTAGGGGCCGGTGCTCATTTCCATTTCAAAGCTGAAGAGCCAGCGGTTGTCCGAGGACGTCTCCATGGTCATGTGGCCAGCATGACTAGATGCCAAAGGTGCACAGAATGCTGTTACCTTCCCACCGTAGTGGTCCCTATTTTTCTATTGGCATTTTTACGTGCTTTCGAACTGCTAGTTTTGGCAGAAGCTGGGACAAGTAACAGGCGCTCACTCTGTTACGCGGCACTTGGGATTTGACCCACCGAACTGCCAACCTTCTGATTGACAAACTCAGCATCCTAACTCACTGAGCCACCGCGTCCATTAAGTTATAACTAGTAGCCAGCATAAAATTGTTAAAAATCAATCATGTCAAGCCAATCTTATTTCACTCTTTGAAAAGTGAATAAATTAGTAGACCAGCAAAATGCTGTGAAAATAATATATTTAGACTTCAGCAAGGTATTTGACAAAGTAGATCATACCCTACTTCTTGGTAAGCTGGGATAGACAGCATCACCACCAGATGGATTTGTAACTGGCTGACAAACAATACATAACAAATAGTCCTTAATGGTATTACATCTACATGGAGGGAAGTAAGTACCACAAGGTTCTGTCTTAGGTGCAGTACTCTTCAATATCTTCATAAATAATTTAATTGAGGGAATAGAAGGGGAACTTATCAAATTTGCAAAAGATACTAAGCTGGCAGGAATAGCCAACACCCCAGAAGACAAAATCAGGATCTAAAAGATCTTGACAAACTTGAACAATGGGCCATATCCAATAAAAAGAAATTTAATGTGGAAAAAAGCACGGTTTTTCACCTAGGCAGCAAAAACCAATGGTACAAGTACAGATTAGGTGAAAAGAGCCTTGGTGGAGCAGTGGGCTAATGCCTCCTTAAGTAACACCAGCTGCCTGCAATTAGTGCAGGTTCGAGTCCCACCAGGCTCAAGGTTGACTCAGCCTTCCATCCTTCCGAGGTAGGTAAAATGGGGACCCAGATAGTTGGGGGCAATAAGCTGACTTTGTAATAATGCCGCTGGGGGGGGCGAAAGCCCTAATAAGCAGGCATATACATAGAATGAAGGCTATTGCTAAGCACATTGATTTATGCTTTAGATTGTAAGCTGCCCTGAGTCTTCGGAGAAGGGCGGGATATAAATGGGATAAAAAAAACAACAGTAACTGTGAGAGGGAGCTGGGAGTCCAAGTGAATGATCATTTAAACATGAGTCAGCAGTGTGTGGCAGCAGCCAAAAAAGCTAATACAGTACTTGGTTGTATAAACAAAGGCATAGAATCAAAATCACATGAAGTACTAATACCTCTTTATAAATCCTTAGCAACAGTGAGGACAATTAACCAATGGAACACCTTGCCTTCAGACAATATGGGTGCTTCATCACTACAAGTTTTTAAAAAGAGACTGAACAGTCACTTGTCTGAAATGGTATAGGATCTCTTGCTTGAGCAGGGAGCTGGACTAGAAGACCTCCACAGTTCCTTCCAGCTCTATTCTGATTCTGATTCTGATATTTTTCTCTTTATTGAGAATTTTTCTGTAAATTATTGAGCCCAACTGACCATTTAGCTCTTATACTTGAATCGATAAACTCCAAATATCTGACTGTATTTTTCCCTGTAATACTTTATCAGCACAATTATTACAGTGAATACAGTGCTTACATTGTATCAAACCTTGAAGCTTAAAAGCATAGAGATTGATGTGTGTGATATCTCAAAAGCCATAGGTAACCTTTCTTGTTCCAGTCTACAGTATATGATAATCTGAGTGCAAAGAAATTTATGTTTTGTAAGGGGAACTCCCTCCATGCTTGGTTTAATAAGGAGTGTTTCTGAGGTAAAAAAAAAAAAAGTACAACCATGTTTCCCCGAAAATAAGACCTATCCCAAAAATAAGCCCTAGCTTGACTTTTATGCATGTGCCCTATCCCCAAATAAGCCCTAGTTAAGAGCCTGCACAGCTGGCCATCTACACATTCCAACTGGTTGTCTATGGTGCCGCTACCACAAATGAGGCAAGGTAGGTTGGGGAGGGGGTGGAACTGTCCCACACATCCCACACCCACTTACCTCAGGTCCCCTGCAACCAAGCCTCCCATGCCCCAACACTCTGCCTTGCCTTGCAGTGGTGGCACCAACTACCCCATCCAGCAGGAGCCCCGTGGCCACTGGTAGCCCACTTCTTCTGTGGCTGCTCACCGCTGCTCACACACATAGCCCCCGGCCTCCATTTTGCTGGCAGAGATTACCAGGAAAGGTCTCTGCAGCTGAAAACGGAGCCCTGAGTTGATGTGCACATTGCCCTTGGGGCTCTATTTCACTGGCCAAGGCCTTCAGGATTGATATTCAAAATCAGAATCTGGGTGACAGAGAAATATTACTTCACAGTCTATTCAGAAAGTTGTAATTGGTGCAACCAGATCAATCTGATTTGTGGACTGACCTGTCAGTCCCTGGGCCTATTGTTGTCCTTGTCTCCAGTATATTATTATCATTATTATTATTATTATTATTATTATTATTATTATTATTATTATTATTATTATTATTATTATTATTATTATTATTATTATTATTGTTGTTGTTGTTGTTGTTGTTGTTGTTGTTGTTATTGTTGTTGTAGTTGTTGTTGTTGTTATGCAGTATGCCAACAAATGTCTCAAAATCTCTGTTCATTGTTTTAAATGTGAAATGCTTCCCTTTCCAGCATGAGGAGGTCCCAAGCTATATTGACAGATTTTTCAATATAAAACAGAAGATGTTCCACTTTTCAATAGTTTGATTAAATTAATTAAAAACCATCTTGACTACCTTATTCTGCACCAGGCTCAAATTTCATGCTGTGTCAAAGCATAGTTCTAGAGTTAAATTGGTTATTTAGACAATCAAGTACAACCTCTGCTTAGTGCAGGAAATATCTGTTTCTATATATTTTACTATGGGTTGAGATCAAGCACACTTATTCCCTTCCCTAAACCTGGGGGTTCTATGGTCCATAGGCCACATCTGTCCAGGTAGATGTGGATGGTGGAAGTGAGGGAGCAATGGTGGCTCTCTGCAACTGTCCCCATTTTGCATATGGCCCGTTGGGAAAATTAATTTTCCATCTGTACTCTACCTTGATCAATTTAGTCTCCCACTAACTTCCATCTTTTCTTCATTCATTTTTCTGAAATATTCACATATCATTGTCCACCCATGGCAAATATAACAGGGGATGAGGCAGAATGATATTTTGGTTATTTATTCTATAACTAACTGTTAGATTTAAATCTTTTTAAATCTAAAAGGTTATGTGCAGGATGCTTTATATGCATATTTAGTTGCATTTCAGATTAATTATTTCACAGAAAATACTACTATTTAAAATGAAATAAACCTATGTAGCCACAACTCTATATATGCACTGGAATTGGAGGAGAGATGTAAAAAGGATAAGTTACAGTTTTATATGACGTTCGTAGAAATTAATCTGTTCTTGAGTTACCTGTTACCAAATATTTTTTTCTTAAAGTGCTACAGTCTTAGCAGCAAAAATAAGATGTCACATTTTTTATTATAATTAAATATTAGTTTAAAAGTAACTGAATAGTCAAACAGTAAGAGGTGGTTTTTACATTTATTGGTGATTTATCCCATCTATACTCCTTTCACTTATTACTCTTCAACTTATATAAAAGCCAAGTTTTCCCCAGTCCCTGAATAGCAGGTCTGTGTACAAATGGTAGGTGCTGATGAAATGTTTACAAAAAAGATTGGCTCATCAATGAAGCAAAGAATGGATATTAACTTCTTTTTCTCTGTTTGTCAGCTTGTAACCTGTTTAAGAAATGGCCAATAGCAATGAAATTCAATCAAACATCCTATACAATTCCTCCTTTTCCTGATCATTGGCAGAGGATTCAATCTCAATAAAAGAAAATGAACTACTTATCATATAAATGAGGAGAAGGTAATTAATGGTTTCAAATTTTAACTGAAGATGGTTCTTATTAAAAAACAAGCTTAAATCAAGCTTATACATTTGGTCTTATTCAGTGTTTTTCTATAAAGCTTTGAACTGCGTGGTTTCCCATCCTCTATTTCTCCATAGAAATTGATAGAATGCTTAAAATTGTTTAAAATATATTTAAAAACTTGAGGAAACTCATAACCTGAGGAAGTATGTGAACAATGAAACTTAAAACACAGTTTAAATTTTCTGAAAATAAAGCATTATACTTTGAGAATCCCTTTTGCCAAAGCTGCATAACCAAAACCTCTGTTTGTTTTTTTTCCTGGTTTCACCCAAATATATTTCTCTTCAAATTAATGTAAACAAATAAGATATTTTTAGAATTTATTAATTATTAAATACATTTTAAAAATTTGGTTGTTACTACCAAGATTCTTAAAGATGTTTAACCATGTCTGGGAGATTGTTTGTTTGTTTGTTGTGACTTTGAGTCAGTCTTGACTCCTGGCTATTGCCTGAACAAGTCCCTGCAATTTTCTTGGCAAGATTTTCAAAGTAATTTGCCCTTGCCTGCTTCCTAGGGATGAGAGAGAATACTGGCCCAAGATCACCCAGCTAGCTTTGCGCCTAAACAGGGAGCAGAACTCACAATTCCTTGGTTTCTAACCTGATGTCTTAACCACTACACCAAATTTTTTAATCATGTTATTAAACAAATAATAGTAGTCCTGTTACAAAACATTGAGCTCCTAGAATTAATACTAGTCCATCTTTAAAGCTGTAAATCCATTTCTAATGATTCCATGAATTATGGAAGAAAATGATAGAATTTTGGCTTGAGGGCAGTGCAGTGGTTCAGCAGTTAAGATGCTGAGCTTGTTGGCTGAGAAGGTAACAGCGCTCTGTGACATCATGCTGGCCACATGATCATGGAAATGTCATTAGACAGCATTGGCTGTAATAGCCATGAAACAGAGATGAACACTGCCCCCTATATCAAAAAAGAGTACTGGAAGAAAATCCACAGGTACTCCTTAACCTTTTTTTTAACCTTATCTCAATCTTATTCTAGTATTGTGATATGTACTTCTATGTGGAAGAAAGTTTTTTAAACTTGCTGGAAAATGCTGGTGGAGAATTTGGGGAGCTGAAATCCATATATCTTAAAATTGCCAAGTCTGAAAAACATTGATATAGATTCAACCTAATACTGGTCCATAGCAATACCACCACAAATAGAAAAATGGAACAATATACTACTTCAGGGGTTTTTGAACATTTTCAGCCCATGAAACCTGTAGGCTTAATAAAAATATTCCTCAAGCCCCTAATCACAATGTGCTAGAGACAAAGGAATGGCTGTCTTTGAGTGAACTTTCATGGGGAGGGGGGGCTTTTCCTATTCCTTTCCTTTTTCTCTCTGGGTTCTGCCAAACTCCTGGGGGGAGGGGGGAGGTTTTTGGGGGATTGGGTGTGTAATGGCCTTTCGCTTTAATGCTACAATGTAATCTCTCCGCTTCCTCTATCTGCTTGCTTTTTGAACTATTCTCCCCTTGATGTCAACCTGGGGTGAAAAAGGAATGTGCCTTTGGCTATCTGGCTTATCTGTCGCTGCAGAAAGGAAGGTGTAAAGACCCAGCAACATTCCACAGCCTTGGGAATGGAGTCTTATCAGCCTCGTTCCCACAGCAGACTTAACACCTGGGGGTTGGGCTGTTTGAACTGACTGGATGAACAGTTGGGGTGAGGTTTGCTTTTTGCTCCTTTTACCTATTGATTTGAGTGGGAAACCCTCAGATCCTGCCTTCTATGCCTGCTGTCAACTTCACCTAATAAAAGTTCCTTTTTGGAATGGAATTGTTCCAATAGTCCTGCTTTCTTGGGATGAGGATTTGAGGGTCCTTACATAAGGCAGGATCTGCAGAAACGGTTAACTCGGAAGGAAGACCCTTACCTTTGGACTGTGCAAACAATGTCTGAAATTGGGACAGAAAGAGAAGAGAGCGCTATGGGGAGAGAAATTTCCCACCAGGCAGATCCCAGCAGATACAGCTTGCAATCCTTGAGCTCCTCAGATGAAGTAGTGGTCACTGAATGCTGAGATGTGGTCGATGGGTGTTGGAAGAAAGGAGGACTGGGAGAAGAGAGCCAGGAAGGTGACCTTCAAATGTGGCAGTCACCAGCCAGGTTGGAAGGTCAAGATGGAGAGATCACTTTGCCTCTGTGAAGACAAAGATGACCAGCAATGCCGCTCCAACCGGTTCCTAGAGCAAGCTATCAACATGCTGAGAGTTGCCGTTAATTCCCTAAAGGAAGAAAAAGCTGACCCATGTCGTGGTATCACAAACCTAGGCTCAGCTGAGGGGACAGATGAAGGAGGTGCCAAAACAGCAACCCCAGGCCCTTCCACCAGTGCTACAGAGGCAGCAACTATTGCTACCACCACAGCCACCCCCAGATGAGCTGCACGAGGGGATAGTGATGGGCAATGACTCAGGAGATGGAGAGGACATCAAACCATCCCTCCACTGGGAGTGAAATACAGTGGAGACTAGGATTAGGATTCTTCTTGACAGAAGTCCTGAGTTATATGGAAGAGTATGGCCATGAAATACCTAGCAACCATGGCTACATAAGAATTGTATCAATGGCTTTAGATGGTGACACAGCTGAATGGGTGGTGGACCTCCATGACACTGATGCCCCAAACTGCAAAATTTCAACCTGTTCATGGCAGTTCTCAGTGGCAGTTTGAAGACCTCTTGGCTGACTGGAAGGCTCAAGAATGCATAAAAACTGTCAGACAAGGCTGATGGCCAGTAGCAAATACACACAAAAATTTTGAGTGGAAGCTAGCAAGCTGAACTGGCTGGAGGACATCCTGGTCAGACATTTCAAAGACAGCCTAAACGATGACCTATATTATACCTGCATTCCTCATGGAGATCCTGACTGGCTCCAAAATTAGTACATCCTGGCCAAGGAAGCCAAAATCAATTGTGCCAGAAGACAATGATGTGTGGGGAGATCCTGGGGAAGATCGCCAGCAGAGCCACCTTGAGAACCAGCGAAGCAGACTCCTACCACTCCAAGAGCAACAGGCTGTTTCAAATGTGGGAAGGATGAGTACCATTCTGCCGAGTGTCGCTTGAACACTCTCATCCGGAAACCCGACCAAGCCACAGGGCAGAAGCCCAGGAAAACCCCGCCAAAACTGAAGGAAATGGCAATGAAAAGCATGGAAGTTGTCGAGGTCCTAACCCCTGTCCAAGAAGGGAGGAGAAACTCCAACCCAGACAGGAGAACCCTCAGACTCTTCAGAGGATGGTTTGGAGGATGAATCCATCATGCCCCTCACCAGAACCAGAAAACTGTTTAGTCCAGGGATGCTGGAAAAAGTCACCCTAAGAACCCTAACAGACTCTGGCTGCACTCATTGCAGCCCAATCCTGGTGGGTAACTTAGGAACCTTGGTGAGGAGGCTGAAGAAGTTGATTTCTTTCAGCCAACTCGATGGGTCTATTGCAGGGGGAGTCCTGGCCACCCTTGCCACACTACCTGTTCAGCTGACTATAGGGAACCACGTAGAGACTTTAACATTCATGGTGACCCCTGGAATGGAATGCCCAATCATATTAGGCCTGGCATGGCTAACAAAATGGAATCCCAGGGTGGATTGGAGGACTGAGATACCTAGAAGGTATCCCATGCCAAAGGGGCGGGGTGAAGTTCCCAGAAAGTGTCACCACAGTAAGCGAGGCAGAGTTGGAAAGCATACCAGAGGAATACCAAGACCTAGCTGAAGTCTTAAGCGAAGAGAGGTCAGACAAATTACACCACCATCGACCCACAGACTGTGCCATTGAAATACTCCCAGGGGCCAAGTTGCCTAAACCAAAACTATGACCCCACAGGCGTTAGAAGAAATGAAAAAAAATTGTGGAAAAGAATTTAGCAAAGGGTTTCATCCAACCAGCAAAGCCAAAAATGGCAGCCCACGTGCTATTCCATGAAAAGAAGGATGGGTCTCCTTGTCTCTGTGTAGATTATAGATCTCTCAACGCAGTGAGTGAAAGTAACCTCTACCCACTCCCTTTGATGAAGGACATGCTGGCACATCTGTCTAAGGGGAAGATTTTTTCAAAGTTGGACTTGAAAGAGGCTTATTACAGAGTCAGAATTAAAAAGGGGGATGAATGGAAAACCATCTTCAATTGTCCCTTAGGCTGTTTCCAATTCAGAGTTCTACCATATGGGCTTCAGGAGGCACCCACAGTTTTTATGCAATTGATAAATGAGGTGCTCCAGGAACACCTCTATAAAGGGGTGCTTATCTACCTGGATGACATCCTGATATTCACTGAGACTAAGGAGGAACATGTGAAACTGGTCAGAGCTGTGCTAAAGAAGCTATGAGGAGCCCATTTCTATGATAAATTATCCAAGTGTGAATTCCACAAAGATAAAACTGACTACCGGATCCTGCCTTCCATGCCTACTGTCAACTTCACCTAATAAAAGTTCCTTTTGGAATGAAATTGTTCCAAGAGTCCTGCTTTCTTGGAATGAGGTTTTGAAATAATAATAATAATAATAATAATAATAATAATAATAATAATAATAATAATAATAATAATAATAATAATAATAATAATAATAATAATAATAATATAATAATAATAATAATAATAATAATAATAATAATAATAATAATAATAATAATAATAATAATAATAATAATAATAATAATAATAATAATAATAAGAAGAAGAAGAAGAAGAAGAAGAAGAAGAAGAAGAATAAGAAGAAGAAGAAGAAGAAGAAGTAGTAGTTGGAAGGGACCTTGGAGGTCATCTAGTCCAACCCCCTGCTCAGGCAGGAAACCCTATACCATTTCAGACAAATGGCTGGCCAGTCTCTTCTTAAAAACTTCCAGTGTTGGAGCATTCACCACTTCTGGAGGCAGGTTGTTCCACTGGTTAGTTGTTCTAACTGTCAGGAAGTTTCTCCTTAGTTCTAGGTTGCTTCTCTCCTTGACTAGTTTCCATCCGTTGCTTCTTGTCCTGCTTTCAGGTGCTTTGGAGAATAGCTTGGCTCCCTCTTCTTTGTGGCAGCCCCTGAGATATTGGAACACTGCTATCATGTCACCCCTCACCCTTCTCTTCATTAAACTACACATGCCCAGTTCCAGCAACCGTTCCCTATATGTTTTAGCCTCCAATCCCCCAATCATCTTTGTTGCTCTTCTCTGTACTCTTTCTAGAGTCTCGACATCTTTTTTACATCGTGGTGACCAAAACTGGATGCAGTATTCCAGGTGTGGCCTTACCAAGGCATTGTAAAGAGGTATTAGTACTTCACGTGATCTTGAATGTATCCCTCTGTTAATGCAGCCTAGCACTGTGTTGGCTTTTTTGGCAGCTGCAGCACACTGCTGGCTCATATTTAAGTGATTGTCCACTAGGACTCTGAGATCCCTCTCACAGTTACTACTATTGAGCAAGGTACCACCTATACTATACCTGTGCATTTGATTTTTCCTGCCTAAATGTAGAACCTTACTTTTTCACAACTGAATTTCATTTTGTTAGATAGTGCCCAGTGTTCGAGTCTGTCCAGATCCTCCTGTATCTTAAGCCTACCTTCTGGAGTATTGGCTATTCCTGCCAGCTTGGTGTCATCTGCAAATTTGATGAGTTCCCCATCTATCCCCTCATCCAAATCGTTGATGAAGATGTGTTGAAGAGCACTGGGCCCAGAACAGAGCCCTGGGGCACCCCACTACACACTTTCTTCCATGTAGATGCAGTTCCATTGAGGACCACATGCTGAGTACGGCCTGTCAGCCAGCTACAAATCCATCTGGTGGTGATGCTATCTAAACCACAATGTAAGTGGGTGCTTACATTTTCCCTCATGGAATTCCAGCAATATCTCACAGAACTGTATGGGTATATTAACCCATTTGCATTCAAGGAAGCTTTCATACCTAGTTTTAGGCATTTCTGGAGAGGTGTAGTTTTTTTTTTTACATATAATGCAACTCTACCTCCTTTTTTGTTAAGTCTGTTTCTTTTCAACAGTTTATAACCTTCCAGCAGTACATTCCAGACATGAACTTCATCTCACCAAGTTTCGATAATGGCAATTATATCTTATCTGCCCTTGTGAACTAATGCTCCAAATTCATCCTGTTTGTTCCTCAAACGTTGAGCATTGATGAATAGTTATCTGAATCCTTTATTGCTGACCTGAAGTTTGCTTCCAATATCTCCTCTTTTAGTTTTAGAGTTTTCTGTCCTTCTCACCACCCTCTACCTCCTTGTTTGGTTGTCGTGGGTTTCATGCTTGGGATTAGGTCCTAAAGATCATAAAAATTGGTTACCCTCCCCTTCAGTTTTAGTTTAAAGCTCTTTAGATAACTGACCCAGTCATCTTCCAAATACATTCTTCCTCTTTTGGTGAGGTGCAGCCCATCCCCTGCAAGAAGCACCTTCAAGAAGTAATGTAGACCATGGTCTAGAACAGTGATGGTGAACCTTTTAGAAACCAAGTGCCCAAACTGCAACCCAAACCCCACTTATTTATTGTCAGGTGCTGGATGGTCATGGCCCACTGGTTGGGCATGGCCCACTGGGTAGGCGTGGCCTACTAGGTGGGTGTGGCCTACTGGCTGGGCATGGCCAGCTCAATGTCACTCATGTCAGGGGCACTTGTGCAGGCCTGGGCAGGCCTGGGGCGGATCTGAGGATCTCTGGTGGAGGTGGGGTAGGACCAGGGTGAGCATGGTCCAGTGGAGGAGCTTCACTGAGCCTCAGGCCATGCAGGGGCCACTGGACAGTGGCACGGACTGCCTGGAGCCCTGGGCAGTGGAGGTCAAGTGCCCAGCCCAGCCCTTGAGGTCCCATGACACCAGGAACCCACAGCCCTGCCTACCCTAGCTGCACTTCCCCATGGGGGTGCCCAGATGCATTTACGTCTTCCTCAAGGCTACTGCTTCTGTGCTCGCTCTCCTTGGCCAGGTTGCTCGTGGTGGGTGCAGGAGAGCAAAGTGTGTGGGTCAGAGGGAGGCCAACTCCCTCTCCATGTGAAGGAGACCTGGGTTTGTAACCAAAGCATCCTCAGCAATAGGATGGGAGACCACCAGGGGATGGTGAAAGGGAAACAGGGTTGCTGATGGCCAAGTGCTAAGGCAGAATTTCCCTCAGACCCTCCCTTCCTCTTATTTCAATCTTCCTTCCTTCCTTCCTTCCTTCCTTCCTTCCTTCCTTCCTTCCTTCCTTCCTTCCTTCCTTCCTTCCTTCCTTCCTTCCTTCCTTCCTTCCTCCCCTCCTTCTCTGCCTTTTCATTCTCATCTCCTTCTTTCTTTCCTTCCCTTTCTTTCTTCCTGTTTCTCTCCCCTCCTTCCTTTCTTCCCTCCCTATCTCTGTGCCCAGGGAGGGATGAGGGGAGGGGGAGAGGTTGGCAACACTTCTCTCAAAGAGTGTTGGAAGAGACCTTTGAGGTCTTTAGTACAAGCCCCTGCTCAAACAGGGGACAAATACCATTCCAGACAATGGAATATCCAGTTTCTACTTAAAAGCCTCCAGTGATGGAGCAAGAGATGATATTAAAGGGGGTGGGGGAATAGATGATATTGAAGGGGGTGGGGGAAGAGATGTTGGTGGGGGAATAGATGATATTGAAGGGGTGGGGTAATAGATGATATTGAAGGGGGTGGGGGAAGAGATATTGGTGAGGAAAAAGATATTGAAGGGGGTGGGGGAAGAGATATTGGTGGAGAAGAGATGATATTGAAGGGGTAGGGGAAGAGATATTAGTGAGGGAATAGATGATATTGTGGGGGTGGTGGAAGAGATGATATTGAAGGGAGTGGGGGAAGATATATCACCGTGAGGCCATGGATGTGAGCTCCGGAGGCTTGGAAAATGCTTTTGCGGCCTGGGTCAGCCATGGGGGGTGCACAAAATCACTCTGCAGCCCTAGATCCAGGCAGGAGAAGCATTTTCCAGGCCTCTGCAGTGCAGATTGGGCTGCTTGCATGCCCCCAAATCACTGTGAGGACATGGATGCAAGGTCTGGAGGCTTGGAAAATGCTACTGCCACCTGGATCTAGGGCTGAAGAACGATTCTGCCCCCTACCCCCCCCCCCCATGGCCGATCCAGGCAGCAGAAGCATTTTCCAGGCCTCCGGAGCCTGGATCCGGCTGCTGGGGCACCACAAAAATCTCTCCGGAGGCTTACCTGGACTTGTACTGGCAGCTGCCTCCACCATCCAACCTGGATCTGCCCAGCAGCTCTTGCAGCTGCTCCCTGACTCTCAGTGCAGAAAGAAAGAGAGCACACATGTACATGGAGAGGTGGAAGGGAGCAGCCTGGCCCTGCCTCCCTCTGGGGCGATGGCACACGTGCCCACAGGGACGGCTTTGTGTGCTGCCTGTGGCATGTGTGCCATAGGTTCACCACCACGGATCTACGAATTTGAAGTTCTCTTGATGGCACTATCCCTTAAGTCAGCAATTTATTTCTAAAATCCTTTGTTCCCTCATCGGATGTTGACCTTTTGTAAGAAGTACAGATGAAAATACTAACTGTGCTCCTAATTCTGATTTTTATGCCAAATTGCTCATGGTCTTTTAATATTGTTTTCAGATTTATTGTCATATCATCCATCCCCACAAGAAAGACAAGAAAGAAATCTGTGGGCTTGATTATTTTAGTAAGATCTTTGATTTTTGCTCCTGGGAGAGAAGATACCTTCTTAGATTTATTGTCTGTTCTAGAAATTGCTGATTCTGTTCCCCTGATAAGTGAATCTTCTATCACCAACACTTTCCTTTTTATTCTTGGGAAAGTCTGGGCTACTTTTATTCCTATCATTGAACAATTGATGATATCCCTTCTCCACATGTCTGCATGCTTTCTTTCAGGGGAGGATATTAAATTGATTGTTCAGCTCTAGCAGGGCTGTACTGCACTGGGCTGAACTAGACAGCAGGGACATTGTTCTTGGTCATTGTTTTCTTCTATGAGTGACATGTTGCCACCAGTCTATCACTAAAAGTTAATGTACAGATACATTTTTAGCAGTAGCTGTTTCTTCATTATGTTGAGATAGGATATATTCCTCTTCCTTTGGTTGGAGCTTCAGAATGGCTAAATTTTAAAAATTATAAAAGTTCATTTAAAAATTAAAAATATCAAACATCTTCAAAACATTTTTAAAATTCAAGTTTTTATTTCAACAATCTTGAACTAAAAGTGTTAAATGTTAAGTATTAAACTATTCTTAAATGTTAGTCTTTTGGTCCAGCCTGTGGCTAATATTGACTTAGAGTTTTGTTGTTGTTAGTTGCGAAGTCGTGTCCGACCCATCGCGACCCTATGGACAATGTTCCTCCAGGCCTTCCTGTCCTCTACCATCTTCTGGAGTCCATTTAAGCTCACGCCTACTGCTTCAGTGACTCCATCCAGCCACCTCATTCTCTGTCGTCCCCTTCTTCTATTGCCCTCAATCTTTCCCAGCATTAGGCTCTTCTCCAGTGAGTCCTTCCTTCTCATTAGATGGCCAAAGTATTTGAGTTTTAGCTTCAGGATCTGGCCTTCTAAAGAGCAGTCAGGGTTGATCTCCTCTAGGACTGACCGGTTTGATCGCCTTGCAGTCCAAGGGACTCGCAGGAGTCTTCTCCAGCACCATAGTTCAAAGGCTTCAATTCTTTGGCGATCAGCCTTTCTTATGGTCCAGCTTTCACTGCCATACATTGCAACTGGGAAGACCATAGCCTTGACTATACGCACTTTTGTTGACAGGGTGATGTCTCTGCTTTTTAGTGTGCTGTCTAGATTTGCCATGGCTTTCCTCCCGAGGAGCAAGCGTCTTTTAATTTCTTGGCTACAGTCCCCATCTGCAGTGATCTTGGAGCCCAGGAAAATAAAATCTGTCACTACCTCTATTTCTTCCCCATCTATTTGCCAGGAATTGAGAGGGCCAGATGCCATGATCTTGGTTTTCTTAATGTTTAGTTTCAACCCAAGTTTTGCACTCTCCTTCTTCACTCGCAACAAGAGGCTCTTTAGTTCCTCTTCACTTTCTGCCATTAGAGTGGTATCATCTGCATATCTTAGGTTGTTGATGTTTCTTCCAGCAATCTTAATTCCAACTTTTGATTCATCTAGCCCTGCCTTTCTCATGATGTGCTCTGCATATAAGTTAAATAGGCAAGGCGACAGTATACAGCCTTGCCGGACTCCTTTCCCAATTTTGAACCAATCAGTGATTCCGTGTCCAGTTCTCACTGTTGCTTCTTGGCCTGCATATAGGTTTCTCAAGAGACAAATAAGATGGTCTGGTATGCCCATCTCTTTAAGGACTTGCCAGAGTTTGTTATGATCCACACAATCAAAGGCTTTAGCATAGTCAATGAAGCAGAAGTAGATGTTTTTCTGGAACTCTCTAGCTTTCTCCATGATCCAGCGTATGTTAGCAATTTGATCTCTAGTTCCTCTGCCTCTTCGAAATCCTGCCTGTACTTCTGGTAGTTCTCGATCCACATACTGCTGGAATCTAGCTTGTAGAGTTTTAAGCATAACTTTACTAGCATGAGAAATGAGTGCAATGGTGCGATAGTTTGAACATTCTTTGGCACTGCCTTTCTTTGGAATTGGAATGTAAACTGTTCTTTTCCAATCCTGTGGCCACTGTTGAGTTTTCCAAATTTGCTGGCAAATTGAGTGTAGCACTTTTACTGCATCGTCTTTTAAGATTTTGAATAGCTCAGCTGGAATACTGTCACCTCCACTAGCTTTGTTGTTGCTCAGCTTTTCTAAGGCCCACTTCACTTCACATTCTAGGATGTCTGGCTCGAGGTCAGTGACCACCTCATTGTGATTATCAGGGACATTAAGCTCATTCTTGTATAGTTCTTCTGTGTAATTTTGCCATCTCTTCTTAATCTCTTCTGCCTCTGTTAGGTCCCTGCCATTTTGGTCCTTTATCATGCCCATTTTTGCATGAAACGCTCCCTTCATCTCTCCAATTTTCTTGAAAAGATCTCTGGTCCTCCCTATTCTATTGTTTTTTTTTTCCTATTTCTTTGCATTGTTCATTTAAGAAGGCATTCTTATCTCTTCTAGCTATTCTTTGGAATTCTGCATTTAATTGGGCATATCTTTCTTTTTCTCCCTTGCCTTTCACTTCCCTCCTTTCCTCAGCTATTTGCAAAGCTTCCTCAGACGGCCATTTTGCTTTCTTGCATTTCTTTTTCTTTGGGATGGTTTTGGTTGCTACCTGTTGTACAATGTTGCAAACCTCTGTCCATAGTTCTTCAGGCACTCTGTCTATCAGATCTAATTCCTTAAATCTATTTGTCACCTCTACTGTATATTGAACAGGGATATGATTTAATTCATACCTGACTGGCCTAGCACTTTTCCCTACTTTCTTTAATTTAAGCCTAAACTTTGCAACAAGAAGCTCATGGTTTGAGCCACAGTCAGCTCCTGGTCTTGTTTTTACTGACTGTATAGAGCTTCTCCATCTTTGGCTGCAGAGCATATAGTCAATCTGATTTCTGTGTTGACCGTCTGGTGATGTCCATGTGTAAAGCCGTCTCTTGGGTTGTTGGAAAAGAGTGTTTGCTATGACCATCGTATTCTCTTGACAAAATTCTATCAGCCTGTGCCCTGCTTCATTTTGTACTCCAAGGCCAAACTTGCCTGTTATTCCAGTTATCTTTTAGCTTCCTACTTTAGCATTCCAATCCCCCATGATGATAAGGACATCATTTTTGGGTGTTAGTTCTATAAGGTGCCGTAGGGCTTCATAGAACCGATCAATTTCATCCTCTTCAGCACTGATGGTTGGGGCATAGACGTGGACTACTGTGATATTGAATGGTTTGCCTTGGATTCGAACTGAGATAATTCTGTCATTTTGAGGGTTGTATCCCAGTATTGCTTTTCCTACTTTTTTATATCTCTTGTTTGACCACGTCCAGCTTTCCTTGATTCATGGATCTTACATTCCAGGTTCCTATGGAGAAAGAATCTTTACAGCATCGGACTTTCCTTTCACCACCAGACATATCCACAGCTGAGCGTCCTTTCGGCTTTGGTCCAGTCGCTTCATTCTTTCTGGCGCTACTAGTACTAGCCCTCTGCTCTTCCCCAGGAGCATATTGGACGCCTTCCGACCTGAGGGGCTCATCTTCCAGCGTCATATCATTTTGCCTTTTGGTACTGTCCATAGGGTTTTCATGGCAAAGATACTGGAGTGGTTTGCCATTTCCTTCTCCAGTGGATCACGTTTTGTCAGAACTCTCTGCTATGACCTTTCCGTCTTGGGTGGCCCTGCACGGCATAGCTCATAGCTTCATTGAATTACGCAAACCCCTTCGCCACGACAAGGCAGTAATCCATGAAGGGGGACTTAGAGTTTAAATGCACACTATTTTCATGATGACTGTTTTTGTAGTTACTGTTTTACTCATTTTTGTGACTACCAGTCCAGCAAACTCTACTATCAATTAATATAATTTATAAGCCATCTGACTGCCAACAACTCTGGATGGTTTGCAGTTAAAAGAACAAAATACAAAGCACAATTGTGATGCTTTAAAAAACAATATGCAAAATTGACAGCATGTCAGTACATTTTGTTTCACGTGGCATTATCCAGAAATTATTTCACTTCCTCCAGGATCTGTTTGCAAACTTTCCCTGATGCAAAAAGAAGTGATTTCAAATTCCACAGTGTTATTTTTATTTTATTTTTAATCATTTTCAGGTATGCAACTGTAAGTAATAATTTAATAGTTTTTAAATGTCTTCTTCTGTAATGTTGCACAATTAAAAATGTATGAAAATAAAAATTATAGACCAAAATAAAAACAGTATTAAAATACAGAACATGCAGGTTATAGGTTCATTCACAGCTAAAGCTAAGGACATCCAAACTATGGTAATTGTTTAGGCTAAAGCTCTTCCTCCCAATGTTATTGCCATGGACCATTACACAGGGTCTTTGGGGTCCCCAGACTCACAAGTAAGGCATTTGACTAAGTAGACTACATCCCATTTCTTGGTAAGGTAGAAAAACACAGGATAAATGGCGTCACCACTAGTTGAATTTGTTACTGGCTGACCAACCTGTAGTCTTTAATAGACCTACATCAACATGGAGGAAATTATGCAGTGAGGTACTTCAAAGTTCTGCCTTAGGCCCAGTACTCTTCAACATCTTTATAAACAATTTAGATGAGGGGATAGAAGGGGAACAAATCAAATTTGCAGATGACACCAAGCTTGGGGGAATATCCAACACTTTAGTAAAAGGTAAAGGTTCCCCCACAGTGCGTGCTAGTTGTTTCCAACTCTAGGGGCTGGTGGTCATCTCCGTTTCAAAGCCGAAGAGCCAGTGTTTGTCCGGATAAAAATTTGGTAAAACAGATCAAAGATCAAAACCGAGCGCATATAAAGAGAATTTACAATACTTTAATAGAATTGGATTCGGAAATGGAATTAGTTAAAGATTGTATGGTAAAGTGGGCCCAAAATATTCAAGAACCGATCCCATTCGATATATGGGAGGTAATTTGGGTTAGAAATGTAAAATTTACCCAGGCCCAAAATTTAAGAGAAAATTTTTATAAAATGTTTTATAGATGGCATTTGGATCCTAAAAAGTTGTCTTGTATGTATCCTAATTTACAGCCCAAATGTTGGAGATGTGGCAGTTTGGATGCTACTTATTTTCATATCTGGTGGACTTGTAGAAATATAAAAGCTTTTTGGATTAAAATTTGGTGGAATATTCAAAAGATTTTTAAGAGAAAGATAAAGTTTACTCCACAACTATTTTTATTGGGTGTTATTACAGATTGTGATACTAAAGAAATTAACTTGATGTTGAACTTGATAACAGCTGCAAGGTTATTGGTAGGGCAATATTGGAAGAAGGATAGTTTGCCTACTATAGAAGAATGGACGTTTAAAGTGTCAAATTTAGCAGAAATGGCTAAGATTTCTGCTTATCTGAAGGATCATTCTCAAGAAAGATACATTTCGGTCTGGAGAAGATGGATAAATTATATTCAGAATAAATATGGGACTAAAAAGTTCCATCTAGCCTATGAATAAATTTTAGATTGTTATTATTACTAGTAGATTATTATAGTGGAATTTTTTTAAATTTTAATTATATTATTATTATTTTTAGTATTAGTATTGTATAATAACTTGGATATTAACTTGTTTATGTTTTTATTATTATTATGTCTACTTTTATTTTGCGTGTATTTATGTTAAAGGGGAGTTAAAGCGCATTATGAACTTGGTTATTTATATAGTTTGTTAATGTTAGTTAGATTATGATCATTATATTTGTAACCCTGTACTCAGCTCTGGGAAGTGGGGGAGGAAGAGGGGGGTGGTTTTGTATGGGTTGGTTTTGGGGGTTATATTGTAACTTTTATAAAACTTTTTAATAATAATAAAAAGTTGATATCTCCAAAAAGAAAAAGAAAAAACAAAAAGCTCACAAAGAAAAATAACAGAAGGAAAAGTCCAAGAAACAGAAAAGGTTCATCCAATGGAAAAGTGAATCATACATTAGCTCAGAAGAAATAAAGTTTTGGAAACAAAAACAACAAAGAACAACAGATTTGTTCCAGGTTCAAACAAGCCACATTAAAAAAAAATGAAAGACACCAACTCAGCTCTAAATGTCAGCTGACATTATGTGTCAGGAAGTGTTCCCAAAACCACATTAAGTCCTTGCATAGATCTTCCATATTCTTTGTACATTTCAGTTAAGAATCTCATCTCTTTCTCTCTCTCACTCACTTACTTTTCCCATAATGTCTTCTATTTTGAAAATGCTATTATAGAAATGGCTAGTTTATAATGTTATAGAAAAGTAAAAAGTTGAGGTTCAGTGTTAATGCTTCCTTCTACTCCTGCAACAGAGGAAGTCAGAAGTCAGTGCCTTTTCTTTTTCCCTTCTCCCCCTCACTTTTCCCTTTTTCTCTCACCCTTCACTCAAAAAAGCCCCCCCACTCACTCACACTTTGCTCACAAAAGTCTCCAGTCGCTCTCACTCACTCCTCCGTCTCTTTCAAAGGCACCTCATTCAGTCTCTCCCCCACTCACTCCATCTCTTTCAAAGGGCTCTTGCTCGCTCACTCACTTACTGCCCTGTCGCTTCCAAACGCCATTTGCTCATTCACTCACTCACTGCCCCGTCACTTCTAAATGCTTCCAAATGCCACTTGCTTGCTCACTTACTGTGTTTGGAAGTGACGGGGCAGTAAGTGAATGAATGCCGGGGCCAGAGGCCATCAGCTGTTTGGCGCTGGAGATGCCGGACGGCCTGATGCAGTGCTCCGTGGCTGGGGTGTCTTCAGCTGGTGTCAGGGATGGTGCCGGAGGCCGTCAGCTGTTCAGCGCCGGAGACCACTGCCACGAGGAACACAGCTCTGGGTCGGGGTTCGGAGCAGCTCTGGGTGGGGGCTCAGCATGGGCTGTAGCGTGGCAACTGCAGGGAGGGGAATCCCCACGGCGGCTGTGGGGAGGAGAATCCCTGCAGCCTGTGGCTCCAAGCCGCAGGGGTGGGGGTGCAAAGGACAAGTGGTGACGCCATAGCAAGAGGGAGTTCTTACAGACACCAGCATCATTCCCAGTGACAGCACCTCTGAGTTCCGGCACCTTTTTTTTTTAGAAAAAAAGCCATGGGTAAGACCATATTTGGAAAACTGCATCCAGTTTTGATCATTACAATGCAAAAAAGATATTGAAGCTCTGGAAAGAGTGCAGAGAAGAGCAAGAAAGATGATTCAGGGGCTAGAGGCTGAAACATATATTGAATGGTTAAAAGAACTGAATATGTCTAGTCTAACAAAGAGAAGGATTTTGGGTGACATGATAGCAGTCTTCTTACATTTGAGAGGCTGTCACCAAGAAAAGGGGGACAACCAATCTCCAAAGCAGCTGAAGGCAAAGTAAAAAGTAACAGATGGAAACTTATCAAAGAGAGATCCAACCTAGAATTAAGGAGAAATTTCCTGACAGTGAAAACAATCTATCACTGGGAACAGCTTGCCTTCATAAATTGTGGATCCACCAACATTCAAGGTTTTTAAGAAGAGATTGTACAGCCATTTGCCCAGAATGGTACTGGATTTCTTGCTTGGGCAATGAGTTGGACTAGAAGACCTCCAAGATCCCTTCCAACTCTGTTATTTTCTATTATATTTCACACTTTGTCAAAAGATAACTTTTATTGTCATTTTTTCCTGTGGGCATAATGGCACACATTAAAGATGAAGTTTAGTTGCTTGCTCTCAAAGTGTACACATACATAACACACATTTAAAACATTCTATATACAACATATAAACATACTATATACAACATATACTCTGAGAACTGCTGCTCTTGAAGATTTCATACTTCCAAGTTTTCTTGCATTTTGACTAGCAAACTATAGAAATCCAGATAAACCTAACTGAACTGATGTGAAACATTCTGTGAACCCATTTTTCTTATTTAAAGTTATTATATAGTCTTTCAATTGCTTCCAGGAAGCACATAAAAGAGCCTTTTAGAAAAAAAGATGTATGGAAACTTTGAAGTAATCAGAAAACAGCAGTGGAGATTTTTGCCTAATTTCACAACTGTCTTACTCAGATTTGTTCTCTGGCTAAATTTTTCCCACCAAGAATTTAGGAACAGTTTGAAAATTAGTTTCTTGCAGGATTGACAGTGATTTGATCTTGGTGTATCTGGGAATTCCTTGAATGTGTCTGCAGCAGAGAAAAACAATTACTGTGAACATGCAAGCAACTGTCAATATGTTGAAGTCTATCCTTTCACAAACATTATAGATAGATAAAAGCATTATTTCTGCGCATGCCCAAGATGGCGGACGTGCTCGGCTGAGCTCCGCGGAGAGTTCCAGCTATTCTGGCGTCCCTGGAGTCCGCAGAGTCCGCAGAGGTGCTTCCCCCTCTGTGTTGGGGCTAGATGGACAGAAGAAAGGCTGTTGACGCCGTTCTTAGCGGTGCATCCCTCCATTTTCGAAAACAGGCCTTGTGAGTTCCGGCGTCCTTCGGGGGGGCCTCTGTTCAGGCGGGAGGAATCACGGCTTGCAGGGCTCCGAACAGCTGATTTTCGGAGCCGACAGAGCTGTGGGCTAGAGGGGTTTCTGGAACGGCGGAAGATCGTGAAATGGAGGAATAATGGCGTTGATGCTTGGAGCAGCTGGTGGGGAGGTGAGCGGGAGTGTCGCGGCTGCTTTGCAGCCGTTCCACAGCCGTTCCGACATGGGGACCCACGGCTTGGAGTTGGAGAGCTGGCGGTTTGTGTCGCTGACCGTCAGGCGGCACAGGTTACCTTCGTGTCACCCGTGTTTCGTGAGGCCAGCTGGACTCGAGCTGTTGAACTTCGCCAGCCGGTGTTGGACCCGTTTGTTACCTAACCTTTCTTGTTATGGAGAAGGATTTTTGCAGCCGGAACATCTTTCATCATGTCATTTTTAGGCTTTTTATGCCTTGGTTATTTGCTGCTCAACTCCTTTTTTCTTCCATGACCCTACAGGACTCAGAAGGTCCCGGGGTTGAGTCACTGTGAGAGTTATACCATCAGTTATACCATCTGCTACCCTCCCTAGAAGTGAGAGATCTATGGAGGTATGCCTTACCCGGAGTATGTATCTCGTTCCACTCCCGGATAGTGTTCTGAACCAGCCAACTACCGGCCTTGTAATAAGGCAAACCCCTGTTCAAGCAGTAGAGACTGGAGAGCGTCTGAGGCTGCAAAGCGTCTGCCAAGTTTAATTCACAAGCAAAACAACAGAACAAGAAACCAAAAGCACAGGAACTTGAATCCTCAAGCGGAAGGGTTGCTTTCAGCAACCAGCCCCTCCCCAAACACTCCTTTTATTTAGAGTTCAGGGCGTGGTCTCCCTGTGCCTCCTCCCGAGGAGTCCCACAGCCTTTCTTTGTTTGTTCCTGCTCGACTGCCTCCTGCGTCGGGCGTCCTTGAACAGGGCCAGCTGTGGGTCATCATCCTCCGCACTATCGGGCTCACGCAGCTGAGAAGAGGGCCCCGGCTGAGGGCTCTGCGAAGCCTCCAAGCCATCATCAGCTGGTTCGTCTTCCACACCCTCCTCCTCCCCCTCATCTGAGTCATCCGATACATCTGAGCCGGCTGCCGAACCCACCGGCTGGCCCTGAGTCACAACAGATAGGTCTGGGACTGCCGTGAGAGGGCAGTGGCCGACCTGTTTCGGAGGTTACCCAGCTCAAGTGGCAGAGGAGCTGGCAGACTGGATATTTATTGACCTTCCATTTTTAGATCATCCTTATTGACTATGGGACTGCCTTGCTGGACCTACTTGGACAATGGCTCGCCTATTTTATTCCAGCATGGACTTATTCGCTCTCAGGGGTGCCCCCCCTTCCTGGGTGTGACCTGCCTCTGTTTTTACCTCTCCTCTTGATGACGGGCCCAATTATTGGGACCCTGAGAGATGGTCGGGCAGGGATAGGAGCCTCTGTTATAAATTCAATAAGAGGCCCCTGGTTTGTTTTTTATGCAAACATTTTAAAGGGTTAGGGAGGGGGGCGAGTTTGCAGGTTTGGTCAGAAATTGGGGGGTATCCACCAACCGCTATTCAGGCCAGGCCTGGGACAGATCACGGTGGGATGGGGCTTGGGCTGGGTGCCTCTGGGGCCCCGGAGCGGGGTGTGGGATTATCTATCCCCATGATGTTAGGGAATGGCAGCAGGCGTTCGAACAGAGGGCTGTATCAACACCCGGGAGTGCGTCCCCACTGTCTTCAAGCGGTGATGTGCTCTGACCCTCTGGTTTTGACCCGTGGTTCCAGGAACGAGGATGAGCAGCCACCTGAGCTCAGGCTTGTGTATTTTAATGCAGGGTCTGTAGTTAATAAGGCTCCTCTCATTCGAGATCTGGTTAGGGAGGAGCGTGCGGACCTAGCTTGCACTACGGAGACCTGGTTGGGCCCAGAGGGTGGTGTCCCTCTGGTTGATCTCTGCCCACCAGGTTTCCGGGTGCTTCACCAGCCTTGGGCTCAGGGTAGGGGCGGCGGTGTGGCGGTAGTTGTGAGGGAGACCTTATGTCTGCGGGAGGCCACCATTGTCCAAATATCCAGGTGTGAGTCTCTCCTCCTGAGATGTGGCCCTAGGGCCCAGTTGGGCTTGCTGCTGGTGTACCTTTCGCCTAGTCGCATAGCTGCAGCCCTGCCTAAGCTTCTTGACATCCTCTCGGGGTTGGTGATTGAGTTCCCCAAATTTATGATTTTGGGTGACTTCAATCTGCCATCCCTGGGGGGATCATCTGAGTTGGCTCGGGAGTTCATGGCTTCCATGACGGCCATGGACCTGATGCAAGTAATTCAGGGCTCGACTCATGGGGGGGGTCACACGCTCGATTTTGTTTTTCTATCTGGACGATGGTTAGATGATCTGGGTGGGGGTTTATAGCATTGGCAATCAGCTTCATAGCCAGAAAGTGATAATGTCTTCGTGTGTCTCTAACTCTCTTAGGAATCTGCTTTAAAACCACAATTTCTTTATTTTTGTATTGTATTGGCTCATCTCTAACTTTCCATAGCACTTCATCTCTTGTTGTCTTCTTCATAAACCATACATGTACTTCTCTTGGCAGTTGATTTCTTCTTGTGTAGCTTGAATTGATGTGAAATAACTCATCCACCTCTAGCTGAATTTCTCCTCGGTCTGCCTCTAAAGCCTCCTCCAGGATGTCAATAATAACCTCCGCTATGTCTCTATCCTCAGGGATATTTTGAAATCTTAAATAATGTTCCGTTTTTTCCATCTCTAAAGTCTTAATTGCATTCTCTAGTTTTTCATTTTCTTGTAATAACATTTCTATCTTTTTATCGTTCTCATCTGTTTTTTCTTCAATTTTGTGTATTTTCTGTTGATTTCTAATTATCATTTGATTCTGAGCTTAAAATTTTCCCTTTATATCCAAGATTTCTTCACTTACTTTTTCAAGTTTACTTTGTATTTCTTTGAGATTTTCCTGTATTTCCAGGTGGTTTCGTTCCAATGCCTCTTGATTACGCAACTTAAGTTCTTGAAGCAATTTTAATGAAATCTGTGTTTCACTTTGAGCAGTGCTTATCTTTTCATGTTGAAACATTGCTTCAATAGATTCCTGTGTTGTAGGACTAGATTGTCCTACTGAGGGTGCAGAGGAGGTTTTCTTCATGAGTCTGGTAATATTTGATGAAGTCATTTTACAGCTTACAGTCTAAAGCCAAAACAACATCTGTTTAAATTTAGCCAAATTCAATAAAAGTAACTTTGAAGAGTCTTTTCCCTCACAATCTCACAACAAGGCACTCTTATCCTTTGCAGGTGTCCTTTACCAAGGTTACTTCAATCAACAACAATTTTTTCAATTCTCACAATATATCAGAAATTTTGTTCTTCTTTCACCACTAGATGTCCTCCTTGGCTTATTTATCAATGTCTGCTATTTTTAACAATGAGTATTTCCCCTTCTTTGTAATTGCTTGCCACTTTTAACTTTAATCCTTCTGGGGGTCTTTACTTTTCAGCCCTTTCCCATCAGGGGCACAACATTTATAATCCTCAAGGAGAAGGAAAGAAAAATTCTGGCTCACCCAGTTTCAGCATGCAGTTGAGAATCAGCTGATTTATATTCCTTCCTGTTGGAGACGACTAGGGCTGCTGTGGCTGTCCCAGCAGCCTTTTTCTTCTTTTTTTTAGAGGGTCCTACAGTTTGCTCCGATCGGGTGCCCCCTGATCTGAGCTCCTGAAGTATGCCTCCTCCTTCATTGCCCCTCCAGGGCAACTTTCTGACCCTTTAAGGGTCGCTAGATGAAGAAAAACCAAGCTGGAAAGCTGAACACCGGCTTTTCCCAGTTGTCCTGATGGCTACCAAACAGGAAGTTCGAAAATCTTCTCCAGCTTTTGTTTCCTTGTAACTGTCTCCTAGATAAGGAGACACATTCCATACTCAAAAGGAGGAAGCCACACAAAGAAAGGAGAAAGTTAACACTATGAATCCCCCATACACCCCCTTCCCCCAATAAGAATGGCAGGCCCCAAAAGGATAGAAGAAAGGAGACAGCAGGTGAGGAGTTTTAGGGTCTGACATATGCCCCCCCTAAAAAAATGGAAAATGCACCTGAAAGACAAAACAGGGAAGGGAAAAACATGAAACAAATCAATTAGATTTATCTGCATATAGAGAGTGAAAACGTTGTAACAATCTAGGGGCTTTTACATGCTTCTTATACACCCATTCATTTTGGGATGCAGGGAGGGTTTTCCATGAGACTAGGTATTGAGTCACTCCATGATGGGTTCTAGAGTCTAGAATGTCTAATCTCAAAATGTTGTTCACCCTCAATCATAATGGGTAAAGATAATGGCAGAGCAGGGGGTCCATCCTCTTTTTGTCCACTTGGAATTTGTAAGTCTCTCTGGCCTTATCAAGAGCTTTACAGACTACCAGCCAGCTATTTTGCAATTGCTTAATCCAGTCTTTTAACTAGGGGATTTCAGGTTCCTTCACAGGGAGTTCTGGTATGGCCACAAAAGTTTGGCCTTTGGCAACCTGAAAAGGAGTAAACCCAGTATTGGAATGTACTGCATTGTTGTAAGCAACCTCAGCGAAAGGTAATAAGTCCGACCAATTGTCTTGTTGATAATTTATGAAACATCTTAGATACTGTTCTAGAACCACGTTCAGACATTCTGTCTCCCCATTTGTCTGGGGATGATGTGAGGATAACCCTTGACTAGATCCCAAAAGATCTAGAAAAGCTCTACAGAACTCTGAAGTGAATTGGATCCCGCGATCTGAAATAATCCGATGTGGGACACCATGGAAACGATATATGTATTGTACAAGAAGTTTGGCTAATGTTTTTGCAGTAGGGATTTGGGGGCAAATCCCTTATAAAATGCACTTGTCTAGAAAATAGGTCTGTAACCACCCAGATAACCATATTACCAGCACTCTCAGGCAGTTCAACAATAAAATCCATAGAAATCTCTCTCCATGGTGATGATGGGCTTGCAACCAGTTGAAGTAACCCTGGGGATTTTCCTTGATGCTGTTTTGCAGCTGATCATATGGGACAACTGGCTACATAGCTTGCAATGTCCTTTACTAATGCACGCCACCAAAATTGCCTTTTAATCAGGTGCAAGGTTTTTACTAAACCAAAATGCCCAGCAGTCTTTGAATCATGCCCAGTTGCCATTACTTTAAGTCTCAAACTAGCTGGGACATAGAGTTTCTCTCCAATCCAGGGGTATCAAACTCAATTTCATTGAGAACCGCATCAGCATTGTGGTTGCCCTTGGTGGGCTGGGTGGATGTGGCCAGGGTGGGTGCAGCCTACTGAGTGTGTGTGGCTGGAGTGGGTGTGGCCTACTGGGTGGGCATGGTCAGCTCTACATCATTCACGTCAAGGGTGCCTGTGGGGGCCTGGGCAGGAGTAGGACAGATCTGAGGGTCTTTGGCAGAAGGGGGTGGGACCTGGGCAAGTGTCAAGGCATGGTCCACTGGAGGACCCTCAGTTCCTCTCAGGACATGCAAGGGGGTGGCTGGATGGTGCCGCAGGCTGCCCGAAACCCTGGGGAGCAGAGGTCAAACACCCAACCCAGCCCTCAAGCACCCGCGGCACCAAGCCCAGCCACACTCCCCAAGGGATACCCAGCTGCACTTACCTCCTCCTCAAGGCTGCTGCTATGCTTGCTTTCCTTAGCCAGGTTGCTCATGATGGGTATGAGGGCAAAGTCAGAGGGAGGCCCACTTCCTCTTCATGGGAGGAGACCAGGCTTTGTATCCAAACCTTCCTTAGCAATAGGATGGGAGACTCCCAGGATAGGCCAGGAGGAGAGGGCAAGGGGATGGTGAAAGGGAGCATGGTAGGACTAAGGCAGGACTTTCCTCATATCCTTCCTTCCTTCCTTCCTTCCTTCCTTCCTTCCTTCCTTCCTTCCTTCCTTCCTTCCTTCCTTCCTTCCTTCTTTCCTTCCCAGCCCCCAGCCTGCTCAGTTTCAGCAGGCAGCTGGGTGCTCTACTCACAGCACCGAGAGGCTGAGCCGGGCCGTGCAAAGCTCACCAGCTTTGCACCTTGCTGCCTGCTGAAACCGGGCAGGCTGAGGGCTAGGCAGCATTGTACTTATTGTCAGATTCATGCCACCCAGCTCAGTTCTTGGCACTGTGAGAAGAGCACCCCATGCCTGCCAAAACTGGGCAGGCTGGGGACTGGACATCATCGTCGCACTTCTCTTCAGATTTGTGCCATCTGGCTCACCCTCTTGGTGCCCCACTGTCTGCCAAAACACCTCCCATGGAGCTCATCAAGCCAGATATATGAAGTAGGCATGAGCCATGTGCTGGCTACTTCCAAGTGATGGTGCATTTGTTCATTGCTCACAAAGGGTGATACCTCCCCAGTGCGTGCCCAGGGGGTGGGGCTGACATGGCAGGGGCCGGTCCCCCGCTGTTTCCAGATGGCCTTGTGGAGCTAAGATTGAATGTGTTTCAGCATAGATGGCCACCAAAAAATTGTACATTGGCTCCCGGCCGGCCTGGGCTGGAGCCAAGGCAGCACGGGCCATTCCCTCACTGTTTCCAGGTTGGCTTTGCGGGCCACAAGAAACCACTTCACAGGCTGCATCTGGCCCCCGGGCCTTGTGTTTGATATGTCTGCTCCAATCCATGCCAATCTGTCTTTGAGCACACAGATTTTTATGATTACAGAACCATTCATTGGTATCTAAAGCCTGTTTGAATTCTGGTAGTAAAACCTTATTTCCTGGCTCTTTTGCTTTAGTTTGGGCCCTGGTAGTGACTGGGGCAGTTAGTTGATGGGGCTTCAGGAAAGGTTTAGTTATCTCAGGTTTCTTACTGTTGTACTGAGGTAGTCTTGATAAAAAGGTAAAGGTAAAGGTTCCCCTGCACATGCGTGCTAGTCATTTCCAACTCTAGGGGCCGGTGCTCATGTCTGTTTCAAAGCCAAAGTGCCAGCGCTTGTCCGAGGACATCTCTGTGGTCATGTGGCCAGCATGACTAGATGCCAAAGGCACATGGAACACTGTTACCTTCCCACCGTAGTGGTCCCTATTTTTCTACTTGCATTTTTACGTGCTTTCGAACTGCTAGGTTGGCAGAAGCTGGGACAAGTAACAGGCACTCACTCTGTTACGCAGCACTTGGGATTCGACCTGCCAAACTGCCGATCTTCTGATAGAAAAGCTCAGCATCCTAACCCACTGAGCAGGCATCAGCTAAAAAGTTCTTTCCCCCTGGAAGGTAATGGATTGTGAAATTAAATCTGTGAAAATGCTGCGACCACCTTGCTTGTTTTGGGGAAAGTTTCCTGGGTATTTTCATAGCCTCTAGGTTTTTATGATTGGTCCATACCTGGAATGCTATTTTAGGCCCCTCAAGAAAATGCCTCCAGGTTAGTAAAGCCCATCGTACTGCGTAGGCTTCCTTTTCCCAAGCTGCCCATCTATTTACAGTGACTGACAGTTTCTTAGAGATGTATGCACAAGGCTGTAACCTCCCTTCCTTATTCCTTTGTAAGAGTACAGCCCCCACAACCACATCACTGGCATCAGCTTGGATGATGAATTGCTGGTCTGGGTCTGGATGCTTCAGGACTGGCTCCATGGAGAACAATTTTTTAAATTTTTCAAATGCTGCTTGACATTCACCTGTCCATTTTAGTGGCTGGCTAAGTTTCAGTTTATCTCCCCCCTTTTGTCTTGAACAGATTAGTGATAGGGAGGGTGATCTGTGCAAACTATGGAATAAATTATCTATAAAGGTAAAGGTAAAGGTGTGTGCTAGTTGTTTCCAATTCTAGGGGCCGGTGCTCATCTCTGTTTCAAAGCCGAAGAGCCAGCGTTTGTCCGAGGACGTCTCCGTGGTCATGTGGCCAGCATGACTAGACGCCAAAGGCGCATAGAACGCTGTTACCTTCCCACTGTAGTGGTCCCTGTTTTTCTACTTGCATTTTTATGTGCTTTTGAACTGCTAGGTTGGCAGAAGCTGGGACGAGTAACAGGCACTTACTCTGCTACATAGCACTTGGGATTCGACCCGCCAAACTGCTGATCTTCTGATCGACAAGCTCAGCGTCCTAACCCACTTTGGAGTTGTTTCTGGGTTCTTGGGGTAGCCCAATCCAACACTGCCTTCACTTTACCTGGGTCCATCTCTATCTCCTCATGGGATATGTGATACCCCAGGTGATCAATATGCTCTTTGTGGAACTCACATTTAGATAATTTAGATAATTTGGCGAACAACTTTGCAGAACATATTTTTTCCAAAACAGCACTGACTAGTTTGATGTGTTCATCTTTCATTTCAGTGTAGATAAGGATGTCATCCAGGTAAACCAAAACCCCTTTGTAAGTTTTTCCTTATAAACCTTTCCAGTTCACTCAGTTCTTTAGGGGCCATTGAATACATTTTTGGTTTTGACAGCTTTGTTTCTGAGATGATTTCAATAGCACAGTCTGTGGGGCAGTGAGTTCATCCGCCTTCTGTTCACTGAACGCCTCAGCTAAATCTTGGTATTCTATTAGAAGGTTTTGCAGCTCTGACTCATTAAGGGCAGAGACAAATTTGCAACATAATCCATATCTCCCACCAGTTCCTTTAGCTATGGGTAGGATTTCCTCCTCTGCTAAGTTGAGTTGCCCCTCCTTCCAATTAACCACAGGATTCCATTTCTTTAACCATGCCAACCATACTATATAAAAAAATTTAGAGACTCTGGAAAATGTGTAGAGACAAGTAACAAACATGATTAAGAGTCTGGGGACTAAAACATGAAGGATGCTTGCAGGAATTAGTATGGCTACTCTAGTGAAAAGGAGGACTGCAATGACATGATAGCAGTATTCCAATATTTGAGATGCTGCCACAAAGAAGAGGGGGTCAATCTATTTTCCAAAGCACCAGAAGGGAAGACAAGAAAGAATGGGTGAAAGCTAATCAAGGAGAGAAGCAATCTACAACTAAGGAGAAATTTCTGACAATGAGAACAATTAGCCAGTGGAACAGCTTGCCTTCAGAAGTTGTGAGTGCTTCATCACTGGAGGCTTTTAAGAAGAGACTGGACAGCCACTTGTCTGAAATGGTATAGGGTCTTCTGCTTGAACAGGCGGTTGGACTGTGTGACCTCCAAGATTTTTTCCAACACTGTTATTCTGTTACCATTCTGAAAAACAGATGCAGTTGTATCATGGGCAGATGCTGAAAACAGGCAAAATAAAAAGAATATGTTTAGCTTTTGAATGGAATGCAAATCTCATGAGAAGATTTAAGCTAAATAATAACTAAATCAGTGTGTACACAAAGTAGAAAATAATTTTAGTTTGAAGAACAGAACAGCCTACTTGAAAAGTTCTAAAAAGAATGTTCTGAACAGATTGACTTCCGGTAGCGCTGCTGCGCCGAATGGCGGCGTTTCGAAGCCGCCCGATCCTGGGAAGCGTCAAAGCGCCCGGAGGCCGCGAAAATCAGCTGTCCCGCGGTGCTGGAGCTTCTCCCTCGGGAGAAGAGGGAGAGGTGAGCCTGCCTGGGTAGAGGTAGAGCTCCCCTGTGATTCTCCCAAGTAGTTTGGGGGATAACAGGGTGAGCCCCCTCAGAGCCCAGGCTTTCTCTCAGGACGTTTTTGCTCCAAAAGGAGCGGAACCAGACGTGACAACTGCACCTGCTGCTTAGATGGGACTGTGAGTATTTTGTTCTTTGAGAAGCAGGCAGAGCAAAGCAGGAAGATCTGAATTTTTAAGTTGGATTTTAACTTTAACTCAGCTTCATTATCTTCTTCAAGTTTTAAGTTTGAAATGGAGTAAAAATGGCGCTGGAATGTTTCTTTCCTGTGCGAAGTGACTGCGTTGGAAAACTGTTATATTTTGCTATAAAGCAAGAGATACAATTTGCAACTGACTTTACCCAGTATCGGATTTTGTTTATTTGAAAGCCTGTTATCGAAGGTTAAGAACTTTGGGAGAATTTTTATTTTTTCTTTCCTTTTTCTTCTTTTTCTTCTTTTTTCTTTTTTCCCCTGAACTTTGATTCAGCTGGGTTAAAGAGGAAATCGAAACCTGAGAGATGGCTGTGAGACGTGGGGGAGGGCCTCCAATCTCTAAACCTATAGTACAACCACCCTCCCCCCCACCTCCTGCATTTACACTGACAGACATTCAGCGAGTTGTGATGCAGTCAACCCAAGTTTTGCAGCAGGAAATAAAGGAAACAAGGGAAGAATTTGTTAACCAAAACAACCAGATGAGGGAAGATATAGTGCTTGCACTCCAGGGTTTGGCTGCACATATAGAACGCCTGGATGTTCGTGTGGACTCAGTTATGGAGTATGTGGAGAATTTGGAAAATAAAATTATTGATGCTGAACAGAAGATTGACAGAGCAGAGGCTAAGATTGACAGAACAGAGGACAAGGTTACTATATCAGAATATAAGAACATGGAGTTTGCTTTGCGTATCAGAGGCCTCAAAGAGAATCCTAAAGAAGACTTGGAATGCGAAATAGCACAAGCAGTGGCTCCTGTTTTGAAATGTGAACCTGAAGAATTACTTAAGGAAATGGATAAGACATTTAGGGTTAACTCCTGGATTGCTAGACAAAAAAAATTACCTAGAGATGTAGTGATTTATTTTTCCAGGAGATTAACCAGAAATTCTATTATCCAGGCTTTTTATCGGGAAAAATTTCAAATTGCAGGCCAAGATATTATGATTTTAAAGGAGATACCTCCAAAAATTCTTAGAAAAAGGAAGATTTTGCCTTTCTGTCTGATGAGCTTAAGAAGCGACAAATCCAGTTCAGATGGGAAATACCTATTGGAATTGTGGTAAATTATGCAGGGACCAGATACAGATTGGATACAATTTTAAAAGCAAAAGATTTTTATACTAAGGTCCTGAAAGCAGGCTTACCACCGTCTCCTTGAATCAAAAGAACAGAAGTAAGACAAGAAGATAAATTGAGTGAAGGGGCAATGTCATTGCCTCTTGAGGAGATGCGGCAGGCAGAGTCTACGGAGCAGAGTTTGGTATTAAAGGAAGACCCAAAAGAACAGAGGATGACAAGAGCTGCATATAAGCGTATGGAAAAAGAGCAAAAACAAAAGCCTGTAACTGGTCCAGCTATGCAAGACGCGGCTGTCTCAGAGCCTGTGGGAGGAGCACATCCGAAGAGAGCAACAGCTGATCCTCAGGCCATGTTCCAAAGGCTCATGGTCACCAGAGATGGTGAAGTTCCTGACATGGAATGTTAATGGCTTAAATTCACCACAGAAAAGAAAGAAAGTATTTTTTTATCTGAAACAACATAAAAATGACGTTGTTTGTTTACAAAAGACACACATTGCATTAAGTTCTTCTTATTGGATTAGATGCTCCAAATCAACAACAGCAAAAATTCTTTAAATTTTTACATCAGAGACTAATCGAACTGGATTATAAATCTGTTATTATGATGGGGGACTGGAATGGAGTTTTGGTGCTATCTGAAGACAAGGATCCTCTAAAAACTTTTTAAATTCGAAATTGCCTAAAGCTTTTTTTTTTTATTTGAAGGAAGATCTGGAATTAAGAGATGTATGGCGGGAAAGGAATACGAGAGACAGACTTCTTCTTGCAGAAAACATATGAAAGAATTTTTTGTTACAAATATGCATAAAGGTACCTTGATGGAAATGGTTTGGGATGCTAGTAAAGCTTATATGAGAGGGGTTTTGATTTATATGAATAATGCCTACAGGTGTAAGCAAAAGCAAAAACGTTTAGATATTGAGGAAGAGATTAAAGCTAAGGTGAAAAAGCTTATTTTGAATCCATTGGATAATGGGGTAAGAAACTAATTTGATGTTGAATATGATAACAGCAGCACGGTTACTGGTGGGACAATATTGGAAGAAGGATAGTTTGCCTACTATAGAAGAATGGGTGTCTAAAGTTTCGAATCTTGCAGAGATGTCTAAGATTTCTGCGTATTTGAAAGATCATTCACAGGAAAGATATATTTCAGTTTGGAGGAGATGGATAGATTATATTCAGAACAAATACTAAAAAGTTCCATTTAGCTTATGAGTAGATCTTAGTGGGATATTGTTATTGGTACTTTGATTGTAGTTATGTTAAAGGGGAGTTAAAGCACATTATGAATTTGGTTAATTGTATATTTGCATAATTTTTATTTAGAATATGATTATTATAACTATAATCCTGTATTTAGCTCTGGGAAGTGGGGGGGAAGTGGGTGGGTTTCGGGTGGGGGGGATTTGGGGATATATTGTAAAACTTTGTTTGTAAAACTTTTTAATAAAAAAAAGAATGTTCTGAACAGATTGTGGTCTGTGATGGTCTGTGGGAATGATTTTGGGAAACAGGAGGAAGAGCCACAACCTACACAATTCTCATGGAAAAAGTATCTAAGCTCACAGATAGCAAAGACCATGTGAACACCTCAGAATGGATTGTCCTGAGTTTTCTGAAAAATAATTGTAAAGGAGGAGAGAAATGCTTTCAGCATTGCTAGGTTGATATCAGCCCTTCATAGTGATCCCCACAAGAAGCACAAGCCATAAATACTAACAATACATTTGTTGTAAGGCTATAGTAACAGAGTCTTAAAAGACATTTTGTCTCCCATGATCATTTTCACAGATCATTACACAATCTGATAGAATTAAACTCAAAATAGCTCAGTGTTTTATCAGAACAAAATTTTATTATATGCATAACAACATCACTAATCTCATCTATAATATTTTAACTGCGTTCAGGCAACTAGTAGCCAGCATGGGTTTGTTAAAAACAGATCATGCCAAACCAATCTCATCTCATTCTTTGATAAAGTGACTAAATTAGTAGACCAGTGAAACACAGTGGACTTAGTATACTTAGATTTTAGTAAGGCATTTGATAAGATAGACCACAACCTACTCCTTGGTAAGCTAGAAAAAGATGGACTAGACAACATCACTACCAGATGGATCTGTAGCTGGCTAACAAACCATATTCAACAAGTAGTCCTCAATGGCATTACATCCACATGGAGAGAAGTAAGCAGCGGAGTACCACAAGGTTCCGTCTTAGGCCCAATACTCTTCAATAACTTCATAAATGACTTAGAATAGACAATGGAATAGAAGGGGAACTCATCAAATTTGCAAATGCCACCAAATTGGCAGGAGTATCCAACACCCCAGAAGAAAAACTCAGGATCCAAAAAGATCTTGACAAACTTGAACTATCCAACAAAATGAGTTTCAATGTGGAGAAAACCAAAGTGTTACATTTAGGCAGGAAAAACCAAAGGTATAAATACAGTTTGGGTGAGACCTGGCTTAAAAACAGTAACTGTGAGAGGGACCTTGGAGTCCTAGTGGATGATTGATTGACTATGAGCCAGCAGTGTGCAGCAGCAACCAAAATAGCTAATACCATCCTGGGTTCTATAAACAGAGGCATAGAATCAAAATCACGTGAAGTATGAGTATAAAACAGTAGTAAGACCACACCTAGAATACTGCAGCCAATTTTGGTCACCATATTACAAAAAAGATATTGAGAGTTTGGAAAAAATTCAGAGAAGAGCAGCTAAGATGATCAAAGGCTTGGAGACTAAAACATAGGAAGAACAGCTACGGGACTTGGGTTTGGCTAGTCTAAAGAAAAGAAGAAATAGGGGAGTCATGATAGCAGTGTTCCAGTATCTGAGGGGCTGCCACAAGGCAGAGGGGGCCAGGTTGTTCACCAAAGCACCAGAAGGAAGGACGAGAAACAATGGTTAGAAACTGATCAAAGAGAGAAGCAACTTGGAATTAAGGAGAAGCTTCCTAACAGTGAGGACAATTAACCAGTGAATAGCTTGCCATCAGAAGTTGTGGATTCTTCAACATTGGACGTTTTTAAGGAGAGACTGGACAGACACTTGTCTGAAATGGCAGTGTTTCCTGCTTGAGTGGGGGATTGTACTAGAAGACCTCCAAGGTCCTTTCCAGTTCTAGTCTGATTGATTGATTGATTGACTGGACCAAATGTGTGACATAGCCCTGGTACTTAAAGTACTTGCAGAAATCCCTATATACTGAGTTGTTTTGGAATAGTTGGAAACTATTTGCAAGAAGGTACAGAAAGTGAATTAATTACCAGAAGGCCAAACAGTCCCCAGAATGCCCTCTGCTTTTCAAATGGGATGTTTGTTGGTGGTAGATGGATTCCTTCAAACAATTGTTATGCTATTGATTTATGTTTTACTTTGCAGCCTGATATATATTCCTATATTTATTCCATATTTCCAATATGGAATGTCTAATAACATTATTTTTGAAGTCCACATTAACCAAATAATAAGCAGTGAAATATAGTTTCAAATCTGGTAAATGCGATCCTTCTCTCCCCTGGGATCTTGGAACACTTTATATCTAATTTGCGAGGGTTTTTTTTCTCATGCCAAATTAATTTAAATATATCTTTCTGCCATTTTTAAATGGTACATCTGTTATCAAAACAGGTACTATCTAAAACTAAAATAACATTATTTTTTATCATAGAAATTCTCCCCAAAGTGACGTTTTTATTTTCTCTCATCTTAATTTTTTCTTAATTCCAGTTCACATCATTACATAATTATTTTGAAATAACATATATTTCATATTTATCATAGTAATACCCAACTATTTTACTTTTTTCTTAACCTTAAAACCAATTTTCTTCATCAGTTCTATTTGATATTCTAATATCATATTTTTGTTAATATTTTGACCTGTGATTTTGAATCTTCAAACCTACTTACAAAGACCTTTAATTTTCCCACAGTGAATCTTCTAAAATTATCACCAAACTGTCCACAAATGTAGTTAATTTATCAATTTGTTTTTTAATTTTAATTCTCATAATTTTCTGAACTTTTGTCTTTTGTCTCTATTCAGTATCCCAAGAATCAAAATTAACAAAAATGGATTTAGTGAATATCCTTGACCTTATTTGTAAGTTGATCTAGTGAACCCCTACATACTTCTTTCAATTTGGCAACTTTCCTAGTGGCTGCTGTGACAAGAAAGTGAAAGTATGCTATGGTGAAAATAAAATGTGGGCACCTCATTTATATATATATATTTGATCTTCAATTCTGTTTTAAATATATCTGTTAGATTGTAAATTAAATTCACAATTTAAATTAATTTGCAAAGTGTTCAGGAAGATGAGGATTTTGCCAATCAAGTATCCATAAATATTCTATACCACCATACCATGTCAAACTGGTCATAACACTTCATTCAGAAGCCACCTGATGTTTTTAACTGAAAAAGGCATCAAGGGAACTGAATGGCTTACATTATCATTCTCTAAATTATTAATTGCTTTAGATATTGGACTCTGCTATCAAGTCAAATATCTAGTCAAAAACAGTACAGATTAAAACTCAGTATGCTCATATCCAAATGTGCAGGATTGGGCTAATAAAATGTGCTGAGAATTGGATTAAACCAAATAACTCACTCTTTTAACCTTTTACTTTAGACCAGGAGAACAAAATTGTAAGTGAAAATCAGACCTCAAGTAAGTTTAGTCAAATATGAAATTGTAAAACAAGTCATTGGTCTTAAGTCATACTGTTCCTAGCCTCATGACCAGTGGTGGGATTCAAATATGTTAACAACCAGTTCTCTGTGTGGATGCTGCTTCCAGAATTCCATTCTGGGCTCGGGCAACAAAAAATTAGCTACCGGTTCGGCCGAACTAGTGCAGACTGGCTGAATCCCAGCATTGCTCATGACAAAGAACAGAGGCAAAGAGACACAGCAGGGAGTTGAAATATGTTCCTGTGAAATTTGATCAGAACTCTTTCTAGGAGAGCAAAAGAATTATGAGTAAGCACGAAATAACAGCTATGTTTTAACTTTAGCAGGGTACACTCAGAATGCAGCTAAGACAAAAAAGTTTCCTTTACTGGAGAAATAATGTAGATCTCTGGGTGTTTTGGACTGCATATTGTCTGTGCATTTTGCATGAGATCGTTATGCCTATTTCTTTAAATGATTTAACCTACTCAATAGGTTAAGTCCAAATTTATTTTCTGGGCAGTTTCGCAAAGACCATCATCTTGGTTTTATAATGGTTAATTTCCAGCGCTTCAAAAACTCAATGGCTGGCCAAAGTATTGGCCCTTAGGTCAATCAGAATCTGAGAAATTAACACTGTGTCATCCGTAGCAATAGCAATAACACGTGAACTTATATATTGCTTCATAGTCAAAAACTGAAATGATCAAAGCCTATGATTTGGAGAGGTGATGTTGTAGGATTAAAGCATGGTCAAAGATGGAGTGGCCTGTTCTAGATCCAGTTAGTTTCTTGATCATTATGTAATCTGAGACCATCTAGTCCAAAAGCTTAACAATACGCTTAGCATTTATTTTGCTGATAATGGTGAGGAGGCAGATGGGTGAGTAATTGCCTGGCAATTTCTGATTACTTTTTTAAAAATAAATATAAACTACTAAGACTAATCTTTGGGAATAATCACTTTTGTAGCTCACCCCTAAGAACAAAAAAGCAAGTACTAATTCCCCACCCACCATTCATCTTGGTCTACAAATTCAGCTGCACTTGATCCAAGTTTTTTTTAGGCTAGTAGTGAACTTTTAATACTTGAAATAATTTTGGAATGAGTAAGTAGGAGAGCAGATGTAAAACAAGTTGACTTTTCAGATTTCAATTTCTTAGTTCAACTTCTTCAGGCAAGAACTTACAAAAAGATCTGAAGGAAGATCTTGGAGAACAATCATTCTATTTTGAGGAGGCTGACCACATCCCATCTTAGCTTGAAAGCACTAGAACAATGGCCCCATAATACACTTGACTCTTTTCACTTTTAGCTTACTCCTTCAAAAATACACACACACAGGATATTAATATGGTTAAAAAGGTCACTGTTTCTTTATATCAAACTTAACAATAAAATTATAAATTTGTCACTTTTGGATATCCTTAAAGCATCTACCACCTACATGTGTGTATTTGGTCTTTTAAAAATTCTAGTTGATGTAGATTCTCATTTCTTGATGAGATCTGACAGCTCAGCCCAAATATTAGTTGCCTTATGACCTAATTTTTATGAACTTGAAAAAATAACTCTAATAATATTTCTACTAAAATCAATCTTTAATAAATACTCACTCCACCAAACAAAGCTCTGTTTAAAAAAATAGATTATTCAAACTGCTTTTAAACAATTAGTCATTTGAAAATTTTAATTGGAAAAGACAAACCTGTAGAGAATGCAATGGAGGCGCAACTCTTCCACACTCAAAATTATCTGTCACCTGATGACCCATAATCTTTACACTACATTTTAATTTTTGTACCAATTATAGTGTATAAGGATAATTCCTATTAGCATATTTATGGTCATTGCTTCATATTTATTGTCTGTATAACTCATTAATCTTTGTCTAGTGTGTGGGGTTGACAGCACAATCTATTTTGCTATCCTTGAGTTCCAGCCATATCCAAAAAGGGCTTTGTTTCCATGTAAATATACTATGTTTAGGATGAAAGAACAATGGCGCATCATACAGTGATTGACACAAGCCAGAGCTGCTAATAAAAAGTAGATTTTATTACCAGATGAGTCAAATGCATCATGGGGCCATTGTTCTAGTGCTGTCAGGCTAAGATTGGATGTGGTCAGTCACCTCCTCAAGAAAGATTGATTGTTCTCCAAGATTACAAAGAGTCACCTTATTATCCAGATCAGACAACAGGGCAGTTCTTTCCAAACAGACACCTTTTGCAAAAACTGCCTATGTTTTCAGTTTATTTGAATTGCTAATACATAATCTGTCTAGCACAGATGTGCAATGAATATTGGGATGTTTTGCAGGTCATTGGATGAGGTTAAAAGATGAGGTAATGATTATTCAGTAATGGTTACTGGACATTTGCCAGCACTTGAGCACTAATACTTTCTGCCAATACTAATCAGATCATATTCCAAAGCATCTTTCCTTTTGTCAGCTCAGGGATAATAAATGTAAGAATATAACATACCCTTGCTTTAATGTATTTTTATAAAAAATGCTATTCCCTCAGAAATAATAATAATAATAATAATAATAATAATAATAATAATAATAATAATAATAATAATAATAATAATTATTATTATTATTATTATTATTATTATTATTTATCACAATTCATTAAACATTAAACTTCATATAGAGTAAACTGATTATTTTGATTTATCTTAAAATTTGTTTTTATTGGAAACAAAAAATGTATGTTCCTGCCCTCAGGTGATTTGGAGAATGGATCTATCTGTGGCAGCCCCTCAAATATTGGAAGACTAACTATCAGTGGTGGGATTCAGCCAGTTCACACCATTTCAGAAGTGGCATCCACACAGAGAACAGTTTGTTCACATATTTGAATCCCACTACTGCTAAATATCATATCTCTTCATTGGATTAGACATACCCAGTTCATGCAATTGTTCATCGTGTTTTATTCTCTAGTCCCCTAGTCATATTATGTTGGTCTTCTTTGCACTCTTTCTTTTTTTATTGTGATGACCAAAGGTGGATACAGTATTCCACATGTGGTCTTGCCAGTGCAGTACAAAAAGGTACTAGTACTTCAGATGATCTTGATGTTGTTGTTAGCTGAGAAGTCGTGTCCGACTCATCGCGACCCCATGGACAACGTTCCTCCAGGCCTTCCTGTCCTCTACCATCTTCTGGAGTCCATTTAAGCTCATGCCTACTGCTTCAGTGACTCCATCCAGCCACCTCATTCTCTGTCGTCCCCTTCTTCTATTGCCCTCAATCTTTCCCAGCATTAGGCTCTTCTCCAGTGAGTCCTTCCTTCTCATTAGGTGGCCAAAGTATTTGAGTTTTAGCTTCAGGATCTGGCCTTCTAAAGAGCAGTCAGGGTTGATCTCCTCTAGGACTGACCGGTTTGATCGCCTTGCAGTCCAAAGGACTCGCAGGTCTTCTCCAGCACCATAGTTCAAAGGCCTCAATTCTTTGGCGCTCAGCCTTTTTTATGGTCCAACTTTCACTGCCATACATTGCAACTGGGAAGGCCATAGCCTTGACTATATGCACTTTTGTTGACAGGGTGATGTCTCTGCTTTTTAGTGTGCTGTCTAGATTTGCCATGGCTTTCCTCCCGAGGAGCAAACGTCTTTTAATTTCTTGGCTACAGTCCCCATCTGCAGTGATCTTGGAGCCCAGAAAAATAAAATCTGTCCTTACCTCCATTTCTTCCCCATCTATTTGCCAGGAATTGAGAGGGCCGGATGCCATGATCTTGGTTTTCTTAATGTTAAGTTTCAAGCCAACTTTTGCACTCTCCTTCTTCACCTGCAACAAGAGGCTCTTTAGTTCTTCTTCACTTTCTGCCATTACAGTGGTATCATCTGCATATCTTAGGTTGTTGATATTTCTTCCGGCAATCTTAATTCCAACTTTTGATTCCTCTAACCCTGCCTTTCTCATGATGTGCTCTGCATTTAAGTTAAATAGGCAGGATGACAGTATACAGCCTTGCCGGACTCCTTTCCCAATTTTGAACCAATCAGTGGTTCCGTGTCCAGTTCTCACTGTTGCTTCTTGGCCCACATATAGGTTTCTCAAGAGACAAATAAGATGGTCTGGTACGCCCATCTCTTTAAGGACTTGCCACAGTTTGTTATGATCCACACAATCAAAGGCCTTAGCATAAACAATGAAGCAGAAGTAGATGTTTTTCTGGAACTCTCTAGCTTTCTCCATGATCCAGCGTATGTTGGCAATTTGATCTCCAGTTCCTCTGCCTCTTCGAAATCCTGCCTGTACTTCTGGTAGTTCTCAATCCACATACTGCTGGAGTCTAGCTTGTAGGATTTTAAGCATAACTTAAGGTCACTTAAGGTGGCTATTTCACAGGGCCTCTTGTTTTCTGCCTGGCATAGTTCATTCGGCAGGGGTTTCTTCTAGGAAATTAAAAGCATCCCATTCTCCAGTCTACCAATGGGTTCCATTTTTTCAGCCATGCTAACCTCAAGGGGCCATTCCATTCCAGGGGCCACAATGAAGGTTAAAGTCTCTGAGTGGTCCCCTATGGCAGAGGTCCCCAAACCTTTGGGCACCAGGGACCAATTCCATGGAGAGAGATTTTTCCATGGACCGGAGGGGGCTTGATTTTGTGTGTTGCCTGCATCCCGTGGATGGGGCTTTGCTTGTTTGTGCAGACCAATTGCTGGCATGCCGCGGCCCGATACCAGTCAACGGACTGGGGGTTGGGGACTCCTGCCCCATGGTTATCCCCAGGGGTTCAGTAGCTAATATGGCCAGGACATGCCCTGCAATGGATCCATCAAGTTGACAGAATGAGATGGGGCTTTTTAGTCTCCTTACCTGGACCCCTAGTTTCCCAACCAGGGGTGGGCTGACCAGGCATCTGGTGTACCCCGAGTATAAAAGAACAGTCAGGGTTACTTTTCCTTCTCTGCCCAGGATTAACAGGTCTATGGGCATTGTCATTGGCGCAGTCAGCCCATTTACCAACAATCATTGTAATCGCTTTCTGGCATCCCTGTTTATCTCCCAGTGGGGTTGGAGTTCCCTGGCTTTGCAGTTGGACAGAACTCCATGACCTCAGTGCTTCTCAGGGTGGTGTCTTCCTGGCATTGATTGGGCTTGGTTGACTTCCCTCCAGACTGTCTCTTGCCTTGCTTAGTCAAGGTCTTACTGCAGCACTCTGCTGCATAGTGACGTTCCTTGCTGCATTTAAAGCAGGCCATTGAGCGTGGTGTGTGGCTGAGATTTTAGCAGCTTCCCTTTTCTTTTCCAGTGGGGACCATTTCCACACCTTGCCATAGCAGTCTGGTCACAACGTACTGGGGCACCCCTGGCTACGCATGCATTGTACAGGTCATCATTCAGCCCATCCTGGAAACAGCTGATTAAGATGTCTTCGGGCCAGACTTCCGGTGGCTCCGCGGCGACGGAGACAGCCTTCCCGGGCTGCCCGCGGCTCAGCTGTTGTTTTTTCGCCCGAAACAGCGCCGATCAGCTGTTCGGGCGAATTTGAAGCCCCCTCCTCGGGAGAAGAGGAGGGGGCGAGCTCCCAGGTAGGGGTAGAGTTCTCCAGGGCCGCCTGAGCTTATGGCTTGGGCGGCTGAAGGATTGAACTCCCCCGTAGCCTGGGCTGCTCCCAGCTGGCCGGCGCCTCTGCTCCTGATTCTTGGAGCAGAGCCAGGCGTCTGCGACCACCCCTGCCTGAAGGAATGACTATGGATTAAAGGAGCAGGCAGAGCGATATAAGAGGAAAAGGTGATATTTTACTCTCCAGCTTGATGGACTTTTTTGGATTATAAATCTGAAGTGAAAGTGCGTCGCATTTGGTAAAAGATGGCGGCTAAACCACCCCCTAAAACTCTTCGGAGTGCTGGAACTTCTCCTGTGCAACAATCATTACTGCAGGCGCTGCATCCTCCTGATGTATTGACATCAAAGGACTTACAAGATGCTCTTGAAAAACACGCCCAGGTAATTTTGGAATCAATTAATGCTAGATTTGTACAGATAGAGGAGAAATTGGAGAAATTGGAGGAGAGAATGGAGGAGAGGATGGAACAGAAGTTCAGAGTGATGAAGGCAGACATTTTGTCTTCAGTGTGTAAAGTGGCTCGCTGTGTGGAAGAATTGGAGGAAAAGCTAGAAGATCTGACTCAAAAGAATGCTATATTAGAAGCAAAAGTATTGGAGAATGGAGATAAAGTGGAAAAGGAACTGAGTCTTGCTCAATATTACCAGATGCAGTTTGCCATTAGAGTTAGAGGCTTAAAGGAGAATACCAAGGAAGATCTAAAGCAGCTGGTTTCTGAGGCTTTTGAAGAAGTGTTGAAACAGCCAGCATCTGAAATAAAAGGAGGCATGGATAAAGTGTTTCGTGTGAATTCATGGATTGCTAGACAGAGAAAGTTGCCTAGAGATGTGGTGGTATATTTTGCAAAAAGGGAAACTAGAGATGAAGTTATACGAGCTGCTTATGATACTAAAGTTGTGATTGCTAATCAAGAAGTTTTGGTCTTAAAAGAAATTCCTCCAAAGATTTTAAGGAGAAGGAAGGATTTTACATTCCTTGTGCAAGAGCTCAAGCAACGAGATATAAGGTTTAGATGGGAGATCCCAGCTGGGTTGATGGTGACGCACGAAGGTAAAAGGTACCGTCTGGTTACTGTGATGCAAGCGCGTGATTTCTATAATAATGTTTTAAATGCAACGCCATTAACATCTCTGGAAGCTGAAAAGGGATCTGGAGAAGGAGTGCATCAAGAGGTCGAAGGTGGTCAGATAGAAGACAACGGTGTTGGAAGAGATCAAGATACAAATTCGTCGGATGATTCAATAGAACAGAGGGTGACGCGTGCTGCTGCAAAACGATCTAAGAAGAGAAAATAGCAGGATTTGCAGAAGTCTATGGAATTTCTACGACGTATTCATAGTCAAGTATGGGAGGTGGGAAAAGATTTGGGTGTAGACGCAATATATTTTTTACATGTGGTGGTTTTGTGGAAAGGGTGAGGGTTTTTTGGATTAAAGTTTGGTGGAATATATAGAAGATTTCCAAATGGAGGTTAAAGTTTTGTTCGCAATTTTTTTTATTGTTTGGAATAATTATAGATGTGCTGGAAGAGGAACGGCCGATTACAGAAGAGTGGACTTTAAAGTTTTCTGATTTGGTTGAGGTGGTGAAGATCTTGGTTAATTTGAAAGATTATTTGTAAGAACGTTATATCATGTAATGGACAAAAAGGGATAGAGTCTATTTAGGACAAGTATAGGTTGAGAAGTATTATATAGTATTTGAATAATTCTTTTTTCCTTTTTTTTCTGTTCTTTTTTTCTCTTTCTATTTTGGGGTTCTTTTTCCTGTTTTTAATGTATATTTAATATTATTAAGGTTTGTCTTATTCTATATAAGCTAGAAAGTGTTTTTTTTTATTATTTTAGTTTTTTATATATATTTAATATTGCTAAGGTTTGGTTTATCCTATATAAGCTAGAGAGTGATGGATTTTAGAATTTATAGTTGTTAGTACATGGTTGCTTATGTTTGCCTTTCTTTTTTTTTTCTTTCTCTTTTTATATATATACCTTGTATTCAGCTCTGGGAAGTCGGGGGGGGAGGGGGGGAGGGGGGGAGGCAGGGGGGGGAGGAGGGAGGGAGGGAGGGGGGGAGGTAGGGGGGGAGGAGGGAGGGGGAAGGGGGGTTTTTTAAAGGAAAATTGTATTTTAAAACTTTTCAATAAAAAAAAAAAAGATGTCTTCGGGCCAGTTGAGGCGGCATGCCAGGTTTCAGAATTCTTCCATGTACTCTGCTACCGGCCGATGTCCCTGCCTCAATCAGCCAGGTGGTCCTCGAACCTCTATCTCAGGGCTGTCATGAAGCAATTGAAGTTCTGGAGCTCCGGCGCATTGCAGTTGTGTAGGGTAACCATCCACCGAGTTGCAGTCCCTTCTAGGGCTAGGTGACAACCCTGACTTTGGCTTCCTCACTGAGGAGGGTTCTCCCATACACCTGTATGTAGATGAAAACCTGAGCCAGAAATAAGCCCAGTTGTTGGGTCCCCATCAAATTTCACACCCAGGGGAACCAATTTTGGTTCCTCTAGTGGGGCTCTCCCTCTGGGGGCTTGGGGGGCTTTCCCCCTCTGGGAACTGCTGGTTGCTGAGCTGCTGGGATAGCCGGTGCTGTCACCATGGAGCCAGTCACATCCCTGCAGCTTCTGTCAAACCTGTCTCACTTCCACTGCACTCGGCTTCCTCTAGTTATTCCCTCTTTGTACTTCTGTGCCACCCAGATTTTGCTTTTAGGTTTTGGAATGCTTCCACCAAGTACTACTGCATTGCTTGCTTTAGGGTCTGGTCAGTTGACTCTCCCCTTCAGACTCTTCCTCCTTATCGAAGAGTAGTTCCATCTCCTGCTTCTAGCCTTTTTTCTGTCAGCCACAGGTGAAGGTGACTTGTTGGGTTCTTCCTTCCCATTCCTCTTTCTTCCCAACCCGGCTGACCATCTAGGTTTCATGGAGGTCTCTGTACTGGTCAATTCCTCCATCCATCTGGAATAGCTTTCTTCTGAATGGGTTTTTGCAGCAGACTTTTCCCTGCATTCGCTTTGTCTTGTTCGCTGCCATGGAGGGACATGGTGTATGGTAGGGCAGTCGCCTCTGCAGGTTTACATTTTGCACATCTTGCTTAATGTAAGGTTCTGCTTCAACTTAGCCTCCCAAGAAAGCAGAACTCTTAAAACAGGCATCAAAAGGAACTTTTATTGAGAGACAGTGATAGCAAGAAAGTAAAGCAAGATCTGACCTTTCCCTACTTGAAACTTTATACTAAAGCATCACATTCAAACTCCACCCCAACAGCCAAATGTTCGGTTTAATTTTATCAAATCCCCAGGTGTGAAGTTGTTATGGGAACCAAGGTGATAAGCGGAGTTCCCAAGTGCAGTCCTGTAGGTTTCATTTCTTGACATCCTCTTCCCATCGGAGCAAAGTAGAGATAAAGCAGATGACCCATGACACATTCCTTCCTCTGTTCACACCCCGATGCATCAAAGGGGTAAAGAACAAAGTGGAGGAAATACAGATCCTCCCCCCCAGCTGAATAGCAACCCCGAAAAGAAAACAACTTCCTCTCCCCTCCCGACAGAATGGCAGACCTAAAAGTATCTGAAACAATATAGAAGTCGAGAGTCTGATAGTTAGGTTCGATTTCTTCCAACTTATTTTAGTAGTATTGCATAACACAATTTAACATCGTGTTTTAATGTAATTTTTCATTTTTAATATTCTGTAAATACTAAAAGAAACCAAAATATAAGATAACAATCCAAAACAATATATTTCAGCATTCAGTTATGGATTATATATGATATTGGCAATGTGTGAAAACCTGGCGTTGTATAGAATGCCTAGTAAATCTATAAAATGCATGACTTTTTAGGTAAAATATGAAATGTTTGTCTTATTTTAATAGGCTATATACTATCCCTAGGTATTGTATATAATACCTAGGCATTATGCAGAGTGCCAAAAACTATTTAGGCACAGTATGAAAAGCGTGTCATGAAAAGGCCTTTATTAAAAAAGATGTATATACAAATGAAAGGAAAGCTGGTATTATGTAATGCATAGGAAATCTATAGAATGCGTGATGTTTTAAGCAAGTATGAAAAGTGTGTTATTCAATTTAGATCCAATTTTACCTTGGACAGCATTGTCAATATTGAAGCAAAGAGTGGACAAAATCTTAATCTCATAATCTTCTACTCTCATCTCCATCATTTTTATTGGCATACCCATAGATGGCATGAACATTTTAGTGACAGTTTCTGCATATATGGGCACCACTGGTTTCCATTAAACAGACACTAGAGATAGCAGAAATGAAAGCCTCTTCAATAACCATGTCTTCATCACTTTGATTTCTTCCATCATGGACTATAATCTCATCCATGTTTTGTGCAGTGCTCTCTCTATTGCACAGGGTGATCTGTTTCTTCTTGTTGTATTGTTTGAATGTTTTCTATTATTTTTTCCATTTGTTCCTTAGTCTTAACTATCTTGTAAAACATTTTGAGATAAGGAAGACATTGTGAGACTTTAGCTTTGTGGCCAAAGAATGCTCCCTATGGTGGTCTCTTAATCTCAGAATGAAAGGCCCTGTTCTTCGTAAATTGGTGATTTTGTTTATATATCATTTTAAATAAATAAACCTTTATTGTCAAAGTACAACATGCTATGCTGGTCTGACAGCCGCGGACAGGAAAGTATTACAGAGGGTAGTGAGCAAAGCACAAGACATTGTGGGCTGTTCCCTGACACCACTGGACGACATCGCCAGGGCTCATTGCCTTGGAAGAGTGAGGAAGATTCTCAGGGATGACTCACACCCTGGACGGTATCTCTTTACTCTCCTACCATCTGGTAGGAGATATAGGAGTACAGCCAGCCATACCAACAGGCTGAAAAATAGCTTTTATCTGTGGGCTGTTAGGCTTTTAAATGGGATATAATCTCTGTGAACTTATGCAGAATTGACTTAGGAGGCCGGTGTGTGGTGTAGTTGGTTCACATGGTGTGGTAGGATGGAGGGTTTGTTGTCACTGTGTGTTGGGGGGGGAGAGCACGGGGGGAGGCTCAGCTAATCTCAATGTACACATGTTGTACTTTGACAATAAAGGTTTATTTATTTAAAATGATATATAAACAAAATCACAAAATAATTTTGAGCCACATATGAAAAGTACATTCAACTACCTGAATAGGAAAGATATTGCAGTATCTTCAAAACAACTGAACAATATCTATGCAATCTGAATTCCAAATAAACTAGAGGTTATTTGTACATTTGAAGAAAGAAGACAATTCTATATTTATTGTATGTATATTTACTCAGTCTTCAGATGTCCTGTAGTCTTATCTATACATGGTCAGCAACATGGTGAGGTATGTTGAGCTGAGAGAGTGCTTCACTCACTAGACATACAGTGGGCTGCTTGCCCAAGTCCAACTTAAACCAATAAACAACTATACTGCATCATCTTTCGTTGGAATCACAAAAATGCATATTGAAATGAAATATTTGCATAAAAGTGATGAGCATGTGTAGATGAGAATGTGTGTGGCCCACATTTTAATTTAATCCATTTTATGGACTAGTACATCGTGAACACCAAAATACAGGCATCATAGACTTTTATATAAGTCAAGTGCTTTGAAAAAATTAATAAAACCCAATATAGGTAATCCCCAAGTTACGAGTGTTCACTTAACGTTCATTCAAAATTACGTGATAAGCGCCCCCTAGTGCTTATGAGCAAGTCCTGAAGTTACAAATATTGCAGCACCATGTCATTCGCCATTATGAGCGATCGCAGTGGGTCTGCAACATTCACCCTGGTTATTCCCTCTTTCCCCACCCCACCCCCGGGTCTTCCTAGGCACCAGGCCTTCAATACTCACCCTACAAAGATCGAGATCCTTCGCTTTCTTGGCTGCTCTAGGCCTTTGGTGCATTCGCAGACAACGGAGGCCTAAAATAATGCAAGATCACGCAAGATCAGTGGGGTGAGATCTCAAACTACTAATCTTGCATGATTTCATGGTACTTTAGGCCTCTGTTCTCTGCAACAGAGAATGGAACCGAAGCTGGGGGATGCTTCCATGTGCCTCCAGAGGCTGGATTGGGGCTCTGGAGGCCTTTTACAGGCTGCTGCTGCCTGAACTTGAGGCTGGGGAATGCTTCTGCGCCCTCCCTGCAGCCCGATACAGGTTCCAGAGGTATTTTCTAGGCGCTGCTGCCCAGATCTAAGGCTGGGGAATGCTTCCATGGCCCAATCTGGACTCCACAGGAGTTTTTCAGGTCTGATGGGCAACGGGGGTCTGCGGAAGCATTCCCCGTTCCTAGATCCGGGCGGCAGCTGTCTGGAAAACGCCTCTGGAGTCTGGATTGGGCTGCGTGGGGGTGCGCAGAAGCATTCTCTGGCCTCAAATCTGGGTGGCAGCGGCCAAGAAAAGTCTTCCGGAGCCCTGATCGGGCTGCGGGGGGTGGCCCGCAGAAGCCTCCCCCGGCCTCAGATAGGGGTGGCAGCAAGAACCATGGCAGAGGAGACGGATCTTTTTCAGGTGAGTCCGGTACGGCAGGAAGGGAGGGGGAAACATGCGGTATCTTAGTGGGTTGGGGAGGCCTTGGGGGCCTGTTCCATCATTAGGCCCTCCATGGCCTTCCCCACCCTGAGATATCTCATATTCGCTTAACGAGCCATGTGTGTTTTAACAAGCAAGGAAGTGATCTTGTTCGAGATACAAGATTCACTCTGAGTTTTCAAGTTACGGGTGGAATGGACAGGCTCCATTACACTCCTAACTCGAGGACTACCTGTAATACTCACATTTTCTAATATTTGCTGCTTAATTAACTATACTCTTAATTAACTCTTCCATCAGTAACTATGCTCACCCATGTGTTTGTGTTTATTCCATGTTTATGTGTGCTTGTGTTTGTTCAGTGTTTTGAAATGGGTTCCACATATCCCCATGAGGTCAAGGCAATAAATATACACAGTCTTCTCTATATATTTATCCCAGCGAGATGAGCTAGAAATCATGAGACTGTGAGTTCTACTTCTGTCTTGACATGATGTCAGCTGGGTAGCCTTGGGTCAGTCACTAAGAGTAAAAAAAATACAAGTGAGATAGCTTGTACCAACAAAAAGTACGGTAATTAATTCAAAGAGAACTAATGATCTTTAGGTATAGATAAACTTCAATGTGAATCTTCTCAGTCAAAAATATATTCTCGGTGATTCACCAATGATGGCAAATCTATTGACTCAGTGTATCAAAAATTTAGAAAATGCTTAATTTGATTGGTATATCACACACAGAGAGACACTGAACAAAAGAGAAACAATTCCTTATCTCCTCCCTATCTAGGCCACTCTGAACAATGGCACTCGGGGAGCACCATTCCCCTAGATGCCTTGAGGAACAGTGCAATTGTCCTGTGGCCCAGCACTTCCCAGAATCCGCTGCATGCCACTCTTCAGGCAATATTCTCTTTGTATTGATAGACCCCTGTGGTTTATTCAAGGTCACACAAAACCTTTTTTCTTGATGCAGCTTTGAGAATGCTCTTCTGAGGCCTCTGCAGTATCTGAAAACATCACAAAGCATGCCCTCTTCTCTCTCAATTTTCACATCATATGTTCTCCCATCACTGGTTTACACAATACACTTTTTGTTACTAACTTGTAAAAATTTAATTTGAATAGCATTATTTTTAAAGTTAGAAAAATGCTTATCATCAGTTTCTTCATGTCAATGGCAGAACTAATTGAAATTATATATTTCTGAACTGCATGTATATCTTCTATGTGAAATATTGTCCTTTCCAAAGTAGCATGCTCTTTCATTTTGAATGCACCAAACTCTTCTTTGAAGTTCCCATCCTGCTTGCTCTGGTGGTGATATTGCACATTACTAAGTTGCATGTTGTCACGGCTTCAGTGCAATTTAGTGTGTGTGATATTTTCACATGAGTGCATGCACATAGGCTATTCATTAAAATTCTTGAAGGTTATGTTTCCTGATATAGGCTAATTCACTTTGGAAATACTTATTATTTTGTTCAGGAAGTTGTTAACTATTGCTCATGAGTAATTTCTTTTTTTAAAAAAAATGTTTTTGGTTAATATGTTCCATTTTCCCATATTAATCACAAATAATTATGTTTAATGATATGAATGGTCTTTTAAGTGTAAATGTTTGATTGGTTAGGTTTTGCTTGAAAAAAATCAACCACAGATACATTCTTCCACAACTTATAGTAAAGTTACTTTTGTAAAACAACTGGATTATTATCCTATAATTATAAACATTGCGTCCAAGTAATAATTTTAGAGTATGTTTAAAATATACAACATTGCTGGCATTCTTTTTGTTGTTGTTAGTTGCAAAGTCATGTCCGCCCCATCGCGACCACATGGACAACATTCCTCCAGGCCTTTCTGTCCTCTACCATCTTCTGGAGTCCATTTAAGCTCATACCTACTGCTTTAGTGACTCCATCCAGCCACCTCATTCTCTTTCGTCCCATTCTTCTCTTGCCCTCAACTTTTCCCAGCATTAGGCCTTCTCCAGTCAGTCCTTACTTCTCATTAGGTGGCCAAAGTATTTGAGTTTCAACTTCAGGATCTGGCCTTCTAAAGAGCAGTAAGGGTTGATCTCCTCTAGGACTGACTGGTTTGATCGCCTTGCAGTCCAAGGGACTCGCAGGAGTCTTCTCCAGCACCAGAGTTCAAAGGCCTCAATTCTTCGGCGCTCAGCCTTTCTTATGGTCCAACTTTCACAGCCATACATGCAACTGGGAAGACCATGGCCTTGACTATACACACTTTTGTTGGCAGGGTGATGTCTCTGCTTTTTAGTGTGTTGTCTAGATTTGCCATGGCTTTCCTCCCTAGAAGCAAGCGTCTTTTAATTTCTTGCTATTTCTCCCAGCAATCTTAATTCCAACTTTTGATTCATCTAGCCCTGCCTTTCTCATGATGTGCTCTGCATATAAGTTAAATAGTTAGGGCGATAGTATACAGTCTTGCCGGGCTCCTTTCCCAGTTTTGAACCAATCAGTGGTTCCGTGTCCAGTTCTCACTGTTGCTTCTTGACCCGCATATAGGTTTTTCAAGAGACAAATGGTCTGGTACTCCCATCTCTTTTAAGAACTTGCCATAATTTCCTCTGCCTCTTTGAAATCCTGCCTGTAGTTATGATAGTTCTCGATCCACATACTGCTGGAGTCTAGCTTGTAGAATTTTAAGCATAACTTTACTAGCATGTGAAATGAGTGCAATGGTGCAATAGTTTGAACATTCTTTGGCATTGCCTTTCTTTGGAATTGGAATGTAAATTGACCTTTTCCAATTCTGTGGCCGCTGTTGAGTTTTCCAAATTTGCTGGCAAATTGAGTGTAGCACTTTTACTGCATCATCTTTTAAGATTTTGAATAGCTCAGCTGGAATACTGTCACCTCCACTAGCTTTGTTGTTGCTCAGCTTTTCTAAGGCCCACTTCACTTCACATTCTAGGATGTCTGGCTCGAAGTCAGTGACCACCTCATTGTGAATATCAGGGACATTAAGCTCATTCTTGTATAGTTCTTCTGTGTAATTTTGCCATCTCTTCTTAATCTCTTCTGCCTCTGTTAGGTCCCTGCCATTTTGGTCCTTTATCATGCCCATTTTTGCATGAAACATTCCCTTCATCTCTCCAATTTTCTTGAAAAGATCTCTGGTCCTCCCTATTCTATTGTTTTCTTCTATTTCTTTGCACTGTTCATTTAAGAAGGCATTCTTATCTCTTCTAGCTATTCTCTGGAATTCTGCATTCAATTGGGCATATCTTTCTTTTTCTCCCTTGCCTTTCGATTCCCTCCTTTCCTCAGCTATTTGCAAAGCTTCCTCAGACAGCCATTTTGCTTTCTTGCATTTCTTTTTCTTTGGGATGGTTTTGGTTGCTACCTCTTGTACAATGTTGCGAACCTCCGTCCATAGTTCTTCAGGCACTCTGTCTATCAGATCTAATTCCTTAAATCTATTTGTCACCTCTACTGTATATTCAACAGGGATATGATTTAATTCATACCTGAATGGCCTAGTGCTTTTTCCTACTTTCTTCAGTTTAAGCCTAAACTTTGCAATGAGAAGCTCATGGTCTGAGCCACAGTCAGCTCCTGGTCTTGTTTTTACTGACTGTATAGAGCTTCTCCATCTTTGGCTGCAGAGCATATAGTCAATCTGATTTCTGTGTTGACCGTCTGGTGATGTCCATGTGTAGAGCCGTCTCTTGGGTTGTTGGAAAAGAGTGTTTGCTATGACCATCGTATTCTCTTGACAAAATTCTATCAGCCTGTGCCCTGCTTCATTTTGTACTCCAAGGCCAAACTTGCCTGTTATTCCGGTTATCTTTTGGCTTCCTACTTTAGCATTCCAATCCCCCATGATGATAAGGACATCATTTTTTGGTGTTAGTTCTATAAGGTGCTGTAGGGCTTCATAGAACTGGTCAATATCATCCTCTTCAGCACTGGTGGTTGGGGCATAGACTTGGACTACTGTGATATTGAATGGTTTGCCTTCGATTCGAACTGAGATCATTCTGTCATTTTGAGGATTGTATCCCAGTATTGCTTTTCCTACTCTTTTATTGACTATGAAGGCTACTCCATTTCTTCTGAGGGATTCTTGCCCACAGTAGTATACCTGATGGTCATCTGAATTAAATTCACCCATTCCTGTCCATGTTAGTTCGCTGATACCTAGGATGTTGATGTTCAGTCTTGTCATCTCTTGTTTGACCACGTCCAGCTTTCCTTGATTCATGGATCTTACATTCCAGGTTCCTATGGAGAAAAAAATCTTTACAGCATCGGACTTTCCTTTCACCACCAGACACATCCACAGCTGAGTGTCCTTTCGGCTTTGGCCCAGTTGCTTTATTCTTTCTGGCGCTACTAGTACTAGCCCTCTGCTCTTCCCGAGTAGCATATTGGATGCCTTCCAACCTGAGGGGCTCATCTTCCAGCGTCATATCGTTTTGCCTTTTGGTACTGTCCATAGGGTTTTCATGGCAAAGATACTGGAGTGGGTTGCCATTTCCTTCTCCAGTGGATCACGTTTTGTCAAAACTCTCTGCTATGACCTTTCCGTCTTGGGTGGCCCTGCATGGCATAGCTCATAGCTTCATTGAATTACGCAAGCCCCTTCGCCACGACAAGGCAGTAATCCATGAAGGGGATGATCTTGATACTGTCCCTCTATTGATGCAAGCTAGGATTGCATTAGCTTTTTTGGTAACTACACTGGTGACTCAAATTTAAGTGGTGGTCCACTAGGACACCTATATCCCCCTCACACTGACTACAGTTGAGCTCATACATAAGTGGTTGTCCACTTGGACTTCTAGATCCCTTTCACAATTAATGATGTCAAGCCAATTACTATCTATTCTATACCTGTATATTTGTTTTTTCTTGCCTTAGTATAAAATCTTACTTTTCACATTTTGTTGGAGTTCAAGCCTATCAATGTCTTTCTGGATCTTTATCCTATTTTCTAAAGTATTCATTATTTTCCCCAGCTTGGTGGAAATTTGATGAGTTTCCTTTCTATCCTCTTATCTACATGATTTATGAAGAAGTTGAAGAGTGCTGGGCCTAAGATAGGTCCTTACAGGATGTTTCCCTCCATATAGATGTAGTTCAATTGAGAACTACATGTTCAGTGTGATTGGTCAGTCAGTTATAAATCCTTCTGGTGGTGATTGTCAAATGCCAGGAAAATCAGGGAACTTCTAAATAAACAGTGGATTTGGCTGGGGGGTGAAGGTATCTGGGAGCTCCTTGGTCTCAGCCCAACAGCCCTTGTGAAAGGCTGAGGAAGAAAGTAAGTTTTTCTGGCTTTGAAGGGCAGTACCTCCTGCCTTCACTGATTTGTCAGTAAGTGGCTGCCAGGCAGAAGGACCACTGCTTTAGGAGTGCTGACTTGGACAAAGAGTGGAGGAGCAACTAATGGGGTACAAAAAAGCTGAGTGTCCTTTCAGATTATTGGGGAGGGGGAAAGAGTTTGAAGAGCTCAAATATCCAGCTGCATTAAAAGCTCCACAATAATCCTGGCACTCATAACTTTACCTGAATGCAGGCAAAGAAAGGAGGGATATTTAAACCTCCCTCCCCAGGTTGAAAGAATATTCACTTCCCTCTGCCGTCTTTCCCTCTTCTGAGAATTTCAACTTTGCACTGCCACTTTGAGTCATTCCATTCCAGGGTTAACCCCACCCCCTCTCTTAAGAATACTTTTCTGATATGGAGAGGGAGACCCTGCCCCTTTCTCTTCTCTACCAATACTCAAATCCACTCTGACTTATTGATTTCTATGAAATTTCATCCCACTTGGAAACATGCTGCCACCTTCCTCTCAACTTGTCCTCAATGACCCCTGTGCCAGTGACACAGACTCATCTCCTTGAGGCTTTACCTGCATGCATGCATATGTTTCTATGGGCATATTGCCAAGTATATATATATTCACAATGGGTTTCTATTCTGTGGGGTGATTTTTACATGTGATGGTATGCATGCAGAACCCCCAGGTTGGTGCAAAAATATTCTCAATTTGTGTGGATGTTCTTGTTCTTGGGGGGTGGGGAAACCTGGCCCCCACCCCACATACTCCCCAAAAAGAGGAGTCCAGGCAGGATGGGGGCAGCCTCCTACCTCACTCCACCACCCATTTTTTTCTTCTTCTTGCAGTAGGGCAAGGGGCGGCTTTCCAGTGGGGAAGTGTCTCCCTGCCCCACCAGCTTTGTAATTGGCATGTGAGCAGAGTCCTTCTCCCTTTCTGCCCCCCTTTTCTCCCTCTCATGTTCCTTCCCTTCCTTACAGCTGTTCCCTGGATCACTGCCTGCCAACACACCCAGAGCTGCCCTCCTATGCCTCCTGGCACACCAAGCTTGGTGAGGGCTCCTTCCTGCCCACTGTGATCTCTGAGAGGCCTCACAGATTTCTCTCCCTTTGAAGTTGCAGCACTGGGGTAGGACAACATGGCACTCAGCTCTAGGCTTGAGTGCCAGCAGTTCAGGAAGACAAGAAGCTGGTGGGGCACTGAACTGTCCCCATGTCTAGTTGGCCAAGGCAATTTGTTCTGTGCTGACCTGGCAGCACCCATCTAGCTGCACCCATCTGTTGCACTCACTCATCCATACCCACTTGTCCATGCCCGCCTGGTCATGCCAAGTCATCTGCACTGAGTCATCTGAACCAACTCGATCACACCCACTCATCCATGCCCACCAATCTGCACCCACTCAGATGCACTGACCCATTAACTAATGCAAATAACCTATTTTTACTAATACCTTTTGGCCAGAAGGGATTACTGAAAATGAATCTGAGGTATAGGAAGTTCAGCATTATTCTTTTTTTTCCTTTAGTTTATATGCATATTATCTGGGGGGAAAAATGAATTCCAATGGCTGGCTCACTGAGAAATTTTCCAGCAAGGCGAAGAAAATCTCTCCCTCAGCATGCAGACTGGCTCCAGGATGCACGGCTAATTGTCCCATGCTGTGAATTGGCTGGAATATGTGTTTCTTGGTAAATCACCTGGGATGAGGGGGAGGAGCAATAGAGGAGTACCAGCAGAGGGCCAGCCAAGGATGAACACCCATGGTGGGTCAGCTGCAGTGGGGGACCTGGGGTGAAGTGGGTGCAATCATGTGGCCATGGGCAATTGTCCTTGACCTGACTCCCTGATTCTTCTCATAGAGATTCAGTGAAGAGTCTGACAAGATGAGAAATTCCTAGCTGAATGCAAAGTATTCATTGGCACCTGGCCAATGGAGTTCTGATGGGGTTTCCCTCATCCTCAACCTATTAATCAACTCTACTGCCAGATGGACACTTCCATTCATCAGAAGCAATGACCCCATCTTAGATTAATTTCCCAAGCTTCCTCGTTAGATTTAGAGAGAACTTTGGAGACCCTATTTGGGGTCTCCACCAGCTTTGCCAGGGCAACAACACCATGAGTATTTATGTGGAAGAATTCCTTCTGCTGATCTAGATTGGAACAAGCCAGCCCTAATGTTGCAGTTCAGAAGCCAACTTAATCAGATGATTGTCAAACAACTCATCTAGCAAGGGATTCCCCATACTCTGCAGGACACTTACTTAGTCTCTATAACTGCTGAATCTGAACTCACAGAAATTCATGTGCTCTTCAGCAGTCTTTATGAGATCCTTCACAATTCCCACCTCCTGACACCACACTGAACCTCCCAATTACCCTGGATTTGGATGAAGCAGCAATGCATATTGGGGAGAATGCTGGAGAATGGCAACAATGCAGGGAACTAGCCCTCTGTTTTTATCATAGAGAACATGGGCACATAAGGACTGCCCTATTAACTGCCTACAAGAAGAAACAGATGATCCAGCAATGTCTCTGCTACTCACAAGCCTCAAGAAAAGGGAAATGAGACATATCCCCCTCCATGAGGTCACAGGGAGGCCTCTCAAGTACTGAATGAGGCTCACTTGCTTTCACATCCAGGTGTGTTAGTAAAATTTGATTCTATTGTAAAACTACCCAGCAATCAGGAAATGACCATCCCTGTTTCAATAGATCCTGGGGCAACAGCCAATTTCATAAGCTGAGCTACAGTCCAGAAGCTCAAGATCTCTGATCTCTTTGAAGTTCCCACTGCCAGTGAAAACTATTGATGGCCGAATCTTAAAAGCAGGCCCCACAGTGCCCTTGCAATTAACAATAAATCAGCATCCCAAAAAATTGATCCTTTCAGTGGCTGACCACACTGATCTCCTGCTGGTGCTAGAAACTGCTTGATTATAACATCATGACTCCACTAGTCTAGTCTATTAGATTGATCAACCTCACTGCCATCTCATTGCAATTGACCAGCCAACCCCCCACCCCACCCCACCAGCCACCCCAAAGGCTAACAGAGAGATCCCTAACCTCACAAGTGAGTGTGCAGTCTTTGCTATGTCTTTCGGAAGGAAGACACCTCAATCTTTCCCACACAGAGACGGTGATTGCACAATAAACCTGGTCCCTGGTGCCAAGATTCCCTTCAAGAGACAACACCAAATGTCTGCTAAAGAATTAGAAACTCTGAAACAATATTTGGACTCTTAATTTGCAAAAGAAATTCATATCACCATCTCAATCACCTGCCTTGGCTCCCACCCTTTTCATATCCAAGAAGCAGGATCTCAGCACACTTGACATAGTAGAGACTTCTGAGAGTGGTCCATAATTACCAATGTCTCAACTTAGCAACAGTGAGGGATTATTATCAACTGCCATTAATTCCAGACCTTTTAAATAGATTGCAGAGAGCTCACATTTTTATGAGACTGGATCCCCGCAACGCTTAAAACCTCATTAGAATGAAAAAGGGCTATGAATGCTTTCAATACCAGATACGGCAAACTTGAATTCAGTGGTCTCATTTGGCTTCACAAATGAAGGGGCCATATTTCCAGATTTATGAACTTTTCAGACCTCATAGACAAATTTGTAGCGGTCTATCTGGTTGAAATTTTGGTCTACTCTGAGAATGAGGCTCAGCACACAGGCCATGTGCACACAGTTCTCAGTAAATTAAGAGACAACCATCTCTTTGCCAAGCCAGAAAAATGCACCTTTAGTCTGCAACAGCTAGACTAGTTGGATTACTGCATTTCGACAAAGGGAATCCAGATGGAACCCCAGAAAGTCCAAACTCCACTAGACTGCCAAGCCCTCTGCACAGTCAGACTTCCAATGCTTCCTGGGCTTTCCTAACTTCAACTGAAGGTTTATACCAGTTTCACAGATAAAACCCCTGATCCAACTGACAAAAGGAGTTAAATTTGCTTGGATTTCTACAACAAACAGCATTTGAAGAGTTAAAGCACCTTTTTGCCTGCCAATCATTCCTTTAACATCAAGACATATAAAGTGGATGATCACTTAAATATGAGACAGCAGTGTGCAGCAGCAACTAAAAAATCTAATACAACCCTTGGTTGTATAAACAGAGACATAGAATCAAAATCATGTGAAGTATTAATACTGCTTTATAAAGCCTTAGTAGGACCATACCTGGAATATTGCATTCAGTTTTGGTCTCCCCATTACAAAAAAGATGTTGAGACTTTGGAAAAAAATGAAGAGAAGGGCAACTAAGATGATTAAAGGTTGGAGAATAAAACATATGAAGAAGAGTTGCAGGATTTGGGTTTGGTGAGTCTAGAGAAAATAAGGATTAGGGGGAACATGACAGCAGTATTCCAGTATTTGAGAGGCTGCCACAGAGGAAGTCAACTTATTTGGCAAAGCACCAGAGGGCAGGAAAAGAAACAATGGATGAAAACTAACCAAGGTGAGAAGCAACCTAGAATTAAGGAGAAACCTCCTAACAGTGAGGACAATTACCAGTGAACAGCTTTCCATCAGAAATTGTGGGGTGCTTCAACAAAATTTGAAAGAAATATTGGCACAGGCTCTTGAACAGGTTTTGGAGCGTTCAGCAGAAGATATTATGGGGGATACAGATAAAATATTTCGTGTTAACTCTTGGATTGCAAGACAAAGAAAGTTACATAGAGATGTGGTGGTTTACTTTACAAAGAGAGCAATCAGAAACATGGTTATTCAAGCCTTCTACAATAACAGATTTACAGTTGCTGAGCAAGAAGTTTTAATTCTGAAAGAGATTCCTCCAAGAATTTTAAGGAAAAGAAAAGAATTTGCTTTTTTGGCAGAAGAATTAAGGAAACGGGAGATTCAGTTTAGATGGGAGATTCCAGTAGGTATGGTGGTGATGCACGCAGGCATGAGATATCGTCTTAATATAGTTTTGCAGGCATGAGATTTTTATGCCAATATTTTGAAGGCAGGCTCTCCGCCATCTTCAGAATTTAAAGGAAGGAATGGTGAAGGAGAGCGTCAGTCACGAATGGAGAGTATACAAGGAGCTGAAGGAGTTACTCTGCAGAAAGATAGAGAATCCCAGCAAACCACAGGAGTGGACCAGATTCAGGTACCAATGGAAGAGGTTAGAGAACAGAGTGACACGGGCTGCAATCAGACGAATGAGACAAGAACAAGAACAACAGAAGGCTACAACTACATCTCAAAAACCTACTTATAGTGAAGCAGTGGGAGCAGTGAAACCGAAGAGAGTGCAGGTGGTTTTGGAAGAGGCGCTCCGAAAGCTTCAGGTTGCAAAAGATGGCGACAAAGTTTCTAACTTGGAATGTTAATGGATTAAATTCTCCGCATAAGAGAAAGAAAGTACAATTTAGAAATGATGTTATTTGCTTACAGGAAATGCATATTCGAGCAGCTGATCAAAAGTATTTGATAAACTTTAGGGTGGGCACAGTTTATTGCCTCTGCTCCTGACAAGAATAATGGAGTTGTTATTTACGTTAAGAACACTTTAACAGCTAGTTTAATTGAAACAGATAAACAAGGAAGATACGTTATAACTGAACTATTAATAGAAGGCAAGAAAATACTTTTGGTTGGATTATATGCACCTAATCAACAGCAAGGAGAATCTTATAAATTACTACATAGCAAGATCATTCAGTGGAAGAGTAAGAATTTTTTAATATGAATATGCATGAAATGGTTTGGGATGCAAGTAAAGCTTATATGAGGGGAGTGTTAATATATTTGAATAATAAATACAGACATAGGCGAAAAGAATTAGAGGAGGAAATTAAGAGCAAAGAGAAGGCTTTAATTTTGAATCCATCTGATGGGAAGATTAAAGAGGTAATTACTTTACTAAGAGGCCAGTTTGATATGTTGATGGCAGATCAAGTGGCAACCAATTTACGGTATGCTAAACATAATACCTTTTGCAATGCTAATAAGCCGGGTAGGTGGTTAGCTTATTTGTTAAAGAAGAAACAAAGGTCACGTAATATAGATAGAATAGAGTACAAGGGTAAAGTGGTGTATCAGCAGAATCTTATTAAAAAGGCCTTTGTTGATTTTTATTCTAAGTTGTATCTTAGAGACAAGATTCAAGATGTAGATATAGATAGATATCTGCAAGAAGTTAACATCCCTGTTCTTACACAAGAACAAAGGGAAGGGATTAATCAATTGATAAATGATGAAGAAATTATTCTAGCAATTAAGCAATTAAAGGTGGGTAAAGTACCAGGAACAGACGGTTTGACTGCCGTCTATTATAAAGACTTACAGTCAGACTTGGTGGAACCTTTAAGAGAACTATTTAGGACAATTCAATTAGGAGAAGTGCCTCCATTGTGGAAAACAGCCTTTATCTCGCTGATTCCGAAGGAAGATCAAGATGCTACCCAAGCCAAAAACTATAGGCCAATATCGGTTTTAAATACTGATTATAAGATATTTGCAAAAATTTTAGCAAATAGATTAATGAAGGTAATGCAGCAAATGATTCATAGTGACCAAACTGGATTTATAAGTGGTAGACAAATGAAGAATAATGTGAGACATATTGTAGACTTATTGGAATTTTTGGATAGAAATAACCAGGTTCCTGCAGCGCTGATCTTTTGGGATGCTGAAAAAGCTTTTGATCAATTGGATTGGCAATTTTTATTTAAGGCATTGGAGAAAATGGAGTTTGGGGAACATTTTTTACAATCTATTAGAGCAATATATCAGAAGCAAACAGCTCAAATAATAGTTAATGGTAGTTTGACAGAAACATGTAATATTGAAAAGGGTACAAGACAGGGGTGTCCGTTGTCACCTCTGCTGTTTGTTTTAACATTGGAAATATTATTGATTAAAATACGAGATTCAAATAAAATTAAGGGAATTAAAATAAGAGATCAAGATTATAGATTGAGAGCGTTTGCGGATGACCTGGTTATTACAGTAAGTCAACCAACTTACTCAGTTGTAGAGTTGATGGAGATAATAACGTCATATGGGAAAGTTTCTGGATTTAAGATAAATACGCAAAAAACTAAAATATTGTCTAAAAATATGACTATAGAACAAAAGGTTGTTTTAGAAGAGTTAACGGGATTTGAAATAGTTAAAAAGACTAAATATTTGGGGGTTTATCTCTCAGCTTCAAATGTGAAATTATATAAAAATAATTATGAATTGTTATGGTTAAAAATAAAAAAAGAGCTAGATGGTTGGAAAAAATTACAATTATCCTTATTGGGAAGAATTGCAGCAGTAAAAATGAATGTTTTGCCAAAATTTTTATTTTTGTTTCAAATGATACCTATACTTAAAAAGGATTTAAATTTGGAGGAATGGCAGAAAGGTATTAATAAATTTGTTTGGGCAGGGAAAAAGCCACGGGTCAAATTTAAGATAATGCAAGATACACGTGAAAGAGGTGGTCTTAAAATGCCTAATCTTAAACTATATTATGAGGCTGCTGCTTTATCATCAATAAGTGATTGGTTCAATTTAACACAAGGGAGATTATTAAATCTTGAGGGTTATGATTTGTTATTTGGTTGGCATGCATATTTATTGTATGATAAGAAGGTGGATAATGTGTTTAAGATACATATATTAAGGCATGCTCTGTTGCGAGTATGGAAAAATATAGACATAAGTTAAATTACAAGATACCAATTTGGGCAATACCTAAACACGCAATAGAAAATATAAATGTTGGATTTAAACATGATGAGACTACATATAAAGAAATTTTAAGGATAGAAAGGAATGTATGGCAATTAAAGCCGTATAATATTTTAAAAGAAGAAAAGATTGTAGAAACTTGGTTCCAGTATGGGCAGTTACAAGCAAGATGGAAAGAAGATCAGAAAGTTGGCATCTCGATAACTGATGGAAATTTGGTAAAACAAATTAGAGATCAAGGTCAAGCACATATAAGAAGGATATATAATGCACTGATAGAAATTGACTCAGAAACGGAACTTGTTAAAAATTGTATGATAAAATGGGCCCAGAATTTTCAGGAGGTTATAACAATGGATACTTGGGAAAAGATTTGGGTCAGAAATGTAAAATTCACACAGGCTCAAAATTTAAGAGAATTTTTATAAAATGTTTTATAGATGGCACTTAGACCCTAAAAAATTAGCAAGTATGTATCCGAACTGCCAGCCTAAATGTTGGAGGTGTGGTTGTGAGGATGCAACGTATTATCATATATGGTGGACTTGTAAAAAAAGTCAAAGCTTTTTGGATTAAAATTTGGTGGAACATGCAGAAGATATTTAAGAAAAGGTTTTCTCCACAGTTGTTTTTGTTGGGTATTATTACAGATTCTACTTCTCATAGATACTAAATTGATGTTGAATCTAATTACAGCAGCAAGACTTTTAGTAGCACAATATTGGAAGAAGGAGGAACTGCCTACTATAGAAGAGTGGACTTTGAAAGTTTCTAATTTGGCGGAAATGGCAAAGATTTCAGCATATTTGAAAGAACAATCGCAACAGAGATATATTGTGGAATGGAGAAGATGGATCAAATATATTCAGAATAAATATGGGACTAAAAAGTTTCATGAAGTATTTGAATAAGTATTAGTTTTACATGATGTATTATCAGTTATTTATTATTGGTTAGTAATTTAGTTATGTTTAAGGGGAGTTAAAGCGTGATAGAATTTAATGTTTTTTTAGTTAGGTAGCATATTTTAGCTTATGTTTGTAAAGTTAATACCCTGTATTCAGCTCTGGGAAGTCGGGGGGGGGGAGGGTTAGGGAGGGCAAGGGGGAGGGAGGGAGTTTATGTTATTAAAAATGTATTTTAAAACTTTTCAATAAAAAAAGTGTCCAATAGCATCCCGGTTTGATGTTTTGGGAACTGCTTTGAAGTTGGGTGCTTTTCAAAGCAGTTGTATATTCCATTTAGCCTGGAGACTAAAACATATGAAGAATGGCTACAGGATTTGGGTATGGCCAGTCTAGAAAAAAAAGGATTGGGGTTTGGTTGGCGGATTGATAGCAGTATTCCAGTATTTGAGGGGCTGTCACAAGGAGGAGGGAGTAAATTTATTTTCCAAAGCATCAGAGGGCAGGACAAGAAACAGTGGATGGAAAATAATCAAGGAAAGAAGCAACCTGGAATTAAGGAGAAAATTCCAACAGTGAGGACAATTAACCAGTGGAAAAAGCTTGCCTTCAGATGTTGTGGGTGCTTCATCACTAGAAGTTTTTAAGAAGAAACTCGACAGCCATTTGTCTGAAATGGTATAGGGTTTCCTGCTTGAGCAGGGGGCTGGACTAGAAGACCTCCAAGGTCCCTTCCAGTTCTATTCTGATTCTAATTCATTCCCAGGCCAATTGTCCTTGGTGGCTGGATTATTCTGGCCTGACTCCTCTGGTTCCTGTCATCTGGGCTCCCTCCCCACTTTCATCCATCTTCTTCCCATTCTTTGGTAGAAGGACCTTAATTTGTGGCTATCAAATGATTTGATTTGAAGAGACAGCCCATGGGAAAAATTAAAGGATAAAATATTGCTTCTTTTTATCCAGATCGTAAAGCAGTTTCCAGCTCAAATTTCTGCAATTCCAGCCGTTACATCAGATTATGTAATACTTTTGTCTGTTCCCTGGTAGAAATGAGGCAGGGAATAGCTACAGCCCTTCGCTCTTGCTATTTTATGCTGGCACTGATGGCTGCTAGCCAACAAGATTGCAAGTTGAATGTCTGCCATAGTTCAGGGCTATTGTCAGAATCCATTTATATCACATTTCATAATTGTATAGGTAGAACAACGTGCTATTTCTGGGGATTCTGCCATCTCTCCAAAGGGGGGGGAGAGGATGGTTACTAAAGCGATTTTCAAACAACAGGGGATGTTTTAACTGGGGGAAGGAGGGGGACAGACAGGTCTGGATTGTATCTTCATTTACAACTGAAAAGGAAAGCAATAACCATAAAACCAAGGAGAGTTCCCTTTCCCATGGAAGGACCTGACACCTAGCAACTGATGACAGCCTGACCAAATGGATGAGGGGAGGGGCTGAAATGGGAATGCTTTATATAGGATTGAAATGTAACTTTTGTCAGATTCTGTCTTGTATTCCCACAATCGATTCCATCCTAGTAAACATTTTCCTTTTGGACTAAACTTGCATCCAAGAGTTCTTATTTCCTAAGATGCTAGTTCTGGCAGAACTTTTAGAATAATTCTTTTTAGCAGTATTTTAAGAGGGCAACTATAAAACTAGATGCAGGCTTGGCACAGATTGACATCAACAATCCAACAAATAGCCACATCCAAGGGAAAACACAAGAAACATGAGGTGGAATCCAGAGTTCTTTGTACAACCCAACAAATTGAACTAAGTCTTGAAAAATTGTTTTAGTTTCTGCTCCCAATAAATCAACTGTGCTGCATCTTCGCCCAATGCATAGCTGTGGCAGTTTCTCTTCAGTGGGCTCATTTCTTGGCATGTCTCCTCTTGGCAGATCTCACACAAGTTTTTCTTCTCATGTTTAAACTTTCTTACAAACCTCTGCTTAATAATGGGAAGTTGGATTTCAGAGCTAGTAAGGTAAGGCATATTGGGAGATTGCTGGAACTGTTTCACCCAGAGTGGAGTCACTAGTTACACCACTACTGGAATCACCTCCACCATTATCCCTAAATAATCCTGATTCTTCCTCCCTGTTTTCATTAGAATATAGGTCCAGCAGTGCTGTAACCCTGTAAACCTTCTGTTCTGAAGAACAACTTGTAATTATTATTACCTAAGTTTTATTTTTGTATAACAGTATCATAGGATGCATAAATGGCACATTAATGAAATCCTAACAGAGCAGCTGCATACAGAACTTCTTGGGGTGTAGTTCCAAGCCTCTTGTAGTGCACATTTTTCATAGTAAGAATAAATTCCTCAGTTATCTTGGGGTCAGTCAATTTTAACTGGTTGACTGATACAATATTCCCCAATCCCTCCAAAGCCTTAAATCAGCTGTCTGTCTCAATCTGTTCTTCTTTAAAAAAGTATTTTCATTTTGCAAAGAAACAAGAAAAGTGAAACAGACTTGCCTCAGTCATTTATGCTGAAGGTATGAAGTAATATTTAAATATTTCTCCCATTTTGTACTTTTATTAACATTAGAACTTTTGGTGATCCAAATGTGTCAATAATACAGAATATAAAGAATTAAACTAGCTTCACAACAGCATAAATTGAATTTATTTGCTGGTGACATAGTGTTAATATGATTAAATTGATGTAAAATTTCAATATGCAATTATAGAATTGAACACTCAAAATTTCAATTCAATAAAAAAAATCTCTTGATCAAAAATTGGATATGAATTATCTAATATTATTTTCAAATATTACATAAAACATTAAAAAAGAAAACATTAAAGTTTAAAACATTAATTTTAAACATAAGTTTAAAGGAAGAAAGTATAATTCCAAAAAATTTTGGGAAATAATTTTCCTGCCCTTTCAGTTTCGGACTTCTCAAATCAGGAGAAATTTTTTTAAATAAAAAATTTAATTTAATTTAATTTAAATTGCTGAATCATGTTAAGGAAAAAAAGCCAAATTAACTACAATGTTGTACTCATATGTATATATCATAAACAGCAACTGATTACTGAACATAACATCACTGAAATCTATGAATGTGACATATCTGAAATCCATGAATAGTCTTTTTCATATCAGTTTCAAGAGTAACTTGCAAAAAAGTGATAGTGCGAATAATAACAGTAGCAATAACTTTGTTAGGAATAAAGATTTAATTTTTCAAGTGTTTCAAATGAATATCCAAAATGTCTCAGGACAATTTCAAATATTTTCATTACATGGCAGGACCCAGTTTTAAATCATGTATAAAGATTTCCAATCAGCAGCAATAGTATATGCCAATGAATGTAAGTAAAACTAAGCATTTCCAAGCAATAAACTACACAATAGCATTTTATTTCACTGTATTAACTTATGGATATGCTGATACAGCTTTTCAGTGAATGCTCCTGATGAAAACTTTTCCAAAACTCTGATTCTTCCAGCAACTCCCATTGTCCTCTTTAAATTAGGATTTTTTATAAATTTCTCCATGGCTTCTGAAAACTGGGTTGGAAGAGGATTGCACAGAAAACCTGTCTGATTGTTTACAACTGATTCCACAGGTCCTCCTGAATTTACAGCAATAACTGGGCACTTCATGTACATAGCTTCTAAGGGAACTATACCAAAGTGTTCATTACTTGGTGTGTATAAGACACATATGGCATTACTAAGTAGAGCTACTTTCTGCTCATCAGAGAATGATCGCAGAAAGGTGATATGCTCTTCAACCTGAAGTTTAGTAGCGAGTGCTTTTAATTCAGCAAAATATTCCACATTTTCATTAACTGCCTCATCATAACCACCAGCTAAAACCAGATGAACTTCACTCCAGCTTTGAGCGTCAAGTCTACCACGAAGATCATGTAATGCTTTCAAAGCCAAAACTAAATTTTTCTTTCTTTCATATCTATTGATGGAAAGAAACAAGAATTTCTTGTTTCCATTGGGAACTATATTAGCAATATTTGTAGAAATAGCAGTATCAAAAATATTGACATTCAAAGAGGGATAAAGGACCTCTGGATTCATGTGACACAAGGATTTGAAGGTGTGTTTGAAAATATTTGCTGTGAAGTAACTATTGACAAGAATACAGTCAGCCATGCCAGTTGTATATTCTTCTAACCAATCTAGTGGAGCTCTGTAGAGGCGTTTAAGCAATGATTTCCTCTTAGTTAAAAGTTGATCAGGAAAGTGACAGTAAAACAAAACCTTTTTATGGGTCCGAGCTAGACGTAGTATTGGAATGCATGCAGATACCTAGGAGAAGAAAAAAGTGGAAAAAAGTGTATTATGATGAAAGTTAATGTGTTAAAAATGATTTAAGATTTTGTACTTAGTGTTGCATTTTCTTATATTAAATTTTCAAGAGATTTCCATCTCGATCATCTCCTCAGTGATATTTAATTCAAAATTATTATTATTCATTTATTTTTCTCAAGAATGCCAGCTAATATTAGCAATCCAAAGAATATAATTTTTTCGGTAATTTGTTGTTTCTGAGGTTAGAGAAAATCTGATTTTTATATTAGATGTAAATCTCAGCTAGTCTCCTTTGTTTATTTGAGACATATCATTTATCTAAATAACACCTCCCTCCAAGCATTTACTGTCTAATGTTGATATACCAACATATCAGTTTTGAAGAAAATTTTGCATAAGATGCAAGTGGCCAATATTCTGGTGTGATGCATGTGGCAATATCTGAGAACCATTCTTTCCCCTCAATTGAAAAAAGTATACTTTATGAAATGAAGGACAGAAAGAATCTTGGTTATTTTATACTCCATGATTGAGCTATTGTTTTTTTAGGGCGTACTAAAATACCTCAAAGATCAAGGATGTATTGAATTACTTTTGAAAGTAATTGTCCCATCCTGGATGCCCAATTAGGTATTCTTTTCCAAAAACAAAAAAAATGATTTATAGACACATCTCCTCACAGATATACCCAGAGAGATAGGTGTTTTTTTTAAAAAATAGGACAGTTTCAAAGTAGTTAGTGCTGTAATATTGAAAGAGAAAACAGTCTCTTAACAATTTTACCTCTGCTATGGTGACATATCTGACACAATACAGTAAGTATAGAATTATACTAATCATGACCTACCAGCAAATTAAAATTGTGTTGGCCACTGACTATAGAACGACAATATTTCTTTCAATGACATTAAATAGCTTGAGAGAACCCTCTTAAAATGATTTCTAAAACAAAAGTAGTACAATTCTGTTTTGCATTAGTAAGACTCCCATCTTACTGGCACCATAAAGAATTTTTATAGGATTTTGAACACCATACTTTAACAAGGAATCATACTGGAAAAAGACCAAAGAATGGCAACTTGAATATCAGGGGAAGGAAAGAGTGAGAATTTTTGGGGAAAAAAAGTATGGCTAGATCACTAATAAACAGATATCAACAGATATCAAGTTATGGAGGCTATAACAGGCTCTTAAATATGTGAAGGTGCAAAACATGGAATAATATTCTAAAATAATATTATATTGTAATATTTTCTAGATCCTTCAGGAATGAACAGTAGTCTCACACTGCAGATGAAGCTTAAAAAACATTCAAAAGCATGCCACTTCCTTAAATGGGTGACTTGCTCTTAACATGGAATATAAATAATTCTAAAATAGTAAACATTGTTTACAATGTGAGAGAGGAAGGACGGTAGGCCCGAGTTACATCTGACTGGCCTAGAACCTTAATTCTGAATGGATAGCAAGAAGTCAAAATAGAAAAATGAATACCTGTTCCTTGCGCTCTCTTAAATAGTAATTTTAATTAGAGAGAATTATCGGGAGAAAAAGGCACAGAAGTAATTGTGTGGCCTTTTGAATATATCGTGACTTGGTGCGTATTTAAAGATTTTCTATAAAAATCGGTATTTTCAGAATGTAGTGTTAGGGGGGAAATAAGTTCAGGAACAGGCTATCCGAGCGCTCAACACACCTGGTCACAAACAAAGACATCAAACTCCTCTCCACTAAGCAGCAGCACGTGCAAAGCCAGCCATATCATGCGTAGTACGGCACAGAGCGCGTGGCCTCTTCCGAAAATGTTCCGCGGCAACCAGTCGCCCGCTGTTCGTATGTCTAGTTGACCAGTTTCGGAGAAGCACCGCGAGGAATCATAACGCGGGGTCCAAATTTGCACGCGACACCCTCGTGCGCGGAGAGCTAGAGCTGCATCTATTATCAGCCTCTCTGCCCCACCGATGCCGAGATCTGGGTGCAGAAAAAAAATTGACGGTCCCTTTTGCTGCTCGTCATTTGTTTTAAGCTCCGGAGCAGCCATGATGACGTCTGTTGCCTCAAGCTTCCGCAATACAGGGCACGGCTACAACAAACATATCCGGATCATTCACATAGCCAACTCAGCTTTAGTTTTTCCCCATCTGAAATAGAGCCTAAAGCACTGCCTGCTCCTTTTCACTTTCACACAATATAATTAGGAAGGAACTGCCAGGAATAAATTAAAATTTAGCTTAACTGCTTTTGTTGAACGAAAGAAAGGGTGATCTAGTCGGATTATTTTCTTGGTTATGAGAAGAATTCCAGTCGGGCAGTGAAGTAGTCTCCTGATTCGGAAAGGGACCTGTTACGTCAAAAGAAACCAGGTCCTCTCTTCAGACGGAGACGTGTCCTGTGAATTCAAGCGGTTCGTGCTCTGTGTGCCACTTTTGCTATGGTAAGCGAAAGGAGCAACAAAATGATGGTTTGTGAGGAGACATTGGGTATGCGTATATACCTAAGGATCTACATTTAATTCTCTTTCGTTAATTTTCAGCCGGGTCCCAATCCTAGTGCCACCAATGTGGGTGCCTCTAGTCGCTCCCCTAGCAAAGCAGTAGCCCCACGTGCGACGGGATCCACAGTGCGACAAAGGTAGGAAGATAAAGAGTTTGTTGATCGTTAAATTAGTAGCGGTGCTGTAATAGAAACGACTCATAATGGATCACTGCTTACTTTTCATTCGTTTTAAATTACAGTTGCGTAAATGCATTTATAAAGTACAGCCTACTGTACATCACCAGAACTAGGCAAAAACACCAGAACGAATTATAGATAATAGCAAAGAATTGCACTTTTCGATAACTCTGATGCCATTAATGATCGACTGGATTTTAAGTGCCAGAAAGATTATTATGGAAAGTGGAGAAACTATTCATTGCTTCATTTATTATCCGTATCAACGGGATATTTCCTTGTAGTTATATCTCTAATAATTTAAGTTGGAGAGATTTATAAACTACAGTTTTTGTTTGTAAACATCTCTTAACACTTAACTTTCTGTTGTGCATATCATAGTTTTGGTGTACATCACTTTGATATAATGATTGAAATATTGACCTAGAAACCAGGAGACTATGAGTTGTAGTCTTATCTTAGGCAGAAAAATAGCTGGGTGACTTTGGGCCAGTCTCTTTCTCTCTCAGCCCCACTCACTTCACAGGGTTGTTTTACCGAAGGAATATCACACATGTTCACTGCCTTGAAATACTTATAAAATAATAAAAGTGGAATAAAAGAAAAATGTATATAAATCATAACTGACTAGAAGATAGAAATGGTAGATCTGAGGTTCTCTTAAAACTGCTGAATTATAATTCCCATTAATTACTAGCATGATCAGTGAGGAACTATGCTGTGAATTGTAGTTCAATAAGGCGGTTTTCCCATCTAGGGTTGATACAAGGTGGTACTTTGTAAAATCTTGTAATTATTGTGTTTTTTCAGTTATAAAGTTGATACAAAAACAAAGCATGTAGTGTATATAAAAGTTGCATGCTTGGTTACTCTTGATATATTTTAATTTTTGGTTTTGTTTGTAGGAAAAATGCGAGCTGTGGAACAAGGAATGCAGGTCGTTCAACTTCTGCTGGTACTGGAGGAATGTGGAGATTTTACACAGAGGATTCCCCTGGTCTCAAAGTGTAAGTAAAAATATAAAGGCAATAATGAACAATTTATTAGTGAGTGTTTCTTGTAAATCTACTTCTTCAGAAGTAATTAGATTTATAACTGGAATTTTTTTGTAGTGTGGTTTTAGGTGCTTTGATTTTTCTCACAACCATTAAATTTCACATCAGTCCATAAGGTATTGGAGTAATGGTTGTGCTTGCTCCCAGAGCGTGAATTGTGCACGTTATTCTGCTTTTGTCTTTGTGGTAGTGAATTGCAATTAATGTAGTGAATAACATGGGGAAGTATTGGCAAGGGAGATTAACATTTTTTTCTGAATTTTTGACGTCATAATTATAGTATTCTTCTGGTTCCTTTCTTCAGGATAAGATGGGAATGCAGAATTATGATAGTTCCCAAAACTTTCTGAGGTTTACCTTTGCATACTTACATCTGATATTTACCCCTTGTCTTTAAGATCATATAAACCAGAGGTCCCCAACTTTTGGGCACCAGGGACCAGTACTGTGTAGAGAGGTTTTTCCACAGACTGGAGCATGCATGGTTTTGTGTGCTGCTTGCATCTTGTGGATGGGGCTTTGCTTCTTTATGCGCCCAGTTGCTGGCATGCCGTGGCCCGGTACTGGTCCAGAGACCAGGGGTTGGGGACCCCTGATATAAACTACTTAGAGAAAATTTTTCATGCAGTGCATAATTACTATGAAGTACTACTAAATAATTATTTACCCAGTTGTTTTAAAAGATGATTAGCAGTTTATAACATGAGAGATTGGTAATTTAGGTCTGACAGCCAGTTTGGTGTGGTAGTTAAAGACACCAGCTTAGACACTGTGTATTCTAATTCTGTCTTAGGCAGAAAGCCAATTGAATGATTTGTGACCAGTTTCAGCTTTAGGAAGAAAACAGTGGCAATCCCCCTTCCCAAAATGTTGGCAAAAAAACTGCATGGACTTGTCCAGACAAGTGCCAGGAATCAAGGTTGACTGAAATGTGTATGTATGCAGACATTTTAGTTACACTGTATATATACACTGTATATTTATCTATACTGATAAAGACAGTTGTGGATATTATTTTTATTTTTTTTTATTTTAATTCCATTTATATCCCGCCCTTCTCTGAAGACTCAGGGCGGCTTACAAGCTTAGCGGTAGCCTTCATTCTATGTATATGCCTGCTTATTAGGGCTTTCACACACACCCCCAAGCGGCATTATTACAAAGCTTAATTGCCCCCAACAATCTGGGTCCTCATTTTACCTACCTTGGAAGGATGGAAGGCTGAGTCAACCTTGAGCCTGGTGGGACTTGAACCTGCACTAATTGCTGGCAGCTGGTGTTACTTAAGGAGGCATTAGCCCACTGCTCCACCAAGGCTCTTAAAGCACTCAAAGGACCATTTGCTGCTTTAGACCCAACTACTTCACACCACTACTCATATTCAAGTATGTGGTAATTTTGTAATAATTGCAGGAAACAGTTTCTGAATAAAGTATTTTTTCTTTTATTTTTTATGAATTGCTAGAAAATTTGTATTTATTTCAACTATTTTCTCCCTTATTAAATAATCAAAAACTAAATATAAAAGTAGATATATTGATTGTATATATTGATTGTAACTCTTTAATCATTAATAAATAAATACATAAATAAACATACTTGTTTTGGAGCAGTTTATGGTATTTACTTAAGAGTAGTACTAAGTAATGTTTATATTATATAGTAAGGCTTCTCTGTAAACATACATTGCATTTTTTTTTAAAAAAAAATTACAGAGGAAAAAACACACTTTCTCATGGCTTCAGACATCCACAAATTTAATTCCCCTAGATGGCATGCAGCTACTTCTCTCTTCCATTAATTAATCCCAGAAATTAGTCAAATATTCCAACAAATGTTTATTGATAGCCAGAATAGGTCAGGGATTAATTTATCTGATTACTTGACCAGCTTCTAGGTAGTTTACAGAACATACAGTGGGACAAAAAAGTATTTAGTCAGCCACCAATTGTGCAGGTTCTTCCACTTAAAAAGATGAAAGAGACCTGTAATTTTCATCATAGGTATACCTCAACTATGAGAGACAAAATGGGGGGAAAGAATCCAGGAAATCACATTGTAGGATTTCTAATGAATTAATTCGTACATTCCTTGGTAAATGTACACTAATCGGCACACATTGAAATGAAATTTCAGTGCATACAGCTCTCAAAAGGTCACCTCCAATATACACTATATAAATCTGACAAAAATAAATAAATAAATACAGAATTATGCATATACCCACATATATTATATGACACAGAGAAGCAACAGTCTAGTTCGGGTTATGTATACATGTCCATGGTGAGAAAAATGAATCTTACCAGACGGATGGCATCGGGAACAAAGCTATTAACAGAATTGGATAGTCCTGCTAGAAATACTTCGAAACCTCCTCACAGAGGGGAGCAACAGAAACAGACCATAAAGTGGATGTGTGGGATCTCTAACAATGCTTTGAGCTCTAAGCACATAGCACTTATAAGCAGCATCCTGAATACTAGGAATCAAGATCTTCTCAACTGTCCTTACCAATCTCTGTATAGACTTTTTATCTGAGGCACTGCTGCCACAAACCAGACAGTGATGCAGTTGGTTAAAATGCTTTCAATTGTTTCTCTGTAAAAAGTGGTCAGGACAGAAGGAGAAAGATGTGCTCTCCGACACAGGAAATGCAGACACTGGTTTTTACGCTTTACTAAGGATGACGTGTGGAGAGACCCATTCAAATTGTTAGTTATCTACACCCCCAGATATGTAATACTGTTGACCACCTCTACAGCTGCATCCTTGATACTGAGTGGAGTATGACTATGCCGGCTCTTTCTAAAATCCACAATGATCTCCTTTATTTTATCAACATTTAGAACCAGGTTACTTTTGTGGCACCAGTCCACCAGAGCTTTCACCTCTTCCCTATAAGCATCTTCATTGTCATCCCGGATAAGATCCCCAGTGTTGTGTCATCTGCATACTTCACAATATGATTCGTAGCAGATTTGGCACAGCAGTCGTGAGTCATTAAAGTGAACAGTAGCGGACTCAGGACACAGCCCTGTGGAGAACCTGTACTCTAGATGGAATTGGAAACTTTCTTTCCATCTCGCACACCTAGGGCCTATCAGTAAGGAAATCAAGTATCCAATTACATAAAGGAGTATTAAAACCTAATAGGCCCAGTTTGTTCACGAGATGCTGAGGGATGATTGTGTTGAATGCTGAATTAAAATCCACAAACAGCATTTGCACATGAGTATTCTTCCCTCCAGGTGTGCCAAGCTAAGATGAAGCACATAGGAAAGTGCATCTTCTACACAGCGGTTCTTCTGATAGGCAAATTGTAATGAGTCAAATGTAGAGGGAAGGCATGAAACCATGTAGTCCTTCCCCAAAACACTTTATCATAATGGAAGTGAGTGCAAATGTGGAGAGCACTAAGAAAAAGCTTAGTTCAACAGAATTCCCAGGTGAGGAATAGGAACAGAAGTTTGGTAAACATTTTCTCACATTTTATTTTATTTTATTTTATTTTATTTTATTTTATTTTATTTATTTTATTAAATTTATATGCCTCCCTTCTCCCTAAGGACTCAGGGCGGCGCACAACAATAAAAATTAAAAACATAAAATAGAAAATTTTAAAAAGAATTAAACAATAAATACAATAATTATATGACAATTTAAAAACCAGTAAAAAGCTAATTAAAACCGTAGTCAGTCCAGGCCTGCTTGTTGGAACAACCACGTCTTCAGGTCACGGTGGAAGGACCGAAGGTCCTTTATTTGGTGATTGCTTACTACTTTTGATGCTTAGAATTAATTCTCACTTTACTCTTAAAATCATCTCTCTTTTGCCATCTCAAATGAACCTAGATCTTGAGATTTCTTAAGCTCTTGAATCTAGAGCTTGAAATTGTTCATGAGGTCTTCTGACAGCAAGGTATTTTTATGCAGTGAATAGAATCTTGAATAAGGAGTCAAACCCAAATGAAATAAACAGTGTTTCTTATGTAAAAAGTACATTTATGTCTGTTAACTAGAGATATATTTATCCTTAATAATAAATTGCTTTAAGCCTTATTGTAGTCAAGTCCCCAATTTACCCATGCAGTGTGAATTATAGGTAGTCCTTGACATACAACAATTCATTTAATAGTTACAGTGGCACTGAAAAATATGACCTATAACCATTTTTCACACTTGTGACCATTGTGGCATTCCCCATAGTCATGTGATCAAAATTCAGATGCTTGGCATCTGACTCCTATTTATGACCATTGCTTTATCCTGAAGTCATATGATTACTTTTGTGACATTCTGGCAAGCAAAGTCAGTGGGGGACCCAGATTCACTTAACAACCATGTTAACAACTGCAATGATTCACTTAACAACTGTGGCACGAAAGGTCATAAAATGGGGCAATACTCACTTTACAGATGTCTCACTTAATAAAAGAAATGTTGGGCTCAATTGTGATTGTAAGTTGAGGACCTCCTGCACACATGTACCCTAGAATGGTCAAAATAAATCATCAAGGTCTGGAACTTTTCCAAACCATTGTGCATTAGCTATGGTTTGGTAGAAAGAAATCTAGAATGTTTTGATTGTTCCTGGTTTTGGCTGAAAGAAAACCCCAGAGGAACCATGGTATTGATTGCAAACCTTTTGACTTGATATGTCAGTTTGAAAAATTCCTAATTTGACTGCTGACATTTCAGCCCTCAAAGCGAAATAGTTATTTCCTCTTCCCATAGTGACTGAACAGTGGTACTTTTCGGCAGCTCTGAGGCCTCAACTTAAGCTCCTAGTGTTAGCACTGCCACTTTAAAAAGTCACCTTGCGATGTTCCCTAAGCACATCCCATTCTTGTGCAGCCTCTGTAACTTATGAAAATCGTGTGAGAATGGGATATGTTTTCAAGAATAGTTTTTGGGTGTTAGTGACTGCTTTTGTATTACCCAAAATGTAATGATGTGTCACCTTTGACACATGTGTCATAGGTGTACCATGACAACTATGGTCTGATTTTTCAGGATGGCAAGGTTGATAATGCCATACCCCTCCACCCTCTTACTCTTCATAGCTTGTGTGCCTATTCCTTACTGCAATGGACTAGGCACCAACAGTGAGGAATAAACAGGCCCACCATCCCACTTCTAATCTTCCCAGCATTTTTATCTCCTGGCTGCTGCTGCTACTAGTATCCACACATCAGATCGTGGTGAATCTTTCATCATATACATGAATGCCACAAAGACTTTTCAAGGAGCTAACTTCCTCCTTTCATTTCAGCTTCGGCTTTTTCCCGTTCTTTTTTCCATACCCAGAATAAAACAGCTTCCTTTTATTTATGTTTTGTTTTGGGTATATTACCGGTACTTGAAACTAGATGCTCTATGGATGGAGTTGTTCATACATAGAACATTTTGCATTTATCTAATTATTTTGTAATTTACAATATTTTATATTGTCCCAAAGGTGCTTTTTCAAAAAGGCAATTGGATTTTCATGGGGGGGGGGGGGTTTGAAGACATTTTGCTTCTCATCCAAGAAGCTTCTTCAGTCAGAATTATATACATAATTAAAACCTGATTTTGTCTATTCCTATAATTAACACAGCTCTTGTTTTCTTTTATTTTCAGAGGCCCTGTTCCAGTTCTCGTTATGAGTCTTCTTTTTATTGCATCTGTATTTATGTTGCACATCTGGGGGAAATACACTCGCTCATAATGTCATATCTACCAAATTTAAAATCACATTCTGGACCAAATTAACATAGCTGTCAGATTTTACTTAATCAGATTCTTTTCTGTTGAAGATGCTGTTTGTATCTACACAATTAAATTGAATTAAATATAATTAAAAATATGACCAAATGAAACTATTTCTTTTTTATGAATTTCATATTTTGATGGCAATAAGGACAATTTCATTACAGGAAGTTCTCAGCTTACAGCCATTCATTTAGTGACTGATCAAAGTTACAACGGGACTAAAAAAATGACATATGACTTTTTTTCATACTTAAAATAGTTGTAGCATCCACATGGTGAAGTGATCAAATTTAGATGTTTAGCAACAGGTTCATATTTTTGACGGTTGCAGTGTCCCGGAGTCATGTGATCACCTTTTGCAATGTTATGACAGACAGTCAATGGGGAAGCCAGATTCACTTAGCAACCATATTACCAACCATTGCAGTAATTCCCTTAACAACTGTGGCAAGAAAATGGGGTGAAACTCACTTAAAATGGGATAAAACCTAACAACTGTCTTGCGTAGTAACAAATTTGGGGATCAATGGTGCTCATAAGCTGAGGACTACATGTATATAATTCAGCAATATTCTGTATAGCCCAACTGTTGAGAGCTAAATGTCCCTAAAATTTACCAAAAAAAGAAAAGAAAAACTGTTACAATTTACTTGACTCCCCAGTTTGTCTTTTTCTCCATGACAGCTTGGCTATCACAAATAATTCTGTACAAAGGTGGTAAGGATTATTGCTGTGTAACCATACAGATCTTTAGAGGTTTGAACAGACGATCACTTTGTTAAGATGATTGCCTTTCCTTCCGAAAGGGTTGTGGTTCTTCTCCCAAAGACTTGTTTCCTATCCTTGATTTCTGACATTTGGCCTTGTTAGAGTTTTACAGCTTTCCAGTGCAAAAATAAGCCAAATGAGCCAAATAAGCACACACTCAAATGAGCAGGAGGCATAGTTTAGAAAAACTTTATAAAATATATATAAACATGATACAGTTTCATTCAGCTCTGGAGAACATCAACAACTCTTAATTGGAGATCAGAAAAAGAACAACAGAGAAGACTAAGACAAGCCCAGACCTAGGCTGGATCACATTTATTTTTATTTATTTTATTGGATTTATATACCGCCCTTTCCCGAAGGACTCAGGGCGGTTTACAGGGTATTTAAAACAAGGAATACAAAAGTTAAAAACAATTTTTAAAAACTACATCAATCCCTGAAAAAAAATAAAAACCCTAATTAAAATTAAAATTCTCAGCCTGGGCCAGAGAGCTCGAAGAGCCAGGTCTTCAGGTCCCGGCGAAATGAACGAAGGTCGGGGGCAGTCCTAAGCTCCACGGGCAGCTGGTTCCAGAGGGCAGGCGCACCCACTGAGAAGGCCCTCCCCCTGGGTGTTATCCGCCGGCACCCTGAGAAGACCCTCCCTGTGGGAGCGCACTGGACGAAGGGAACTTGATGCTGGCAGCAGGTGTTCCCTCAGATATCCCGGACCCAAGCTATTTAGGGCTTTATAGGTCATCACCAGCATGCCTCACAGCCAATAATGTGTCTTAATCAAAAACAGTTCTCATTGGTTGGTTTGTTGCTATGGCTATTCCAGTTCATAAAATTTCTTATGACACTCCACCCTTTATGACTGTAATAGACATAAAACCAAATAATACTTTTCTCATGGTGTAGTCCACCCAATGGCTTGGTCATTACATCTGCCAGACTGTCATCTGAAGAACAATGAAACAAGCAAATTAGTTTACTTTTGATGGCTTCTCTGACATTACAATACTTAATGTCCACATGCTTGTTTCTACTTTTCACTCTTGTCGCCTGTTGCCATTTTAATGCAAGCAGCATTATCTTCAAACACTGTTACAGCTTTAACTTCTATAATTAAATCCTTTACCAGCTGTATATACCAGGTTACCTCTGAACACAGTTCAGACAGAGCAATAAATTCTGCCTCTGCAGTAGAAATAGCTACAGTTGTTTGATTTTCTGGACTTCCATCCAATTAAAGTCCCTCCAAATAATACCACAAACCCAAAATTGGGCTTTCTGGTTTGCACATCACTGGCATGATCACTGTCAACATAACATTTTAACTAACTCTTCAGAGACCTGTATTTGAACACCAAATTCAGAGTTTCCTTTTAATACCTGAGAATTCTTTTCACACCAATCCAATGCAACTGCATTGGTGTGGCAGTAAAGCAACTTAAGATGCTTACTGCACAAGCTATATCTGGTCTGGACCACTGTGACAAATATAACAGGCTCTCTATTGCTGACTGATATATCTCCTGATCACAGACTTCACTTTTGTCCTCACCCAAAGTGTTGTGAAAATCGATGCTCATAGGTGCTGGAGTAGAATTAAAATCCTTCATGTTGTATCTCTCAAACAGTTGTTCAATTTTCTTTCTTTGACTGAGAACGTAGCCACCTTTCTCAGTTTTTTGTATCTCTACACCAAGATAGTTTTGTATTTCACCCAGACTTTTCAACTCAAACTTTTTGTCAGAACCCACTTCAGCCCACATCTTTTTTTTTATTGAAAAGTTTTTCAATACATTTTATCTTTAACAACCCCTCCCCCCCCCACCCCCTACCCTTCCTAACCCTCCCACATCTTAAAAAGGACTCTTGGAGACAAGATTTTCCAAACAGGAACTTTTACTAAGAAATAGGAGATAGCAGGCATAATAGACAGGCTCTGAGGAATTCCCTCACAGATCGATATTTTTAAAGTGTCCCCAAGCAAAACCCAACCCCACGGTTCATTCGGTCAGTCCGGATCAGCCAAGCTCCAGGTGGTAAGCCCATCATGGGAAAAAAGATACAACAATCTGTTTGCTGCAGAATCATTTCCACCCTCCTCACACTTTATTCGGAGAAACAAACCAGATTCCGGAGGGTTGTACAGGTGAAACTCGAAAAATTAGAATATTGTGCAAAAGTTCATTTATTTCAGTAGTGCAACTTAAAAGGGGAAACTAATATTTGAGATAGACTCATTACATGCAAAGCAAGATAGTTCAAGCCGTGATTTGTCATAATTGTGATGATTATGGCGTATAGCTCATGAAAACCCCAAATCCACAATCTCAGAAAATTAGAATATTGTGAAAAGGTGCAATATTCTAGGCTCAAAGTGTCCCACTCTAGTCAGTAATTAAGCCATAACAACTGCAAAGGGTTCCTGAGCCTTTAAATGGTCTCTCAGTCTGGTTCAGTAGGAATCACAATCATGGGGAAGACTGCTGACCTGACAGTTGTGCAGAAAACCATCATTGACACCCTCCATCAGGAGGGAAAGCCTCAAAAGGTAATTGCAAAAGAAGTTGGATGTTCCCAAAGTGCTGTATCAAAGCACATTAATAGAAAGTTATGTGAAAGGGTAAAGTGTGGAAGAAAAAGTTGCACAAGCAGCAGGGATGATCGCAGCCCAGAGAGGATTGTCAGGAAAAGGCCATTCAAAAGTGTTGGGGACTTTCACAAGGAGTGGACTGAGGCTGAAGTCAGTGCATCAAGAGCCACCACACACAGACAGATCCTGGACATGGGCTTCAAATGTCGTATTCCTCTTGTCAAGCCGCTCCTGAACAACAAACAACGTCAGAAGCGTCTTACCTGGGCTAAAGAAAAACAGACCTGGTCTGTTGCTCAGTGGTCCAAAGTCCTCTTTTCTGATGAGAGCAACTTTTGCATCTCATTTGGAAACCAAGGACCCAGAGTCTGGAGGAAGAATGGAGAGGCACACACTGCAAGATGCTTGAAGTCCAGTGTGAAGTTTCCACAGTCTGTGTTGATTTGGGGAGCCATTTCATCTGCTGGTGTTGGTCCACTGTGCTTCATTAAATCCAGGGTCAATGCAGCCATCTACCAGGAGATTTTGGAGCACTTCATGCTTCCTTCCACAGACGAGCTTTATGGGGATGCTGACTTCATTTTCCAGCAGGACTTGGCACCTGCCCACATTGCCAAAAGCACCAAAACCTGGTTCAATGACTGTGGGATTACTGTGCTTGATTGGCCAGCAAACTCGCCTGACCTGAACCCCATAGAGAATCTATGGGGCATTGCCAAGAGAAAGATGAGAGACATGAGACCGAACAATGCAGAAGAGCTGAAGGCCACTATTGAAGCATCCTGGTCTTCCATAACACCTCAGCAGTGCCACAGGCTGATAGCTTCCATGCCACACCACATTGAGGCAGTAATTGCTGCAAAAGGGGCCCAAACCAAGTACTGAGTACATATGCATGCTTATACTTTTCAGAGGTCCGATATTGTTCTATGTACACTCCTTGTTTTATTGATTGCATGTAATATTCTAATTTTCTGAGATTGTGGATTTGGGGTTTCCATGAGCTGTACGCCATAATCATCACAACTATGACAAATCACAGCTTGAACTATCTTGATTTGCATGTAATGAGTCTATCTCATATATTATTTTTCCTTTTAAGTTGCATTACTGAAATAAATGAACTTTTGCACGATGTTCTAATTTTTCGAGTTTCACCTGTATTTCTCCCTTTCCCACCCCCTTTCCTAGTTGCCCATAGTTTGAGAGGGAATGTCTAGTGAGAAAGCAATTGATTATATTGTGATGGATAGCAGGCAGGAGGAATAAACAAAGGTTATATTTAAAGGAGAAAGTGAAAGCCATAAAATTCCATGCCTGTTCCCTCTCCCCCTTGGGAATGGCAGAATCTAGAGGAAGATGAGATTTGGGGTTAGCTCCACCTGCAGAGGAAACAAAAATATAGATGTTAGCCTGGTTTGTTGGGATATGCTGTATGAAACCTCTTTAGCAACTTAGGTGCTCTGATATGACGTTTATTGACCCACTCATTTTCTGAGGAGGGAAGGTGTTTCCAATCTACTAGGTATTGAATTGCTCCATGGTACTTTCTAGAATCTAGGATTTCTTTTTTTAATAATATTTTATTAGTTTTTCAATATTTACAATAATATCTTTAGAAAGCAACATGGTGTCCGAGTTACAATAGTTCCATTTTCAGACAAATACATTGTTAAGGAAATTTGTTGTGCAGGGTCTCCTTGTGCTACCAAAGAGTTGCGCAGACAAGGAAGGGTACTGAGAGCAGCAAGAGTCACACAAGAGTACACTGAGTTGTAAAAACAAAAAGTAGTTTACTTTAAGGTGGTGTAAAAACAAAAATGCACAGTCAAAAATAAACAGTCCAGGTCATAAACAATAGCAACAGTCCAAGGAGTAATCCAAACTACAAAGTCTTCTTACCGGTCCAGAGGTCAATACACAGTCCAGGTTTACAACAGTAGTAAACCAACAGCAGAGCAAAAACAGTAATAGTAGAGATCAGTGAATTCAGAGAGAGAGAGAAGCTACGTTACTAGCTTCCTCTTATGGCCATGAGAACACTTACACACCCATTGGCCAATTAACTTCTTAAAGACATAGCATTATGGTTAATATATTTTCAACCCAACATTGTAGGCTAACACCATATGCCTAACATACATATTATTAAAAAATCTCCATATTATTATAGCCAATACTTCCTCTCTCTTTTTTTCTTTGATATATATTATCTCTTATCTAAGTTAACATATTTTTATTGCTATCCATCAATCACTTAATAGTTTATTTTATTTTATTTTTTGAATGTACCGTATTTTCCGGCGTATAAGACGACCCGGCGTATAAGACGACCCCCGACTTTTAAGAAGATTTTCAAGGTTTTTCATCTTATACGCCGGAAAATACTTACATGCCCTGCCCTCCCTGTCCATCGCAGAGGAGGCGAAGGCCCGACTGGCCCCGCCGGCCCTCCCGCTGCTCCCGCGCTTCTGCCAGCCCCCGAGGTGCAGCGTTTCCCGGGCGGCAGGCAGCGACGGAGGGCATCCGCCACCCCGCCACGGCCAGCGCCCCTCCTGCTTCCCCCCCAGGCCTTGAACTTCTCCCATTGGGCGCAGGGCGGGGCAGCTCCGCCCGCAGCCTCTTTTTTAGAACTCATGCCGCTTCCCTCTCACTGTCGGCTGAGGCGCGCTCGGCCCGGGCTCCCGGTCCCTCTTCCCGGCTGGCTTCCCGCCCTGCCCCTCATGGAGCTGGACTGGGCGTGCAGTCTCTCGGTGTGGCTGCTTTTCCTGGGCAGCCTGGCGGTGCGGCTCCTGCGCTCGGACCTGTTGCTGAGCCGGCGGCTGCTGCTGCGCATGGGGCTGCTGGCCGTCCTGCAGGCGCTGGGCCAGGCCGTCCTGCCCCTGCCCCTCAGCACTGCGCTCACGGCGGCTGCCTGCTGGCTCGTCTCGGCCAGCACCGCCCGGCGGAAGCGCATCCCAGCGGGGGGGAGAGCGGTGCTGGTGACAGGTGAGTCCGGCGGGTGCGAGGCCCTCCCCTCGGGCCAAGAGCCGACGGGCAGCGCCACCTTCGCATGGGGAGAGCCACCCGACACTCCCGCCCAGCCGTGTCCCAGAGCCACGCCGGAGATAGCTCGGTTGCGCGGGGCGGCCCGGCTTTGCAAGAATGGGGACGCTCGACTGATTTGTTGTTTTTTTTCTGGCGTATAAGACGACCCGGCGTATAAGACGACCCCCCAACTTTTGAGAAGACTTTCATGGGTTAAAAAGTCATCTTATACGCCAGAAAATACGGTATATCCATCGATCTTTTAATATATTTCATATTTTAACATTCCATCTTTAAAACATCAATCACCTTATCTATTTTTTCTAGCTTTAATTTTCTATTAGTATTAAAATTAAAACGTTTAAGATTTCGATTTCATATTACTAAATAACCTCTTTTTCCTTTATACAATTCTCTTCCATACTTAATACTGTAATCCAGTTCTCATTTATCTCATTTCCATATCTATATCAATTTTACTATATTTAAAATAGTAATCATTAAAATAGAAATCGCAAGGAGAAAAAAAAAGAAAAGAAAAAAAAGAAAGAAGAAAGAAGGAGGAAAAAGAAAAGAGGACAATAAAATATTCTTGTTTCTCATTTATAGTTTCCACATATTAAACCTTAACCAAAATTTGTTCCATTTTAACATTCAATAGATCCTTCATATCTCTGCATCCAAATATACTAGCTACATTCTATCATTCTTAACATATATACATCTTAACCCATATCATTTTAAAAAATCAATATTTCAATGTTAATATTTATTCATTTGTATTTGTATTTTTTATCTTTATTATTATTTTTGTTAAGCGATCAATATTTTTAATCTACTCATCAAATCATTCTCGTAATCCCAGTACTATCCTGTCTATTTTAATATTATCTATTTCAGACCTCTTAAAAATGTTCATATTTCTTCAATCTTATTCTTGCTTTCTTCCTTTGCCATGTCATTTTACGCTTCTTTGCCTCCAGGTCATCAAAGCATTCTTGTATTACTGTATCATGTTGAGGTGGACCTCCAATCTTCACCTTTGAAGAGTTAAAGAATCTGCCAATAGCACCAAATCTTATTATTTTCACCTCTTGATACAATTGTCCAGGTCCAAGTAAACATCCTTCCATATTTTCTTCATCACCATCTTCAGAAACCTGTATTTGTTGACTATTCAATTCTTCTGCCAATATATTTAATTGTTAAATTTCTTCTATTGAGTCCTGTCCCAATAAAATATTAGTCGTAATCACAGTCTGAGTTTGGGTTAGTTTTATCGAGATACTTTCTAACTCTTTTCCAAAGGCTCTTATTTCATCGCCAGCTGTAGAAAGAAACTGATAGGTTTGGTAGGATATTTCCCACAGAGCATGAATTTGTTTTTGAAAATCTTCCATTGTAGACTCTCATACCTGATGTTCAAGGTTATTCTTTATCTTGGGTTTTTGTTTTTTTTTCTTTAAAGAGAAAATCAGAATTGCAATTTCAAATTTAGCCACTGGGTGTCCTCCAAGTACTTTAAGAATACTTTTCTTTTGTTATTTGTTCCTTAAAAGTTTTGTTTTTTTTAAAAAAACACCCCTGAATTTGTTCGCCACCTTCCGAGGGGAGGGTTAAATTCTCCCTCCCTCTTCACAGGGGAAAAAGTGCTTAGCAGCTTAATTAGGTGAAAAAAAGATGATTGAGTTACAAGAGAGGAATCTTACCCTTGTCTCTTCCACGCTGCTTAATGTTGCCTGATGTTAGCTTTGACTTCGGCTGTCTGCATCTTAGGAGCTGGCCATATTCCTATGGTCAGTCTTTCATCCGCCAGTACAAAGGGAATACAGGCACTAACGAGGGGGTTGCTGCTCCCCCACGTTTCTGCAAAAGCCCCTTCTGTCTGGACACCCCTTCAGGGTGACTCTTCAGTCCCTCTAGAACCCCCCAGCAATGCAAATCTGGACGTGGAAGACAGGAGCCATCCTCCAGACATCCATTTTACAGCTGTAGGCAAACCGGAAGTCCGAATCTAGGATTTCTTTTACCTCAAATTATTGTTCTCCTTCAACCATGATAGGAGGTGTTGGTGGTGGTGGTGTTTTTGGCCGTAAAGGTGACTTGTTTCCTTTTTAGTAAACTGCCGTGAAAGATTGGGTGTATTTCCCTAAGATTTTGGGGTAGTTCTAATTCTACTGTTACTGGGTTTATGATCCTTTTAATTGGAAAAGGTCCTATATATTTTGGTCCAAGTTTTTTATAGGGCTGTACAGATTTTAGGTATTTTGTAGATAAATATACCATCTCTCCTACCCTGAATGGTGTGGGTTCAACTCTCTTTTTGTCTGCCTGTGCCTTGTATGCTTTCCTAGCTTCATCTAAAGCTTTCCTAATGATTGGCCAGGTGTTTTGCAATTGTGCAATCCATTCTTTCAGCGATGGGGTTTCCGGTTCATTTGTAATTAGTTCTGGCATAGGGTTGAAACTTTGACCGGTTGCTATTTGAAAAGAAGTCTAGTCTGTGCTGGAGTGGACTGCATTATTGTAAGCAACTTCTGCAAAGGGGAGTAGGTCGGTCCAATTTGTTTCCTGGAAATTAATAAAGCATCTTAAGTATTGCTCAAATACTGAGTTCCCGCATTCCGATTGGTCATTCGCCTGAGGATGATGACTAGATGACAGCCCCTGAGTAGTTCCTAAGAGGGATAAAAATTCCTTCCAAAGGTTTGATGTAAATTGCACTCCCCTATCAGATATGATGTGTTGGGTTGCTCCATGCAGTCTGTAAATATGCTGGAGAAATAGTTTTGCTAAGGTTTTTGTGGTGGGAAACTTTTGGCAAGGGATAAAGTGCACCTGTTTGGAAAACAAATCTGTAAACCCCACCCCCCACCCCAGATGACAGTGTTCCCGTTGCTTTCTGGTAATTCCACTATAAAATCCATGACTATTTCTTTCCAGGGAGCTGAGGGTTTCAGTAGATTGTACTTGTTGTTCTTTAAAGTCCTCTGTCTTGATATTAATTTCTTCTGAGGCTTTTTGGATTGCAAGTTCTTCAGTTGGAATCAGGCCTTCATTTTGTAAATTTAAGCTGGTGCCTTTGTCTTTCAGTCTGGATTTCATTACCTCAGTGGCTTCAAGGATTTTTTCAAATATAAGCTTATAATTAATTTGTTGGTAGTATTCCTCATTGCATCCGCAGATAACCACCCGGCCGCCCTGTTTAGGGTGACCCGTTCCCTTTTAAATCAGGGGATGGGAGAGAACCCCTTGCAGGGACGGGCCGAGGAGTTTAGTAAGTATCTGGTGGATAAAATCACTCAGATTTGGGCTGGCCCGGGATATTTGCCGGACCGTCTGCTGCCGGGAACGACTTCCCATCGCCCAGTGCGCTCACACAGAGAGGGCCTCCTCAGGGTGCTGTCGGCTAGACAATGTCGGCTGGCGACCCCGAGGGGGATGGCCTTCTCTGTGGGAGCACCAGCCCTGTGGAACCAACTCCCCCTTGAGCTTCGGATGGCCCCGGATCTCCGGTCCTTTCGCCGCGGCCTTAAAACTTTCCTTTTTCATCAGGCTGACCTGGACTGACGACAGGGTTTTTTAAAAATGTTTTTTAATTTTTAATTGTTTAGTTTAACTTATTTATTGGGGCTGTTTATTTAATCTCTTTTAACTTTTGTATTGTTGTTTTTATTGTTGTTAGCCGCCCTGAGTCCTTCGGCAGATAGGGCGGCATATAAGTCCCAAAAATAAATAAATAAATAAATTCCTCCATTTCTATGATGGTTACAGATAGTCCTTTAGTGGAGGCTATTTTTGATAAGAGTCAGTAAATGTTCACCTCCACTATTCCTAGGAGTTGTTTTTTTACAGCCCAGCTGCTTCAGGTTCTTATCTCTTTTAGATAGTACCAAGGACAAGTCTAGGCTGTAAGCAGGTCTCACAGTCAAAGAAATTCACTTGCTGTACCAGGCTTCGCCACAAGATATCCCCGATAGCATGTAAAGTCTTTTTCCAAACTTAAGTTAGTCTTTTATCCAATTTTATCTTTTTTTTTCAACTTTTAACAAGTAGATAAGGCCCCCACTAGAAATAGGAACTTTTTGGGACCCCAAATATCCAAAAGGTGCAAGTCCAAATATTTAGTTGTTTAGTTTGGTTGTTCTTTTCTTTTCTTTTTTTTCCAAGGCTTTATTTCCCCATGGTAGACAAATGCCACCATTTAAAAGGGGAAAAAAAAAAGAAATTTCAAGAAGCTTTTACAGGAAGGTACTTGGGATATAAGGAAGGTAAGGTAAGGTCTCACCCAATTCCTCCACTGTGCTTTCATTGTGCTTGGTAGTGATTTTGGCTTTTGGCCGGTTACGGCTTAGTGATCGGCCATGTTAATGGCCAATCTTTTCTCCATCAATCCAAAGGTGCTGCCCCGGATCAAATGGAAGGGCTAACACCCTTCTGCGATCAGTCAGAAGTCCTCCTCACAGTCGTCACCCCTCCAGGGTGACTTTTGACCCTTTTCAAGGTCTTCCAGTGGAATTAAAACCGGACGGTGGAGAGAGCGATCTCCTGGCACATCTGCCGGCACCACGATCACAAACCAGAAGCCCAAGAGTTCTGCTTTCTTAAGATGTGGGTTTGAAGTGGGACCTGACAGCAATTCTGTTTGATCTTTTATTCAGTTTGACCTCAGAACCATTGAACCATAGAGCTAATGTGGTTCCCATCTTCAAAAAGAAAAAAAGAACCAGCTCCAGGAAACAACAATCAGCCAACAATCCATAGCTCATAAGATCCTGTCAACGGTCCCACTTGGTTCATGCCACAAATAGTTTCCTTGGACATTTTTGGTTCCAAGAGTATAATTCACTGAGCCAACATGGATATGGAAATAGCAAAGTCAATTTGCTCACAAAAAGGATAGTTAAATGCTCCCCTTTTCCCCTGGTCCTCCCATTGTCACTTTATTCCATCCAATCAATATAGTCAGTTCAGTTCAGTTTGTTTGGGTTATGTACTCTCTGCCTAGCAGACTTTCTCAGCAGGTGACCTTGGTACTCAGTCTCCAAGTCAGTGCTCTTTGCATTCCCTCCCCCTTTATGCCTCCTCTGCATTCCAGTCTATTCCCTCTCCCCATTGCTTCTTGTCTGGCTGTAAACAGGGTTTGCAAAGCGAGCCATGCTTTAGCCATAATGTGCTGCCCTTCCAAAGGGAAGATTATTCCTGAAACAGAACAAACACATACCTAATTAGCAGTACATTCTCCTCAGCATTGACTAACATTGCCCTGGCTTACTTGGGTATTTGGTATGGAATTTGGGTGTGAGCTTAGGGACATGGGCCTATGGTGTGCCCATCCATTCTGCCTCTGCTGGAGGAAACCCCTTCCACAGGACTAAATATTGCAGCTTCTCCTTGTGGGTTTGGGAATCCAGGATCTTCTTAATCTCAAAAGGGGGCAATCCAGCAATTGGTCACAAGGGGGAATTACAAAAGAGTTTCAATTGGCTACAATGAAACTCTGGGTAGATATGCCTAAGGTTCATTGGCATCCTTAATTTTACTGTCACTGGATTTATGATCCAGATGATGGAGAAGGGTTCCACAGATTTGGGGCCTAGTTTCTTGCAGTGCTGCCTTAACTGCGAGAATTTAGTAGACAGATACACTTCGTCCCCTATCCTAAATTCTTTTCAGGGCACCTTCTTCCTATCTGTCTGTCTTTTCTGTGCTTCTCTTGTGACTTCTAGCACCTTATGAACTACCAATAAGGTATTTTGTAGAGTGTTGATCAGCCAGCAATGCATCTTAAGGGGTCTGCTGAGGGAGTTCTGGCATGGGTATGAAATCAACACTGGTAGCTACCCAGAATGGGGTAAAACTGGTGCTGCTGTGTACAGTTATGGTATGCTATTTCAGTGAAAGGCAGAAGTTCAGCCCAATTGTCTTGCTGATAGTTCATATAACACTGGAGGTATTGCTCCAGTATGGCATTTGTACATTTGTAAGCTCCATTCATTTGTGGATGATGGCTGGAGCTAAGACTCTGCGAGGAGCCTAATAGATTCAAGAATTCACACCAAAATTTTGAAGTGAATTGTACTCGCCAATCTGTTATTATGCACTTAGGAGCATTATGCAACTGGTACATGTGCTGCATGAAGAGCTTAGCCAGTGACTGGATGGAGGGGATCTTTTTTTATTGAAAAGTTTTAAGATACATTTTAAAAAACACAAACTCCCTCCCTCTCCCCCCCCACTTCCCCTCCCTCCCCCTCCCCTTCCCCAACTTCCCAGAGCTGAATACAGGGTATATACTTTAACCAACTTAAGCTAAAATATGCTAACCAACTAAAAAGACACTTTAAATTCTATCGCGCTTTAACTCCTCTTAACATAACTAAATAACTGAATAATAATAACTAATTAATAATACATCATATAATACTAATACTTATTCATATACTAAATGAAACTTTCTAGTCCCATATTTATTCTGAATATAATCAATCCATCTTCTCCATTCCAAAATATATCTCTGTTGCGATTGTTCTTTCAAATATGCTGAAATCTTTGTCATTTCCACCAGGTTTGAAACTTTCAAAGTCCACTCTTCTATAGTAGGCAGTTCCTCCTTCTTCCAATATTGCGCAACCAAGAGTCTTGTTGCCATAATTAAATTTAACATCAATTTAGTATCTATAAAAGTACAATCTGTAATAATACCCAACAGAAATAACTGTGGAGAAAACCTTATCTTTTTCTTAAATATCTTCTGCATATTCCACCAAATTTTAATCCAAATAGCTTTAACTTTTTTACAAGTCCACCATATATGATAATAGGTTGCATCATCACAACCACACCTCCAACATTTAGGCTGATAATTCAGATACATACATGCTAATTTTTTAGGATCTAAATGCCATCTATAAAACATTTTATAAAAATTCTCTCTTAAATTTTGTGCCTGTGTAAATTTCACATTTCTGACCCATATCTTTTCCCAGATATCCATCATTATGGGCTCCTGAAAATTCTGGGCCCATTTTATCATGCAATCTTTAACAAGTTCCGTTTCTGAATCTATTTCTATCAGTGCATTATATATCCTCCTTATATGTGCTGGACTTTGATCTCTTATTTGTTTAACCAAATTTTCATCAGTTATCTAAATACCAACTTTCTGATCTTCCTTCCATCTAGCTTGTATCTGCCCATACTGAAACCAAGTCCACACTATTCTTTCTTCTTTTAAAATATTAAATGGCTTTAATTGCCATACATTCCTTTCCATTCTAAGAATTTCTTTATATGTAGTCACATCATGTTTAAATCCCGCACTTATATTTTCTATTGCATGTTTAGGTATTGCCCAAATTGGTATTTTATAATTTAGCTTATATCGATATTTTTCCAGACTTGCAACAGGGCATATCTTAATATATGTGTCTTAAAGATATTATCCACCTTTTTATCATATAATAAATATGCATGCCAGCCAAATAATAAATCAGATCCCTCAATATTCAATAATCTCCCTTGTGTTAGATTAAACCAATCACTAATTGATGATAAAGCCGCAGCCTCATAATATAGTTTAAAATTGGGCATTTTAAGACCACCTCTTTCACATACATCTTGCATTATCTTAAATTTTACTCTTGGTCTTTTCCCTGCCCAAACAAATTTATTAATACCTTTCTGCCATTCTTCCAGATTTGAATCTTTTTTGAGTATAGGTATCATTTGAAACAAAAATAAAAATTTTGGTAAAACATTCATTTTCACTGCTGCAATTCTTCCCAATAAAGACCATTGTAATTTTTCCCAACTATCTAACTCTTTTTGTATTTTTAACGTAACAATTCATAATTATTTTTATATAATTTCGCATTTGAAACTGAAAGATATACCCCCAAATATTTAATCTTTTTAACTATTTCAAATCCTGTTAATTTTTCTAGGACTACCTTTTGTTCCCCCTTCATGGATTACTGCCTTGTCATGGCGAAGGGGCTTGTGTAATTCAATGAAGCTATGAGCTATGCTGTGCAGGGCCACCCAAGACGGACAGGTCATAGCAGAGAGTTCTGACAAAACGTGATCCAGTGGAGAGGGAAATGGCAACCCACTCCAGTATCTTTGCCATGAAAACCCTATGGACAGTACCAAAAGGCAAAATGATATGACGCTGGAAGATGAGCCCCTCAGGTCGGAAGGCGTCCAATATGCTACTGGGGAAGAGCAGAGGGCTAGTACTAGTAGTGCCAGAAAGAATGAAGCGACTGGGCCAAAGCTGAAAGGACGCTCAGCTGTGGATATGTCTGGTGGTGAAAGGAAAGTCCGATGCTGTAAAGATTTTTTCTCCATAGGAACCTGGAATGTAAGATCCATGAATCAAGGAAAGCTGGACGTGGTCAAACAAGAGATGCCAAGACTGAACATCGACATCTTAGGTATCAGTGAACTAAAATGGACAGGAATGGGTGAATTTAATTCAGATGGCCATCAGGTATACTACTGCAGGCAAGAGTCCCTCAGAAGAAATGGAGTAGTCTTCATAGTCAATAAAAGAGTAGGAAAAGCAATACTGGGATACAATCCTCAAAATGACAGAATGATCTCAGTTCGAATCGAAGGCAAACCATTCAATATCACAGTAGTCCAAGTCTATGCCCCAACCACCAGTGCTGAAGAGGATGAAATTGACTGGTTCTATGAAGCCCTACAGCACCTTATAGAACTAAAACCAAAAAATGATGTCCTTATCATCATAGGGGATTGGAATGCTAAAGTAGGAAGCCAAAAGATAACTGGAATAACAGGCAAGTTTGGCCTTGGAGTACAAAATGAAGCAGGGCACAGGCTGGTAGAATTTTGTCAAGAGAATACGATGGTCATAGCAAACACTCTTTTCCAACAACCCAAGAGACGGCTCTACACATGGACATCACCAGACGGTCAACACAGAAATCAGATTGACTATATGCTCTGCAGCCAAAGATGGAGAAGCTCTATACAGTCAGTAAAAACAAGACCAGAAGCTGACTGTGGCTCAGACCATGAGCTTCTCATTGCAAAGTTTAGGCTTAAACTGAAGAAAGTAGGGAAAAGCACTAGGCCAGTCAGGTATGAATTAAATCATATCCCTGTTGAATATACAGTAGAGGTGACAAATAGATTTAAGGAATTAGATCTCATAGACAGGGTGCCTGAAGAACTATGGACGGAGGTTTGCAACATTGTACAAGAGGCAGCTACCAAAACCATCCCAAAGAAAAAAAAATGCAAGAAAGCAAAATGGCTGTCTGAGGAAGCTTTGCAAATAGCTGAGGAAAGGAAGGAAGCGAAAGGCAAGGGAGAAAAAGAAAGATACACCCAATTGAATGCAGAATTCCAGAGAATAGCTAGAAGAGATAAGAATGCCTTCTTAAATGAACAGTGCAAAGAAATAGAAGAAAACAATAGAATAGGGAGGACCAGAGATCTTTTCACGAAAATTGGAGAGATGAAGGGAACGTTCAATGCAAAAATGGGCATGATAAAGGACCAAAATGGCAGGGACCTAACAGAGGCAGAAGAGATTAAGAAGAGATGGCAAAATTACACAGAACAACTATACAAGAATGAGCTTAACGTCCCTGATAATCACAATGAGGTGGTGGTCACTGACCTCGAGCCAGACATCCTAGAATGTGAAGTGAAGTGGGCCTTAGAAAAGCTGAGCAACAACAAAGCTAGTGGAGGTGACAGTATTCCAGCTGAGCTATTCAAAATCTTAAAAGACGATGCAGTAAAAGCGCTACACTCAATTTTCCAGCAAATTTGGAAAACTCAACAGTGGCCACAGGATTGGAAAAGATCAGTTTACATTCCAATTCCAAAGAAAGGCAATGCCAAAGAATGTTCAAACTATCGCACCATTGCACTCATTTCTCATGCTAGTAAAGTTATGCTTAAAATCCTACAAGCTAGACCTTAGCAGTATGTGGATTGAGAACTACCAGAAGTACAGGCAGGATTTCAAAGAGGCAGAGGAACTAGAGATCAAATTTCCAACATATGCTGGATCATGGAGAAAACTAGAGAGTTCCAGAAAAACATTACTTCTTCTTCATTGACTATGCTAAAGCCTTTGATTGTGTGGATCATAACAAACTGTGGCAAGTCCTTAAAGAGATGGGTGTACCAGACCATCTTATTTGTCTCTTGAGAAACCTATATGCGGGCCAATAAGCAACAGTGAGAACTGGACACGGAACCACTGATTGGTTCAAAATTGGGAAAGGAGTCCGGCAAGGCTGTATACTGTCGCCTTGCCTATTTAACTTATATGCAGAGCATATCATGAGAAAGGCAGGGCTAGATGAATCAAAAGTTGGAATTAAGATTCCTGGAAGAAATATCAACAACCTAAGATATGCAGATGATACCACTCTAATGGCAGAAAGTGAAGAGGAACTGAAGAGTCTCTTGTTGCGAGTGAAGAAGGAGAGTGCAAAACTTGGGTTGAAACTAAACATTAAGAAAACCAAGATCATAGCATCCGGCCCTCTCAATTCCTGGCAAATAGATGGGGAAGAAATGGAGGTAGTGACAGATTTTATTTTCCTGGGCTCCAAGATCACTGTAGATGGGGACTGTAGCCAAGAAATTAAAAGACGCTTGCTCCTCGGGAGGAAAGCCATGGCAAATCTAGACAACACACTAAAAAGCAGAGACATCACCCTGTCAACAAAAGTGCGTATAGTCAAGGCTATGGTCTTCCCAGTTGCAATGTATGGCAGTGAAAGTTGGACCATGAAAAAGCCTGAGCGCCAAAGAATTGAGGCCTTTGAACTCTGGTGCTGGAGAAGACTCCTGCGAGTCCCTTGGACTGCAAGGCAATCAAACCGGTCAGTCCTAGAGGAGATCAACCCTGACTGCTCTTTAGAAGGCCAGATCCTGAAGCTAAAACTCAAATACTTTGGCCACCTAATGAGAAGGAAGGACTCACTGGAGAAGAGCCTAATGCTGGGAAAGATTGAGGGCAATAGAAGAAGGAGACGACAGAGAATGAGGTGGCTGGATGGAGTTACTGAAGCAGTAGGCGTGAGCTTAAAAAGACTCCAGAAGATGGTAGAGGACAGGAAAGCCTGGAGGAACGTTGCCCATAGGGTCGCGATGGGTCGGACACGACTTCGCAACTAACAACAACAACAACAACAACCTTTTGTTCTGTGGTCATATTTTTAGGCAATATTTTACTTTTTTGCGTATTTATCTTAAATCCAGAAACTTTTCCATATAACAATATTATCTCCATCAGGTCTACAACCGTCTGAGTCGGTTGACTTAATGTAATAACCAAGTCATCCGCAAATGCTCTCAATCTATAATCTTGATCTCTTATGTTAATTCCCTTAATTTTATTTGAATCACATATCTTAATAATATTTCCAGTGTTAAAACAAACAACAAAGGTGACAACGGGCACCCCTGTCTGGTACCCTTTTCAATATTACATGGTTCTGTCAAACTACCATTAACTATTATTTGAGCTGTTTGCTTCTGATATATTGCTCTAATAGGTTGTAAAAACTCATCCCCAAACTCCATTTTCTCTAATACTTTAAATAAAAATTGCCAATTCAATTGATCAAAAGCCTTTTCACCATCCAAAAAGATCAGCGCTGCAGAGACCTGGTTATTTCTCTCCAAAAATTCCAAAAAATCTACAATATATCTCACATTGTTTTTCATTTGTCTACCACTTATAAATCCTGTTTGATCACAATGAATCGTTTGCTGCATAACCTTCATTAATCTATTTGCTAAAATTTTAGCAAATATCTTTTAATCAGTATTTAAAAGCGATATTGGTCTGTAATTTTTGGTTTGGGTAAGATCTTGATCTTCCTTTGGAATCAACGATATAAAAGCTGTTTTCCCTGATGGAGGCACTTGTCCTCCAGATTGAATTGTTCTAAATAATTCTTTTAGAGTTTCCACCATTTCTAACTGTAAATTTTTATAATAAATGGCAGTCAAACCATCTGTTCTTGGTGCTTTACCCACTTTAAGTTGTTTAATTGCTAAAATAATTTCTTCAGCATTTATCAATTGATTCATCCCTTCCCTTTGCTCTTGTGTAAGTACAGGGATATTCACTTCTTGTAAATATCTATCTATATCTAAACCTTGAATTCTATCCCCAGCATATAACTTAGAATAAAATTCAACAAAAGCCTTTTTAATATAATTCTGCTGAAACACCTCTTTTCCCTTGTATTCTATCTTATCTATGTTACGTGACCTTTGTTTTTTCCTTAACAAATAAGCTAGCCACCTACCTGGCTTATTAGCATTACAAAAAGTATTGTGTTTAACATACCGTAAGTTAGATGCCATTTGATCTGCCATCAACATATTAAACTGACCTCTTAACAAAGTAATTGCTTCCTTCGCCCTCTTATCAGATGGGTTCAAAATTAGAGCCTTCTCTTTCCTCTTGATTTCCTCCTCTAACTCTTTACGCTTATATTCCAATCTACATCTATATTTATTATTCAAATATATTAACACTCATATAGACTTTACTTGCATCCCAAACCATTTCAATAGGAGTACCCTTATACATATTTATATTAAAAATATTCTTTCATCTGTTTTTTACATTCATCCACATTTTCTTGATATCTAAATAAATTTTCATTTAATCTCCAAGACCTCCTATCTTTCCTCTCCTTATCCAATTCCAACCATACTGGACTATGATCTGATAAAGTTCTTGGACATATCTTGATCTTCTCAACCCTAGAAAAAAAATCATTAGTAGTTAATACAAAATCAATCCTAGAAAAAGATTGATGTCTATCAGAAAAAAGGTAAATTCTTTTTCTTCCAAATTTCGTTCTCTCCAAACGTCTCTCAATTCCAAATCATCTTTCATCTCAAAAAAAGATTTAGGCAATCTGGCATGATTTGGAGTACTTTTAAAAAGACCTTTTTTATCTTTCTGTGTGTCCAGCACGCCATTCCAGTCTCCCATCAAAATACACGATTTATAATCCCATTGAATTATTTTTTGTGGATGATGGCTGGAGCTAAGACTCTGCGAGGAGCCTAATAGATTCAAGAATTCACACCAAAATTTTGAAGTGAATTGTACCTGCCAATCTGTTATTATGCACTTAGGAGCATTATGCACCTGGTACATGTGCTGCATGGAGAGCTTAGCCAGTGACTGGATGGAGGGGATCTTGAGGCAAGCCCTAAAGTGGGCTTGTTTAGAGAAAAGGTCTGCAATAACCTAGATTACAGTATTCCCAGCTCTTTCTGGCAACTCCACAATAACTTAAGGTAGAAATAGGATAAGCTTGCATTCCCCAAAATTTTCTGCTTCAGTTTAGCCTCACTTTCAGTACAGCCTTGCTCTCTCTATAGTAAAATATTTCTTGGAATTCACCCTTGCTTCATCTGATGGTATATCACATTCTCTGGTGCCCTTCCAGCCTTTGGGAAGACAAATTGTACCTCCTCTTGAACACAAAAAAAAATTCATCAGATGTATAATAATAATAATAATAATAATAATAATAATAATAATAATAATAATAATAATAATAATAATAATAATTATTATTATTATTATTATTATTATTATTATTATTATTATTATTATTATTATTATTATTATTATTATTATTATTTTATTTGTATACCGCCCTTCTCCCGAAGGACTCAGGGCGGTGAACAGGGCAATAAATACTAGTACAAGAATACAAAAATTAAGAAAAAATTAAACAAAGTGCCCAATATCATTAAAACAATAAGTTAAAATACATTAAAAGCAGTTATAAAACCCAAAACCCATCAGGCCAGGCCGGCTTGTTCAAACAAGTAAGTCTTAAGATCCCGTCGGAAGGAGCAAAGGTCGGGTGCCATCCAGAGCTCAACCGGTAAACGGTTCCACAATTCCGGCACACCCACAGAGAAGGACCTCCCCCTGGGGGCCGCCAGACAGCATTCTCTGACTGGCAGCACCCTGAGGAGGCCCTCTCTGTGGGAGCGCACTGGGCAGAGGGAAGTTGATGCTGGCCGCAGGTGCTCCCTAAGGTACTCTGGACCCATGCCATGTAGGGCTTTAAAGGTCATTACCAGCACCTTGAATCTCACCCGGAAGACAACTGGAAGCCAATGCAGCTCACGGAGCAAAGGTGTAACGTGGGAGTATCGGGAGACTCCCAACATTTAGCATGAACTAACTTACTTTGGTTTTGGGTTTAAGGAAACTATCTACCTAAGGCAAGTGTAGGGAACCTTGGCTCTTTTATGACTTGTGGACTTCAATACCCAGAATTCCTGAACCATCCATGCTGACTCAGGAATTCTGGGAGTTGAAATCCACAAGTCATAAAAAGCCAAGGTTCCCTACCCCTGCCCTAAGGAATAGAAAACCCCCACCATTAGAAATGATTTCCTAAAGAACAGAAAGAAATCCCTCCATAAAAATTCTTCCCTGTCTTTCCCTATTGCCTATTGCTCATTGCCTAAGGAAATTATGGCTCCATTCATAAAATACAATGTTGCAATTCATAAAACTGGACTTCCATTCAGAAAACATACAATGTGTCACATGAACTCTGAAAGACCAAGCCAATTGCACAAAGAATCAGAATAGACTGAAGGTGATCACCCAAAATGAAACTAGATTAGAAAGACAAAAATATCTATGCCCATGCATTTATACACCCGCAAGAGACAACTACAAACACCATATACATAATAAAAAAGGAACTTGCAGTTGTAGGAAATAGCCATTAAAATACCACCTCCAGCCATGGCAGCACTAGAACAATCACACATGCACATTCCTTTATACAGTTAACATGAGCCTCAAATCCTATAAAAACTTAACCACTGTACTATCTAATTGCTAGCTGGCTCCAGAACAAATCTCTTTGTTATTAGGAAATAATGAATCTACCTTCTTTCCTAAGTAGCTTGCTTCTCATCTTATTTGCCTATGTTTTCTCCTGGCTTGAAAGAAGGGACACTAGAAAAATTATTTCTATACTTGGTGACCCATTGGGACTAATATGACAAATGGACCTGGCCTGGGTAAGCCTTTATCTTGCCAGCAGCAGACCATTTTCTCTGTGAGTGGGTTTTCTGGACCTTACCCTTTGGGGGAAAGTAGTAGTTTTGAGTCTTGAGCTCAATAGATGCTTGGAAAGGAAGTAAGTACCTCCAAATTTCCATGTTTTGTGCTCAAGTGGTAAGTGTGTATATGTGTGAGGGAATGTTCCTCTTCTCCCATTGAAGCTGGACTGTTTCCTCCATCATTCTTACCTGCCTTCAGCCTCTTGCAAGCCCCAAATGGCTGTGACCAAGAGAGTCTGGAAAGCAAGGGGGTTTGACTGGAGCACAGAGACTTTTGTAAGGGGGAAGGGCATCATGTGAAAGAAACATGGAAAGAGACTCAGGCCTGGGAAGCTACCACCTAATCCCTGAACAAAGTACTGCCTTTTCTTTATGAGAAGGGGCCCTTACTCTAGTAAGGTATAGAGTTCTTCCAGATGTGAAAGGTTTGAAAACTGCTGGTGGATTGCATCCTAAACAGAGAGACGACCGTGGTCAGATAGGAAATTTGGGAGACTCCACAAAGAATTTTGCTGGGAGTTTTGCCAGAAAATATGGGAAACTCTGCATCAGGAATTTCACTAGGATCTCCCCTGGAGTGGCTGTTGAAAACCTAGGATGAGAGGAAATTGCTTCTCCAGGTGGGAATGTAGAAAGTGCACTCACAACGGTTGTGTAGGGACTGGACTGAGTATAGGGATAAAGCAGATAATCAGATTTGGCCGCATGACAGTATGTTTGAATACAAAACATTTAAATCCACAGAGCTAAATTGAAACTGTCCCAACTGCCTTATTGGTATTTTTGAGCAGAGTTCTCTGACCCCAAAATTCCAAACCTGCACAAATGTTGACAATCCCACCAATTGTGCAGAATGTAAGGGATCCCAGCCCAATGTAAATATTCCTCCATATGCCATTCATATACCTTCCATATGCCCTTTAGGAAGACATTATAGGATCCAGATTTATGGCAGAAATCTATCCAAGACATAGGGATGACAACTGGAGTGTGTACTCACTCACATTCCCTTTTCTCCATCAGATCTAGTAATCTGAAAAAGATACTTCTTTCTTCCAATCAGACCTCCAAATTGTGATCCATCACTGATAGCCAAAATCTGTCATGAGGAGATATGATGCAATTGCTGCATATCTTCCTAACAAAGGATGACATTCTAAAGTTATTTGGAAAAACTAAAGAAATTGCCAGGCAGCCAATTGTAATTAACCTCTGGCAAGCTGCCCCAGAAAGAGTCACTGCCCCTGAATCCTCCTGACTAGGATTTACAATACAGCTGTGCACTGGGATGAATATAACAGAGCTAAAGAAAACCTGTTGGAAGCGTTGCAAGAAATTGGGTGCAAGCCATTAACATTGGCCAGAATTCCAGCATACAGTACAGAGAGGGAAAAGGAGACACCTGATGCTTTCTAGGTTCACCATTTGGAGGCAGGGGCTGACTATGTCCATTTAGACATTGATCAGCAGAAATCTGCTCTCATAGATCAATCTGCCAATGACATCAGAAGCCATTTTCATAGAATTGTTTCCAACTGGTTGACCTTGGAAATCCCAGAGTTGTGCATGATTGCCAACTTTGTGTTTGACCAGAGGGAAAAAAACTCAAGGAAGAGGGTAGGATAGGGAGAGAAAAGAGGCAGAGAAGGAAAGAGGCAGAGAGGAAAAGAAGGGCAGAAATGAAAGAATATTTAAAAATGTTTCCAGCCCTACAAAATGACCAGAGGAACCCTAGCTACCGGACTCCAAACCAACAGCAAAGGTGCTTCCTATGTAGGGTGGAGAGACTTTTCAGGAAGAATTGTCAGTACTGTTTTCAGTATGGAGAAGAGGGACACTTCAGAAGGGATTGTAGGGTTAGGGTTAGGGTTACCTTCCTCCTTTAAGCCCAAAATTGCTATGGCCCACATGAGGCTACATTTCCCAGGGGATCTTCCATATTACCTAGAGCTCAAAGAGCCCCAGGCCAACCTCACCACATGCAATTTGAAGAGGAATTTGAACCCTAATGACTAGGCTTAGAGTCTGCCAAAACCAGCACAAACTTTACTGGCCCTGAGGGTGAGCTCCTCCTGAATCTCAATAGGTAAAGGTAAAGGTTCCCCCGCACATGCGTGCTAGTCGTTTCCAACTCTAGGGGCCGGTGCTCATCTCCATTTCAAAGCCGAAGAGCCAGCGTTTGTCCAAGGACGTCTCCATGGTCATGTGGCTGGCATGACTAGATGCCAAAGGCGCACGGAACGCTGTTACCTTCCCACCGTAGTGGTCCCTATTTTTCTACTTGCATTTTTACGTGCTTTCAAACTGCTAGGTTGGCAGAAGCTGGGACGACTAACAGGCGCTCAATCTGTTATGCGGCACTTGGGATTTGACCCGCCAAAATGCCGACCATCTGATCGACAAGCTCAGCATCCTAACCCACTGAGCCACCGTGTCCCTGAATCTCACAATAGGGGGAACCTTTACAGACAGTTGTAGAGGTTGCGGAAAAGAGTCACCTGGATCTTGTAGCTATCTCCTTGGTTGTTGGCTATTCTTGCCAGTTTAGTCTTATCTGTAAATTTGATTAAGTTCCCCTTCTATTCCTTCATCTACATCATTTATGAAGATATTGAAGAATAATGGGCCTAAAACAGAACCTTGGGTTACCCCACTGCTTATTTCCCTCTATGAGTGCAGTTTGATAGCCAGTTATAAATTCTTCTCATGGTGATACTATCTATCCCACATTTTTCTATCTTATGAAGAAAATTGGTTGTGGTCTACTTTGTCAAATGCTTTACTGAAATCCAAGTATATTTTGTCTCCTAGATGATCTCAGAGTAGTTTAATTCCCCCATTTCTACTGTGGCATGGTTTCTACATACACCTGTTAACTGATTAGCAAAAATATAATTTATTTCTTCTGCTTGGTTGAGTGGCCTGTAGTATTCACCTATGGCAATGTCATTCTTTTTTCATTTTGTATTAACCCATATGCTTTCATTCTTGTAGAGATGTAGTGATCTCTTACATATAATGCAACTCCATCTCCTCTTTTATCAGGATAGTTTCTTTTCTTTTCTTTTGAACAGTTTATATCCTTCCATGAGTACATTCCAGATGTGAGTTTCATCCCACCAATTTTCAACTAAACCATACCTGCCCTTGACTACCAGTACTTCAGGTTTACCCTGTTTGTTCCCCAAATTTTGAGCATTAGTGTATTGTTTTATGACTGATCCTGGATATACTTCCTATATCTAGTTTGTATGTAAGTTTTTTCTTTCCTTCCCGTCACTTTTTACTATTGTTTGATTTGTTGTCTTTGGGTTTATTCTTGGGTTAGGGTTTCTTCTACATAAAACTCTCATTAGGATGGTTCCTGCTTTGTGGAGCCCAAGAGTACTCATATTTTCTAGCTAACTCTACAGGGGACCTCATGACTTTCCTCAGGAAAAGCCGGAGAAGGGATCTTCAACTTCTTACTGCAATTTACACACAGTCTTGCTTAATATAGCAAAGTATGTCATGCTAGTCATTTCCCTGGTAGGAGTCTCAGAGCTAGCCATCCACAACTCAAGAAACATCAACAGTCTTGCTTGCACATCAGCTAAAAGCTTCAATGCAACATCCCAAGACCTAGATCAGGGGTAGGCAACTTTGGCTCTTTTATGAGTCGTGGACTTCAACTCCCAGAATTCCTGAGCCAGCATGGCTGGCTCAGGAATTCTGGGAGTTGAAGTCCATGAGTCATAAAAGAGCCAAGGTTGCCTACCCCTGACCTAGATGTACTGAATCAGGAGGTTAGACAAGGTTCATGAAGTGAGTCTTGAGAACAGAGCAGCCATTGATTATTTACTGTTGAGGCCCAACCACAACTGTGAAGAATTAGATGGATGTGCTGCTTTAAACTGTCAGAAATCTCCCAACTCATAGAGTGAAACTGTCAACACTGCTAACATCGAATGTTATTGCTTGACATGAGATGAAGAAGTAGCTATTTCATATGGTAAACTTGTGTATTGCTTTAAGACGTGTATTGTTTTAGTTTAAGGTTAGGAGGGGGGAATGAGTAGGATTGCACTTTCAAGGCCATTTGTCTCTCTAAAGAAGATAAGGTTTGGCGGTTCTTCTAATGGAAGGGAAACTGATTCTTTAAATTAATTGGAGAATATGATTAATGACAAAATTAGAAAGATGGAGAATCGTGTTTAATATATTGTGCAACGGGCGGAGATTTCAGATTCCAGCTTCTTTCAAGCAAGCATTTGCCGCTGTATTAGGCTAATAAAGGACTTTTAAGGTAAACAATGCCTCAGAGTCACTTGAAAAGCCCATACATCGGAAACTTGACATCAAGCTGGAATCCACATTACGTTTAAACTAATTAGGGAGTCCCGACCTCCCATTGCTGTCTCCAAGTTTGGAAGGCAATCTGGCAAAGAGTTGGGGAAGATCCCATAATGGAGGGAGTAAAATTTCCTGAAGCCAGCTCCCCAGCACCAGCAGCCACCCCAGTGGGGGAAGAGCCAGCGAAGAAGCTGGCAGGGAAAGAGTTTCAGCAATCCTCCCAGCTGGGAGCTAGACCCAAACAACCAGGAGAATTAGTCTGGTCGTCAGAGTGGATTAAGCCCAGCAGAGACTCCAGGAGCCTCGGAGAAGCCAGGCCAGCTGAGGGTGAGTGGAAAATACTGTCTGCAGATCAGACTGCTTGCCAGACCCAGGAGTCCCCTGCCAAGCCCTCCAGATCCATAGAGACAGAGGACCCCAGCCTGGGGTCTCTGCAGCAATGGAAGTTTGGGGAGCCCCCACAAGTGAAAGGCAACAACCTCTGAGCTTGCCCCAGCTAATAGAAGCCTTGCAACAGCTGGGGGTGGTGCAGAAGCCTGGAGATCAGGAGCTGGTGGGAGGACAAGAGCAAGGGTGGCAGCAGCAGGACCCAGATGTGCAACCCCTGAACGTACAGCAGGACCAGAAAGACCAGCAGCAGGGGGGCCCCTGGCAGCAATTAAATCAGCAACCAGAGTGGGGCCAGCAGCCACTGGAGACACAACAACAGCAGTGGGGGCCCTGGCAGCCGGTGCATCAACAACTAGGAGGGGACCAGCAGCAGTGGGGCCCCCAGCAACAGTTGATCCAACAACTAGGGTGGGTCCAGCAGCAATGGGGGCCCCAGAAAGCAATTTAATTTAATTTAATTTAATTTAATTTAATTTATTAATATTTCTATACCGCCCTTCTCCCGAAGGACTCAGGGCGGTGAACAGGGCAAGAATAAAAAACACAGAATTACAAAAGTTTAAAAAAATAATTAAATACATGCCCACTAAAAAACAATTAATACATAGTAAAACCCCAATAAAATACAATAAAAACCCCACCAATCCCCCATCAGGCCAGGCCGGCTTGTTCGAACAAGTATGTTTTTAGATTGCGGTGAAAGGAGCGAAGATCGGGCGCTGTCCGGAGCTCAACCGGTAACTGATTCCATAGTTCCAGGGCGCCCACAGAGAAGGATCTCCCCCTGGGGGCCACCAATCGACATTCTCTGACCGGTGGCATCCTGAGGAGGCCCTCTCTGTGGGAGCGCACAGGGCGGAGGGAAGTTGATGCCGGCAGCAGGTGTTCCCTAAGGTACTCCGGACCCCTGCCATGTAGGGCTTTAAACACCATCACTAGTACCTTAAATCTCACCCGGAAGACAACTGGCAACCAATGCAGCTCACGGAGCAGAGGTGTAACATGGGAGTATCGGGAGACTCCCAACACAACTCTCGCGGCTGCATTCTGTACCAGTTGGAGCCTCCGGGTGGTCCTCAAGGGAAGCCCCATGTAGAGAGCGTTGCAGTAGTCTAGACGAGAGGTCACGAGTGCGTGAGTGACCATGCATAAATCATCCCGGCTTAGATAGGGCCGCAACTGGCGCACCAGGCGAACCTGGGCGAAAGCCCCCCTAGTCACAGCCACTATGTGATCTTCCAAGGTGAGCCATGAGTCTAGGAGGACTCCCAAGTTGTGAACCCTATCTACAGGGGGTAATAGTTCACCCCCCATAGAAAGAGATGGAATATCTGAATAGACCCGGGATGAAGGTATGCAAAGCCACTCAGTCTTGTCGGGGTTGAGTTGGAGTCTGTTCCTCCCCATCCAGACCTGAACCGCCTCCAGGCAGCGGGACATCACGTTGAGGGCATCACTGGGGTGGTTTGGGGTCAAAAGGAAAAGCTGGGTATCATCAGCGTACTGATGATACCCAACTCCAAAACCACGAATGATCTCACCCAGCGGTTTCATATAGATGTTGAACAGGAGAGGCGAGAGGACCGACCCCTGAGGAACTCCACAAATGAGAGACCTCGCGGTCGACCTCTGCCCTCCTGTCAACACCGACTGCAAACGTCCCTGGAGATAGGAGGAGAACCACTGTAAGACCGTGCCTCCCACTCCCAATCCCCTGAGACGCCGCAGCAAGATACCATGGTCGATGGTATCGAAAGCCGCTGAGAGGTCTAATAGGACTAGAACAGAGGAATATCCCCTGTCCCGAGCCCTCCAGAGATCATTCACCAGCGCGACCAATGCCGTCTCCGTGCTGTACCCGGGCCTGAAACCCGATTGGTACGGGTCTAGATAATCCGCTTCATCCAGGACCAGAGGGAGCTGATGCGCCACCACACTCTCAACAACCTTCGCAAGGAAGCGAAGGTTGGAGACCGGACGAAAGTTGTTCAATACAGCTGGGTCCAAGGCAGGCTTCTTGAGGAGAGGCCTCACCACCGCCTCTTTCAAGACGGCAGGGAAGCTACCCTCACTCAAAGAAGCCGATATAACTGCCTGGAACCAGCTGCGTGTCCTCTCCCGGGCTGCATAGACCAGCCAGGAAGGGCACGGGTCCAATAAACATGTGGTGGAGCTCAGCCTCCCCATAATCCTGTCCACTTCCTCCGGAGTCACAGAATCAAACTCCTCCCAGGTAATATCGACAAGACCGCCCGTGTCCTGATCGCCAGACTCTGCCCAGTCAGAGTCCAGACTGGTCCGAATCTGAGCGATTTTGTCCGACAGATGTTGAGCCCACCATTCAGAACAACCTTCGATGGGGACCCAGAGAAACTGATTTTTTTCCTCAACCAAGTATGCTCTCACTTGAATCACTGGGGTCACTCTTACCCAGACCTGGGTGCAATGGTCGATGTGATTGCATCCAACCTAGAGGGAGAAGCATCTGAATGATTGAACAATTTATATAACGAACAGGCCCCTGAATTGGAAGACCCCCACCTTTTCCTCCTGGGGCTGAAGGAAAGATTTGAGGACCCATCCATTGCCCTCAAAGCAGAAGAACAAATCCATAAGATAAAGCAAGCTGGACTTCCGGTGGCTCCGCGGCGACGGAGGGAGCCTTCCCGGGCTGCCCGCGGCTCAGCTGTTGTTTTTTTCGCCCGAAACAGCGCCGATCAGCTGTTCGGGCGAATCCGAAGCCCCCTCCTCGGGAGAAGAGGAGGGGGTGAGCTCCCAGGTAGGGGTAGAGTTCTCCAGGGCCGCCTGAGCTTATGGCTTGGGCGGCTGAAGGATTGAACTCCCCCGTAGCCTGGGCTGCTCCCAGCTGGCCGTCGCCTCTGCTCCTGATTCTTGGAGCAGAGCCAGCCGTCTGCGACCACCCCTGCCTGAAGGAATGACTATGATTTAAAGGAGCAGGCAGAGCGATACAAGAGGAAATGGTAAAGAGGATTACTATGTTTTACTCTCCAGCTTGATGGACTTTTTTGGATTACAAATCTGAAGTGAAAGTGCGTCATATTTGGTAAAAGATGGCGGCTAAACCACCCCCTAAAACTCTTCGGAGTGCTGGAACTTCTCCCGTGCAACAATCATTATTGCAGGCGCTGCATCCTCCTGATGTATTGACATCAAAGGACTTACAAGATGCTCTTGAAAAACATACCCAGGTAATTTTGGAATCAATTAATATTAGATTTGCACAGATGGAGGAGAAATTGGAGAAATTGGAGGAGAGAATGGAGGAGAGGATGGAACAGAAGCTCAAAGCGATGAGGGTAGACATCTTGACTTCAGTGTGTAAAGTGGCTCGGTGTGTGGAAGAATTGGAGGAAAAGCTAGAAGACTTGACTCAAAAGAATGCTATATTAGAAGCAAAAGTATTGGAGAATGAAAATAAAATGGAAAAGGAACTGTGTCTTGCTGAATATTTCCAGATGCAGTTTGCCATTAGAATTAGAGGCTTAAAGGAGAATACTAAGGAAGATCTAAAGCAGCTGGTTTCTGAGGCTTTTGAAATAGTGTTGAAACAGCCAGCATCTGAAATAAAAGGAGGCATGGACAAAGTGTTTCGTGTGAATTCATGGATTGCCAGACAGAGGAAGTTGCCTAGAGATGTGGTGGTATATTTTGCAAAAAGGGAAACTAGAGATGAAGTTATACAAGCTGCTTATGATACTAAAGTTATGATTGCTAATCAAGAAGTTTTGGTCTTAAAAGAAATTCCTCCAAAGATTCTAAGGAGAAGGAAGGATTTTACATTTCTTGTGCAAGAGCTCAAGCAACGAGATATAAGGTTCAGATGGGAGATCCCAGTGGGGTTGATGGTGACGCACGAAGGTAAAAAGTACCGTTTGGTTACTGTGATGCAAGCGCGTGATTTCTACAATAATGTTTTAAATGCAACGCCATTAACACTTTTGGAAGCTGGAAAGGGATCTGGAGAAGGAGTGCATCAAGAGGCCGAAGATGGTCAGATAGAAGACAACGGTGTTGGAGGAGATCAAGATACAACCTCGTTGGATGAATCTATAAAACAGAGGGTGACGCGTGCTGCTGCAAAACGATCTAAGAAGAGAAAGTAGCAGGAATCGTAGAAGTCTTTGGAACTTTTACGATATAGTCAAGTAGTCAAGTAGGGGAGGGGGGAAAAGATTTGGGTGTAGACGCAATATATTTCTATATTTGGTGGTTTTGTGGAAAGGGTGAGCTTTTTTGGATTAAAGTTCAAGTTTTGTTTGCAATTTTTTTTTCTTTTTTGTTGTGTTTGGAATAATTATAGATGTGGTACGGGAAGAGGAACGGTCGATTACAGAAGAGTTGACTTTAAAGGTTTTTGATTTGGGATCCTTGGTTAATTTGGAAAATTATTTGTAAGAATGTTATATCATGGAATGGATAAAATGGATGGAGTTTATTTAGGATAAGTATAGGGTTGAGAAGGGTTTTTTTTTTCTTCTCTTTCCTTTTTTTTGTTTTTAATATATGTTTAATATTATTAAGGTTTGTTCCATTCTATATAAGCTAGAGAGTGTCCTTTTCTTATTCTAGTTTTTTTATATATATATATTTAATATTGTTAAGGTTTGTTTTATCCTATATAAGCTAGAGAGTGATGGATTTTAGAATTTATAGTTGTTAGTATATGGTTGCTTAGGTTTGCTTTTTTTTATATATATATACCTTGTATTCAGCTCTGGGAAGTAGGGGGGGGAGGGGGGGAGGTAGGGGGGGGAGGAGGGAGGGGGGAGGAGGGGAGGTAGGGGGGGAGGAGGGAGGGGGAAGGGGGGTTTTTCAAGGGAAAATTGTATTTTAAAACTTTTCAATAAAAAAAAAAAAAAAAAAAAAAGATAAAGCAAGCTGGCCGGCCTGCCCTAGAGTACGTGCGGGAGTTTTGAAAGATGGCAGGTCAGATAGAGAGATGGCCTGAACAATCAATGATTCATCTTTTTAGAAAAGGGTTAAACGACCACCTCTCTCAGGCATGTATCTACTGAGCTATACCCAACCAACTGGATGAATGGTACCAGGCAGCGGTGAAATTAGATTTCCAGCTCGCCCGCTATAAAAAGCCTCCCCCACCTGAAATTGCACCAAAACCAGGATCCAGATGGCTACCACCACCCCAAAAACCCCCAACATCTGCTACTGCTGAAAGACCTAGACCACCTACAGGTCTGTCAATCAAGTGCTTTCGATGTGGACAGCAGGGACATCGACCAGATCCAACAACGAGGAAGAAACCCGCACAGCAGCCATCGAGAGAAAAGTCCAACTGGGCCATTCAGGAGCCTGTTACACAGGTTACATTCCCCACCCAGGAGGACGCTGGCCCACCGACCGGACCAACCCCCACTCTACCCAGTTTTGACAGCGACGATGAAGGGGAGAACGACCCAATGGTGAGTCGACCCATCCTACCTTTTTTATTGCCTGCTAAACTCATAATCCCTAAGTCAGGGGCACAAGTAGACCTGAAAGTGCTACTTGTGCTGCTACTTGTGCTGCTCCAGATGCATCATTAGCCTGTCATGCGCCTTGAGACTGGGCATACAGGCCAAGCCGCTCTCCAAACCTGTGAGGTTTGAGCAAGCCGATGGCTCCCTAATGGGAGGGACTTTGGTCACGCAATTAATGGAGCCCTTACACCTGGAAATAGGTGAGCACTGGGAGTTTATTCACTTCCTAGTAGCTCCAAAGATGTCTGAGACTGTGATCCTAGGACTAGCCTGGCTAGACAAATGGAAGCCGTTTATCTGGTGGGAAAAAGGAATGAGAACTGTGAGATTACCCATAGGGCCCGATCCCCCCATTGATTCAACAGATGTTACAGGGGATTTTAGCCCACCTAATGAGCCAGCGCACATGGCTGCCTTACGGCCACCTGGCAAGCCACTCATCTCCAGCGAGTACCAGGACCTAATGGAGGTTTTTAGTGAGAAAGAATGCAATACCTTGCCTTCTCACTGTCCCAATGATTGTTCCATTGAACTGTTACCAGGGGCCAAACTCCCCCAACCAAGAATGTACGCTATGTCCCCCCTTGAAATGGAGGAGATGCAGCGATATGTGGATACAAAACCTAGCGAGGGGATTCATCGAATGGGCCAAGTCTACTGTGGGAGCCCGTGTTGTTCAAAGAGAAAAAAAGATGGGTTTTTACATCTGTGCATGGACTATAAAGGCCTAAACGCTGTGAGTGTGGAAAATAAATACCCTCTCCCCCTTCTAAACGACTTGCTTACCCACCTGGCGAAGGGGAGCGTCTTCACCAAGTTAAACCTGAGAGAAGCATATTACCGGGTAAGAATAAAGGAGGGGGATGAGTGGAAGACAGCCTTCAACTGCCCCTTGGGGAGCTACCAATTCAAAGTCATGCCATTTGGACTGCAGGGGGCCCCAGCCATATTTATGCAGTTAATCAATGAGGTCCTACATGAACACCTATACAAAGGGGTCCTAGTATACCTTGATGACATCTTGATATACAGCACGAATATGACCGACCACATAAAACTGGTCAGAGAAGTGTTGAAGAAACTATTGAATGCCAAACTTTATGTCAAATTGTCAAAATGTGAATTTCACCAAACCCGATTAGATTATCTTGGCTATAGAATCTCCAATGAGGGTATCGAAATGGACCCAGCCAAAGTAAAAACTATAATTGAATGGCAGCCCCCCAAAACCCACAAACAGCTCCAGAGCTTCCTAGGGTTTGCCAACTTCTACCGTCAATTTATTCCCTCTTTTGCCGAGATTGCTCTACCTCTTACAGAACTATTCAAAACAGGCAAGGGAGGAGGAAAACCATGACCTGGCCAGCCGCTAACATGCACTATGAGTTGTCAGAAAGCTTTTGAGAATTTAGAAAGACTATTTGCGGCTGAACCAGTCCTAAAGCACCCCTGCCCAGGGAAGCCCTTCGTAATTCAGGCAGATGCCAGCGACATGGCAGTCGGAGTGGTGTTATTGCAAAAGAATAAAAGTGGGGTCCTGCAACCTTGTGCTTACACTTCTAAGAAATTTACTGACAGCGAGAGGAGATGGACAGTCTGGGAGAAGGAGGCCTTCACTATTAGGTGAGGGCTATTAAACTGGCGGCACTACTTAGAAGGGAGCAGGGTGCCTTTTGAAGTATGGACAGATCACAAAAATTTAGAGGCACTAAAAATTCCCCACAAATTGTCCCCAAAACAAGTACAATGGGCACAGTACTTCAACCATTTCAACTTTACTCTAAAGTACATACCAGGAAGAAAAAACTTCCTAGCTGATGTGCTCTCCCGATTGCCACAATACAAAAGTGAACACGAAGAAGTTCATGAGGTAATTATCCTCGGTCACAAACTGCGGCCCAACTCACACCTCGCAGGACCCCTAATCCTGATGACCCCGGGGTAAAGAAAATAAAGCGAGAACTTCTCACTGATCAATGGTTTAAAGACAATCAGACATCCCTAACATGCAGGGATGGTCCGGCTTACAAGGGGGGAAAGTTGTACTTGCCTGAAGCTCTTTGTCTTAATGCCCTCAAACACAGCCATGATGTCAAACAGGCTGGACATTTCGGATATCTTAAAACTCTACATCTCACTCGCTGGCAATTTTGGTGGCCGGGACTAAAATGAGACATAGAAAACTATGTGAAGAGCTGTACTGTATATGCCACCATGAAAAGAATTCCAGGAAAGACCCCTGGGTTACTGCAACTGGTGGCCGAACCTTCTCAACCATGGGAAGAAATAGCTATGGACTTTATAGTAGACCTACCCGACAGTAGAGGAAATACTGTAATTTGGACTGTGATAGACCTATTTTCAAAACTGGCTCACTTTATCGCCTGCAAAGGACTTCCATCGGCTCAACGCCTGACTAAGTTGTTCCTAAAACATATCTATCGACTACATGGCACCCCTAAGTGAATAATTTTGGACAGAGGGATGCAGCTCACGGCGAAATTTTGGAGAAACTTTCTTAAATTAATCGGATCATCTCAAGGCCTATCAACTGCTTTTTACCCAGCTACTAATGGAGCCACAGAGTCCGCCAACAAAATGGTGGAACAATACCTTAGATGCTACGTCTCTTACCAACAAACAAACTGGACCGACCTCCTCCCTTTTGCAGAAGTGGCTTACAATAATTCAGTACATAGCAGCACCGGCTACACTCCTTTCCGTGTAGCCACAGGGAAAGAATTCAACCCCATTCCGGAATACCCTCAGTTACCCTCTGCTTCCCAGACTCTTGATCATTGGGTGAAGGGTTGGGAAGAAGTTTGGAAAAATACAAAGGTGGCCTTAAAAAAGACTTTTGAGACCTACGAAAAAGCAAGCTGACAAGAAGAGAGCTCCCCAAAGAACATTCCAAGTTGGGGAAAAGGTCTATTTGTCGACCAAATACCTATGCCTCAAACTACCCAATAAGAAATTGGGACCGAAATTCTTGGGGCCTTTCCCCATTGTGAAAATCATCAACCTGGAGTAAAATTGAAACTATACAGATTTTGGGGAAAGTTCACCCAGTGTTCCATTGTAGCTTGCTGAAAACCTTTTCGAACTTCCACTTTAAGACCTTCCGCTAAGAAAGTACCTGGACCCCTCGTTTAAGGGAAAATTGCAATACCTAGTACAGTGGAAGGGATACCCATTGTCTGAAGCCAGTTGGGTGAAATCTACTGATGTGAAAGCTGACAGACTTATCAAAAGGTTTTATTTAATTTTTTTTATTGAAAAGTTTTACATTACATTTTATGTTTAACAATCCCTCCCCCTGCCCTCCGCCCACCCCTTCCTAGCCCTCCCTAACCCTCCCCCCCTTCCCCCCTCCCCCCTCCCCGACTTCCCAGAGCTAAATACAAGGTATAAAAGCAGAAACAATCATAAACAACCATATGCTAACAACAATAAACTATTAAGTCTATCGCACTCTAGCTCATATGAAATGACTACAAGCAGTACTAATATCACATAAAGAAAAGAAAAAAAACTTATTCAAATGCTAAGTGAAACTTTTTAGTCCCATATTTGTTCTGGATATAATCAATCCACTTTTTCCACTCCATAATATAACGTTCTTGCGAATGATCTTTCAAATAAGCCGAAATCTTTGCCATTTCCGCCTGGTCAGAAAATTTAAGAGTCCATTCTTCTATAGCCGGGAGTTCCTCCTTCTTCCAATATTGACCTACTAAAAGTCTTGCTGCTGTAATTAAATTCAACATCAACTTGGTGTCCACAACAGTAGTATCTGTAATTATACCCAATAAGAACAGTTGCGGACAAAACTTTATCCTTTGCTTAAAAATCTTCTGCATATTCCACCAGATTTTAATCCAAAAAGCCTTAACCTTTTTACAGGTCCACCATATATGAAAGTACGTTGCATCATCGCCACCACATCTCCAACATTTAGGTTGATAGTTCGGATACATACTTGCAAGCTTTTTAGGATCTAAATGCCACCTATAAAACATTTTGTAAAAGTTTTCTCTTAAGTTTTGAGCTTGTGTAAATTTTACATTCCTCACCCAGATTTTTCCCCAAGTGTCCATTGTGATAACTTCTTGAATATTCTGAGCCCACTTTATCATACAATCTTTAACAAGTTCTGTTTCTGAGTCAATTTCTATCAATGCAAGATATATCTGTTTGATATGTGCTGGACCCTGATTTCTAATTTGCTTTACCAAATTTCCATCAGTCATTGAGAAACCAATTTTCTGGTCTTCTTTCCACCTGGCCCGTAATTGACCATATTGAAACCAAGTTTGAACAATCTTCTCATCTCGTAAAAGATTATACGGCTTCAAACACCATACGTTCCTCTCCAAACTTAAGATTTCCTTGTACGTAGTCACATCATGTTTGAAGCCAACATTTATATTTTCTATTGCATGTTTCGGTATTGCCCACAACGGTATCTTGTAGTCTAACTTATTTCTATACTTCTTCCAAACTCTCAGCAATGCCTGTCTTAGAATATGCACTTTAAACACATTCTTTTTTTTTTATTAAAAAGTTTTAACATACAATTTTTCCTTTAAAAATCCCCCCTCCCCCTCCCTTCTCCCTCCCCCCCTACCTCTCCCCCCTCCCCCCCTCCCCCCCCGACTTCCCAGAGCTAAATACAAGGTATATAAAAAAAACAATCATAAACAACCATATACTAACATCCATAAACTCTAAAATCCATCACTCTCTAGCTTATATAGGATAATATATATATATATATATATATATTAAATATATATAGAAAAACAAAAATAGAAAAAGAAGAAAAGAAAGAAGACTTATTCAAATACTACATGAAACTTCTTAACCCTATAAATCCATTTTCTCCATTCCATAATATAACGTTCTTGCGAAAAATCTTAGGCCAAAATCTACACCATCTCTGCCAGGTCAAAAATCTTTGAAGTCACTGTCCTATAATCGGCAGTTCCTCTTTCTTCCATTACTGAGCTATCAAAAGTCTTGCTGCCGTAATATATTCCACCAAATTTTTATCCAAAAAGCCTTGATCTTTTTACAAGTCCACCATACATGAAAATATGTAACATCTTCATCTCCACATCTCCAACATTTTGGCTGATAGTCCGGATACATACTTGCAAACTTTTTAGGATCTAAATGCCATCTATAAAGCATGTTATAAAAGTTCTCTCTTTACGTTCCTAACCCAAATCTTTTCCCACGTGTCCATTGCGATAACTTCCTAGATGTTCGTTGTGGAAGTTCCATAGACTTCTGCTGGTCTTGCTCTTTTATTATTTTCTTTTTGATCGTTTTAAAGCAGCACGCGTCACCCTCCGCTCTCCAGGATCATCCAAAGAAATTGTAGCTTGATCTCCTCCAGCACCATTCTCCTCTGTCTGTCCATCCTCAGTCTCTTGATGTTCTCCTTCTCCAGATCCCTTTGCAGCTTCCAGAAGTGATAATGAGGTTGCTTTTAAAACGTTATTATAAAAATCTCGCGCCTGCATCACAGTAATCAGACGGTACCTTTTACCTTCATACATCACCATCAACCCAACTGGAATCTCCCATCTGAACCTTATATCTCGTTGCTTGAGCTCTTGCACGAGGAATATAAAATCCTTCCTTCTCCTTAAAATCTTTGGAGGAATTTCTTTTAAAACCAAAACTTCTTGATCAGCAATCACCACTTTAGAATCATAGGCAACTTGTATAACTTCATCTCTAATTTCCCTCTTAGTAAAATAAACCACCACATTTCTAGGCAGCTTTCTCTGTCTTGCAATCCATGAATTCACATGAAACACTTTATCCATGCCTCCCTTTATTTCAGATGCTGGCTGATTCAATACCACTTCCAGAGCCTCAGAAATCAGCTGCTTTAGATCTTCCTTAATATTCTCTTTTAAACCTCTAATTCTAACAGCAAACTGCATCTGGTAATATTGAGCAAGACTCAATTCTCTGTCCATTTTATCTCTTAAATCTTCATTCTCCAGTACTTTTGCTTCTAATATAGCATTCTTTTGAGTCAAATCTTCCACTTTTTCCTCCAATTCTTCCACACATTCAGCCACTTTATACACTGAGGACAAAATGTCTACCTTCATCACCCTGAACTTCTGTTCCATCCTCTCTTCCATTCTCTCCTCCAATTTCTCCAATTTCGCCTCCATCTGTGCAAATTTATCACCCATTGATTCCAGAATTACCTGGGCATGTTTTTCAAGAGCATCTTGTAAATCCTTCGATGTCAATACATCAGGAAGATGCAACGCCTGCAATGATGATTGTTGTACCGGAGAAGTTCCAGCACTCCGAAGAGTTTTTGAGGGAGGTTTAGCCGCCATCTTTTTCACTTGTGACGCACTTTCACTTTAAGTTTAAAAAGTCCATCAAGCTAGAGAGTAGAATATAATAATCCTCTTCACCTTTTCCTCTTGTACCGCTCTGCCTGCTCCTTTTATTCCATAGTCCTTCCTTCAGGCAGGGGTGGTCGCAGATGCCTGGCTCTGCTCCATGAAGTCCGGAGCAGAGACGCTGACCAGCTGGGAGCCACCCAGGCTACGGGGGAGTTCAATCCTTCAGCCGCCCAAGCTACAAGCTCAGGCGGCCCCGGAGAACTCAACCCCTACCTGGGGCCTCACCCCCTCCTCTTCTCCCGAGGAGGGGGCTTCAAATTCGCCCGAACAGCTGATCGGCGCTGTTTCGGGCGAAAATCACTCAGCTGAGCCGCGGGCAGCCCGGGAAGGCTGTCTCCGGCGCCGCGCAGCCACCGGAAGTCTAAACACATTCTTATCATACAGTAAATATGCATGCCAGCCAAATAACAAGTCGTGGCCCTCAAGATTTAATAATCTCCCTTGTGTCAAATTAATCCAGTCACTTATCCCTGACAACGCAGCAGCTTCATAATATAATTTAAAGTTGGGCATTTTAAGACCACCTCTTTCACGCGTATCCTGCATAATCTTAAGTTTAACTCATGGCCTTTTCCCTGCCCATACAAATTTATTGATACCCCGTTGCCATTCCTCCAAATTTGAATCTTTTTTAAGAATCGGTATCATTTGAAATAAAAATAAAAATTTAGGCAAGACATTCATTTTCACTGCCGCAATTCTTCCCAGTAAAGACAATTGCAATTTTTCCCAACTCTCCAATTCTTTTTGAATTTTTCCCCATAACTTTTCATAATTATTTTTATATAACTTTGCATTTGAGGGTGACAAATACACCCCCAAATATTTAACCCTTTTAACAATCTCAAATCCAGTTAACCCTTCTAAAAGGGCCTTTTGCGATGCTGTCATATTTTTGGCTAATATTTTAGTTTTTTGTACATTGACCTTAAATCCAGAAACCTTCCCATATTGCATTATTATCTCCATCAGGTCCACAACAGAATTTTCTGGCTGGGTCACCGTAACAACCAGATCATCTGCAAACGCCCTCAATCTATAATCCTGATCTCTAATTTGAATACCCTTATTTTTTTCCGAATTCCGTATTTTAATCAATAATATCTCCAGTGTTAATACAAATAATAAAGGTGATAACGGACACCCTTGTCTTGTGCCCTTTTCAATATTGCATACTTCAGTCAAACTATTATTTACTATTATTCGGGCAGTTTGTTTTTGATATAATGCCCTGATTGGTTGTAAAAATTTATCCCCAAAATTCATTTTATCTAAAACTTTCATCAAAAATTGCCAATCCAGTTGATCAAAGGCTTTTTCAGCATCTAAAAAGATCAACGCCGCAGGGATCTGGTTGTTCCTTTCCAAAAACTCCACCAAGTCAACTATATGCCTCACATTATTTTTCATTTGCCTACCACTAATAAACCCAGTTTGGTCCCCATGAATCATCTGTTGCAAAACCCTCATCAATCTATTAGCTAAAACCTTAGCAAATATCTTGTAGTCCGTATTCAAAAGTGATATTGGTCTGTAATTTCTTACTTGAGTAACATCCTGATCTTCCTTCGGAATCAGGGAAATAAAATCAGTTCTCCAAGACGGAGGCACCTTTCCTCCCCTTTGAATTGTCTGAAACAATTCACTTAATGGCTTTATCACCTCCGATTGTAGATTTTTGTAATAGACCGCAGTCAGCCCATCCGTACCTGGCGCTTTATCCACCTTCAACTGCTTAATTGCTAAAAAAAATTCTTCTTCTGTTATCAATTGATTAATCTCTTTCTTTTGTTCTTGTGTAAGAACCGGGATGTTGGCATTCTTCAGATATACGTCAATATCTGCTTCATTAATCTTATCTTTAGCATATAATTTGGAATAAAAGTCCACAAAGGCTTCCTTAATAAGATCCTGTTGATACACAACCTTACCTTTATGTTCTATTTTGTCTATGTTAGAAGCCCTTTGCTTTTTCCTTAACCTGTAAGCCAACCATCTACCTGGTTTATTGGCATTGCAAAAAGTGTTATGTCTAGCAAACCGTAAGTTAATTGCCACCTGATCAGCCATCAGTTTATCAAATTGTCCTCTTAACAAATTAATAACCTCTTTGATCTTCACATCCGATGGATTCAAAATTAGGGCCTTTTCTTTTTCCCTAATTTCATTCTCCAATTCTTTCCTCCTAGCTTCCAAGTTACGTCTGTATTTATTATTCATATATATTAACAGCCCTCTCATATAAGCTTTACTAGCATCCCAAACCATGTCCATAGAAGTATCCTTGTTCATATTAATTTCAAAAAAGTCCTTCATCTGTTTTTTACATTCTTCCACATTACTCTGATTTCTAAACAAGTTCTCATTTAAGCGCCAAGAGCGCCTATCTCCATTGTTCTTATTAATCTCTAACCAGACTGGACTATGGTCAGATATAGTTCTTGGACAAATCTTTATCTTCTTAATCCTAGAAAAAAATCATTAGTCAGTAATATAAAATCAATCCTGGAAAAAGATTGGTGTCTATCAGAAAAAAAAGTATAATCCTTTTCATGTAGATGTGTGTCTCTCCAGATATCTCGCAATTCCAGATCATCCTTCATTTCAAAAAAAGATTTAGGCAATCTAGCATGGCTCGGGGCATGTTTAAAAGAACCCCACTTGTCCAGTTGTACGTCCAAGACACCATTCCAATCTCCCATAAAAATAAAAGATTTATAATCCATCTGGGTAATCTTAATATGTAGTGTTCTATAAAAGTCAGCTTGTTGTTGATTAGGAGCATACAATCCAACCAAAAGCGTTTTTTTGCCTTCTAACAGCAGATCTATCATAACATATCTTCCTTGTTTATCTGCTTCTATTAGTTCCGCTCTCAGAGTATTCTTAACATAAATAACCACTCCATTTTTCTTATTCATTGCAGAAGCAGTAAATTGCGTACCAAACCTTAAGTTCAGCAGGTATTTTTGGTCCATAACCCTAATATGTGTTTCTTGCAAGCAAATAACATCAGTCTTAAATTGTTTTAAGTATTGAAAAACTTTCTTTCTCTTCTGTGGTGAGTTTAATCCATTAACGTTCCAAGTTAGGAACTTAGTCGCCATCCTTGGCATCCCGAAGCTTCTGGAGCACGCCTGCCAGGATCCCCTTAACTTCCTTAGGCCGCGCCCCTCCCACAACTTCGCTATAGGTACGCTTTGGAGGTTCCATAACTTTCTGCTGATCTTGCTCTTGCTCTTGTCTCACTCGTCTTAAGGCGGCACGCGTCATCCTCTGCTCTCTAGCATCTGCCGATGAAGCTGTAATTTGATCCCCTCCAGTACCTTTCTCATCTGTCTGTGTTCCTTCAGCACCTTGAGGCTTTCCCTCGCCATTTTTCTTTGCAGATTCCAAAAGTGGTAGAGGGGTTGCTTTTAAATATAAAAATCACGTGCCTGTATCACTGTGACCAAATGGTGTCTCGTGCCTTCATGCATCACCACCATGCCCACTGGTATCTCCCATCTAAACTTGATATCGCGTTTCTTAAGTTCCTGTGCCAAAAAAGCAAAATCTTTCCTTCTCCTTAGAATTCTTGGAGAATTCCTTCTCTTTTAAAACCAAAACTTCTTGCTCAGCAACCACAAGCTTAGTATCATAAGTAACTTGAATAACTTCATTCCTGATTGCTCTCTTTGTAAAATAAACCACCACATCTCTAGGTAGCTTCCTCTGCCTTGCAATCCATGAATTCACACGAAAGATTTTGTCTATACTTCCCTCAATTTCAGCTGCTGACTGTCCCAGTACCGCTTCCAAAGCCTCAGAGACTATCTGCTTTAAATCTTCTTTAGGATTCTCTTTTAAGCCTCTGATTCTGATAGCAAACTCCATCTGGTGGTACTGGACCAGAGTCAAGTCTCCATCCATTTTATCCATTGTATTTTCGTTCTCTAAAACTTTTGCTTCTAGTCTGGAATTCTGTTGACTAAGATCCTCCACTTTTTCATCCAAGCACTGAACACATACAGCCACACCTTCAAGTGCAGGCAAGATGTCTGCCCTCATTGCTGTAAACTTCTCTTCCATCTTCTCCTCCAGCTTTTCCATCTTCTCCTCCAGCTTTTCCATCTTTTCATCTATAATATCTGCTATTTCCAAAGCATCCTGTAAATCCTTAACCGTCAGTGCCGGAGCAGGTGCAGGAGGAAGTAAAGCTTGCAGCGAGGACTGTTGCACCGGGGAAGCCCCCACACTCCGGAGAGCTTTAGAAGTTTTAGTCGCCATCTTCCCCCACTTTCACTTGCTACGCACTTTCACTTTTAAAAAACCATAAAGTCCATTGAACTAGAGAACAAAAATCCACTTCACCTTGACCTCCTGTACCGCTCTGCCTGCCTCTTCACACTCGAAAGTCTTTCCTTCTGGCAGGGGTGGTTGCTAACGCTTGGTTCTGCTCCCAAAAACACGGAGCAGAAGTGCTGCGCAGCCCGGAGCAAACCCAGGCTTCGGGTGGGCTCGATCCTTCAGCCGCCCGAACTAAAAGCTCAGGCGGCCCCGGAGAGCTCAACCCCTACCTGGGACCTCACCCCCTCCTCTTCTTCCGAGGAGGGGGCTTCCGAACCACCTAAACAGCTGATCAGCGCTGTTTTCGGCAGTTCAACAAAGCCGCGGAGCAGACAGCCCGGAGATGGCTGTCTTCAGCGTCGCGTCGCCACCGGAAGTCATCAAAAGGTTTTATGAGAAATACCCCAACAAACCAAAAGCCAATTCCTAACTTGTGTTTTGTTTACATTACAGGATCTGTCCTTTTTCTAAGCTGGGCCGGATGTCAATGCTGCTAACATTGAATGTTATTGCTTGACATGAGATGAAGAAGTAGCTATTTCATATGTTAAACTTGTGTATTGCTTTAAGACGTGTATTGTTTTAGTTTAAGGTTAGGAGGGGGGAATGAGTAGGATTGCACTTTCAAGGCCATTTGTCTCTCTAAAGAAGATAAGGTTTGGCGGTTCTTCTAATGGAAGGGAAACTGATTCTTTAAATTAATTGGAGAATATGATTAATGACAAAATTAGAAAGGTGGAGAATTATGTTTTAATATATTGTGTAAGGGGCGGAGATTTCAGATTCCAGCTTCTTTCGAGCAAGCATTTGCTGGTGTATTAGGCTAATAAAGGACTTTTAAGGTAAACAATGCCTCAGAGTCACTTGAAAAGCCCATACGTCGGAAACTTGACAGAAACATTAAGGACCTTAAGGAATTGGTACAAAACAATGGGTATGAAAAATTCCTGTTTGACCTAACAGGGTTCCTATTTTGGCTTACTTTATTGGCTAAAAGCCTTCTTTCTGGGAATCATCAGCATAATTGATCTTGATGCTATTCCTCTATTTATGTGGCATTTTTTACAACTGCAGCACACAGCTGGCTCATATATAAGTGATGGTCCACTAGGACACCCAGATCTCTGTCATAGTTACTACTGCTGAGCCAGGTACTACCTATAGTATATCTAGACATTTGTTTTTTTCTGCCTAAATGTAGGACTTTACTTTTCTCACCATTAAACTGCATGTTGTTTGAACTGCATGTTGTTTGTCCAAGTCTATCAAGTTCCTTCTTGAGTCTATGTTTTTAAGTGTTAGCAATTAGATTTTGTTCAGTGGTTTCAAGATCACATCTGCCATCTCTTTAGAACCCTGGGATGTAAACCATCTGGTCCTGGTGAGTTGAACTTGTCCAGACTGGATAGATATTTTCTTACCAATTTCTTCCCTATTTTTATCTGCATTCCTGTTCTATCTCCCACAATGCTGTTTTTAGTGGACTTTTTTTGCATGGAAACAGATGCAAAAAATGAATTAAGCAGCTCCACTTTGCCTTGTGAACTTGTTGCCATCTTCTTCCATTAGTGTACTGATGATTTCATTGACTTTGTTCTTGTTTCTTACAATTGGTGTTGCTTTTGGCATTTGTGGCAAGTCTTACTTCACTCTGAGCCTTAGCTTTCCTGATTTTGTCCTGGTAGATTTAGGCTATTTGCTGGTATTCTATTTTAGTTATATGTCCCTTTTTCTATTTTTTAAAATTTAAAGGATTTGAAAACAAATAGTACAATTAGATTTCACAGTGATAACCAAATTATTTATGAGACTCATGTGATCTTTATAGCTATATCATTTCATTTGGGAGGGGGTGCCTTGTCTTGATGTCACATGAATATATCTCACAGAGAAGTTTCTGAAGCTGCTCCTTTTCATATGTTGTTATGAGCTGTAACTTTATTTGGGGAAATTTAACATAGAGGTGCCTCACACTAGAAAAAAGGTACAAAATGCATTCAGGATTACAATTACTCATGTTTGCCACAATATGTTCTGTCTATGAAGGTTGAACTATGCATCTGTTACAATGACAAACATAAAAGCACATTTATAGCATACTATTTCTTAGGCAGCAAAATTATAATCACAAAGAATTTGTGATTTCTGCCCATATGATATAAATGGGTAATTGTCTACTCTGGAGATATCTTGTTCATATTTCTAACATTATTTTTCTAGAATATTCTGTTATTTCAATCTAGCTGTATCTTCATCCCCCTTCTAAATTCCTTATTTTGCATCATTGATATCATTACATTTGAATGGGGTTACCTGAGGTTGAATGTGCTCTTTTGGTAGATGTCTACAACAGCTCTTGGGAATCAGTGTAGAAAGAAATTTTCAGCTATCAAATCTTCCTTACAACATGTAGGAATCTAAATTCAGTTATCTGTAGACAAATATTGTTCACTTCTTTTTGATGACAGCTGACACAAGTTGAGCAGAGGCTGATGAATATTGTTATCCGAAGAAAAAAGGCTGTTTTCTCAGGATCACATAATCATTTGCCTTAGGAAGATACTTCCAAACTTTGAGGGCCAGTACTGAAAATACTGAGTGTTAAACAGTTGTCTAATGGACAGATGTATTCATATCTCAGCAAGTACCATTTTTTAATAAGATGGTAGAATGCACATATGACTGTATATGTTTACATAGGTAAAGTCTTACCTCAAACACTATGAATATACTGTGTTCTGTATATGTTTCATGTTTCAGGGTCCAGCCTATTGCTTGGAAAAGAAATTCACATTATATAGAGAGACTAACATGCTTTGGTAGAACACAACATGAATGTGATAAGCATAATATTTTTCTTAAGTCATAACAATAGCATAGATTTGGTTTCTATGATTCTTCATACATTACTTAGACTTAAAACTGTTGTCAAGAATGAGAATCAGGTGATGAATGTGGAATAACCTCTAAGGAACTGTAGGCATGCCTTGCATCTAGACAACTGCTTAAGAATAAACAGTGGGAATTGGCTGAAAGGTCAGATGGGAAAGCACTAAGATTATGGGCAGGGAATCTAACAGTAAGAACGATACAAAACATTCTTGTTTGCTAATCCCAAGTCTCCTATGTGATTGCAGTTTAATATGTAAAATTCAGGTCACTTGCTAGATTTTTGTTGCTACATTAAACAGCATTAAGAAAAAAACAACATTACACAGTACAGGCTTCTTTATAGAAAGGACTAAAACTGAAATAGAAGTTGGAGCCAAGAAAGGACCACCAAAGTACTAAAAGCCAAAATTTGTGGTTAAATAATTAAATTGTAAACAAAACTGATTTGTTTATTTGTTATTTGCCTTATAACTCTGCTGTAAACTTACTATTTTTTAAGATCTTTGTTCCATTTTTAACAGGGAATTCACTAAAGGAGAGAGAAAGGTCCATATTTCAGCTGTAAATAAGTTTGCACAGTTTAAGGAAGAGAAAGACTGCATTCATGCCATTCCGAATCGAAATATTTTTTCCCTAAACCCTGCCCAAATTCCAGAATCATTTATTCCAGAGCTAGCAATCCTGTTTTTTAAAATATTTTTTGCTTTATTGATTTTTTCAAACATGAATCACATAATAGTTGGTTAACAGTGTGTTTGCTAGGTTTACATTTATAAAGAGAAATCATTAACAATTGGTTTCTATAATTCATAATCCACTTATTCAAACAAATGTTTCTATATTCAATATTCTCTCTGTAGATCCCATCATCTATATTCTTAATTTTCACTGTCAGAACTGCCAACTTTAAAGACCCACTTCAATCTACATCTTAAGAAAACAGAACTCTTGGAAGCGGTTTCTTCACACAGGAATTTTTATTAAGAGAAATTGACTGAAGGCATGCCTGACAGGATCTGGGAGATCCCATCCACCATTCAATGTTTTAAAGTGTTCCCAAGCAGCCCCCCACCCACAGTTCTTCTGGGCGATTCAAACTGGCAGATTTCTAGGTGTTACTTCAGGAAAAATAACATCAGTCTGGCTCCATCGGCATGATCATTCAATCCTCTTATTGCCCAGATTCCAAGTGTTGCATCTTTCCCCCTCCCCTTTTCCCTCCCTGTTGGTAAAGAGAAGAGCTTCTGAGAGGTATATGATGAAAGACAGATGGCTACATTGTTATGGTTAGCAGCCCTGAAGTGAATCAACAAAAGGTTGCTTTGTATTGTATACAGGAAGTGAAAGTAGTAAAAACCCCATGCATATCCCCTCCCCTTTTTTAGTGTGACAGAATCCAGGAGAGAGTAAGGATTGGTTTTTAAATCAGAGAAGATAGATAAAAATGAAATATAACTGGATTATGACAGTTATATTCTGACACTTGAGCTTCATATTTGTTAGCTTCCAGTCTTCAGTGAACTAGGGGTAGGGAGCCCTTCAGGAGGGAGAAAGTTTAACTACTCATCATATCTTCCATAAATACCATCTTAAGGTCAAAACGCTGGGAACGGAATGCAATAGCTCACCAGCCAGTCCGCTATTGAAGAGACAGTTCCCAAAACAATCTATTCAAATATAATTGGACAATAAAGGACCAGCAAGGGGGGGGGGAACTGGGGAAGAACTGGATGGGGAAAGTTAACTAGAAAAGTTTGGCATGTGAATTCAGTCCTGGCTTTGCTGTACTGTAATCCACATGGCCTTTAGTAAAGTAAATCTTTCACACAGAATGGAATCAAGGGTCATTCTTGCTTAAGGGATTAAGTTGGGGCAGGACTGATAGATCCTTTCAACAGAATGCAAGCCTTTCCAAACTAAGGGAATGCAGTTACCCAGACTGATTAAACACCTGCTAATAGAGCTTTTGTCTTATCAAGACTGAGCTTCAGTTTACTGGTCTTTATCTACTCCATCATTGTGGTCAGGCATTAATTAAGCATTTTCCTTATCTTTTTTTCTGGTAAAGATCATTCTGCAGGACAATCAAGGCAATTTCAGTGCCAAAACAAAATTTATCTAGAAAATCCATTTTATTGAAAAGAAAATTTTCACAGTAAATTCTCTCTTACTAAAACAAGCAAAGTATCCTGCCATTCTATTTTTGCTGTTTATATTGGTCAGAGTTGACAATAACAAATGGTCTTTGAAAGAACATTCCCACTGTTATGTATTGTTGTAAACTACTTGGAAACCATTATTGATAGTTATCTGCTCTGTCTAATTAAACTCCAGACTGCTTGTCTCCAGAATTGTTGCTTGTGTTTTGAGTGGGAAGTACTGCTTTAATTCCATTGGCCTCCACCTAGTGGTGGCCCCTATAAAAAGAAGTTAAGCAGCAGTTCATGCTGCTTCTATGTTAACTTAATAAATGTGTTGTTCCTTTTCACCACTGCCTTGTCAATGCTTCACCGATCCTGATTCTTAACAGTGGCGATGAAGGTGGGATGTGCTGCTGAGGAAAAGAGAGCCAAAAGTCTCTAGGGGTAAGACCAGGCATCATTGCCCTGGTAGAAACCATGTTCCCCCTCTCTGCCTGCAAGCAAGCCACCCTGGAGGCAACCCCATCCTAAGGACCTATCCCTAGGATCAACAAGAAACCCTCAGAAGCACAAGGCATTGAGAAGGCGGCAACAGCTAACCATAGCCATGGTTGGCAAGCTGTCAGAGTTTGACGTGTCACATCCCAAGAGGTGGAGCTTGTATGTTTCATGAGTCAAGCACTATCTACAGGCTAACCAAGCTAGTGAAGGTGGCTTAAAGGCTGCAATGCTACTGTGCTTGTGTGGCCAGGCAACATTCGATATAGTCAAAAACCTAGTTGCTCCAGCTACACTAGAGTTGGTCGCCTACTACGAGCTCAAGAAAAAGCTCAAGGAACATTTTGAGCCGAAGCTCTCCATCATTGCATGGAGATATGTGTTCAAGCAAAGGAAGCAGCAACCAGGAGAGTCTGGTGCTGAATTTATAGCCACGCTACGACAGGCATCCCTGCAATTTCACAGACCTCAAAGAGAGATTGAGACACCATTTGGTATGCAGGTTGAGGAACAGAGACCTTCAGCAGAAGTTGTTTGAGAAGGAAACCTTGACGTTCCAAGATGCCCTGAAAGAGATAATGGGTGAAGAAGCTGCTGGGGGAGCTATCAAAGCCTTACGGCCCTCTAAGAACACTCCCAGCCCAGAAACTGTCCACCATGAGGACGCTGAAAGAGTCGACAACCCTGACATGGATAATGAGATTGACCAGCTGCAGAAGCTACCAGAAAGAGGGCAGCGGCCATCTGAGAAGGCAGTTCACTTGTTGTGCAGGTTGTGGAGGCAGATACAGGCGTTTGGAGTACAGGTTCCATACAGCAATGTGCCGGGCATGTGGCAAACAAGGCCACATCATCGCCATCTGTAAAGGTCACCAGAGGGACGTTCAACAAGAAGAATTCCCCAGGAAAGGTACAGGGGCCCTGGGGCAGAACAGAGTTGGCTATTGCTCCAGTTGGAGCATTTTTAGAACAGGTGCTCAGCGCTCCCTTAAAGAAAAGCTTAGGCTTAAAGTCAAGCTTCAAGGAATTCCCTGCCACATGGAACTGGACACAGGGTCAGCCCTGTCCATAATTTCTCAAAGGACTTTTAACAACATTTGCAACTGCAGCAGCAAAAGAGTTAAACTCAAGCCGTCAAATCTGCTGTTAACAGATTTCCAAAATTCCTCTGTAGCGGTTAAGGGATAAGCTACACTCAAGGTTCAGTTCAAAGAGTTTGAGGGTCCCCTCAATGTTGTGGTAGGCCACCACACAAGCCTCATCAGCTTAGACTGGTTCGATGCCCTGGGAATAGAGGTGACTGGCATTAACAGAACGCAAGCAGCGGACCTGTTGACAGTTTGCCAGGAATTTGCTGATGTTTTCAGCCCTAGCTTAGGCAAGTACAAGGGACCTTCAATTGCCCTCCACCTTGATCCAACCATAACCCCAATCAGGATCAAGCCTCGCAGAGTGCCTTTTGCACTCAAACCAAAAATAGATGCAGAGCTGTACAAGCTGGTGCAACAAGGCATGTTGCAGCCAGTAGATAGCAGTGTGTGGGAGACACCCATAGTTACACCACTTAAAGCCAATGGTGAGGTGCACATATGTGTGGATTACAAGTGCACTATAAACAGAGCACTTCAACAACATGCATATCCGGTGCCTGTGGTCAGCCATATTCTGGCATCTCTACAGGGAGGTTGTGTATTCGCCAAATTGGATTTGGCCCAAGCCTATCAGCAACTGCCCGTGGATGATGCCACGGTGGAAGCTCAGACCATAGTTACCCACAGGGGAGCTTTCAGGGTAAGAGGCGTACAATTCAGAGTCAGTGTAGCCCCAGGGCTTTTCCAGAGTGTGATGGAGAGCACGCTAAAATCATTCCACGTGTGTGCCCTTATTTTGATGACGTCCTCATAGCTGGGGAGTCAGTAGAAATCTTGGCAGAATGGCTCAAAACCATCCTTCAGCATTTCTGTGAAGCAGGGCTGAAACTGAAGAGGAAAAAATGCAAAATAGGGGTAGATTCAACCAAGTTCCTTGGTTTCCACATAGATGCCGCAGGCATTCATCCGGCTGAATCCAAGCTTAAAGCAATTCAGCAGGCTCCCAGTCCTAAGTCAAAGGGGGAGCTTCAGGTATTCTTAAGGCTACTTAACTTTTATCATGCCTTTCTTCCACACAAGGCCGCAGTGGCAGAGCCCTTACACAGGCTCTTGGACAAAAAAGCACAGTGGCAGTGGACGAGCATCCATGAGAGAAGTTTTTCAGCAGTCAAATCACTGCTGTCATCACACTCAGTACTGACACATTTTAAGGAACTTTAGCATTTCATGTGATGCATCCCCATACAGAATAGGGGCCATGTTGAGCCATTTAATGGCTGATGGGAGGCAAGCTTCCATAGCTTACTATTCAAGGACTCTGTCTTCAGCAGAACACAACTACGCCCAAATAGATAAGGAGGCACTGGCCATAATGGCTTGTATAAAAAAAAATCATGACTACTTGTATGGCTGCCCATTCATGGTCTTCATGGACCACAAGCCACTTCTGGGCCTATTCAATACAGAAAAACAAACACCTCATATCCTTTCCCCATGGAAGCTGAGGTGGCCCATCTTCCTTTCAGCCTATAGTTACAGGCTAATTCACAAACCGGGCAGGAAAATGGGCCACGTGGACGGCCTCAGCAGGCTGCCCCTGCCACACTTAGAGCCAGACCCCGCTCCAACTGCATGCATCCTGGCTATCCAGGATTTGCCAGAGTCTCCCCTTCATGCTGGGGATGTGGCTACCAAGACAACCTCCGACAAGACGCTAAGTCACGTTTTGAACTCGGTGTACACAGGATCGCTAGACATCAGTCTGGGGCCAAACTTCCAGAGTTTTTATAGGAGGAAAGATGAGCTGTCAGCTCACAAAGGCTGCATTCTTTGGGGGAGTCAGGACATAGTCCTGAGCTCCTTGAGGCCCAGGGTTTTAGAGTCTCTGCACGAGAGACATTTGGGAATAGTTGGGCTGAAGGCACTTGCGAGAAGCTACTTGCGGTGGCTGGGGTTGGATAAAGACATTGAGGCCCAAGTACACAGTTGCTACATTTGCCAGCAATCCAGGCCTGAAATGCCTCAAGCCCCAGTCCACCGCTGGGAAACTACGCAAGCCCCGTAGTCAAGAATCCATATTGATTTTGCAGGACCATTTCAGGGACAATTGTTCTTCATTGTGGCGGACAGTCACTCTAAATGGTTAGAGGTCACACCTGTCCCAACTATGACTACTGCCAGGACCATCCAGGAACTGCGTAGGATCTTTGCCACGCATGGGTTACCCAATGTCCTAGTCCTAGACAATTTACCGCTGCGGAATTCCAGACATTTTTGAGGGCTAACATGATCAGGCATGCCACTTCAGCCCCCTTTCACCTGGCTACAAATGGCCAAGTGGAACTCATGGTCCAGATGACAAAAGAGTCGTTAAAGCGAATCGTAACTGGCAATTGGCAGCACCAGTTAGCAGACTTTTACTTTGCCAACACACGACTCCCTACTGTCATGGTTTCGACTAATGAGACAGTTCAAAGAACATTCTGGCATTGTTTATTCTAAAAAGTCTATAATAGTGAGAATGTAGCATCGGCACTCATGGATGGATGCCAAAATCTGAATTCTCCTCCCCTGAAAACATCGTATCAAACACAATTCCCTCCCTTAAATTACATGTCATAAATCACATTCTCCAATTAGTTTAACATGCAAAGTTTCTCTTCTATTCTATTTCGCACCATTCCTTATCTTACTAAAAAAAAACAACTGGGGTAGCATTCCCCTCCCCTCCCCAGTAAAACAGTTTAAAGGGAAAGGCTGCCTCTTATATTGTCAAGGTAAAAACATCCAATGTTTGCAGCATTGACATCCAGCCCCCCCTTCCAAAAAGGATAGATCCTGTAATGTAAACAAAAGCATATGTCAGGGATTGTTTCTTGGTTTGCTGGGGTTTCTTTCATGAAACTTTTTTATTTATTTATTATTTATTTATTAATGGGACTTATATCCCGCCCTATCTCCCGAAGGACTCAGGGCGGCTAACAACAATAACATATAATAAGTACAGAAATTAAGATAAAATTAAAATTAAAGTCATCTGTGCAATAAATTAAAATTAAAAATTAAAAATAAATTAAAAATTGTAAACATAATTAAAATGCCTGTCAGTCCAGGTCAGCCAGGTGGAAAAGGAGTGTTTTGAGGCCGCGGCGAAAGGACTGGAGATCTTGGGCCATCCGAAGCTCAGGGGGGAGCTGATTCCATAGGACTGGCGCTCCCACAGAGAAGGCCCTTCCCCTGGGGTTCGCCAGCCGACATTGTGTAGCCGACGGTGCCCTGAAGAGGCCTTCTCTGTGTGAGTGTACTGGGTGATGGGAATTCGTTCCCGGTAGCAGATGGTCCTGCAAGTATCCCGGGCCTAAGCCATGTAGGGCTTTAAAGGTAAGTACCAGCACCTTAAATCTCACCCGGAGGGCAACCGGTAACCAATGCAGCTCATGGAGCAGAGGTGTTATATGGGAGTATCGGGGAGCTCCCATCACTACCCGTGCAGCCGCATTCTGCACCAGCTGAAGCCTCCGGGTGGTTTTCAAGGGCAGCCCCATGTAGAGAGCATTGCAGTAGTCTATACGGGAGGTAACGAGTGCGTGGGTGACTGTACGTAGGGCATCTCGGTCCAAAAAGGGGCGCAATTGGTATACTAGGCGAATCTGGGCAAATGCCCCCCTAGCTATGACTCCAATATGATCTTCAAAACTGAGTCGTGAATCTAGGAGGATGCCCAGATTGCGTGCTCTATCAACAGGAGGTAACATCTCTCTTCCTATAATCAAAGATGGAACCTCTTGGACTAAACGAGATGACGGTACGTAAAGCCACTCAGTCTTGGCCGGTTTGAGCCGAAGCCTGTTCTTTCCCATCCAAATCTGTACCGCTTCCAGGCAACGGGACATCACATCGAGGGCATCACTGGGTTGGTTCGGGGTGGAGATGAAAAGCTGGGTATCATCAGCATATTGATGATACTTCACCCCGAAGCCACGGATGATCTCTCCCAGCGGCTTCATATAGATGTTGAACAGGAGGGGCGAGAGCACCGACCCCTGAGGCACTCCACAACTAAGGGGCCCAGGGCTTGACCTCTTCCCCCTGCTAACACTGTCTGCAAACGGCCCGAGAGGTAGGAGGAGAACCACCGCAGAATGGTGCCTCCCACTCCCAACCCCTCAAGACGATGCAGTAAGATACCATGGTCGATGGTATCAAAAGCCGCTGAGAGATCTAATAGGACCAGGACAGAGGAATAACCTCTATCTCGGGCCTGCCAGAGATCATTCACCAGTGCGACCAATGCTGTCTCTGTGCTATACCCGGGTCTGAAACCCGATTGGTACGGATCCAGATACTCAGCTTCCTCCAGGACCAAAGGGAGTTGCTGTACCACCACGCTCTCAACGACCTTCACAAGAAAGTGAAGGTTGGAGACAGGACGGAGGTTGTTTAAAATAGCTGGATCCAATGAGTTGGTCAACCTTCACATTATTGGATTTCACCCAAGTAGCTTCAGTCAGCGAGTACCCCTTCCATTGTACTAGGTACTGCAATTTCCTTTTAAAAATTCTGGAGTCAAGAATGCCTTTCATGACTTCCTGTTCCTGTTTCCAGTGGAGCAGTCAGAAGATTCGGAATGTCAAACCCTTCGGCTGAAATTTCTTTCTGTTGGGGACCCTAAGGGGCCAGAACCCACCCCAAAGAGGTGGAATGAAGGAAGGAAATCCCAGGGACTTAGGAGAGATGGCGGTCTCCCCAAATGGTCCAGGAGAAGCATTCCAGAAAACAACAGAAGAAAAGGCTGGCTAACTCCATTGTACAGCCAAAGCTGAAAACAACGGAAGTCACAAGCTTTATATTAAGCGGATTTTGAACAGCATGCTTGAATCTCGGTAAGAATATTGATTTTCTCTATCCTACCTATTTTCCTGAAGAAGAAAGTCCCCAAAATAAGAGATCTCCAGAAAAAAAGGAGGGGGTTTCTACTCCCTCCTCTTGGCTACCGGAAGCGGTGAAATTTACCCTTTAGAGAGAGAGAAAAAGACTAGAAAGATCTGAAAAATGAGCAAACACTGACACCTACTGGTGGGTGAGGATTTTTCTCTCTGACCTTCAAAGTTCTTAATAAGTACAGCTGTGTAAATAAAGTGAGACTAACTAATCTGAAGCAATGAATACTTCACAAAAGGAAACATATGATAAGCGGCAACAATTTCAAAGGACAATGATTTTAAACTGCAAAGAAATACAGAACAACTTTGAGAGTATGAATCAACTTATCTACACTTAATTTCACACCAAGAAATTTCCCAGGAAAATACAGTAGAGATGATTGAACATAATTCTGAGGATAGAGTTTTAAAGATGGAACCGTATAAAATAAAAAAATTATGACTTAATTCAAGTGGGAGATATTTCAATGCATCCAAGCAACTTTGAAGATAAGAAAAAGAATGAGAAAAAATACTTTACAGAGAAATGAATGATGCAGCAAAATACACTGATTAAGAAAGGCAATGGCCAGAGAAAAAAGATTAAAATGGAAACCAAGAAAATAGATGATGGGACTTATCAGAGAGAATACTTAAAAAAGAAACATTTGTTTGAATATGGCTAAAGAAATGGAAAAACTTTGGAATATATTACTCTTAGAGGGATGAATTTTTTAACATACAATATGTTTTTCTTCTTTTTCCTTTCTGTAAAGAAAAATTGAAATGATTTAAACAAAGCAAAACTTTTAGTTACTTAAATGTGACGATAAGAAAAGCATTAAAATGTGTTTTGAATTAGAGTTAAAGGATTAGATGATTAGATCTATTGAATGGAATACTTAAAGTTTAAATGGATTAAATATATTCTCAGCTATGGTTAAAAAGAATAAGAAATTGAGAGAATAAATATATATTAAATTAGGAGGGATACATATTTTAAGTAGTATGTTATTTTTTGTATTTCAGTGCTTTTGTCTTTTGTCTTTTGTCTTTTTCCTCTTTTCTCTCTCTCTCCTCTTTTCTTTTCTCTTTCTACTTTTTTACCTATTGATTAAGAAATATAAAAGTATGAGAGGGCTTGTATGGAAAAAGTAAAATTAAACCCACAATGTAAATGTAATTAATTGTTGAGAAAACTGTCACTTGTAAGAATATTTAGCATTTGGGGGGAGAAATAAACTGAAATAAGCACGGTAACAAGATTTACGATAAGACAACTAAAATGACAAATAGGAATTTTGGAAAAACTATATACTTAATTGTTGTTTATCAAAATAATGAGAATTGTTTTAATCTAATGTTTGCAAAGAAAGATACTTTGGGGAAAGGGGAAATCAACTGAAATTAACATATGGAATATAGATTATAGAAATCAATTGTTAAAGATTGTCTTATAAAAGTTACCCAGACAACTTACTGTTTACAAATGACTGAATGACTTATGTTCTGTTAAAAAATACCTATATATATATATATATATATATATATATATATATATATATATATATATATATATATATATATATATATATATATATATATATATATATATATATATATATATATGAATGCCTTTTACTTCAGAGTGTGTCTCACCCGCTACTATGAGGGGCCTGGGTGCCTTCTTAGGGGGAGGTCTCAAGGTAGAGTCCCAAAAAGGTTTCAGCAGGCTGCAATGGAAGACAGAGTGAACTTTCCCTAAAAGCCTAGGGAGTTTTAGTTCTACTGTGACAGGGTTGATGATCTTTACGATGGGGAAAGGACCCAAGAATTTTTGTCCTAATTTCTTGCTGGGTAATTTGAGGCATAAATATTTAGTCGACAGATAAACCTTTTCCCCAACTTGAAATATTTTTTGGGGAGCCCTCTTTTTATCAGCCTGTTTTTATAGGTCTTGGAAGTCTTTTTTAACACTGTTTTCGTGTTTCTCCAAACTTCTTCCCACCCCCTCACCCATTGATCAAGTGTCTGGGAAGCGGAGGGCACCTGAGGGTATTCAGGTATTGGGCTGAACTCTTTTTCTGTGTCTACTCTGAAAGGCGTGTAGCCGGTGCTGCTGTGAACAAAATTATTGTAAGCCACCTTGACAAAAGGGAGGAGGTCGGTTCAGTCTGTCTGTTTGTAGGAAACATAGCATCTGAGATATTGCTCCACCATTTTGATAGCGTATTCTGCAGCCCCATTGGTAGCCGGATGAAAAGCAGATGATAAGCCTTGAGATGATCGAATTAATTTAAGAAAACTCCTCCAAAATTTTGCTGTGAACAACACTCCTCTATCGGAAATTATTCACTTAGGGGCACCATGCAGTTGGTAAATATGTTTCAGGAACAATTTAGTTAGTTGTTGGGTAGATTTTCTTTACGCATGCCCAAGATGGTGGACGTGCTCGGCTGAGCTCCACGGAGAGTTCCAGCTATTTTGGCATCCCTGGAGTTTTTGGGAGTCTGCAGAGTCTGCAGAGGTGCTTCTCCCTCTGTGTTGGGGCTTGGTGGGATGGAAAAATGAAGAAGAAAGGTTGTCGATGCCGTCCTTAGCGGTACAGCCCTCTGTTTCTGAAATTGGATTCTGTGAGTTCCAGCGTCTCTCGGAGGCCCTCTGTTGAGCCGGGAGGAACCGCGGCTTGTAGGGCTCCGAACAGCTGATTTTCGGAGCCGATAGAGCTGTGGCCTAGAGCGGCCTCCGGAACGCTGGAAGATTGTGAAATGGAGGAAGAAATGGTGTTGATGTGGAGCAGCAGGCGGAGAGGTGAGCTGGAGTGTTGCGGCTGCCCTGCGGCTGTTCCGTGGCCGTTCCAATATGGCGACCCACGGCCTGGAGTTGGTGGTGTGTGTTGCTGGCTGTCGGGCAGCACAGGTCATCTTCATGTCGCCCATGTTTTGTGGGACCAGCTGGACTCGAGCTGCTGAACTTCACCAGCTGGTATTGGACCCATTTGTTATCAAACCATTCTTGCTTTGGAGAAGGACCTTTGCAGCCGGAGCATCTGTTATTTTGTCATCTTGCAAGCTTTTTATGCCTTCGCAATTGCCTTGGCAATTGCTGCTCAAACTCCTCTTTTCTCCCATGACCCCCACAGGACTCAGAAGGTCCCGGAGTTGAGTCACTGTGAGAGAGTGGCTCAGTTATACCATCTGCTATCCCCCTAGAGGTGTTCTGAACCAGCCCTCTTCTGGCCTTGTAAAGGCAAACCCCTATTTAAGAAGAAGAGACTGGAGAGCTTCCAAGGCTAAAAGGCATCTGCCAAGATTTAATTACGCAGTTAACAAAAACACAAGAGCTTGTCTTCTCAAGCGGAAAAGTTGCTTTCAGCAACCAGCCCCTCCCCAAACACTCCTTTTATAGAGAGCTCAGGGCGTGGTCTCCCTGTGCCTCCTCCCAAGGAGTCTCACAGCCTTTCTTTGTTTGTTCCTGCTCGACTGCCTCCTGCGTCGGGCGTCCTTGAACAGGGCCAGCTGTGGGTCATCTTCCTCCGCACTCTCGGGCTCACGCAGCTGAGAAGAGGTCCCCGGCTGAGGACTCTGCAAAGCCTCCAAATCATCATCAGCCGGTTCGTTTCCCTCCTCCCCCACATCTGAGTCATCCGATACATCGGAGCTGGCTGTCGGACCCACAGGCTGGCCCTGAGTCACAACACTATCCCGCACCGCAGGGCCCTTCCCCCGGGTCTGCCGATCCGGATGCAGTCGGGATGGGAACTGTTCGTGAAAAGCAGTCACCAACGCAGGGGCATGAACGGCGGTCGCGTCTTCCCATGTGAAGTCCTCCGGCCCGTACCCTTTCCACTCGATCAGGTACTGGAAGCGACCTTTCAGCCAGCGGGAATCCCTGATGCTGGCGACCTCGTACTCGGGGGTGCTGTCGCCATCACGAGGTCCTGATGGGGGAGGTTCCGCTTGGCGAAGTGGACAAGCCGGTTGTTCGGGGACCAACAAGGACCGATGGAAGACGGGGTGCACGCGCAGGGAACGTGGCAGAGTTAAACGATAGGCGACCGGGTTGATGACGGCCTCGACTGGGAACGGTCCAAGGTAACGGTGGTCCAGCTTCCTCGCTGGCCGAGTGGATGGTAGGTTCCTGGTGGACAGCCAGACCCGATCCCCCACCGATAATGGTGGCGTATCCCTTCTCGACCGATCGGCGAACCTCTTGTAGTCGGCCTTGGCCTTCTCCAGCTGCCGTCGCACCAACCGATGGATCGCCTGTAACTCCGCCATGAATTCGTTCACTGCCGGCTCCGGTGAGTCCACGGGAGAAAGGGGGAAAAACCGGGGGTGATAACCCACGTTGGCCAAGAACGGTGTCATCTGCGTGGAGGTGTGCTGCGAGTTGTTAAAGGCAAACTCGGCTATGGCCAAATAGTCCACCCAATTGTCCTGCTGCAGGTTAACGTAGCAGCGCAGATACTGCTCTAAGATGCCGATGACCTTCTCGGTACCCCCGTCGGTCTGAGGATGATGCGCGGACGAGAGGCAAACCTTAATGTCCAACGCCCGCATCAACTCCTGTCAGAAGCGGGCTGTAAACTGGGCCCCCCTATCGGAGACGACTCTATCGGGAAGGCCGTGCAGCCGGAACACCTGTTGGATGAACATGCGACTAGTGGCGCGAGCTGACGGTAAGCCGCGACAGGGGATGAAGTGCGCCATCTTGGTCAACATGTCCACCACCACAAACACTGTCGTGAAGCCGGAGGATGGGGGTAGATCCGTCAGAAAGTCCATGGACACAGCCCCCCAGGGTCTCTTGGGCGTTGGCAAAGGTTGCAGTAAACCAGGCGGGGCCCCTGTCGCTGACTTGGCCTGCCTGCATGGGACGCAGGAGGTGACATAAGACTGGACATCGTGTCGGACTCGGGGCCACCAGAAGGTACGGGAGACCAGGTTCAGAGTCTTGAACAGGCCAAAATGCCCCGCAGCCGGGTTATCATGACATTGGCTGAGGACGAGTCCCCTGAGTGGCCCTCCTGGAACATAGAGCCGGTCACGATAATACAGGAGTCCATCCGTGACCGACCAAGGCGAATCTGGCCCCACCTCTTCCTTCCGCTGAGCCACCCACGCCTCCTGCTGCTGCGCCTCCCGGATCCGAGCCCGTATATCCACCGGCTCCCGCACCGCAGCAAAAGACTCGACGGGGATCACTGTCCTGGGCGGAAGCTTGTCTTCCACTCGGGTGTACTCGGGCTTCCTGGACAGAGCATCCGCTCTCTGGTTGTGCCCGCTTGGTATGTACCGCACCCGGAAGTCAAACCTCGCAAAGAAGAGGGACCACCGGATCTGGCGTTGGTTCAAATTCCGAGCGGTCTGCAGGCTTTCCAGATTCTTGTGGTCCGTCCGGACCTCGATTTGATGCCGCGCCCCCTCCAGATGATGCCTCCAAGCCTCGAACGCCGCCTTGATGGCCAGCAGCTCCTTCTCCCAGATGGTATAGTTGCGCTCCGAGGGATTCAATTTCCGAGAGTGATACGCGCAAGGGAAAAGGGTACCGTTGGGCGTCGCTGCCTGGAGTAACACGGCCCCAATGGCAATGTCGGAGGCGTCCGCCTCCACGACAAACGGCCGTTGCGGGTCAGGATGCTTCAAGATGGGCTCCTTCATGAAGGCGTCCTTCAAAGCTTGGAACGCCTGTTGTTCGGGGGCGTTCCACTGGAACCGAGTCTTCTTCTGCAGGAGCCGGGTGAGGGGGGCTGTCAAGGCAGCAAAGCCAGGGATGAATGTCCGATAGTAGTTGGCAAATCCAAGAAGTCGCTGAACATCCTTCACGCGACGCGGGGGTTGCCAACTCTGCAACGACTCAACTTTACTCGGTTCCATGGCGATGCCCTCAGGAGAAATGCGGTGGCCCAAGAAATCAATGGTCACCTGGTAGAACTGGCACTTCTCCAGCTTGGCAAACAGCCGATGTTTCCGGAGGCGCTGCAAGACCTGACGGAGATGCTGATGATGCGCTTCACGCGACGGGGAGTAAATCAGGATGTCGTCCAGGTAAATCACAACAAACTGGTCCAACAGATCCCGAAAGATGTCATTCATAAAATGCTGAAACACAGCGGGGGCGTTGGTCAGGCCAAACGGCATCACCGTGTACTCGAAATGTCCATAGCGAGTACCAAACGCCGTCTTCCACTCATCACCCGGCCGAACCCTGACGAGGTTGTAAGCTCCACGCAGGTCCAGTTTCGTGAAGATCTTAGCCTCCCGGAGTCGGTCCAAGAGCTCGGGGATGAGGGGCAGCGGGTAGCAGTTACGCACCGTGATAGCGTTGAGTTTCCGGTAGTCACAGCAAAGCCGTAACTCGCCCGACTTCTTTTTGACGAAGAGCACGGGCGCAGACACTGGCGAGGACGAGGGCCGGATGAAACCACGAGCCAAGTTCTTTGTCAGGAAGTCCCGCAATGCAGCCAACTCGGGCTCCGACATGAAGTACAAACGCCCCACTGGGAGAGGCGCATCAGGGACTAGGTCAATGGAGCAGTCGTAGGGCCTGTGCGGGGGTAATTGGTCCGCCTCTGACTCGCTGAACACGTCAGCAAAGTCGGACAGTTCGGGAGGCAAGGAAACCCCTGGGGAACCCTCCACCTGGCCGGCACAGATATGGCGGGTGTGGTGCACGCACTGCAAACTTGGGAAGGTGACCAAGTTCTGAGACCAATAGATCTGTGGATCATGCGCCCGGAGCCACGCCAGTCCCAAGACCACGGGGAAGTTCAGTTCCGAAGTGACGTAGAACTGAATGGCCTCCACATGGGTACTGATGGCCATACACACGGGTTGCGTGGCGGCCGTAATAGGCCCGGACAGGAGCACTCGACCATCGATGGTCTCCACAAGCATGGGCGGATCCACTGGACACTGGGGAACAGCCCATTTGGCCACAAAGGCCGAATCCATAAAGTTAGTGGTAGCCCCAGAGTCAATTAAGGCATGGACCGGAATCCCCTCTGGCTTGCCAGGAAGGATCAGACGTGCCTCCAAAATCAAATGCCGTGAAGGTTCACAGGCACCGTCGGAACGGCATCGCTCGGCGTGGTCGTTGTGGGTCGCCCGATCTTTCACACCGTCTAGATCGGGCTCGGGCCGTTTCCCGACAGCAAAGCAGGGGACTTTCTCAGGGCCGGCTTGGTCACTGATGCCCGCTGACGCTTCTTTGGACAAGAAGCAGCCAAATGTCCAGGGTCCCCACAGTAAAAACACAACCCCTCCGATCGTCGTCTGTCCATTTCCGTCACCGATAGACGGGACCTGGCGGCACCCAGCTCCATTGGCTCCTCCCTCTGGACTGGGGGCTCACGCACAACAGGGGCGGCAGGGGTCTGTGGGGTGGCACGGCGACTCTTTCGCTGCTGCAACCGGGCATCGATCCGCAGACAAAGATGGATCAGCCCATTCAGATCTGAGGGAATGTCCACGCGGGCCAGCTCATCCAACATCTCCTCTGACAAGCCATCCTGAAAGGCATCCACGAGCGCAGCCTCATTCCAGGCGGAATCCTGGCTAAGCAGCCGGAAATCGCTGATATAGGCCTGTAGAGGGCGCTGACCCTGCCTCAAAACTTTCAGGCGTCGGGTGGCAGTCTGCGCCTTAATCGGGTCCTCGTACATGAGGCGCATATGGTCACAAAACCCCCCAAAGTTATCCAACAAAGGGCTAGGCTGTGCCAACAGAGGCGTGCCCCAACGAGCTGCATCTCCCGACAGAAGGCTCAACACGAATCCCACCTTATCTCGGTCAGTGGGGAAATCAACTGCTCTCACGCTGATAAAAAGCTGGCATTGTCCCAGGAAGGCAGGAAACAGTTCTGGATTACCAGCAAATTTATCCGGCATAGCTATCTGACATTTCCTCCTGGGTGGGGGTGCAGCATGTACCTGAGCTTGCAGTTGAGCCACCTGAGCTGCCAGCAAAGTAAGTTGCTGAGTGAGCTGGGCATTCTCGGCAAGAAGCTGCTCCATCGTAGTAATAAGGGGTGGGGGCTGAAAGCAAACTGTTCTGAACCAGCCCTCTTCTGGCCTTGTAAAGGCAAACCCCTATTTAAGAAGAAGAGACTGGAGAGCTTCCAAGGCTAAAAGGCATCTGCCAAGATTTAATTACGCAGTTAACAAAAACACAAGAGCTTGTCTTCTCAAGCGGAAAAGTTGCTTTCAGCAACCAGCCCCTCCCCAAACACTCCTTTTATAGAGAGCTCAGGGCGTGGTCTCCCTGTGCCTCCTCCCGAGGAGTCTCACAGCCTTTCTTTGTTTGTTCCTGCTCGACTGCCTCCTGCGTCGGGCGTCCTTGAACAGGGCCAGCTGTGGGTCATCTTCCTCCGCACTCTCGGGCTCACGCAGCTGAGAAGAGGTCCCCGGCTGAGGACTCTGCAAAGCCTCCAAATCATCATCAGCCGGTTCGTTTCCCTCCTCCCCCACATCTGAGTTATCCGATACATCGGAGCTGGCTGTCGGACCCACAGGCTGGCCCTGAGTCACAACAAGAGGTGAGAGATCTAGGATTGTATGCCTTACCTGGGGTTTGTATCCTGTTCCGCTCCTGGATAGGTCTGGGCCCGCTGTGAGAGGGCGGTGGCCGAACTGCTTCCGAGGTCACCCAGGAGGTTACCCAGCTCAAGTGGCAGAGGAGCTGGTGGACTGGATATTGTTGACCTTCCGTTTTAGATCCTCCTGATTGACTATGGGACTGCCTTGCTGGACTCATTTGGACAATGGCTCACCTATTTTATTCAAGCATGGACTTATTCGCTCTCAGGGGTGCCCCCCCTTCCTGGGTGCGACCCGCCTCTGTTTTTACCTCTCCTCTTGATGACGGGCCCAATTATTGGGACCCTGAGAGATGGTTGGGCAGGATAGGAGCCTCTGTTATAAATTCAACAAGAGGCCCCTGGTTTGTTTTTTATCCAAATATTTTGGAGGGTTAGGGAGGGGGGAGGGATTGCAGGTTTGGTCAGAAATTGGGGGGTATCCACCAACCGCTATTCAGGCCAGGCCTGGGACAGATCACGGTGGGATGGGGCTTGGGCTGGGTGCCTCTGGGGCCCCGGAGCGGGGTGTGGGATTATCTATCCCCATGATGTTAGGGAATGGCAGCAGGCATTCAAACAGAGGGCTGCATCAACACCCGGGAGTGCGTCCCCACTGTCTTCAAGTGGTGATGTGCTCTGACCCTCTGGTTTTGACCCATGGTTCCAGGAACGAGGATGAGCAGCCACCTGAGCTCAGGCTTGTGTATTTTAATGCCAGGTCCATAGTCAATAAGGCTCCTCTCATCCGTGATCTGGTTGAGGGGGAGCGTGCGGACGTGGCTTGTATTACGGAGACCTGGTTGGGCCCAGAGGGTGGTGTCCCTCTGGTCGATCTCTGCCCACCAGGTTTTCAGGTGCTTCACCGGACTCGGGCTCAGGGTAGGGGCGGGGGTGTGGTGGTAGTTGTGAGGGAGACCTTATGTCCACGGGAGGCCACCGTTGTCCAAATATCTCGGTGTGAGTCTCTCCTCCTGAGATGTGGCCCTAGGGCTCAGTTGGGCTTGCTGCTGGTGTACCTTTCACCTAGTCGTGTAGCAGCAGCCCTGCCTGAGCTTCTCGACATCCTCTCGGGTTTGGTGATTGAGTTCCCCAAATTTATGATTTTGGGTGACTTCAATCTACCATCCCTGGGGGGATCATCTGAGTTAGCTTGGGAGTTCATGGCTTCCATGATGGCCATGGACCTGATGCAAGTAATTCAGGGCCCGACTCATGTGGGGGGGCCACACCCTTGATTTGGTTTTCCTATCTGGATGGTGGTTAGATGATCTCGGTGGGGGTTTCCCAATTGTTTTGCCCCTGTCATGGACCGATCATCATCTCCTGCGGCTGGTCTTCTGTTTTGCCACTCCCTGTCATGGGGTCATTGAATCAACAAGATGGTTCCGCCCTAGGCATTTAATGGACCCTGAGCGGTTCCAGGTGGCGCTTGGGTCCCCACCTGCCGCCTTCGCTCACACCTCGGCCGAGGCCCTAGTGGAAGCCTGGGAAAAGGCAGCCACGGAGGCACTCGACCGAGTTGTACCCATGTGGCCCCTGACCCGGTGCCGATCCCAGTGGGCTCCATGGTTCTCCGCGGAGCTCCGGGAGATAAAGCATCGGAGACGGGGCCTAGACAGCTGTTGGAGATCCAGCCGGTCTGAATCCGACCGATTGCGACTAAGATCCTCTATGAGGTCTTATCTCGCGGCGATGAGGATGGCAAGGTCTAATTACTTTGCTACCCTCAATGCATCCGCAGATAATTGCCTGGCCGCCCTGTTTAGGGTGACCCGCTCCCTCCTTAATCAGGAGGTGAGGGAGGAGCCCTTGCAGGGTCGTGCCGAGGAGTTTAGCCAACATCTGTCAGACAAAATCGCTCAGATCCGGACCGGTTTGGACTCCGACTGGGCAGAGTCTGACAGTGAGGACATGGGCGGTCTTGGTGATGTTATCTGGGAGGAGTTCGATCCTGTGACTCTGGAAGATGTGGACAGGATCATGGGGAAGCTGAGCTCCACCACGTGTTTATTGGACCCGTGCCCCTCCTGGCTGGTCTATGCGGCTCGGGAGGGGACACGAGGCTGGCTCCAGGCAGTGATAACTGCTTCTTTGAGTGAGAGTAGTTTTCCCGCCACCTTGAAGGAGGCGGTGGTGAGACCCCTCCTCAAGAAGCCTGCCCTGGACCCAGCTGTTTTAAACAACTATCATCCGGTCTCCAACCTTCGCTTTCATGCGAAGGTTGTTGAGAGCGTGGTGGCACATCAGCTCCCTGGAGGAAGCTGATTATCTGGACCCGTACTAATCGGGCTTCAGGTCCGGGTACAGCACGGAGACGGCATTGGTTGCGCTGGTGAATCATCTCTGGTGGGCTCGGGACAGGGGTTGCTCCTCTGTCCTAGTCCTGTTAGACCTCTCAGCGGCTTTCGATACCATCGGCCATGGTATCTTACTGTGGCATCTCCTCCTACCTCCTGGGACATTCACAATCAGTGTTGGCAGCAGGGTAGAGGTCGGCCTTGAGGCTTCTCGTTTGTGGAGTTCCTCAGGGGTCGGTCCTCTCGCCTCTCCTGTTCAGCATGTATATGAAGCCACTGGGTGATATCATTTGTGGTTTTGGGGTCGGGTATCATCAGTATGCTGATGATACCCAGCTTTTCATCTCCACCCCAAACCACCCCAGTGATGCCCTCGATGTGATGTCCCGTTGCCTGGAGGCGGTTTGCGTCTGGATGGGGATGAACAGGCTTCGGCTCAATCCCGACAAGACTGAGTGGTTGTGCGTGTCGGCATCTCGGGAAATTCAGATTATTCCACCTCTAACTATGGGGGGTGAGCTATTACCCCCCGTAGATAGGGCTCGCAACTTGGGTGTCCTCCTAGATTCACAGCTTTCTTTGGAAGATCATATAGGAGCTGTGACCAGGGGGGCCTTTGCCCAGGTTCGCCTGGTGTGCCAGTTGCGGCCCTATCTGGACCGGGATGCCTTGTGTACAGTTACTCATGCACTCGTGACCTCTCGTTTAGACTACTGCAATGCTCTCTACATGGGGCTGCCCTTGAGGACCACGTGGAGGCTTCAGCTGGTGCAGAATGCAGCTGCACGAGTGGTGTTGGGGGTCTCCCGATACTCCCATGTAACACCTCTACTCCGCGAGCTGCATTGGCTTCCGGTTGCCCTCCGGGTGAGATTCAAGGTGCCGGTGATGACCTATAAAGCCCTAAATGGCATGGGTCCAGTTTACTTACGGGAGCACCTGCTGCCGGCTGTTCTGTACCAGCCTGCTACCGGCCCTGCAGCAAAAGCAGGGACAACCCCTTTACAAACGGCAAGAGGCTGGAATAAAGCCTGCCAAATTTATTAACATAAAACAGAGCAAGACAAGACACCAACCATGAAACAGGAGCTATGAAACAGGAACTATCCAAGCGGTTGCCTTCAGCAAACCAGCCCTCCCACACATTCCCCTTAAATACAGTTCAGGGTGTGGCCTCTCTCTGCCTCCTTCCGAGCTGCCCCATTGCCTTCCTCTGTTTACTCCTGATTGACTGCCTCCTGCGTCGGGTGTCCTTGAACAGGGTCAGCTGTGGGTCATCTTCATCCACGCTGTCAGGCTCACACAGCTGGGTCTCCATCGTGACCAGGTGGGAGGGGCCTGGCTGAGGGCTCTGTGGAGCCTCAAAGCCATCATCAGCAAGCTCTTCAACACCCCCCTCCTCCTCCTCTGAGTCGTCCAACCCAACTGCCGAACCCACAGGCTGACCCTGAATCACAACACCGGCATCAACTTCCCTTCGTCCAGTGCGCTCCCACAGAGAGGGCCTCCTCAGGGTGCTGTCGGTCAGAGAGTGTCGACTGGCCACCCCCAGGGGGAGGGCATTCTCTGTGGGCACGCCAGACCTTTGGAACCGTTTACCGGTTGAGCTCCGGATGGCTCCTGACCTTCGCTCCTTCCGCCGTGACCTAAAAACTTATTTATTTGAACTAGCTGGCCTGGTCTGATGGGTTTGGGGAATTTTAATATTAATTTTTATTAATTTTACTGTAATTGGGCTTAATATTTAATTCTATCTTAACTTTTGTATACTGTATTTTTATTGTATCTATTGCCCTGTACACCGCCCTGAGTCCTTCGGGAGAAGGGCGGTATAGAAATTAAATTATTATTATTATTATTATTATTATTATTATTATTATTATTATTATTATTATTATTATTATTATTATTATTATTATTATTATTATTATCCTTTGCAGGTGATAAAATGAGCCTGCTATGAGAATAGGTCTATCACAGTCCAGATGACAGTATTTCCTCTACTTTTGGATAGGTCTACAATAAAGTCCATAGCTATCTCTTCCCATGGTTGAGAAGGGTCTGCCACTGGCTGCAGTAAGCCAGGGTTTTCCCTGGAATTCTTTTCATAGTGGCACATATGGTACAACTCCTGACATAGTTTTCCACATCTCTTTTTAGCCTCAGCCATCAAAATTGCCAGCGGATGAGATGTAGAGTTTAAATATCTGAAGTGTCCAGCCTGTTTTACGTCATGGCTGTGTGTGAGAGCATAGAGATGGAGGGCTTCAGGCAGATACAGTTTCCCCCCTTGTATCCCAAACCATCCTTGCATGTTAAGGAGGTTTGATTATCTTTGAACCATTGATCAGTGAGGAGCTCTTGTTTTATCTTCTTCACTCATGGGTTGACAGGATTAGGGGTCTGCGAGGTGTGAGTTGTGCCGCAGGTTGTGAACTGGGGACAATTGCTTCATTGACCTCCTCACGTTCGCTTTTGTACTGGGGCAATCGGGATAGCACATCAGTTAAGAAGTTTTTTCCTCCCAGTATCTACTTTAGAGTGAAGATGAAATGATTAAAGTACTGTGCCCATCACACTTGTTTTGGGGACAGTTTGCAGGGGGTCTTCAGTGCCTCTAGGTTTTTGTGATCTGTCCATACTTCAAATGGCACCTTGCTCCCCTCTAAATAGTGTCGCCAGTTTAACAGGCTCCACATAATGGCAAAAGCCTCCTTTTACCAGATTGCCCATCTCCTCTTCCTTTCAGTAAATTTTTTGGAGCTGTAGGCACAGAGTTGTAGGACTCCACTTTTATTCTTTTGCAGTAATACAGCTCTGACTGCAATGTCACTGGCATCAGCTTGGATTATGAAGGGCTCCCCTGGACATGGATGCTTTAGGACTGATTCAGCAGCAAATAGTCTTTTCAAATTCTCAAAAGCTGTTTGACAGCTCATCGTCCAAGCAAGTGGTTGGCCCGGTCATGGCGTCCCTCCTCCTTTGCCTGTTTTGAGTAGTTCTGTAAGTGGTAGGGCAATCTCGGCAAAGGTTGGGATGAATTGGTGATAAAAGTTAGCAAAACCTAAAAAACTCTGAAGCTGTTTGCAAGTCTTTGAGGGCTGCCATTCAATTATAGTTCTCACTTTGGCTGGGTCCACTTCTACACCCTCACTGGAAATTCTGTAGCCAAGATAATCTAATCGGGTCTGGTGAAATTCACATTTCAACAATTTGGCATATAGTTTGGCTTTTAATAGTTTCTTTAATACTTCTCTCACTAGCTTTATATGATCAGTCATATTTGTGCTGTATATCAAGATGTCATCAAGATACACCAGAACACCTTTGTATAAGTGATCATGTAGCACCTTGTTAATCAGCTGCATGAATATGGATGGAGCCCCCTGCAGTCCAAATGGCATGACTTTGAATTGGTAGCTTTCCAAGGGACAATTAAAGGCAGTTTTCCACTCATCTCCCTCTTTTATTCTCACCCAGTAGTATGCCTCTCTCAGGTCCAATTTTGTGAAAATACTCCCTTTAGCTAGGTGGCTTAACAAGTCTTTCAGGAGGGGGAGGGGGTATTTGTTCTCCACACTCACTACGTTCAGCCCTTTATAATCCATGCAGAGATGAAGAGACCCATCTTTTTTTTCTTTGAACAACACGGGGGCTCTGTTGTTTGCGTGACTGAAGTCCTTCCCACCAGGGAGCCATCGGCTTGCTCGAACCTCATAGGTTTGGAGAGCAGTTTTGCTTCTATGCCCAGTTTCATTGCAAATGGCAAGCTAATGATGCATCGGGAGCATCCAGAATCAACCAGCACCTTTAGATCTACCTGTGTACCCGACTTAGGGATTATGAGCTTGGCAGTTAGTGAGAAAGGTGGGACGTGTCGGCTCACCATCGGGTCGTTCTCTCCTTCATTGTCGCTGTCAAAAGAAGGTAGAATGAGGGCACATCTAGCCTGAGTCCCGGCATCCTCCCGTTTGGGGGATGTGACCTGGGCAACAGGTTCCTGTGTGATCTGGTTGGGTTTCCCTCTTGTTAGTCACTGTGCAGGTATCTTTCTTGCTGCTGGTCCTGGTCTATTCTGCAATTGGGGGTGGGGGACTGGACAATTCACTGCTCGATGTCCCTGCTGTCTACACTGGAAACACTTAGTTGACAGGCCTGCAGGTAGCCTGGGTCTTTCAGCCATCACAGTAGTTGGAGGTTTTTGTGGGGGTGGTTGCCATTTGGGTTGTTCTGGCATCGGCCTGGCTTCAGGTGGGAGAGGCTTCTTATAGCTGGTGAGCTGAACATCTAATCTTACTGCTGCCTGGTACCATTCTTGCAGCTGGTCAGGTATAGCTCGGTATATGGAGGCCTGAGAAAGGTGGTCGTCCAACCCTTCCCTGAAATTATGAATTATGGATTGCTCAGGACATTTCTTTATCTGACCGGCTATCTTACAAAACTCTCACATGTACTCAAGGGCAGGCCGGCCAGCTTGTTTTATCTTGTGGATTTGTTCTTCTGCTTTGAGGTCAATGGATGGGTCCTCAAATCTTTCTCTCAGTCCTAGGCGGAAGAGGTGGGGGTCCTCCAATTCAGGGGCTTGCTTGTTATATAAATTGTTTAACCATTCGGATGCTTCTCCCTCTAGGCTGGACACAATCACATCGACCATGGCACCTGGATCCGGGTAGAGATAGGCCCAGTGATTTGAATGAGGGTGTATTTGATTGAGAGAAAAAAAATCAGTTTTTCTGGGTCTCCATTGAAGGTTGCTCTGAAAGGTGGGGTCATCATTGGTTGCTGGGCCCCCACTGTTGCTGTTGTACCCCTATTTGCTGCTGGCCCCATCCTGATTCAATGGCTGCTGGGGCCCCCACTGCAGCTGTTGAATCCCCAGTTGCTGGTGACCCCATTGGTGCTGCTGTATGCCCAGGGATTGCATGTTTGGGCCCTGCTGCTGCCCCCTTTGCTGTGGTTGTCTGAGGGGAGGCTGCTGGATCTCCCTCATTAGCGGGCCCCTCAGCGGTTGCTGTACATTCGGAAGCAGTGACCAATCTCCTTGCTGTGGTCGTCCTCCCACCATCTTCTGATCTCTAGGCCTCTGCACCTCCCCAAGCTGTTGCAAAGCCTCTATTAGCTGTGGCAAGCTCAGAGGTTGTTGGCCTTCCACTTGCAGGGGATCCCAAACCTCCCATTGCTGCAGAGGCCCCAGGCTGGGGCTCTCTGTCTCTGTGGGTCTAGAGAGCCTGGAAGGGGACTCCTGGGGCTGGAGGGCTGTCTGGTCTACAGACAGGATTTTCCACTCACCCAAATTCTCAGTGGCAGATGGACTGCTAAAACAAATAAAATTGGATTTGGAAAAGTGGAAAAACCTTCAACTTTCAATGTTGGGGAGAATAGCAACAGTGAAAATGAATACTGTTTTTATTTCAAATGATCCCTGTAAGGCTGGGAAAAGCCTTCTTTGATGAATTGAATATAATAATACTGAAATTCATCTGGCAAGGAAAAAAAAAGCTAGAATTAAAGTGAAAATGCTACAAGAGGCAAAAGAAAGTGGAGGATTTGGACTGCCAGACTGGAGGTTATACTACCAAGCAACCATTCTAACATGGTTTAAAGAATGGATAATGCTTAGAGATAAAAGATTATTGTACCTAGAGGGGCATGACCTACAAATTGGTTGGCATGCCTTTCTGTGGTATGGAAAACATAAAATACAAAGATACTTTCAAAACCATCTTGTAAGGAATGCACTTCTTTCAGAATGGGAAAAAATAAAAGAAAAAAATTATATTAAGATACCTGAATGGCATTCAACAATGGAAGCTTTTGCTTACCCAAATTTAATTAACTAGGTAAAGTTGTGACTTATAAAGATATTTTGGATAATGAAGGAAAATTGAAAGACAGACAAGATTTACAAGAACAAGGTATTGATTTAGCATGGTGGCCATATCTGCAAATTCAAATGAGATATGAAAAAGATGTGAAAACAATGGGATTTTATAAAGACAGAATTTGATCAGATACTGTTAATTACTGTTAATTTCTGATTAACTTAAAGATGGAGGAAGAACAACTAAAAGAAACAATGATAATGTGGGCAAAGAACTTTGGATATAATATAGAATTAGAAGATTGGCAAAAGGTATGGGAAAGAAATATTAAATTAACTAAAGCAGTGGCGTATAAAGAAAACTTATATAAAATGTTTTACAGATGGCATATGACACCAATGAGACTAGCAAAAATGTTTAAAAATACTTCAAACAACTGTTGGAAACATAAACAAAGTCCATGTACTTATTATCATAACTGGTGGACATGCCCCAAAGCAAAAAGATTTTGGGTTAAAATACATCTATGGTTGGAGAAAATGACTAAAAAACAAATAGACTTTAAACCAGAATTATTTTTGCTAGGAATAATAGGAGGCAATTATGAGAAAGATTGCAGATATCTAATACTACACATATTAACAGCAGCAAGAATTGTATTTGCCCAACATTGGAAAAATGAAAACTTACCAACTGAAGAAGTATTAATGAAGAAAATTCTAGAGTGTGCAGAAATGGATAGATTGACTTTAAAGATTAAAGAGAAAGAAGACTCAGTGTCCTTTGAACATGGGATAATTTCTGTCAATGGCTAGAAAAACGAGTCAGAGAGAAAGTAACGTGATATGTAATTTTGAATATGTATTCGTAATAAGAAGGCTATTGAGTGATTAAGTAACATATTGCTCACGATAATTAACTATATTATTTATTTATTATTTGTTTTTATTTATATACCGCCCTTCTCCCGAAGGACTCTATTATTGTTAGTTAAATACATGTACCCAGACACTATGCTGTTTGCTAAATATTGAAAATGTTATTTGGAAAACCCCCAACCCCGACTCGAATCCTAACCCCAACCCTAATCCAAATCTAAACCCTAATCCTGACCCCACTTTATCCCTAACCCTATAAAAACTTATAAAATCTATATAAAAAAAGAACTGAGGAATGGAGGGTGTTGCCCAGGTGCTTTGCTAGTCAAAATAATCTTCTGTCCTGTAGGAACTAAGCAGTACCATTTTATATCTCCACGAGTCTATTAATATTAAGTTATCCATCATATTGAAGAAAATGTTCAGTAGTTTACCCTGGGAGGGTTTAATCTCTTTAGATGATGATCTATCTAAAACTGGTAAAGTCACTCTGTTCCAGTCCCCCAACACGAACCAATTTACATATAAAAATGCTATTCTGGTCCATAAGATATTTGAAAAAATTGCATTTATCATCATTTGGTCTAAATAGGCCTACTACTACTGATTTTATTCCATTAAGCTCAATTTCCACTACTACAAATCTACCATAGTAATCTACTAAAAGTAGTTAAGGTTTAAGTTGAGGTTTTATATATAGAACAACTCCATTAGTTTTCTTTAAGCCAGCAGATATAAATTCCTCCCCTAGTTGTTTATTTATTAAATATTTTTTATCCTGTTTCTTAATAAGTAATACTTGAAGGCAAATTATATCAACATTAAGTTTCTTCAGATACTGAAATAATTTTTTAAGTTTAGATGGGGCATTTGCCCAGTGGTGGGATTCAAATATGTGAACAACGGTTCTCTGAGTGGATGCCACTTCCGGAAGTGCATTTTGGGCCTGGGCAACAAAAAATTAGCTGCCGGTTCTGCTGAAGTGGTGCAAACTGGCTGAATCCCACCACTGCATTTGCCCCATTAATTTTCCAGGTGATAGCCTTAATTTCCATCTTTGTACAAAGTAGCAGATTCCTGTACCATTATCTCCATATTACTCTCTTGGCATTGTTTTGCTGCAGATTTCTTGTTTCTATCCAGATCCTCAGCTGACTGTAATATTAGTTTATGTCTAATCAGAAAATCCTTGGCTTTTTCTATAGAGTTCAATCTGAATGTTTGCTCCTGATAAGTAAATAACGCTACTTCGAGTTTATTTCAACAAAAGGGGATCTTTCTTTTCTTTAAGATATCGGTAAAAAATGCATTGTTTTTCCCAAAATTCTCAATGGGATTTCCTTCAGCACAATAATATCCACATTTTCCATTCTCAGTTTGGCCTCGATACTTCTTCCCATGTTCTGAATTAACTCATGTGTCTTGGCTCTATATTCATCCAAAAATGGTTTTAAGAGTTCCAAATCTCCCGATAATCTCTCAGTCTTCTCCATTCTTTTTCTGGTTGCCATATTTAATATGTAGATAAAACTTTAAAATTTGAAGTTAAATACTTTAAAATTATAAATTATAACTTTAAATTACCTTAGGGAGCACCTGCTACCAGCATCAGTCTCCCATCATCCTGTGCGTGCCCACAGGGAGGGCCTCCTTAGGGTTCCGCTGGTTAGAGATTGCCGGCGGGTGATTCCCAGGGGGAGGGCGTTCTCTGTGAATGCGCCCGCCCTTTGGAACGAACTGCTGATGGAGCTTCGGACTGCTCCTGACCTTCGCTCTTTTCGCCGGGACTTAAAAACCTGGTTGTTCGAATTGTCTGGCCTGGACTGAGGGATTTTAAATTTTAAAGTATTTAATTAAATTATATTAAATTAATTTTAAAATTTTAATTTTATTGTTATTAGGAATTGTGGGCCTGTACTAATTTAATTCCATTTTATTCTTTTTTGTACTGTTTTAATTGCCCTGTGAACCGCCCTGAGTCCTTCAGGAATAGGGCGGTATATAAATTCAACTAATAAATAAATAAATAAATAAATTATTATAAATCTGAGAGAGAGAGAGAGAGAGAGAGAGAGAGAGAGAGAGAGAGAGAGAGAGAGAGAGAGAGAGAGTGTGTCTGGACCAATCAAAAGCCATTAAACTCTGTGTTGTTTCATTCCCCAGCCATATAAAGTCCTCCAAAGTTTTATATCCTTCAAAAATAGTTTCCACAATGATTTTCCGCTTCCGTAGTTTGGCTCAGAAAAACCGACTCCTCCCTTCCTCCCTCCACACCATTTTTAAAGTTACGGAACTTCAGAAATGACAATAATTCAACAAAAAGGAAATGATAAGCTTCACTAGAGGAAGTCTCTCTTGACAAGAAAGGTAAATATATTGAGAAATAACTGTCTAGGAACCGGCGGCATCCCTTAATGTCTGAATAAACAGCTTCCACAGTGAACTTGCATGGTTACCCTGCCCCAGCCAGGACTCACCCAATTGTTTCTTCATCATCAAGAAGAGCATCCAGAGAGCATCCGGCTATTCAGGGGAGCAAGAGGATTGATTTCCAGACCTTCCCCTTTCCCAGGGAAGTTTCTTCTGGCTTAGAAACTGTTCTAACTCTAAAACTGTGGAGAATCTGCAGGAGCTCTAGTGAGATCCTGCTGCCAGGGAGCCCTACTTCCAGTGGACGTCTGGCCCTGATTAATGGTTTTGATATGGTCTCAGTGAGAGGGTCCTCAAAGCACTTGCAGAGTGCCACCATGAAGTGGTTGAAGTTTCTCAGCTCTGGTGCATCACCATTGTGGATGATGACCATCCATCTCAACTGCCATTCTTTTCATTCTTTCCAGGGCCTTGGTGACACATACTTTACCACCCTCTGTAGCTATTTTGTGACCGTATTTCTGCATGTAGGTCCAGATTTGGGCCAGGAAGAACTCCAATTGCTGGGGATCTCCATCAAATCTCACGCCCAGCATTGGGGTCTTGTGGCTCCTTCTCCTCACTGTTGCAATCTGCACAGGGGCCCCAGTCTGGGCCACCCCTCCAGGTGCTTGGGCTGCTGTTGCCATTGCAGCCACAAGAGCTTTGCCTGCTACAGTGGATGTGATCATCTCTTGAGCTACTGAGGCCTGGTGTGGTTGCTCATCTGGCTGGGAGGCTTAGGAGAGGACTTCATGCCTTGACGTTTTCAAAGGCTCCCTGCATAAATAAGATGTCTTGCTCCATCATCTAGTCAGCTTGGCCATCCTCTTTGCCTGATTCTTGCTCCTACTCCTCCAGTTCTTCCAGCTCCATCTTCTGCTCCCTCTAACAGATGCCATTGCTTCCATATGTGAAGGTTACCCTAGAGGGCTTCTCTTGCCAGTCTTCCTTTCTCCTGATGCCCAGAAACTGGCTGGGTCTTGGCAGGTTGCCACAGCTCTCCACATCTCTTGTTCATTCAGAGAGATCCAGACCAGGAGGGGGCCTGGATGAAGCCTCCTAGCAGCATTCAATCTTCTTTGGGTCATTCTATTGAGCCAACAATAGAGGTGATGCCCTCTCTGGATTGACCAAGATTGCAGATTCCACTTAATGTGAGACCCAGTCTGACCCAGTCTGATTCCTTAGGGAAGCAAAACTCTCGACTCCATCTGAAGTGAAAAGGCACTTTTACTAAGAGATACTGATTGCAGGAAAGTCAAGTGGAATCTAAAATTCCTGTGCACTAATACAGAACTAAAAAAAAACCATTTTCCCAAGCCCTCCCCCTGTAGTCTGTCCCTGCATAGCCAAACCAGCACTGCCAAGATGTTATGAGAAACTCTGAGGTGTTTGGGCTGGTGAATTTCTACACTCAAGGCTAATGGTCTTGAAGATTTCAGTGCCAGATTCCAACAGCCTCTGTTCTTCCTCAACTATCACCCCCCCTCCTAGTTTCCTGCCATAAAGTTATACAGCAAATTGCCTATTTGTTTTCCCCCTCCTTTCCCTTTGATGACAGAATTCCGGCAAGGCACCAAGCCAAAACTAGTGGTTCTGACAGCAATACCCATTTTTAGAGAGCACTTCAAAAACTATATAGGTTTTATATGAGAGCATTCTATGCAGCATCAATGGTCTAGCTACTAAATATTAAACTGAAGAACATGAATTAAACTGATAGAGAACTGTTCATTATGGATGTAGATTATTTCCACTTCAGGTTTGTAATAAAGTCTAAAACTTCCTGTTTTAGTTTAAAGAAAGCTAGATCTTCTCTTTTGCTAGTCTAACGTTTATATGTTGATAATAAGATATGATAAGAATAAAAAACTTCAATTTTTGTACTGCATCTTTCAAGGTTACAAAACTATATTTACAGCTTCAGAAAAAGATTAATTAGAGATCAGAATGATATCAATTTCAATGAAACATGGACTGAATTGATTGATTTTCATAATTATGTAGTTTTTAAATTATATCATTTGCTTCTCTATAGTTGGGATTCTTTATAGTAGGACAAATAAATGCAAGCTAAACACCGATCATATCCTATATCATGAAATCTAATTCTGTCCTCAAAAATCATTCTTGATCAAGAGGTTCTTTCGTTGATTTGTTTTGTTTTCAGCAAAAATAAAAACAGATGATATGGAGAATCAATCTGACATTGAGGCAGATATCTATGGTCACATTCTTTACCATAAATATAATTATGAAGATACAGGAGTTTTCCTATGGGAAATATATAACTTTTAAACAAAGCAATATACTTAATAGAATATTTTAGGAAATGCATGTTTATATGTTCAGCTACATATATTCTTATACTTATCCAAAATATATTGGCAGGGTTTGGAGATTTGGATATAATTTTCCAACTGTAAACTATAAATGGCTAATGATTTTGAAGAATTCTCATGACTATTTTAATTGAATTAAAAGTAGGTCCATTTGAAATGCTCTATCATTGAAGATTCAGAAAGCACTGTAGTGATTTTATGTGTCAGATTAGAACTGCTGAGCAGTTCTACTTTGGTTGCCCGTCTAGCTCATCAGTGTTTTTCTGGGCATGTGTATCATATATGAAGCTGCTATTTTCCTCAAAGAAAAGCAGCCTGATGAATTGGATTAATCTTGCTTCCATGCTTGGTGAAATGGGATGCATTGCCTCCAATGCTATGTTGTTAGCAAGGCTCCTCTTTGACAAGTGTTATAAATTGATGAATAGTTACTGTTATGCTTGTGGCAGCTGAACTTTCCATTTATTTATTTATAAAATTTATTCATTTACTTTTCATTTGGTCAATCTCCAGATTTAATACCATAAGAAATTTAATTGTATAACTCTGAGATGTGCTTATTTTTAATTACTTGGATATTAAAATTACCTTTTAATCTAATGATTTAGGCATTGTTACTTGAAATTTAATCTTTGCCCCATCACCCCATTTCATTATCTATCTATCTATCTATCTATCTATCTATCTATCTATCTATCTATCTATCTATCTATCTATCTATTCATTTATTTTCCTAATAGATAACTTTGGAAGCATCTTTAAGTAATAAACATTTTCAAGAATATTTCAATAATAGTGGAAACCTATGCAAGTAGCAATCATGAGCCCTTGAAAGTTTAAAAGTGATCAGGTGAACATTAAATTGACTCCAATCAACTGCACCTGGCTGGATAATTGCTCAACTGATTATAATTCAATAATATAAAACCAATTCAGGAATCTTAATTTAGATTGCATTAGCCTCCCATTTGCAACACAAGAGGGAAATTGCCTTATTTTTTCATCAAAACAATTCTAACTTTTATGCTATTATTTTCTATTAGTATGACAATTGTATTCTGTTGTTTTTAAATATATTGTTCCTTGATCCCATAATGACAATAAAATGGATTCTAATTTGTGGAAGTACATACATGAATAACATGTTTGTTTTAAATTTTCCAAAGTTTTTTGTTTCCCCTCCTCTTTCTTTATATAAACTGTAAAAAGCCTGATGTTCTGAAGTGAACAAATTCACTTGGTAAACTGTACTTCTCATTCTGCAACACTGACTGACTAGCCAGGATGCAGAAATGCAAATTAAAATAACAAATAAAATAAACCACATTAGCTCCAGCTGCACAAATGGCCAAGGAAGTGGATATGTCCCAGCTTTGGACAATCAGGAAAGAAGCAGACTATCGTGACCAATTTTAAATTAGATTTTGGATGGATTACTGGTCCATGTTGCTCAGTCTTTTGGATGATACTTATTTTGGAAACTGACAGAGGAGATTTGCATTGAACTTGGCATTATTCATGCATTATTAGTCCTTAAGGATTTGCTTCTAAAAACTACTAGAAAGGCCATTGATTCACTTTATAACAGCAGTGTTGTCTAATTTGGCTCAATTGCATGATGCTTGATCCAATAAAATCTCATTGAAACTGTCATAAAAAGCCATCAATATTCTCACAGGAGGTAGATTGACAAAGTACAAAGCAACATCTTTAACTATTTGGCTCACAAGAATATTTGAAGGTGATAGATCCATTCTTGACATAATAAATTACATAGTTTTTCAATGTATACTCTTTGATGACTATGAAAACAGTTGAAGACATAATTTTTGTATCCATAAAAATCATGCCAAAAATATATTAACAGACCAGAGCTATCATTACTTCAGCTGCTTCGCATGAAACATTTGCATACTTTGATTTATTATTGCAAACATGATAGCTTGTTTGTGAATGTTAATTAAATGCTGAAAATAATGCTATTTTTTCCAGTATTACCACTGAATGCAACTCTGATATCCTAACTGTAACGTGTCCTTTAAGTTGAAACCTGGTGAATCAGAGAGTCTGCAGTCCAGCCAATAGACTCCTACTGGTCTTTGCAATAATATAGAGCCATATTTGGTCATCATGTCCCACTTGGTTTCAGTAGGCCTTGGGCTGCTACTCCCATTCACCCATCACACACTTATCTTGCTTAATGATTGGTCACTTCAAATGCTCATTTGCCCTTATGACCAACTGCAGGGATGCTTCAACATCCCCCTACATCTCTATCCCCCATCCTGCCTGAGTAGCAAATGACATGGGTTTTGTAATTTCTTAGCTTTATATTTTGATTTGACTTACTTTTCTCTCTTTAAAAATGGTGATAAAGGTTTTATAAAACCATTAGATTGGAATGTAGGAAAACTTCTTATCCTGTAGCTATATGGATTGATTAGATAGCTTCTAACATCTCTAAACTGAAAAGATAAAGTTACAGAAGGATGACTGGATATTATTTTCTGATAAGAAAAGGTTTCTTAGTGTCAAGTGGCATTTGGTTATTTAACTTCAAACAACTTTTGTGGTTAATTTACTGTGAAAAGGAGGGTTACCCAACTTTCCTCTTTCATTTTTTTCTTTGTTATGTTAATTATAAAAGAGGATGTAAGCTAAGGATCAGGGTTCCCTCTTTGAATGAGAGGAAGCTCTTTTGTCTGAATATTCTGATAAATTGTAATAATGATCTTCCTGTCTTGGTCTGTCTCATTGGAAAATATGCATGCCAATGCACTAGCCTAAAAAAGAGTCATATTTGGTCATCATGTCCCACTTGGTTTCAGTAGGCCTTGGGCTGTTACTCCCATTCATCCATCACACACTTATCTTCTGAATATCTCTGGACACTATGTTTGGGAAGGAGGACAGGCCATCCATCCTGGACCATGTGGCTACCATCTGGAAGTGGCTGCCATTTTCAGAGTGTCCACAATTCCTTGTTGTTGCAGTGAAATGGCAGCCACTTCCAGAAGACCACTGTGTCATCCAGGGACAAATCACTCCATTCTGCTTACCTCTGGAGCTTTCCTCAGTGCTGAGTAGACTGCTTTAGGAAAGCAAAATGAAGCTGTTCATCCCTGGGTCACATGGTGGCTTCCTGGAAGCAGCCATCACTTTCAACATGCCCACAATTCCTTGTAGTCACACAGAGATGGTGACTGCTTCTGGGATGCCACAACGCAGCTGAGGAAAGGATTTCTCCATTCTATTTTGTAATGTGATCTGTGCATTATAGGAAAGCTTTGGAGATCTTCAAAAGAAAGGTTGATGGTGGGAGAGGCCCAAACCCTACAGAGATATACCCAATAAGTGGGGAAACTCTTCAGGGCCTGGTCTTATAGAAATTTCTGGTACCCACTTAAAACTTAAAACAGTTAGTACATTCATAGTCAATTTGCGCCAAAATATGCATCCTGTTCTGTTGATTTGAAAGGGTTAGATTGGTCTGAGGCCTTAGAGGTTTGTGCAGTGGTCAAACTTTTATCCAAGCTTCTTGTTTGAAAGGGTTAGATATCGCAAAGCTATTTATATTAGCCAATGTTGCTTTGGTTACTAGGAGCAGTTCTGCCTCATTATCACTATTGTAGTATATGTCAGTATATCAAAGGAAAACACATTTATATATGGTAGAGATATATATTTTAGTCATAACTAGAGCCCCTTATTTTGTTTACAGCAAAATCTGTATTATATAGGTAAACAGTTAAGTTAGATAAGTTAGGTGTGATTAAACTGTATACGTGAGGAAAAGCAAATCTGACAGAAGAACACGCGGGAACTTTGACAGCTGTCAAAGTTCCCCCGCACAGCGCAGGCGCAACCACTGACAGCTCGCGGCTGTCAAAACACCGGACCATGCGGAAGCCTGAGCTGTCAAGAGAAGACGACGCGGATTGGTCCGGATTGACGCAGCGCCAAAATGAACGCCCCTGATTGGCCCTCGCTGACAGCTGCCGGCTATAAAAGCCGGACAAGTTATTCTATGTTTGCCTTGCTCTAAATAAACCTTTTAGTAACTAGCCTGTCGTCCCGAGTGGTCCTTCGGCTACTTCACTGGCGACGAAGGTGGGATCGCTCCGGAGCTGAAGTCACAGCCAAGGAAGAGAGTTCCTGAGCTGAAGTCACGGCCGAGGAAGAGAGTTCCCGGCAAGAGCTGTCACTGGAAGTTTTAACTTCCATAGGAGCGACCCAGGACCGGACGACATGGCAAACTTCGGGCGTGTGAGGGAATTCGATACCCGCCATCCCGAGAGATGGCAATCACACCTAGGCCAGGTCGAGGGATTCCTCCTCGTCAGTAAAATCACTGACGACAGAGCAAAGGCCGCCGCTCTACTATACATCAGCGGACCTCCAGTGTATGATGCTGCCGTGGGCCTGTTCAGCCCGGTGCCCATCACGGAGGTCTCCTACACGGACCTGGTGGACCAGCTGAACAAGTACTATATGCCGGCTCGCTCGGAACTGTACTGGCGGGTCCAATTCGCCCAGAAAAAACAGCGGCCAGACGAGCCTGCCAACGAGTTCATCGCTGGGGTCAGACACGCCGCGCGGAACTGCTGTTTCCCCGACCTGGAGGACCGCATCAGAGACCAGGTGGTGATCGGGTTGAGGGACGAGAGGCTGCAGAAGAAGCTGACATCCAAACCCGACATGAGCCTGGCAGAGTTGACCAGAGAAATCATGGCCTACGAGCACAACCACAAGAAGAAGCCGACTACCACGACCCCAGAGAGCCCAGCGACCGTCTTCCAAGAAAGCGCCACCCTCAGCGACAGCGAAGAGTCGGTGGATTTCACCGACGGAGAAGCCCTGCAGCGCAGAATGGAACGCAGGCAACCAAGGAGAGGCGACACTTCGGACCGCCGAAGGTCCAGGAACCCCCCTCCGCCACCGCCGCGTTACGAGCAACGGGCCGCCTGCGCCAGCTGCGGGGGCAACCATGCTCGAGGAAGCTGCCGGTTTAGAAACGCAAAGTGCCACAATTGCGGGAAGACCGGCCACATCAAACCGGTGTGCCGCAGCAAGGGCCGTGACAACATCAATGATTTGGAGGCAAACTCCCCAGGTAGGCCAGCTACCCAGGCCAGCAGAGGGAAACCGCCAGGGGCCCTGGTAGAAACAATTGACAGAGTAAACAGCCTAAGCTCAAAGGTTAAGATTAGGGTAAGAATTCAGGGGGTGCCCTGCCTCATGGAAGTGGATTCAGGGTCAGCCGTCTCCCTAATTTCATTTAAAACTTATCAGGAGATCTGTCAACAAGGCAAGGGAAAAATTACCCTGAGGCAAACCCAGGTCCACCTAGCAGACTTCCAGAAAACCCCTATTCCTCTGGAAGGGAGGGCTAAGGTGGAAGTGGAGTACAGATCTTTCAAGGGTCCCCTAGAAGTACTGGTAACGCCGGGAAATCGCACCAACCTGATAGGGTTGAACTGGTTCGGACCGTTAGGGATCGCCATAACGGGGGTAAATACTGTACAATCACCCAGTCTCGAAGCCGTTTGCAATAAGTATGCAGACGTCTTCGATGGCACTTTAGGAAAATACACGGGTCCCCCCATCTCTTTACAATTAAACCCAGCCATCCAACCCATTAAGATAAGAGCTAGGAGAGTGCCCTTTGCCCTTAAAGAAAAAATTGAAAGGGAACTAGAGCGCCTCGTTGGGCTCGGGGTGCTTGAACCGACAGAGGGGGGAAGCTGGGAGACCCCTATAGTCACCCCGGTTAAGCCTAATGGGGAAATAAGATTATGCGCGGACTATAAGGCGACCCTCAACGTAGCTCTCAGCCCCCATGCTTACCCGGTGCCAGCGGTAAGGGACGTTTTTGCTTCCATCCGCTCCGGCGCCATTTTCGCCAAACTTGATCTCACGCAGGCGTATTTGCAACTGCCTGTCACTAATGACACCGCGGAAGCCCAGACAATTGTCACCCACCGCGGTGCCTTTAAAGTAAAAAGGCTACAATTCGGCATATCAGCAGCCCCGGGTATCTTCCAGGGTATCATGGAGAAAACCCTGAAAGGAATACCCGGGGTCTGTCCCTACTTCGACGATGTTCTCATCGCCGGAGAGAATGAAGAAAATTTAGCTGACAGACTGTCAGCTGTGCTGAGCCGGCTCAGAGAAGCCGGCCTCAAACTTAAGCGGGAAAAGTGCTCCATTGGAGTCACCTCCACAGAGTTCCTAGGGTACAAAATAGACGGACAGGGCATCCACCCTACCACAGACAAACTAAGGGCTATTCAAACAGCACCTAGCCCAAAGAATAAACAAGAACTCCAAGCCTTTTTAGGATTATTAAATTTTTATCATGCCTTCATTCCCCACAAAGCCACTATCGCAGAGCCTCTGCATAGACTCCTGGATAAGAGAACTGCCTGGTCCTGGACCAAAATTCATGAAAATAGCTTCCAATCACTAAAAAAGCTTATTTGCAATAGTTCAACAATCACTCTTTTCAGAGAAGATACACCAATATGCATCGCTTGCGACGCATCTCCCTATGGAATTGGGGCAGTATTAAGTCATTTATACAAGGATGGTACCCAAAGACCCATAGCCTTTTATTCACGCACTCTGTCAAAAGCAGAAAGGAATTACGCACAAAAAGACAGGGAAGCCCTAGCAATAGTTGCAGGGGTCAAAAAATTTCACGACTATCTTTATGGGAGACCCTTCACTATATATACAGACCACAAACCCCTATTAGGGATATTCACTTGGAATAAAATAACACCTCAGATTCTCTCACCAAGAATATTACGGTGGTCCACATTCTTAGCTGCCTATTCTTATCAGTTAATCCATAAACCAGGGAAGGAATTAGGACATGCAGACTGCCTCAGCAGACTGCCACTCCCTAGCAATGACCCAGACCCAGACCCAGCAGGGATGATCTTAGCAATTTCGCAACTTCCAGACTGTCCCCTCTCTGCTAAGATTATAGCAAGCAACTCGGCTAGGGAGAAAATACTCAGCAGAATTCTCAGGTGGGCCACAACAGGGTGGCCAGCAAAAAACCCACACCCCCAATTCCAACCATACTTCAACAGGAAAAATGAAATATCTTCACATAGGGGATGCCTACTATGGGGAAATCGTGTCATAATACCAAATAAGAACACAAATCAAACGTTAGACATCTTACACGAAGGACACCCCGGCATTGTCAAAATGAAAGCAATGGCCAGAAGTTATGTTTGGTGGCCGGGCATAGATAAGGAAATAGAAAAATATGTAGGAGGGTGCTATACCTGTCAAGCAACCCGGAACGAACCACCCCAGGCACCAATCCACAAATGGGAAACAACAAGAAACCCCTGGTCACGCATACATTTAGACTTTGCAGGACCTATCCAGGGACAGAGTTTCCTAATTGTAGTGGACAGTTATTCTAAATGGTTAGAAGTCACTCACCTTAAGAAAACAACGTCAGGAGCCACTATACAAGCCCTAAGGAAAATATTCGCCACACACGGCCTCCCAGACACCATACTTTCAGACAATGGCCCTCAATTCACCTCTCGTGAATTTCAGATATTCGCTATGAAGAATTGTATTAGGCTGGTCACGTCTGCGCCCTTCCACCCATCGAGTAACGGGATGGCTGAAATTATGGTACGCTCCACAAAAGAAGCTTTAAAAAAATTCGTCAAGGGGAACTGGCAAAGGCGACTCAGCCAATTCCTAATGTCACAACACGCAACTCCATGCACAACAACTGGCAAATCGCCAGCTGAACTAAGATGGGGAAGGAGGCTGATAACACGGCTTGACAGACTGCATCCTGACACATATCCGGAAGAAAACGAACAAACCCCCCCCATCCGCACATTCAAACCAGGGCAAATGATATGGGCACGATCTTACTCTGATAAAAACAAATGGGTTCAAGGGACAGTGCTACAACAAACAGGACCCATTTCTTACTTAATTTCCACACAAACTCAGGGCAACATACGCCGACATATAGACCAACTCAGACCCAGACAACCGCCATACACCCCAGACCCCCAAACGTCGGAACTGAACCTGCAACCCCCTCCAGAAATACTACCAAACCAAGAGGAAGAGGAACAAAGAGACGCACCGCCGGCAGACCCGGACATCGCCCCACTTCCACGTCATTCCACCAGGAACCGAAGGACCCCCACCTACCTAAAGGACTACCAGTGGGCAGGTTCCAACAACAGAGAGGGAGAGAACGCTCCAGGGGAGGCGTAAGGGGTGTATTATATAGGTAAACAGTTAAGTTAGATAAGTTAGGTGTGATTAAACTGTATACGTGAGGAAAAGCAAATCTGACAGAAGAACACGCGGGAACTTTGACAGCTGTCAAAGTTCCCCCGCACAGCGCAGGCGCAACCACTGACAGCTCGCGGCTGTCAAAACACCGGACCATGCGGAAGCCTGAGCTGTCAAGAGAAGACGACGCGGATTGGTCCGGATTGACGCAGCGCCAAAATGAACGCCCCTGATTGGCCCTCGCTGACAGCTGCCGGCTATAAAAGCCGGACAAGTTATTCTATGTTTGCCTTGCTCTAAATAAACCTTTTAGTAACTAGCCTGTCGTCCCGAGTGGTCCTTCGGCTACTTCAAAATCCTTTTTATTTATTTTTAGATAATACAGCTTTATAGTGGGTGCATGAATCAAACAAGGCCAGGTTGGTGACGTGGATGCTTGATTAAAAATCATATCAGTTTTATGCAATACATTAAGTAGAGCATTTCCACAGTGATGCAGATGTTCTGTTTATTTTAACATAGATGTAATTTAAGGACCAGAAAGAAAAGAAAAGTGCAAACTTTTAGAAAGTAGTTATTTGAAGAATTGAATGGAGTTGCTGAAACATATGGCTCATCTTCACAGTTGGAACAATGTAAGCTAAAAGCTAAAGAATTAAGTCAGTGGACAGATTGATGGTGATGGACACTGTGTTGAATCCAAAAAGACAATTATGGAAAAGAAAGGAGGAGGAGGAAGAGGAGGAAAAGGAGGAGGTGGTGGCAGCAAAAGAGAATCTCAATTAGAATGAAACTACATCTACATGTAGGAAAGTAAGCAGTGTGATACCGCAAAGTTCTTTTTTAGGCCCAGTACTCTTCAACATCTTCACAAACAATTTAGATTAAGGAATAGAAGGGAAACTCATCAAATCTACAAACAACATTAAACTGGTAAAAATAGCCAACATTCCAAACTTCCAGTCTGGCATTCAATGAGACGGGTGGAAGAAGCTGGAGGGGCAACAAAGAAGGAAGGATGCCTCCTCAGGAGTCTGGACCAGACGGTGGTCAGTCCAGACAGACTGAAGAAACCCTCTAAAAGGATGGAGGAAAGGCTGCCTGGTAAGCCCAGACAGCCCAAGATGTCACGAGGAGCTGTTGCGCTCCGCTAAACAGCTGGTTGTCAACAGTGTGCTGAAACTGTGTGAGCCTGCTCTTTTTCCTTTTCCTTTTGGACCTAAAAATGTTGATCCCCTGATTGCGAAGAGCTATAAATTAAAGACCCCAGAAGGACTAGGGAAGAAGAGAGTTAAAAGCGGCAAGCAACTACAGAAAGGGGAAGGATTATAAGGAATATAAAAGAACTCTTAAAATTGAACTTAGACTGACTCAAAGAAAGACTACTTAACCTACAGGATGTGAAAAAAATTATTTAGATATAATTCCTAGGGTAAATAACCTATAAAGAACAGTAATACTAAATAATTAAAGAATCTGAGAGTGTTTCACCTTGAAACAACACCTGGTGTAAAGAAAGTGCCTTTGTGTGAGTTTACAAGTGAAAAGACTTTCTACAATTATATTTGTTGACTCTAGATATAACCAAAACAGGAATTACTTGGAGACAGTGGGTGTTTTACATCTGAGACTCGACTGGAGGATTTGGATTTGGCCTAAAGTAGTTGGCTCGTTCTTTTTGGCTGGATTTAAGCCTAACATAGTTGGCTTTTTTTCTTTTTTCTTTTTTTTCTCTCATTGAGATACTGGATTTAGCCTAAAGTAGTTGGCTCCTTTTATGGTTTGGTTTTTAGCCTAAGATAGTTGGCTGGAAAAATGAGTACATCAGTTGGCTGGGCTTAGATAGGGGCCTCGGGTTGAGACGTGTTAAGAGGCCCATGATACATTTTTAGCCGGTTATTTAAAAGGTTAGGGAGGGGGAGGGATAGTAGGGTGGGGAGAGAATTATTAACTGGCACTCAGTCTGGGCCTGTTAGGGGTCCTGACAGGATGGGGTTGGGGGTGGAGGCTGCTGGTTCTGTGAATGCTGGGGTGGGGCTTCAAATCCCCACGATGATAGGGAATGGCAGCAGGTGGTTGCACGGAGGGCCACATCAACATCTGGGATTGCGCCCCCGCTGTCTTTGAGCAGTGGCACGCTCCGACCCTCCGGTTAGCACCCTTTTGCCCGGGGATGAGGGTGATCAGGCCCCTGAGCTTAGGCTGGTTTATTTTAACGCCAGATCCGTCATTAACAAGGCTCCCCTCATTCAGGATTTGATCGAGGAGGAATGTGCGGATCTGGCGTGCATCACGGAGACTTGGTTGGGCTCAGAGGGAGGGGTTCCTCTGACCAAGTTATGCCCCCCAGGTTTCTGTGTGCTACACCAGCCACGGGCTCAGGGCAGGGGTGGTGGGTTGGCGGTGGTTGTCTGGGAGACTTTATGCCCGCGGGAGACCACCATTGTCCAGATGGCCGGGAGTGAGTCCCTCCTCCTGAGATGTGGCCCTCGGGCTCAGTTGGGCTTGTTGCTCACATACCTGGCACCCAGCTGTGTGGCAACAGCCCTGCCTGAGCTGCTCAACACCCTCTCAGGGTTGGCAGTGGAGTTCTCCAGGCTTATAGTTCTGGGTGACTTCAACCTGCCTTCACTGGGAGGGTCGTCTGAGTTAGCTCGGGAGTTCATGGCTTCTATGATGGCCATGGGCCTGACCCAAGTAATTCAGGGCCTGACTCATGTGGGGGGTCACACTCTTGACCTGGTGTTCCTGTCTGGACAGTGGTTGCATGATCTGGGAGGGGGTTCACCAACCATTGTTCCCCTGTCATGGTCAGATCATCATTGCCTGTGGCTGGTCTTCCGTTATGCCACCCCCCACCGCTGGACTGCGGAACCGACCAGGTGGTTCTGCCCCAGGCGCCTAATGGACCCAGAACGGTTCCAGATGGCGCTTGGTTCTATACCCATCGCCCTCACTCACAGCCCAGTCGATGCCTTGGTGGATGCCTGGGAAAGAGCAGCCACCAGGGCACTCGACTGTGTTGTACCCTTGCGATCCCTGACCCGGTGCGGATCCCGCTGGGCTCCATGGTTTTCTGCGGAGCTCCGGGAGATGAAGCATTGGAGACGGGGTCTAGAGAGCAGTTGGAGGTCCAGCCGATATGAATCTGACCGATTGCAGCTAAGAACCTTTATAAGGTCTTATCTTGCGGCGATGAGGACGGCGAAGTCTAATTACTTCGCTGCCCTCATCGCGTCTGCAGATAATTGCCCGGCTGCCCTGTTTAGGGTGACTCGCTCCCTCCTTAACCAGGAGGTGAGGGAAGATCCCTTACAGGGATGGGCCGAGGAGTTTAGTCATCATCTGATGGACAAAATCGCTCAGATCTAGGCCGGCTTGGACTCTGACTGGGCAGAGTCTGATGTGGAGGAATCGGACGGTCTTGAGCATGTTATCTGGACTGAGTTTGATCCTGTTTCCCCTGATGATGTGGACAGGATTATGGGGAGGCTGAGCTCCACCACCTGTTTGTTGGATCCGTGCCCCTCCTGGCTGATTTATGCGGCCCGGGAGGAGACACGATGCTGGTTCCAGGCAGTAATAACTGCTTCTTTGAAGGAGGGTGTCTTCCCCGCCACCTTGAAGGTGGCAGTGGTGAGACCCCTCCTCAAAAAGCCTGTCCTGGACCTGGCTGTTCTAAATAACTATTGTCCGGTCTCCAACCTTCACTTTTTGGTGAAGGTTGTTGAGAGTGTGGTGGCACATCAGCTTCCTCTGTTCCTGGAGGAAACTGATTATCTGGACCCGTACCAATCGGGTTTCAGGCCCGGACACAGCACGGAGACGGCATTGGTCGCGCTGGTGAATGATCTCTGGCGGGCTCGGGACAGGGGTTGTTCCTCTGTCCTAGTCCTATTAGATCTCTCAGCGGCTTTTGATACCATCAGCCATGATATCCTACTGCGGCGTCTCAGGGGGTTGGGAGTGGGAGGCACCATTTTACGGTGGTTCTCCTCCTATCTCCTGGGCCACTTGCAGTCAGTGTTGATGGGAGGGCAGAGATCCACCCCGAGACCTCTCGTTTGTGGAGTTCCTCAGGGGTCGGTTCTCTCACCCCTCCTGTTCAACATCTATATGAAGCTGCTGGGTGAGATCATTCGTGGTTTCGTGGTGGGGTATCATCAGTACGCTGATGATACCCAACTTTTTCTCTCCACCCCGAACCAACCCAGCGATGCCCTCGCCATGATGTCCCGTTGCCTGGAGGCGGTCCAGGTCTGGATGGGGAGAAACAGGCTTTGTCTCAATCCTGCCAAGACTGAGTGGCTGTGCATATCGGCATCTCGGGTTAACCAGACTATTCTACCTTTAACGATGGGGGGGTGAGGTGTTACCCCCCCCCCGTTGATAGGGCTCGCAACTTGGGCGTCCTCCTGGATTCACAGCTTAATTTTGAAGACCATATAGGAGCCGTGACCAGGGGGGCTTTTGCCCAGGTTCGCCTGGTGCACCAGTTGCGACCCTACCTGGACCGAGATGCCCTATGCACAGTCACTCATGCGCTCGTGACCTCCCGTGTAGACTACTGCAATGCTCTCTACATGGGGCTGCCCTTGAGGACTACTTGGAGGCTTCAGCTGTTGCAAAATGCGGCCGCACGAGTTGTGATGGGGGTTTCCCGATACTCCCATGTAACACCTCTACTCTGCGAGCTGCATTGGTTCCCGGTTGCCCTCCAGGTGAGATTCAAGGTGCTGGTGATGACCTATAAAGCCCTAAATGGCTTGGGTCCGGGATATCTGAGGGAACACCTGCTGCCAGCATCAAGTTCCCTTCGTCCAGTGCACTCCCACAGGGAGGGTCTTCTCAGGGTGCTGCTGGTAAAAGATTGCCGGTGGATAACACCCAGGGGGAGGGCCTTCTCAGTGGGTGCACCTTCCCTCTGGAACCAGCTGCCCGTGGAGCTTAGGACTGCCCCCGACCTTCGTTCATTTCGCCGGGACCTGAAGACCTGGCTCTTCGAACTCAGGCTGAGAATTTTAATTTTAATTGGGGGTTTTATTTTTTTCAGGGATTTATTTAATCTTTTTAATTGTTTTTAACTTTTGTATCGATCTTTGTTTTAAATACCCTGTAAACCGCCCTGAGTCCTTTGGGAAAGGGCGGTATATAAATCCAATAAAATAAAATAAAAATAAAAATAAATCTCACCAGACTTATGAAAAAGATTTCCTCTGCACCCTCTGTTGGAATATCTAGCCCAACAACCCAGGGATCTATTGAATATTGCAGCATGAGGAAATAAGCACCGCTCAAAATGAGATGCAAACTACATTAAAATTAATTGAAGAATCTACAAAATAATCATGAAGAGACAAAAAGTAAGTTTGATAAATTAAATGAACAAATCTTGGACATAAAGGCACAATTTGAAGTCCACCATCAAATGATTGTTAAAAATGAAAAAGAATTCAGAAAATGGAAAAAAAATTGGATAATATTGACAAAAAATGGAAATATTAATACAAGAAAATGAAAAATTGGAACAAGCAAACCATAATCTAGAAGGGGTGGTGGCGATCTTAGAAATGGAGAAAGATTTCAAAATATTCCTGAAGACAGAGAAGAAAATATAGCAGTTGTGATTATTGATCTTCTGGCAGAGGCTTTGAAAGCAGACAGAGCAGGGATGCAAATGGAGATAGATGAAATATTTTGAATGAATTCAAACTATGTAAGGAAATACAAACTACCCAGATAAGTTCATATAAAATTTATAAAGAAAACAATAAGAGATGAAATATTGAGAAAAGTTAGAGTTGAGACATTACAGTACAAAAATAAATAAATTGTCTTAAAGCAGATACCCAAGAGAGTAAGAGATACAAAGACAATATCATTTCTTGATTGCAAAAGACATAAATTTCAGATGGTTAATGCCAGAAGGGAATATAATCAACTGGAATAATAGAAGATACCAACTGGATTCAGTATGGAAAGCAGAAGATTTTGATGAAAGAAATCAAGCATTCTTAGATGAAGGAGTGCAACATAGACAAGAGGACAGAAAAGACCAGAAACAAATAGAAGAACCAACCGAAGAAGTAATTATACAAACAGGAGAACAGAAAGAGAAATCTGAGCAAGAGAGTGAAGGAACTGCCAGAGAACAGAGGATCACGAGATCGACTAGACCTAAATATGAATAATTGAAATGGAGAAAGAAAACAGAATTTTTTCAGTGAATATAAATGGGCTAAACTCCCCATCAAAAAGAAACAAATTTTTTAGAAAACTACAGAAATTAAATATAGATATAATTTGTTTGCAAGAGATACATATAAAAAACAATATTATAAGGTGTTGGGATACCCCGAAATTGGGAAACTTTATCATGCATCAGCACAACAGAAAAAAAGAGATGTTGCTGTATATATTAAAGAGACAATAGATTCTAAAATGATTTATTCAGATGAAGAAGGAAGAATTGTGATGGTAGAAATATACTTACATCAAAAACAAACATTGTAAGTAGTAATCTACACACCAAATAATAACCAGTAAGAATTCTATCAAAATCTCTGTGGAAAAATAATAGAAATGGAGTACCAAAATATTTGTTTAGTAGGAGACTTTAATGGATAGTGGATGGGAATTAGACTATAAAAGTAGTAAAACAGGAAAAACTGGAAGAAGATTATCTAAGACCTTTTTAAAATGATAAAAGAAATTGGAGTACAAGATGTTTGGAGGGAAATTAATCCAGGAAAATTACAATATACATTTTATTCAAACAGTCAAAAATCCTGGTCCAGAATCGATATGATCTGGATGACATCTGAACTGAGGATAAATATGCAGGAAATCGAGATAGAACCGGGCACATGGGGAGATTACAAACCTTTAAAAGTGATGTGGAGAGAAATAAAAAAAACCAATCTATATTAAAAGAAAGAGAATTTATAGAATTAGCAAAAAAATGGAGTTTTTCCTCAAAGAAAACAAAAAAGAAGATACAACATTACAAAATGTATTGGACACAGCCAAAGCCAAATCTGAAAAACTAGAATCAGAACTGCAAATGAATCCACAAAAGAAGATTCTGAAAAGAGAAATGGAAACGATAAAACACAAACTAAATGTGTTGGATTCAGAAAAAGCACAGCAAATAAAAAGAGAAAAACATTTTTTTTGAAAATGCAAATAAACCAGGAAGATGGTTTTTATAAACTTAAAAAACAGAAAAAGAAAATGATAAACAATTTAATAGATGAAAAAGGTTGCCTACAAATTAAAAATGAAATAAAAAAATATAATTAAAGAATATTACAAGAAACTGTATGCCATAGAAGAAATTCCCAGACAGAGAATGATCCAATATCTGGAAGAAAATAATGTTCCAAAAATTTCAGAAACATGTCAGATTATGTTAGAGGAAAATATAACAATGATGGAAATAACAGAGGCCATAAGAAGACAAAAAAATGAGAAAACACCAGGGCTAGATGGATGACCTGTGGAGTTATACAAAGCTGTACAAGATATACTAAGTGAACTGCTGAAAGACATTTGCAATAAACTTTGGTGGCTCAGTGGGTTAGGATGCTGAGCTTGTCGATCAGAAGGTCGGCAGTTTGGCAGATTGAATCCCGAGTGCTGCATAACAGAGTGAGCGCCTGTTACTTGTCCCAGTTTCTGCCAACCTAGCAGTTCGAAAGCACGTAAAAATGCAAGTAGAAAAATAGGGACCACTATGGTGGGAAGGTAACAGCATTCTGTGTGCCTTTGGTGTCTAGTCATGCCAGCCACATGACCACGGAGACGTCCTCGGACAAGCGCTGGCTCTTCGTCTTTGAAACGGAGATGAGCACCGGCCCCTAGAGTCGGAAACAACTAGCACGCATGTGCGGGGGAACCTTTACCTTTACCTTAAACTCCCAAATACATGGAGAGAAGCAAATATTACCTTAATACCAAAAGAAGACTCAGATTTGACACAGAAAAAAATTATAGACTGATATCGTTACTGAATGTGGATTATAAAATTTTTACTTCAATAATGGCAGAGGGACTGAAAAGATTCTTAACTGAATTTATACATTCAGACCAAATTGGGTTTTTTGCCAAAGAGACAAATTAAAAAAAATTATTTATTTATTTTATTTATTTATTTATTAAACTTATATACCGCCCTTCTCCCGTAGGACTCACAAGGTTTTTTAAAAAAAAAAAAACAATACAACAATTACAAAAATTAAAAACAATTAAAATGATTACATTAACCTTGAATAAATAAAAATCCCAATTAGAATCCAATTAAAACCCCAATTAATACTCTCAGTCCAGGCCAGAAAGCTCAAAGAGCCAGGTCTTCAGGTCCCAGCGGAATGAGCGAAGGTCAGGGGCAGTCCTAAGCTCAACAGGCAGCTGGTTCCAAAGGGCAGGCACACCCACAGAGAAGGCCCTCCCCCTGGGTATTGTCCGCCGGCAATCTTTTACCGGCGGTACCCTGAGAAGAACCTCCCTGTGGGAGCGCACAGGACGAAGGGAACGATGCCAGCAGCAGGTGCTCCCTCAGATATCCCGGACCCAAGCCATTTAGGGCTTTATAGGTCATCACCAGCACCTTGAATCTCACCCAGAGGGCAACCGGAAACCAATGCAGCTCGCGGAGCAGAGGTGTTACATGGGAGTATCGGGAAACCCCCATCACAACCCGCGCGGCTGCATTCTGCACCAGCTGAAGCCTCCGGTGGTCCTCAAGGGCAGCCCCATGTAGAGAGCATTGCAGTAGTCCAATCAGGAGGTCACAAGCGCATGAGTGACTGTGTGCAGGGCATCTCGGTCCAGGTAGGACCGCAACTGGCACACCAGGCGAACCTGGGCAAAGGCCCCCCTGGTCACGGCTCCTATATAGTCTTATATGTATGGTCCTATATGAGCCGTGAATCTAGGAGGACACCCAAGTTGCGAACCCTATCAATGGGGGGCAACACCTCACCCCCCATCATTAAAGATGGAATAGACTGGTAAGTCCAAGATGCCGGTGTGCACAGCCACTCAGTCTTGGCAGGATTGAGACAAAGCCTGCCCTTCACTCACTTACTGCCCCATCACTTCCAAATGCAGTAAGTGAGCGAGCAAGTGGCATTTGGAAGCATTTAGAAGCAATGGGGCAGTGAATGAGTGGATGAGCAAATGGCATTTGGAAGCATTTGGAAGCATTTAGAAGCAACGGGGCAGTAAGTGAGTGTGTGAATGAGCAAACGGCATTTGGAAGCAATGGGGCAGTAAGTGAGTGGAGTGAGCAAGACGCCTTTCAAAGAGATGGAGGAGTGAGTGAGAGCGACTGGAGACTTTTGTGAGCAAAGTGTGAGTGAGGGGGCTTTTGTGAGTGAAGGGTGAAAGAAAAAGTTGAAAAATGAGTGGAAGAAGGGAAAAAGAAAAGGCACTGACTTCTGACTTCCTCTGTTGCAGGAGTAGAAGGAAGAATTAACATTGAACCTCAACTTTTTACTTTTCTATAACATTATAAACTAGCCATTTCTATAATAGCATTTTCAAAATAGAAGACATTATGGGAAAAGTAAGTGAATGAGAGAGAGAGAGAAAGAGATGAGATTCTTAACTGAAATGTACAAAGAATATGGAAGATCTATGCAATGACTTAATGTGGTTTTGGGAACACGTCCTGACACATAACGTCAGCTAACATTTAGGGATGAGTTGGTGTCTTTCATTTTTTTTTAATGTGGCTTGTTTGAACCTGGAACAAATCTGTTGTTCTTTATTGTTTTTGTTTCCAAAACTTTATTTCTTCTGAGCTAATGTATGATTCACTTTTCCATTGGATGAACCTTTTCTGTTTCTTGGACTTTTCCTTCTGTTATTTTTCTTTGTGAGGTTTTAGTTTTTTGTTTTTCTTTTTGGAGATATCAACTTTTAAATGCAGTGTGTTAAAGCCATTCAACACGGATTTTTCCCTTTTTTTCACAATACAGTAGCCTCTCATTATAATAATTGAGAGCCAGGGTTGCTAGCAATTGTAAGGGCTGAAATTAATTTAAAGGAATTTGATAAAGTAAATCATAGTCTCCTTTTTGATAAAGTGGAAAAAATGGGCTTAATGGCCCCACTGTGCATGGATTCACAGTTGACTTCAGAGTCATCCTGGTGAGATAGTCAGCATATAAATTTAATAAATAACATTTTTTCCCAAATGCCCCTGTCAGAAATTGAATTTGAATGAAGTTTCAGAAAAGCAAATGTTCTGTGCTGGTGGTACTAAGCTCCCAAAGATCTAGCATGGGATAAATGAATCCTTCCTAATAAAAATAACTTCCTGCCTTTTTCTAATCATCATTTCTTCCCTACAGTAATTTGAAAAGTAAAACAAAGTGAAACAAACCACTACTCCCTCCATGCAGGGAAAATTTCCTTGAGTTATACTTGGATATCCTATTTGCAAATAATATCTTACTTACCTAGTTGAAATGGTATAGTTGGGGAACAGGGAGGAGTGAAAAGTTCTTGCCTTTGCTGCAACTTGCCTGTGCAACATTTGCCGGCCGGGTCTTTTGGCAAGCTCAGCAGCAATTCCTATTGGCTTTTGAAAGCCAACAGTATAGCTGACTCAGGAATTCTGGGAGTTGAAGTCCATGAGTCATAAAACAGCAAAGCCTGCAATAGGATTTTGAAAGCCAATAGCAGCACAGTTTGTGCAAAAGCTTTTTTTTTTTGCAAAAAAAAGGCGCCGGAATGCTGTTCTGAGCGTTCTCTGAGGAAAAAAAGTCCTGCTTATTTCAAACAATACCTATAAAACTTGAGAAAAAATTGTTTGAAGACTTAAATTTACTAATCTTGAAATTTATTTGGCAAGGAAAGAAAGCTAGAATTAAAATGAAAATGTTACAAGATCCCAAGGAAAATGGAGGTCTTGGTCTACCAGAGTGGATTTTATATTATTAAGCATCTGTATTAACATGGGTAAAAGAATGGATAACTGAGAAATAAAAGGCTGCTATATCTGGAGGGGCATGATTTACAATTGGGGTGGCACATTTTTTTATCGTATGGGAAAAATAAAGTCCATAAATATTTCCAAAATCATTATATAAGAAATGCATTATTAACAACATGGGAAAAAGTAAAATGTAAAATATATTTGAAAATTCCAGGGTGGTTGTCAACAATGGAAGCATTTGTACACCCAAATTTAGTGATCTTTGAAAAAATCTGGGCATATAGAGATATTCTAAACTCTGAAGGGAATTTAAAATCTAAACAAGAAATGGAAAATCATGGTATCAATCTATCATGGTGGGCACATTTACAAATGCAAGCTAGATATGATAAAGATGCTAAACTATATGGATTTTATAAGGAACAAACTGTTTGATAAGATGTTGTTAACTTCTGATGAGAAACTAATTAAGAAAATGTATAATTTTCTTTTAACTTTGAAAATGGAAAGCGAACAAGTTAAAGAAACAATGATAAGATGGGCAAATTTTTTTTGATATAATATAGAATTAGAAAAATGGCAAAATCTATGGGAAAGAAATTACAAACTGACAATGTCAACTTCCTACAAAGAAAATGTATATAAAATGTTCTATAGATGGCACCTGCCACCAGCAAGACTAGCAAAAATGTTTAAAAGCATGTCAGATAGATGTTGGAAATGTAATATAAGTCAGCCACTTATTACCATGTTTGGTGGACATGTGACAAAGTAAAGAGTTATTGGGGAAAAAATACATACCTAGGTAGAAAAGATCTTGGGAAAACATGTAGATTTTAAACCTGAGCTTTTTTTATTAGGTATAATGCCAGAAAAGACTAACAAACAAAGCTTATATTTGATTTTGCATTTCACAACAGCAGCAAAAATTATATTTGCGCAATACTGGAAAAATGAAGGAATACCGTCAGATGAAGTAATAATTTAAAAAATACTAGAATGCACAGAGATGGATAGACTGACAATGAGCCTGAAAGAAAAAGAAGAAACAGAATATTATCAAACTTGGGACTTATTTTATGGATGGCTAGAGGAAAGAATAAAGGATTATGAATTAAATATGTACTAGCGAATATAAACTCAGACAGCACGTTTGTTGGAAAATTACTACTGAATGTATGGGAAGAAACCCAATAAAAACTCTTTTTTTAAAAAAAGGAATAGCCAACATTCCAAAAGATAGACTCAAGATCCTGATGAATATGAACAGAGGTGAACACTGAATCTTATCTAACAAAATGAAATTTTATGTACACTTTGGTTAAAAGAGCCTTGGTTAAAAGTGCCTTGGTGGAACAGTGGGCTAATGCCTCCTTAAGTAACACCAGCTGCCTGCAATTAGTGCAGGTTCGCATCCCACCAGGCTCAAGGTTGACTCAGCCTTCCATCCTTCCGAGGTAGGTAAAATGAGGACCCAGATTGTTGGGGGCAATTAAGCTGACTTTGTAATAATGCCGCTTGGGGGTGTGTGTGTGAAAGCCCTAATAAGCAGGCATATACATAGAATGAAGGCTACTGCTAAGCTTGTAAGCCACCCTGAGTCTTCGGAGAAGGGCGGGATATAAATGGAATTAAAAAAAAATCAAACATACAGGTACAGATTATATGAAACCTATTTCAAAAGCACTAACTGTGAGAGATCTTGGACAGTCACTTAAATAGAAGCAAGCCATGTGTGGCAGCAGTGAAAAAAAAAATCCTAGGCTGCATTAACAGAGGGATAGAATCAAGATCATGTGAAGTATTAGTACTGTTTTATAAAGCCTTAGGATACTGCATCCAGTCTGGGGCACCATATTATAAAATAGATGTAGACATTGGATAAAATGCAGAAAAGTGCAACAAAGATGATTAGGGGTCTGGAGACTAAAACATATGAAGAACGCTGCAGGAATTAGGGTTGTCTAATCTAGGGACGTGGTGGCTCAGTGGGTTAGGATGCTGAGCTTGTCGATCAGAAGGTCAGCAGTTTGGCAGGTCAAATCCTGAGTGCCGTGTAACAGAGTGAGCACCTGTTACTCGTCCCAGCTTCTGCCAACCTAGCAGTTCAAAATCACGTAAAAATGAAAGTAGAAAAATAGGGACCACTACGGTGGGAAGGTAACAGCATTCCGTGCGCCTTTGGTGTCTAGTCATGCTGGCAACATGTCCACGGAGACGTCCTCGGACAAGTGCTGGCTCTTCGGCTTTGAAACGGAGATGAGCACCGGCCCCTAGAGTTGGAAATGACTAGCATGTATGTGTGGGGGAACCTTTACCTTTATCTTTAATCCAGTGAAAAGAAGGACTAGGGGTGACATGATACCAGTGTTTCAATGTTTGAGAAGCCAACCTATTTTCTAAAGCACCAGAAGGCAACAAGAAACAATGGATGGAAACTGATCAAGGAAAGAAGCAACGTGTAACTAAGGGAAATTTCCTAACAGTGAGAACAAGTAACCAGTGAAACAGCTTGCCTTCAGTAGTTGTGGGTGCTCCATCACTGGAGGTTTTTAAGAAGAGATTGGACAGCCATTTGTCTGAAATGGTATAGGTCTACTTGAACAGGGGGTTGGTCTAAAACAGTTCCAATTCTGTTGTTCTATTATGAAACCCCATTTCACAGAGGAGGGTTATCATAAATTGAAGTAAAGTGGAAATGAGGGAGAAGAAACTTTAAATATCTTGTAACAACAAAGCTTTCCCACTGAAAACTAGGACAGGGAATAGATTTCTTCATTTCAGGAATATGAGAGATAGAATATTAGTTATAGTTTCTAATTTGAAATATAAGAGGGAGAATTTCCTTTGTTTTTTAGTGGTTTTTTTGTAAATATTTTATTAGAATTTTTTAACATAACATAAATCATTATAAAACAGAATGTTGTCTGGGTAACATTTATAAGACAGTCCTTAACAATTAATTTCTATAATCTATATTCTATATGTTAATTATTTGATTTCCCCTTTCCCCAACTTATCTTTCTCTGCAAAACATTACATTAAGACAGTTTTATTTGCTTAACAACAGTTCAATATATAGTTTCAATAATCCTGTATATCATTTTAGTTGCCTTATCATAAATCCTGTCACCATGTTTATTTCAGCTTATTTCTCCCCCTTTTAACACTTAACTATATTTACCTTGGTGGATTTCATTCTGTTTTTTCCATACTCTCTCATATTTTTATATTTCCCAATCAATAAGTAAAAAAAAGAAAGAAAAAAGAAACAAAAAAGAAAGAAAGAAGAGCGTCTTATTTTCTCCCTCCAAATTCTAAATGTTCTTACAAATAACAATCAGTTCAACATTCAACTATATTTACATTAGTGGATTTAAGTACTAAACTACAAAAAATAACATGATAACGTATTTCTCCTAATTTAATATATATTTATTCCCTCAATTTCTCATTCTTTTTAACCATAGCTAAAAATGTATTTAGTCTATTTAAACTTTGAACATGCCATCCAATAGTTCTAATCATCTAATCCTTTAAATCTCATTCAAAACACATTTTTTTATATTTTTCATCATCACATTTAAGTAGCTAAAACATATGCTTTTGTTTAAATCAATTCAACTCAGAAGAATAGAAAACAAAACAAAAAAACAAAACAAAACACAATTATATTGATTTGGAGGAAGAAAAAGAAGGAAAAATTTCCCTCTAAGAGTAGTATATTTCAAAATTTTCCCATTTCTTAGCCATATTCAAACAAATGGTTCTTTTTGAAGTATTCTTTCTGAAATATTCCATCTTTTTCCTGATGTTTCATCATCATTTGTTTCCCTAAAGGGAATTTCTTCTCATTCTTTTCCTTACCTTCAAAGTTGTTTAGACGTATTAAAATATTTCCCAATTGAATTAAATCATATTTTTTTAGTTTATATGATTCCATCTTCAAGTCTCTATCCTCAAAATTATATTTAATCATCTCTGCTATATTTTCCTGAGAGAGTTCTTGAAGTGAAATTAAGTTGAGAATAAGTTGATTCATGCTTTCAAAGTTCTTCTGCATTTCCTTGTAATTTAAGGTCATTGTCCTTTGAAATTTTTGCTGCTTATCATATACTTCCTTTTTTGAAATGAGCATTTTATAAGGTTCCTTCTTTGAGTCTCTGTCTTCAGAATCTTGTTCAGTCATCTCTACTGTATTTTCCTGAGGAATTTCTTGGAGTGAAATTAAGTTGAAAATGAGTTGATTCATACTCTCAAAGTTATTCTGAATTTCTATGTAGTTTAAAGTCATTGTCCTTTTTTAAATTTTAATCCCATTTATATCCCGCCCTTCTCCGAAGACTCAGGGCGGCTTACAATCTAAAGCACAAATCAATGTGCTTAGCAATAGCCTTCATTCTATGTATATTCCTGCTTATTAGGGTTTTTGCCCCCCCAGGTGGCATTATTACAGTCAGCTTATTGCCCCCAACAATCTGGGTCCTCATCACATGTTTCCTTTTGTAAAGTATTCATTGTTTCAGCTGTGTTATCTTTGTTTAAACAGGTGCATCAAAGCTTAAAAGTTCAAGGGGAAAAATCCTCATCCACCAGCAGGTGTCAGCATTTGCTCATTTTTCATGTCTTTCTAGTTGTGACTCGTGGACTTCAACTCCCAGAATTCTTGTTTTCTTTCTCTAAAGGGTAAATGTCATCGCCCAACTGAAAGGGAGGGAGCGAAGTCCCCCTCCCCCTTTCTTTCTTTGGAGATCTCTTATTTTGGGGGTTTTCTTCTTCAGGAAAGTAGGTAGGATAGAGAAAATCAGTATTCTTACCCAGATTCAAGCATGCTGTTTATTATTTCACTTAGTTTAATCGCTTATGACTTCCGTTGCTTCAGCTATGACTGGACATGGCATTAGCCAGCCTTTTCTTCCGTTGGTTTCTGGGAGGCTTCTCCTGGACTGTTCAGAGAGACCGCCATCTCTTCTAAGTCCCTGGGATTTCCTTCCTTCATTCCACCCCTTCAGGGTGGATTCTGGCCCCTTAGAGTCCCCAACAAAAAGAAATTTCAGCCGGAGGATCTGATGTTTTGAATTCTCCAACTGCTCCACTGAGAAACAGGAACCGGAAGTCAAGAATTTCCTTTGTTATCACTACAGGTCAGGAGCTTTGGTTTACATTTTTCATAACCAGATGACTCTCGTGCTCATTTCTAATGTACCAGCCATTAAGCAGGCTATTTATTTATTTAAATATTATTTGCAAATTGGACAAATGCTGGTAAATATATCCACATGCATGGGTTGTGTGGAGTGGGTATGGAAAATGTTAGCATGTTTTCTTTTTGCCAAGTAATGCAAGATTTGTAGAGGGCTAAGATGCATTGGGGTGTAAAACCTATTGTGAGTGCAAAGAACATCCATCTACATTTGGAAACAATGAGGACATTACTGTTGTACTGTGATACCCCAAAAGTACACCCTAAGCCAACGGCAAAGGTGGAACTTGGGAGGCAGTGGCAGGGTATAGCCCAGGAGTGGCCCAGCAGCAGCAGTGTTCTTCTGCCAGCATGTGCAGTCCCACAAACAAAAGAAGTTTGTGGGACTAAACAAAAAAATTCAGTCAATCATTTCCAACTTCACAGGATCTTTTTTTGTGAGAATTTGGAGGGTCTGACTGAACATTTTTTTAGTCCCACAAACTTTGTTTCCTGCAGCAGGAGAGAAACAGGCCAGAGCTGGAAAGCAGGTTAGTGAAGAAATGCTTTTGGGAAGAGACAGAAGCTGGGCGGTGGTGCACCAAACTATTCAGCAGTGCCGAGAGGAGAAGCGGCTGCCATTTCCAGAAGGGGCTGCCATTTTCAGAATGAGAAGTGAGAGGAAGGGGAGTGCAGGGTGGCAAACAAGTGCTCTTCTCTGCTCTGCATTGCTGTGTGGAGCGGCTCTACTCCCTGTTCTTCATTCTCTTCAGTGGTGTTGGCGGAGGGCTGGTGGAGGGAGGTGGTGGGGGAGGCGTGTGCCACCCAGTCATGGTGCAAGCCACATGAGAGTTCAATGAGGAGAAGGAGGTGGTGGCTGCCACTGGGCAGGTGATATGTGGGGCGAAGTGTGAAGAAAGCAGTGCACAGTGGCAGCAGAGTCTTTTGCCATCATTCTCCCCTGGCTCTGAGGCAGTAGAGGGGAATCAGCCCTAGCCTGCCCATCCTCCATACCATGGCAGTCTGGCTTGGGTGGGGAGTGAAAGGGAAAGTTGCCAGCAAGGAATGGCCTGGCTGGTGGGGGGGGGGCTGAAATAACAGGATGCGGGGCACATGGGGCAGCTCCACCTCCTCCCCCACCTGCCTCGCCTTGTTGTGGAGGCAGCAGCATGATGTCTCATGTGGAATTTGCTGTGAGTGGTTGCAGAAGAAGTAGGCAGGCTTCTGGTTTTATGTTGTGGTGAGATGGGATGTAGAAAGGCAGAGCTCTGCCTTTTACACCCAATTTCACCCTACCTGAAGAGGCAATGAAGAAGTAGGGGTGCCTTGTCGATCATGGAGAGATGGTAGTTTCTTCATTAGATCCAAGGAAAGTCCTCTAAACCGGCAGAGGAAAGACCGGCCAAACCTCTGTCGCTGGCCACTAGCTGATAACCGAAGAACAAAGCTTTAATTAGCACATCGTAAACAGCATGTTTGGACTGGGTGAGAATATTGATCCTTCCTTTACTATTTTACAACTGAATTTCCTGGGAAAGGCTCCCAAGAAGCCTAAAACCTCTGGATGTGAATGGAAGCGGTGTTTTAAATTTGTTATGGGGAACAGAAATACATTATACTGAAGTGAAAGTAATACAAAGCTACAATTTTGATAAATTTGAGAACTGAGATAATTGTTAGTGTCTGGTTGAAATTCAGCCAATCCACAGGTGTCACAGTGTTATGAGAATCTGGAGATTTAGTGCGCTTCTCAAGGTCTCCATCAGTTTCATTTCCCAACAGTCCAGGCTCTTTTGTCTGGAGATAAGGCAGATGTTTTCAGGTCACATTCTTCTCACCCAGAGGGAGGGCACCTCATACACAGCAGATCAGGTAACATTATTCCTAATGCAAGCAACCTCCCCCAACAGAATGGGAGCCCCCAAAAATGAATACATAAGCACAAGCAGGAAAGGAATAAATGAAGGAAGTGAATGAAAGGGGTTCTGACACTTATTTCATTCTTTGACTAAGTGACTAAATTAGTAGACCAGTGAAATGCTGTGGAGATAGTATACTTAGACTTCAGTAAGGTATTTGTCAAAGAAGACCACAACCTACTTTTTGGTAAGCTAGAAAAATGTAGGAAAGACAGTATCACCACCTGATGGATTTGTAACTGGCTGACAAACCATATTGAACAAGTAGTCCTTAATGGAGGGAAGTAAGCAGTGGGGTACCACAGGTTTCTATCTTAGGCCCAGTACTCTTCAATATCTTCCTATGATTTAGATGAGGGAATAGAAGGCTAACTCCTAAAATTTGCAGGTGACACCAAACTTCAGGCAACAGTGGCAAGGCAGCAGCAGACCAGGAGGCATGATGATAAAAGAGCAGCAGAGGACCCAAACAGCAGCCTGAAAGAACCTGGCTGAACATTGGAGATGGAGCAACAGCTAGAGGCATTGAGGGCAACTAGAAAGACTGGCTAAGCACAAAAAGGCAGACAAAAAAGCAAGGCAGAGAGGATAGAGATAAATAAGGAGCAAATCAAGGAAAGGAAGGATAGGGATGAATTTCTGGTCAGAGAGCAGAAAGCTAAAAGCAAATTCCTTGTTGAAGAAAAAGCAGCTCTTCCCTTCCCTTCATTAAATAGCCCTATTTTAACATTAAAAGGGACGCAGTGGCTCGGTGGGTTAAGACGCTGAGCTTGTCGATCAGAAGGTTGGCAGTTTGGCAGATTGAATCCCGAGTGCTGCATAACAGAGTGAGTGCCTGTTACTTGTCCCAGCTTCTGCCAACCTAGCAGTTCGAAAGCATGTAAAAATGCAAGTAGAAAAATAGGGACCACTACGGTGGGAAGGTAACAGCGTTCCGTGCACCTTTGGCATCTAGTCATGCCAGCCACATGACCATGGAGACGTCCTCAGACAAGCGCTGGCTCTTTGGCTTTGAAACGGAAACGACTAGCACGCATGTGCAGGGGAAACTTTACCTTTACCTTTACCTTTATTCTAACATTAACCCTTAACCTCAATATAAACTGCAATTTTTCTTCTCTTAAAACCAAAGGGCATACTACCATATACTTCATTTACATCAAAATAACAAGAAACAAAAACAAGCACAAACAGGGAGAAAAAGGGATAGAAAAATAGATATAATTACCGATAACAAAGAAGCCAGAAACAAGGCTAACAGCAAAGCACATCCACCAACCAAAAAGAGGGATTTTCAACAAACAAACTCATGGAACAAGTGACTGATACTACTGTGGTTTGCAATACATGTTACATGTATGTGCTCATGCACAATGAACACCCAAACTATACCTGCATTAGATGCAAATTATGTGAACTACTACAGGAAAAAGTTAGGAACTTAGAGGCAATTCTAGCCAAATCCCAATGGATGAAAGAAAGCTCCACCCAAACCAAACCAAATAGCGAACAAAAAACTCCCAGAGGATTTGACCCTACTGATATACTCTTGGAGGAAGACAAATGGAAGTATGTCACACAGAGAAGGAAACAAAATATTCAAAGAAAGAAACAGCATACAACAAACAAACCCTTTCTGCCCAATCCTACCCAACCAGAAGCAGTCCCATTAAAACCGAACAATTGATTTCTCCCCTTAGATGGAAACACACAGACCTACAATCTCCCCCTCAAAGAAAACATGCAGACACCTAGCAATGAAATAACTTCAAATATCCCTAAAAAAGTCACTTCAAATATCCCTTAAAAATCTACATCAACAAACAAAAAGATAAACAGAAAAGCACCCCAGATGGCAGCTTCCCCAAAAAGGAAAGTGAGTATTGATAATAGGAGATTCTATCCTCAAAGGAACAGAATCATCCAACTGCAGACCAGTCATACAATCCATGGAGGTATGTTGTCTCCCTGGAGCAAAAATCAAAGATGTGGCCTAGGCCCGGGATATTTGCAGGACCATCTGCTACTGGGGATGACTTCCCATCACCCAGTGCGCTCACACAGAGAGGGCCTCCTCAGGGTGCCGTCGGCCAGATAATGTCGGCTGGCGACCCCCAAGGGGAGGGCCTTCTCTGTGGGAGCACCAGCCCTTTGGAACCAACTCCCCCTTGAGCTTCGGATAGCCCCGGACCTCCGGTCCTTTCGCCGCGGCCTTAAAACTTTTTTCTTCCATCAGGCTGACCTGGATTGATGATGGGTTTTTAAATATGTTTTAATTTTTAACTGTGTAGTTAATTTATTTTTGGGCTGTTATTTAATTCTTTTTTAATTTTTGTATTGTTGTTTTTTATTGTTGTTAGCCGCCCTGAGTCCTTTGGGAGATAGGGCGGCATATAAGTCCCAAAAATAAATAAATAAATAAATAAACCTAACCAAATTAATTAGGCCTAGAGATTACTATCCCTTCCACCTCCACCGCTATCCCTTCCTCCTCCACCATGAACAACACAAGAAACAACCTGAGCACAATAGGGAGAGATTACAAACAACTAGGCAATAAAGTTAAGAAGCTAGGAGTACAAGTAATGTTCTCTTCAGTACTCCCGATGAAAGGCCAACACCCATTGAGGGAAAAAAGAATTTTAGAAATAAACCATTGGCTAACGGATTGGTGTCACTAACAAAACTTTGGTTTCCTGGATCATGGACTGCATTGCTTACACAAAGGATTCTTTGCAAGGGATGGGCTGCACCTCACGAAAACAGGCAAAAATGTACTCAGAAAAAGACTGGCCAACTCATCAGGAGGACTTTAAATTAAACTGAGGGGAGGAGGGTGACCAATCTCTAGAATCTCTAGAACTCAAAACAAATCACAAATCCCAAGAAAACAAATCAAACAATGAGGTAGGCAGTGATGAGAAAAAAGAAAAACTCAAACAACAATCAGGAGATGGAGAAAACATACCCACGAACAGGGATAAAAGTCTTAAATGCTTATATACAAATGCTCAAAGCTTGGGGAACAAACAGGGCAAACTAGAAGCAATAGTACATGAGGGAGGGTATGATATAGCTGGCATAACAAAAACCTAGTGGGACGAAACCCATGAATGGAATGGACTGATGGATGGATACAAATTGTTCAAAAGAAATAGGTCTACAGAAAGAGGAAATGAAGTTGCACAATATGTAAGAGAACACTACATATCTGCAGAAATGCACATGATCAAAGATAAAATCTCTCCAGAATGTATATGGCTCAATATAAAAGAAAAAAAGCAGGTGTATATAGATGTATATTACAAGCCACACAACCAATCAGAAGAAATAGATGAACTCTTTACCAACCAGCTAACAAATGTATGTAGGAAGCATAACACAGTCATAATAGGAAACTTCAACTATAATAGCTGGGAGACAAACTCTGCAGTGAGCGGGTGATCAAACAGATTCCTAACCAACAAAGCCAATAACTTTGTCATCCAAAAGGTGGAGGAGGGAACTAGACATAAGGCCATTCTGGACTTAATTCTAACTAATAGAGAAGAAGTGATAGAGGGAGTTGAAATTGCTGGATCCTTGAGCAAAGGTGACCATGTCATACAGGGTATTTAATATAATGCAAACACTAGCAACAAAAAACAATCCAACCAGGGTCCTGAACTTCAAAAGAGCCAACTTTAACAAATCAGAGAGAACCTAGAAAATATCCCATGGATGAAAATCCTAAAGGGGAAAACAACCCAATAAGTGTGGGAAACTCTGAAAAATGCGATCATAAAAGCCCATATCAACACAATACAGCTGAAAAAGAAAAACAAGAAATTCAAGAAGAAACCAGCATGGCTGCACAAAGATCTCTCTGACAAACTGAAAGACAAAAAGGACAAATACAAAAAATGGAAAGAGGGGCACATAACTAAGGCCAATTATCAGAAGACAGCCAGAACATGCAAAGATGAAGTCAGGAAAGCAAAGGCTCAGAATGAACAAAGACTTGCAACAGAAATCTTGGATAATAAAAAAAGTTTCTTCCAACATATTAACAACAAAAAAAGTCAAGGAAACTGTAGATCCACTAAAGAGAAAAGATAGCAACAGGGAGAAAGCAGAGCTGCTTAACTTTGCATCAGTCTTCACACAAAAAGAAACTACAGCCCAACATATGGAAAAAAAACACTGCAAAAGACAAATTAGAAACAAAAAATAAAATAAGTAAGAAAATGGTAAGAGAACACCTATGTGACCTTGATAAATATAAATCACCGTGGCCTGACAGATTACATCCCAGAGTTCTGAAGGAACTGGCAGATGTTATCTCAGAACCATTGAACCACATCTTTCATAAATCCTGGAGCACCGGGAAAGTACCAGAGGATTGGAAAAGGGCTGATGTGCTTCTTATCTTCAAGAAAGGGGGAAAAAAAACAGCCCCAGGAAGCTACAGACCAATCAGTCTAACATCAATACCTGGGAAGATGCTGGAAAAAAATAATCAAAAAACAGATTTGCAAACAACTAGAAGGAAACAAAGTTGTAAATAGCAGCCTTCACGGGTTTGTTAAAAACAGATTGTCCCAAACCAATCTTATTTCATTGTTCGATAAAGTGACTAAACTAGTAGAGCAATGAAATGATGTGGACATAGTATACTTAGATTTAAGTAAGGCATTTGATAAAGTAGACCACAACCTACTTCTTTTAAAAAGTCTTATATTAATACAGGTAGTCCTCAAGTTACAAATGTAATGGAGCCTGTCAATTCAGTTCATTGTCATTAAGTGCAACTCAGGTATCACAGGATAGGGAAGGCCATTGAGGGCCTAATGATTGAACAGGACAGCTGCTTATGATTACCTAAACTCCCTATGTTTAACCCCAAGGGTTCTGTAGCTAGTGTGACTGGGATGCCCCCTGCGATGGACCCATCAAGTTGGCAGAAGGGAGACTGATTTGCTGATACAGAAATGGCTAGTGCATACTATTATAGAAATGCAAAAAGTTGAGATTTGATTTTAATGTCTAATTTTACTGCAACAGAGAGAATCAAAAGTCAATGCTTTTGTTTCTTCCCCCTTTCTTCACACCTTTTGTTTTCCCTTTTTCTACTATTGTCACCTACTATTTGCTTTTGTATTTTCACATTTTATGATATAAATGAATAAAACTAAATAAAAAAAGAGAAAAAAGTTTGAGATGGGTTATTTTAACCTCCTTAATCAGACCCCTAATTTCCTGACAAGGTGTCAGAACTCACTTCAATCCACATCTTAAGAAAGAAGGACTCTTGGAGACAAGGTTGTCCAAGCAGGAACTTTTACTAAGAAATAGAAGATAGCGGGTATAATAGACAGGATCTGAGAAATCCCTACAGAGAGTGATATTTTTAAATGTCCCCAAGCAAGCCCCACCCCACAGTTCATTCAATCAGTTCCAGATCAGCCAAGTTCCAGGTGGTTGTTAGCCCCTTGTGGGAAGAGGAGAAACATCAGCCCATTCATAGCAGAATCATTTCCACCCCCTCACATTCCATCCGGAGAAACAAACCAGATTCCGGAGGGTTTTATTCCAACCCCTTTCTTGGTTGCCCATAAGATGAGAGGGAAAATGCCTAGTGAGAGAGTAATTGATTTTATTGTGATGAATAGCAGGCAGGAGGAATAAACAAAAGGTTACATTTGAGGAAGGAAATGAAAGCAATAAAAACCCATGCTTGTTCTCCTTCGGAATGGCAGAATCCAGGGGGACAGGGGGAAGGTGAAATTTAGGTTTGCACAGAAAAGATAGTTAGAAATGAAATATAAATGGATTCTGACATCCTGCTCCTCTTAAAGATGGGAGAGATCCACCTGCAGAGGAGACAAAATTATAAATGTAAGCCTGGGTTGTTGGGGTATTTTGTATGAAACTTCCATTGGAGCTTCAGTGGTCTGATGTGGTGTTCATTGACCCACTCGTTTTGTGAGGAGGGGAGGTGTTTCCATGCTACTAGGTATTGAGTTGTCCCATGGTATCTTCTAGAGTCTAGGATTTCCTTTATTTCAAAGTGTTGTTCTCCTTCCACCATGACTGGAGGTGTGTGTGTGTGTAGAATTTTGGGTCGTAATGGTGACTGTTGTTCTCTTTTCAGCAAACTGCAGTGAAAAATTGGGTGTATTTGTCTAAGATTTTTTGGTAATTGTACTGTAATTCTACTGTTTCTAGGTTTATGATTCTTTTAATTGGAAAAGGTCCTATATATTTTGGTCCAAGTTTTTTACAAGGTTGTAAGGATTTTAGGTATTTTGTAGACCCAGCAAGGTGTCAAAAACTTGACCCAAAAAAGTAAAAAATGATAAAGTACAGGTAGTCCTCGACTTACAATTTGCTTAGTGACTGTTTGAAGTCATGATGGCACTGAAAAAATGACTTATGACCATTTTTCACATTTATGACTGTTGAAGAATCCCCAGGGTCATGTGATTTACATTCGGATGCTTTGCAACCGATTCATACTTATGATGGTCACAGAGTCATGTGATCACCTTTTGCAACTTTTTGACAAAGAAGTCAATGCCCGGGGGGGCAGCTCATCACTCAGGTTGCAGGGTGCCTGTGTGTGGGGGGGAATCCATGGGTCTCTGGTGGAGGGGTGTGTGACTGGGGTGGGTGCCATCCTTCCTCCCTCTCTCCCATTGTCCCTTCCTTCCTTCTTTCCTTCCTTTCTTTCCTCCTTCTTTGTCTCTTCCTCCTTCCCTCCTCTCTTCCATTGTCCAGTGCTACGCCGCGCAGACCACAGCCTGGGAAAAATCACAGACTCTGCCTCTGGCTGCAGCTTCTCCTCCAATTGGTCCTGTTTTCCCTGAATAGACCAAATGTGAGATCCGCTCCAGGTTTTTGAGCCAGCCTGCCTGCCCAGTTCCCGAGTCTGGTCATCCTTAGAACTAAGGGGCTGCTCCGGCTGCTGTGTTCCCCACCTGCCTTTCAAGTTGGAATAGACTGCAGCTGCTCTTAACTTTGGAAGGAAATATGCTAGAGATGCCTCTGGGAGATGCTGGAGAGGCAGCCGAACCAACTCAAGGTCCTTCTTGCTGGGCACAGTGCTGGCTATCTCCGCTGCCCACTCTCTCTGGCCAGGAATCCTTCTGACTAGCTGCCGGGAATGCACATGGCAGAGGAGCTGCTCGGGGCTGGAGGGCGATCACACATGCAAGCAGGACAGCCACACATGGCAGAGGCGCTGCTCGGGGTCAGAGGGGAGGCCAGGCAGATTGCAGGCACTGGCAGCAGTGCCAGTGTGGAGGGCGCTCGCATGTGCAATCACCCTCCGGCCCTGGGTAGCAGCTCTGCTGTGTGCATCTGTGTGTTCACCCTCCTGCCAGTGCCCACAATCTGCTGGGCCTCCCCTCCCTTTCCTTTCTTCCTTCCCTCTTTGTCCCTTTCTTCCTTCCCTCCCATTGTCCCTTCCTTCCTTCCTTCCTTCCTTCCTTCCTTCCTTCCTTCCTTCCTTCCTTCCTTCCTTCCTTCCTTCCTTCCTTCCCTCTTTTGTGAGAGGCCGAGAGGGAACAAAGCAGCCCTTGGGTCTGCACTGCTGCAAATGCTGGTGTCGCCTGTGCTCCTGCCCACCTCACTTGGTTGTGGGGAAGGCCTCCGTTACCGGAAAGAGGCTCAAGAGGAAAAGGGGCAGCTGGGGATGCCCTGAACTATCTTGTGCTCATTTGCCCACTTACCGGAGCTGCATGCCAGGATCGAAAGAACCACAACCACAACGGGAGGTGGCAGCCATGATGAGGCCACTCGGAAGTGTTTTTGTCTCTCCCACCATAACCACCCCTCCTGTCTCTCTCACCCGCCCCATTGCAAAACAACCCTCCCCTCCGCTGTGGCCCCCACAGTCTATGGGAAAGCAAGAGCCATGGTGGCATGCCCTCCTGCTCAGTGTGAAAGTTTAACAGCATCACCCAATTACAAGCTGCTTCTGGACTTCAACTCCCAGAATTCCTTAGTCAGACACGCTGGCCTGGGGATCAGTTTGGAGGCACGGAGGGGAGGGGCATGGCTGAAGGCTGCCTGTGTGACCTTGAAGCAGCCACCTTTGGAAGTACCAATGCTCAAGACTGGCAGAGCTGGTGATGGGAGAGGAGCGGGCCGATCACCTTACCGGTAACTGGGAGGTGCCTTCCCGGCCATGTGTGCCTTGGATAGGGCTATGCTTCTCCCAGGGGGTGGGGTGCCCGGGTGCAGGGCCAATCAGGAGCCCTGCGAGGGGGAAGCACTGGGAGCCATAGTTGAAGGCTGAAACTCCTTCAGCTGTAACTGTTCACATGTGTTTGTGTGTGTGTGTGTGTGTGTGAGCAAGGATCAATGCTGCATTCCAGGTGATAAGTGCTTCTTTGGGGCTTAGCAGATGCGCCAGGATCAGCGCCGAGCTACAGCTGGAGGCTGGCAGCCCTGAAGAAGCGCCAAACAGCTGGAAAGCAGTGCTGATCCCAGCATTTGAGCCCTGGCAGTCCCAGAAAAGTGCCGATCAGCTGCAAAGCAGCGCTGATCCCAGCATTTGACCCCTGGCAGTCCAGGGATCCTCAGCCTCCTCACTAGCTGGGATTGCTACTGGGAAACCGTTGATCCCCCGGGAACTCTCCATGGACTGGATTCTGTCAGCAGAGGTTGGGGCCGGCTGTACGCACCGATCAGCTGGCAATTACGTACATCAGGCCATGGGGAGGGCAGGGCCTCACTCTGTGCCTGCGCTCTTTGCATGGCATAGGGTTCCTGCAGGCTGCCACCAAGCAGCATTTTTTCTGCAACCAAGTGAGCTGGGAAGGAATGGAGCATGGGCAAGAGGAAGGCAATGCCACATACCACCAGCCCAGTATGCGTACCACCAGTTGAAAAGCCCTTTTGTAGACAAATATACCATTTCACCTATAATGGATAGCGTGGGTTCAATTCTTTTTTTATCTGCTTGTGCTTTATATGTTTGCCTAGCTTTGTGTAGGGCTTTTCTAACTATTGGCCAGGTGTTTTGTAATTGTTCTATCCATTCTTTCAGTGATGGGATTACTGGTTCATTTGCGGTTAGTTCTGGCATGGGGTTGAAACTTTGACTGGTAGCTATTTGAAAAGGAGTGTAACCTGTGCTGGAGTTGACTGCATTATTATAGGCAACTTCTGCGAAAGGGAGTAGGTCCATCCAATTCGTTTGCTGAAAATTAATAAAGCATCTTAAATATTGCTGAAGTATTGAGTTAGATTTTTCAGCTTGACTATTTCTCTGAGGATGAAGACTAGATGTCAGTCCCTGAGTGGTCCCTAAAAGGGATAAAAATTCCTTCCAAAATGCCGACATAAATTGCACTCCCCTATCAGATATGATGCATTTGGGTGCCCCATACAATCTGTAAATATGCTGCACGAAAAGTTTCACTAAGACTTTTGCAGTCGGAATCTTTTGGCAAGGGATGAAGAACACCTGTTTGGAAAACAAGTCTGTGACCATCCAGATTACAGTATTCCCATTGCTTTCTGGTAATTCCACTATAAAATCCATTGCTATTTCCCTCCAGGGGGCTGAGGGATTTGTCACTGTTTGTAACAGTCTGGGTGATTTCCCTTGCAAGCTCTTTGCAGTTGCGCACATTTGGCAGCTGGCCACATAACTTTCTATGTCCTTTTTCATGGATGGCCACCAAAATTGCCTTTTAATTATGTGTAATTCCAAAGTTTTCTGGATTTCAATTCCAGTTTGGCTGTCCAGCTGCAGTTTTAATTTAGCTTGGGCTCTGGTAGTTACTGGTGCTGCCAGTTGTGATTCCACCATAAGTGGTTTAGAATCGGTTGCTTGTGTGCTGTTATCTTGGGGCATGCAAGATAGTACATCTACCAGGAAGTTCTTTTCCCCCGGCAAATGCTTGAGTGTAAAGCAGAATTGGTGAAAATGTTGGGATCAGCGGGCTTGCTTGGGGTTGAGCTTCATGGGTGTTTTCAATGCTTCCAGATTTTTGTGGTCTGTCTACACATGAAAAGGGATTTTATTCCCTTCAAGGAACTGATGCCACGTAAGTAATGACCAACGTAACCCGTATGCCTCTTTCTCCCACACTGGTCAGCGCTGTTCCATTTTGGTGAGTTTCTTAGATGTATATGTGTAGGGTTGCGATACCCCTTCATCGTTTTCTTATAATAGTACAGCCCTCACTGCCACATCACTTGCATCTGCCTGTATCATAAAGGCCTTATCCATGTCTGGGTGTTTCAGAATAGGTTCTGCAGAAAAGAGTCTCTTTAATCTCTCAAATGCCACTTAGCATTCCATTGTCCATTTTAGTGGCTGGCTAGGCTTTATTGAGGATACTCCGTTCGCTTTTAATAAGTTCATGAGGGGCATTGCTATCTGGGCAAATGAGGGGATGAATTGGCAGTAAAAGTTTGTGAAGCCCAGGAAACTTTGCAGTTGCTTTCTTGTGCAAGGTGGTGTCCGTTCTAATACTGCTGTGACCTTCTCTGGGTCCATTTCAATGCCCTGTGGGGATATGCAATAACCCAGGTAGTCTATTCTTTCCTGGTGGAATTTGCATTTAGATAATTTGGAATATAGGTGAGCAGCTCGCAGTTTCTTTAAAACTGCTCTGACTAGGTTGACATGTTCCTCTTTTGTTTCGGTGAAGTTAAGGGTGTCATCTAGATAAACCAGGACCCCCTTAAATAGGTGCTCCCTTAGTACCTTGTTGATTAATTGCATAAATACTGCAGGGCCCCCTTGTAATCCAAATGACAAAACTTTGAATTGGTAGCACCCCATTGGGCAATTAAATGCAGTTTTCCATTCATCCCCTTCCTTAATTCTAACACAGTAATATGCTTCCCTTAGATCTAGTTTAGTAAAAAAAATTCCTTTCGAGAGGTGTGATAACATATCCTTCATGAGGGGTAAGGGAAATAGGTTGCTTTCACTGATTGTGTTCAATAGGCGATAGTCCACGCACAAGCATAAAGAGCTGTCCTTCTTCTCTCTAAAGAGGACTGGAGCAGCCACTTTCGGCTTGGCTGGCTCAATGAACCCCCTTTCTAAGTTTTTCTTTATGAATCTTTTCATTTCCTCCTTCTCCTTTGGGCTCATGGAGTATAATCTAGTCTTTGGGAGTTTTGCCCTGGGCTTGAATTCTATGGCACAGTCTGTGGGTCAGTGGGGGGGGGAGAGCTCATCCGCCCTCTCCTCGCTGAAAACCTCAGCAAGATCTCTGTATTCCTCTGGTATTTTAGGTAGCCCCTTTTCTTCTCCCATGGATGCTGTTTCCGTTCTTAATTTTGGTAGATCCCCTTGGCATTTTAAGTCTGTAGGGTCCTCCTTCAGGCACTTGATTTCTGTCATACTCCAATTTACCCAGGGGTTCCATTTCTTTAACCATTCTATCCCTAGGATCATTGGGCATTCCATGCCTGGGGTCACTACAAACGTTATGGCTTCCTTATGGTTCCCCATGGATAGGTGGATGGGTAAAGTGGCTAGGGTAGCTGGCACCCCCCGTGCTATGGAGACATCTAACTGGCCAAATGAGATTGGTTGTTCTAGCCTCCTCAACAGAATGCCCAGATTTCCCACTAACGTCAGGCTATTGACGCAGTGGGTGTAGCCAGAGTCTATTAAGGCTTTCACCTTGACAGCTTCGGGCATGGAGGGAATTAATATAGTCATTGTCTTGAGGATGGTTGCGATGGGTCCACTTACCAGGGGTTCACCCTCCAAGCTGTCGTGTGAGGCGTCCATCAGACCTGCAGTGTAGGCCGGAGTTCCTGCCCTGCCTTGAGCAGAGGTTGGGGATTCCACAGCCTTTATCAGTCTCATGGCGGATTCTTTTGGCTTCGCTGGGGACTTCCCGGATTTGCTGGCCGGTGATCTGTCTGGATTGTGCTGGGGGGCTTTTAACTGGCATTCTACAGCCCGATGCCCCTCTCTCCCACATTTGAAACAGCCCATTGGCTTCTTGGCCATAGCCGGTGGCTTCGCTGGCTCGCGCATCAGCTCAAGTGGTGAACAGCTCCATTGTTTTCCTCGGCGGTGCCTCTTTAGTAGGTTGATCTCTGCTTCCTCTGGCAGGATGTACCATTTATCGAGTTGTTGTGGGTCTCCCCAGGGCAGGCAAGCATCGTATAGGTCGTAATTTAGGCTATCTTTGAAATGGCTAAGGAGGATGTCTTCCGGCCAGTTCAGCTTGCTGGCAATGGCCTGGAATTCTTGCATATATTTGGCTACTGGGCGTCTGTCTTGCCTCATCATTTTGACTCTTTTGTGGGCTTTGCAATCAGCCAGGGGGTCCTCAAATCGCCTCCTCAGAGAGGACATGAAATGGTTGAAGTCGTTGAACTCTGGGGCATCAGAGTCATGCAAATTTACCACCCAGTCTGTGGCTGGTCCATCCAGAGCAGATTGCATGATCTGGATACGGGCTTTGTCACTGGGGATGTGCCGGCTGTATTCTTCCATGTAGTTGAGGGCTTAGGTTAGGAAAAACCTCAAGCATGTCGGCTCCCCCTTGAATTTTGCGTCCAGTGGTGGGAGTCTTTGAATGAATCGGTGCCTTCGTTGTCAGTGGTATTGTCTTCCATCTGGATCTCCATCTGCGGTTCGGCAGGGAGTGGGGGCTGCTGAAATGGTTGCTATTGGATCAGTGGATGTCCCTGGGACTGCAGGTTCCAATTCCCCCCTCAGTGTCTCTCCAACTGCAGCTCCGGGTGCTGGTGCAGCCATGGGGCTTGGAACTCTCTTCCCCTAGGTAGCCGAGGGTTCTTTTCATCAGGTCAATAGCTTTCTCTAGGATCCGGTTTGAGTGTTGTACCCAACTTCCTTCCTCTTCACTTATGTGCAGGGATTTTTCCATCTCCTGCTTCCATTCTGGTTGGTTGGGCCCCCGTCTCAGTGTCACTTTTTTATTTCTTTTCCCACTCACTTTTCTTTCCAACGCCCATTGACCACTGAGGTTTGTGGTTACATGTCTCCACCACCTCTTCTCCTGAGAAGTATGACATTTCAGATCCCAACAGCTGGCAGGTTTTCAGTCATGGAAAAGTTTCCCTCTCCGTGAGGTTTTCTCCCTCCCCTGCCTCATCGTCTGACAAGGTTCTCTCTTCCAGGTTGACTATTATTGCAGATCCTGTCTAATGTAAAGACCCACATCAATCTACATTTTAAGAAAACAGAACTCTTGGAAGAGGTTTCTTCCAACAGGATTTTTTATTAAGAGAAATTGACTGAAGGCATGCTAGACAGGATCTGGGGTATTCCCCCCACCATTCAATGTTTTAAAGTGTTCCCCAAGCAGCCCCCCACCCACAGTTCTTCTGAATGATTCAAACCAGCAGATTTCTAGGTGTTACTTCAGGAAAAATAACATCAGTCCGGCTCCATCGGCATAATCATTCAATCCTCATTGCCCAGATTCCAAGTGTTGCATCTTTCCCCCTCCCCTTTTCCCTCGCTGTCGGTAAAGAGAAGAGCTTCAGAGAGACATAGGATGAAAGGCAGATGGCTACATTGTTATGGTTAGCAGCCCCGAAGTGAATCAACAATAGATTACTTTGTATTGTATACAGGAATTGAAAGTAGTAAAACCCCCATGCATACCTCCTCCCCTTTTTTAGTGTGACAGAATCCAGGAGATAGTAAGAATTGGTTTTTAAATCAGAGAAAATAGATAGAAATGAAATATAACTGGATTCTGACATCATGCTTCCCCCTCCCTTCCTGCCACAATGGACTCATCTGGAAAAGATCCATCTCCTCTCTGCTGCAATTTCTGCTGCTGCCCAGATTTGAGGCCGGGGAATAATTCTGTGACCCCTCCGTGGCCCAATCCAGGTTCTGGAGGCCTTTTCCAGGCTGCTGCCACATGGATTTTGTATTATATGTAAATAAGTATTACTACTGTTAAACGTGTTAAAGTTATGAGGTAAAGCCATCTGACAGAAGAACACGCGGGAATTTTGACAGCTGTCAAAATTCCCCAGCAGAGCGCAAGCGCAACCCGGTTGACAGCTCGCGGCTGTCAAAACAACGCGGAACAGCCCAGCCACGAGAAGAGAGCTGTCAGAGGCAACCGAGACGATTGGAGAAGAGAACCGCGGCATGAAAAGACTGATCCCTGATTGGACCGGCTGGCCGGCTGCCGGCTATAAAAGCCGAGCCCGTCTGTACCTTCTCGCCTTGTTCTAAATAAACCTTGTTGATGAGCCAGCTGTCACTGAGTGGTCATTCAGCCACTTCACTGGCGACGAAGGTGGGATCCGCTCCACCGAGCTGAAGTCACGGCCAGGGAAGAGAGTTCCTGGCCGGCAGAGCAAGTCACTGGAAGTTGTAATTTCCACAGCGGAGCGGACCACCGGCCCCTGACAGCATGGCAAATTTCGGACGCGTCAGGGAGTTCGACACCCGCCATCCAGAGTGATGGGAGTCGCATCTGGGGCAGGTCGAGGGCTTCCTCTTAGTCAGTAAAATCACTGACGATAGAGCAAAGGCCGCCGTGCTCCTCTACATAAGCGGTCCCCCGGTCTACGATGCCGCCGTGGGGTTGTTCAGCCCCATGCCGATCGCCGAGGTTCCATACGCCGAGCTCATCGACCGGCTCAACAAGCACTATATGCCGGCCCACTCCGAACTTTACTGGCGGGTACAATTCACCCAGCGGAAACAGCAGCCGGATGAAGCTGCAAACGACTTCATCGCAGGAGTCCGGCACGCCGCCCGAAGTTGCAGTTTCCCGGACTTGGAAGACCGAATCTGGGACCAAGTAGTCATAGGGCTGAGAGACGAACGTCTCCAAAAAAAAGATCATATCCAAGCCAGATATGAGTCTAGCCGAGGTCTCCAGAGAGATCATGGCTTACGAGGACAACCACCGAAAAAAATCAGCCCAGACTACGCCAGAAAACCACGGAACCGTGTACCAGGAGGAGGCGACCCTCAGCGACGACAACAAATCCGTAGACCTAACAGACGGAGACGCACTACAACGCCAGATGGAGAGGCGGCAAACCCGAAGAAACGACACCACCGACCGACAAAGACCAAGAAGCCTCCTGCCACCACGAAGAGACCAACGCGCCAACTGTGCCAGCTGCGGGGGCAACCATGCCCGGGCCAGCTGCCGATTCCGCAACACAAAGTGTCACAATTGTGGAAAGACTGGCCACATCAAGCCCGTTTGCCGGAGCTGCCCCTGCGACAACTTGCACGAAGTGGAGGCTAACCCCCCAGGTACGAGCACCCTCCGAGCCAATAGGGAAAAGATTCCGGGTAATTTAGTGAAGGTGGTAGATGGGGTGCGTTTTCTAAGCCCAAAAGTAAAAATTAAGACTAAAATTCAGGGAGTCGCCTGCGACATGGAGGTCGACTCCGGGTCGGCAGTATCCCTAATTTCCTTGAAAACATACAAGGAAATCTGCCGGCGCTGCAAAAGGGCAATTCCCTTAAAAAAACCCCACATACAGTTAGCGGACTATCAAAAAAAACCCATACAGCTTAAGGGGAAAGCCCAAGTATGGGTTGAGTACAAAAAATTTAAGGGACCCCTAGAAGTACTAATAACCCAAGGAGATCGCACCAACTTAATAGGGCTAAACTGGTTCAGCCCCTTGGGCATCGCCATCACCGGCGTAAATACTGTACAGGCCGCAAGCCTCGAAGCCGTCTGCAACAAATATGCAGACGTCTTCGACGGCTCGCTGGGGAAATATACAGGCCCACCCATCTCCCTAAACCTTAACCCTACCATCCAACCTGTCAGGATTAGGGCCAGGAGGGTTCCATTCGCCCTCAAGAAGAAAATTGAGGACGAGCTGGAACGCCTCGTGAAGAGAACCTACAGAAGGGGGAAGCTGGGAGACCCCTATAGTAACCCCCGTTAAACCTAACGGGGAAATAAGACTATGCGCTGACTATAAGGCCACCCTAAACCTAGCGCTAAGTCCCCACACTTACCCTGTTCCAGCGGTGAGAGACGTCCTCGCCTCCATCCACTCCGGCGCCATCTTCGCGAAACTGGATCTCACACAGGCGTACTTGCAATTGCCTGTAACCAATGAAACCGCGGACGTGCAGACGATCGTCACGCACCGCGGGGCTTTCAAAGTAAAAAGATTACAGTTTGGCATTTCGGCAGCCCCGGGAATATTCCAAAGCATAATGGAGAAAACTTTGAAGGGAATTCCCGGGGTCTGCCCCTATTTTGACGATGTACTCATCACCGGAGAAACAGAAGCCAATCTAGCTGACAGGTTGTCAGCTGTTCTGGACCGGCTCAGAACAGCCGGTCTTAAACTAAAAAAGGAGAAGTGCTCCATAGGAGTCACTTCTACGGAATTCTTGGGGTACAGGATAGACGCCCAGGGCATCCATCCTACCAACGAAAAACTCAAAGCCATCCAAACAGCCCCCAGCCCCAAGAACAAACAAGAACTCCAGGCGTTCTTGGGGCTATTAAACTTTTATCACGCCTTCCTACCCCACAAGGCTACAATTACGGAGCCTCTCCACAGATTATTAGATAAGGGCACACCGTGGTCCTGGACTAGGACACACGAGAGCAGCTTCCAATCACTCAAAAACATTATTTGCAACAGCTCGACAGTCACCCTATTTAAAGAGGAGGTTCCCGTATGCATCGCTTGCGATGCTTCTCCATACGGGATAGGAGCCGTCTTAAGCCATCTGGACAAGGACGGCACACAAAGACCAATCGCTTTTTATTCCCGTACCCTAACGAAAGCTGAAAGAAACTATGCGCAGATTGACAGGGAGGCTCTAGCTATCATCGCAGGCGTGAAAAAGTTTCACGACTACTTATATGGAAGACCCTTCACGATCTTCACCGATCATAGACCCCTCTTAGGCATATTTACATGGGACAAGGCAACCCCCCAAATATTATCCCCTAGAATCCTGCGCTGGTCAACCTTTTTATCAGCATACTCTTACAAGCTGATACACAAACCGGGTAAAGAACTAGGACACGCCGATTGCCTCAGCAGGCTTCCCATACAAACTGAGGACTCAGACCCAGCCCCCGCAGGGAACATATTGGCGATTTCAGAGCTACCTGAGTGTCCACTCTCAGCAAAGATCATAGCTGTCAACACCACTAAGGACAAAATCCTTAGCAGAGTCCTGCACTGGGTTACTGTGGGATGGCCAGCCAAATGCCCGGAACCTGATTTCCGCACCTTTTTTACCAAACAACTAGAATTAACATCCCATTTAGGATGCCTCCTATGGGGAAACAGGGTGGTGATACCCAACAAGAAAATACATCAAACACTCGAAACGCTACACGAAGGACACCCTGGGGTGGTAAAAATGAAGTCCCTAGCTAGGAGCTATGTATGGTGGCCAGGCATTGATAAGGACATAGAAAACCACGTAGGGGGGGTGCTACCCTTGCCAATCAACAAGAGGCGAGCCTCCCCACTCTCCAGTCCATAGATGGGAAACCACAAGAAACCCATGGTCCCGCATTCATTTAGATTTTGCAGGACCAATTCGGGGACAGAGTTTCTTAGTAATCGTAGATAGCTACTCAAAATAGCTCGAGGTCATTCCCCTCAAGAAAACCACAACAAACTCCACCATACAAGCACTTAGAAGGGTTTTCGCGACACACGGCCTCCCAGACGTCATAGTTTCCGATAACGGACCACAATTCACTTCTCGTGAATTTCAGATGTTCACTATGAGGAACTCTATTAGACTGGTCACATCAGCGCCATTCCACCCATCGACGAACGGAATGGCAGAGATTATGGTACGTTCCACCAAGGAAGCAGTAAAGACTGGCACCGACGACTCAGCCAATTCCTCATGGCCCAACATACCACACCATGCACCACCACCGGCAAATCACCAGCAGAACTCAGGTGGGGCAGGAGGCTAATAATGAGATTGGACAGGCTGCACCCCGACAGAGCTGCCACTGACCCAGAACTACCCCCCCACCACGAACCTTCACACCAGGTCAAACCGTCTGGGCCAGGAGCTATTCCAGCAGCCACAAATGGGTCCAAGGGGTCATAATACATCAAACCGGACCCATCTCTTACCTAGTATACACCACCTCCGAAGGACACCTACGTCGACACGTCGACCAACTCCGCCCCAGAAAACCGGAAAACACACCCCCGCCACCACCAGATCAACGTACCCACCCTACAACCGACGACCCAACTCCACCCTACAAGGTCATAATACCTACACAGGAGGAAGGGGAGCCGGAAAATGGAACGCCCCCACGACGCTCCAACCGCACCAGAAAAGCACCTGCCTACCTCCAGGACTACGAATGGGCAGGCAGCGACAACCAACAACCGGGGGGTGGAAGCAATCCAGGGGAAGGGTAAGGGGTGTATTATATGTAAATAAGTATTACTACTGTTAAACGTGTTAAAGTTATGAGGTAAAGCCGTCTGACAGAAGAACACGCGGGAATTTTGACAGCTGTCAAAATTCCCCAGCAGAGCGCAAGCGCAACCCGGTTGACAGCTCGCGGCTGTCAAAACAACACGGAACCGCCCAGCCACAAGGAGAGAGCTGTCAGAGGCAACCGAGACGATTGGAGAAGAGAACCGCGGCGCGAAAAGACAGATCCCTGATTGGACTGGCTGGCCGGCTGCCGGCTATAAAAGCCGAGCCCGTCTGTACCTTCTCGCCTTGTTCTAAATAAACCTTGTTGATGAGCCAGCTGTCACTGAGTGGTCATTCAGCCACTTCAGATTTGAGGTTGGCAAATGCTTCTGTGACCCCCCCTGTGGCCTGATCTGGGCTCTGGACACCTTATCCAGGCTACTGACACCCAGATTTGAAGCCGGGGAATGCTTTTGCGACCCACCGTGGCCTGGTCCAGTCTCTGGAGGCCTTTTCCATTCTGTTGCCATGGACATTGGAGGCCAGGAAATGCTTCTGTGCATCCAACATGGCGCAATCTGGGCTCCGGAGGACTTTTCCAGACTGCTGCTGTATAGATTTGAGGCCATGGAACATTTCCACATCCGCCCACCCCAATGGCCCAATCCAGGCTCTGGAGGCCTTTTCCAGGCCTGATCAGGCCTCAGGGGGGCTGTGGAAGCATTCTCCGGCCTCAAATCCAGGCGTCAACAGCCTGGAAAAGGCCTCTGGAGCCCAGATAGGGCCATGTGGGCTGCACAGAAGTGTTCACCAGCCTCAAATCCAGATGGCAGCAGCCTGGAATAGGCCTCCAGAGCCTGGAGCAGGCCTCACGGGGTGCATGGAAGTGTTTGCCATCCTCAAATATGGGCAGCAGTGGCCTGGAAAAGACCTCCAGAGCCTGGATCAGGTTGTGTGGGGTACGCGGAAGCGTTCACTGGCCTCAAATCTGGGCAGCAGCACCCTGGAAAAGGTCTCCAGAGCACAGATCCAGTCTCCAGAGGCAAGTAGAAGTGTCTCCCAGCTTCTGTTCCATTCTCTGTTGCAGAGAACAGAGGCCTAAAGTATCATGAGATCATTTGAGATCAGTAGCGTGAGATCTCACCCCACTGATCTCGTGTGATCTTCTCTGTGAATGCAATGAAGGCCTGGAGCCTAGGGAGACCTGGGAAGGGGTGGGGAGGGAAAGAATAACCAGGGTGAATATTCAGAGCCACTGTGGTCACTCATAATGACTGCCATGGTGCTGCAATATTCGTAACTTCAGGACTTGCTTATAAGCACTAGGACTAGGGAGTGCTTATCATATAATTAAGTGAATGCTCATAACTCAGAGATTATCTGTACCATCTTCTAAACCATCATTATTTTATCAAGCTTTTTATCCAAATGTTGAAGTTGAACTCTCTTTCTATGTGTTTGTGCATGCATATATATATAGAAAGAGAGACAGAGAGATAGCCCAAATTACAGATAATCCCCAAGTTATGAATGTTCCCTTAGCAAATGTTCTAAATTATGGGATGAGCACCCCCTAGTGTTATGAACAAGTCCCGAAATTATGAATGTTGCAGCACCACAGCAGTCATTCACCCTTACAAATGACCACAGAAGCATTGCAACATTCACCCTCCCTCCCCTGCTACTGGCCTGTCGATACTCACCTTGGCCTATGGATATTCACCTTGCATAGATCTAGAGAGCCTTCACTTTCTTGGCCTGTTTCGCTGCTTCAAGCCTTTGGTGCATTCACAGAGAATGGAGGCCTAAACTACCACAAGATTATGCAAAATCAGTAGCACAAAAACTCGCGCTACTGATCTCATGTGATCTAACAGTACTTAGGTCTTTGTTCTCTGCAAAGAGAGGCATGGATGAAATCTGCAGCAAAAGACTTTGCAATTGGAGGGAAGACCTGAAACATAAAGACCTTCCCTCCATTTGCAAAGCCTTTTGCCATCTTTGCAAAAAGTCTCTGCAGCCAAGAATGGAGCCCAAGATTGATGCATGCATCAGCCCTGGCCTCCATTTTCATTGGCAGAAGCCTCTAACTCTATGGGGCTCTTTGAAGCAGTGCCTCATAGCTGCTTCAGCCTTTTCAGCCTGAGGCTGAAAGCTTCTGGGGGCCATGATCTTGTGTGACTTCAGGTACCCATCCACTTTTGCAGAGGCTGCCTGATTTCCTGCGAGAACAGGGCATCCAGAAGCTTCTAGGCTCTGCATGAAAAGTGTTTACACATCAATAGGAGGCTTGAAGCAATGTGATTTCACTGCTTGAAACCTCTCTTCACCATGCAAATGCTTTTCTGTGCCGAGCCTGGAAGCCTCTGGAGGAGATTTACGGAGGCTGCCTACCACTCCAGAAGTGGCAGGCAGTCTGATGAGTCAGAGAAACTGAGCAGGATGCGCTCATGCTGCTCTCCCTCTGCTCTCCCTGCTCACTAAGAGTAGGCAAAGAAACAGAAAGGCTGGAGAGGAAAGAGATCTTCACAAGGTAAATGACCTGGTGTGGCAGGATGGGGGGAGGAAGCAATTGTGAGGACCCAGGGGAGGGAGAATAAGGTATCTCAGTGGGTTGGGGGAGGCCTTGAGTGATCTGAAGCAGGTGGCCTGTTCCATTACTAGCTTCCCCCCACCTTGGCCTTGCCCACCCTGAGAGACCTCATGTGTACTTAACAAGCCATGCGTTCAATTAGTGAACATGTGGGCAAAAGCAGGGAGTGATCACGTTCAAGGTATGAGATTCACTCCTATGAATCCTTGAGTTACAAATGGAAGGGGCAGGTTCTATAACATTCATAACTCAAGCACTACCTGTACTTCAATAGTTAAATTTTTACACATGAAACCTTTCAGCCAGTCATAAAGAGCTCCTCTCAAAGACAGGAGAAGCAGAATAGAATAGGTTCAAAAATCATTGAGAAGAGATTTTTTATTAGAAATGTTAAAAGATTAAGACCAGAGGGTTTTTTTTAGAAAAATATAAAACACAAAGTCCTTTAGTGAAAGTTCAATATTAATATACAGGTGAAACTCAAAAAATTAGAATATCGTGCAAAAGTTCATTTATTTCAGGAATGCAACTTAAAAGGGGAAACTAATATATGAGATAGACTCATTACATGCAAAGCAAGATAGTTCAAGCCGTGATTTGTCATAATTGTGATGATTATGGCGTACAGCTCATGAAAACCCCAAATCCACAATCTCAGAAAATTAGAATATTACATGCAATCAATAAAACAAGGAGTGTACATAGAACAATATCGGACCTCTGAAAAGTATAAGCATGCATATGTACTCAGTACTTGGTTTGGGCCCCTTTTGCAGCAATTACTGCCTCAATGCAGGGTGGCATGGAAGCTATCAGCCTGTGCCACTGCTGAGGTGTTATGGAAGACCAGGATGCTTCAATAGCGGCCTTCAGCTCTTCTGCATTGTTCGGTCTCATGTCTCTCATCTTTCTCTTGGCAATGCCCCATAGATTCTCTATGGGGTTCAGGTCAGGCGAGTTTGCTGGCCAATCAAGCACAGTAATCCCACGGTCATTGAACCAGGTTTTGGTGCTTTTGGCAGTGTGGGCAGGTGCCAGGTCCTGCTGGAAAATGAAGTCAGCATCCCCATAAAGCTTGTCTGTGGAAGGAAGCATGAAGTGCTCCAAAATCTCCTGGTAGACGGCTGCGTTGACCCTGGACTTAATGAAGCACAGTGGACCAACACCAGCAGATGACATGGCTCCCCAAATCCACACAGACTGTGGAAACTTCACACTGGACTTCAAGCATCTTGCAGTGTGTGCCTCTCCATTCTTCCTCCAGACTCTGGGTCCTTGGTTTCCAAATGAGATGCAAAAGTTGCTCTCATCAGAAAAGAGGACTTTGGACCACTGAGCAACAGACCAGGTCTGTTTTTCTTTAGCCCAGGTAAGACGCTTCTGACGTTGTTTGTTGTTCAGGAGCGCCTTGACAAGAGGAATACAACATTTGAAGCCCATGTCCAGGATCCATCTGTATGTGGTGGCTCTTTGTAATGTAGTGGGTCCGACGCAAGGAAGAGATGCCAGCCGGAGTACGTGTTCAGCTTTTATTGGGGGTGGGTAGCGTACTGAAGAACAAGGGCTACCTGGCCTCCTTATATACCTCGCCAGGTAGACGGCTAGCCAATGGGGTTGGCCCTAGGTTTCCCGCCGAAACTGGGTTTCCCACTGAAACCGTCAAGACCAACGCCCCCTGGTGGCTGCTGCTATGCAGAGGCTGTACCTGGATACATAACACCCCTCCCCTCTTAGAGAAGAACCACTTGGAACTATATCACATGCATAACTATTTACAACACAACATGATGAATACTTGTGTGTGAGTGTCACTTGCACACATAGTCTGCTAGGTATGCAGGTGTCCTGTGGGGCCTGGTGGACCGTCTGGGTGTGGCGACTCCCTGGCCCATCCTGTCTGGCTCACGAGGTTCTTGCACTGGGTCAGGACCAGCTGCTATGTTCCTGCCGTCGATGATGCCCTGCTGCTGCAGGGCTGGTTGTAGGAGGCCATCTTCCTCCGGTTCAGGGTTCGTGTGGTTTGCAGTTGGTCTGGCCTCTTCTGGGGTGTGATTGTCTGGTTGGGCATGTGTCAGGGACCCTTCCTCTGAGCTGGTCTATATGACGCCTGATGTGTCGATCCCCCTCCACCCCTACAATGTAGGATAGAGGCCCCGTTTTGTCAACCACTGTCCCTGGAATCCATGTGTGTCCTGCCCCATAGTTCCTTGCCCAAACCAGGTCCCCCACATTGAGTACCCTATGTGATGTGGGCCTGTCTGTGTCTGCTGCCACACGGTCAGGGTGCAAACAGTCAAGCTTGGTGATGAGGTGCCGTCCCCATCGTAGTTCTGATGGGCTTTTCCCAGTGGCAACGCACGGTGTGGTGTGTTGGGCGAGCAGAAATTTTGCCAGTCCCCACTGATGATGTGCCGGAGTGCGTCCTTGGTCGTCTTTACCATCCGTTCGGCTTGCCTGTTAGTCAATGGGTGGAAGGGCGCGGAGGTGGAGTGTCTAATCCAATTCGCCTTCAAGAACGCCTGGAAATCATTAGCGGTAAACTGAGGCCCGTTATCTGATACAATGACATTGGGGAGGCCGTGTGTGGCAAAGAGATCTCTGAGCACCTGGATTGTCCTAGCCGAGGTTATGTTGGGAACAGGGACTACCTCCAGCCACTTGGAGTGGCTGTCCACTACCACTAAGAACAGTTGGCCCTGAAATGGCCCTGCATAGTCAATGTGGATGCGGGACCAGGGTGTGTGTGTGGCCTCCCACCTGTGTACTGGTGCGTGTGGCATTTCTGGCCTGGATCTCTGGCACATGTAACAGGCCTTGACCTGTTCCTCAATGTCCTTGTCCAGCCCTGGCCACCAGAGGTAGTTTCTGGCCAGCGCCTTCATCCTAACCACCCCCGGGTGTCCTTCATGTAATGATTCCAATACCCTGCCCCAGACTGCGGTGGGGATAATGACCCTGCTTCCCCAGAGGAGGCAACCCCTGTGCGTGGAGAGCTCATGATGCCTGGTGAGATAGGACTGGAACTCAGGCCCCGTGGACTTGTCCTGCCACCCTGTGCAAACCCATGAGTGTACCCTGCTCATGATGTTGTCAGTGGCTGTGTTGCTGGCAATGTCCTTGGCATGAACTGGGCATTCTGGTAATTCCTGCAGAGCTAGGATCTGCGTTGCTGGTGCCGGGTCTGGTTCAATGGTGTCAAGGGGTAGCCTACTTAAGCCATCTGCGTGGCCCATCTCCTTCCCTGGCTTGTGCACCAGCTTGCAATTGTAAGCTGCAAGGAAGATGGACCACCGGAGCATTCTGGGGGACAGAATTTGGGGCGTCTTCTTGTCCGTTGTGAACAGGCCCAGGAGTGGTTTGTGGTCTGTGTAGACAGTGAACTCCCTGCCATACAGATAATCATGGAACTTTTTAATTCCTGCCACGATTGCCAGGGCTTCCCTATCAACTTGGGCGTAGTTCCTTTCTGCTCCAGACAGTGTCCTGGAATAGTAAGCAATGGGAATTTGGGCCCCATTAGGCTCAAGGTGACTGAGAACAGTGCCCACGCCATAAGGGGATGCATCGCACGCAATGCATATGGGCTTTGTTTCTATGAAGTGTGTTACTGTGGACTTGTCAGACAGCAGTGCTTTTAATGCTCTAAAGCTTTGCTCATGGACAGAAGTCCAGGCCCATGCTGCCTTTTTATCCAGTAACCTGTGAAGTGGCTCTGCAATGGCTGCCTTGTGTGAGAGGAATGTATGGTAGAAATTTAGCAGGCCCAGGAATGCCTGTAGCTCTGCCTTGTTCTTGGGTGTGGGTGCCAGTTTGATTGCCCTCACCTTGGACTCTGTGGGGTGGATTCCCTTGGCATCTACCCTGAATCCCAAGAATTCTGTGGAGGGAACACCTATGCTGCATTTCTCCCTCTTTAGTTTGAGGCCAGCTGTGCACAGCCTGGATAGTAGCTCCCTCAGCCTACCTGCCAGCTCTTCTGCTGATGCTCCTGCAATCAGGACGTCATCAAAATAAGGGCAGACTCCTGGGATGCCCCTGAGTGTTTTCTCCATGATTTCCTGGAAAATGCCAGGAGCTACGCTGATCCCAAACTGCAGCCTGTTCACCCGGAACGCTCCCCTGTGTGTTACTATAGTCTGAATGTCAGCTGTTGCCCTAGTAACCGTGAGTTGCTGGTACGCCTGTGCAAGATCGAGCCTTGCAAAAATGGCACCGCCTTGGAGGGAAGCAAGAACGTGGCTGACCGTGGGGACCGGGTAAGCGTGCGGGTTTAGGGTGCGGTTCACCGAGCACTTGTAGGCAGTGCAGATCCTTATCTTCCCATTGGATTTGAGCGGGGTGATGATTGGGGTTTCCCACTCCCCCCCATCTACGGGCTCTAAGATTCCCTGGGCCACCAGCTTATCCAGCTCGCGCTCGATTTTGTGTTTGAGCACGAAGGGGGACTCGCCGCGGCTGGACCCTAACGGGGGGAAGTTTGGGCTTAGCTTGAACGAGATGGGGGGCCCTGTGTACCTGCCCAGTGTCCCATCGAAGACGTCTGCGAACTCCTTGCAGACGGCCTCGACAGAGTCTCCCTGGATCTGGTGGATCCTGGAGACTGTGATTCCCAGGGCCTCAAACCAGTCTAGACCGACTAGGCTGGCTCTCCAGCCCTCTACCACTACAACCTCCAGGAGCTCTTCGCGACCCATAAAACCCACCAAAACGGTAGCCTCCCCCCTTACCTTGACCGGCGAATTCTGGAAATCGGTCAGGGTTAAATTTTTAGGCTGTAATTTAATCTGCTGCTTGCTCCGGCTATTAATGTAGTTAAGGGTCTCGTCCGAAATGATGGAGACCGCGGATCTGGAGTCAAGCTCCATGCTGCAAGGAACGCCTTGCAAGCGGATTGTTAATCTTATTTTGGGTTTGAGCAGACGGCGGCTACCCGTGTGGTGGATGGCCAGCCGGCTCTCAACAAAACCAATTCGCGTTTTGGTCGGGGCCCCAGTAACTTCGAACGGCGATTCCTCTGGTTGCAGCTCGTGGATCTCCTCTCGGGGGCAGCGGCTATGACAGACCGCGGCTATGTGGCTTGTTTTCTTGCAGGCCCGACACGTGGCCGACCGGAACTTGCAGAGGCTGTGCACGTGGTTTCCACCACACCCTGCGCACTTCTGTGGGTTGGTAGCATTGCTAGAGGGCCTGGGCTTGTCTGGGTGTCTGCCTCGATGGTCGGGGGTCGACTTCTGCTGGAGGAGGTCGATGCTTTGCTCGTCTTCGGCTGTGGCGACCTGCCGGTGGATGCTGGCCTCCTGGCTGCCGGTTCTGGTCTCCTGGACTGCTTGGATGGCCCCGCAGGCCACTTCGGCTTCCTGGAGCAAAACCTCCTCTTTTTTGAACAGGCGCTCTTGCAGCCGCCTGTCTCGTAGGCCGCAAACCAGCCTGTCCCGTAGCCACTCCTCCAAGTTCGAAAACTTGCAGGCGACGGCGACTTCTCATAGGGCGGTGAGGAATTCAACACCGGACTCGTCGGGACGCTGTTCCCTTTATTCGAACTGCGATCTCGCGGCCAATTTGGACCGCCAGGGCCGGACGTTGGCGTTGAGCTCGGCAACGAGGTCCCGGTAAGAGATGGTATTGATGGCTTCTGGGGCGAACAGGTTCACGGCGACCTCTAGGAGTGCGGGTCCCCCGATGCAGAGCAGGGCTGCCGCCTTCGCGCCATCCTCCGAGATCTGGTTGAACTGCATGTACAGCTTGGCGTGAGCCAGATACCGGGCCCATGTCTCGGGGTGGCGGGTGTCGAATTTGTGGGGTTGTCCGGCCCGTGCCATCGCGGGGTTGGTTTCGGGGCTTAAGTTGCAGTTGTGGTGACCGGCGTGGTCCGGTTGGCTGGCGGTCGTGTCGGGGGGGAAGGAGGAAGGAAAATGCCTTTTCCCCTCAGCTTGCGGTGCGTTCCCCTAGTGACTTCAGCTCTTCTGTCGGCAGGATCCCACCTTCGTCGCCACTGTAATGTAGTGGGTCCGACGCAAGGAAGAGACACCAGCCAGAGTACGTGTTCAGCTCTTTATTGGGGGGGTAGCGTACTGAAGAACAAGGGCTACCTGGCCTCCTTATATACCTCGCCAGGTAGGCAGCTAGCCAATGGGGTTGGCCCTAGGTTTTCCGCCAAAACTGGGTTTCCCACCAAAACCGTCCAGACCATCGCCCCCTGGTGGCTGCTACTATGCGGAGGCTGTACCTGGATACATAACACTCTTGATGCACTGACTCCAGCCTCAGTCCACTCCTTGTGAAAGTTACCAACACTTTTGAATGGCCTTTTCCTGACAATCCTCTCCAGGCTGTGGTCATCCCTGCTGCTTGTGCACCTCTTTCTTCCACACTTTTCCCTTCCACATAACTTTCTATTAATGTGCTTTGATACAGCACTTTGGGAACATCCAACTTCTTTTGCAATAACCTTTTGAGGCTTTCCCTCCTTATGGGGGGTGTCAATTATGGTTTTCTGCACAACTGTCAAGTCAGCAGTCTTCCCCATGATTGTGATTCCTACTGAACCAGACTGAGAGACCATTTAAAGGCTCAGAAACCCTTTGCAGGTGTTAAGATTAATTAGCTGATTAGAGTGGGACACTTTGAGCCTAGAATATTGCACCTTTTCACAATATTCTAATTTTCTGAGATTGTGGATTTGGGGTTTTCATGAGCTGTAAGCCATAATCATCACAATTATGACAAATCACGGCTTGAACTATCTTGCTTTGCATGTAATGAGTCTATCTCATATATTAGTTTCCCCTTCTAAGTTGCATTACTGAAATAAATGTATTTTTGCACGATATTCTAATTTTTTGAGTTTCACCTGTAAATCAAAGCAGATCTATTTCACTATGCTAAGTTGCCAAGGCTCCATGCAGAAGAGATGGAAATGATTTATGGCAGCTAATAAAAGAATAAAAAGAACACAAAAAAGAAATGAGTTTAAGATACAGCAGGGGATTATATTAAATCAGCATTCAACCAGTAGATTAATTTTTGAAAGTAAAAATCAAAAGAAAAAAAGCAAAGTGTGCTGTTAAAATCTAGGCATTCTTAAAACAGCAGACAGCTGGAAAAGAAAACATGGAGATTCTCCACTTAGAATTGCTACCTTCTAAATTGTCTTCCTCCCCTTCATGGATTACTGCCTTGTTGTGGCAAAGGGGCTTGCGTAATTCAATGAAGCTATGAGATATGCCGTGCGGGGTTAGGGAGGGGGGAGGGAATTTCTTTTGGTCGTTTGGACATGGGGGGCAGTCCAACAACCGCTGTTCAGGCCAGGTCCGGGATTGATCGCGGGGGGGAGGAGCGGGGGGTGGTTGCCTCCGGGGCTCCAGGGCAGGTCGTGGGACTACCCATTCCCACGACACTAGGGAATGGCAGGAGGTGTAGGAACAGAGGGCTGTATCGATCTCAGGGAAGGCCTCTCCGCTGCTTGCAAGCGGTGAGGCACTCCAACCCTCTGTCTCCGCCCCGAGGTCCGGGGAGCGAGGATGTGCAGCCTCCTGAGCTCCGGCTGGTGTACTTGAACGCCAGGTCTGTTGCTAATAAAGCTCCTCTTGTCCGGGATCTGGTCGAGGGTGAGCAGGCTAACCTGGCTTGCATCACGGAGACTTTGTTGGGCCCAGAGGGCAGTATTCCTCTGGTTGATCTTTGCCCACCAGGTTTCCGGGTGCTACACCGGCCTCGGGCTCAGGGTAGGGGTGGGGGAGTGGCGGTTGTTATGAGGGAGACCTTGTGTCCGCGGGAGGCCACCGTTCCCCAGATAGTCGGGTGTTAGTCTCTCTTCCTGAGATGCGGCCCTGGTGCGCAGTTGGGCTTGCTGCTGGTGTACCTTTCGCCTAGTTGCGCAGCAGCAGCCCTGCCTGAGCTTCTCGATATCCTCTCTGGGTTGGTGATTGAGTTCCCGAAACTTATAGTTTTGGGAGACTTCAATCTACCATCCCTGGGAGGATCATCTGAATTAGCTCGGGAGTTCATGGCTTCCATGACGGCCATGGACCTGACGCAAGTAATTTCGGGACCGACTCATGTGGGAGGCCACACCCTTGACCTGATTTTCTTATCTGGACGGTGGTTAGATGATCTTGGTGGGGGCTCCCCAATTGTTACGCCCCTGTCATGGACCGATCATCATCTCCTGCGGCTGGTCTTCCGTTTTGCCACTCCCCACCATGGGCGTTTGGAACCAATTAGATGGTACTGCCCCAGACGCTTAATGGACCCTGAGAGGTTCCAGGCAGTGCTGGGGTCCCCACCTGCCTCCTTCACTCACAACTCAGCAGATGCCTTAGTGGAAGCCTGGGAAAGGGCAGCCACGGAGGCTCTTGACCGAGTTGTACCCTTGCGGCCCCTGACCCAATGCAGATCCTGTCGAGCTCCATGGTTTTCCGCGGAGCTCCGGGAGATGAAGCGTCGGAGACGGGGCCTAGAGAGTGGTTGGAGATCCAGCCGATCCGAATCTGACCGATTCCGACTAAGAGCCTATATTAGGTCTTATCTCACTGCAATAAGGGTGGTGAGGTCTAATCACTTTGCTACCCTTATCGCGTCCGCAGATAATCGCCCGGCCGCCCTGTTTAGGGTGACTCGCTCCCTCCTTAATCAAGAGGTGAGGGAGGAACCCTTGCAGGGTCGTGCCGAGGAGTTTAACCAACATCTGTCGGACAAAATCGCTCGGATTCGGACCGGTCTGGACTCTTACTGGGCAGAGTCTGACAATCAGGACATGGGCGGTCTTGTCGATATTATCTGGGAGGAGTTTGATTCTGTGACTCCAGAGGAAGTGGACAGGATTATGGGGAGGCTGAGCTCCACCACATGTTTATTGGACCCATGCCCTTCCTGGCTGGTTTATGCAGCCCGGGAGAGGACACGCAGCTGGTTCCAGGCAGTTATATCGGCTTCTTTGAGTGAGGGTAGTTTCCCCGCCGTCTTGAAAGAGGCGGTGGTGAGGCCTCTCCTCAAGAAGCCTGCCTTGGACCCAGCTGTGTTGAACAACTTTCGTCCGGTCTCCAACCTTCGCTTTCTTGTGAAGGTTGTTGAGAGTGTGGTGGCGCATCAGCTCCCTCTGGTCCTGGATGAAGCGGATTATCTAGACCTGTACCAATCGGGTTTCAGGCCCGGGTACAGCACGGAGACGGCATTGGTCGCGCTGGTGAATGATCTCTGGAGGGCTCGGGACAGGGGACATTCCTCTGTCCTAGTCCTATTAGACCTCTCAGCGGCTTTCGATACCATCGACCATGGTATCTTGCTGCGGCGTCTCAGGGGATTGTGAGTGGGAGGCACGGTTTTGCAGTGGTTCTCCTCCTATCTCCTGGGACGTTCGCAGTTGGTGTTGACAGGGGGCAGAGGTCGACCTCGAGGTCTCTCGTTTGTGGAGTTCCTCAGGGGTCGGTCCTCTCACCTCTCCTGTTCAACATCTATATGAAACCGCTGGGTGAGATCATTCATGGCTTTGGAGTTGGGTATCATCAGTACGCTGATGATACCCAGCTTTTCATTTCGACCCCAAACCACCCCAGTGATGCCCTCAACGTGATATCCCGTTGCCTGGAGGCGGTTCGGGTCTGGATGGGGAGGAACAGACTTCAACTCAACCCCGACAAGACTGAGTGGCTTTGCATACCTGCATCCCGGGTTATTCCGGATATTCCATCTCTCTCTATGGGGGGGTGAACTATTACCCCCCGTAGATAGGGCTCGCAACTTGGGAGTCCTCCTAGATTCACAGCTCACTTTGGAAGACCACATAGTGACTGTGACTAGGGGGGCCTTCGCCCAGGTTCGCCTGGTGCGCCAGTTGCGGCCCTATCTAGGCCGGGATGACTTATGCACGGTCACTCACGTGCTTGTAACCTCTCGTCTAGACTACTGCAACGCTCTTTACATGGGGCTGCCCTTGAGGACCACCCGGAGGCTCCAACTGGTACAGAATGTAGCCGCGAGAGTTGTGTTGGGAGTCTCCCGATACTCCCATGTCACACCTCTGCTCCGTGAGCTGCATTGGTTGCCAGTTGTCTTCCGGGTGAGATTCAAGGTACTAGTAATGGTGTTTAAGGCCCTACATGGCATGGGTCTGGAGTACCTTAGGGAACACCTGCTGCCGGCATCAACTTCCCTTCGCCCTGTGCGTTCCCACAGAGAGGGCCTCCTCAGGGTGCCACCGATCAGAGAATGTTGATTGGTGGCCCCCAGGGGGAGATCCTTCTCTGTGGGCGCCCCGGATCTATGGAATCAGTTACCGGTTGAGCTCCGGATGGCGCCCGATCTTCGCTCCTTCCATCGCGATCTGAAGACATTCTTATTTAAACAAGCCGGCCTGGCCTGATGGGGGATTGGTGGGGTTTTTTATTGTTATTTTAATATTTGTATTTACTGTTTTTAGTGGGCATATATTTAATCCTTTTTTAACTTTTGTAACTCTGTATTTTTTATTCTTGCCCTGTTCACTGCCCTGAGTCCTTCGGGAGAAGGGTGGTATATAAATAAAATTATTATTATTATTATTATTATTATTATTATTATTATTATTATTATTATTATTATTATTATTATTATTATTATTATTATTATTATTAATATATCTCTGTTGCGAATGGTCTTTCAAATACGCTGAGATCTTTGCCATTTCCGCCAGGTTGGAAACTTTTAAAGTCCATTCTTCTATAGTCGGTAGTTCTTCCTTCTTCCAATATTGCCCTACTAAAAGTCTTGCTGCCGTAATTAAATTCAACATCAACCTAATGTCCACAACAGTAGTGTCAGTAGTAATGCCCAGTAAAAACAATTGCAGACAAAACTTTATCCTTTTCTTAAATATCTTCTGCATATTCCACCAAATTTTAATCCAAAATGCTTTAACCTTTTTACAGGTCCACCATATATGAAAATACGTTGCATCTTCACCACCACACCTCCAACATTTAGGCTGGCAGTTCGGATAGATACTTGCTAGTTTTTTAGGATCTAAATGCCACCTATAAAACATTTTATAAAAGTTCTCTCTTAAATTTTGAGCTTGCGTAAATTTTACATTTCTCACCCAAATCCTTTCCCAAGTAGCTATTGTAATGACTTCTTGAAAATTCTGAGCCCACTTTATCATACAGTCTTTAACAAGTTCTGTCTCTGAATCAATTTCTATCAGTGCAAGATATATCCGTTTGATATGTGCTTGACCTTGATCTCTAATTTGCTTTACCAAATTTTCATCAGTCATTGAAAAACCAATTTTCTGATCTTCTTTCCACCTGGCCTGTAATTGCCCATACTGAAACCAAGTTTGAACAATATTTTCTTCTCGTAAGATATTATACGGCTTCAAATACCATACATTCCTTTCCAAACTTAAAATTTCCTTATATGTAGTCACATCATGTTTAAACCCAACACTTATATTTTCTATTGCGTGTTTCAGTATTGCCCATAAAGGTATCTTATAATTTAGCTTATGTCTATACTTTTTCCAAACTCGCAACAGAGCATCTGGCCCTCTCAATTCCTGGCAAATAGATGGGGAAGAAATGGAGGTAGTGACAGATTTTATTTTCCTGGGCTCCAAGATCCCTGCAGATGGGGACTGTAGCCAAGAATTTAAAAAATGCTTGCTCCTGGGGAGGAAAGCCATGGCAAATCTAGACAGCACACTAAAAAGCAGAGACATCACCCTGACAACAAAAGTCCGTGTAGTCAAGGCTATGGTCTTCCCAGTTGCAATGTATGGCAGTGAAAGCTGGGCCATAAGAAAGGCTGAGCGCCAAAGAATTGAAGTCTTTGAACTATGGTGCTGGAGAAGACTCCTGCGAGTCCCTTGGACTGCAAGGTGATCAAACCGGTCAGTCCTAGAGATCAACCCTGACCGCTCTTTAGAAGGCCAGATCCTGAAGCTAAAACTCAAATACTTTGGCCACCTAATGAGAAGGAAGGACTCACTGGAGAAGAGCCTAATGCTGGGAAAGATTGAGGGTTTTATTTTCCTGGGCTCCAAGATCACTGCAGATGGGGACTGTAGCCAAGAAATTAAAAGACACTTGCTCTTGGGGAGGAAAGCAATGGCAAATCTAGACAGCACACTAAAAAGCAGAGACATCACCCTGTCAGCAAAAGTGCAGATAGTGAAGGCTATGGTCTTCCCAGTTGCAATATATGACAGTGAAAGTTGGACCATAAGAGTGACTTCCTGTTCCTGTTTTCCAGCGAGCTTTTTGAAGATTTGGAATGTTGAACTCTTCTGCTGAAACTTTTTTTTTTGGGGGGGGACCCTAAGGGGCCAGAACCCACCCTGAAGGGGTGGAATGAAGGAAGGAAATCCCAGGGACTTAGGAGAGACAGCGGTCTCCCCGAATGGTCCAGGAGAAGCCTCCCAGAAACCAACAGAAGAAAAGACTGGCTAACTCCATATCCAGTCATTGTTGGAGACAACAGAAGTCATAAGCTTTTAAACTAAGCAGATTTAGAACAGCATGCTTGAATCTGAGTAAGAATATTGATTTTCTCTATCCTACCTATTTTTCCTGAAGAAGTCCCCAAAATAAGAGATCTCTGGAAAAAAAGGAGGGGGATTATACTCCCTCCTTTTGGTTACCGGAAGCAGCAAAACTTATCTTTTAGAGAGAGAGAAAAGACTAGAAAGACCTGAAAAATGAGCAAACTCTGACACCTACTGGTGGGTGAGGATTCTTTTTTCTTTGACCCTCAAAGTTCTTGGAAAATGCAGCTGTGTAAATAAAGTGAGACTAACAAATTTGAAGCAATAAATACTTCACAAAAGGAAACATATGATAAGCGTCAACAATTTCAAAGGACAATGATTTTAAACTACAAAGAAATACAGAACAACCTTGAGAGTATGAATCAACTTATCTCCAACTTAATTTCACTCCAAGAAATTTCCCAGGAAAATACAGTAGAGATGACTGAACATAATTCTGAGGATAGAGACTTAAAGATGAAACCATATAAAATAAAAAATCATGATTTAATTCAAATGGGAAATATTTCAACACGTCCAAGCAACTTTGAAGATAAGAAAAAGAATGAGAAAAAATACTTTACAGGGAAACGAATGAGGCAACAAAACATACTGATTAAGAAAGGCAATGGCCAGAGAAAAAAGATTAAAACGGAAATTCAGAAAATAGATGATGGGACTTATCAGAGAGAAAACTTAAAAAAGAAACATTTGTTTGAATATGGCTAAAAATGGAAAAGCTTTGGAATACATTACTCTTAGAGAGATTATTTTTTTTCTTCTTTTTGTTAACAAATACAATAAGAAACATTTGTTTGAATATAGCTAAAGAAATGGAAAAACTTTGAAATATATTACTTTTAGAGGGATGATTTTTTTAAATTAATACAATATATTTTTCTTTTCTTTTCTGTAAAAAAAAGTTGAAATGATTTAAATAAAGCAAATGTTTTAGTTATTTAAATGTGACGATAAGAAAAGCATAAAAATATATATATTGAATGATAAAGGATTAGATGATTAGATCTACTGAATGGAATGCTTAAAGTTTAAATAAATTACATTCTCAGCTATGGTCAAAAAGAATAAGAAATTGAGGGAATAAATATATATTAAATTAGGAGGGATACATATTTTAAGTAGTATGTTATTTTTTTGTATTTCAGTGCTTTTTTCTTTTTTCTTTTTTCTTTCTTCTTCTTTTTCCTCTTTTCTCTCTCTCTTTTCTTTTCTCTTTCTATTTTTTTACTTATTAAGAAATACAAAAGTATGAGAGGGCTTATATGGAAAAATAGAATTAAATCCACCAATGTAAATGTAGCTAATTGTTGAAAAAATTGTCACTAGTAAGAATATTTAGAATTTGGGGGGCAGAAATAAGCTAAAATAAGCACAGTAACAGGATTTACGATAAGGCAACTAAAATGACAAATGGGATTATTGGAAAAACTATATACTTAATTATTGTTAATCAAAATAATAATTGTCTTAATCTAATGTTTTGCAAAGAAAGTTACTTTGGGGAAAGGGGAAATCAACTGAAATTAACATATGGAATATAGATTATAGAAATCAATTGTTAAAGATTGTCTTATGAAAGTTACCCAGACAACATACTCTTTACAAATTACTGAATGATTTATGTTATGTTAAAAAATACCAATAAAATATATACAAAAAAGTAAGTTGGACCATAAGAAAGGTTGAGCACCAAAGAATTGAGGCCTGTGAACTATGGTGCTGGAGAAGACTCCTGTGAGTCCCTTGGACTGCAAGGCGATCAATCCGGTCAGTCCTAGAGGATACCAACCCTGACTGCTCTTTAGAAGGCCAGATCCTGAAGTTGAAACTCAAATACTTTGGCCACCTAATGAGAAGGAAGGACTCACTGGAGAAGAGCCTAATGTTGGGAAAGATTGAGGGCAATAGAAGAAGAGGACGACAGAGAATGAGGTGGCTGGATGGAGTCACTGACGCAGTAGGCATGACCTTAAATGAACTCCAGAAGATGGTAGAGGACAGGAAGGCCTGGAGGAACATTGTCCATGGGGTTGCAATGGGTTGGACACGACTTTGCAGCTAACCAACAAGAAGAAGATTGTCTTCCTAGGTAGGTCTACAGTTGTCCAAGTGTTATCCTGAGTCATTTTTAGTGGCTCCTGTTCAAATCTGGAAAGTGTGTTGTCAAAAGAATTAGCTTTGGTGATGAAATCAGCTGTCTGTCAGTAAGAAAAAAATCCTACTGAGTCAGGACACCAACTTGGGGAGTCTCTTATGGTTCACTGATTCTGATATCACTTCTGCCAGTGTGTTCATAACCCTGGAATAAAATCTATCCTAGTGCTTTGAACTCATGTAGAATGGATAGGTGTTGTCTTACCATTTTCTTGCCTGTTTTGACCTGCATTCCTAATCTGTCTTTACAGTTTTGCTTTCGATAGGTTGGACTGTTTTTCCCCCCTTTCTTAGAATACAATAGACCTGGAAGGTCTAGTCAAGCTCCCTGCTCAAGCAGGAGAACCTATACCATTTCAGATAAGACTGTGTGGAGCGCCCACAATTTGTCCAGGAAATTGCTAATTGTCCTCACTGTTAGGAAGTTTCTCCTTAATTCCAGAGTGCTTCTATGTGTTAGAACCCACTTCAGCCCACATCTTAAGAAAGTAGGAATCCTGGAGACAAGATTCTCAAAGCAGGAACTTTTACTAAGAAATAGGAGATAGCAGGCATAATAGACAGGATCTGAAGAATTCCCTCACAGATCGATATTTTTAAAGTGTCCCCAAGCAAACCCCACCCCACAATTCATTTGGTCAGTTCTGGATTAGCCAAGATCTAGGTCACGGGTCGGCAACCTGAAACAGTGAAAGAGCCACTCGGAACCGGTTCCCTCAGAAAAGACAAAACTGGGAGCCACAAAGAAGGATGGGCATGTGCGTGCATGCACAAAACAAGAGGCTTGACAGAACAGTGGAGGCTAAGGGGAGACATGCAGCTGCCCTGCCCCCTATGCTCTCATTCACTCGCCTTTGCTTGGAAAAGCTTCTCTCTCGCTCTCATTTACTCATGTTTTGTTTGCAAAAGCTTCTCTCTCTCATTCCCTCACTTTTGCTCTAAAAAGCCTCTTTCATGCTCTCATTCACTCACACTGCTCAAAAAACATCTCTCTCTCACTCTCATTCACTCACCAACTCAAAAGGCCAGCCGCGGCACCTCCATTGACTTCCATGGGGACGCTTGGCAATTAAAACCACTCCCATTACTGCTGCTAACTTTTTCACTTGCTGCTTGGTTCTGATTTAACTCACAGAAACAAATCCCCATGCCGGCCCCCATGGCAGCAGTGAGCCCCAAGGAGCGGGGTGGCCCAGTGTGCTTGCCGAGATGCTGGAGCGTCTTTGGCAGCAGGAGTGGCAACGCCTGCCTGCTGGGCAGAAAAAACAGAAAGGTTGGTGGCGGCGGCAGCAGTGGCTGCTTTTCAGGCAGCTTAGTGCCCTTGCCAAGATATGGAGGTGCTCCAGGCCCACACTTCGCTCCTCTCCACTGTTGGTGACTCTGAACAGCTGGCCCGACGTCTGCCGACTGGAGCCCATTGGCGGAGGTTGGGGCTGGTGTTACAGAATCATCAGCTGATCAGTGCCCCTGTGTATGCATCCTCCCAGGCCCACAGGAGCTCTGGCAACTCCGTAAGGCTGGCCCCGAACTTCACAATTGGAAATCAAGGGAGATTTCCAGGAACACGAAATTGGCATTTCTCAGCCCGCTCTTATCTCACACTCCTTACAGTCTCCCTCTCTTTGTTTCAGTTTGCTTTCTGCATTTGGAATGAAGACATGAGATTCGGCGTTTCTTCACGCCCGCTGATCAGCTCCTGCGGAGAAATGCCCATTCCCTCTACTGAGCCATACCAGTTACTTCCCTGGAGCACCTCCATATCTTGCAAGGGCATACAGGGAATCCACGTTTCTCCACACCCACTGATCAGCGCGTGCAGAGAAACGCCCATTCCCTCTGCCACCTCCATATCTCACAAGGGCGCACAGGGAATCTGCGTTTCTCCACACCCGCTGATCAGCACACACGGAGAAATGCCCATTCCCTCTGCTGAGCCATCCCAGTTACTTCCCTGGAGCACCTCCATATCTCGCAAGGGCACACAGGGAATCCGCGTTTCTCCATGCCTGCTGATCAGCACACACGGAGAAATGCCCATTCCCTCTGCTGAGCCATCCCAGTTACTTCCCTGGAGCACCTTCATATCTCGCAAGGGCGCACAGGGCATCCGCGTTTCTCTGCACCTGCTGATCAGCGTGCACGGAGAAATACCCATTCCCTCTGCTGAGCCATCCCAATTACTTCCCTGGAGCACCATATCTCACAAGGGTGCACAGGGAATCCGTGTTTCTCCGCGCCCACTGATCAGCATGCGCGGAGAAATGCCCATTTCCTCTGCTAAGCCATCCCAGTTACTTTTCTGGAGCACCTCCATATCTTGCAAGGGCGCACAGGGAATGTGCGTTTCTCCGCGCGCGCTGATCAGCGCGCGCGGAGAAATGCCCATTCCCTCTGCTGAGCCATCCCAGTTGCTTGCATTGCAAAAGGCAAGCATTTGGAATGAAGACACGAGATTCGGCGTTTCTCAGCCCTCGCTGATCTCGCGCTCCTTACAGTCTCCCTCTCTTGAGTCTTCATCCCAAATGCAGAAAGCAAGCTGAAACAAAGAGAGGGAGACTGTAAGGAAGGCGAGATCAGCACGGACTGAGAAACACTGAAACTTGAATCTTCATCCCAAATACTTGCCTTCTGCAACACAAGCAACTGGGATGGCTCAGCAGAGGGAATGGGCATTTCTTCACACGCAGGAGAGGTCTGTTAGGGAAGCAGTGGTCCGGCGTTGTTTACCTCCCTCCTGTGTGTGTGTGTCGGAACCGCGGGGAATGGCTGGTAGAAGTGGCCGTCCGGTGTTTTCCCCCCTCCTGTGTGTGTGTTGGGCCCATGGGCTCAACACACAGAGACACAAACACCAGACTGCCACCACCTCTACCAGTTGTTCCCCGCGGGTCCGACACACACACACACACACACACACACACAAACGAGAGGGGGGAAAATGCCAGACTGCTGCCTCCCTACCAGCCATTCCCCATGGGTCCAACACACACACACACAAACACACACACACACACACAGAGAGAGAGAGAGAGAGAGAGAGAGAGAAGGGGGAAAAGAAGGAGGGGATCTGGCAGCACCCGAGACTCCATATGCTGCTCAGAAACACCACCACCACACCTTCATGCCCCATCTGACTGACCCACTACTTACCTTTCCAGCAGTCCTCCCATCTCTTCATCCACTGCCGCCATGTGCAGTCCAAAGAAGAAGAGGTTTGTGGGCAGTCCCAGAAACCAAAGAACTTCAACCAATCAATTCAAACTTTACAAGTTTTTTCTTTTCCATGAGAAGTTTGAATTGATTGGTTGAACTTTTTTAGTCCCACTTTTTTTTTTGGACTGCACATGGCGGAGGACTGGGAGCCACAGGAGACAGCTGAAAGAGCCGCATGCGACTCTGGAGCTGCGGGTTGCTGACCTGTGATCTAGGTGTTAAGCCCATTGTGGGAAAGGAGAGATAACAGTCCATTTGCAGCAGGATCATTTCCACCTTCCTGACACTTCATTCAGAGAAACAAACCAGATTCCGGAGGGTTGCATTACTCCCTTCCCCCAGCCCCCTTTCCTAGTTTCCCCGTAGTTGAGAGGGAATGCCTAGTGAGAAAGCAATTGATTATATTGTGATGGATAGCAGGCAGGCAGAATAAATAAAAGTTATATTTAAGGGAGGAAGTGAAAGCCATAAAGTCCCATGCCTGTCCCCTCTCCCCCTTGGGAATGGCAGAATCCAGGGGAAGATGAGATTTGGGTTTAGCTCAGAGGAGATAGTTAGAAATGAAATATAAATGGATTCTGACACTCTGTTTGATTAGTTTCCAACCATTGTTTCTTGTCCTGCACTCTGGAATTTTGGAGAATAATTTGACCTGTTTTTCTTTGTAGCAGCCCCTCAAATACTGGAACACTGCTATCATGTCACCACTATATCTTCTTTTCTTTTGCCAAGTCCTGCAGTAGTTCTTCATATGTTTTAGTCTCCAGGCCTTTGATCATATTAGTTGCTCTTCTGTGAACATTTTCCAAACTGTCAGCATCTTTTTTATAGTATGGTGACCAAAATTGGTTGCAGTATTCCAGGTGTGGTCTCACTAGGGTTTTATAAAGAGATACTAATATTTCATGTGATCTTGATTCTATGCATCTGTTTATACAACACAGGATTGTATTAGCTTTTTTGACTGCTGCTAGACCCTGCTGGCTCATAGTCAAGTAATCGTCCACTAGGATTCCAAGGTCCCTCTGACAGTTACTGTTTTTGAGCCAGGTTTCACCTAATCTGTACTTATACCTTTGATTTTTCCTGCCTAAATGTACAACTTTGCTTTTCTCCACACTGAAACTCATTTTGTTGCATAGGGCCCATTGTTCAAGTTTGTCAAGATCTTTTTGGATCCTGAATTTGTCTTCTGGGATGTTGGCTATTTCTGCCAGTTTAGTGTCATCTGCAAATTTGATGAGTTCCCCTTCTATTCTCCTATCTAAGTCATTTATGAAGATATTGAAGAGTACTGGGCCTAAGGTAGAGCCTTATGGTACCCCACTGCTTACTTCTCTTTCTATGTGGATGAGGTCTACTCATTAAGTATGGTTTGTCAGCGTGCTACAAATCCATCTTGTGGTGATGGCTATTCCACATTTTTCTAGCTGGCTATGAGTTGTAACTTTGTTTGCTTCTAGTTGTTCACAGATCTGTTTTTTATTATCTTCTCCAGGATCTTCCCAGGTATTGATATTGGTCTTTAATTTCCTGGGTCTGTTTTTTCCCCCCTTTCTTAAAGATGGAACCTCATCAGCCCTTTTCCATTCCCCAGGTACTTCCCCAGTGATCCAGGATTTTTGAAAGATATGGTTCTGAGATAACATCTGCCAGCTCTTTCAGAACTCTGTGATGTGATCAGCAAGTTCCTGGTGATTTATATTAGTTAAGATTAGATAGGTATTCTCTTTTTGGTATGTTGGGCTATAATTTATTTTTGCATGAAGACTGATGCAAAGAAGAGTTAAGAAGCCCTACTTTCTCCCTATTGCCTGTTACTTCCTTGCCATCTTCTCTCTTTAGTGGACCTACTGTTTCTTTGACTTTTTTCTTGTTATTAATATGTTGAAAGAACCTTTATTTTAATTAATTAAACCTTGAGATTTAAAAACCCAAATTTGATACTCACAACTTGAAGACAAGTCTGATGAACAAAAACAAAGATTTATTGAAAAGAAAATTGAAAATAAAAAAAGAAAGCTGTTGCAGCCTCTTAGACCCTTCCCAAATGGATTGAGTTCTAAGAATGCAAAGAGCAGTTTTCAAGCTATACATTTTATACCCTTTCATGATACATGCCACCCCTAAGAAGCTTAAGTCATTCTTTGAAGTTGCTTCACATCTCTAAAAGGTCCAACACACATATAGCCATTATCGTAGAAACCTCCCATAATCGCTCTCCTGACCACTCAGGTACAATTGCGTGCTTTCCTCCTTCAGGGCAAAAGTTTCTTACCTGGGCCAGTGCACTGGGTTACCTGGTCCTGGGCGTCAGCTGTTGACTCTCTTCCTTTTTCCTATTCTTTGATTTTGTAGACCAGAGTTGTCAATTTAGTTTGGCTCGGAGCCTGCAATGGGAAGCTAGATCTCAGATAACTCCAGGCAGTTGAAATCAACAGGTGTGCCCCTGGATTTTACTGAGAACAGCGCTGCCTAGAGGCCCTTTCAAGCCCCACGTTGGGTGCCAAGATTGTGAGATTTAAAAACCCAAATTTGATACTCACAACTCGAAGACAAGTCTGATTAACAAAACCAAAGATTTATTGAAAATAAAATTGAAAATAAAAAAAAGAAAGTGGTTGCAAGCGTGGCCTCTTAGACCCTTACCAAATGGATTGAGTTCTAAGAGCGCAAACAGCAGTTTTCAGGCTATACATTTTATACCCTTTCACAATACACGCCACCCCTAAGAAGTTGCTTCACATCTCTAAAAGGTCTTCTTTAAAGTTGTTTCACATTTCTAAAGAGTCATTCTGACAATTTCGTACATCCGTCAAACCCCGTTTCCAACAATTTTAATGCATGTAATTCACAAGTCTCTGCAAACCAACTTAAAAACAACTTTCCTGTTTCTTCCTTCTATTATCCATTCCTTCCCTTCCCTTCTGCCACTCTGGCCTAACTTCTTTCTTTTCTTCATCTTCTATCAACTTTACATGAGCCAACTCTTTCCCTTTACTAGTAATCAATCCTCTTCATTTCTCTTTTCCAAAAGTATTGAAGACTCTATAAGCATATTTGGAATCTGTGTATATGTTCCCCCTTCTCCCTTATTAACAACCTCAGAGTTTGCAGTAAGGCATGAAGTCATGTATGAACAAGTGGTTACTTTCTTTTGGCTTTCTGATTAAAATTACCCACATTTAACACCAAGACTTCTCAAATGTCATCTTTAGACAAAAATGCCACTGGCTGCCACTTTTCCTAACAGTTTTGCATACAAATCGTTAGTCAAAACAACATAGCCATTCACAATCCTAAATATTTTCTCAACTCCTTCCCTGTTCCAAACAAAGACCAAACCACATTTCCCCCAATTCTCCCAGATATCACTCTCCATCAATGTGTCCTGCACACAGCCACAAAAACATAAAAAAAACCCAACAAAAAAAAAAACTCCACAAAAAAAGATAAAGCTTAATGAGATCCTGAGTTTCTGAAACAGTTTTATATCAAATTCTAGTATTGCTTTTAATATAAAGTTAGTCAAATTCCAATTTAACCAGATTCCATTCAGATGGAAACAAACTTCCATCAAGTAGATTAAAACTTACAAATCTAAGCAAAACAATTCAGAGTAATTTTTGTTGGGTGATGATATACAGGTGAAACTCGAAAAATTAGAATATCGTGCAAAAGTTCATTTATTTCAGGAATGCAACTTAAAAGGGGAAACTAATATATGAGATAGACTCATTACATGCAAAGCAAGATAGTTCAAGCCGTGATTTGTCATAATTGTGATGATTATGGTGTACAGCTCATGAAAACCCCAAATCCACAATCTCAGAAAATTAGAATATTGTGAAAAGGTGCAATATTCTAGGCTCAAAGTGTCCCACTCTAATCAGCTAATTAAGCTTAACACCTGCAAAGGGTTCCTGAGCCTTTAAATGGTCTCTCAGTCTGGTTCAGTAGGAATCACAATCGTGGGGAAGACTGCTGACCTGACAGTTGTACAGAAAACCATCATGGACACCCTCCATAAGGAGGGAAAGCCTCAAAAGGTAATTGCAAAAGAAGTTGGATGTTCCCAAAGTGCTGTATCAAAGCACATTAATAGAAAGTTATGTGGAAGGGAAAAGTGTGGAAGAAAAAGGTGCACAAGCAGCAGGGATGACCGCAGGCTGGAGAGGATTGTCAGGAAAAGGCCATTCAAAAGTGTTGGGGACTTTCACAAGGTGTCGACTGAGGCTGGAGTCAGTGCATCAAGAGCCACCACCCAGAGACGGATCCTGGACATGGGCTTCAAATGTCGTATTCCTCTTGTCAAGCCTCTCCTGAACAACAAACAACATCAGAAGCGTCTTACTTGGGCTAAAGAAAAACAGACCTGGTCTGTTGCTCAGTGGTCCAAAGTCCTCTTTTCTGATGAGAGCAACTTTTGCATCTCATTTGGAAACCAAGGACCCAGAGTCTGGAGGAAGAATGGAGAGGCACACACTGCAAGATGCTTGAAGTCCAGTGTGAAGTTTCCACAATCTGTGTGGATTTGGGGAGCCATGTCATCTGCTGGTGTTGGTCCACTGTGCTTCATTAAGTCCAGGGTCAACACAGCTGTCTACCAGGAGATTTTGGAGCACTTCATGCTTCCTTCCGCAGACAAGCTTTATGGGGATGCTGACTTCATTTTCCAGCAGGACCTGGCACCTGCCCACACAGCCAAAAGCACCAAAACCTGGTTCAATGACCGTGGGTTACTGTGCTTGATTGGCCAGCAAACTCGCCTGACCTGAACCCCATAGATAATCTATGGGGCATTGCCAAGAGAAAGATGAGAGACATGAGACCGAACAATGCAGAAGAGCTGAAGGCCACTATTGAAGCATCCTGGTCTTCCATAACACCTCAGCAGTGCCACAGGCTGATAGCTTCCATGCCATGCCGCACTGAGGCAGTAATTGCTGCAAAAGGGGTCCAAACCAAGTACTGAGTACATATGCATGCTTATACTTTTCAGAGGTCTGATATCGTTCTATGTACACTCCTTGTTTTATTGATTGCATGTAATATTCTAATTTTCTGAGATTGTGGATTTGGGGTTTTCATGAGCTGTACGCCATAATCATCACAATTATGACAAATCACGGCTTGAACTATCTTGCTTTGCATGTAATGAGTCTATCTCATATATTAGTTTCCCCTTTTAAGTGCGTTACTGAAATAAATGAACTTTTGCACAATATTCTAATTTTTCAAGTTTCACCTGTATAAGTGTAACTCAAAGATTTTTTTAAAAAATGTCCAACAATTACTGTCTCCTCTTCCCAGGAAAAAAAATTGCAAGCTGAAACTGCAAGAGTTGGTATTAAATTTCACATCCACCCCCCCTTCCTTGAATCAGAATTCTAAGCAGAAAAAAAGTTAAAATGACCAGCCCCCCTTTTCTGTCTGTCTGTCTCTCTCACTCTTAAAGTAACATGGGGGGGGAGAGAGAAAAATACAGAAGAAATTTTACAAAAATCTCACCACTAATTTTTTTTTTCTCTGCTTCACGTGCATTTTTAATAGATTCTCTGACACATCCTCCATGGAACTTGTCTCATGCAAATACTTGCTATTCCTTTTCCATTTACTTTTACAACAATAAAATCTGTATTTTACTGTTTCTCTCACAGCCTGGGACGGGGTGAGGGTGGTTGGGATTTGAGGGCTAACACACACACATTTGCATATCAGCAAATTAACTCATTCATGTCCATTCTAACTGCTTGCATAAACAATTTCACATAGAAAAATTTCTTTCTTTTTTTATTGAAAAGTTTTACAGTACATTTTATTTATAACAAAACAAAACAAAACCCCTCCCAACCCCCTCCCCTCTTCCCAACCCTCCCCAGCACCTCCCTCCCTCCCCCTCCCCCCTCCCCGACTTCCCAGAGCTAAATACAAGGTATAAAAATACAAACAATCATAGTCTACCATATGCAAACAACAATAAACTATTAAATCTATCGCACTTTAACTCTTATAAAATAACTACAAGCAATATAAATATCACATCAATACTTATTCAAATGCTAAGTGAAACTTTTTAGTCCCATATTTATTCTGGATATAATCAATCCATTTTTTCCACTCCACAATATATCTCTGTTGCGAATGGTCTTTCAAGTACGCTGAGATCTTTGCCACTTCCGCCAGGTTGGAAACTTTTAAAGTCCATTCTTCTATAGTCGGCAGTTCTTCCTTCTTCCAATATTGCCCTACTAAAAGTCTTGCTGCCATAATTAAATTCAACATCAACTTAGTGTCCACAACAGTAGTGTCAGTAATAATGCCCAGTAAAAATAATTGCGGACAAAACTTTATCCTTTTCTTAAATATCTTTTGCATATTCCACCAAATTTTAATCCAAAATGCTTTAACCTTTTTACAGGTCCACCATATATGAAAATCCATTGCATCTTCACCACCACACCTCCAACATTTAGGCTGGCAGTTCGGATAGATACTTGCTAGTTTTTTAGGATCTAAATGCCACCTATAAAACATTTTATAAAAGTTCTCTCTTAAATTTTGAGCTTGCGTAAATTTTACATTTCTCACCCAAATCTTTTCCCAAGTATCCATTGTAATGACTTCTTGAAAATTCTGAGCCCACTTTATCATACAGTCTTTAACAAGTTCTGTCTCTGAATCAATTTCTATCAGTGCAAGATACCGTATATACTTGAGTATAAGCCGAATTTTTCAGCCCACTTTTTGGGCTGAAAAAATCCACTTCGGCTTATACTCCAGTGAACAAAAAAAAAGAACTGTCCCTTCGTTCGGGCCAGGCTGCTGAGAGAAGGGAGCGGCAGAGCCTTGCAGAGCTGGTAGAGGTGGTGGCAGTCCAGCGTTGTTTCCCCCCCCTCATGCATGCGTGCATGTGTCAGACCCGCGGGAATGGCTGGTAAGGAAGCGGCGTCCCCCCCTCCTGTGTGTCGGGCCCACGGGGCTTGACACACAGAGAAACGCAAATGCCGGACTGCCGCCACCTTTACTAGCCATTCCTGCGGGTCTGACACACACAGACACACACACACACACACGCACGAGGGGGAGAAACAACGCTGGACTGCCGCCACCTCTGCCAGCCCTGCAAGCCTCTGCCGCGGCAGAGGCTTGCAGGGCTGGCAGAGGTGGCGGCAGTCCAGCGTTGTTTCTCCCCCTCGTGCGTGCGTGTGTGTGTCAGACCCAGGGGAATGGCTGGTAGGGAAGCGGCATTCCAGCATTCCCCCCCTTCCTGTGTGTCGAGCCCACGGGGCTTGAAACACAGAGAAACGCAAATGCCGGACTGCCGCCACCTTTACTAGCCATTCCTGTGGGTCTGACACACACACACACACACACACACACACACACACGCCGGGCTCGGCTCCTCGGCAGGAGGGGCAGCCCCTGCCATGCCCCCCTCCCCTCCCAGCCCGCAGCGCCCCTGCTTCCTCCGGGCAAGTCGGGGGGGCTTGCGGGGCGAAGGCACCGGCCGGGGGGCAGGCAGGGCGGGAGGGCGGCCGCGCAGCTCAGCGCTGCCCCGAAGCCAAAGCCAGCCGCTGCCGCCCGTGTCCCGGCGGAGAGAGCCTGCCCTGCAGAGCGCGCTCGCTCGCTCGCCCGCTGCCTCGCCCGGGACCAGCGGCGGCGCTGCAGTTCGGCGCCGGGCGGAGCTCAGTCGCGTAGCAGCCCAGCCAGCCAGCCCACGCCCCCCCTCCCCTCCCGGCCCGCAGCGTCGCGCCACCACCGCCACTTCCTCCGGGCAAGTCAGGGGGGCTTGCGGGGCGAAGGCACCGGCCAGGGGGAAGGCAGGGCGGGAGGGTGGCCGCGCAGCTCAGCGCTGCCCCGAAGCCAAAGCCAGCCACCGCCGCCCGCGTCCCGACGGAGAGAGCCTGCCCTGCGGAGCGCGCTCGCTCGCTCACCCGCATGCCTCGCCCGGGACCAGCGGCGGCGCTGCAGTCCGGCGCCAGGCGGAGCTCAGTCACGCAGCAGCCCAGCCAGCCAGCCCGCGCCCCCCTCCCCTCCCGGCCCGCAGCGCCGCACCGCCGCCGCTTCCTCCAGGCAAGTCGGGGGGGCTTGCGGGGCGAAGGCACCGGCCGGGGGGCAGGCAGGGCGGGAGGGCGGCCGCGCAGCTCAGCACTGTCCCAAAGCCACAGCCAGCCGCCGCCGCCCACGTCCCGGTGGAGAGAGCCTGCCCTGCGGAGCGCGCTCGCTCGCTCGACTGCTGCCTCACCCGGGACCAGCGGTGGCGCTGCAGTCCGGCGCCGGGCGGAGCTCAGTCACACAGCAGCCCAGCCAGCCAGCCCGCGCCCCCCTCCCCTCCCGGCCCGCAGCGCCGCACCGCCGCCGCTTCCTCCAGGCAAGTCGGGGGGGCTTGCGGGGCGAAGGCACCGGCCGGGGGGCAGGCAGGGCGGGAGGGCGGCCGCGCAGCTCAGCACTGCCCCGAAGCCACAGCCAGCCGCCGCCGCCCGCGTCCCGGTGGAGAGAGCCTGCCCTGCGGAGCGCGCTCGCTCGCTCGCCTGCTGCCTCACCCGGGACCAGCGGCGGCGCTGCAGTCCGGCGCCGGGTGGAGCTCAGTCGCGCAGCAGCCCAGCCAGCCAGGCGGAGAGAAGCCCGGCCCAGAGGGGAGGGGGCGGAGTCGCCGGGGGCGCAGCCCGGGGCCCACGTGGGGACACACCGGTCCGGCTGCAACGAGCCGAGCCCGATGTCCACCCCCCCAGCCGGACTGATCTCTGCCGAAGCTGGGGGGGGGCAACCCGGGTGGCCGCGAATGGGCAGCCGGGCTTCCTTGCCAGGGAAGCCCCCAGGGCACCCCCAGAGAGGGTGGGCGGGCAGGGGGGGGTCTTCAACTCTCAGGGGGCTGCAGCCTCCTTCAGAAACCAGCCCCCACCTCAACAGAAAGAGGCCTTTTGCCCCCGAAAGGCCTTGGTCACTGAATTACAGAAAACAAAGAAACCTGTAGCTGCCCTACAGAGGAGTGGGGGGAATGAGGAGGGGAAGAGACAGATAGCGCTCCCCACTATGAAAGTCACCACGCTTTCAGTCCAGAAATAATTAAGGCACAGCAGAAATCCAATTCCTTTGAATGGAAATGAGGTTGTTTCTCCCCCTCGTGCGTGCCTGTATGTGTGTGTGTGTGTGTGTGTGTGTGTGTGTGTGTGTGTGTGTGTATGTCAGACCCACAGGAATGGCTAGTAAAGGTGGCGGCAGTCCGGCATTTGCGTTTCTCTGTGTTTCAAGCCCCGTGGGCTCGACACACAGGAAGGGGGGGAATGCTGGAATGCCGCTTCCCTACCAGCCATTCCCCTGGGTCTGACACACACACGCACGCACGAGGGGGAGAAACAACGCTGGACTGCCGCCACCTCTGCCAGCCCTGCAAGCCTCTGCCGCGGCAGAGGCTTGCAGGGCTGGCAGAGGTGGCGGCAGTCCAGCGTTGTTTCTCCCCCTCGTGCGTGCGTGCGTGTGTGTGTCTGTGTGTGTCAGACCCGCAGGAATGGCTAGTAAAGGTGGCGGCAGTCCGGCATTTGCGTTTCTCTGTGTGTCAAGCCATGTGGGCCCGACACACAGGAGGGGGGGACGCCGCTTCCTTACCAGCCATTCCCGCGGGTCTGACACATGCACGCATGCATGAGGGGGGGAAACGCCGGACCGCTGCCACCTCTACCAGCCATTCCGCAGGTCTCTCTCTCTCTCTCTCTCTCACACACACACACACACACACACATGAGGGAAACAACGCTTGACTGCCGCCTCCCTAGCAGACCTTCCCTGCGGGATGTGCTGCCAGGAAGCCTGGCAGCCTGATGAGCGGAACCTGCGAACCACGGCCGAGCCAGCTCCGGGATGCTGCCAGAGTCAACGAGCGGCTCGTCGTGGCACAGAATATAGATATGTTGCTAAGAAGGGGCCAAGGTTATACTTATACTCGGCTTATACTCGAGTCAATAACTTTTTCCAGTTTTTTGGGGTGAAATTGGGGGTCTCGGCTTATACTCGAGTCGGCTTATACTCAAGTATATGCGGTATATCCGTTTGATATGTGCTTGACCTTGCTCTCTAATTTGCTTTACCAAATTTTCATCAGTCATTGAAAAACCAATTTTATGATCTTCTTTCTTATTCAAATATATTAATACACCTCTCATATAAGCTTTACTAGCATCCCAGACCATTTCAATAGAAGTACCCTTATGCATATTGATTTTAAAAAAATCCTTCATCTGTTTTTTACATTCTTCCACATTTTCCTGATTTCTAAACAAGTTCTCATTTAGACGCCAGGAGCGCCTATCTCTATTATCCTTGTCTATCTCTAACCAGACTGGACTATGGTCAGACATAGTTCTTGGGCAAATCTTAATCTTCTTAATCCTAGAAAAGAGATCATTGGTAATTAGTATAAAGTCAATCCTAGAAAAAGATTGATGTCTATCAGGAAAAAAAGTATAGTCCTTTTCTTGCAGATTTCTTTCTCTCCAAATATCTCGCAGTTCCAAATCATCCTTCATTTCAAAAAAGGATTTAGGCAGTTTAGCATGACTTGGAACACTTTTAAAAGAACCTCTCTTGTCCATTTGTACATCCAAAACACCATTCTAGTCTCCCATAAAAATAAAAGATTTATAATCCCACTGAGTAATCTTGCTGTGTAATAAACTATAAAAGTCTGCTTGTTGTTGATTAGGAGCATATAATCCAACCAGAAGTGTTTTCTTGCCTTCTATTAACAGTTCAATTATAACATATCTTCCTTGTTTATCTGCTTCAATTAACTCCGCTGTCAAGGTATTCTTAACATAAACAACCACTCCATTTTTCTTATCCGTTGCAGAGGCAATAAATTGTGTACCCAGTCTTGAATTTAATAAGTACTTTTGATCCGTAACTCTAATATGTGTTTCTTGTAAACAAATAACATCATTCTTAAATTGTTTTAAGTATTGAAAAACTTTCTTTCTCTTCTGCGGTGAATTTAAACCATTAACATTCCAAGTTAGAAACTTTGTCGCCATCCTTCGCGACCCGAAGCTTTTGGAGCGCTTCTTACAGGATCACCTGCACTTTCTTAGGTCGCGCTCCTCCCACAGCTTCACTATAAGTAAGTTTTGGAGGTGCCATCATGACTTTCTGCTGGTCTTGTTCTTGCTCTCGTCTCATTCGTCTCGAAGCAGCACGCGTCATCCTCTGGTCTCTGGCCTCCTCCGATGATACTGAAATTTGATCCACTCCTGTAGCTTTCTCATCTATCTGCATTGTTCCTTCAGCACCTTGTAAATTCTCACTGCGTAGTTGAGGCTCTCCCTCACCATTCTTCTTTGTAGATTCCAAAAGTGGTATGGGGGTTGCTTTTAAAACATTACTGTAAAAATCATGTGCCTGCAACACTGTAGTAAGATGATGTCTCATGCCTTCATGCATCACCACCATACCCACTGGTATCTCCCATCTGAACTTAATATCACATCGTCTTAATTCTTGTGCCAAAAAGGCAAATTCCTTCCTTCTCCTTAGGATTTTTGGAGGGATCTCTTTTAAAACCAAGACTTCTTGCTCAGCAATTGCAAATTTAGTATTGTAAGAGGCTTGAATAACCTCATTTCTAATTGCTCTCTTTATAAAATAAACCACCACATCTCTGGGTAATTTCCTTTGTCTTGCAATCCACGAATTAACACGGAAAAGTTTGTCTATATCTTCCATAATTGCATCTGCTGGTCGCCCCAGCACCCCTTCCAAAGCCTCAGAAACTATTTTCTTCAAATTTTCTTTAGGATCCTCTTTTAAGCCTCTAATTCTCACAGCAAACTCCATCTCATGGTACTGTACCAAGGTCAAATCACTATCAATTTTCTCCACCACATTTTCAGTCTCTGTCATTTTTGCACCTAATCTGATATTATTTTGGCTGAGATCTTCCACTCTTTCGTCCAAGCACTCAATACATATAGCCATGCCTTGAAATGCAAGTAAGATGTCTGCCCTTATTTCTATTAACTTCTCATCCAGAAGCTCTGTAAGCTTTTCATCCATAATCTCAGCTAATTGTTGCGATTGCTTTTCCATAGCCTCTTGCAACACATTCTGCAGGTCTTTAACTGTAAAAGTTGGTGCAGATGCAGGTGCAGGGGGAGGGGGCAATAAAGCTTGTAACGAAGACTGCTGCACCGGAGAAGCCCCCGCACTTCTAAGAACTTTAGAAAATTTAGCCGCCATTTTCACCCACTATTGCCTACTATGCACTTTCACTTTCAAACTCCGCAAAGTCCATAGAGTTAAAGATCATACATTCACTTTCACCTGGATCTCCTGTATCGCGCTGCCTGCATCCAAGTTCTCAAAAGTTCTCTCTTGCTGGCAGGGATGGTTGCTGACACCCTGCTCTGCTCCAAAAAGCCTGGAGCAGAGGCGCCCCGCAGTCTGGAGCAAACCCAGGCTTCGGGGGGGCTCAATCCTTCAGCCGCCAAAACCTTTAGCTCTGACGGCCCCGGAGAGCTCTACCCCTACCTGGGCGCTCACCCCCTCCTCTTCTCCCAAGGAGGGGGCTTCCGAGCTGCCAAAACAGCTGATCGGCGCTGTTTTCGGTGGCTCTACGGAGCTGGTGGGGCTGACAGCCAGAATGGCTGCTTGCGGCGACGCCTTGCCACCCGGAAGTCTCCACATAGAAAAATTTCATTTCATACTTTCTCCAGGCAACCATATACTTTTAAATAAGGGCTTTTTATTTGGTGTTATCAGAGAGGATTTTGACCATCTTCCAGGTCTTGGAAATAATACAGAACAACATTTTATAAAAGAATAACCTTTATTTATTTCCTTCTTCTGTGTCAAGTCTTTGTTCATTCTGAGCCTTTGCTTTCCTGACATCATCTTTGTATGTTCTAGCTGTCTGCTGATAAACAGACTTAGTTATGTGTCCCTCTTTCCATTTTTTGTACTCGTCCTTTTTGTCTTTCAGTCTATGTCCAGCCCTGCTGGTTTTTCTGGAATTTCTTGCTTTTCTTTTTCAGTGGGATTGTACTGGTATGGGGCTTTTATGATTGCATTTTTCAGAGTTTCCCACATTTCTTGAGTTGTCAGAACCTTGACACTGCTATTACTATAGTGGTATGCTTCCTACTGGTTGGTATGCATTACTACTGTATATTGGTATGCTTCCTATTGGTATGCATCATTAACTGGTTGGAAAAAAGTTCATCTATTTCTTCTGATTGATTGAGTGGCCTGTAATATACACCTATGGCAATATTACTTTCCCCCCCTTTTATATTGACCCATATACATTATGGAGGGGTTTCATCTTTGATCATGTGCATTTCTGTAGATATGTAGTGTTCTCTTACATATACAGAAACTCCACCTCCTCTTTTGGTAGTTTTGTTACTTTTGAACAATTTGTATCCATCCATCGGTACATTCCAGTTATGGGTTTCATCCCACCAGGTTTCTGTAATGGCAACTATGTCATATGTTGTGTAATATTGCTTCTAGTTCGCCCTGTTTGTTCCCCAAGCTTTGAGCATTTGTATATAAGTATTTAAGACATTTATGCCTGTCTGTGGATATGTTTCCTACATCTCCTAATTGTTGTTTGAGATTTTCTTTTTTTCTCATCACTCCCTAGCACATAGTTTGATTTCTTGAGATTTATGAGTGGTTTTGTGTTCTAGAGATTCTAAAGATTGGTCACTGTTCCCTCTCAATTTTAGTTTAAAGCCCTTCTGATGAGTTGGATCAGCCTTTTTCTGAGTACATTTTTCCCTGTTTTTGTGAGGTGTAGCCCATCCCATCAAGAATCCTTCACATAGGTAATGCAGTCCATGGTCCAGGAAACCAAAGTTTTCTTGGCAATTCCAACCCTTTAGCCAGTGGTTTATTTCTATAATTCTTTTTCCACTCAATGGAGTACTGATGAGAACACTACTTGTGCTCCTAGTTTATTGCTTCTTAATTTTATTGCCTAGTTGCTTATAATCTCTTAATATTGTACTCAGGTTCTTTGTTGTGTCATTCATCCCAATGTGAAGGAGTAGAAATTTGTGGGCCTAATTATTTTACTTAGGTTCTCAGCCACATCTCTGATTTTTGCTCCAGGGAGACAACATACCTGTATGTCTGATAATAGAATAGAATAGAATAGAATAGAATAGAATAGAATAGAATAGAATAGAATAGAATAGAATAGAATAGAATAGAATAGAATAGAATAGAATAGAATAGAATAGAATAGAATAGAATATCACCAACACTCACCTTCCTTTTTTAGGGGTACAATCTGGGGTGCTTTTCTGTTTATCTCAAGCAGTTCCATTTTCTCTCTGCTACTCACCCTTTTGCCATTAATGGATGAATCATTTGCTTGACTTTTTTCTTGTGTTTTACACGTTGAAAGAGCTTTGTTGTTGTTGTTGTTGTTGTTGTTGTTGTTGTTGTTGTTGTTGTTTTTCACTTACCTTAGATCATTTTGAGCCATAGGTTTCATCTTTGCATGTTCGGATATTTGGTGATATTTTCCCTTAGTTGTATATTCCTCTTTTCACTTTTCATACTTGTCCTTTTTGTCTTTTACTTTATCAAAGAGTTCTTTGTGCAGCCATGCTGGTTTCCTTTGAGATCTCTCACTTTTCTTCTTCATTGGAATTGTGCTAGACTGGGGTTTTATAACCTCACTTTTCAAAGTTTCCCAAGCTTCTGGAGTTGTTCTTCCCTTGAGGATTTCCATCCATGAAATACTTCTCAAGCACTCTCAAAGTTTGTTGAAATCAGTTCATCAAATTCTGGTTTGACTTTGTTCTACTGCTTGTACTTTTATTATGTTGAATTCCAATATTGCATGGTCACTCTCCCTCAACTTTCTGATAATTTCAACAGCTTCTATCATTTCATGTCTGTTAGTGAGAATTAAATCCAATATAGCTGACCCTCTACTTCCTTCTCTTCCTTTTGGAAAACAAAGTTGTTTGCTAGGTTTGTCAGGAATCTGTTTGATTTTTTGATGCAGAGTTCCTGTATATTTCAATCCAAGATTAAAATCAAAAAATCAAAAATCAATAAAAATAAGCTCCAGATACTTTGCAAATTCCAAAAGTACAGCAATCCTGTAGGTGAGAATCTAATAGTGAAATAAATCAAATGCAAACTCTTCACCATCCCAAAAGTGTACTGCGCTTCCATATGGAGGGAACAGGGGTTATCCAGAACAATATATATTAAAAGGGTAAAAAAACCAATTAGAATTCAGCAAGGGGTTAAAATACATCAGCATTCAACTGCTGATCAACTTTTAAAGCAAAAAAAAAACCCCAAAATGAAACAATAAATTAAAAAAGTTAAAGTTAAAACCCAGGCATGCTTAAGAAAATTAAATTGTTGAACATAACAGAACATAACAGAACAGAATAAAATAGATCTGGAAGGGACCTTGGAAGTCTTTTAGTACAGCCCCCTGCTCAAGCAGGAGAACTGATACCATTTCAGACAGATGAATGCCTATTCTTGAAAATCTCCAGTGATGGAACTCCCATGATTTCTGGGGATAAGCTGTTCCACTGGTTGATTGTCCTTACTGTTAGCAAGTTTCTCCTTAATTCCAGCTTGCTTCTCTCTTTGATCAGTTTCCAACCATTGTTTCTTGTCCTTCCATCTGGTGCTTTGGTGAACAACCTGGCCCTCTCTGCCTTGTGGGAGACCCTCAGATACTGGAACACTGCTATCATGTCTCCCCTATTTCTTTTTATCTTTACACTAGCCAAACCCAAGTCCCATAGCCATTCTTCATATGTTTTAGTCTCCAGGCCTTTGATTAACTTGGTTGCTCTTCTCTGATTTTTTTTCCAAACTCTCAACATCTTTTTTGTGATATGGTGACAAAAATTGGCTGCAGTATTCCAGGTGTGGTCTTACTAGGGTTTTATAAAGGGGTAATAATACTTTGTGTGATCTTGATTATATGCCTCTGTTTATACATCTCAGGATTGTGTTAGCTTTTTTGGTTGCTGCTGCACACTGCTGGCTCATAGTCAAGTGATTGCCCACTAGGACTCCAAGGTCCCTCTCACAGTTACTGTTTTTAAGCCACGTCTCGCCCAATCTGTATTTGTGCCTTTGATTTTTCCTGCCTAAATGTAAGACTTTGCTTTTCTTTGCTTTTTGAAACTCATTTTGTTGGATAGAGCCCATTGTTCAAGATCTTTTTGGATCCTGAGTTTGTCTTCTCGTGTTTTGGCTATTTCTGCCAGTTTAGTGTCATCTGCCAATTTGATGAGTTCCCCTTCTATTCTCCTATCTAAGTCATTTATGAAGATATTGAAGAGTACTGGGCCTAAAGTAGAGCCTCATGGTACCCCACTGCTTACATCTCTCCATGTGGATGTAGTGTCATTGAGGACTACTCACTGAGTACAGTTTGTTAGTCAGCTACAGATCCATCCAATCCACAGATGTGAACTTGTTATGGGAACTGGAAGTTGAAGGAGTGATAAAACTCTGTTCTCAGTCCTTGCATCCTCTTCTCAGAAGAGCAAAGATAAGGCAGATGGCAGACCTCCAGTTTTACACCCATAGCACATGGCCGAATGAGAGTGGACCTCCACTCCCCTCTTCTAGTTTTATCCTGCCAGGGGGACCCTAGGTGGGTCTGAAGTCACCCTGAAGAGGTGACCATGAAGGTGGAGTGCCCCGTTGATCACAAAGCAATGGCAATCACTTCATCTGATCTGGGGGAAGCCCTCCGAACCCAACAGGAGAAAGGCTAGCATGAGATCAGCATCTAGTCCAAGCTACTTGCAGCCAAAGTCCCAGAGCATGAACCTGAACATCGGTGAACATGGTGCTTGGAATTGGTAAGAGTACTGACATGCTTTCTTCTATCTACTAATTGAATCCTTGAGAAAGATCCCCAAAGCAAGAAAAACTCTGGAAGTGAAGGGAGGGGACTATATCCCCATTCCCTTACAGATGGAAGAGGTGAATTAATATTAAGGAGAAAAGAGATATACTAAAATTTGATTTAAAATACTACAGTCTGCACAAATATAGCAACTAAAAAACTGTCAAGATTATACCCTAAGAGTTTTTGATGGAATTGTAAAAATATATAACAAAAATAATTTTTGATTAAAAAAAAACTAAAAAAAGCAATAACTGCTGACATCTAGTGGACAATCAGAGAATAGAACACTACCAATGAGGATTCAGAAATTGCAGAATGCCTAGAAACAAAGAAAAAGCTGTTCCTTTGAATTGCAAATAACCTTGAAGACATCTGGGAACAAAGGAAGAGCCAGCTATAAGATTAAAAAGTGTCTGAAAGAAAACAACAACACCTGGACTATTCCTTAAATCTAAGAACTGTTTATGGAAAAAAAAAACCTTGGCTTTTGGCTAATCTTTTACAGGAGAATTTACAGGAAGGATTTAAAGTGGCTTAACACACTGAACTGTAATTTTAACTGACTGATAAATTGACTTTTGAATTAAAACATTGATGCAAGATTATTGAAGGGGGAGACAACAAGGCAAAAGAAGAAGATCAGAGACAGATACAAGAGATTCGACTCACCCTACCAGCTGGACTATTACCATTACATGAATAAATATTTATAAATATAAATATGGCTAAAAGAATAGAGAATTTTGAACATAAAGGGGCCTTATAACAAAAAGAATAACAGATTTAAGTAATATAATATGTTCTATAATATATGAAATGTAAAAATAGCATGTTGATGTAACTTTTATTAATATAAGTGAAATATAAACTGATTAAAAAGGATGTTATATCTAGATACAATAAGATAGATAAAAAGTATAGTATTTTTTATAATGCATGACATAAAATATTGGGATGATGCACCTAAATGGGAAAATTTGGACAGTTAGATGACTAACATATGAAGAAATTATGACTGATAAGAATTGGATTGAATATAAGGAAAATTAAGCGTAAACACCCCTTTATGGATTACTGCCTTGTCATGGCAAAGGGGCTTGCATAACTCAAAGAAGCTTTGAGCTATGCCATGCAGGGCCACCCAAGATGGAGAGGTCATAACAGAGAGTTCTGACAAAATGTCATCCACTGGAGAAGGAAATGGCAACCCACTCCAGTATCTTTGCCATGAAAACCCCATGGACAGTACCAAAAGGCAAAAAGATATGATGCTGGAAGATGAGCCCCTCAGGTTGGAAGGTGTCCAATATGCTACTGGGGAAGAGAGAGGGCTAGTACTAGTAGTGCCAGAAAGAATGAAGAGACTGGGCCAAAGCTGAAAAGACGCTCAGCTGTGGATGCATCAGGGTGAAATGAAAGTCTGATGCTGTAAAGATTTTTTCTCCATAGGACCACTAGACCTACAAGTCCTCTCAAAAAATGGCGACCGGATGGTTTTGCCAACATCAATTAATATACATGATATTACAAGGAGATTGGTTCGATGACTCAAAAACAAGGACATGGAAGATGATTTGGCAAAGGAAAAAAGCCAGAATAAGACTCAAGAAGAATGGAGTTTTGACCATCTTATTGAAATCTAAAACAGAATGTACTTAAATGGATAAGATGTGCGTGTTGAACACAAGACATTGTTATGAACTGAGATAAAGAAAATTTTTTGGTCATTAAAATTTAGCAGTATAAATACTAATAGCTAATTTGAATATTGATTTGTGCATAAAGGTCATGTAAAGGTGAATAATGTAGATAAGCTAAAAACTTATTGTTGAAAGTAATAAATAGATCTATATGGACCATTAAAAACAAAAATTATCAGTTTAAGCAAGAGATTACAAGGAAGTATTAAATACTGAAATAAAAAAGAAATTTTGATTACTACTTAAAAAAACAAAACTGAAAATTAGCAAAAGGGAAGGATATTGTAATGTATCCTCAATTTGTTGACATAGAGGGTGAGAAGTTAAGTAAATGGGATGTGTATTTTGAATATTAGATTTTGTGAAGAATGGTGATATATGAATTGGGAGTATATTAAAAAAAATTTGGAATGATAAATATCAAACCTTAAATCTAAATATTAGTGGAAATTAAAATTGAAAAATTTATTAGGTCATTGATTGTCTAAAAGATTGTATGTTAAAACAACTAGAATATGTGTAAACTAAAACTATGGATATATGTAAGAAAGTTTTTTTTATGTGATTGATAGGATAAAACTTGTCTTTAAATTCACAAATAGACAGTACATATGAAGGGAAAAAGAGAGGAAATGTTTATGGTAGCAATCTGAAATCTGTACTTATGATATTTGTATGTAATTGAATTACTACTACCCATCAATCATGCTACTTTTCAAATATATAAATGTAATATTAGAAAATCAATAAAATTTGTAAAAAAATAATTTTCTCCATAGAAACCTGGAATGTAAGATCCATGAATCAAGGCAAGATGGACATGGTCAAACAAGAGATGACAAGATTGAACATCGACATCTTACGAATCAGCGAACTAAAATGGACAGGAATGGGTGAATTTATTATTATTTTTTATTGAAGAGTTTTAAGATACATTTTTAAAAACATAAATTCCCTCCCTCCCCCTCCCCTCCCCCCTCCCCTCCCTTACCCTCCCCCCCGACTTCCCAGAGCTGAATACAGGGTATAAACTTACAAACCTAAGCTAAAATATGCTAACTAACTAAAAAGATACATTAAATTCCATCGCACTTTAACTCCCCTTAAACATAACTAAATTACTAACAAATAATGAATAACTAATAATACATCATATAAAACTAATACTTATTCAAATGCTAAATGAAACTTTTTAATCCCATATTTATTCTGAATATATTCGATCCTTCTCCATTCCACAATGTATCTCTGTTGCGATTGTTCTTTCAAATATGCTGAAATCTTTGCCATTTCCGCCAGGTTTGAAACTTTCAAAGTCCACTCTTCTATAGTAGGCACTTCACACTGGACTTCAAGCATCTTGCAGTGTGTGCCTCTCCATTCTTCCTCCAGACTCTGGGCCCAGACTCTGGTATCCAAATGAGATGCAAAAGTTGCTCTCATCAGAAAAGAGGACTTTGGACCACTGAGCAACAGACCAGGTCTGTTTTTCTTTAGCCCAAGTAAGACGCTTCTGACATTGTTTGTTGTTCAGGAGAGGCTTGACAAGAGGAATACGACATTTGAAGCCCATGTCCAGGATCCGTCCGTGTGTGGTGGCTCTTGATGCACTGACTCCAGCCTCAGTCGACTCCTTGTGAAAGTCCCCAACACTTTTGAATGGCCTTTTCCTGACAATCCTCTCCAGGCTGCGGTCATCCCTGCTGCTTGTGCACCTTTTTCTTCCATTTTCTTTCTATTAATGTGCTTTGATACAGCACTTTGGGAACATCCAACTTCTTTTGCAGTTACCTTTTGAGGCTTTCCCTCCTTATGGAGGGTGTCCATGATGGTTTTCTGTACAACTGTCAGATCAGCAGTCTTCCCCACGATTGTGATTCCTACTGAACCAGACTGAGACCATTTAAAGGCTCAGGAACCCTTTGCAGGTGTTATGGCTTAATTAGCTGATTAGAGTGGGACACTTTGAGCCTAGAATATTGCACCTTTTCACAATATTCTAATTTTCTGAGATTGTGGATTTGGGGTTTTCATGAGCTGTACGCCATAATCATCACAGTTATGACAAATCATAGCTTGAACTATCTTGCTTTGCATGTAATGAGTCTATCTCATATATTAGTTTCCCCTTTTAACTTGCGTTACTGAAATAAATGAACTTTTGCATGATATTCTAATTTTCACCTGTATTGTTAAGATAAAAAGTTTTTCTATACTATGCCTCCTGCTCAGTTTTTTGTAGATGTGCTTAATTTTGTGGCTTATTTTGCACTGGGTGAGCTGTAAACTCTAACACACTTTTAGTCCCCAGATTTCAAAATTATATAGGTGCATTGCTTCCAAATTAATCTTGTAATTTTCTTTAGTTTTCCCCAAGCAATTAATTGGCCGCTTTTCTTTTCCTTAGGAAATAGGGTACATTTTCCCCTTCCCTCTCTCATTGGGGAGGATTCTTTGTTGGGGGGGGTGTTTTCCTAGGAAAAAATCTTAAAGTCATAAAGAGAGGATAGGGACTCACCCAGTTCCGTCCACATTGCTCAAAACCTGCTGGTTAATGCTTATTTTCTTTGGTTGTCAGCAGCTTCTGACTGGCCACACAAATATAACCAGTCGTTCCCCTGCCAGTTTGGAAGGCTTCCTCAGATCAAACAGAAGGGCCTCCACCCTCCCGCGATCAATGAGGGTTCTCTCCTTCTCTGTCTCCTCTTCAGGGTGACTTTCGACCCTTTTTAAGATCCCCAGCAGGGCAAAATCGAACGCGGAAGATGGAGCCCTGTCTTCCTGTGCCCGTCACGCAGCAATGTCAAAGTGGAAGATAGAATTCTTTATTAGCCAAGTGTGGTTGGACACACAAGGAATTTGTCTCCAGTGTATAAGCTCTCAGTGTACATAGTGATAGATCATGATTATAAACAACATAAAAATATGTTTATCATAAATCATAAAATACAACACTTCATCATAAATCATAAGATGCAACACTTATTGATAGGATATTAGCAAAGAAATAACAAAAATTGTAGTAGGATACTAAATAAAACAATATAAATTGTAAGATACAAGCAACAAAGTTATAGTCCTAAGAAGATAAGGATAAGTAATGGGAACGATGAGAATAAGAGTAATACAGCTTTAGTAAGTAGTTTGATGGTGCTATAGGAGTTAGTTATTAAGCAGAGTGACAGTGGGGGGGGAACTGTCCTTATGCCTAATTGTTCTGCAATGCCCTATAGTGTCATCTTTTTTTGTAATATATTTTATTGATTTTTTTAAAACATAAATCACTTACTAATTGGTGAGCATTGTGTTTTCTGGGTTTACATTGGTTAAACAATCACTAACAATTGATTTCTATTATCCATAATCCACATAATGGTTTTAGTTTATTTCCTCTTTTCCCCAAAATGTCCTCTTTTGCAAACATTGAGTTAATACAATTCTTATTGTTTTGATAGATAACAATTAAATATATAATTTTCCCCCAATATTCCTAAAAGTCACATTAATATAATATTTCTTTTCTATCCAATCATTCTGGTTGCCTTATTATAAATCCTGTTACAGTCTTTATTTAAATTTGTTTCTCCCACAAAATTCAAGGTATTTTTACTGGTTAAGATTTTCTCAAAAATGAATTACATTTAAAAATGTAAGTCTATCTCAGCCCTTTTACATTTTTACATTTCTTTTTTTTAATATTTTATTTTTTATTCTTTACACACATATGTTAATTTTCCAAACAGCATGTGAACTGAGTTCATGATTCATTAATACATATACAAATTTCACTCTTTGGTTCTTTTTTCCAACCATTTATAAAATAGATTCCAGCTTTCATAATATTCTGTTTCTTCTTTGTCTTTTAGTCTCATAGTTAGTCTGTCCATCTCTGCGCATTCCAATATCTTCTTTATTAGCTCTTCTTCTGATGGTACTTGTTCATTTTTCCAGCATTGTGCATAGCTTATTCTTGCTGCGGTTATGATATGTAGAACCAAGTATGTATTTTGTTTATCAGTCTTTTCTGGTAATATACCTAATAAAAATAATTCGGGATTAAATGCTACATGTTCTCCTAATATATTTTCTAGCCAAACATGTATTTTTCTCCAATAAGCTTTTGCTTTATCACATGTCCACCAAGTATGGTAATATGTACCTATATTATGTTTACATTTCCAACATTTGCCTGATACATTTTTAAACATTTTTGCTAATCTAGCTGGAGGTAAATGCCATTTATAAAACATTTTATACAGATTTTCTTTATATGCAGTTGACATTGTCAATTTATAATTTCTCTCCCATAGTTTTTGCCATTCTTCTAACTATAGTATAACAAAAAAATTCTTTGCCCATCTTGTCATTGTCCCCTTAATTTGTTCACTTTCCATCTCTAAAGTTAACAAAAAAATTATACATTTTTTAAATTAATTTCTCATCAGAAGTTAGTAATATCTTATCAAACACGTTTTTTTCTTTATAAAATCCATACATTTTCATATCTTTTTCATATCTATTTTATATTTGTAGACGTACCCACCATGACATGTTGATACCCTGATGTTCCAGTTCTTGCTTCGATTTTAATGTCCCATCAATATTTAAAATATCTTTATATGTCCACGTTTTTTCAAAATCTAACAAGTTTACATGTGAAAAAGCTTCAATTGTTGATAACCACCCTGGAATTTTTACAGATATTTTCTTTTCTTTTTTTATTGAAAAGTTTTAAAATACATTTTTGAAATATATACCCCATCTACCCCACCCCCTCTCCCCATCCCTCCCTTCCCAACACCCCCCCCCGACTTCCCAGAGCCGAATACAGGGTATTACATCATACAATCTTACTCTAAAATATTGTAATTACTATAATTACTCTTTAAACCATATCGCACTTTAACTCTTCTTTACCATAGAAAAGAAAAATAATATAGCCTCTAATTACAATAACTAATAACTATTCAAATGCTAAATGATACTTTGTAGTCCCATATTTGTTCTGAATAAAATCAATCCATCTTTTCCATTCCACTATATAACTCTGTTGCGAGTGATCTTTCACATATGCTGAGATTTTATACCAAGTTCGAAACTTTCAAAGTCCATTCTTCAATAGCAGGCAGGTCCTCCTTCTTCCAGTATTGCGCTACCAAAAGTCTTGCAGCTGTTATTAAATTCAGCATCAATTTGGTTCCTATAACAGTACAATAAGTGATAATACCCAACAAAAACAATTGTGGTAAAAATCTTATCTTTTTCTTAAAAATCTTCTGCATGTTCCACCAAATTTTAATCCAAAAAGCTTTAACTTTTTTACAAGTACACCATACATGATAATACGTTGCATCATCACAACCACATCTCCAACATTTTGGCTGACAATTTGGATACATACATGCTAATTTTTTGGGATCTAAATGTCATCTATAAAACATTTTCTAAAAATTCTCCCTTAAATTTGGTGCCTGTGTGAATTTAACATTCCTAACCCATATTTTCTCCCAAGTATCCATTATTATTGGTTCTTGAAAGTTCTGGGCCCATTTTATCATACAATCCTTAACCAATTCCACTTCTGAGTCAATTTCTATCGATGTATTATATATCCTTCTTATATGCGCTCGTCTTTGATCTTTAATTTGCTTTACCAAATTCCCATCTGATATTGAAATACCAATTTTCTGATCTTCTTTCCATCTAGCCCGGGGATAGGCAACCTTGGCTCTTTTATGACTCATGGACTTCAACTCCCAGAAGTCTGGGAGTTGAAGTCCATGAGTCATAAAAGAGCCAAGGTTGCCTACCCCTGATCTAGCCTGTAACTGCCCATACTGAAACCAAGTTTGTACTATTTTTTCTTCTTTTAAAATATTAAAAGACTTCAGTAGCCATTCATTCTTTTCCAATCTAAGAATTTCTTTATATGTTATCACATCATATTTAAATCCCACATTTATATTTTCTATTGCATGTTTAGGTATTGCCCAAATAGGAATTTTATAATTCAACTTGTATCAATATTTTTTCCAAACTCTCAACAAGGCAGACCTTAATATATGTGTTTTAAAAACTTTATCCACTTTTTTATCATACAATAAATAAGCATGCCACCCATATAACAAATCACACCCTTCAATATTCAATAAACTCCTTTGTGTTAAATTAAACCAATCACTAATTGACGATAATGCTGCTGCCTCATAATATAATTTAAGATTAGGCACTTTGAGACCGCCTCTTTCACATACATCTTGCATTATCTTAAACTTAACTCTCGGTCTCTTCCCTGCCCAGATAAATTTATTAATACCTCTCTGCCATTCCTCCAAATTTGAATCTTTTTTAAGTATAGGTATCATTTGAAATAAGAATAAAAATTTAGGTAAAACATTCATTTTCACAGCTGCAATTCTTCCCAATAAAGACAGTTGTAATTTTCTCCAACTTTCAAGCTCTTTTTATACTTTTGACCATAAAAATTCATAATTATTTTTACATAATTTAGTATTTGCAGCTGAAAGATATACCCCCAAATATTTAACCTTTTTAACTATTTCAAATCCCGTTAATTTTTCTAAAGCTACCTTTTGTTCTATAGTCATATTTTTAGACAATATCTTAGTTTTTTTGTCTATTTACCTTAAATCCAGAAACTTTCAAGCTCTTTTTATACTTTTGACCATAAAAATTCATAATTATTTTTACATAATTTAGTATTTGCAGCTGAAAGATATACCCCCAAATATTTAACCTTTTTAACTATTTCAAATCCCGTTAATTTTTCTAAAGCTACCTTTTGTTCTATAGTCATATTTTTAGACAATATCTTAGTTTTTTTGTCTATTTACCTTAAATCCAGAAACTTGTCTATATTGTAAAATTATTTCCATTAAATCCAAAACTGATTGAATTGGTTGACTTAACGTAATAACCAGGTTATCTCCAAACGCCCTCAATCTATAATCTTGATCTCTAATTTTAATTCCCTGTATTTTCTTTGAATCACATATTTTAATCAATAATATTTCCAATGTTAAAACAAACAACAATGGTGATAATGGACACCCCTGTCTTGTACCCTTTTCAATTTTACAAACTTCTGATAAGCTACCATTAATTATTATTTGAGCTGTTTGTTTGTGATATATAGCCCTAATAGGTTGTAGAAACTTATCCCCAAACTGCATCTTCTCTAACACCTTAAACAAAAATTGCCAATTCAATTGATCGAAACCTTTTTTAGTGTCCAAAAAAATCAGCGCTGCAGGGACCTGGTTATTTCTTTCTAAATATTCTAATACATTTACAATATGCCTCATGTTATTTTTCATTTGCCTACCACTTATAAATCCTGTTTGATCAGTATAAATCATTTGTTGCATAACCTTCATCAATCTATTTGCTAAAATTTTTGCAAATATCTTGTAATCAGTATTTAAAAATGATATAGGTCTATAATTTTTGGTTTGTACAGGATCTTGATCATCCTTTGGAATCAACGTTATAAATGCTGTTTTCCATGATGGAGGTACCTCCCCTCCGGATTGAATCATTCTAAACAATTCTTTTAGAGGTTCCACCATCTCTAATTGTAAATTTTTATAATAAGTAGCAGTCAATCCATCTGTCCCAGGTGCCTTTCCTATTTTTAATTGTTTAATTGCTAGAATAATTTCTTCAGTGGTTATCAATTGATTCATCTCTTCCCATTGCTCTTGTGTGAGCGCCGGGATCTTCACTCCTTGCAGATAACTATCTATGTCTACACCTTGACTTTTGTCCCTTGCACACAACTTCGAATAAAATTCAACAAAGGCCTTTTTAATAAGATTTTGCTGAAATACTTCTTTACCCCTATATTCTATCTTATCTATATGACAAGATCTTTGTTTTTTTCTTAATAAATAAGCTAACCACCTGCCAGGTTTATTTGCATTATTAAAAATATGATGTTTAGCATATCTTAAATTAGTTGCCACCTGGTCCGCCATTAACATATCAAACTGACTTCTTAACAAATTAATTGATTCTTATAGCCTCTTATCAGATGGATCCATAGTAAAGGCTTTCTCTTTCCTCTTTATTTCCTCCTCTATTTCTTTACGCTTAAATTCCATTCTACGTCTATATTTATTATTCAGATATATCAAGACACCTCTCATGTAAGTTTGACTTGCATCCCATACCATTTCAATAGAGGTGCCTTTGTGCATATTCATAATAAAAAATTCTTTCATCTGCTTTTTACATTCTTCCACATTTTCTACATATCTAAATAAATTTTCATTTAATCTCCATGATCTTCTATCACCGTTACCCTTATCCAATTCCATCCAAACTGGACTATGGTCCGATAAAGTTCTTGGACATATCTTGATCTTCTTAAACCTAGAAAAAAATCATTAGTAATCAGTATAAAATCAATCCTCAAAAAAGATTGATGTCTGTCAGAAAATAAAGTAAAATCCTTTTCATCTGCGTTTCTTTCTCTCCAAATGTCTCTCAATTCCAAATCATCTTTCAAATCAAAAAAGATTAGGCAATCTAGCATGATTAGGAGTATTTTTAAAAAATCCTTTCTTATCCTTCTGCGTGTCCATCACCCCATTCCAGTCTCCCATTAAAAAACAAGACTTGTAGTCCCATTGAATTATTTTGTTATGTAGCAATTTATAAAATTCTTGTTGTTGTTGATTAGGAGCATATATTCCAATTAAAAGTATTTTCTTCCCTTCAATCAAAAGTTCAATAATAATATATCTTCCTTGTATATCTGCTTCTATTAATTTGGCTATCAAACCCTTCTTCACATATATTACTACACCATTTTTCTTCTCTGGAGCGGATGCAATAAATTGTGTACCCAGTCTCAGATTTATCAAATATTTGTGATCAGATACGCGAATATGCATCTCTTGCAAACATGCAACATCATTTTTAAAATGTTTCAAATACTGAAATATTTTCTTCCTCTTTTGTGGTGAATTCAAGCCATTAACATTCCAGGTCAGGAATTTTGTCACCATCCTTTGCGACTTGAAGCCTCCAGAGTGCCGCCTGAAGATCTTCAGAAATCTGTCTCTTCGGCCTCGCTCCTCCCACTGCTTCACTTGATTCTTGAGTTGTAATCATCAAACATTGATCCTGTTGCCATTGTTGTTGTTGTGCCTTACATCTAGATGCAGCCCGTGTTATTCTTTGAGTCGAAGTTTCTTATGCTAAAGCCAAGGATTGCGCAATTTCTGAAGATTGCTGTTTTTCTTGTAACTGTTGCACTCCTTCATCCTTTCCTTCTTTATCTTCTGTAGAGGGCGGTGAACCTGCTTTCAATACATTAATATAAAAATCTTGTGCCTTCAAAACTGTATTGAGACGATATCTTATTCCAGCAAAATTCACCACAATCTCCATTGGAATCTCCCATCTGAACTGAAGCTGTTGTTTTTTCAATTCTTCTGCCAAAAAAGCAAATTCTTTCCTTTTTCTCAAAACTTTTGGGGGAATCTCTTTCAGAATCAGCACCTCTTGACCAGCAATTGACCACCCCATCTCTGGGCAATTTCCTCTGCCTGGCAATCCAAGAGTTAACTCTGAAGACTTTATCTATCTTCCCAAAGAATTCTTCGGGTTTAAACCCCAAAATAGGTGCCAAAGCATCCACCAGCATCTCTTGCAAGTTCTCCTGAGAATTCTCTTTCAAACCTCTGATCCTTCGGGCAAACTCCATATCTTTATACTGTATCATCAGAACCTCTTCCTCCATTTTATCCATTTTAAATTCAGCTTCACCCATTTTAGCCTCCAACAACAAATTATTTTGTTTCACTTCTTCCACCCATTCATTCAAAGTCTCAGTACATCCTGCCAACCCCTGAAGTGCTAAGAGAATGTCCTCCCGCATTTCCTTGTTCTTCTCCTCAATAAGCTCAGCCACCTGTTCAGTTATTTTTTCAGTTATTTTTTCAGACTGAGTGGCTAAAGCCACTTTAAGGCATCTTGCAGGTCCTTCAACGTTACAGGTGGAGAAGCTGCAGGGGATGATATCAAAGACTGCAATCCAGATTGCTGAACAGGCGATGTCCCTGTCTCTGCTCTGCTGCAACAATGTTTCTAGATGTCAATCAAATCCGGCAGGAGTGGATTCAGCATCTTGTTCTGCCCTGGGGCTCTAAGGGGGATCTACCTCTACCGGGGAACTCCCCCTCCCCTCTTCACCTGAGGAGTGGGGTTTTCATACCATGGAGCAGCTGATTGTTGGCTGCTCAGCGGTTTAAACAGAAATGAAGGGCCAGCGGTCGATTCCAACCGTCTGTGACGCTGGAGAGCCACCCGGAAGTCCCTATTTTTTTAACATATATTTTCATTTTGATTTTTTCCCATACAGTTATCAAAGCATTTCTAATACAGCGGTTTTGAAAATATCTATGAATTTTGTTTTTCCCATACCATAAAAACACATGCCATCCCAACTGTAAATCATGTCCCTCCAAGCATAACAACCTTTTATTCCTAAGCATTATCCATTCTTTCAGCCATGTCTATACTGATGCTTGATAATACAAAGTCCACTCAGGTAAACCAAAACCCCCATTTTCTTTAGTATCTTGCAAAGTTTTCTTTTTTATTCTAGCTTTTTTCCCCTGCCAAATAAACTTCAAAACTAAAGAGTCCAACTCTTTAAAAAAAAAGTCCCCCAAATTTTATCTGAATTGTCTGAAACAAAAATAAAATCTTAGGCAATATATTCATTTTAATTGTAGCTATCCTTCCTAGTAAGGACAATTTTAAATTCCTCCATTTTTCCAGGTCTAACTTTACTTGTTTCAATAGTCTTATATAGTTGTCTTTTTTTAATGTTGAACATTTGGCTGATAAATATATACCCAAATATTTTACCTTTTTCAGTATCTGTACTTCTGTCACCTCTGATATTCGATTTTTTTGCTTATCCGTAACATTTTCACTATTATTTTAGTTTTTTCCTTATTAATTTTTAACCCTGCTACTTCATCATATTGTTCCAATTTCTTCCACAATTTTGGAATCATCTTCAAAGGATCTTCCAAAATGAATACCAAATCATCAGCAAATGCTTATAATTTATATATTTCACCTTTCAACTCCAAACCTCTAATTTTTATATCTTGTTTATATTTTGATTTAAAACTTCCAAAGTAAAAATGAATAGCAGAGGGGACAGAGGACATCCTTGCCTTGTGCCTTTCCTTATTTCAAAACTTTCAGTACAATCTCCATTCACCATTACTTTGGCAGTTTGTTTACTATATATTGTTTTTACCATATTTATGAAGTTCTGTCCGAAATCCATTGCTTGTAGTTGATAAATTAGAAAGTGCCATGAAAGATTATCAAAAGCCTTCTGAGCATCTAAAAATATTAATGCCATTTGTTTCCCTGGATGTAATTCATAGTATTCCAGTATATCTATTATCATTCTTAAGTTGTTTTTAATTTGTCTCATGGTAAAAAGCCGTTTTGGTCCGGGTGTATAAATTCAACCAAATATTTCTTCAATCTCTCCGCCATTATTGAAGTGAAAATTTTATAATCCAAATTAAGTAGTGAAATCAGTCTGTAATTCTGATCTGAGTCAGATCTGAATCAACTTTTGGTATTAAAGAAATATTTGCTTCAATCCACGTCACTGGCATTTTAGCTTCTATTAAAAGTCCGTTACAAACATCTTTCAATGGATCGCTTAGTATCTCTTGCAAACTTTTGTATAGTTCTGCCGGAAGTCCATCTGGGCCAGGAGCTTTACCATTTTTTTGTCTTTTTATAGCCTCTGTTATTTCCATCATTGTAACTCCTTCATCTAACATATTTTTAAATGTCTCTGAGATCTTCGGGAGGTTACTATTTTCTAAGTATTTTACAATTTTCTCTCTTGCAATTTCCTTCTTATCATATAAGTCTTTATAAAATTCTTTAACTATCTTATTTCTTCATTTTTATATTGTAAATAACCTTTCCCATCCAGCAAATTGTATATCATATTTTTTCTTTCTTTTTTTAAGTTTATAAGCTAACCATCTTCCCGGTTTGTTGGCGTTTTCAAAACTTTTGCTTCACTCTTTTTATCTGTTCTGCCATTTTTTCTGAGTCTAACAAGTTTAATTTATGTTTTATCATGTCCATATCTCTTTTTAAAGTCTTTTTTTGTGGATTCTTTTGCAATTTTGATTCTAATTTTCCAAATTCTTCTCTTAGTGATGTATATTGCTGTTTTCTCTGTTTGTTTTTCTTTGCCATATATGATATTACTATACCTCTAAAATATGCTTTAGCTGTGTCCCATAAATTTTGTATCTTAGTATCTTCTTTTTTATTTTCTTTTTAAAAAGTTCCATTTCTTTTTTTGTTAATTCTATAAATTCTTTTTCTTTTAATATAGAATGATTTAAGGTCCATCTTTCCAAGTCATTTTCAAGGGGTTATGGTCTGCCCATGTACCTATTTCTATTTCAATGTCCTGCACATTCATTCTCAGATCTGCGGTCATCCAAATCATATCAATTCTGGACCAGGATTTCTGGCTGTTTGTAAAAAGTATATTGTAATTTTTGTGGATTTATTTCCCTCCAAACATCTTGAATTCCAATTTCCTCTGCTATATCAAAAAATGTCTTAGGTAGTCTTCCTCTACCATTTTTCTTTGTTTTGTTACTTTTATAGTTAATTTGTCCATCTGTTATTGCATTAAAGTCTCCTAATAAACAAATATTTTGATACTCCACTTCTATTATTTTTTTATGTAGGTTTTTATAAAATTTGTCCTGATTGCTATTCGGTGCGTATATTGCCACTAATAATATTTGGTTTTGATGCAGATAAATCTCTACCATTAATATTCTTCCTTCTTCATCTGAATATACCATTTTTGAATTTATTGTCTCTTTAATATATACAGCTACTCCTCTTTTTTTTGTTGTGCCGATGTATAATAAAGTTTTCCAATTTTTGGATATTCCAATAGTTTGTAATGTGCTTTTATATGCATTTCTTACAAACAAATTATGTCCAAATTTAGTTTCCATAATTTCCTAAACGTCTTGCTTCTTTTAATTGGAGAGTTCAATCCATTTATATTTACTGAAAAAATTCCACTTTCTTTATCGATTTCCATTACTTATATTTTGGTCTAACTGATCTGGTAGTTCTTTGTTCTCTAGCAGGTCTTTCATCTTCCCCCTTTTGGAGACCTTCCTCTTTCTGTTCTTTTGTTTGTGCGGTTGCTCCTTGGATCTCCTCCTCTGTTTGTTTCTGTTCTTTACTTTCCTCTTGACCTCTTTTTACTCCTTCATCCAGAATTGATCTATTCTTCTCTTCAAAGTCTTCTGCTTTCCAAATTGAATCAAGTCTGTATCTTGTATTGTTCCAGTTTATTAAGATGCCTTCTGGTATCAGCCATCTAAAATTTATGCCATTAGCCATGAGTTTCGTGGTCAAAAATGGTATTGTCTTCATGAATCTCTAACTCTCTTGGGTATCTGTTTTAAGACCACAATTTCTTTATTTTTATTTTGTATTGGTTCATCTCTTACTTTCTGCAATATTTCATCTCTTATTGACTTCCTTACAAACCGTATATGTACTTATCTTGGTAATTTATTTCTTCTTGCATAACTTGAATTGAAATGAAAAGCCTCATCCAGCTCAAGTTGAGCTTCTGATCTGTCTATTTTCAGAGCGTCCTCCAGGATATCAATAATAACCTCTTCTATATTTTCTGCTCTGTCCTCAGGAATATTTTGGAATCTAAAATAATGCTCTGCATTTGCCATCTCCAAAATCTTAATTTCATTGTCTAACTTTTCATTTTCTTGCAGTAAAATTTCTATCTTTTTATCATTATCAACTGTTTTTTCTTCAATCTTATATATCTTCTGTTGGTTTTGTAATATCATTTGATTTTGAGATTCCAATTTTCCCTTAATATCCATTATTTCTTCATTTAATTTCTCCAATGTCGCTTGTGTAATTTTATGATTCCCTTGTGTCTTCAAGCAGTGTTTCTCCACCATCTCTTGATTCTTCAACATAAAATCCTGAAGAAATTTTAATGAGGTCTGTGTTTCACTTTGAACTGTAGTCTTTTCCCTTTGCAGCATAGCTTCAATGGATCCCTGTGTTGTAGGACTGGATTGACCAACTAAAGGTGCAAAGGGAGTTTTTTTTTCATAAGTCTGGTAATATTAGATGAAGTCATTTTGTAATTTACAGTCTGTAGCAAAAACAGTGTCTGTTTAAACTTATTCAAGTTCAACAAAAGTAGCTTTAAGTCTCAGTCTCATAACAAAGCAACTTTATCTTATTGCAGGTGTCCTTTCCAAGGTCACGTTTCCATCAACAGAGGAAATTACAAAGATTTCATTATTCTTCTTTTTTTTCCACCACTAGATGTCCTCCTTAGCTTATTTATCAATGTCCAATATTTTAAAGAAAGAATTTCTTCCAACCTGAGTAAATAACCCGCCACTCATAAATCTTCTGGGGGTCTTTGCCTTCCAGCTCTTATCATCAGGGATTCAACATAAATAATCTTCTAAGAGAAGGAAAGGAAACGATCTGCTCACCCAGATTCAACATGCTGTTGGAGTTCCTCTGAATTGTAATTCTCTTCTTCCCGCTGGAGACGTCTATGGCTGACGATAAAAAACAGCCTTTTATATTTGTTTTGCAGAGGGTCTTACAGTTCGCTCTGATAGGGTGCCCCCTATCCAATCATTCTGGTTGCCTTATTATAAATCCTGTTACAGTCTTTATTTAAATTTGTTTCTCCCACAAAATTCAAAGTATTCTTACTGGTTAAGATTTTCTCAAAAATTACAAAAAGTATTATGTCTAGCATAACGCAAATTAGTTGCTACTTGGTCAGCCAATAGCATACTAAATTGTTCTTTCAATAAATGTATTGAAATCCTTAAATTACTATCCAATGGATTCAAAATAAAGTCTTTCTCCTTAGATTTAATCTCTTCCTCAAGATCTATACATTTTTGCATTTGCTTACGCCTATAAGCATTGTTCATATAAATCAAGACCCCTCTCATATAAGCTTTACTGGCGTCCCAAACCATTCCCATCGATGTACCTTTATGCATATTTATAACAAAAAATTCTTTCACATGTTCTCTACATTTCTGCAAGAACACCTCATTTGTAAATAAATTTTCATTCAGTCTCCAGGATCTTCTACTACCATCTTCAGCAAAAAAAACTCCAACCAAACAGGACTATGATCAGACATTGTCCTAGGGAAAATCTTAACATTCTTAACCGAAGAAAAAAGATCAGTAGTAATCAAAATAAAGTCAATCCTAGAGAAAGTATTCTTACTGGTTAAGATTTTCTCAAAAATGAATTACATTTAAAAATTTAAGTCTATTTTTTCCATATGAACTATCTCAGCCCTTTTACATTTCTTAAGGAATAGATAAAACAGCAAAAAAGAAAGGAGAGCAAGAGTAAAGAAACATAAAAAATAACATACTATTTAAAGTATATATCCCTCCTAAGCTAATATATATTTATTTCCAAGATTTCTTATTCTTTTTAACCATAATTAAAATATGTTTAATTTTTAAATGTTCCATTTAATACATCTAGTCCTCTAGTCTTTTAACTCTTATTCAAAACATTTGTAATCCATTATAATTTTCTTAAATTCAATCATATTTAAATATATAAAACATTTCCTTTATGTAAGCTATTTCAACTTTTTTATATTACTCATATCAAGAAAAAGAACAAAAAAGAGAAAAAAGCATACTCTCTTAGAGTGACATATATTCCAAAACTTCTATTTCTTTAACTATAATTCAAACAAATGTTTCCTTTTTAAGGATTATCTCTGGTAGGTCCCATCATCTATTTTCTTGATTTCCACTTTAGTCTTTTTCCTTTGCCTAGTATTTTTCTTGATCAAGGAGTTTTGCTAAGTCGAAAGCTCTTTCCATATGTTCAGAAATGCTTCTGTAGGTATAAAAAGTAAATCAGATGAAGTATCTTTGTATGGGACTCCTGCCTATCCATGTTTGTTGAAAATGTTTTTCTTTTTCTTTCTCTACGCTTCTCTTATCATTTCCTTTCTCTCCGATGCTCCTGACATCTCTACAGTCCATTTTATCCAAACTGTTTTTTGTCCTCAGATTTATTTTGTAGTCTTAAGGGATAAGTTGTTTTTTCCAATTCTTGTGAATTCCCCCCCCCTAGGATTAAATCATGTTTCTGCCAGAACCCATATTGATTAAGGGGCTCTTTCTAATTCTATTCTTTTTATTCCTCTGGGTTCTGCCATGGTCCTGGACTGGAGGGGGGAACACGATGAAGACTGCCTCTTTGTTTACTTTATTGCTACAATGTATCTCTTTTGCTGTTTCTGCATACATGCTCTTTGAACGGTCTCTCCCTTGATGTCAGCTCGAAGTGGGGGAGAGAGGAATGCACCTCTGGGCATCTGGCTTATCTCCTGTTTCGGAAGGGAAGGTGCAAAGACCCAACAAACAGTGCCACAAGCCTGAGATAGACTGGTGTCATCATCTTTCCCACAATGGACTTAACACCTGGGGATTGGCCCATTATATTTATATTTATATTTATTACATTTTTATACCACCCTTCTCCCAAAGGACTCAGGGCAGTGTACAGGGCAATAAATATTAAAAACAAAATACAAAAGTTAAAAACAATTAAATATTATGCCCGATATAAACAGTAATTAAAAACCATGTTAAAACCCCAACCCTTAACCCATCAAACCAGGCCGGATTGCTCAAATAAATAAGTTTTTAGATCCGGAGCTCGACCAGCAAGCGGTTCCACAGGTCTGGCACACCCACAGAGAATGCCCTCCCCCTAGGGGCCACCAATCACATTCTTTGATCGGAGGCACCCTGAGGAGGCTCTCTCTGTGGGAGCACACTGGATGGAGGGAAGTTGACGCCGGCCGCAGGTGTTGCTGTAGGTAATCCGGACCCATGCCATGTAGGGCTTTGTAAGTCATTACCAACACCTTGAATCTCACCCGGAGGGCAACCGGCAGCCAATGCAGCTCGCGGAGCAAAGGTGTAACATGGGAGTATCGGGAGACTCCCAACACAACTTGCGCGGCTGCATTCTGCACCAGTTGGAGCCTCCGAGTGGTCTTCATTAGAACTGACCAGATGAACTATTGGGGTGGGGTTTGCTTGAGACTCTTTTAACCTATTGATCTGAGTGGGAAACCCTCAGATCCTGTCTATTATGCCTGATATCAGCTTCTCCTAATAAAAGTTTCTTTTGGAAGAAACTGCTTTCATGAGTTCTGTTTTCTTAGGATGAGGTTTTGAAGTGGGCCCTGACATTAGACAGGATCTGCAGAAACAGTCGGCCAAGAAGGAAGACTCTTACTGGGGGACTTGGCAAGGCAAGTCAGACAAAGGAATAGAGAGAGAGGAACCTGCAATGGGGGTGGGGGGAAAGCCTCCTGCCCAGCAGACCCCTGCAAATACTCCAGGTCCGGATCCTCGAGCTCCTCAGAAGAGGAGGTGGTTGCAGAATGCTGCCACAAGCCCAGGTGGTCGATGGGCATTGGGAAGAAGGAGGATTGAGAGAAGAAGGCCAGAAAGGTGAAGCTCAGATGGGACAGTGTCAGAACCCATATTCTAAGGGGCCTCTTTCCTATCTTTAACTCAAATTCTACTCTCTATATATTTCTGGGTTCTGCCTTGCTCCTGGAGGGGAGGGGGAAAGTGCTGGGGTTATTGTTCTGTTTTGCTTCTGTTGCTATACTGTAACACTTTGCTGTTTCTGCATACTTCCTCTGTGAACTTTCTCTCCCCTGGATGTCAACTAGAAAGTGGGGGGGGGGGAGAAGAAAGGAATGCACTTCTGGAACTTGTTTATCCCTGTGTTCAGAAGGAAAGGGGTGAAAAGCTGACAAAACATTGCTGCAACCCTGAGACAGCCTGGTGTTATCAGCTCTTTCCCACAATGGACCTAAAACCTGGGGATTTGCCCATGTGAACAGACCAGAAGAACTTTGAGGTGCAGTTTGCTTGGGACACTTTTACCCTATTGATCTGAGTGGGGAAACCCTCAGATCCTGTCTATTGTGCCTGCTATCAGCTTCTCCTAATAAAAGTTCCTTTTGGAAGAAACTGCTTCCATGAGTTCTGCTTCCTTAGGATGAGGTTTTGAAGTGGTGCTGATAGGCAGTCATCAACCAAGCTGGAAGGTGGAGATGGAGAGGTCCCTCCATTTTAGCGAAGATTGCAAGAATGGTACATCCTAACTGAAGAAGCAGAGATCAACCTGGCTAAGAGACAACACCAAGGGGGGAGAACATGGGGGAAGTCACCATCAGAGTCCTCTGCAAGTCTTCAAAACAACCATCTGACACTAAGAGGATCTCAGAATGCTTCAAATGTGGGAAAGAAGGGAACCATGCTACCGAATTCCACTCAGGCAACCCTACCAGAAAACTTGACTGGGCTCCAGCTGGAAAATCCTGGAAGACCCAAGCAAAGCCAAAGAAGATGGCCCTGAAAAGCACAGAGATTGTTGAGTTCCCTGCCGCAGCTCCGTGAAGAAAGGAAACTCTGATGAACATGAGAGGAACATCCAAATCATCCAAAGATAACTCCCAGGATGAACCCCTGGTACGTGGACCCATTGCACCCCTCACCCAGGCAGTAAAACTGTTAGCCACTGGTATGCCCAAAGCAGTAGAGGTCAGGGTATTAATTGACTCTGGTTGCACACGCTGCCTCATAAGCCTAACGTTAGTGGGGAACTTAGGAATTCCAGTGAGGAAGTTGAAGAAACCAATCTCTTATAGTCAATTAGATGGGTCCATAGCAGGGTGATGCCCACTATCCTAGCAATGCTACCAGTTCAACTCACCCTAGGGGAACACATAGAGACTGTAACATTTGTGGTAAACTCTGGCATGGAATGTCCCATAATGGCGTGGCTGACCAAGTGGAACCCACAGGTAGACTCAAGAACGGCAGAACTCAGATTCCTGAAAAGGGAATCAATCAAGGCACCAGCCCAGCCCCAAAATGGGGAAACCCCATCTGAGAAAGCTGCCGGGGGGGGTGTAGAAGGAACTACCCAAAATACTGGAGGAGTACAGAGACCTCACTAAGAGTTCAGTGAGGAAAGGTCCAATGAACTGCCGCCTCACTGGCCCACAGACTGTGCAATAGAAATTCGACCTTGCACAAAACTCTCCAAGCCTAGATTGTACTCCATGAGCCTGCAAAAATTGGAGGAAATGCAGAAATTCATAGATAAAAATTTGGAAAGGGGTTTTATTCAGCCAGCAAAGCCAAAAACAGCCACCTCTGTACTGTTCTGAGAGAAAAAAAGATGAGACTCTTCACCTTTGCATGGACTATAGAGCTTTAAATGCAATATGTGAAAGCAATCTGTATCCTCTCACCCTCATGAAAGACATGCTGTCCGACTTATTGAAAGGGAAGATTTTCACAAAGCTGGACTTAAGGGAAGCTTACTACCGAATCAGAATAAAGGAGGGGGACGAATGGAAGACAGCATTCAATTGCCCCTTAGGGTGTTACCAATTTTGGGTTCTGTCTTTTGAATTACAAGGAGCACCCGCAGTATTTATGTAGTTGATAAATGATGTAGTAAGGGAGCACCTGTATAAAAGTGTGCTCATTTACCTAGATGACATCCTTATATTCACTGAGACTATAGGCGAACATGGCAAATTGGTCAGAGCAGTCCTAAACTGTGGCTGGCTCACCTTTATGACAAACTATCCAAGTGCAAATTCCATAAAGATAAAATTGACTATCTGGCATATCACATATCACCAGATGGTATAGAAATGGACCCTGAAAAAGTCCGAGCTGTATTAGAATGGGATCCACCCTGCACCAGGAAGCAATTACTGAGTTTCCTTCACAACTTCTATCGACAGTTCATTTCCTCCTTTGCCCAAATAGCGTTGCCAATTATGAACATACTAAAAACCAAGGGGGAAGGAAAGCCCAAGCCAACCATTAAAATGGACAGTGGAATGCCAAGCTACATTCGAGAGACTTAAAAACCTTTTTTCTGTAGAGCTGGTGCTGAGGCATCCAGACACTGACAAACCTTTTGTGATTCAGGCAGATGACAGCGATGTGGCTGTAGGAGCTGTACTCTTGCAAGAAAATGATCAGGGGACACTATAGCCCTGTGCATACACATCAAGGAAACTCATGGAAATGGAGCAGAGGTGGGTTGTCTGGGAAAAAGATGCATATGCAATATGATGGGCTCTCTTCATTTGGTGGCACTTCCTGGAGGGGAACAAAATTTCTTTCCAGGTGTGGACTGACCACAAAAATCTGGAAGCACTTAAAATGCCCCCAAAATTAATCCCCAAGCATGCAAGATGGTCACAATATTTCCACTGATTAATTTTATGTTAAAACACCTCCCGGGAGGGAAAAACCTTCTAGCAGATACATTGTCCTGAATGCCATAATACAACAGCACTCAAAGTAATGTATCAAAGCCTCTTATGCCAGAAAAACAGCTGGCAGCACAGGTCATTACACGATCACAAGCCAAACTCCAAAAACCTTTAGCAAGTGAAGCAGGCATAGAATTCAAAAAAGCCCTAGAAACCGATGAATGGCTCCTGAACCATAAAAACCTATGCACCATTACGAATGGACTACCATTGGTGGGAGGAAAATTGTACATATCCAAAAGCCAGAGATTAAAATTCATGCAACTGTGCCATGACTCGAAATCCACAGGCCACTTTGGGTTTGTAAAAACATTGCACTTAGTTAAAAGGCAATTCTGGTGGCCTTCGATAAAAAAGGACATAGAAAGCTATGTGGTCAGCTGCCTGATTTGTGCCTCAGCAAGAAGACTACAAGGGAAGTTGCCTGGATTACTGCAACCAGTGGCAACCCCCTCAGCACCCTGGAAGGACATCTCCATGGATTTTATTGTGGAATTACCTGAGAGAAGTGGCAACACAGTCATCTGGGTTGTAATGAACTTATTCTCCAAACATTTTATTTCCTGTGCAAAAATTCCTAATGCAAAGACACTTGCAAAAGTGTTTGTCCAACACATATATCTACTTCATGGAGCCCCTCAACACATCATATCTGACAGAGGGGTACAATTCACATCAGAGTTCTGGAAAGCATTCCTAAACCTGTTAGGGAAACACCTAGGGCTGTCATCCTGTCATCATCTGCAAATGAATGGTGGGACTGAATGTTTGAACTCAATACTTGAACAATATTTAAGATGCTTTATTAATTACCAACAAGACAACTGGACTGACCTACTTCCATTTGCAGAAGTTGCTTACAACAACGCCGTCCATTCCAGCACAGGCTACACACTTCCCAAGTAGCCACAGGACAGAGTTTCAACCCAATGCCTGAACTCCCCTCAACAGACCCTGCAATCCTTTCATTAAAGGAGTGGATTGCACAACTAAAGAATACCTGGCCAGTTGTCAGAAAAGCCTTGGATGAGGCTAGGCAAGCATATAAAATGCAAGCAGATAAAAAAAGAGTTGAGCCAAAACCTTTTAGTGTAGGAGAGAAGGTTTACCTATCCACCAAATTCCTAAAATCCTTACAACCCTCAAAGAAACTGGGACCCAAATATGTAGGACCATTCCCTATTGTCAGAATCATAAACCCTGTAACAGTAGATTAGAACTCCCAAAGTCCCTCAAGCAAATTCATACAATTTCCACTTCAACCTTCTAAAAGTAACAGTCACCATTAAGATCAGCTGTTGCTCCTCCCCCTCCTCCCATTATGATAGAAGGGGACAACATTTTGAAATTAAAGAAATCTTAGATTTTAGGAAATACCATGGCTCCACTCAATACCTAGTAGCATGGAAACATCTTCCATCCTCCCAAAACGAGTGGGTCCACAAATGCCATATTCAAGCCCCTAAACTGCTTAAGAAATTTCACACCAAATAGCTGAACAAACTGGACTAAGCAATATCTGTAATTGTGTCTGTTTTCCCACAGATGTCAGAACTCATATTGATTAAGTCGCTCTTTCTAATTCTATTCTTAAGCTCTTGGCTTAAGTTAGCACTGTTGAAATCTCCTAACACAATCAAGGGTGAATCAGGATATTTTTCTTCAGCCCACATAATTTGTAATATTTTATTTGTGCAAGCTTAGGGTGAAACATACACTGTGTATAGGACAAATGAGGAAAATTTTCATGGAGAATAAAATGGTTTGCAATTGATAATTAATGTCTCTAAGTCCACATTACAGAATTTCTTTAGTATAGTTACATTTTTGCACCATTGGTTGTTGATATAAAAGCAGACACACCCTCTCTTCTTTTTACCGGATTTTTCTGCAATTCTGTCTACCCTATGTATCTGAAACCCTGGGATATGCAAGCTTCTATAATAATAACAGTTGAAAGGGACCTTGGAGGTCTTCTAGTCCAGGGCTTTTCAACCTTTTCATCCACTGTACCACTTTTAGGATAAGGCAATATCCAAGTACTCCCAGTCACCTAGCAAGGTGTCAAAAACGTGATGACTGAAAAAAAAGAGATAAAGTATAGGTAGTCCTCGACTTACAACAGTTCACTTAGTGACTCTTCAAAGTTACAACAGTACTGAAAAATGTGACTTATGGTCATTTTTCACACTTATGTCCATCATGTGATTTGCATTCGGATACTTGGCAACTGATTCATATTTATGATGGCTACAGTGCCTCAAGGTCATGTGATCCCCTTTTGCAACCTTTTGACCAGCAAAGTCAATGGGGAAACAGATTCACTTAACAACCTTTTATATTGGGGTGTCAAACTCAATTTCATTGAGGGCTGCATTAGCATTGTGGTTACCGTGTGTGGGGGGTTTTTTTTTCCCTTCCTTTTTCCCTCACACCCTGCCTCCCTCCTTCTCATTCCCATCTCCTTCCTTCCCTTCTTCCTTCCCTCCTTCTCCTTCCCATCTCCTTCCTTCCTTCCTCCCCTCCTTCTTTCCCTCCTTCTCCTTCCCATCTCCTTCCTTCCTTCCTTCCTTCACTGATCCTGGCACTTCTGCTGAGCCCTGACAGCTGATCCACACTTTTGCAGGGCTGTCAGGGCTCAGCAGAAGCGCCAGGATCAGTGCCGGACTCCATCTGATCGGCGCTTCTGGACGGCTTAGTGAAAGCCCCAGGATCAGTGCTGGGTTCCAGCTGATCGGCACTTCTGGGGGGCTCAGCAGAAGTGCTAATCACCTGTAGCTGCACGTGCTGATCCTGGGGCTTCTGCTGAGCCCCCATAGCCCTGCAGAAGATCCTAGGGCTCCTGCCCAGCTCGCTCACTTGGCCTTCTCCTGAAAACACACCACTTGCTCACTCTCCCTACCTCTGAAAACAGGCTGCTCACTCGCTCGCCCTTCCTCCAAAAACATGCTGCTCACTTGCTTGCCATTCCCCTGAGAACAGGCCACTCGCTCGAACTCTCCTCACTGCTTTGCTAAGAAAAAACTCTTTGCTTCTCGCTCTTTCTCTCCCTCTCCCACTCCCACCAAAACCTGCCCCTTTTATACCTTCTTTTCTCTCTGCCCTCCTCCTGTTTTTCTCTTCTGGGTATGCTGGAAACTCCAATTACTATGTCACTACATGCGCTGATCCTGGGGCTTCTGCCAAGCTCTGCAGCTCCAGCTGATCTCCTCCAGGTCTGTGTGGCACTGCTTTAGCTGGTTTTCTCCTCTGCTGCATTTGGCTAGGGGTTGCCTACCACCTGCCAGGTGCTAAAGTACCACTGATGGTATGCATACCACCAGTTGAAAAGCCCTGTTCTAGTCCAATCCCTTGCACAATCAGGAGAGTCTATAATAGGCATGTCAAACACATGGCCCACAGGCTGGATGTGGCCTGTGCAGGCCACGCCCACCCCAGCACTGCAAACGTGAAAAATTCCAGATATGTCACCATATGGCCTGCATTGCAGTCAGGCTTGACAACCCTCCCCTATACCATTCTGAACAAATGGCTGCCCAATCTCTTCTTTAAAACCTCCAGTGATGGAGCATCTGCAACTTCTGATGGTCAGCCTTTCCACTTTGTTTTCACTGTCAGTAAATTTCTCCTTAGTTCTAGGTTGCTTCTCTCCTTGACTAGTTTCCAACCATTGCTTCTTTTCCTGTCTTCTGGTACTTTAAAATAGGTTGAACCCCCCCCTTCTTTGTGGCAGCCCCTCAAATATTGGAACACTGCTATCATATTACAACAGTCCTTCTGTTCGCTAGACTAGACATTGCAATTCCTGAAACTGTTCTTCATATGTTTTTCCTCCAACCCTTTAATCATCTTTGCTGTTCTTCTCTGCACTTTCTCTAGAGTCTCAACATCTCTTTTATATTGTGATGGCTAAAACCAAAATATTCCAAGTGTTGTCTTACCAAGGTATTATGAAACAGCTAACCTGAGTTATAAATTTGTATAAAAGTTTTATATATATTTTTGAATGTTTTTATGTGAAGAGGAAAAATAGGATATATTTATGAATGTCTTTAACACAGTGAATGAAATATTTCTATGTATCTGACACAAACAGGCTAAGTTTTAAAAGTATGATTTCTCATAATATATATAAAGATGACATTTCATTTTAAAGAAGTCTTTAGGATAGCCACTAAGAAAATATCATTACTATCATAAACTAAAGCACACATGACTCTAGCAATAATTATTTTCAAGGGGTAATTTACTGCAGGTACATCTCTAATTAGTATGAATGTCCAAGAACAGATTTGATGAAAGGTCATTGTGAGACTCAAAACTCTATGTATATCAGAAGAAATGGCTATCCACTGTATAATGTTGCCTCCACAAATGAGAGACCCATCAAAGTTCTAGAGCTATACACAAATAGTCATAATTAGCTGAAAAAATTGGGGAAATCATTTCTGGATCATCTGTCTAGTGCCCCTGTACCTGTGCCACTCTAAACTTCAAGAGTAATATGCTTGACATACTGGACATACTTGGACATTTAGGAAAGAAAGTCCTTCAACTCCATTTTTGAAGTGAAAGTTTCTTTTACAAAAGTCAAGTGGTTACAGCAAAAGCAAAGCTGGATCTGAGTATTCCCATTCATTGCAATTTTCTCCTTTCCCTGGCTCTCCCCTCTTGACCAGTCCATCAGTGTCCAACAGCATTTGCTTTTGATGTTTTGGGAATGGTTTTGAGGTTTGGCACCTCTTTTGTATAGTTTTGCATTCCATTCTCAGGCTCCATCCTTAATTGGCTGCTTTATTTCAGATTGGCACCTCTAGTTCCTGTCACCCTATCATCCCCTTCCCTTTTCCCAATCATTCCCATGCTCATTTCTTGCTTCCCCAATTCCCTATCCCCTCCCTTGTATTTTATAGCAGGATGTCAGCAAAGCAAAGTATGCTGAAAATGGAAGGCCTGACATATACCTTTTAAATCACATTTTAGGTTGCCCTATCCTATTAATACATCTTTTCATTTATTGATTCCTCCCTACATTTTTATTGCTTATTTTTTAATCTGGTTTTATTCTGAAGCAACAAATTTTTTTTAAGTAGTATAAAAATAAAATAAATTTTAAGATGCATCATTATACCAATATGATGCTGCTTGAAATTGACTTAACAAAATAATTGGTATTCTTCAAAGATAATCTTCTATTTTTCATTGCCACAATATGTCAAAGATTGTATGGTATAGCATAAAGATAGGGACGCGGTGGCTCAGTGGGTTAGGACACTGAGCTTGTCGATTAGAAGGTCGGCAGTTTGGCGGGTTGAATCCCGAGTGCCGCGTAACAGAGTGAGTGCCTGTTACTCGTCCCAGCTTCTGCCAACCTAGCAGTTCAAAAGCACGTAAAAATGCAAGTAGAAAAATAGGGACCACTACAGTGGGAAGGTAACAGCATTCCATGCACCTTTGACATCTAGTCATGCTGGCCACATGACAACGGAGACGTCCTCAGACAAGCGCTGGCTCTTCGGCTTTGAGATGAGCATCGGCCCCTAGAGTCGGAAACAACTAGCATGCATGTGCGGGGGAACCTTTACCTTTACCTATAGCATAATGGGAGATAAATGGGAGAATGTACTGACCAATACTTTAAAATTTACTTTGAATTACAGATTGAAAGAAATATTTAATAAAATAACGTATCATTGGTATTTGACCCCAAACTGGTAAAAATGTATAGAGGGATTTCCAACAAGTGTTGGAAATGTACTCAAAATCCAGGTGCACTTTATCATATGTGCTGGTCTTGTAAGTATGTTAAATCATACTGGATAAATACAATAATGATAATTCAGAAAATCTTGACTGAATTATCAGAAATGGCAAAACTAAGTGCCTTGATTAGAGACAATGGATTAGACAATTTTATAAGAGACTGGAAGTAGTTTGTAGAATTTCAAGTATTAAATACAACAGATGGTTAACAGAAGAATTTGAAGATTAGGGTAAAGTTTGGCCTAACCTGCTGACTGTTTTTTTCCCCTTTTACATATATATTATGATTAGATGTTGGGTTGTCTTGTTTATTAGATTTCCATATCTGGAATATTTGTTTATTTAATATAGCATTTTTGATACACATGGATGGGAAAGCTTATAACTATATGTAGACCGGTTATGTAAAGGAAGGAGAATAACTGCTGTTGAAAATAACTCAAACTCAAAAACTTAAATTCTTGGGATATTGTTTCCTGTTCATGCAAAGGTTTCCCTGCACTAGAATGGAATTGCTATTTATCTGGCAAAGGTTTAATTTAGTGAACCAAATCTCCCTCTCTCTTTCCCTTCCTTACCACTGGGGAATTCAGGTGTCCTAAGCATCATTTCCCCCTTTGTTTACCTTTGTTTCTTCTGCTTCCACTTCCACTTGCTGCCTTTGTCACTTTGCTGCTCTATAGGTCAGCTATATGTATATAAGTTTATACTGAAGTCTTGGATGCTTTGACAAAGTATCTTTGTGCTTTTATAGACAACATCTCATTGTTTCTGTTAATTGCAACCTTCTGTTTGAATAATGCCAATACAAAGTGGCAAGACTTGGTGAATAACATGCTTGTGCTAAGTCAGTAGTGTACAATTAAAGAAGAAAAGGATGCACATAGATACCTCTTCTCCCCCCAGTGCCTCCAAAATCATTATCAAAAACGACTTCCGGGTGTCAAGGCTTCGTCGATGGTGGCCGTTCCGGCTGTCAGCCCGTTGTTTTCCATTGGAGCCGCAAAAACAGCAACAAACAGCTGTTTTGCAGCTCAGAAACCCTCTCCTCGTGAGAAGAAGGGAGGGTGAGTGTTCAGGTAGGGGTAGAGCTCCCCTAGACCCCCAGAGTTTAAATTCTGGGGGTTGAAGGGTGAGAGCCCCCCCCAAGCCTGAATTTGCTCCGGACTTGGGGACTCCTCTGCTCCAAGGTTTTGGAGCGGAGTAGGACGCTGCAACCATCCCTGCAATCAACAATTAACTTTGGATTACTTCGATGCAGGCAGATCTGTGCAGGAGAATATTGAAACAGCAAGTATTTGAACTTTAACTCTGGCTTACTTTGAAAGAAAAAGTTGCAAGTGGTGTGGAAAGTGAAAGTGCGCAACGGAAATTAACTGGGTGTTAAGATGGCTTCTAAATCAACCAAAGCTTCTGTTCCTAGAAGTGCTGGTGCTTCACCAGTTCAGCATTCTACATTACAGGCTTTGATGCCTCCTCCTGTGGCACCCGCACCCACATTAACATTAAAAGACTTACAAGATGCATTAAAAATACAATCCCAGCAAATAGCTGAACTTATTGAGAAGAATACTGAAATAAGAGCAGACATTTTAGCTGCATTTCAAGGACTTGCAGTCTGTATTGAGTGCCTGGATGATCCCGTGGAAGAGCTGAGTCAAAATAATTTGAGATTGGATGCTAAAATGTTGGAAGCTGAAAACATGATGGAAAAGATTGATGATGATGTAGTTATGATACAATATAGAGATATGGAGTTTGCTTTGAGGATTAGAGGGTTGAAAGAGGATCCAAAGGAAAACTTGAAAGAGTTATTGGCACAAGCCCTCGAACCGATTCTGGAGCGTCAAGCAGAAGATATTATGGAAGATATAGATAAAATATTTTGTGTCAATTTTTGGATTGCCAGACAAAGAAAATTACCTAGAGATGTGGTGGTTTATTTTACAAAGAGATCAATTAGAAACATGATTATCCAAGCCTTTTACAACAATAGATTGAAAGTTGCTGAGCAAGAAGTATTAATTCTGAAAGAGATTCCTCCAAGAATTTTAAGGAAAAGAAAAGAATTTGCTTTTTTGGCAGATGAATTAAAGAAATGGCAGCTTCAGTTTAGATGGGAGATTCCAGTAGGCTTGGTGGTGAATTATGCCTGCATGCGATATTGTCTTAATACAGTGTTAAAGGCACGAGATTTTTATTCTAACACATTGAAGGCAGGTCCTCTGCCATCTCCAGAATTTAAAGGAAGGAAGGACAAAGGAGAGTGCCAGACTCAAGTGGAGAGTATACAGGGAGCTGAAGGAGTTACTTTGCAGAAGGTTAAAGAATCTCAGCAAACTTCAGAAGCTGTGCAATCCCAGACATCGTCAGAAGAGGTTAAAGAACAAAGGATGACACAGGCTGCAATTAGACGAATTGCGTCTGCTCCAGATAAGAAAAATGGAGTAGTCATTTACGTGAAGAAGAATTTAACAGCTAATTTAATTAAAACAGATAAACATGGAAGATATATTATAATTGAACTGTTAATAGAAGGCAAGAAAATACTTTTGGTTGGATTATATGCTCCTAACCAACAGCAAGGAGAATTTTATAAACTTTTACATAGTAAGATAATTCAATGGGATTATAAATCATGTATTTTGATGGGAGACTGGAATGGTGTCCTGGAATGGTGTCCATTCATCAAAACAAGAATAAAATTAGAGCACACAGAATTAGATAAAATCCTATTAGGAACAGAAGACAAAACGATAAAAAAGATATATCAATATTTATTAAAACAAGACATGTTAGAAGAACAGGTTAAAGATACAATGCTAATCTGGAGCAAAAACTAGCCACCACCTATAAAGAAAATTTATATAAGATGTTTTATAGGTGGCATCTTCCCCCACAAGGCTAGCAAAAATGGATAAAAAAAATTCACTGACATGCTGGAAATGTAGAAAGCTACCAGGGACCTATTACATGTGGTGGCAATGTCTAAAAGCTCAAAGTTTTTGGCACCTGATAAAAAATTGGCTTGAAGAGGTAACATCACAAAAAATTGAACTAAAACCTGAAACCTTCCTACTAGGGATTATTAATGATAAATTCAGCAAAGGATCTTTATACTTAATACTGCATATTTTGATTGCAGCAAGATTAGCTTACGCTCAAAAATGGAAAATAAAATAAACCCCTACTGAAGAAGAATTAATAAGCAAAATCCTATCCTGCACTGAAATGGATAGGTTAACATTAGAGATCAAGATCAAAACCAAAACGGATTATTATGAAATTTGGAACAATGTGTACAAATGGCTAGAGTTAAGGAGGAATGCTGGGATGAATACCGACTGATCAGTTGATAGTTTAGAAACCTTTTATAGGCATAGACTTGAAAGATACTTAATCACATTGTAAACGAATGAAAGAATGTTCACTAGAAAACTCATAGATGTTATATGCACATTTCATTACAATGTAACTTTTTTCTTTTTGTTTTTTTTCTTTATATAAGATAATACTAATAGCAATGTTGAAGCCAGGGAAGTTGTAACATGTCCACTTTTGTTTTTAATTGTATATTCAATAAAATTTGTTTTAAAAAAACAGATCATGACAAACAAATCTTATTTCATTCTTCAACAAAGTGACTAAATTAGTGGATCAGCAAAATGCTGTGTATATAATTTACTTAGATTTCAATAAAGCATTTGATTAAGTAAACCACAACCTACTACTTGGCAAGCTAGTAAAATGTAGGATAGATAACACCACCACCAGGTTGGTTTGTAACTGGCTGACAAATTGTACTCAGTTGTGTAGTCTTCAACAGAACTACATCCACCTGGAGGGAAGTAAGCAGTTGAGTACCCCAAGGTTCTATTTTATGCCCAGTACTCTTCAATATCTTTATAACCAATCTTGATGAGGGAATAGAAAGGGAACTCATCAAATTTGCAGACAACACTAACCTGGCAGAATGGGCAACACCCCAAAAGACAAGCTCAAGATCCAAAAACATCTTGACAGACTTGAACATTGGATCCTATCTAACAAAATGAAATTCAGTATAGATAAAAGTAAGGTTTCATACTTAAGTAAGAAAAAAACAACCATATAGGTACAGACTAGGTGAAACCTGGCTTAATGTCAGTAACTGTGAGAGGGATCATGGAGTCCTTCCTAGTGGACAAACATTTAAATATGAGCCAACAGTGTGCAGCAGTAGCAAAAAAGCCAATGCAATCCTAGGCTGCATTAATAGAGGGATAGAATCAAGATCAGATGAAGTTCTAGTACTGCTTTACAAAGCCTTAGTAAGAATATTGCATTCAGTTCACCACATTATAAAAAGACGTTGAGACTCTGAAAAGAGTGCAAAGAAGAGCAACAAGAATGATTAGGGGGTTGGAAGCTGAAACATGTGAAGAACAGTTACAGGAATTGGGTATGTCTAATCTAACCTAGAGTTGGAAACGACTAGCACGCACGTGCGGGGGAACCTTTACCTTTACCTTTTAATCTAATAAAAAGAAGGAATAGGGAATACATGATAGCAGTGTTCCAATATTTGTCTGCTCCTACAAAGATGAGGAGGTCAAACTATTTTTCAAAGCACCAAAGGGCAAGATAAGAAACAATGGATGGTAACTAACAAGGGAAGAAGCAACTAGAACTAAGGAAAAAATTCCTAAGGATGAGAGCAATCAACCAATGGAATAGCTTGGCTTCAGAAGTTGTGAGTACTCCATCACTGGAGGCTTTTGAAAAGAGACTGGACAACCATTTGTCTGAAATAATATAGGGTCTCCTGTTTGAGCAGGGGATTGAACGAGAAGACTTCCAACTCTGTTGTTCTATGTTGTATGTTCTATTTTTTTCTATTGTATTCAGCCACAATCCATCCAACTCTCAGTAGCTTATAAATCCACTAAAAAGACAATACATATGGCAAAACTACAAAAAAAATCTTTAATGTCATAACTCAGATGCACTTTGAAAGATCTTCCTTTAGTTTTTTTTACAGAAGAATGAAAGGCCGTCTCTTAAATGGAATGTTTTAGGATCAAATCAAGAACAGCAGTGACTTGCTTATATTGCTATTATGAGAGAAATATGCTATTATACTATTCATTATCAAGGATTTGTTAGTGAAATATTCCACTACAGTAGTTAAATATAGAAATTAAATTAGTTATATTTGAGAAAACCAGGAAGTGTTTTCTGTTTCAATTTGTCCTCCTTTAGTGTGCCTGCCAAAAGAGGCATATCCCAAATTAATCATTCCAATTTTTATATTTAACAAAAAATTGCCCCTTGACTTTTTCATTTATGCTTCTCTCTGACTTATAAAAGTGTGACATGTTAATTTTATCTTTACAACTTTTAACATGGTTTTGCATATTCTTGTTATACAATAAAAACTGTGCTATGTAAAATTGTTGTTCAAAGCATTTTTTTAAAAAAATCTTTACATGTTTCCTTTCTATAAATGGTTAATGTGGTGGGGTCTCCATCTAGACTTGAGGAAGGTGTTAAGAAGGGCCGAATTAAGAGTCTGCAGAAAGTGGCACATCCCCTAGATTGCTTGAAGCCTTATCTGACCTTTCCCAAGGAAATGCAATCAGTCTGATGAGATTCTAGTTATATATGTGATGAGCAATAAAGCCTCTGTGTAAGTTCCTGCCTCAGCTTGCACTCCCAATAAAGCAGAACTCCTGAAACTGGCATTGTTTCAAAAGGAACTTTTATTGAGAGATAGTGATAGCAGAATAGCAAGGCAAGATGTGATGAATTCCTATCCAAACCATTACATTAACCCCCCCTTCAAACCCCTCCCCAGTGCCCAATGGTTCAGTATGATTTTGGCCAATCCACATGTGTGAGATTGTTATGGGAACTGGAGTGATAAAGCCACAGTTCTCAGGTGTTTTGTTTTCATCCAGGTCTCTTCCCAGCAGAGTAGAGATAAGACAGATGGCCCCAGGCACATTCCTCCTCCCTTTCACACCTAGAGAGATGCATCAAAGGTGAAAGAAAAAACTAAAGAAAATGCATCCCAAAGCCCACAGACCTTACCCCCTCCCCAAAGAGTGAAACCTCCTCCCTCCCAATAGAATGGCAGTAACCAAAAACAAAATGAAATGAATATATAGTTTGAGGGTGCCCCCCCAAAAAGAAAAGGAAGTCCATCTGGAGAAATAGAAAATAATAAAATGGGGAGAAAAGAAATGAGAAGTTAGTCAGGTTTGTCTGGATAACACACATGAAGAAGTTTGAGTAATCTTAGGGCTGTAACATTTTTTTATGGACCCATTCATTCTGGGATGCTGGGAGGTCCTTCCAAGCCACGAGATACTGGAAGGCTCCATGGTGTTTACAGGAGTTTAGGATTTCTTTGATTTCAAAATGTTGCTCAACCTCTACAATAATGGGTTGCAGTGCTGGGGCTGTCATTGGCTTTAAAGGCGAAGTTATCTCAGGTTTTCATAAACTGCAATGAAATACAGGGTGGATCTGCCTTAATGCTTTAGGAAGTTCTAGTTCTACTGGAACTGGGTTTATGATATGTTTAATGAGGAAGGGACCTACATATTTTGGTCCTATCTTTTTGGAGGGTCGCAATGATTGTAAGAACCTAGTAGACAGGTATACTCTGTCCCCATTGTGGACAGGTTTAGGTTCCATTCTCTTTTTATCTGCTTGTGTCTTGTAGGCTTCTCTGGCCTCATCTAGAACTTTTCTAACAACCAGCCAGGTGTTTTGCAGCTGAGTCATCCATTTCTTAAGGGAAGGGATGATGTGTTCATTGGCTGGCAACTCTGGCATTTGGTTAAAAACTTGTCCAGTGGATACTTGGAAAGGGGTGTATCCTGTGCTAGAGTGTACGGCATTGTTACATGCCACTTCAGCAAATCATAAGAGGTCAGTCTAATTGTCTTATTGGTAGGTGATGAAACATCCTAAGTATAGTTCCAGAACTGAGTTTGTTCGTTCTGTCTCCCCATTCATTTGAGGATGGTGACTAGAACTCCAGCCCTGTTCTGTGCCCAAGAGGTCCAAAAATGTCTTCCAGAACTTTGAGGTGAATTGGACCTCTCTATCTGAAATTATACAGTGAGGAGCCCCATGCAATCAGTAAATATGTTGGAGGAACAGCTTTGCTAGAGTCTTGGCAGTTGGGATCTTCTGCCATGGGATAATAACAATAACAATAATAATAAAGTTAGAAGGGACCTTGGAGGTCATCTAGTCCAATCCCCTGATCAGGCATTAGACCCTATACCATTTCAGACAAATGGCTTTCCAGTCTTTTCTTAAAAACTTCCAGTGTTGGAGCATTCACAGCTTCTGGAGACAGGTTGTTTCACTGATTAATTATTATATCTGTCAGGAAATTTCTCTTTAGTTCCAGGTTGCTTCTCTCTTTGGTTAGTTTCCATCCATTGCTTCTTGTCTTGCCTTCAGGGCTTTGGGGAGTAGCTTGACTCCCTTTTTTGTGGCAACCCCTGAGATATTGGAACACTTGCTATCATGTCTCCCCCCCTTGTCCTTCTCTTCATTAAACTAGACATACCCAATTCCAGCAACCATTCCTTATATGTTTTAGCCTCCAGTCCCCTAATCGTCTTTGTTGCTCTTCTCTGTATTCTTTCTAGAGTCTCAACATCTTTTTTACATCGTGGTGACCAAAACTGGATGCAGTATTCCACGTGTGGCCTTACCAAGGCATTGTAAAGTGGTAAAGAGGAACTAGAGATCAAATTACCAACATACGTTGGATCATGGAGAAAGCTAGGGAGTTCCAGAAAAAACATCTACTTCTGCTTCATTGACAATGCTAAAGCCTTTGATTGTGTGGATTACAACAAACTGTGGTAAGTTCTTAAAGAGATGGGAGTACCAGACAATCTTATTTGTCTCTTGAGAAACCTATATGCGGGCCAAGAAGCAACAGTGACAACTGGACACGGAACCACTGATTGGTTCAAAATTGGGAAAGGAGTCCGGCAAGGCTGTATACTTTCACCCTGCCTATTTAACTTATATGCAGAGCACATCATGAGAAAGGCAGGTTTAGAGGAATCAAAAGTTGGAATTAAGATTGCCGGAAGAAATATCAACAACTTAAGATATGCAGATGATACCACTCTAATGGCAGAAAGTGAAGAGGAACTAAAGAGCCTCTTGTTGCGGGTGAAGAAGGAGAGTGCAAAACCTGGGTTGAAACTTAACATTAAGAAAACCAGATCATGGCATCTGGCCCTCTCAATTCCTGGCAAATAGATGGGGAAGAAATGGAGGTAGTGACAGATTTTATTTTCCTGGGCTCCAAGATCACTGCAGATGGGGACTGTAGCCAAGAAATTAAAAGATGCTTGCTCCTGGGGAGGAAAGCCATGGCAAATCTAGACAGCACACTAAAAAGCAGAGACATCACCCTGACAACAAAAGTGCGTATAGTCAAGGCTATGGTCTTCCCAGTTGCAATATATGGCAGTGAAAGCTGGACCATAAAAATGGCTGAGTACCAAAGAATTGAAGCCTTTGAACTCTGGTGCTGGAGAAGACTCCTGCGAGTCCCTTGGACTGCAAGGCGATCAAACCAGTCAGTCCTAGAGGAGATCAACCTTGATTACTCTTTAGAAGGCCAGATCCTGAAGTTGAAACTCAAATACTTTGGCCACCTAATGAGAAGGACTCACTGGAGAAGAACCTAATGCTGGGAAAGATTGAGGGCAATAGAAGAAAGGGACGACAGAGAATGAGGTGGCTGGATGGAGTAACTGAAGCAATAGACGTGAGCTTAAATGGACTCCAGAAGATGGTAGAGGACAGGAAGGCCTGGAGGAACATTGTCCATAGGGTTGCAATGAGTCGGACACAACTTCACAGCTAACAACAACAACACTAGTATGCCATTTGCAAGTCCAATATAGTGAAAATCTTCCCTTTGGTCAGGTGGGCCAGCATATCCTTCATCAGGTGTAGCAGGTAAATATTTTCAACATAGACTGTATTAAGCCCACAGTAATCAATGCACAGACAAAGTGACCCATCTTTTTTAATTAGGTCCACAGACTACTATCCTTTCCTCCTCCTTCACATTGGGACAAATGACACAACAAAGAACTTGAGGGACCAAGTGATCAAGATGGCGCTGCCTTGGGAGGGTAGGTTATAGATGGCCGAGCCTCTTGTTGTTTTTCAGGCCTCCTGCAGTGATATTCTGTTGTTTCCAGCCCCAAACTGAAATGTCTTTAATGACGACGTCAACTAAAACCTTAAAGAAGGCCCCCGTCTTGACAGCAGCAGCCTCTCCGGTTACGACACCACCAGGGGTTAGGAAGTCAATGGAGAGCCTATCGGTGACAGAAAAATCTGCTACAATTCAAGGGATTTATACGATGCTACAAAATATGCAGGACATAATGGAGAGGAATTTGGATAGCCTGAGGGCTGAGTTGGGGGACATGAGAGAGGAGATGAAGGAAATTAAAGGGAAATTGGGTGTAGTCCAGGTTACCCTGAATATGCATGAAGAGCGAATAAAAACAGTAGAAAAGGACTCTGAGAATATGGAGAAGTGGATGGAGAAATGGGAGCACAGGTACACGCAAGCATCCAAGAAGCTGGAAGATGATATGGTGTACCTGGAGAAAGCGGCCTTTTTTTTGCGCTTCCAAAATGTGACAGAAGTCAGAGAACAGTTGGAAGAAGTGGTAGAAGAAATGATCGCAGACCTGGTGGGGAAAGAGAAAAAAGAGGTTCAGTGTGAAATTGATGAGGCCTTTTGAGTTTATACTAATTATGCCAGGCAATACAGCCTCCCTAGGGAAGTGCACATTAGGTTTACCAAAAAGGCACTTAGAGATGAAGTGCTCTATAGAGCTAGAGACCAACCAATTCAGTATAAAGGCCGTCCGGTTACAATTCTTAAGCAACTACCAAGAAGGATCCGAGAGCATCATCAACGCTATCCATTTGTTACTTCGCAATTGAGGAAAAAAGGTGTGGCATATAAATGGCTGCTTCCAGAGGGGCTCCTGGTGATGTGGGAAGACCGAAAGATAAATATTGAGAGTCTATGAAACGCACAAGATTTCTATAAATTTTTTTGCGGGACTAGTGATGAGGAAAGTGATGGAGAAGTGGAGAGTAGAAGTCAGAGGGAGGAGATGAATCTGGGGGGAGTGGAGGGGGGAGGGGGGGAGGGGGAGGAGAGGGAAAGGGAGAAGAATACAAGAGGGTAACTAGACAGACTACCAAATCTAAGGCCCCACGTAAGTAAGGGTGTGTCAAGGGGTGAATTTTCTGACGCTCAGTGTTAATGGTCTCAATGCTCCTGTTAAGAGAAAAAATATCTTAACTAGATTAAGGAAATGTGGAGCCGATGTATTATGCCTTCGGGAAACTCATATTAAGAAATGTCAAGCTAATCTGTTGAATTATCCTAAACTAGGGAAATTATTTGTAGCGTCTGCTGAGGAGAAAAAGAAAGGGGTAGCAATGTATGTTAAGGAGTACTTGTGTCCTAAAGAGTTATGGATGGACCCGGAGGGGAGAAGCCTGATGTTGGAGATAGAAATGGTGGGAAGCAAAGTGTTACTGGTAGGCATATATGCACCTAATAATAATCAGGGAGATTTTTTCCAGAAAATATATCGGAAAATATTAAGTTTAAGTTTATTATATTTGTATACCGCCCTTCTCCCGAAGGACTGAGGGCGGTGAACAGGGCACATATAAAATAAAAAGTACAAAAATTAAAAAGAGAATTAAATACAGAGCCTGAGCTAAAACAATAAATAATAATGTAAAACCACAATAAAAAACCCCAACACATTAGACCTGGAGTATGAGCAGATGTGTGTCTTGGGGGACTTTAATGCGGTGGTAGATAGGGCTAAGGATTACAAAACAGGGAGGGTTGATTTGAAGAAGAAAAAAGGAAAAGATAGGAGGGTATTTAGGGATATGAGTAGAGTGAGGAGTAGATGGATGATGAGCCTGGAGGCTCTAAAGGATACGGTTTTTGTACAAAAAATTAAACAAGAGATGAGCCTGGTTTTTTTAGAAAATAGGACAGAAGGGATGCCCCTACCAATAGTTTGGGACATGGCTAAAGCTTATCTGAGAGGCTTGATAATAAACAGATGGCAGTTAAATGTAGGAAGGAGGAGGAAAGTAGGAGGGAAATTGCTGAGCAACTTACTAAGGCAGAGAAGGCTCTTCAGGTAAACCCACAGAAAGTGTATGGGAAGGAGCAGGTGGATTTTTGGAGGCATAAACTTAACCTTGTGGATCAAGAGAAAATAGCATGTCAAATTAGGGTGGTGAGGCAGAACTATTTTGAATATGCCAATAAGCCAGGGAGATGGCTTAGCTATAGAATAAGGAAAGATAAGGAAAGTAGAAGAATTGATCAGTTAGAGGATAAGAGGGGGACACTGATAGGGGATAAAGAAGGGAAAGAAAATATAGCGACTGATTTTTTTACAGAATTATATCAGAAAGAAAAGGTTCCTGAGGAGAGAATTAAACAATACCTGATGGAGTCAGTTGTTCCTAAGTTACTTCCTAATGAGAAAGAGGCCTTAGATCAGGAGATAACAATAGCAGAAATTGAAAAAGCGGTAAGACAACAGAAATGTCAAAAAAACCCAGGCACTGACGGAATTCCTGCAGAATTGTATGAGGTATTAGAACCCCTATTGAGAATAATAAGGAAAGATGAGGAGATTACTGGGCTTCAGATAAGAGACCAAATTTACAAACTGCAGGCGTTTGCAGATGATATGGTTTTTGTTTTGGAAAACCCTCTGGAATACAGCACGATATTACAAAAAAGGATTGAGGAATTTGGAAATGTGGCCAGTCTACAAGTAAATAAAGATAAGACGAATATATTAACGAAAAATCTTTCGAATAGAAGTAAACAGATGTTAGCGGACATTACAGGGTTTAAAATTGTGAAGAAGGTGAAATATTTAGGAATTTGGTTGACGGGAAGATGTTCAAGTATTAGGGAGGATAATTATTCTAAATTACTGATACAAACAAAAATGGACTTGGGAAAATGGGGTAGGATACAGTTGTCATTATTAGGAAGGGTAGCCACGGTGAAATCTTATATTTTGCCGAAATGGAATTTTCTTTTCCAGACAGCACCGGTTAAACTGTTGATGAAATTTTAAAAAGAGTTAGAGGGGGTAGTTTCTAGATTCGTATGGCAGGGGAAACGGCCCAGGATTGGGAAAAAAATGATGCAAGAAATTAAGGAAAGAGGGGGCCTTGGCCTGCCGAATTGGGAACTTTATTATCAGGCTGCCCTTTTAGTTTGGGGCAAGGAATGGATAGGTTTAAGGAATAATCGATAGCTGAGTTTGGAAGGATTTGATTTGTTGCAGGGATGGCATGTAGCTCTTTGGCAGGAAGGTACTCCTCCAAGCAAACAGTTTACTCGTTATTACATAAGTGATATACTGATTCGGAATTGGGATAAGATAAGGGCCAAGTACTATGTGCAAATTCTGTGTTGGTTATCAACCTTGGAAGCCTTGACCCATTTGACCCTACTCAAGAAGGGAAGAAGACCAACTTACAAAGAACTTTTAGATAGCGGGGGAGAACTCAAAACACGACAAGATCTGGCTCAGCAAGGGCTTCAACTGGAGTGGTGGACCTACCTGCAGATTCAGTCAAGGTATAAGAAGGATAAGGAAGGAAGGGGTATTTATCTGAATCTGCAGGAATTAGATAAGATTCTGCTGGGTCCGGAGAAAGGGATGATATCTAAGTGCTATAAATTGTTGCTAATCAGGGTAGTAGGGGAGTAAGTGGTAAAAGACGCGATGATTGCCTGGGGGAAGAATTTTGGTTATGCACTTCCACTTGAGAAATGGGAAGAGATTTGGTGGATTAATATGAGGCTGGTGGTTTCCACGTCATATAAGGAGAGCATATACAAAATGTTTTATAGATGGCATCTCCCTCCAGCTAGACTTTCCAAAATGTTCCCTGGATTGTTGGCCGATTGTTGGAAGTGTGGTAAAGGGATTGGCACATATTATCACTTATGGTGGACATGTCCGGAAGTGGTTAGATATTGGATGAGGAAATGGATAGAGGAAATTACAGCGTGTTTAGTTGATCTTAAACCAGAGTCGTATCTGCTTGGCTTCAGGCCTGGAAATATTAAGAGGGGAATATAGTATTTGGTTTTAAATATCTTAACGGCGGCGAGGATGGGGTATGCTCAATTTTGGAAGGCAAATCATACCCCGCCGGATGAAGTTATAATTAGGAGAATACTTGATTGTGCAGAAACAGACACATTGACCAAGAAGTTGAAGGGTAAAGAAGAGATACCAGCATTTCTATCATGGAATAAATGGTATATTTGGATGGATAAAAGATTAAAGAAATGAGGGTGGCTTGGAGGTTGGTCAAAAATGAAGTGATATAGTTTTTGTTAATGAATAAGTTTTGGAGTTGGATAGTTATAAGAGATTTAGTGAGTGGAGTATAATTGTCAGTTTAGAAGTAGATATAATTTGATTTTTTGAAATGGTTTCCAATTTTTTGATTTCTTCATTTTCTGTATATTGTAAATGTTTTTTTTGTCTTTGTTGGTGTATGGTGTGTTTTTAACATGAAATGTAAATAAAGACATTAAAAAAAAGAACTTGAGTACAATATTCAGAGATTATAAGCAACTAGACCAGGGCTTTTCAACCCGTGGTACACGTACCACCAGTGGTACTTTAGCACCTGGCTGGTGGTATGCAAGCCCTAGCTAATTGTAGTGGGGGCTACAGCTAATGCAGCCACCCAGAAGCACAAATCAGCTGTCGCCTGGTGCTGATCCTGGAGCTTCAGTTAGCAAGCAGCATGTTTTCCAGAAGTGCAAGAAAGTGAGCTGGGCAGGAGCCCAGCATTGGCATGTGCAGCTACAGCTGAGCCGCACTTTCACCCAGAAGCATGGATCAGCTGTAACCCTGTGCTGACGCTGGGCTCCTGCCCAGCTCACTTGCTTGTGGAAAACATGCTGCTTACAAGTCGCACTGTCCCGGGGGGATCACGTGATCCCCTTTTGTGAACTTCTGAGAAGCAAAGTCAAGCCAGATTCAGTTAAACAACTGTGGGACTAATTTAACAACTGCAGGGATTTATTGAACATATGTGGCAAGAGAAATTAGTAAAATGGGGCAAAATAGGGCTGCGAGCATGCGCACAAGGCTCTCAGTAATGGTGGTCTCTGTGTAAGGTTTGTGGTACCACCACTGCCAGGCTCACAGCAATGCTACCACCAGCGCTACAATCATGCTGTGGCACACAGCAATGTTACCCAGGTAGAAGGATCATGCACAGCCTGCAATGATGCTGCCCCCGTGCGAGGATTGCGCCATGGCCAACCTGCCGCTTGCAGCACTGACACTGCCTGCACAAGATTTGCAGCAATACTGCCACCTGCATGGTGCTAGTGGTGCTGCTGCCGCCCACACAACTCACAGCAACGGTGAGTACACGCTCACATCTGTGATTCTGGATGGCTGTATCAGCTGTAGCCCAGCGCTGATCCTGGGTCATGCCCAGCTCACTTGCTTGCAGAAAACATGCTGCTCGCTAAGTGAAGCCTCAGGATCAGCGCCGAGCTACAGCTGATCCTGGGGCTTCACTTAACAAGCAGCATGTTTTCTGCAAGGAAGTGAGCTGGGCAGGAGCCCAGGATCAATGCCGGGCTACAGCTGACAAAGCTTCCTTCCTTCCTTCCTCCCCTCTTTGTCCCTTCTTTCTTTCCCTCCCACCCTCCCATTGTCCAGTGCTATGCCTCCCAGACCCCAGCCTGGTTTTGGCAGGCAGCAGTGCATTCTCACCACACAGAGCAGGCGGGCGAAGTGAACTGGCAAAAATCATGGCCCTGCCTGTCCGTGATTTTCGCCGGTTCACTTCACCTGGCCACTCCATGTTGTGAGAATGTGCCGCTGCCTGCCAAAACCAGGCTGGGGTCTGGGAAGTGTAGTGCTGGACAATGGGACGGAGGGAGAGAAGGAAGGAAGGGACAAAGAGGGGAGGGAGGGAGAGGGGGAGGGAGGGAGGGAGGGAAGGACAATGAGAGGGAGGGAGGGACAATGGAAGGGAGGGAGGGAAGGAGGAAGGGACAAAGTGGGAGGGAAGAAAGGAAGGAAAGAAGGAAGGAAGGGATAATGGGAGGGAGGGTGGGAGGGAAGGAAGGAAGTGACAAATAGGGGAGGAAGGAAGGAAGGAAGGGAAGGAGGGAGGGAGGGAGGGAAGGACAATGAGAGGGAGGGTCAATGGAAGGCAGGGAGGGAAGGAGGAAGGGAAAAAGAGGGAGGGAAGGAAGGAAGAAAGGAAGGAAAGAAGGAAGGAAGGGACAATGGGAGAGAGGGAGGGAAGGCACCCAGCCCAGTCCCACACCCCCTCCACCAGAGACCCAGGGATTCCCCCTCCACAGGCACCCCACAACCTGAGTGATGGCCATTGACTTTGCTTGTCAAAAAGTTGTGAAAAGTGATCACATGACCCTGGGACACTGTAAACATCATAACTAAGAATCAGTTTCCAAGCATCCGAATGTAAATCACATGACCCTGGGGATGCTGCAACAGTCATAAGTGTGAAAAATGGTCATATGCCACTTTTTTCAATGCCGTTGTAACTTCAAACAATCACTAAGAAAATTGTTGTAAGTCAAGGACTACCTGTACTTTATCATTTTTTTCCCTTTTCTTTTTTTTTATTAAAGAGTTTTACAAAAACAAAGTTTTACAATATATCCCCAAATCCCCCCACCCCAAACCCGCCCACTTCCCCCCCCCCACTTCCCAGAGCTAAATACAGGATTATAGTTATAGTAATCATATTCTAAATAAAAATTATGCATAATATACAATTAACCAAATTCATAATGTGCTTTAACTCCCCTTTAACATAACTACAAACAAAGTACCAATAACAATATCCCACTAAAATCTACTCATAAGCTAAATGGAACTTTTTAGTCCCATATTTGTTCTGAATATAATCTATCCATCTCCTCCAAACTGAAATATATCTTTCCTGTGAATGATCTTTCAAATAAGCAGAAACTTAGACATTTCTGCAAGATTCGAAACTTTAAACACCCATTCTTCTATAGTAGGCAAACTATCCTTCTTCCAATATTGTCCCACCAGTAACCGTGCTACTGTTATCATATTCAACATCAAATTAGTTTCTTTAACATCACAATCTACAACAATACCCAATAAAAACAATTGTGGAAAAAACTTTATCTTTCTCTTAAAAATCTTTTGAATGTTCCACCAAATTTTGATCCAAAAAGCTTTTATATTTCTACAAGTCCACCACATGTGAGTCCTTCGGGAGAAGGGCGGTATAAAAATTTAATTAAATAAATAAATAAATAAATAAAATAGGTAGCTTCTAAACTACCACATCTCCAACATTTAGACTGTAAATTAGGATACATGTTAGACAACTTCTTGGGATCCAAATGCCATCTATAAAACATTTTATAAAAATTTTCTCTTAAGTTTTGAGCCTGAGTAAATTTAACATTTCTGACCCAAATTATCTCCCAAGTGTCCAACGAAATTGGTTCCTGAATATTTTGTGCCCACTTTATCATACAGTCTTTAACCAATTCTGTTTCCGAATCCAATTCAATTAAAGCATTATATATCCTCTTTATATGTGCACAATTTAAATCTCTAATTTGTTTTACTAAATTTTGATCTATAATTGTGATGCCAACCTTTTGATCTGACTTCCACCTAGCTTTCAATTGAGTATATTGAAACCAAGAGTAACTTATGTTTTCTTGTCTTAACTCATCTAATGATTTAAGTTGCCAATCATTCCCTTGCAATCTAAGTAATTCCTTATAAGAAACCCTATCCATACTCACTCCCATAGATACGCCCTCTATCGCGTGTCCAGGAATTCCATTATTTTTCCTTTTCTTGATCAAGTTTTTGACACCTTACTGGGCAACTGGTGGTACTTGGATATTGCCTTATCCCATCGGTCGGCAACCCGTGGCTCCAGACCCGCATGCGGCTCTTTGAGCCATCTCCTGTGGCTCCCAGCCACCCAGTGCGCGCGTACCTCTTCGAACGGGCAGTGGTGCGCGTGCACCTCTCCAATCAGATGACAACCATAACACCAGTTACTACTTCTTACGTAAGCCAGATGGAATCGGAAAAAGAAAAAGACCAGACTGAACTAATGACAATTCTATTACATGAAACATTGAAAATTGAGCTATTAAAACAACACTTTATAAATGATTACAAAGGGGACACTTTCTTTGCAAAACTGATATTTGGATGGTCTCCCTGGATTCAAACAATGTGTGTACGAAGAAAGGGAGAGACATCTGAGAATCTAAAGGCACCAATATGGAAGCCTGATTGCCGCAAAAAGAAGGCAAGAGTTAGATTTAAAAAATTACACTTATCTCTTTCTTGGGATTTGTAAGAATAGAGCTTAAAATTTTTCTTTTAATGGGCTAAGGGGAATCTTTAAAAAAATATAAACTGATTTTATAGTTAGGTTTTAGATTTTTAAGAGAAAACAAAATTAAGCTAGTAGAACATAATTCTGAACCATATTATAGAATCTGGAATGATATAATAAAAGACATTATTTTAATAATTGATGAACTATTAAGATGACATATAGAACATATTTGTTGTAATGATACAAATAGAAATTGTTTTTATATTTAACTTTTAGGTGTCTAAGGGAAAGGAAAGTTGGCTATTAGAATTGATTTGTATTAGAATTTGGAAGGATATAACAAAAGATATTTTTCTAATAATTGGTGAACTATTAAGATGATAAATAGAATTTACTTGTAAAAAATAAGAATGTATTGAAATGAACAATGTAAGTTCTATAGACAGGATAATTACTTTTTAATGAAATAGAGAAATGTGGGATACCTGAAAATTAAGTGTATATATATATATATATATATATATATATATATATATATATATATATATATATATATATATATATATATATATATATATATATATATATATATATATATATATATATATATATACATATACACACACACACACATGTGTGTGTGTGTGTGTGTGTGTGTGTGTGTGTGAAATGTTTGTTAAGCATTCAGACTACACTTGCTTGGTCCCAGACATGGGACAAATCTTATTTCCTGTTTCAGCCTAGCCCAAGGCCATCTACAAGCAGTAGCCATGGTAGTGGCTGCTCATATTTGTGTATTTTTTTTGGCTTGCTAACCCTTTATTATTTGTTAGCAAGCCGCCTAATATATAATCAGCCCAGGTTCAAATCTCAGATAAAAAGGGTATGACTGACTGATGAGAACATAAGAAGTTCGAAATAATCATTTCAGCCTCCCTAAAATTCTTTATTAGCAATTTGAATAATTTACAGAAACACACACATATACATATACATATACATATACATATACATATACATATACATATACACATATATATTCGAACCTGGGCTGCTTTGCATGTTAGGCAGTTTTAACCTCTAGGCCACAGGCTCTTTCTCACTTTGTCAACTGCATTAGGGAAGGAAGAGCCGAAGGGAGGAGATATGTCTTGAGTGTTTTGAGAACCTCGTCGTCCCAAATATGGGTGAAATTTTTTGCCTGTATCAGCCCAAACTATCTATCTATCTATCTATCTATCTATCTATCTATCTATCTATCTATCTATCTATCTATCTATCTATCTATCTATCTCTATCTCTATCTCTATCTCTATCTCTACCTATAACTATACCTATACCTATACCTATATCTATGTGTGTGTGTGTGTGTGTGTGTGTGTGTGTGTGTGTTAAACATTTGTCAAGTCTTTTGAATATGCCTTGCTAATTAACTCTTTCTTTCCTGTTTGGCCTAACTCAAGGCTATCCACAGGATATAGTCACAACTTATGACAGCTCATTATTTGTGTAAATTATTCAGATTGCTAATAATAATAATTGCTAAGAATAAGCTGATGAGACTGATGAGAACAAATAAGTTTGAAATGATCATATCAGTCTCCCTTTATTCTTTGTTAGCAAGCCAAAAAATTTACACAAATATGAGCTGCCACTGCTGTGGCTACTGCCTGTAGATGGCCTTGGGCTAGGCTGAAACAGGAAATGAGATTTGTCCCATGTCTGGGACCAAGCAAGTGTATTCTGAATGCTTAACAAACATTTTACACATATCTCCCTTGCTTCTCAGCTAACAAAGACAGAGAGAGAGCCTGTGGCCTAGGGGTTAAAACAACTGCTTAAGACACAGTCGGCCCAGGTTCGAATCTCAGAATGACTGATGAGAACAAATAAGTTTGAAATGATCATATCAGTCTCCCTTTATTCTTTGTTAGCAAGTCAAAAAAATTACACACACTCATATATATATAATAAAGTTGGAAGGGACCTTGGAGGTCATCTAGTCCAACCCCCTGTTCAGGCAGGAAACCTTATACCATTTCAGGCAAATGGCTGTCCAGTCTCTTCTTAAAAACCTCCAGTGTTGGAGCATTCACCACCTCTGGAGGCAGGTTGTTCCACTGGTTAGTTGTTCTAACTGTCAGGAAGTTTCTCCTTAGTTCTAGGTTGCTTCTCTCCTTGACTAGTTTCCATCCGTTGCTTCTTGTCCTGCCTTCAGGCGCTTTGGAGAACAGCTTGACTCCCTCTTCTTTGTGGTACCCCCTGAGATATTGGAACACTGCTATCATGTCACCCCTCACCCTTCTCTTCATTAAACTACACATACCCAATTCCAGCAACCGTTCCCTATATGTTTTAGCCTCCAGCCCCCTAAAACATTCGTAGATTTTCACGGGTACAGGTATGTAGGTCTTGGCGTATTCGGGTCTTTTCCTGTGTAAGATTGAGAGTGTCTTGGCGACGTTTTGACAACACAGGCAACCAACCCGCTTACAGCAACAAAGCCAGCACCCCACACACCCACACCAATATTTATAGAGAGACTGCAGCTCCGCTCACGCTTTGCTTGCACAAGCATGAAGCTGAAGACACCAGCCTGAAGATGACGAGTGGGACCTTGTCGAAACGTCGCCAAGACACTCTCAATCTTACACAGGAAAAGACCCAAATATGCCAAGACCTATATATATATATTAGGCTATTCTAGAATATTCTATTGCAATTAGGTAAAACTTAAAAACAGGACATGGATATGTATAATTGAAAATATATTGAAAATTCTTCTAATTGATTATGTCACAATTAGAAATGTATTAATTTGATTAATTTGTTTATGTTTATGTTTTCTTATTAAAGAGTTTTAAAACAAAACTTTACAATACATATCCCCAAAACCCACCCACCCCAAACCACCCCCCTTCCCCCCCAACTTCCCAGAGCTGAATACAGGGTTATAGATATAATAATCATATTCTAACTCAAATTATCCATTATAAAATTAACCAAATTCATAATGTGTTTTAACTCCCCTTTAACATAGATACATTCAAATTATTAAAAATATAATAATAATAACTTAAACAAAAATATAATCAATACTAATACTAAAATTAATAACAATATCCCTCTAAAATCTACTCATAAGCTAAATGGAACTTTTTAGTCCCATATTTGTTCTGAATATAATCTATCCATCTTCTCCAAACTGAAATATATCTTTCTTGTGAATGATCCTTCAAGTAAGCAGAAATCTTAGACATTTCTGCAAGATTCGATACTTTAAGTACCCATTCTTCTATAGTAGGCAAACTATCCTTCTACCAGTATTGTCCCACCAGTAACCGTGCTGCTGTTATCAAATTCAACATCAAATTGGTTTCTTTAGTATCTACAACAATCTACAACAATACCCAATAAAAACTATTGTGGAGAAAACTTTATCTTTCTCTTAAAAATCTTTTGAATGTTCCACCAAATTTTAATCCAAAAAGCTTTTATATTTCTACAAGTCCACCACATATGAAAGTAGGAGGCATCTAAACTACCACATCTCCAGCATTTAGACTGTAGGTTAGGATACATGTTAGACAAATTTTTGGGATCCAAATGCCATCTATAAAACATTTTATAAAAATTTTCTCTTAAATTTTGAGCCCGAGTAAATTTAACATTTCTAACCCAGATTACCTCCCAAATATCTAACGGAATTGGTTCCTGGATATTTTGTGCCCACTTTATCATACAATCTTTAACTAATTCCATTTCTGAATCCAATTCAATTAAAACATTATGTATCCTCTTTATATGCGCACGATTTAAATCTCTAATTTGTTTTACTAAATTTTCATCTGTAGTTGTGATGCCAACCTTCTGATCCAGCTTCCACCTAGCTTTCAATTGGGTATATTGGAACCAAGAGTAACTTATGTTTTCTTGTCTTAACTCATCTAATGATTTAAGTTGCCAGTTATTCCCTTCCAATCTAAGTAATTCCTTATAGGAAAACATATCCATACTCACTCCCATAGATACGCCTTCTATCGCGTGTCCGGGAATTCCCCAAATTGGTATTTTATAATTTAACTTATAATAATACTTTTTCCCCCCTTCATGGATTACTGCCTTGTCGTGGCGAAGGGGCTTGCGTAATTCAATGAAGCTAAAACTCAAATACTTTGGCCACCTAATGAGAAGGAAGGACTCACTGGAGAAGAGCCTAATGCTGGGAAAAATCGAGGGCAATAGAAGAAGGGGACGACAGAGAATGAGGTGGCTGGATGGAGTCACTGAAGGAGTAGGCGTGAACTTAAATGGACTCCAGAAGATGGTAGAGGACAGGAAGGCCTGGAGGAATGTTGTCCATAGGGTTGCGATGGGTCGGACACGACTTCGCAGCTAACAACAACAACAACAACAACAATACTTTTTCCAGACACACAGCAAGGCACTTGTAAGAATATGAGATTTAAAAGCCCTGTCCACCTTTTTATCATAAAGCAAATATGCATGCCATCCATAAACCAAATCCCAACCCTCAAGGTGAAGTATTCTTTTATTAGTTAAATTAAGCCAATCGCTAACCCATGTCAGGACCACCGCATCATAATACAATTTCAAATTAGGCGCCTTGAGTCCCCCTCTTTCCCTAGCATCTTGCAGAATCTTAAATTTGACTCTTGGTTTTTTCCCCGCGCAGATAAATTTATTAATACCCTTCTGCCATTCATCAAGTTTGGCATCCTTTTTCAATATAGGTATCATTTGAAACAAAAAGAGAAACTTCGGCAGAACATTCATTTTAACAGCTGCGATTCTTCCCAATGGAGATAATTGTAATTTTTTCCAATTATTTAAATCCTTTTGTATCTTCAACCATAGTGTTTCATAGTTATTCTTATATAATTTTGCATTTGAAGCTGCAATACATACTCCCAAATACTTAAACTTTTTTACTATTTCAAAACTTGTTAATTTGGTTAACATTTCCCTTTCACTCATAGACATATTCGTAGACAATATCTTGGTCTTATTACTATTTACCTTAAACCCAGAAACCTTTCCATACAGAGTTATAATTTCCACCAAATCTATAACCGATTGTACCGGTTGAGATAATGTCACAACCAAGTCATCAGCAAAAGCTCTCAATCTATAATCATTCTGTTTTATTTTAATTCCCTTTATCACAGAGGACTCTCGAATTTTAATTAATAAAATCTCTAACATTAAAACAAACAACAATGGTGATAGGGGGCATCCCTGTCTTGTACCTTTTTCAATTTTAAATGTCTCTGTTAACCCCCCATTAATTATAATTTGTGCAGTTTGTTGTTGATATATAGCTTTAATAGAATGTAAGAATCCTTCTCCAAAATTCATTTCCTCAACAACTCTCAATAAGAATTGCCAATTCAATTGATCAAAAGCTTTTTCTGCATCCAAAAATATAAATGCTGCAGGGACTTGGTTGTTGTTTATGTTTATGTTTATTGGACTTATATACCGCCCTTCTCTCATAGGACTCAGGGCGGTTCACAAGGTATTTAAAATAACAATACAAATTACAAAAGTTAAGAACAATTAAAATAGTTAAATTTACTCCTTGAATAAAATAAAACCCCTGTTAAACTCCAATTAAAACCCAATTAAAATAAAATTAAAATTCTCAGTCCTGGCCGGAAAACTCAAAGAGCCAGGTCTTCAGGTCCCGGCGGAATGAACAAAGGTCAGGGGCAGTCCTGAGCTCTACGGGCAGCTGGTTCCAAAGGGCAGGCACACCCACAGAGAAGGCCCTCCCCCTGGGTGTTACCTGCCGCAATCTTTTGCCGGTGGCACCCTGAGAAGGCCCTCCCTGTGGGAGCACACAGGACGAAGGGAGCTTGATGCCGGCAGCAGGTGTTCCCTCAAATATCCCGGACCCAAGCCATTTAGGGCTTTATAGGTCATCACCAGCACCTTGAATTTGATTATGTTATAACTAAAGGAATCAGAGAAGGAATCTTTGTTGATGTAACTTGAGCTATTTACAAATAATTTGTTATTTGCTATTGTTTACTTTTGATTACCCAACCACCATATTACTTCAGAAATACCTGAATGTAAAATTAAAATATTAATAAAACTTGTACCAAAAAAAAGAATTATCGCCCAACATAGCAAAACAACTACTGCAAAAGATAAAGTAGAAACAAAAATTAAAATAAACAAAAAAATGGTAAGCAAACACCTATCTGACCTTGAGAAATATAAATCACCAGGACCTGACAGATTACATCCCAGAGTTCTGAAGGAGCTGGCAGGTGTTATCTCAGAACCATTGCACCATATTTTTCAAAAATCTTGGAGCACTGGGGAAGTACCTGAGGATTGGAAAAGGGCTGATGTGGTTACTATCTTCAAGAAAGGGGGGGAACAGACCCAGGAAACTTACAGACTAATCAGTCTAACATCAATACCTGGGAAGATCTTAGAAAACAAAACAAAAACAAAAAATAAATCTGAGAACAATTAAAAGCAAACAAAGTTATAACTAGTAGCCAGCTTGTGTTTGTTAAAAACATATCATGCCAAAGCAAACCTATTTCATTCTTTGATAAAGTGACTAAATTAGTAGACCAGCTAAATGCCATGGACATAGTATAATTAGATTTCAGTAAGGCATTCAACACAGTAGACCACAACTTACTTGGTAAGTTAGAAAAAGGCAGAATAGACAACATCACCACCAGATGGATTTGTAGCTGGCTGAGAAACCATACTCAACAAGTAGTCCTCAGTGGTACTACATCCACATGGAGAGACATAGTGGTGGGGTATCACAAGCCTCTGTCTTAGGCAGTAGTCTTCAATATCTTCATAAATGACTTAGATGAGGGAATAGAAGGGGAACTCGTTAAATTTGCAGATGACAATAAACTGGCAGGAATAGCCAATACCCTGGAAGACAAACTCAGGATCTAAAAAGATCTTGACAAACTTGTACAATGGGCCCTACCCAACAAAGTAAACTTTAATGTTGAGAAAAGCAAAGTTTTACATTTAAACAGGAAAAATCAAAGGTATAAGTACAGATTAGGTGAGACCTGGCTCAAAAACAGTAACTGTAAGAGGGATAGTCCAGCAGGGGGCTGGACTAGAAGACCTCCAAGGTCTCTTCCAGTTCTATTCTGCTCTTTTCTTTTCCCTAAATAGCACTGGTGGTGGCCATTTGTGGTATAGCTAGCTGTATGAACCCCAATTTCAAGTCTATAAATGTCCGGAGCTCCTTGAGCTCCCTCGAGGTCATGGAATACAGCTTAGGCTTGGGTAGTTTAGCCCGCAGTAATATTTCTATCGAGCAATCCCTGGCGTGGTGGTGGGGGATGCATCCAAGCCCCTTTTGCTAAAAACATCCCATAGGTACCAGTATAATAAGAATAGATATCAAAAATGTTCACAACTTTTTTCTCAAATTTATCTAAATATAGCTTCAGGGTCATTCTGATTCAGGTGACTCTGGACTACAAATAAATACTTAAGTAGCCTCTACAACACTCAGACAGCTAACAACCAGCTGTCAGAATGCTAACAACAGGATGACTGTAAAGAATATAAATCCTTTATTCTCCACTATTTGGTCAGAACTGAAGAAACTTATTGGATGAGAAATGAAAAGTTTTCCAAGAAAAAAAACCCCCAAGAAATCTAGTTGTCTTTTGAAAAGCACCTTTGGAAGTTCCTCCCAAATTTTCCTCCATTGGACAGGGAGAAAATTACTTGGTCAAGCTATTTATTTATTTATTTATTTTATTAAATTTCTATACCACCCTTCTCCCAAAGGACTCAGGGCAGTGTACAGGGCAATAAAATGCAACATATAAAAGTTAAAAAGAAAATTAAATTAATTGGCCCTAACAATAAATAGTTAAAATAAACTCAAACCCTTGGTCCAGGCTGGCCTGTTCAAACAACCAAGTCTTCAGGTCACGGCAGAAAGAGCAAAGGTCGGGAGCCGTCCGGAGCTCAACAGGCAGTTGATTCCAAAGGGCTGGTGCACCCACAGAGAATGCTCTCCCCCTGGGGGCCGCCAGCCGGCAATCCCTGACCGACAGCACCCTGAGGAGGCCCTCTCTGTGGGAGCGCACAGGACGAAGGGAAGTTGACGCCGGCAGCAGGTGCTCCCGTAGGTAGTCCGGACCCATGCCATTTAGGGCTTTATAGGTCATCACCAGCACCTTGAATCTCACCCAGAAGGCAACTGGAAGCCAATGCAGCTCACGGAGGAGAGGTGTTACATGGGAGTATCGGGAAACCCCCATCACAACTCGCGCGGCTGCATTCTGCACCAGTTGAAGCATCTGAGTGGTCCTCAAGGGTAGCCCCATGTAGAGAGCATTGCAGTAGTCTATCTGAGAGGTCACGAGTGCATGAGTGACGGTACGCAGGGCATCCCGGTCCAGATAGGGCCACAACTGGTGCACCAGGTGAACCTGGGCAAAAGCCCCTCTGGCCACAGCTCCTACATGGTCTTCCAAACTGAGCTGTGAGTGAAGGAGGACCCCCAAGTTGCGAGCCCTATCTACGGGGGGTAACACCTCACCCCCCATAGTTAAAGATGGAATGAACTGAATTTCCCGAGATGCCAGTACATACAACCACTCAGTCTTGTCGGGATTAAGCTGAAGCCTGTTCCTCCCCATCCAGACCTGGACCGCCTCCAGGCAATGGGACATCACATCGAGGGCATCACTGGGGTGGTTTGGGGTAGTGATAAAAAGCTGGGTATCATCAGCATACTGATGATACCCCACTCCAAAACCACGAATGATCTCGCCCAGCAGCTTCATATAGATGTTGAACAGGAGAGGCGAGGACCGACCCCTGAGGAACTCCACAAACGAGAGGCCTCGGGGCCGACCTCTACCCTCCTGCCAACACCGACTGCGAATGACCCAGGAGGCAGAAGGAGAACCACTGCAAGACAGTGCCACCCACTCCCAACCCCCTGAGGCGCTGCAGTAAGATACCATGGTCGATGGTATCAAAAGCCGCTGAGAGATCTAATAGGACTAGGACAGAGGAACAACCCCTGTCCCGAGCCCGCCAGAGATCATTCACCAGCGCGACCAATGCTGTCTCCGTGCTGTACCCGGGCCTGAAGCCCGATTGGTACAGGTCCAGGTAATCAGCTTCTTCCAGGAACAGAGGGAGCTGATGCGCCACCACGCTCTCAACAACCTTCGCAAGAAAGTGAAGGTTGGAGACTGGACGGTAGTTGTTTAAAATAGCCGGGTCCAGGGCAGGCTTCTTGAGGAGGGGCCTCACCACCGCCTCCTTCAAGGCGGCAAGAAAGCTACCCTCCCTCAAAGAAGCAGTTATTACTGCCTAGAGCCAGCCTCGTGTCCCCTCCCGAGCCGCATACACCAGCCAGGAGGAGCACGGGTCCAATAAACACATGATGGAGCTCAGCATCCCCATGATCCTGTCCACATCTTCCAGAGTCACAGGGGTCAAACTCTTCCCAGATAACATCACCAAGACTTCTCGTGTCTTCTCCGTCAGACTCTGCCCAGTCGGAGTCCAGACCGGCCCAAATCCAAGCAATTTTGTCCACCAGATGTTGGCTAAACTCCTCAGCATGACCCTGCAAGGGCTCCCCCCTCACCTCCTGATTAAGGAGGGAGCGGGCCACCCTAAACAGGGCGGCCAGGCAATTATCTGCAGATGCAATGAGGGCAGTGAAGTGGTTAGCAACCATCTCAAGGTCTCTCTCAGTTTCATTTCCCAATGGTCCCAAGCTCCACTGTCTAGAGATAAGGCAGATGCTTTCAGGTCACATTCCTTTCTCATGGAGGGAGGGTGACTCAAGAAGTAATCAAAGCGAATACTTCCCCAGCAAGCAGCCCCCATTCCACCAGAATGGCATATCCTGAAAATGATTACATAAACAACTAAGGTAGTAATAAAGTAACAAAATGCAAACAGGTAAATTAGAGGGGTCTGACATGTTGCCCCCTAATAGAATGACAAATATACCTGGAGAACAGAAAGAGGAAGGGGGAAAATAGGAATATAAATACACCAATCAGGCTTATCAGGATAATGAGAATGAAAACGTTTAAGTAGTCTAGGGGCTTTAACATGTTTCTTATACACCCACTTGTTCTGTGAGGCAAGAAGGTCTTTCCATGCCACAAGATACTAGGTAGAGCTGTAGTGTTTGTGAGAGTCCAAAATGTCCTTAATTTCAAAATGTTGCTCACCCTCCACCATAATGGGTGGTGGAGGAGGAATGACCACAGGGCTAAGTGTAGAGTTAATTTCAGGCTTCAGAAAACTGCAATGGAAAACTGGGTGGATGTGTTGTAAATTTTTAGGGAGTTCTAGTTCAACTGTAATTGGATTGATTATGCACTTGACAGGAAAAGGACCTATGTATTTTGGCCCTAATTTTTTAGAGGGCTGTAATGATTGCAAAAATTTGGTGGAAATGTAAACTTTGTCTCCTGTTCGAAAAGGTTTTGGTTCTATCCATTTTTTATCTGCCTGAGCTTTGTAGGCTGCTCTAGTTTCATCAAAAGCCCTCTGGATCACAGGCCAAATGTTTTGTAACTGATATACCCAGTCCTTAAGGGAAGGAATGGCAGGCTCATTAGCAGGCAATTCTGTCATAAAGGTTCTGTCCATTAGCTTCTTGAAAGGGGGTAAAACCAATGCTGGAATGTACTGCATTGTTATAGACTACCTCAGCAAATGGTAGTAGATCAGTCCAATTATCCTGCTGATAATTAATAAAACAACGTAGATACTGTTCTAGAACAGAGTTCATTTGCTCTGTCCCCCCATTCCTTTGAGGATGATGACTAGATGATAGTCTCTGATCAGAACCTAAAGGGTCCAAAAAGGCTCTTCAGAACCTAGAAGTGAATTGGACACCCCTGTCCAAAATTATGCATTGTGGGGCTCCATGCAGCCAATAAATATGCTGCACAAACAACTTGGCAAACTTTTTTGCAGTAAGGATCTTCTGACATGGGATGAAATGGTCTTGTTTTGAAAATAAGTTGGTAACGAACCAAATGACAGTATTTCCCGCTCTTTCAGGAAGCTCCACAATAAAAATCCATAGAGATCTCTCTCCAGGGTACTGAAGGGCTTGTGACTGACTGTAGGAGCCCAGGCATTTTTCCTTGCCTCCTTTTAGCTACTGCACACATAGGGCAGCTGGCAACATAACTGTCAATGTCTTTCTTTAAGGAAGGCAACAAAAATTGTCTTTTTAACAAATGAAGGGCTTTGACAAACCTGAAATGTCCTGCCAACTTTGAATCATGACAGGACTGCATAATTTTCAGCCTCAGGGTGGCTGGAACATATAGTTTCCCACCAACCCAAGCTAGTCCATCTTTCACTTAACAAAAGTTTCCATGGTCCCCAAACCACTCACCCTTACACAGTGCTCTTTTGAATTCTGCCACTGCTGCATTGTCCAATGGTGGGGTGCCCTTAGTCTGTGCCCTGGTAGTGACCAGGGCCACTAACTGTTGTGGGAAAACCAAAGATTTAACTACTTCTGACTTTATGCTATTGTATTGCAATATTCTCAACAAGGTATCTGCCAGGAAAATTTTTCCTCCTGGCAAATAGTACAGCATCTACCGCCACATCGCTGGCATCAACCTGAATTACAAATTGTTTTCCCGGGTCCAGATGCTTCAGCACTGGCTCCACTGGAAAAAAATCTTTTAAGTTTTTCTAATGCAGCTTGGCATTCCACAGTCCATTTTAATGGCAGGCTAGATTTTGGTTTGGTCTCCCCCTTCATTTTCAATGGGGAGTGCAATTTGGGCAAAAGAGGGAATAAATTGTCTGCAAAAATTTGCAAAACACAGAAAGCTCTGTATTTGCTTTCTGGTGCAAGGAGGGGCCCACTCCAGGATGGCCCACACCTTTTCTGGATCCATCTCCACCCCTTTGTACAAAATGCAATAGCCCAAGTAGTCAATCCTATCTTGGTAAAATTCACACTTGAAGTGTTTGGCATATAGCAGTGATGGCGAACCTATGGCAGTGTGCTACAGGTGGCATGTGGAGCCCTCTCTGTGGGCACATGCACTGTCGTCCCAGTCCTAGGCCTCCACCACCATGTGCAAAAAAAAATATGGAATTGCTTGATTGGACTTTTAGTGGTGGAGGAAGTGATGTGTTGGAGCTGAAAAGAAGGTGCTATGTGGGGATGGAGGGAGTGGTGACAGCAGGGTGCTCCATGCAAGGGGTGGGGTGGGGCCTGTGCATGGGGTGGAGAAGCAACGCAACAGTGGTAGACCAGTTGCTTCCCTCCCCCTGCCAGACACCTGCCAAAGCCGCACAGGGTAAGATTACTGCCCCTGCCCAGATGCCCCCAACTCCCCCAAGCATTTTTTTTTACTAACCTGGCTTTCAGTTGCATTCTGTTTTTCCATTTGCTTCTCGACCTTTGCCACATGTTTGTGGGACAAAAAAAAAGTTCCATGAGACTTTCTAACTTCTCGTGAGAAGTTAGTCTGATGGATTTTTTTTATCGATATTCCCACAAACATGCTGCGAAGGCTGAGAAGTAAATGGGAAAACCAAATGCAGCTGAAAGCCAGGTTAGTAAAAAAAGCACTTCGGGGAGGTGAGGGCATCTGGGCGGGGGCGGGCATAGCAAAGTTACCCTGCATGGTGGTGGGAGGGTGGGGCACGTGCCCTTCCCATGCCAGCCCAGCCCCTGCAGCCATGGGGTGGCCATGCTGGGTGGGGATGGGCAGGACTTTGAGGTGGGGGCTGGCAGGCCAACCAAAGCAGCAGGTGGAGCTTGAAGGCTCAGAGAGGGAGGGTGCTGAAATGGGCAGTCGGGCCATTAGGAAAAGAGCCAGGAGCAGAAAGCAGCCTTGGAACAAGTGGGGCAGGTAAGAAAAGAAATCCTTGCTCCCCCTCCTCCCCCCAAAAATTGCCTTTCTTTCCTTACCTGACTCCCAGCCCCATGCCGCTTCTCCTTCGTGATCTGCCCCCACCAAGTGCAAGGAAACAAAGGAAGTTTTTTGGGGAAAAAAGGGTCAATCAATCAATTCCAACTTCACAATTTTTCAAAGGGGAGTACCCTGAACTGGAAGCACCCCAGGGGGCAGTTTTCCATTTGTCCCCCTCTTTAATCCCTTTTTTTTAAAAAACCACAATTTTATTAATTTTCGGTTATTACAAGTCATACGTGCTATTGTCTCTTTAACATATACAGCTACTCCTCTTTTTTGTGTGCTAATGTATAATAAAGTTTCCCAATTTGGGGGGATTCCAAAAGTTTATAATATTGTTTTTTTATATGTGTCTCTTACAGACAAATTATATCACTATTTAATTTCTGCAAATTTTTAAAGATTCTGTTCCTTTTTTATGGCGAATTCAGTCCATTTATATTCACTGAAAAAAATCCGTTTTCCTTCTCCATTTTATTGTCGATCTTGTAGTCCTCTGTTTTTTTGCCATTCCCTCACCCTTTTCATCTGGCTTCTCTTTCTCTTCTTCTATTTGTGTAATTGTTTCCTCTGTTGTTTGTTCTGTTGGTTTCTCGCTTTATCTATCTTTTTGTTGATGTTGTGCTCTTTCATCCAGGAACGTTCTGTTTCTTTTGTTGAAATCTTCTGCCTTCCAAACTGAATCCAATCAATATCTTGTATTGTTCCACTTGATTAAGATCCCTTCTGGCATTACCCATCAAAAGTTTACACCTTTTACAATCAACTTTGTAGTCAAAAAATGATATTGTTTTCAGGTGTCCCTTACTGTCTTAGGAATCTGCTTCAACACCACAATTTCTTTGTTTTTGTATTGCAATGGGTCATCTCTAACTCTTCTCAGTATCTCATCTCTTATTATTTTCTTTACAAATCTTACATGAACTTCTCTAGGCAATTTGTGTTTCTTCGCATAGCTTGAATTCATTCCAAATATTTCATCAATTTCCATTTGTATCTCCACTCTATCTGTTTTACAGCCTCTGCCAGTAGATTGATAATTATTTCTGCTATAACTTCCTCCTTATCTTCAGGTATATTCTGGACTCTTAAATAGTGTACAGCTTTTTCCATTTCCAAAGCTGCCACTGCTCCTTCTAAATTTTGATTTGCTTGTTCTAGCCTTTCATTTTCTTTCATTAATTCCTCTATTTTTTATCAGTTTCTTCTGATTTATCTTCCATTTTCTGAATTCTTTGTTCATTTTTGGCAATCATTTGTTGATAAGCATCAAATTATGTCTTTATATCAAGCATTTGCTAATTTAGCTTATCTAAGTTGTTTTTTAATTTCTTCATGATTTTTCTACATTGTTTCTTGAATTAGCTGTAGTGTGGCTTGGATCTCTTTTTGAAAGTTATTTGTTTTTCTTGTTGTAACATTATTTCAATAGATCTCTGACTTGCTGAACTAGATGTTCCAGAAGAGGGTGCAGAAGAGGGTGGTTTTTTTGTAATTTTAGTGAGATTTGATGCATTCATTTTTCAATTAAGTAGGTTTTGTAAATCCACAAAGAGAAAAGGGTTGGGGGGAAGCTAACTGCCTTAGGCTATAATCCAACCATGAAACAAGCCAACTACTTTAAGCTAATCCAAATGTTCCAATTAGTTTAAAAATGTAAAATGCCCTCTATTTCCAAATAGTTTCCATTATGGATATAAAGTAAAGGTAAAGGTAAAGCTTCCCCCGCACATGTGTGCTAGTCGTTTCCAACTCTAGGGGCCGGTGCTGATCTCCGTTTCAAAGCCAAAGAGCCAGCACTCGTCCGAGGACGCCTCTGTGGTCATGTGGCCGGCATGACTAGATGCCAAAGGCGCACGGAACGCTGTTACCTTCCCACTGTAGTGGTCCCTATTTTTCTACTTGCATTTTTATGTGCTTTCGAACTGCTAGGTTGGCAGAAGCTGGGACAAGTAACAGGTGCTCAGTCTGTTATGTGGCACTTGGGATTCGACCCACCAAACTGCCGACCTTCTGATCGACAAGCTCAGCATCCTAACCCACTGAGCCACCGCCATGTCCCTATTATGGATATATCTGATTATGGATATATCCAGAGTCAAAAAATATGTAGGAGGTCTTTTCTAGCATAAAGTCACATACAGTTCTTTTTGTTTACAGCAGGTGTTAATTCAAAGTCAGCAACTTCTTCAGTTCTTTTGGTGTTATTGTAGTATCTCCTCTCACCACTAGATGTCCTTATTTACTGCATTGCCTATATCCAGGTTTTAAAAAGTTCCTTTTAAACTGCTTTCTCAAAGAAAATAAATAAAAAGCATTTTCCATGTTGTAAAGGTTAACCAATTTTTCATTAAATCAGTCCCAGTTTCATTTTTATATATTCTTTTGTATTCCTTAATTTCACTCCCCCATTTAAATTTTTTTGCTGCTTTTTACTCCATTCTTCCCAAGTCTTCCTGGGTCTTTGCTTTGGAAATTTATCCAATCAGGGGATTTTTATTTCTAAGTCCATGGGGAAGAGAAATAAGAAACAGACTCACCCAGATCTCAGCACAGTGTTGACAATCAGCTGTTCAGTGGCATGCCATTGCTTTGTAATATAATGAAATGTTATTTAATAAAAAGCTATGAACCTGGTTGCCATTTTATGCATGATAGGAGCAGATAATAAGTATATTAATGTCAATCATTGGGAAATGAACAAAGTTAAACAAACTGTCCTGTAATAAAAGGGCACTATCGATACTGATGCCAGTCATACTATTCATATTTTCAGTGGCAGTTCCTGGATTCAGGAAACTTTTTTTTTTGCATGATATTATGTCACAATGTTTTGAACTTTTGATTCAAGCTAGGCACTCAACACTGTAATGGGAGATGTTTTCCATGTTATTGGATCATATAGAGAGGAGAATGTCACCAATTATGAATGAATTGAATCAGGAAAGAAAGAAAAATGATGAAGCAGATGAATGGCTTCATTACAATCCAACAAAATACACAGAACAACAGTGTGTATTAGTATTTATGATTGGGCAGTATTAGTATTTATGATTTTTTTTAAAAAAAAGTGCTTGTGTTTCAAGAGAATGAAAAAGGGGAGAGGGAGAGAAAGAAGAATGCTATAGTTTCTCTAAGATTTGCCCTATGCTGCTATATTAATGAGAACTCTTTAAAATTAATTGAAGGACTAAACAGTTCACTTCACAACAAAACAACAAACTCTAGAGAAAGCACTATGTAGTTAAATGTCTATGGAGATTCTCAATTATCCAGGTCAGAGTTGTCCCCAAAGTCCTTTTTTCCCCCCAAAAGCAACTGGATTTTCTTGGATTTTTTGTCCTGTTTGTAGGACACACATTGCCACATTGTTTTGTTTTCATAAAAAGTCCTCCCTACTGCTATGAATTTTTCTGAGACAAATAGAAGAACAGTTAGTATCCTATATATTACAATCATTAAATTCATTTCTATAAGTTTCACCTGCCTTCTGAATAAAATGACATAACCATTACTTATTTGATTAAATAAAATCAAATTTGAATAAAATATTTAAGAACTTTATATCACGGTAGAACCCCATCTGGAATACCTCATTCCATTCTGGACACTACAGTTTAAAAAGTGGACTGAATTCAGAGGAGAGCTATAATGATGGTGAAGTCCTAAAACAGTGTTTAAGGATGATCATCTGTCAGAGATGCTTTTACAGTATGTGGACTTCAACTCCCACAAGCTCCCAGCCACCACGATACAGAAGATTATCAGAAAAAGATATCTGTTCTGCGTTCCCCACTGTTATCTGCTTTGAAAATAGACCAGCAATAATATTCTAACTTAATTTTTAAAAAATTAATAATCCCCTCCAGATCTGTGACAAGGTGGGCACATGAAGAATACTTTCTCACATTCAGGTGATCAATGCCTCTTCCATTATATGCCCAGCAGTGCTGGCAATTGGAAAACTATTACTTAATGGTACAGAAAAGAGCTACTGGTATTTCTGCATAGCAAAACCCTGGTAAGATAAGATAACATTGTGAGTTAGCAATTCATACAATGCACAGATGAAGATCTGAGAAATAACATATTTGCACTAAGAAAACTATCAGATGGAGAAGCTGGATTAGATCATAGAATAACTGAGTTGGAAGGGACCTTGGAAGTCTTCTAGTCCAACTCCCTGATTGAGCAGGATACCCTATAGCATTCTGGACAAATAATTATTCAATTTTTTTTCTTCAAATCCTCCAGCAAAGGAGCACAACTTCTGGAGGCAAGCCATTCCACTGATTAATTATTTTCACTGTCAGGAAAGTTCTCCAAAATTCTAGGTTGGATCTCTCTAGTAATCTTCCACCCATTATCCTGCCCTCATTTGTTTTGGACAATAGGCCAACCCTCTCTTCTCCATACAGCCCTCAAGTATTGGAAGATTGCTCTCATGTCACCCCTAGTCCTTCTCTTCACTGGATTAGACATATCTAGTGCCTACAATTGTACAGTTTAGCTTTCAGATCCTAGTCATTTTCTCTACACTCTTTCTAGAGCCTCAATATCTTTTTTGCCTTTTATTTATTTGTATGATTCTACAGATCACTCTGTGAAAGGAAATCTCAGAGAGATGGCTGTTTTGTTTTATTGATTATATTGTAGGAGGACAGCACCCACCCCAGAGAAAGAAACATTCTGGGAAATATTAAACAAGCAGATCTTCCCCAAAGGAATAATGGAGATATTCTTTAAAAAAGCAGAAACTTTTCCCTCCCCACAGCTAGAAACTCAGCAAAAACCAGCCCTGTAGAAATGCAGATTTGATAATCCTATTCAGATAGGTTGTAGCCAGGACCCCTAAAATCTACATCCCGTACCCAAACTCTAAGGACAGGAAACATGATCTTTAGGACATAATAGGATTAACCCACCAATACAAAAAAGGATACACTCAAAAGGACCTCAAGTCAAAGTTCATGCCACAGGAACAGGAACTCCAAACACAAAAGCCCAAGAAGGTATAAAAACCCACCACTCCCAGTTACATGTGGTCAGCTGCTCCAGAGGCTCTTGTCTTCTGGTTCTGCTCTTCAATAAACTACAACCTTCTTTCTAAAGCAGTCTTCATTTTGTTTATTCCCAGCTTGGACTGGACCCTGATGAAGATTTTTCATTCAGCAATACTATAGCTTTGGAGTGTGTAGGCCATAATAAATTATGGATACCTATTTAAAACGAGATATGTGATCAAGTTCAGGAAGAGTCCCAAGAACAGTATGGAAGCCAAGTCTTGTGGAGAACAATTAAAAGATCATGTTATGTTTAGAGGAGATATGATAGCAGATTTCAAATATCTAAAGGGTCATCACAGAAAATTGGGTAAACTTATTTTCTATTTTTCTAGACTGCAGAACCAGAATTATTGGATTGAAACTATAAGGAAAGAATTTCAGTCTAGATATCAGTTGGAATTCCCTAATTTCTTAATTGTTTTGGAGTCAAAAAACAGTAGAACATTTCTTCTTCCCTGAAGGTCTTCAAAGACTAATCATATGCCAGAAAGTCTCTACTGGGCAGTCAGGGTTGAAGATCTCTTTCCATCCTTTGGGTTCTATGAGTGTCACCTGGCATATTAATCCCCAAATGCCATCCTTTCTTCTGATTACCCTGATTGGAGCATGTTCTTCCATCTCCAAGGTCTATTGAGAAGATTTTCCCTGAATGTTAAAATCAAAATGTGAAACAGGAAATTAAATAGATTTCAGCCAATTCCCAGGGTTAAGTTTCAGTTTGACAAGAAGTCCCTTTTTGGTATCTCCTTCCAATCAATTCTACCCACCACTAGCAATTCTACCCACCATTTCAGAGACTTGTAGTACCTAATAATTTTAATAATAAGGAGTATGGGGTTACATTCCCAGGCCTCTGAAGGAAGATATAGACTACTACTATAGAGAAGCTGTTCCTACTGCTTCAAGTCTAGGCTACATACTGTTTTTCATCCATGTTTCAAAGGCATTTAGAATGTCTATTTGAATTCACAGATTGAGAGCTATGAACAGCTATATTTTTGTACGTTGCCCATATGTGAATTTAATGGCATCATTTTCATCATTGTAAAATGATCTCATTTACAAGCAGCTATTATCAATAGAAGTAAAATGTGTTATCAATATAAAACAATGGCAACAGTTGCATTAAGTTGTATTCCTGTTACTGATGGGAAGGCACAAAACTCTTGCCAAAAGGTAATTTCTAAAATTACCTCTTTCTCAAACTACAGTTCCCAAGATAGAGAGGGGAGGAGAGAAAGGAGACTTTGATATTTATTAAAGTATCAAATAAATATAACTGAGTAGGAAGTAATTTGAAGGTGCTTGAAAGTTAATTACTTATAACATATATGATTGATAAATAATTAAACTGTTTCAAAACAATAGCCTGTATCCATTCCCTTACATTTTTTCAGAGAGTAGAGCCACTTGATAGTGATGAATAATTGAACCAGATTTACCACCAACAAACTTTGATAAGTGTAACTGAGTGTCAGTCAGATCACCAAGGATTAATCTGGAATGTCAGCACCTAGTGGAATTTTTTGTGCAGAAACATTTGCTCAAATAAAACAATGCTGTGCTCAATTTACCCAATGTAGATTTTAGTCAGAAATGCTAGATAACAAGAATTAGAATCTTGATAGAGTACTCAGGAGGGCAGAAGCAGGGTACCAAAGGCCACTGAATACATAGGGATATCAAAGTAGCAACAAACCAAATCAAAACTGTGATGTGTGTACTTCTTGATATATTATGTATATGTCTTGACATATGAAAGGAATTTAAGGGGAAAATAACATTTTTTTATTTTGAAATCATCACTCCACTGTTCCCAGCATTAAATATGAAAAGTTATGGATAGTTCAATCAGCTGACTCAGTCATAAATCAAAATGAGTGCAAGTTCAAAGGATTTTATTCTAACCACAGAATAATCCCTTTCTGCCTAAAACAGAAGGCATGACTGAATAAATTTGCTCATACATGCCTAGATTAAAATAGAAATTCTGTCTGTAGTAGTTACAGAAAATACAAGTTTGTCTATCACAAAAAAGAAAATGTGTTTCTTCTGTCATATATTTTATTTCTTCTATTATATGTTTTCTATCATCTCCCATACTAGTAACTGTGAGAGGGATCTTGCACTTAAATATGAGCCAACAGTGCAGCAGCAGCCAAAAAAGCCAATGCAATCCTAGGCTGTATTAATAGACAGATAGAATCAAGTTCATGTGAAGTACTAGTACTGCTTTTCAAAGCTTTAGCAAGACCACACTTGGAATACTGGATCAAGTTCTGGTTACCACAATGTTGAGACTCTGAAAAGAGTGCGGAATAGAATAGAATAGCACTGGAAGGGATGTTGGAGGCCTTCTAGTCCAGCCCCCTGCTCAAGCAGAAGAACCTGTACCATGTCAGACTAGTGACTGTCTAGCCTCTTCTTAAAAATTTCCAGTGATGGAGCGCCCACAATTTCTGAAGGCAAGCTTTTCCACTGATTAATTGTCCTCACTGTTAGGAAGTTTCTCCTTAATTACAGGTTGTTTCTCTCTTTGATCAGTTTCCAACCATTGTTTCTTGTCTTGCCCTCTGGTACTTTGGTGAATAACATGCTTATAGATGTTTGCAGATCTGATTTTTTTAAAATCCCATTTATATCCCGCCCTTCTCCGAAGACTCAGGGCAGCTTACAATCTAAAGCACAAATCAATGTGCTTAGCAATAGCCTTCATTCTATGTATATACCTGCTTATTAGGGCTTTCCCCCCCCCAGCGGCATTATTACAAAGTCAGCTTATTGCCCCCAACAATCTGGGTCCTCATTTTACCTACCTCAGAAGGATGGAAGGCTGAATCAACCTTGAGCCTGGTGGGACCCGAACCTGCACTAATTGCAGGCAGCTGGTGTTACTTAAGGAGGCATTAGCCCACTGCTCCAGGTATTGATGTTAAACTGATTGGTCTGTAGTTCCCTGGGTCCATTTTTCTCTCCTTTTTTAAAGACGGGAACCACAATATCTATTGGGAGGCAAAGAAAATTCTACACAGATGTATTTGAAATGAAAAAGAAAAGAAGAATTATACCAGCTTCTCACTAAGAGTGGCAGATTGTTACAATGTAACAGAAAAAGGCAAAACTACTTGACTCCTATTTTAACTCAAAAGTTACATGTTCTGAACTGAAATATGGGAACAATAGAAACAGGGAATACCTCTTTATTTAGAATAAGTTTAAATCTTGGGAGGCAGATAGATTACATTTTCAGATACAGAATAATATTACTGATGATCTATCCCAGGGATGTCAAACTGCCAGCCCACGGGCCAAATGTGTCACACCAAAACCGCACCCACGCCATTGCCAGCAATGGGAAAAAAGTCATGATACATCATGACACATCACAGGATGTCACGAGTTTGACACCTATGATCTAGCCAAACATATTTCAGAAAGTAGCAAATGTTTGGTAGAAGAGACAGGTTCTATTTAAAAAGTGCTGTTAGTATTACAGATATCTGTGAAAATTCCAGGACAATGCATAAAATGTTTTTTTATTGTTTCCTTTCATAGAGAGGATATTATTCCTTCCTACCCATGAAGCCAATGGATACTGACCAAAATATAGAAATAATATTACATTTTTATCTTATACTATTCTAAAGTAGTATTTTACTTTGTCTATCTCTACACATGTCATGAGATGTAAGTAAGCTTGAATATGCTGTTTATCTGACCAAAATGTTATGCTGCATCTCCTTTTTTGTAGTTTTAGAATTTGTTAGCAATAGGATAAGTATGGGTTGATGTAAGTGTTTTAAATATTTTAGTTATTTAGAAATTTTAGTACATGAATGGAGAAGGAATAAACAATTTTATAATAGCTGAAGTTCAGAAAATCACAGAGAACACATAAAGCAATTGATGTGAATAAGATCAATAGATGAGATACAACTAGAACCACTATGTACCGGCAAAGGACTTCTCAGAAAAAGAGAAAAAGAGTAAAGAATTGACAAACTTCTCATAACAAAAAGGCAACAAAGTCAAGATGATTGTTATAAAGTACCAACAAGGAATAATAACATCCAAAACAATAAAGATGTTATGCAGAAGCTACTAAATCAAATATCAGGTTCCTGGATGCATGCTAACAAACTATTAGTGAACAAGATCACAATCAGAAAACAGGAATTTTGACTAACTAGACATTGAAAGTCATATACCAGAAAAATATACCCATAACGTTGGCCCCCATGAATCAAACAGGTAATTCACAAGAACTTTCTTATTTTATCCTTTAATGGAACAGAAAACTTTTCACCTCCATTAAGAATGGGTGGTAGTAGCAAAGAAAATGTTTACTAAATCCGCCACTTTTATTGGCACCTGACTGGGAAAAGATAGGCATGCCAGAAGTTATAAAAGATTAAAGTTAAAAATATGCACTTAGATGTTATATTAGTTATCATATTTTATTTACTGAATCTAACTTAGCCAAAGTAAGAATATCTATAAAAGCACAATAAACTATAATGGAGGTTAGCATATTACTGAGAAATACACCTATATGCACACAAATTGACTGTTTGGGATGTTTTTTGCAGATTAAAATGTTCTGGGTTTATAGTTCCTATTCATCATTCTCATGGATGATTTATGAACCTTTCTTCTCTTTAAGTCTTTAAGTTAAGGAAGCCATTTAGCTCTTCATGTTGACAAAAGTAATTAAAAGAATAATCAACTTCAGCCAAACACACACATACATACACCAACCAAAAAGAAAGTCTCTCTCACAATGACTCTTATATACTTTCCTGGCAGGGATTTTTTTTGTTAATCTAATACCTGTTAATCTTCTATCTAATTAGGGTTATGATCCACCAGAGGCTGTTTTAGACTTAATTTGTCCAGGTTGTATTTTATGGTTCAGTAGTCAGCCAATCAGCCAGTCAGCCATTGTATTTCTTATGTGATTGTAGCTTAGATTGTTCAGGCATTACTGGCACATCAGAGCCCTTAGAGAGAACATGCCACTACAATTTGTGAGTCAACCTTTTTTGCTCTGCCTCAGCCTTGTCATGTGTGTGCCTGTCAGGATTCATATCCATCTTCATTACTCCAGAGGCAAAAAGTCATATTTTGTTTCTATTCACTTGTCTGATTCCTTACAGATCATATTCCTATCTACAGAAACATAAGCAAATGCTATCTTCTGAGATTTTAAGGTGAAAACATAAAATGCTGGCCTTGTCCAATTTACATTAATGAAACTTTTGTTGTTTGTCTTAACATTGGAGATTTTATTGATTAAAATTTGTGAATCAACCAAAATAAAGGGAATAAAGATAAAGCAGAATGATTATGGGCTAAGGGCATTTGTGGATGACTTGGTTGTTACACTACCTCAACCAATTCAATCGGTTATAGACTTGATGGAAATTATAACTCAATATGGGAAAGTTTCTGGTTTTAAGGTAAATAATAATAAGACCAAAATATTATCTAAAAATATGACCATGAATGAAAAGGAAATGTTAGTAAAATTGACAGGTTATGAAATAGTGAAAAGGGTTAAATATTTGGGAGTATATATTACAGCTTCTAATGCGAAAATATATAAGAGTAATTATGAGATGTTATGGTTAAAAGTACAAAAGGATTTAAATAATTGGAAAAAATTACAATTATCTTTGCTGGGGAAAATTGCAGCTGTTAAAATGAATGTTTTACCAAAGTTTCTCTTTTTGTTTCAAATGATACCTAATTTGAAAAAAGATGCTAATTTGGATGAATGGCAGAAGGGTATTAATAAATTTATCTGGGCGGGAAAAAAACCAAGAATTAAGATTTTACAAGACGCACGGGAAAGAGGAGGGCTTAAGGTACCTAATTTGAAACTATACTATGATGCAGTGGTTTTAACACTGGTCAGTGATTGGCTTAATTTAACAAATAAAAGAATACTTTATCTTGAGGGATGGGACTTACTATATGGGTGGCATGCATATTTAATATATAACAAAAAAATTGACAAGGCATTTAAATCTCATATTTTAAGAAGTGCTTTATTGCGTGTCTGGAAAAAGTATTATTATAAGTTGAATTATAAAATACCAATTTGGGGGATTCCTGGACACACGATAGAGGGTGGATCTATGGGTGTGAATTTGGATACGATTTCCTAGAAGGAATTACTTAGATTGGTAGGGAATGTTTGGCAATTAAGGTCGTTAGCTGAGTTAAAACAAGAGAATATTGTACAGTCTTGGTTCCAGTATACTCAATTGCAAGTTAGGTGTAAGTTGGATCAGAAGGTTGGTATTACATTAATGGATGAAAATTTGGTAAAACAGATTAAAGATCAAAATTGAGTGCATATAAAGAGAATTTATAATGCTTAAATAGAATTGGATTCGGAAATGGAATTAGTTAAAGACTGCATGGTAAAGTGGGCTCAAAATATTCAAGAACCGATCCCATTGGATATATGGGAGGTAATTTGGGTTAGAAATGTAAAATTTACTCAGGCCCAAAATTTAAGAGAAAATTTTTATAAAATGTTTTATAGATGGCATCTGGATCCTAAAAAGTTGTCTTGTATGTATCCTAATTTACAGCCCAAATGTTGGAGATGTAGTAGTTTGGATGCTACTTATTTTCATATTTGGTGGACTTGTAGAAATATAAAAGCTTTTTGGATTAAAATTTGGTGGAACATTCAAAAGATTTTCAAGAGAAAATCACAACTATTTTTATTGGGTGTTATCACAGATTGTGATACTAAAGAAATTAATTTGATGTTGAATTTGATAACAGCTGCAAGGTTATTGGTAGGGCAATATTGGAAGAAGGATTGTTTGCCTACTATTGAGGAATGGACGCTTAAAGTGTCAAATTTAGCAGAAATGGCTAAGATTTCTGCTTATTTGAAGGATCATTCAAAAGAAAGATACATTTCGGTCTGGAGAAGATGGATAGATTATATTCAGAATAAATATGGGACTAAAAAGTTCCATTTAGCTTATGAGTAAATTTTAGATTGTTATAGTTTATTATAGTGGAAACTTCTTTTTTTTATTATTAGCTTTAATTATATGGTATTATTATTATTTTTAGTATTAGTATTGTGTAATAACTTGGATACTTTTATCTTACTTGTATTTATGATATAGGGAAGTTAAAGCACATTATGAACTTGGTTATCTATATAGTTGGTTAATGTTAGTTAGATTATGATTATTATATTTGTAACCCTGTACTCAGCTCTGGGAAGTGGGGGAGGGGGAGGGGGGTTTAAGGGTGGGTTGGGGAGGGGATAATATTGTAATCTTTATAAAACTTTTCAATAAAAAAAAGATCTGCCCCCAACTTATTATTCTTTTGGAAGAGTCTAAAAACCTGGCTCTGCCAGTTGGGGAGTTTAACACCGAAGTTGACTGTTAGATTGACAGCAGACTCTACTTTCTTCATCACTGTCTACTTGCGATTCATCCTTTCTTTTTGTATTTATCATATTAATCTATTTTTTGTGTTTTCTTTTTCTTTAGGCACATTGTTTGTAGTAAGTCTATTCAATCTTCTTGCAGCAGCTAACCAGGTGGTCCACTGTTTCTTCAGCTTTTTTTAATAGGCAGCACTGGATATCTTTTCTATTTTGTTGTCTTCCCAATTCTTGCTTTGTATACATTTGTTCTTAAAGCTTGGTCTTATGTAGCCAGAATTAGCCCCTCTGCCTCTTTCTTCAAGTTTTCTACTGTTAGCCATTATCATTTCTATTATTATCTGCTTTCCCTGCTATTTCTTTAATATACTTTATTATATATTATATTATAAGAAATATACTATTTCTTTAATATGACTCAGCCTTCCATCCTTCTGAGATAGGTAAAATGAGGACCCAGATTGTTGGGGGCAATAAGCTGACTTTGTAATAATGCTGCTGGGGGGGGGGGGCGAAAGCCCTAATAAGCAGGCATATACATAGAATGAAGGCTATTGCTAAGCACATTGGTTTGTGCTTAAATTGTAAGCCGCCCTGAGTCTTCGGAGAAGGGCGGGATATAAATGGGATTAAAATAAAAAATAAAAATACCGGCCATGTAATTATTTATCTTCCCATGCCTCCTTTCTGTTCTTCATTTGGTCCTTCTTGTAAGCCACTTTGTTTTCTCCAGTACTCAGTAGGCATTCCTGGTATACCTTGACACAATGGAAGAAATGGTTGCTGGTCAATGGTGATAGAATAGGAGAGATTAATATCAAGAAAGGAATTTTCCTGGGAAACTCACTATCATCACACCTGTCAGGCTATTCCATCTCCTTTACATGGACAATGGGAAACTGTATTGAAAAACACCATCTGAAATAGATTTGCTATTGAGCTTTATCCATATATATAGCCAAGATATTGCAATGGAGTTTGGATTGGACAAATGTGCCGTGCTTACCATCAAATGGGGAAAAATAGTGAAAACTGAAGGAATCAATATACCCTGTGAAAATAACATCAAGAGTCTGGATAAAGATGATCATTACAAATATCTGGGCATCCTTGAAGCTGATATCATCAAGCCTGACACACTCTACTTACCAAGGAAAATGAGTTGGGGTGGAATGTTGCAACTACATCAGATGGTTAAAGAATAAAAAAGGGCATTGGAAGAAAATCTGAAGGACAGTGAAGAAGATACACTGATATTGAGAAGACTTACTGAGTAATGGAGAGACCAAAATGGCCTACAAGAAGGACCAAATGAAGAACGGAAAAAAGCCATGGGCAGATAAAGAATTACATGCTCAGTACTATCATGTCATGTGATCTTGATTCAATTCCTCTGTTGATGTAGCCTACAATTGCATTGGGTTTTTTGGCAGCTGCAGCACAGTGCTGGCTCATATTTAAATGATTGTCCATTAGGACTCCAAGATCTCTCTCACAGTTACTGCTACTGAGCCACATTTCACCTAATCTGTACCTGTACATTTGTTTTTTCTTGCCTAAATTAAAATCTTGCTTCTCTCTCCATTGAATTTTATTTTGTTAGTTAGGCTAGGGCACAGTGTTCAAGTTGGGATCCATCTGCATCTTAAGCCTATCTTCTGGAGTGTTGGCTATTCACCATGACAATTTCACCATCAGTCAATTGTAAAAGGCAGCATTGATTAGAACAGTTTACATCCTGCAACAATATCTGCAACATCAAACATCCTCATCTACCTAGCTGGGTCCTTGGAAAGGACTGATAGGTAGAGAAAAATGCCAAATCCAGTCTAAACACTAGGCTGACTGTGCAGTGAACCATAATACCCCAATATAGAATAGATAAAAGTATTTTAACTCAGGGAGAATTCAAGGATATTTGCAACAATGTACTCCAAATTTTCTCTTAAGATTGTTTACTACTGTAAAAATGGGTTTAAAAGAGGAGAGATAAAATCAAGAATTAGGATATTTTGGATATAAGTTTAAAAATTACAGACTATAAGAGTTATATGGACAAAGATGTTTCATGCTACTTATACATGAAACCAGCTGATATTTTAATAACTTAAATTATGCACAAATAATAAATCAAAATCAAAACCAATCAACAGATCAATTTCAACTCAAAAGTAACTTGGACAACTTTTTTATCTTGGTTTGACAAAATAAAAGTATTATATTTATGAAGGAGTTATGAAAAAAACATAAAGAGAAAATTAAAATAAATCAGCTTTAGGGCACTACTTAAAAGGAATAAATATCAAGAACTTTAAAAGAAAAAAGGAATAGAAAATTAGCTTATTCGGTTAAAGTTAAAATATATTTGATTTTTCTAGTGGCTTTTAATGGGTTTTTCTTGATCAGGATTGAATGATGAAGTTTTCAAAATTTGTTTATAAAGAACATTATGAAAAGAAGGGGTGCACATTGAAACCACAGAAGCTACTTCAAAAACAAAAGCAAGCATTCCCTAAGTGGTTAAGTATTCAGTCTGTTGACAACCAGAATCTAGAATAAAAAGGTTGCTCATAGTTTGGCAGTACTTTCCTCCTTTTCTTTGGCTCTATCTGGTGATCCTGCCAAATAGCTTACAAGGATCAGATTTTATTAAAATGGAAATGCTCTCTGCTACTTGAATGTAATTAGAACCATTCATTACAGAATTAGCTGACAGTTTAACAATCTGTAAAATTTTCTGAATATGGAAAGAATTCCATGGAAACAGGTCAAAGAATGAAAATGGAAGAGGGAAGTCCTTCTTGAATTGCATTGAATACATTTCTAATTAATGCCGAGAACTCATTTATTACACATTGTTAGAACAACTACATGCCCTGCTCAACAAGCGGCATGAAGAGTTGCTTGGGACAACAAAATTCAAGACAATTCAGACTAATGGGAAAATCTATCTGAGAGAACACAATTCCATAACTATTACCTCAGGATATAGAACAACATATGAAATTAGAGAAAGTGGCAGTACTCTCTTTAACAAATAAAATAATTTCTCTTCTGCCTCTGTGTAATTTACTTATTTATGTATCATATTTGCCTATCTGCTTTATACAGTGATTAAATGTATTAAAAAGAAGACTTCAAATAAAAAATGGGTGTTCTTATTGTACAAAATTCATGATTTTATGCAATGATTCCTATAGAATATATTCCTATAGCATATATTCCTATAGAATATATTGCAAGTGGAACAGTGGGGAATTTTGATTAGGGAAAAATGTACAGATGAGGATTTATTTATCATGGTTATTGAATGGTCTTAGTCTTAACTGTGGATCTCTGGAAGTGTATTTAGTTTTTTATATTTTTTGTAATTTATTTTATTGATTTTTTAAAAAAAACATAAATCACTTGATTGGTGAACAGTGTGTTGTCTGGGTTACATTTGTAAAACAATCATTAACAATTAATCTCTATAATTCAAATTCTACATAATAATTTTAATTGATTTCCTCTTTCCCCAAAATATCCTCTTTTGCAAACATTGAGTTAATACAATTCTTATTGCTTTGATAAATAACAATTGAATATATTTTTTTCCAATATTCCTAAAAATAATAATCATATCAGTATAATATTTCTTTTCTATTTAATCATTCTGGTTGCCTTATCATAGATCCTGTTACAATCCTTATTTTAGTTTATTTCTCCCACCAAATTATAGATATTCTTACTGGTGAAGATTTTCTCAAAAATTAGTTATTTTCCTTTTACAAATTTAACTCTATTTTTCCATATAAGCCATCTCACACTTTTACATTTCTTAAGAAATAGATAAAATGATGAAAAAAGAAAAGAAAGGAGAGCAAGAGTAAGGAAACATAAGAAATAACATACTACTTAAAATATATATCCCTCCTAGGCTAATATATATTTATTTCCTCAATTTCTTATTCTTTTTAACCCTAATTAAGAATATCTTTAATCTTTAATCTTTAAACATTCTATTCAATACATCTAGTCAACTAGTCCTTTAATTCTTATTCAAAACATTTTTAATCCATTATAATTTTCTTAAATTCAGTCACATTTAAGTATCTAAAACATTTCCCTTATTTAAGTCATTTCAACTTTTTTATACTACTCATATCAAGAAAAAGAACACAAAAGAGGAAAAAAGCATACTATATTATTTAGAGAATTCATCCCTCTTAGAATGGCATATATATTCCAATTTTTTTTTATTTCTTTAACCTTATTCAAACAATTGTTTCCTTTTTAAGAATTCTCTCTGATAAGTCCCATCATCTATTTTCTTGGTTTCCACCTTAGTCTTTTTTCTTTGCCCAGTATCTTTCTTAATCGATGTATTTTGCTGAATCAAAAGGTTTTTCCGTATGTTCGTAAATGTTGGTGTAGATATAAAAAGTAAATCAGTATCTTTGTTAGGGGCATTTGCCTACTCATTTTTATTGGGAATCTTTTCCCTTCTTTTTCTCTCTGCTTCTCTTGTCACTTTTTGTCTCTCCAGTTCCAGTGTTTCCCCTGGTACCTCTGTAGTACGTTTTATCCAGTCTTTTTTCTTGTCCTCAAGTTTGTTTTGTAGTGTTGAAATATAAGTTGTCTTTTCCAAACCTAGTATTTTTTCCCACTTGGATTAAATCATATTCCATTTTTTTTTAATTGAAAAGTTTTACAATACATTTTTTAAAAAGATAAACTCCCTCCCTCTCCCTCCCCTCCCCCTTACCCTCCCTTACCCTCCACTCCCCCCCTGACTTCCCAAAGCTGAATACAGGGTATAAACTAAAACTTAAGCTAAAATATGCTAACTAGCTAAAAAAAACTTTAAATTCTATCGCACTTTAACTCCCCTTAAACATAACTAAAATACTAACAAATAAAAAATAACTAATAATACATCATATAAAACTAATACTTATTCAAATGCTAAATGAAACTTTTTAGTCCCATATTTATTCTGAATATATTCAATCCATTTTCTCCATTCCAGAATGTATCTCTGTTGCGATTGTTCTTTCAAATATGCTGAAATCTTTGCCATTTCCGCCAGGTTACAAACTTTGTTGCGAGTGATCTTTCACATATGCCGAGATTTTGGCCATTTCTGCCGAGTTTGAAACTTTCAAAGTCCACTCTTCTATAGTAGGCAGTTCCTCCTTCTTCCAATATTGCGCTACTAAAAGTCTTGCTGCCGTTATTAAATTCAACATCAACTTGGTTTCTATAACAGTACAATCTGTAATAATACCCAACAGAAATAACTGTGGAGAAAACCTTATCTTCTTCTTAAATATTTTCTGCATATTCCACCAAATTTTAATCCAAAAAGCTTTGACTTTTTTACAAGTCCACCATATATGATAATACGTTGCATCCTCACAACCACACCTCCAACATTTAGGCTGGCAGTTCGGATACATACTTGCTAATTTTTTAGGGTCTAAATGCCATCTATAAAACATTTTATAAAAATTCTCTCTTAAATTTTGGGTCAATATAAAAGGGGGAAAAATGACATTGCCATAGGTGTATACTATAGGCCGCCCAACCAAGCAGAGGAAATAGATGAACTTTTTGCTAGTCAGCTAACTAAGGTATGTAAGAAGCACATCACAATAGTAATGGGGGACTTTAATTACCCTGATATCAACTGGGAGACAAACTCTGTACCAAGTGGAAGATCAAACAGATTCCTGTCAAACCTAGCAGACAACTTTCTCTCCCAAAAAGTATTATTTATTTATTAAATTTTTATACCGCCCTTCTCCCGAAGGACTCAGGGCGGTGTACAGGGCAATAAATATCAAAAGTGTAAATACAAAAGTTAAAAAAGAGATTTAAAAAAATTAAATAATTATGCCCAAGAATACAATACTAAAAATGTGTTAAGAACTTATTTAAATCCAACCCCAAACCCATCAGACCAAGCCAGATTGTTCAAATAGATAAGTTTTTAAATCACGCCGGAAGGAGCGCAGGTCGGGGGCCATCCGGGGCTCAACAGGAAGGCAGTTCCACAGGTCTGGCGCGCCCACAGAGAACGCCCTCCCCCTGGGGGCCACCAATCGACATTCTTTGATCGGAGGCACCCTGAGGAGGCCCTCTCTGTGGGAGCGCACTGGATGGAGGGAAGTTGATGCCGGCAGCAGGTGCTGCCCTAGGTAATCCGGACCCATGCCATGTAGGGTTTTGTAGGTCATAACCAGCACCTTGAATCTCACCCGGAGGGCAACCGGCAGCCAATGCAGCTCACGGAGCAGAGGTGTAACATGGGAGTATCAAGAGACCCCCAACACAACTTGCGCAGCTGCATTCTGCACCAGTTGAAGCCTCCGGGTGGTCCTCAAGGGCAGCCCCATGTAGAGAGCATTGCAGTAGTCCAAACGAGAGGTCACGAGCGCATGAGTGACTGTACGCAAGGCATCCCGGTCTAGATAGGGCCGCAACTGGCGCACCAGGCGAACCTGGGCGAAGGCCCCCCTAGTCACAGCTCCTATATGATCTTCTAAGGAGAGCCGTGAATCTAGAAGGACCCCCAAGTTGCGAGCCCTATCTACGGGGGGTAATAGCTCACCCCCCATAGAAAGAGATGGAATATTCTGAATATCCTGAGATGCCGACACGTACAGCCACTCAGTCTTGTCAGGGTTGAGTCGAAGCCTGTTCCTCCCCATCCAGACCCGAACCGCCTCCAGGCAACGGGACATCACGTCGAGGGCATCACTGGGGTGGTTTGGGGTCGAAATAAAAAGCTGGGTATCATCAGCATACTGATGATAACCAACTCCAAAACCACGAATGATCTCACCCAGAGGCTTCATGTAGATGTTGAACAGGAGAGGCGAGAGGACCGATCCCTGAGGAACTCCACAAACAAGGGGCCTCAAGGTCGACCTCTGCCCTCCTGCCAACACTGACTGCAAATGCCCCAGAAGGTAGGAGGAGAACCAATGAAGAACTGTGCCTCCCACTCCCAACCCCCTGAGGCGCCGCAGCAGGATACCATGGTCGATGGTATCAAAAGCCGCTGAGAGGTCTAAAAGGACTAGGACAAAAGAACAGCCCCTGTCCCGCGCCCGCCAGAGATCATTCACCAGCGCGACGAATGCCGACTCCGTGCTGTACCCGGGCCTGAAGCCCGATTGGTATGGGTCTAGATAATCAGCTTGCTCCAGGAACAGAGGGAGCTGATGCGCCACCACGCTCTCAACAACCTTCGCAAGAAAGCGAAGGTTGGAGACCGGACAAAAGTTATTTAATACAGCTGGGTCCAGGGCAGGCTTCTTGAGGAGGGGTCTCACCACCGCCTCCTTCAAGGCGGCGGGAAAACTACCCTCCCTCAGAGAAGCAGTTATCACTGCCTGGAGCCAGCCTCGTGTCCCATCCCGGGCTGCATAAACCAGCCAGGAGAGGCACGGGTCCAACAAACACATGGTGGAGCTCAGCTTCCCCATGATCCTGTCCACGTCTTCAGGAGTCACAGGATCGAACTCCTCCCAGATAACATCAACAAGACTGCCCGTATCCTCATCATCAGACTCTGCGCAGTCGGAGTCCAAACCGGTCCGGATATGAGCCATTTTGTCCAACAGATATCGACTAAACTCCTCGGCACGACCCTGCAAGGGCTCCTCCCTCACCTCCTGATTAAGGAGGGAGTGAGTTACTCTAAACAGGGCGGCCGGGCGATTATCTGCGGACGCGATGAGGGTGGCAAAGTGGTTAGACCTTGCCACCCTCATCGCCACGAGATAAATTCTCGTGAATGACCTTAGTCGTAACCGGTCGCATTCGGATCGGCTGGACCTCCAACAGCTCTCTAGGCCCCATCTCCGACGCTTCATCTCCCGGAGCTCCATGGAGAACCATGGAGCCCATTGGGATCTGTGCCGGGTCAAGGGCCACATGGGTACAACTCGGTCGAGTGCCTCTGTGGCCACCCTTTCCCAGGCTTCCACTAGGGCATCGGCTGAGCTGTGGGCAAAGGAGGCAGGTGGGGGCCCAAGCGCCGCCTGGAACCGCTCAGGGTCCATCAGGCGCCTAGGGTGGAACCATCTCATTGGCTCAGCAACCCCACGACGGGGAGTGGCAAAACGGAAGACCAGCCGCAGGAGATGATGATCGGTCCATGACAGGGGTGTAATAATTGGAAAACCCCCACCAAGATCATCTAACCACCGTCCGGATAGAAAAACCAAATTGAGCGTGTGACACCCCCCCCATGAGTTGGGCCCTGAATAACCTGCATCAGGTCCATGGCCATCATGGAAGCCATGAACTCCCGAGCTAACTCAGATGATCCCCCCAGGGATGGTAGGTTGAAGTCACCCAAGACCATAAGTTTGGGGAACTCAACCACCAACCCTGAGAGGATATCGAGAAGCTCAGGCAGGGCTGCTGCTACGCGACTAGGTGAAACGTACACCAGCAGCAAGCCCAACTGAGCTCTAGGGCCACATCTCAGGAGGAGGGACTCACACCCGACTATCTGGACCATGGTGGCCTCCCGCGAACATAAGGTCTCCCTCACAACTACTGCCACTCCACCACCCCTACCCTGGGCCCGAGGCTGGTGCAGCACCTGGAAGCCTGATGGGCAAAAATCAACCAGGGGGACACTACCCTCTGGGCCCAACCAGGTCTCCGTAATGCAAGCCAGGTCCGCATGCTCCTCCTCAATCAACTCATGAATGAGAGGTGCCTTATTCATTATGGACCTGACATTAAAATACACGAGCCTGAGCTCAGGTGGCTGCTCATCCTCACTCCCGGTACCACGGGCCGTAATCAGAGGGTCGGAGCGCATCACCGCTTGAAGACAGCGGGGACGCACTCCTGGATATTGATACGGCCCTCTGTTCCTACACCTGCGGCCATTCCCTACCGCCGTGGGAATAGGCAATCCCACACCCCGCTCCGGGACCCCGTAGGCCCCCAACCCAAGCCCCACCACGGCGTGAGCAATCCCCGGCCTGGTCTGAGAAACGGTTGGTGGAACCCCCCCAGTCTCCAACCAAACCTTTTTAGAACCCTCCCCTCTCCCTAACCCCATAAAAAATTGAGCTAAAAAATGCACCAGGGGCCTCTTATTAAATTTGTGATGGAGGCTCCTGTCCTTGCCCAACCATCTCTCAGGGTCCCAGTAATTGGGCCCGTCATCAAGAGGATAGATTGAAATAAAGGCGGGTCACGCCCAGGAAGGGGGGGCACCCCTGAGCGCAAATAAGTCCATGCTTGAGTAGGATAAAACCATTTATTGGGTAGATCCAGCCAGGCAGTCCCATGGTCACTCGGAAGATGTAAGACAGAAGATCAACAATGTCCAGTCCACCAGCTCCCTGCCACTTGAGCTGGCCAGGTGACTCCCGAGACAGATTGGGCACCTCTCTCTCACAGAGGGCCCAGACCTATCCAGAAGCGGACAGAATACCAACCCAAATAAAGCATACCTCCCTAGATCTCTCACCTCTAGGGAGATAGCCGATGGTATAGGGTGGTGCCATTGATGGTATAGCTGAGCCACCCTCTCACAGCGGCTCAGCTCCAAGACCTTCTGAGTCCAATGGGTTCGTGAGGGGAAAAGAGGAATTAGGGCAACAATTAACCGACATAACCTGAGGATGACAAAAGTTCCAGTCACAAGAATCTTCTCAAAAGCGAGAAAAGCGAAGAAGGCTAAAACAGCAGATTGATCCAAGCCAACTAGCTCAAGTCCAAATGGCCACAGGACACGAGCACCATGAGCTGACCTGTGCCGCCTGACCAACAGCGTGCAGCGCCAGAAATCCAACGCCCAGCCGAAGGACCCCTTCGCCAGAGACAGGCACGAAACAGACTCCCAGTGGCCAGCAAACAGTAGCAGACAGCAAGAGCAAAAAGCCATTTCGCATACTCTGAGCTTTCAGCGTTCCGCGTTCTGGAGGCCGCTCTATGCCGCAGCTCTATGGCTCCGAGAAACAGCTGCTCAGAGCCCTCCAAGCCGCGGCAGCTCACCGCTCCACAGAGGGCCTGCGAAGAGGAAGAAAACGCTGGAAAACGCTCCGAAGAAGAAAACGCTGGAGCGCTTCAGAACGGGTCTGCATCGCCGACGGAAATATCAGCCATCTCTCTTCCTAGCTCTTTCAGCTCAGCAAATTCCAGCGCAGAGGGGAGACACCTCTGCAGCCACCCTTCGGACTCCGAGGACGCCAAGGACGCCAAAGTAGCCGGAGCTCACCACGGAGCTCACCCAAGCACGTCCGCCATCTTGGGCATGCGCAAGTATGAGAAGTAGAGTAGGGAACTAGGGGATTAGCCATATTGGATTTAATTCTCACTAACAGAGATGAAATGATAGAAGGTGTCGAAGCCACAGGAACCTTGGGGGGAAGTGATCATGCAATATTGGAATTCAACATTCTGGAGGCACAAGCAATAGAACACAGCCAAACTAGAGTCTTGGACTTTAAAAGAGCTAATTTCAATAAACTTAGAGAGACCATGGGAAGAATTCCATGGATGAGAATCCTAAAGGGGAAAACAACTCAAGAAGCTTGGGAAATTTTGAAAAGTGAGATAATAAAGGCCCAGTCTAGTACAATACCAACAAAGAAGAAAAATAACAGCTCTCAAAAGAAACCAGCATGGCTGCATAAAGAACTCTCTGATAAATTGAAAGATAAAAAGGACAAGTATAAGAATTGGAAAGAGGGGCACATAACTAAGTCAGAATATCAGCAAATAGCTCGTGCCTGCAAAGATGAAGTGAGGAAAGCTAAGGCTCAAAATGAACTAAGGCTTGCGACCAAAGTCAAAAATAACAAAAAAAGCTTCTTTCAACATATAAAAAACAAGAAAAAAGTTAAGGAAATGATTGGTCCATTAGTGGGGGAAAGTGGCAAGAAGGTGACAAGCAATAGGGAGAAAGCAGAACTATTTAATTCGTTTTTTGCATCTGTCTTTACACAAAGGGAAAAAACAGTCCAACCTACCCAAACCAGTGCCATAAAAAACAGAATAGAAACGCAAGTTAAGATAGGCAAGAAAATGGTAAGTGAGCACCTGTCCAGCCTAGACGAGTTCAAATCACCAGGACCAGATGGATTACACCCCAAGGTTCTCAAGGAACTGGCAGACGTGATCTCAGAACCACTGAACTATATTTTTCAAAGATCCTGGAGCACTGGGGAACTACCAGAGGACTGGAAGAGAGCTGATGTAGTTCCCATCTTCAAAAAAGGGAAAAAAATAGATCCAGGAAACTACAGACCTATCAGCCTGACCTCAATACCTGGGAAGATTCTGGAAAAGATAATCAAACAACAAATCAGCGAACACCTTGATGCAAACAAAGTCATCACTAAAAGTCAACATGGGTTTGTCAAAAACAGATCATGCCAGACAAATCTTATTACATTCTTTAACCAAGTGACAAAATTAGTGGACCAGAGGAACGCTGTAGATATAATTTACTTGGACTTCAGTAAGGCATTTGATAAAGTACATCACAACCTACTACTTGATAAGATAGAAAAATGTGGGTTAGATAGCATTACCACCAGATGGATTCGTAGCTGGCTGACACGCCGTAGTCAGTGTGTGGTCCTCAATGGAACCGCATCTACATGGAAGGAAGTGTGTAGTGGGGTGCCCCAGGGCTCTGTTCTGGGCCCAGTGCTCTTCAATATCTTCATTAATGATTTGGATGAGGGGATAGATGGGGAACTCATCAAATTTGCAGATGACACCAAGCTGACAGGAATAGCCAATACTCCAGAAGATAGGCTTAAGATACAGAAGGATCTGGACAGACTCGAACACTGGGCACTATCTAACAAAATGAAATTCAATGGTGAAAAAAGTAAGGTTCTACATTTAGGCAGGAAAAATCAAATGCATAGGTATAGTATAGGTGGTACCTTGCTCAATAGTAGTAACTGTGAGAGGGATCTCGGAGTCTTAGTAGACAATCACTTCAATATGAGCCAGCAGTGTGCTGCAGCTGCCAAAAAAGCCAACACAGTGCTAGGCTGCATTAACAGAGGGATAGAATCAAGATCAAGTGAAGTACTAATACCACTTTACAATGCTTTGGTAAGGCCACACCTGGAATACTGCATACAGTTTTGGTCACCACGATGTAAAAAAGATGTCGAGACTCTAGAAAGGGTACAGAGAAGAGCAACCAAGATGATTAGGGGGCTGGAGGCTAAAACATATAGGGAACGGTTGCTGGAATTGGGTATGTGTAGTTTAATGAAGAGAAGGGTGAGGGGTGACATGATAGCAGTGTTCCAATATCTCAGGGGCTACCACAAAGAAGAAGGAGTCAAGTTATTCTCCAAAGCGCCTGAAGGCAGGACAAGAAGCAACGGATGGAAACTAGTCAAGGAGAGAAGCAACCTAGAACTAAGGAGAAACTTCCTGACAGCTAGAACAATTAACCAGTGGAACAACCTGCCTCCAGAGGTGGTGAATGCTCCAACACTGGAGGTTTTTAAGAAGAGACTGGACAGCCATTTGCCTGAAATGGTATAGGGTTTCCTGCCTGAGCAGGGGGTTGGACTAGATGACCTCCAAGGTCCCTTCCAACTTTATATTATTATTATTATTATTATTATTATTATTATTATTATTATTATTATTATTATTATTATTATTATTATTATTATTATTATTATTATTATTTTGACCCTGTGTGAATTTACATTTCTGACCCAAATCTTTTCCCAAGTATCCATTGTTATAACCTCCTGAAAATTCTGGGCCCACTTTATGATACAATCTTTAACAAGTTCCATTTCTGAGTCAATTTCTATCAGTGCATTATATATCCTTCTTATATGTGCTTGACCTTGATCTCTAATTTGTTTTACCAAATTTCCATCACTTATCAAGATACCAACTTTCTGATCTTCTTTCTATCTTGCTTGTAACTGCCCATACTGGAACCAAGTTTCTACAATCTTTTCTTCTTTTAAAATATTATACGGCTTTAATTGCCATACATTCCTTTCTATCCTTAAAATTTCTTTATATGTAATCACATCATGTTTAAATCCCACATTTATATTTTCTATTGCATGTTTAGGTATTGCCCAAATTGGTATTTTATAATTTAACTTATGTCTATATTTTTTCCATACTCGCAACAGAGCATACCTTAATATATGTATCTTAAAAACATTATCCACCTTCTTATCATACAATAAATATGCATGCCAACCAAATAACAAATCATAACCCTCAAGATTTAATAATCTCCCTTGTGTTAAATTAAACCAATCACTAATTGATGATAAAGCAGCAGCCTCATAATATAATTTAAAATTAGGCATTTTAAGACCACCTCTTTCACGTATGTCTTGCATTATCTTAAATTTAACTTGTGGTCTTTTCCCTGCCCAAACAAATTTATTAATACCTTTCTGCCATTCCTCCAAATTTGAGTCTTTTTTTAGTATAGGTATCATTTGAAACAAAAATAAAAATTTTGGCAAAACATTCATTTTTACTGCTGCAATTCTTCCCAATAAGGATAATTGTAATTTTTTCCAACTGTCTAGCTCTTTTTGTATTTTTAACCATAACAATTCATAATTATTTTTGTATAATTTTACATTTGAAGCTGAAAGATATACCCCCAAATATTTAATCTTTTTAACTATTTCAAATCCCATTAATTCTTCTAAGACAACCTTTTGTTCTATAGTCATATTTTAGACAGTATTTTAGTTTTTTGCGTGTTTATCTTAAATCCAGAAACTTTACCATATGACGTTATTATCTCCATCAATTCTAAAACTGAGTAAGTCGGTTGACTTACTGTAATAACCAAGTCATCCGCAAATGCTCTCAATCTATAATCTTGATCTCTTATTTTAATTCCCTTAATTTTATTTGAGTCTCGTATTTTAATCAATAATATTTCCAATGTTAAAACAAACAATGGACACCCCTGTCTTGTAGCCTTTTCAATATTACATGTTTCTGTCAAACTGCCATTAACTATTATTTGAGCTGTTTGCTTCTGATATATTGCCCTAATAGGTTGTAAAAAATTATCCCCAAACTCCATTTTCTCTAATACCTTAAATAAAAATTGCCAGTCCAATTGATCAAAGGCTTTTTCAGCATCCAAAAAGATCAGCGCTGCAGAAACCTGGTTATTTCTATCCAAAAATTCCAATAAGTCTACAATATGTCTCACATTATTCTTCATTTGTCTACCACTTATAAATCTAGTTTGGTCACTATGAATCATTTACTGTATTACCTTCATTAATCTATTTGCTAAAATTTTTGCAAATATCTTATAATCAGTATTTAAAAGCGATATTGGCCTATAATTTTTGGCTTGGGTAATATCTTGATCTTCCTTCGGAATCAACGATATAAAGGCTGTTTTCCACAATGGAGGCACTTCTCCTCCCAATTGAATTGTCCTAAACAGTTCTCTTAAAGGTTCCACCATTTCTAACTGTAAATCTTTATAATAGACGGCAGTCAAACCTTCTGTTCCTGGTGCTTTTCCCACCTTTAATTGCTTAATTGCTAAAATAATTTCTTCATCATTTATCAATTGATTCATCCCTTCTTTTTGCTCTTGTGTAAGAACAGGGATATTAACTTCTCGTAAATATCTATCTATATCTACATCTTGAATCATGTCCCTGACATACAACTTAGAATAAAAATCAACAAAAGCCTTTTTAATAAGATTCTGCTGAAACACCACTTTACCCTTGTAATCTATTCTATCTATTCTATCTATATTACGTGACCTTTGTTTCTTCCTTAACAAGTAAGCTAACCACGTACCCGGTTTATTAGCATTACAAAAAGTATTGTGTTTAACATTAACATACCGTAAATTGGTTGCCACTTGATCTGCCATCAACATATCAAACTGACCTCTTAATAAAGTAATTACCTCTTTAATCTTCCTATCAGATGGATTCAAAATTAAAGCCTTCTCTTTCCTCTTAATTTCCTCCTCTAACTCTTTTCGCTTATGTTCCAGTTTACATCTATGTTTATTGTTCAAATATATTAACACTCATCTCATATAAGCTTTGCTTGCATCCCAAACCATTTCAATAGAAGTACCCTTGTACATAAAAGGTAAAGGTTCCCCCGCACATGCGTGCTAGTCGTTTCCAACTCTAGGGGCCGGTGCTCATCTCCGTTTCAAAGCCGAAGAGCCAGCGCTTGTCCGAGGACGTCTCCGTGGTCATGTGGCCGGCATGACTAGATGCCAAAGGCGCATGGAACGCTGTTACCTTCCCACCGTAGTGGTCCCTATTTTTCTACTTGCATTTTTACGTGCTTTCGAACTGCTAGGTTGGCAGAAGCTGGGATGAGTAACAGGCGCTCACTCTGTTACGTGGCACTCGGGATTCGACCCGCCAAACTGCCGACCTTCTGATCGACAAGCTCAGTGTCCTAACCCACTGAGCCACCGCGTCCCTTCACCCTTGTACATATTCATATTAAAAAAATTCTTTCATCTGTTTTTTTTTACATTTTTCCACATTTTCTTTATATCTAAACAAATTTTCATTTAGTCTCCAAGACCGCCTGTCTCCATTGTCTTTTTCTATTTCCAACCATATTCCTTTGTTTTATAGAATTCCATCTTTCTCTATCCTCGAATTTATGTTCAGTCATCTGTTTTGTCTGTTCCTTCTCTGTTGTGCTTTCCTGAGTGTTTTTTGGTATAAAATTGAATTGGAGATGAGTTTGTTTATATTTTCAAAGTTATTCTGAATTTCTTTGTGATCTGAGTTCATTGTTACTTGAATTAGTTGCAACATATCATATATCTCCTCTTGAAAAATATTCATTTTTTCTTGATAAGTATTTCCTATAAATCTCTGATTTTCCATGATGACTGAAAGTCCAGATTCCCCCCCCCCCCGGAAAGAGCTTTGGGGTCAGAGTTGAATAAATATTTTTAGTCCAGAGAGTTCAAAAAAGTTCTTTTTTTTGTTCGCTCAGGTTTTTAAGTCTCACTTTATCAACACAACTATTGTTAAAGCTTTGAAGGTCACAAGTAGAGATTAGTTTTTTCCCTACATTTTACCATGACTGTCATAATCCTCATCCACCAGTAAGTGTCAGCACAGGTTCATTTTTCAGATTTTATTCCTCCATGGAAGGTTCAATTCACCTTCCATTAGCAAAAGGGTGGGGCAAAACCCCTCCTCCTTCACTCTCGGAGGTTATTTTTGCTTTTTGGGAATTTCTCCCTTTCAGGAAAGTTGATAGGTAGGATAGAGAAAATCAATGTTCTTAACCAGATTCAAACACTCTGTTTATGATCAGCTTAAAATAGTGCTTTTGACTTTGGTTGCTCACAGCTTTGGCTAGACTCTGTAGTTAGGCTAGTTTTCTCCTGTTGGTTTCTGGAAGACTTCTCCTGGACCAATCGGGTTGACCACCCTGGGACTTCCTGTTCAGTTCCCCCCTCCCAGAGTACAAACAAACAGACAAGCAGGCACGACTAGTAAGAGTTAATTCTACAGGCTTTAGTTAATTGCTTTCTGATAAGGCCTTGGCAGCAAAATGGGCTTGTTACCTCAAATGTCAGCTGGAATGAGATAACATCCAAACAAACAGTACAGAAGCAGATGTACAGAAGCGTTGCCAAAAATTCAGACCAGGGTTTCAAACAAGAAGCAGAGTTCCAAAGATGTGACCAGAAGTTGTTTAAACTATTGTTCATCACAAAGTTCTGAGAGCAGCCACACCCCCTTTTGTACCTTATGGGGTGTGGCCCAATGACTCAGCTACTCCCTGACCCTCCTATTCAACCTACGTTGCTGCAAACGCTTGGCCCTGTGTCTTTCGCGAGGGTCTAGCCATGAGTCATCTTCACTAGACTGTATTTTCTGCAGCTGCTCGAGTTCCACCTCAGCCTGGCTCCCAGCCTGGCTACTCCCAGGCTGCTCCTCTCGGCCTTCAGATGGAGTTGGAGGCCTTGCCAGGGAGGAGGGCCCAGGAGAGGGAGGCCTTGCCAGTCACTCCCCATCATCCTCAGAGTCCTCTTCCTTGGTTAGGACAGGCACGGGGGTCGGGGCCACAACACTATCCTCCACTGCAGGGCCCTTCCCCTGGGTCTGATGGTCAGGATGTGGTTGAGATGGGAATTGTTCGTGAAATGCCCGCACAAGGTCAGGGGTGCAAACTGCAGAAGTGTCAACCCAGGAGAAGTCCTTAGGCCTGTACCCCTTCCACTCGACCAAATATTGAAAATGCCCCTTAAGCCAACGGGAGTCCCGAATACTGGCCACTTCATACTCTGCTGAGCCGTCCTGGTCTGGTGTAGGTGGTGGAGCAGGAACCGTCAGGCATTGGAGGGAACATGAGGGGGCTACGGGGACCAGCAGGGATCGGTGGAAAACTGGGTGGATCTACATGGAGTGCAGCAGGGTTAACCGGTAGGCCACAGGGTTGATGACCACTTTGATCGGGAATGGGCCGACATATCAATGGTCCAGTTTTTTTACCGGTTGGTCGGTCAGGAGATGCCTCATGGATAACCACACTCGATCTCCGACTGCCAGCGGTGGCGTTGCCCGTCGGGAGTGGTTGGCAAACCTTTTATAATCTTCCTTGGCCTGGATCAATTGGCAACGTACCAGTTGTTGGACTGCATGCAATTCTGACAAGTAGAGAATTCTTGAGAACCAGAGAATCTGAGGGAGCCAGAGAGAGGAGCCACAGATGGTACCCCACGTTGGCATAGAACGGGGTGGTCTGGGTGGAGGTGTTTTGGGAGTTGTTGAAGACAAACTCCGCTAGGGAGAGGTAATGGTTCATGAAACAGGGCAGGTACTGCTCCAGGATGCCGATTACCTTCTCTGTCACCCCGTTGGTCTCGGGATGGTGTGCCGATGACAAGTACACCTGTACCTCCAATGCAGCCATCACGCTTTTCCAAAATTGTGCCATGAATTGCATGCCGCAATCCGACACTACTCTGTCTGGCAAGCTGTGGAGATGGAAGACGTGCTGCAGGAACAACCGGACAGTTGTCCAGGCCATTGGCAGCCCACGACATGGAATAAAGTGAGCCATTTTAGTTAACATATCAACCACCACTAGGACGGTGGTAAACCCTGAGGACGGCAGCAAGTCTGTTAAGAAGTCCATGGAGATTGCTCCCCATGGTCTCTCTGGTGTCGGCAGGGGTTGGAGGAGGCTGGGAGGTGCGCCCATGGTGACCTTTGCTTGTCGGCACAGCACGCAGGACTTCACATATGCATGTACATCGTGCCGTACCCAAGGCCACCAAAAGGTCCGCGTCACCAAGTTAAGGGTCTTGAAATACCCAAAGTGCCCTGTTGCAGGGTTGTCATGACACTGTGTCATCACAAGGGTTTGGAGGGGCCCTGTGGATATGTATAGTCGCCCCTGATGTTTCAGCAAACCCTCCTCCAAAGTCCATGTGGACGCAGGACCAACCTTGGCCTTCCTCTGTTGCAACCAGTTGTCCAGGCACTGTGCCTCATGCACCTGAGCCCCCAAGTCCACCGGTTCATGGATTGCGGCCAAGGATTCCACGCACAGCACCGTCCGCAGGGGCAGTGGGTCCTTGGTGCATAGGTACTCCAGCTTGTGGGACAGGGCCTCTGCCCTCTGGTTGTGACCACTGGGGATGTAGGTCACACGAAAGTTGAACCGGGTGAAAAACAAAGACCACCTGATCTGCTGCTGGTTCAACTTCCTGGCCGTCTTCAGGTATTCTAGGTTCTGATGGTCCGTCCGGACCTCCAACTGGTGTCGGGCCCCCTCGAGATGATGCTACCAAGCCTCAAACAAGGTCTTGATAGCCAGCAACTCTTTTTCCCAGGTGGTGTAATTGCACTCGGAAGGATTGAGTTTCCGCCAATAGTAAGCACAGGGAAAAAGAGTGCTGCTATCCACCAGGGCCTGCAACAACACTGCCCCAAGAGCCACATCGGACATGTGCCTCAGGACGGGTTCCATGATGAAGGCCTTCTTGAGGGCCTCAAACACCTGTTGCTGCTGGGGACCCCACCAGAGCAGGACCTTCTTCTTCAGGAGCTAGGTTAGTGGAACTGTCAGCATAGCGAAGCCCGGGATGAAGGTCCAGTAATAGTTGGCAAACCCCAGAAGGTGCTGGATATCCTTCACTCGACGGGGGGGTTCCCAACTACACAAGGCCTCCACCTTATACGGGTACATGGCGATGCCTTCGGGAGAGATGATGTGGCCAAGGAACTCTATGGAAGTCTGGAAGAAGAGGCATTTCTCCAGCTTCGCATAGAGTTGATGCTCCCGAAGGTGCTGCAAGATGAGGCGGACGTGCTGCAGATGGCTTTTCCTGGACTGGGAGTATATCAAGATATCGTCCAGGTAGACCACCACAAACCTATCCAACATGTCCCAAAAAACATCATTCATCAGATGTTGGAAGACTGCGGGGGCGTTGGTCAGCCCGAACGGTATAACGGTATATTCAAAATGACCGTATCAGGTGCCAAACACCGTCTTCCATTCATCGCCCTTTTGCATCCATACCAGCTTATAGGCCCCTCGGAGATCAAGCTTGGTGAAGATGGTTGCCTCATGCAGCCTCTCCATCAGTTCCGGGATGAGTGGCAGGGGGTACCGATTCCACACCGTGATGACGTTCAGTTGGTGGTAATCGCAACACAAGCATAGATCCTCTGTCTTCTTCTTGACGAAGAGGACTGGGGCCAAGAGAGGGGATGACAAAGGCCAAATGAACCCCCTGGTCAGGTTCTTGTCCAAAAAGTCCCACAAAGTGGCAAACTCGGGCTCCAACATGGGGTACAGGTGTCCCACTGGCAGCGGCGCATTGGGCAGAAGGTCCACGGGGCAATCGTAGGACCGGTGTGGGGGCAAATGGTCCACCTCCTTCTCGCTGAACACATCTGTGAAGTCCACCAGGTCATGAGGCAAGGAGACAGCAGGGGTGGAGACTTCCTGGCCAGCACAGGTGTGGCGGACGTGGTCTATGCACTGCAGGCTCGGAAAAGAGGTAGTGTTCCGTGACCACGCCACCTGAGGGTTGTGGGTCTGAAGCCAGGCCATACCCAGGACCAAAGGGAGATGTAGGTCCGCCGTGATATAAAACTTAATCACCTCCTCATATGCCCCAATGGCTAGGTGCAAAGGCTGGGTGGTGGACTTAATGGGGCCCGAGACAAGCTCCCGCCCATCAATGGTCTGTACACTCAACAGAGGGTCCACTGGAGTCAAGGGAATGCCAAAATGGGCCGCAAAGGCCTGGTCCATAAAATTGGTCGTGGCCCCCGAATCCACCAACGCATGCGCCTGGATCCCCCCCAGTCAGTCAGACAAAAAGACCCAAGTGTCCAAAATCAGATGTCGAGGGGGTCCAGAGTCCATGTCTGCTGTTTCTGGTGGGGGTGTAGTGTGTGCCTGGCCTAGGGTTTCCCCTAAACCAGGCCTGCCCCATTTCCCGATTGGTCAGTCCAAGCCCAAGACCCAGGGCCAGACTTGGGCACTCCACTCTGCTTCCTGGGACAGGAGGCAGTGAAATGTCCGGGCTCCCCACAATACAAACATAACCCCCCTTGGCGTCTCCAAGTCCTCTACTGGGCTGTCAGGTGAGTTCTGGGCGCTCCAAGCTCCACTGGCTCCTCAGCAGATGCCACAACACATGGGGCAACCCAGGATGTGGTTGGTGCAGGACGCGGATGTGCAGGTGCAGACGGCAGCATGGGCAACTCTTGGATGGTCCAACAGATCTTTCGACGTTGGAGGTGAGCATCAATGCGAAGGCACTGGACCACCAGGGTGTCAAGGGTCAGGGGAGCCTCCACATGGACCAGTTCATCCTGAAGCTCGTCTGAAAACCCGTCTTGGAAAGCATCCAGCAATGCCGCCTCATTCCAAGCTGAGTCCTGGGACAACAGCAGGAAGTCAGAGATATAATCCTGCAGGGGGCGTTTTCCTTGCTGGAGGTCTTTGATGCATCTGGCTACAGTCTGAGTGCAGATGGTTTCCTCATACATGAGCCTCATGTGTTGCCAGAAGCCCTGGTAATCAGTTAACAAGGGGCTGTTCTGAGTTAACAACGGCGTGGCCCATCGGGTGGCAGAGCCAGAAGGAAGGCTAATTACAAACCCCACCCTAGCCTGGTCATCAGGGAAATCCTCCAGCCTCATAGACATAAAACAATTGGCACTGTCCCATGAAGGTCAAGAACATCTCAGGCTGTCCAGAAAACTTATCTGGTACTGCTACCGGGCATTTCCGACAGGGAGGAGGAATTGCAGGAGCATTCAGCAGAGGGAGTTGTGCAGACAATTGGGCTACCTGCTGCTGTAGGAGTTGATTGTCTGCTTGCAGCTGCTGCTGTAGCTGCTGTGGCTGCAGCTGCTGCTGCTGCTGCTGTTGTTGGTCCATCTTAGGTAAAATATGGTCTGTTTGTTGAGGTGATGAACATGTTGTTCTGTTCCCCCCTCTCGGAGTACAAACAGACAAGCAGGCACGACTAATAAGAATTAATTTTACAGGCTTTAGTTAATTGCCTTCTGACAAGGCCTTGGTAGCAAAATAGGCTCGTTACCTCAAACGTCAGCTGGAATGAGATAACGTCCAAACAAACAGTACAGAAGCAGATGTACAGAAGCGTTGCCAAGAATTCAGACCAGGGTTTCAAACAAGAAGCAGAGTTCCAAAGATGTGACCAGAAGTTGTTTAAACTATTGTTCATCACAAAGTTCTGAGAGCAGCCACACCCCCTTTTGTACCTTATGGGGTGTGGCCCAATGACTCAGCTACTCCCTGACCCTCCTATTCAACCTACGTTGCTGCAAACGCTTGGTCCTGCGTCTTTCTCGAGGGTCTAGCCATGAGTCATCTTCACTAGACTGTATTTGCTGCAGCTGCTCAAGTTCCGTCCCAGCCTGGCTCCCAGCCTGGCTACTCCCAGGCTGCTCCTCTTGGTCTTCAGATGGCAATGGAGGCCTTGACAGAGAGGAGGGCCAATCCCTCTCCATCATCCTCAGAGTTCTCTTCCTCAGTTAGGACAGGCGCCGGGGTCGGGGCCACAACACTTCCTTTCTTCATTGCCACCTCTCCAGGGTGGCTTCTGGCCCATTTAGGGTCCCCTAACAGGAAGAAACTCAGCTGGAGGGCACGGAGTCCCGAACCCCTTAACTGCTGCACTGTGCGCAGGACCAAAAGTCCCTGAAAGTGTATTTAGTTTTTTAACCTGCATCCCTGTTTCAGTGTTCTGAGCAATTTATTATTAAATTTAGCCAACTGTAGAATAATTGGTAATTTCTGAAAATTGCAAATTGGCCTAAAAATACACAAAAATAGCACTTTATTGAGTTAATGAATACAAAAGAGAAGTCCATAGAAAAGATCCATCTTTTAAAAAATAACATATGGGAAAGGCTTTTATTTAAATTGCCATTTGATAAATGGCCCTTAAATTATCCTTAGCTATACAAATACTCATAGAGTTATAGGATTGGAAAGGACCTTGGAGGGCTTCTAGTCCAATCCGGTAAAATAGGCAGGGACCCTCATGCAAATCTCCAGATCAATGGCTGTTCAACTTTTGCTTGAAAACCTCCAGTAATGGAGTCCCTTTCTTTCTTGAGCCAAACTTAATTCATTCTTTGCATCTATATTTATGCAAAATGAAAAAAATAGTACAACCTACCAAAAGCAATACCGTAGAAGACAGAACAGAAATACAAGTCAAAATAGACAAGAAAATGATAAGACAACACCTATCCACTCGAGAAGTTCCAGTCACCAGGATCACCAGGGAGTCAGGATTGGAAGACTTGATTTGGTTCCAATCTTCAAAAGAGAAAAAATAGAACAATCAGCTTGATATCGATAATTGGGAAAATCCTGGAAAACATAATCAAGCTGCAGATGTCATGGTTCCAACAGATGAAACTCTTCAAAGAACTTTGAGGCATTGTTTACCTTAAAGAATCTTTATTCGGGTAGCATAACATCGGCACTTACATAGTCGAAGCCAAAATCTGAATTCCCCTCCCCTGAGCACATAGTATCAAAGCACAATTCCCTCCTCTAATTAAAAGTCATAAATCACATTCTCCAATTAGTTTGAAATGCAGGCTTTCCCTCCAGTTCTCCAACCCGCCAATTCTTATCATCTCTTATTTCATTAACCATGGTTCACACACTAGTTACAGTATTGTTATGTCTGACTAAACTCCCATGCACATTCCTTCTCCTCCCCCCCCCCAGTATCATCTAATCCTAACTCTAATTTTAAGAGTAAAACATAAGAAGGAAAATGGTTGCATCTCCATATGTTGTCAAAGCAAAAACATCCGATATTAGCAGTGTTGACAGCAGATTTGCAAGCACCTAGAAAAGTGCAAAACTACTACTAAAGCCAACATGAGTTTTTGAAAACAGATCATGCCAGCAGTAAACTGGCAAACCTTACTGCCTTCTTTGACAAAATGACTAAATTACTGGATCAGGAAATATTGTGGACTTACTTTACTTAGACTTCATTAAGACATTTCATAAAGTAGACCATAACCTACTCTTTGATAACATGGGATAGACAGCAACACCACCAGAAGGATTTGCAATTGGCTGATTATTCAGTGTGAAATCCTCAATGGAACTACATCTAAATGGAGGGAAGCATGTAGTTGGGTACCTCAAAACTGTCTTAGGCCAGCACTTCTCAACATCTTCATAAATGATTTCAACAAGGGAATAGAAGCAGAACTCATAATATTTGCAAATGACCCTAAGCTGGGGAGGGGGGGAGATAGCCAATAGATGGCATATGACTCAAAAATAGTGATTGGGAGAGGGTTCTAGGTGTCCTAATGAACAACCACTTAGTATGAGCCAGCAGTGTGCTGAAACTGCCAAAATAGCCAATGCAGTCCTAGGCTGCATCAACAGAGGGATAATATCAAGATCACATAAAGTAATAGTACTACTTTATACTGCATTGATAAGACCACACTTGAACTATTTCATCCAGTTCTGTCCAGCAGGATAAAAAAGGTGCTGAGATTCTAGAAAGAATGCAGAGAAGAGCAACAAAGATAACAAGAGGTCTGAAGCTAAACTGTATGATGAACGATTAAGGGAACTAGGAATGCCTGCAGTGGTGGGATTCAGCCAGTTCTCACCAGTTTGGCAGAACCAGTAGCTAATTTTTTGTTGCCCAAGCACAGAATGGACTTTTGGAAGCGGCATCCACATTAAGAACCAGTTGTTCACATATTTGAATCCCATCACTGAATGCCTGGCTCCCTGAATGAAGATGTGTAAAATGATAGCAGTCTTCCAATATTTGAGGCGCTGTCACAGAGGAGATCAACCTATTTTCCAAAGCACCTGAGGGCAGGACAAGAAGTAACTGTTGGAAAGAGAGATACAACATAGAATTAAGAGAAATTTCCTGGCCATGAGTAAAATTAATCAGCGGAATGGTTTGCCTCCAAAAATTATGCATGGTCCTTTACTGAAGATTTTCAAGAAGAAATAGAACAACTGTAATATATGTTGTTAAGGGGATTTAATAGTTATAAACATAAGTTCGCAAGTTTGACAGTTCTTTGACAGCTGACAGCTCCACATGCGGATCCCGCTGACAGCTCCACACGCAGCTACCACTGACAGCTACTGATAACAGCTGCGACCTGACAGCTCCACACACAGTCGGAAAGGATTGGTCGAGCAGAAGCAGCGGGAGAATCTCTGAACAGGGATTGGCCAGGAGTTCACCAGCGGACTATATAAGGGGGTTAGAAATGTGCTAAGTTGTTCCTGAGGAGACGAATAAACAGCTGATCTCACTCAAGCCTTCTGTCCTTTTTCTAACCGGGAACCCACCAAACAATACAACAACCATTTGTCTAAACAGTATAGGGCCTCCTGCTCAAGAAGGAGGTTGAACTGGAAGACTTCCAAGGTCCTTTACAATTATGTTATTCTATGTTCTATGTTCCAATTGTTTAAACTGCTCTACTCCTTTTTTAAAAATAGATATTTTATTAAGTTTTTATAGTTACAAATGTTTAGTGCTTAATAACAATGTGTTGTCTGGGTCCACATATTTGACATTAATAGTAATACAACTTCTATTCCTACTTTCTACTCTGTTTTTCAGCCATTTGTAAAAATTATCCCGTGTTTGAAAATATTCTGTATCTTCTTTCCCTTTCATTTTCAATGTAAGTGTATCCATTTCTGCACAGTCCAAAACTTTCCTAATTATGTCTTGTTCCGTTGGTGTTCCTTCATTTTTCCAATACTGTGCAAATTTAATTCTCGCTGCTGTTAATACATGTAATATTAATTTAATAACTTAATAATAATTTAATAATTTAATTTGTATACCACCCTTCTCCCAAAGGACTCAGGGCAGTGAACAGGGCAATACATAATAAAAAGCAGAATACAAAAATTAAAAAGTGATTAAACCATTATGCCCGTAATAATTAATACATATTAAAAATTAAAACTAATTATAAAAAACCCAATCCCATCCCGTCAGACCAGGCCAGCTTGTTCAAAAAAGAAGGTTTTGAGATCGCGCCGGAAGGAGCGAAGGTCGGGGGCCATCCGGAGCTCGACCGGTAAGCAGTTCCAAATGTCTGGCGCACCCACAGAGAACACCCTCCCCCTGGGGGCCACCAATCAGCATTCTTTGATCGGAGGCACCCTGAGGAGGCCCTCTCTGTGGGAGCGCACTGGACGGAGGGAAGTTGACGCCGGCCGCAGGTGTTGCCGTAGGTAATCCGGACCCATGCCATGAAGGGCTTTGTAAGTCATCACTAACACCTTGAACCTCACCCGGAGAGCAACCGGTAGCCAATGCAGCTCGCGGAGCAAAGGTGTAACATGGGAGTATCGAGAAACCCCCAAGACAACTCGCGCGGCTGCATTCTGCACCAGTTGAAGTCTCCAGGTGGACCTCAAGGGCAGCCCCATGTAGAGAGCATTACAGTAGTCTAGACGAGAAGTCACGAGCACATGAGTGACTGTACGCAAGGCATCCCGGTAGATAGGGCCGCAACTGGCGCACCAGGCGAACCTGGGCAAAGGCCCCCCTAGTCACAGCTCCAATATGCTCTTCCAAAGAGAGCTGTGAATCTAGAAGGACCCCCAAGTTGTGAGCCCTATCTACGGGGGGCAATAGCTCACCCCCCATGGCCAGAGATGGAATAATCAGAATTTCCCAGGATGCCGGCATGAACAGCCACTCAGTCTTGTCAGGGTTGAGTCGAAGCCTGTTCCTCCCCATCCAGACCCGGACCGCCTCCAGGCAGCGGGACATCACATCGAGGGCATCACTGGGGTGGTTTGGGGTCGAAATAAAAAGCTGGGTATCATCAGCATATTGATGATACCCAACTCCAAAACCACGAATGATCTCACCCAGTGGCTTCATATAGATGTTGAACAGGAGAGGCGAGAGAACCGATCCCTGAGGAACTCCACAAATGAGAGGACTCAAGGTCGATCTCTGCCCCCCTGCCAACACTGCGAACGTCCCAGAAGGTAAGAGGAGAACCACTGGAGAACTGTGCCTCCCACTCCCAACCCCCTGAGGCACCGCAGCAGGATACCATGGTCGATGGTATCAAAAGCCGCTGAGAGGTCTAAAAGGACTAGGACAGAGGAGCAACCTCTGTCCCGAGCTCGCCAGAGATCATTCACCAGCGCGACCAATGCCGTCTCCGTGCTGTACCCGGGCCTGAAACCCGATTGGTACGGGTCTAGATAATCAGCTTCATCCAAGAACAAAGGGAGCTGCTGCGCCACCACGCTCTCAACAACCTTCGCCAGGAAGCGAAGGTTGGAGACCGGACGATAGTTGTTTAAAATTGCTGGGTCCAAGGCAGGCTTCTTGAGGAGGGGTCTCACCACTGCCTCCTTCAAGGCGGCGGGAAAACTACCCTCACTCAAAGAGGCAGTAATCCCTGCCTGGAGCCAGCCTCGTGTCCCATCCTGGGCCGCATAAGTCAGCCAGGAGGGGCACGGGTCCAACAAACACGTGGTGGAGCTCAGCTTCCCCATGATCTTGTCCACTTCTTCAGGAGTCATAGGGTCGAACTCTTCCCAGATTAAATCGACAAGGCCGCCCGTATCCTCATCGTCAGACTCTGCCCAGTCGGAGTCCAAACCGGTCCGGATCCGAGCGATTTTGTCCGACAGAAATCGACTAAACTCCTCGGCTCGACCCTGCAAGGGTTCCTCCCTCACCTCCTGATTAAGGAGAGAGCGAGTTACCCTAAACAGGGCGGCCGGGCGATTATCTGCGGACGCGATGAGGGTGGCAAAGTGGTTAGACCTTGCCACCCTCAACGTCGCGAGATAAGTTCTTGTAAACGACCTTAGTCGTAACCGGTCGCATTCAGATCGGCTGGATCTCCAACAGCTCTCTAGGCCCTGTCTCTGAGGCTTCATCTCGCGGAGCTCCATGGAGAACCATGGGGCCCATTGGGATCTGCGTCGGGTCAAGGGCCACATGGGTACAACTTGGTCGAGTGCCTCTGTGGCTGCCCTTTCCCAGGCTTCCACTAGGGCATCGACCGAGCTGTGAGCAAAGGAGGCAGGTGGGGGCCCAAGCGCCGTTTGGAACCGCTCAGGGTCCATAAGGCGCCTAGGATGGAACCATCTTATTGGCTCAGCAACCCCACGACAGGGAGTGGCAAAACGGAAGACCAACCGCAGGAGATGATTATCGGTCCATGACAGGGGTGTAATAATTGGGGAACCCCCCCAAGATCATCTAACCACCGTCCAGATAGAAAAACCAGATCGAGCGTGTGACACCCCTCCCCCGTGAGTTGGGCCCAGAACAACCTGCTTCAGGTCCATGGCTGTCATGGAAGCCATGAACTCCCGAGCTAACTCCCGAGCTAAACATATACATTTTTGTCATAGTCCTCTGTGATTATACCTAGAAGAAATAGTTCTGGCTTAAGATCTACATGTTTTTTAAAACATTTTCTCTAACCACATGTGTATTTTTGACCAAAATGTTTTTGCTTTAGGGCATGTCCACTAGAGGTGATAGTAAGTGCCTGGCTTTTGCCTACATTTCCAACAATTACTAGACATGTTTTTAAACATTTTTGTTAATCTTGCAGGTGGTAAATGCCATTTATAAAACATTTTATATAGATTTTCTTTATAAGTAACTGCCCTTGTTATTTTATAGTTCCTCTCCCACAAGTTTTGCCATTTTTCTAATTCTACATTATGCCCAAAGATTTTTGCCCAAGTTATCATTGTTTCTTTGACTTGTTCATCTTTCATCTTCAAGTTTAACAAAAATTTATAGTTTCTTAATCAGTTTTTTCATCTGATAACAATAATATCTGGTCAAACACTGTTTGATCTTTATTTTTTATAAACATATGGTTTTTCCATATGTTTATGCATCTTTTTCATATCTCATTTGCATTTGCAAGTGTGGATACCATGATAGCTCAATGCTCTGTTCTTTCAATTCTTGTTCAGTTTGTAATTTCCCTTCAGTATTCAAAATGTCTCTGTATGTCACAAGGTTCTCATAGTTGATTAAATTTGGGTGCACAAACACTTCCATTGTTGAGATCCATCCTGGCATTTTCATATAAAGTTTCATTTTTATTTTTTCCCATGTCAAAAGCAAGGCATTTCTTATATAGTGATTTTGGAAGTATTTATGGATTTTATTCTTCCCATACCATAAAAAAGCATGCCATCTAAGTTGTAAGTCATATCCCTCTAGTTATAGTAATATTTTGTGTCTAAGGGTTATCCATTTTTTAACCATGTTAATGCAGCTGCTTGATAGTATAGAACACAGTCTGGTAGCCAAAATCCTCCATTTTCTTTCACTTCTTGTAGCAATTTCAATCTTATTCTGGCTTTTTTCCCTTGCCAGATAAATTTCAAAATCAATACATTTAACTCATCAAAAAACCCTCTAATTTTATAGGTATTGTTTGAAATAAAAATATTCATTTTCACTATTCTTCCCAACATTGATAATTGTAGATTTTTCCATCTTTCCAAACTAATTTTATTTGTTTTAATAGTTTAAGATAATTACCTTCTTTTAATGTCACACACCTTGCTGTTAGGTATATCCCCAGTTATTTAACTTTCTGAACTATTTGGAGATTTGTTTTTTCTGACAATTGATTTCTTTGTTAATCTGTAAAGTTTTTGACTATCACTTTAGCCTTGTCTCTGTTTATTTTCAATCCTGCTACTCCATCTTATTCAGTTATATTTAGGTTTTATTCTTCTAGTTGTTATTATCAGTCTCTGTTCTTTTCCCTTTGCCCCTTCTTCTTGATTTATGTTTTCTGTGTCTTCTTCTTCCTTTTGTTTAGCCGCCCCTTCTAAAAGGGGTCTCTTCCTGTTTTCTAAATTCCCATTCTGATTGAAATTCAAAGCTGTCTTCTTCAAAAAAAGCTCTATGTCTCTCATAAAATTCCATTGCTTTAAAGACAAAGTCCAATCTGTATCTTTTGGAGTCCCAATTGAATAGTATTCCATCAGCCATCTAAAATTCACTCCTTTTTAAATTATTTTTTTGGTCAAGAATTGGTATTTTCTTTGTGAATCCCTTATTCTCTTAGGTATCTACTTCAAGACTACAATTTCTTTTTTCTTGTATTGCAGTGAGTCATCAACACTCCAGCCAGCAGTTCTGTCATCAAGTCAGCAAGATCTTCTTTCTTGTCTTCCATTATATTCTGAAATCTTAAAAAATAAGATGCCTTTTCCATTCCCAAAACTGCTACTGAATCTTCCAATTCTTTATTTGCCCGCATCAATTTTTGATTTTCATATTTCATTTCTTCCAGCTTTTCATCTGTTTCTACTGATTTGTCTTCTACTTTCTGAATCTTTTGCTCGTTCTTTGTAATCTTCTCTTGAAAGTTTTATAACTAGGATTTCAGGTCATGAACTTTTTCCTTCATTTTATCAAAATTATCTTTCGTCTCTTCATGATTTCTCTTCATGTCTTCTTTGTGTGAGGTAATAGCCTCCTGGATTAGTTGTAATGTAGTTTGCATTTCCTTCTGGAAGCTGTTGGTTTTTTCTTGTTGTAACATAGTTTCAATTGATCTTTGATATAGTAGAAGATGGGGGCAGTAGAAGATGGCACTGAGGATGGTTTTTTGCTAATTTTGGCTAGATTAGGAGCACCCATTTTTATTCCCATCTTCCAGACCTTCTTAGGTCTAATATATTCCCCAGTTATCAATATTATACAAAATCTTCAATCTATAATCAATATTATAATATGTCCTTGGAGTTCATTTCAAAAAATTCTTGTAGTCTTTATCTGTAGTCTCTTGTAATCCAATAGGCTCCCCCAAGCAGGGGGGAAAAGGAGGAAAGAGAGTTTGTAATCCAATTCTGTCTTTCAATCTCAACTCCAAATAATTATCTGAAAGTCCAGCATTATCAATCAGTTCAAATTTGTAATCCAAAAAGTCCTGTTGTGTAAAGTTAATAGTCCATAGGGCCTCCCCCAAAGAAAGTCACCAAGAGTCAGATTTCTTCTGTCTCTAGATAGTTCTTGAAAATAAAGATCTATAATCGAATAGGTTCCCCATAAAAAAACAAAAAAGGGGGAAGAAAGAATTTATAATTCACTTTTGTCTTTCAGCACCAATTCCAAGCAGTTATTCAATAAACCAAAATCATCAGTCAGCCAACATTTGTAATCCTCAAAACTCTGCTGTTTCAAGTTAATAATCCATAGGGTCACTCCCAAAGAGAATAAGGAAAGGTCAGTTTTCTTCTGTCTCTGAATAGTTCTTAACATTGTAGCTCAAGCAATGTTTATAATCCAGGAAAGCCAGCTGACTTCAAAGTAGTTTATATTTGTAATCCATCCTGCAGAAAAACACCCCAAAGAGTTCTTCTTTTCCAGTTGCAATCTGCAAGGCTGAGAGGTTCAGGCACATCAAAGAGCCTAGCTTGCTATCTCTGTCTGGGCTTCAAGCCAAGGTCATTTTTTTCCAAATATAGTGCAAAACAAAACAAAACAAAAAGTGCTGTTCCTCTTTTCCACCACTATATGTCATTAAAAGTCTATCTTTCAACCAGGACTTATTTCTTAGAAGTTCAGCCTGATATTTTTTCAAAGCAAATGAAGTTTCCAAGATAGTTTGAGTCTCTCAAATTTTCAATGATACAACTTTAAATTATTCCCAATTTTGTTTTATAATCTGACTATTTTTCTCCCCAAAGATGTTAAACCTCTGCCATTCTTCTAGAGAGAGGAGCATCAAGAAAACCTCACCCCACCCTCTTGCTTCTGGGAGCTTTGCTTTTTGGGATTCTTTTCTCCAGGGAAATTTTTTAAAATAATAGAGCAGGAAAAATACTCTCACCCAGTTCCAAAAGTGTTGCTTACATTTTGCTGGTTGGTGCTTTTTCCCCTGGCTGTCAGTAGCTTCTGACTGGCTGCCAAACTGCAGCCAGTCTTTCACCTGCTGGTTCAGAGGGCTTCCTCAGATGGAACATATTGACCACCATTTCTATGTGATCTATAAGGGTCCCCTCCTTCTTTGTCACCTCTCCGGGGCGACTTTAGGCCCTTTTTGGGCCCCCAGCAGGACAAAATCAAATGCAGGAGGCAGAGCCCTGCTTCTCTGCATCTGTTTCACTATGATGAGAAACTGGATGTCCTGTTCTACTCAATAGTTCTCCATTCCTCCTTATTTTGAAATCCTTGGTAAATCTTTTATCTCCTGGTTCTTGCTACTATCCTCATACTATCCTCTCTTGTACAGAATAACTCTAAGCTCTAACCTCTCTTCTCTATGATAGTTCTGTAGGGAGCCCCCACCCAGAAAACCAAAAGGAACCTCCCCCCCAAATAGGAAAAACTTCCAACAATGGAAAAAAATCAAATCACACTTTCTCACTTACAAGGAAAACTGCCTGGAGCAATTTTCACAACAAGCCAAGTATCAATGAATGAGATACTTTTCCATCTCATTCACAAAAGTGGAGCACTTATTGAAAGCGTATACCAAGCATCTGAAATTGCTCCATTCAGAAGGAGAAAGTGCTGCCAGCTATAGCCTATTCACAAGCACAATAATTGCTGGCTGCAGATTTCACAAGAAGCCAAATGCTAAAGGGATTAAGATGCAAAACAATAACACTTAATCTACATTCCCCCACTTAACCTAGAGGGCAGGACATGACCCCTCAACTTCAATAGGAGCAAGCCCACTACAATTAAAATATTAAAAAGTACACCTACAAGTCCATTGCACAGCATATCTGGATATTTCAATTGCAAAGACCAGACAAAGAGATATATAAATCTGTTTACTTCCTAGACCTAGTTGTCAGCTATCCCAGAACTGAGACTGTGTCACTTTGCTTCTGAATAAACCAGACCTCCTTTCTAACAGCTGGATTCGACCTCTTTATTTCTGCCACTTGTTTTCCCAGCTGGAAAGATGAGCCCAGAATTCAACTTTCAACAATTTGGCAACTACAAAGGGATTCCAGCTAACCTAGCTGATTGACTGGGCCTAGGAAAGCCTTCACCTAGCCGGCAGCAGACTCCTTTTTTGTGGGTGAGCTCCCTGAAAACTGCCTGCTTAGATAAGGTGAGTAAAGGGAGTTGTAGGACTTTTGAACCTGATGGCTGCTTGAAAGGAGGTGAGTACTGCTAATTTGTGAAAGTTTTCCAAGGCCAAGAGAGAGAGCAAGGGAAAAGATGTGTGTGTGAGTGCATGAAAGAAGGGAGTTCTTCCCCAACCACAGATGGATGTTGCTTCCTCTGAGCCTTTCCTAGCCACACCCAGACCCATTGCTAGTCCCACAAGACCATAATTGATGGACTCTGGAAGGCAAGGGAGTTTGGGCAGAGGACTGATAGAGGGTGAGTCTCCTGGGAGCCAGCTGGAATCACTGGAAAGAGTCCTGATCAAAAGGAGGGGCCCATACTCTGAGAAATTTCAGTTCACAAAGTCATCCTAGGCCATTTGCCTGAAAAGCCAGAGGTAGCAGACTGCAAGCTAAAAGTTACCTTCACTTTGCAGTGTGGAGAAATCTGCATATTGCAAGAGGAAAGGAACCTTGCTGGTGGGAAGGGAACCCCCCAAATACAGGAAGCTCAAAATCAAAGATCCCACCCAGATCTCTATTAGGGAGATTAATGGCGGCCTGGGAGTGGGAGAAATTGCCCATCCAGGCAGGAATGATAAAGAGGCGCATGTGCAGATTTTGTGAAAATGGACTCTTCTCAGTGATGAAGCCTGTAACCAAATTTGGTCAAAAAGTGGTACTTTTGATTATAAAATCTTAAAGACACTTAGAACTAAATTGAAGCCCTCCCACCTATCATATTGGTACTGCTGGGTGGAACTATCAAATCCTGAAATTCTGAAAGCTGGGGGAAATGAGAAGTTGCAGCTACACATAGAAAACTCACCATAAGAAAAGAAGCCTGAGGCCAAACTTATGGTACCCCTGCTGCAGAAGCCCATCCCCAGGCAAATGAGGGGCCAGCTTGAATATGTCCTCACACATACCCCTTTCTCCCCCTCTGATTTGGTGATCTGGGAAAAGGATATCTCTTCCTCCCAATCAGATTCTCAAACTAATAAAAACTCTCCACTTCATCATCAAGAGTCACAATCCTTCATGGGGAGATATGACCCAATTGTTCCATATTTTTCTCATAAAGGATGAGATTTAAAATTATTTGAGAAAACTGAAGAAATTGCTGATTGGCCAATTGTCACCACACCAAGACAAGTAGCCCCAGGGAGAGTTGTCTGGCCCCTGAGCCACCCCGATTTAGATTACAATACGATGTCATGGTTCCGACTAATGAAACACTTCAAAGAACCTTCAGGCATTGCTTATTCAAAAATGTCTATAATAATGAGAACAAAGAATCAGATGCCAAAATCTGAATTCCCCTCCCTTCAGCACCTAATATCTGGCACAGTTCCCTCCTCCAATTTGCAGTCATAAATCCTTCTCCAATCAGTTTGAAGGGCAAAGCTTCCCTTCTGTTCTATTATGTGCCATTTCTTATCTTATTAAAACAACTGGGGTAACATTCTCCTCCCCCCAGCTTCATCTAATTCTAAGAGCAAAACAATTTAAAGGAAAAGGCTGCCTCTTATATTGTCAAAGCAAAAATATCCAATGTTTGCAGCATTGACATCTGTCCCCCCTCACAAAAAGGATAGATCCTGTAATGTAAACAAAGCATATGTCAGGGATTATCTCTTGGTTTGTTGGGTTTTTTTTATGAAACTTTTTGATGAGTCAGTCAGCCTTCACATCGCTAGATTTCAGCCAAGTAACTTTAGACAGTGAGTACCTCTTCCATTGTACTAGGTACTGCAATTTCCCTTTAAAAATTCTAGAGTCAAGAATACCTTTCACTTTATAGTGTCTCTGACCCGCTACTACAAGGGACCCAGGTGCCTTCTTAGGGGGAGGTCTTAAGGTGGAGTCCCAAAAACATTTCAGCAGGCTGCAGTGGAAGACAGGGTGAACTCTCCCTAAAAGCCTAGGGAGTTTTAATTCTACTATGACACAATTGATGATCCTTATGATGGGGAAAGGCCCCAAGAATTTCAGTCCTTGCTGGATAATTTGAGGTGTAAATATTTAGTCGACAGATAAACCTTTTCCCCAACTTGGAATGTTCTTTGGGGAGCCCTCTTTTTATCAGCCTGCTTTTTATAGGTATTGGAAGTCTTTTTTAACACCATTTTCATCTTTTTCCAAACTACTTCCCACCACTCACCCATTGATCAAGTGTCTGGGAAGTGGAGGGCACCTGAGGGTATTCAGGTATTGGGCTGAACTCTTTTCCTGTGGCTACTCTGAAAGGTCCTGCTGTGAACACAATTATTGTAAGCCACCTCAGCGAAAGGGAGGAGGTCAGTTCAGTTTTTCTGTTGGTAGGAAACATAGCATCTGAGATATTGCTCCACCATTTTGTTAGCAGATTCTGCAGCCCCACTGGTAGCTGGATAAAAAGCAGATGATAAGCCTTAAGATGATCTAATTAATTTAACAAAACTCCTCCAAAATCTTGCTGTGAACTGCACTCATCTATCAGAAATTATTTGCTTAGGGGCGCCATGCAGTTGATAGATATGTTTGAGGAATAATTCAGTCAGTCATTGGGCAGATGAGAGTCCTTTGCACGCCATAAAATGAGCCTGCTTTGAGAACAGGTCTATCACAGTCCAGATGACAGTATTTTCTCTACTTTCGGATAGGTCTACAATAAGGTAAAGGTAAAGGTAAAGGTTCCCCCGCACATGCGTGCTAGTCGTTTCCAACTCTAGGGTCCGGTGCTCATCTCCGTTTCAAATCCGAAGAGCCAGCGCTTGTCCGAGGACGTCTCCGTGGTCATGTGGCCGGCATGACTAGACACCAAAGGCGCACGGAACGCTGTTACCTTCCCACCGTAGTGGTCCCTATTTTTCTACTTGCATTTTTACGTGCTTTCGAACTGCTAGGTTGGCAGAAGCTGGGACGAGTAACAGGCTCTCACTCTGTTACGTGGCACTTGGGATTCGACCCACCAAACTGCCAACCTTCTGATCGACAAGCTCAGTGTCCTAACCCACTGAGCCACCGCATCCCTTTTTAGGTCTACAATAAAGTCCATAGCTATTTCTTCCCATGGTTGAGAAGGGTCTGCCACTGGCTGCAGTAACCCAGGGGTTTTCCCTGGAATTCTTTTCATGGTGGCACATACGGCACAACTCCTGACATAGTTTTCCACACTTTGTTTTATCCCTGGCCACCAAAATTGCCAGTGGAGGTGTAGAGTTTTTAAATATGTGAAGTGTTCAGCCTGTTTTCATCATGGCTGTGTTTGAGAGCATTGAGATAGAGTGCTTCAGGCAGATACAGTCCCCCCCACCTCCATATGCCAAACCATCCCTGCATGTTAAGGAGTTTTGATTATCTTTGAATCATTGATCGGTGAGGACCTCTCATTTTATCTTCTTTGCTCCAGGATAATCAGGATTAGAGGTTCTGCAAGGTGTGAGTTGTGCTGCAGGTTGTGATCTGGGGATAATTGCCTCATTGACCTATTCACGTTCGCTTTTGTACTGGGGCAATCAGGATAGCGCATCAGCTAATAAGTTTTTTCCTCCCAATATGTACTTTGGAGTGAAGTTTAAAATATTAAAGTACTGTGCCCACAGCACTTGTTTGGGGGACAGTTTGCAGAGGGTCTTCAGTGCCTCTAGGTTTTTGTGATCTGTCCATACTTCAAATGGCATTGTGCTCCCCTCTAGAAAGTGTCACCAGTTTAACAGGCTCCACATAATGGCGAAGGCCTCCTTCTCCCAGATTGCCCATCTTTTCTTGTTTCCGGTGAATTTTTTGGAGGTGTAGGTGCATAGGCCCTGGGACAGATCATCAGGGCACGGTGGTCTCCAGCATGGCTTGCTAGGCAGACCGAGAGGGGAGCGCTGTTCCCTACCAGGCTCTGTGCTGGTCTCATTCCCTAGTGACTTCAGGCTCTTACGATGAAGCAGCACATCCCACCTTCGTTGCCAGTGTTGTGTAGCTGGTTCTTTGCAGGCATTGAGCAAGACAGAAGGTTCAAAACAGCAACAGGCTTTATTGAAGGTCAGAACATAACAGAAGCAACAAGGGAGCTTCTGTGCAGTTATTTATATGGTTGGCTGATAGGCGGCGACCAATAGGTTTGAAGCAGAGGTTTCCCACACAAAGACCTACTTAGCCAGCTGGAGACAGTCTGGGCCAGCTAGCAACTGTTACAAGCATACACGTGAACTAGCACTTAGCAATTTAATTCAAGCAATTAGCAAGCAGTTGAACATAAGCAAACACACATATAAGAAAAGGCCAATACATTACAGCTGAGCTCCCTTCTATTCCCTCATCTAACTCATTTATGAAGATATTGAAGAGTACTGGAACTAAGAAGAACCTTGTGGTACCCCACTGCTTACTTCTCTCCATGTTAATGTAGTGCCATTGAGGACTACTCATTGCCAGCCAGATCCATCTGGTGGTGGTTTTGTCTTTTCCACCCTTCTCTAGCTTACCAAGGAGTAGGTTGTGGTCTACTTTATCAAATGCCTTACTGAAATCTAAGTATATTATGTCCACAGCATTTTGCTGGTCTTAGTCACTTTGGTTTGGAATGATCTGTTTTAAACAAACCTGTGCTGGCAACCTGTGTTTGCGTCTACTTTTTCGCAGATCTGTTTTTTGATCATTTTTTCTAGGATCTTCCCAGGTATTAATGTTAAACTGATTGGTCTGTAGTTTCTTGGGTCCATTTTTTTCCCTTTATTAAAGATGGGAACCACATCAGCCCTCTTCCAATCCTGGGTACTTCCCTGGTGCTCCAGGATTTATGAAAGATATGGTGCAATGGTTCTGAGATAACATCTCCCTGCTCCTTCAGAATACTGGGATGTAATCTGTTGGGTTCCACTGTTTCATATTCATTAAGGTTGGATAAGTGTTCTGTTACCATTTTCTTGCTTATTTTAATTTTTGTTTCTAGTATGTCTTTTGCAGTGGTTTTTTTTGGTTGTTGGACTATAGTTTCTTTTTGTGTGAAGACTGATGCAAAGAATGGGTTAAGCAGCTCTTCTTTCTTCCTGTTGCCTGTTATTTCCTTCCCATCTTCTCTCTTTAGTGGACCTACAGTTTCCTTGACTTTTTTCTTGTTGTTAATATGTTGGAAGAAACCTTTTTTATTATCTGTGATTTCTTTTGTAAGTCTTTGTTTGTTCTGAGCCTTTGCTTTCCTGACTACATCGTTGCATGTTTTTGCTGTCTGCTGATAACTGGCCTTAGTTATGTGCCGCTCTTTCAATTTTTTGTATTTATCCTTTTTGTCTTTCAGTTTATAGGTTTATAGGTTCTCCTGCTTGAGCAGGGAGCTGGACTAGAAGACCTCCAAGGTCCCTTCCAGCTGTATTGTATTGTATTGTATTGTATTGTATTGTATTGTATTGTATTGTATTGTATTGTATTGTATTGTATTGTATTGTATTGTATTGTATTGTATTCTATTCTATTCTATTCTATTCTATTCCATTCCATTCCATTCCATTCCATTCCATTCCATTCTTCTATTCTATTCTATTCTATTCTATTCTATTCTATTCTATTCTATTCTATTCTATTCTATTCTATTCTATTCTATTCTATTCTATTCTATTCTATTCTATTCTATTCTATTCTATTCTAGCATAATGGTGGAATAACAATACCAATCTCCCCTCCCCATTGCCTCAGAAACAGAGCACAGGAAATTCAAAAATGTGATCATAAAGCCAAGTCTAGCACAATATACTGAAAGAGAAAAACAAGAAATCCAAAAAGAAACCAGCATGGCTGCACAAAGATCTCTCTGAAAGACAAAAAGGGTAAGGATAAGACTTGCAACAAATATCAAAGTTAATTAAAAAAAGTTTCTTTTCAATGTAAAAAATGAGAAAAAAGTCAAGGAAACAATCATTTCAAATAAGAGATGATGGCAAAGAAGTAACAGGCAGTAGAAAGAAAGCAGATAGACTAGATAGACTAGAAATACAAATTAAAATAGACAAGAAAATGGTAAACAACAATTGTCTGGTTTGATGAGTTCAAATCACCAGGACCTGATGGAGTACATGCCAGAGTTCTGAAAAAGTTGGCAGATATGATTCTAGAACCATTGTACCATATCTGTTAAAGACCCTAGAGCACCTGAGGATTGGAAAAGAGCTGATGTGGTTTCCGTCTTCAAAAAAGGAGAAAAAACAGATCCAGAAAATTACAGAGAAACAACCTGACATCATACCTGGGAAGATCCTGGAAAAGATAATAAAAAATATATCTGTGAACACCTAGAAGCAAGCAAAGTTATAACCAGAAACCAACATAGGTTTGTCAAAAACAGGTCATGCCAAGCCCATCTTATTTCATTCTTTGACAAAGTGACTAAATTACTGGGCCAGTGAAATGCTGTGGATGTAGTACACTTAGATTTCAGCAAGGCATTCGACAGAGTAGACCTGTCAGGTCCCCAAACCCTCATTGTTTCCCCTGCAGATATATTCTACTTTTGGGGCCTGCCATTCTGTTTGGAGGAAGGGGAGCATGCTTTCACTTGGAATAACTTTCACTTTCTACTCTCCCTCCTCTACCTCTATCATCTTGAGAAAGGAATGTGTCTCCCTTATCAAGGAGCCGGTTACAGAGAAATGAAAGCTGGAGAAAAGCTTGAGATGTGCACCAACTGTACCAGCTGGTCAGACTTTGTGGGTCCTTACAAGACATCAACCTACTTCTTGGTAAGCTAGAAAAATGAGTCAAAATGTGAAGTATTAGTACTGTATCAGAACCCATTTCTTTCATGGGAGGCGTTTTCCTATTCCTTTCCTTTTCTTTTCCTCTCTCTGGGTTCTGTCAAACTCCTGGGGGGAGGGGGGAGACTTTGGGGGGATTGTATGTGGCCTTTTGCTTTAATGCTATAATGTAACCTCTCCGCTTCCTCTATCTGCTTGCTCTTTGAACTATACTCCCCTTCATGTCAACCTGGGGTGAGAAAGGAATGTTCCTTTGGCCATCTGGCTTATCTCTCACTGCACAAGGGAAGATGTGAAGACCCAACAATATTTTCACAGCCTTGTTCCTACAGTGGACTTAACACCTGGGAATTGGGCCGTTTGAATTGACTGGATTAACTGTTAGGGTGGGGTTTGCTTTTTGCTCCTTTAACCTATTGATTTGAGCAGGAAACCCTTAGATACTGCCTTCTTTGCTTGCTGTTAACTTCACCAAATAAAAGTTCTTTTTGGAATGAAATTGTTCCAAGAGTCCTGCTTTCTTGGGATGAATTTTTGACGTGGCTCCTTACATTAGGCAGGATCTGCAGAAATGGTCAATCCAGAAGGAAGACCCTTTCAATGGGACTGCAAAAACGATGTCTGAAATTGGGATGAAAAGAGAAGAGACTGCTATGGGGGGGGGGATCTCCCACCAGGCAGATCCCAGAAGATTCAGTTTGCAGTCTTCAAGCTCCTTGGATGAAGTATTGGTCGCCAAATGCCAAGACAAATGAAGGTGGTTGATGGGCATTGGAAGAAAAGAGGACTGGGAAAAGAGAGCCAGTAAGGTGACCCTCAAATGTGACAGTCATCAGCTGGGTTGGAAGGTTGACAGGGAGAGAATGCTTCATCTCAGCGAAGATGAAGATGACTGGCCACCCCACTCCAACTGGTTCCTAGAGCAAGGTATCGACATGCTAAGAGTTGCCTTCAATTCCCTGAAGGAAGAGAAAGCTGACCCATCCCATGGTACCATGAACCCACACTCAGGGGACAAATAAAGGAGGAGCCGAAGCAGCAACCCCAGGCCCTTCCAACCAGGGCTACGGAAGCAGCAACTGTTGCTAAAGCTGCAGCGACCCCCGGGTGAGCCGCTTCAGGGGATGGTGATGGACACCGACCCAGGAGATGGAAAGGACATCGAACCATCCAAAAGTTCCTTCCACTGGGAGTGAAATACAGTGGAGAGCCGTATTGACTAGGATTCTTCCTGACACAAGTTCTGAGTTATATGGAAGAGTATGGCCATGAAATACTTAGCAATGCAGCCAAATGGATGGTAGTCCTCCATGATGCTGATGTCCCAACGCTGCAAAATGTCAAGCAGTTGATGGCAGCTCTCAGGCAGCAATTTGAAGACCCTTTGGCCAACCGGAAGGCTCGAAAATGCATAAAAATTGTCAGACAAGGATGATTGATCCACCTTTCAGGGAAACCTTTGATGGGGACCCAGAGAAGCTGATTTTCTTTCTCAACCAAGTGTGCTCTCATTTGAACTGCTGTGCCTACCTCTACCCAGACCCAGCTGCTATGGTCAATGTGATTGCATCCAGCCTAGAGGGAGAGGCATCTGAATGGCTGAATATTTTGTACAATGAGCAAACCCCTGAATTGGAGGACCTCCACCTTTTTCTCCTAGGACTGATAGAAAGATTTGAGGACCCATCCATTACCCTCAAAGCAGAAGAACAAATGCATAAGATAAAGCAAGCCAGCCAGCCTGCCCTGAAGTATGTACGAGAGTTTCGCAAGATAGCCGGTCGGCTAGAGAGGTGGCCTGAGCAGTCCATAGTCCATCACTTTTTTAAAAAAATTCCATTTATATCCCGCCCTTCTCTGAAGACTCAGGGCGGCTTACAAGCTTAGCAGTAGGGACCTCTCTGAGTTCTGCGTCTATTAAGCAATACCTGATGAGCTGCAAGAATGGTACCAGACAGCAGTAAAACTAGAAGTTCAGCTCACCTGTTACAAGAAGACTCCCCTACCTGAAGCCGAGCCAAGGCCAGAACAACCTGAATGGCAATCACCCCCACGAAAACCTCCAACTACTGTGATGGCTGAAAGACCCAGGCCACCTGCAGCCCCATCAATTAAGTGTTTCCAGTGTGGACAGCAGGGATATTGAGCAGCAAATTGTCCAGTCCCCTACCCCCAATCATAGAATAGTCCAGACCAGCAGTGAGAAAGAAACCTGCATGGTGGCTAATGAGAGAAAAATCCAACTGGATCACACAGGAACCTGTTGCCCAGGTCACATCCCCCACATGGGAAGAGGCTGAGACTAAGGCTAGATCTGCCCCCATTCTACTTTCTTTCGACAGCGATGATGGAGAGAATGATCCGATGGTAAGCCAACATATCCCACCTTTCTCACTACCTGCCAAGCTCATAATCCCTAAGTCAGGTACGCAGGCAGATTTAAAGGTGCTACTTGATTCTGGATGCTCCCAATGCATCATCAGCTTGCCATTTGCCATGAAACTGGGCATACAAGCAAAACTGCTCTCCAAACCTGTGAGGTTCGAGCAAGTCGATGGCTCCCTGATGGGAGCACTGGGAGTTTATTTGCTTCCTGGTAGCCACCAAAATGACTGAGGCTGTGATCCTAGGATTAGCCTGGTTGGACAAATGGAAGCCATTTATCTGGTGGGAGAAAGGAATGAGAACTGTGAGACTACCTATAGGACCTAAACCTCCCACTGATTCAACTGATGTGGCAGGACAATTTAAGCCACCAACTGAACAAGTGCACATGGCTGCCTCACCACCACCAGGCAAACCAACCATCCCCAGTGAGTATCGGGACTGGGCGGGGGCATTTAGTGAGAAACAATGCAACACCCTACCCCCTGACAGACCCAATGATTGTTCTATCAAACTGTTGCTGGGAGCCAAACTCCCATGACCGAGGATGTACACCATGTCCCCCCTCGAAATGGAGGAGATGCAATGATACGTGGATAAAAACCTAGCGAGGGGGTTCATCGAATGAGCCAAGTCTATTGTGGGAGCCCCTGTGTTGTTCAAAGAAAAAAAGATGGGTCTCTTTTTCTATGTGTAGACTATAAAGACCTCAACATGGTGAGTGTGGAGAACAAATACCCTCCCCCTTCTGAAAGACTTGTTAACCCACCTAGCTAAGGGAAGTATTTTCATGAAATTGCACCTGAGAGGGGCATACTACCAGGTGAGAATAAAAGAGGGAAGCAAGGTGCCATTTGAAGTATGGACAGATCACAAAAACCTAGAGGCACTGAAGACCCCCCCCTCCTGCAAACTGTCCCCAAAACAAGTGCGGTGGACACAGTACTTTAATCGTTTCAACTTCAGTCTAAAGTACATACCAGGAGGAAAAAATTTCTTAGCTGATGCACTATCCTGATTGCCCCAGTACAAAAGCGAACAGAAAGAGGTCAAACAAGGCAATTATCCCCAGTTCACAACCTGTAGCACAACTCACACCTTGCAGAATCCCTAATCCTGATGACCCTGGAGCAAAGAAGATAAAACAAGAGCTCCTCACTGATCAATGGTTCAAAGATAATCAAACCTCCTTAACATGCAGGGATGATTTGGCTTACAAGGGCGGGGGGGGGGGACTGTATTTGCCTGAAGCTCTCTGTCTTAATGCTCTCAAACAAAGCCATGATGTAAAACAGACTGGACACTTTGGATATTTAAAAACTCTACACCTCATCTGCTGGCAATTTTGGTGGTTGGGGCTAAAACGAGATGTGGAAAACTATGTCAGGAGTTGTGCCACATGTGGTACCATGAAAAGAATTCTAGGGAAAACCCCTGGGTTACTGCAGCCGGTGGCAGACCCTTCTCAACCATGGGAAGAAATAGCTATCGACTTTACTGTAGACCTACCCAAAAGTAGAAAAAATACTGTCACCTGGACTGTGATAAACCTGTTCTCGAAGCAGGCTCATTTTATTGCCTGCAAAGGACTCCCATCTGCCCAATGATTGTTCCTGAAACTTATCTACTGGCTGTAGAACTGTTTAGCCCAGGGATGCTTGAAAAGTCACCCTAAGAGCCCTAATAGACTCCAGCTGTACTCATTGCCTCATAAGCCCCACCCTGGTGGGGAACTGAGGAATCCTGGTGAGAAGGCTGAAGAAGCCAATTTCTTTTGGCCAACTAGATGGGTCCATTGCAATGGGAGTCCCAGCCACCCTTGCCACGCTATCCATTCAGTTGACCATAGGGAACCACATAGAGACTTTAACATTCGTGGTGACCTCTGGAATGGAATGCCCACTCATATTAGGCCTGGCATGGCTAATAAAATGAAATCCCAGGGTGGATTGCAGGACTGGAGAACTGAGATTCCCCAAGGGAAATCCCAAAGCCCAGAAGGTATGCCAAAGGGGGGGTGAAGTCCCTGGAAAGTGCCACCACAATAAGTGAGGGAGAGTTGGAAAGCACACCAGAGGAATACTGAGACCAAGCTGAAATCTTCAGCAAAGAAAAGTCAGACGAATTACCCCCACACACACCAACCCACAGACCATCCTGGGGGCAAATTGCCTAAACCAAAACTATACTCCATAACCCTGCGGGTTAGAAGAAATGAAAAAAATTGTGGAAAAGAATTTTGCAAGGGGTTTCATCCAACCGGCAAAGCCAAAAACAGCAGCTCCCATGCTATTCCATGAAAAGAAAAATGGGTCTCTTCTTCTCTGTGTAGATTATAGATTTCTCAGTGCAGTGAGTCAAAGTAACCTCTACCCACTCCCTTTGATGAAGGACATGCTGGCACATCTGTCTAAGGGGAAGATTTTTTCAAACTTGGACTTGAGAGAGTCAGAATTTAAAAAGGGGATGAATGTAAAACTGCCTTCAATTGTCCCTTAGGTTGTTTCCAATTCAGAGTTCTGCTGTTTGGGCTTCAGGGAGCACCCGCAGTGTTTATGCAATTGATAAATGAGGTGCTCCAGGAACACCTCTATAAGGGGGTGCTTGTCTACCTTGACGACATTCTGATATTCACTGAAACTAAGGAGGAACATGTGAAACTGGTCAGAGCTGTGCTAAAGAAACTGCAAGCAGCCCATTTATATGCCAAATTATCCAAGGGTGAATTCCACAAAGATAAAATTGACTACCTTGGGTATCGCATCTCAAACAGCATAAAGATGGACCCCAGGAAAGTACAGGCCATGCTAGAATGGGCTCTGCTCCACACCAGGAGGCAATTGCAAAGTTTCCTTGGATTTGCAAACTTTTACTTCCAATTCATCCCCTCTTTTGCACAAATTGTGTTGCCCATCACAAACCTATTAAAGGCAAAAGGGGAGGGAAAACCAAAACCCAGTCAACCATTGAAATGGACTGTAGAATGCCAGGCTGCTTTTGAGAAATTAAAAAGGTTGTTCTCAGCCGAACCAGTATTAAAACACTTGGATACTGAGAAACCTTTTGTAATTCAAGCAGATGCTAGTGACATAGCAGTGGGAGCAGTACTGGTTCAGGAGAATAATGAAGGAAAATTACAACCTTATGTTTACACATCGAGAAAACTTACAGAAACAGAACAAAGATGGGTGGTTTGAGGTTAGCGAGTATGCAAGTCAGGCTAAATTGCACACAGTGAGTCCCAGGACTTCCAATCTGAGTCTACCAGTGCAACATATTCAGGGCTGGGGTTTAAAGATCTCTTTCCTGCTACCTCCTCAGTGAGAGCATATGAATTGTAAATCACCTGAAGGGGCTTGGTTCCCTCCCCCATGGAATTTGCAGGAAAGTATGCAAGCCTTAGTGCCACAGAGCAAGAACCAGCCTGGGGAACTTTACTGAAGGTGGGTGAAGGGACTAGCCTTAGTGTGATTCTGAATGGGAGGTGTGCATGTCTGTGTGCATGTAGCTACTTCTACAAGACAGGTAATACAAACAACTTGGACAAAGTTCCTTCCCACCAGACAGAAATCCAAGGTTTTCAGGACTTGCTGTCCCAACCATTTCCAAATGCCATCCCTCCATGAATCCATTTGACTGGCTTATTACAGTACAAATGAGGCAAGAAAGAAAACTTTACAATGAGTTTTTGCTCTCTCCCCATAATCTTCCCAGTTGTTTTCTCAGACTTCACTTGGGGACCAATGGTCTCAGGAGTCCTTCCTTTTTCTTCAGCCTTCACAGAGATCTAGGTGATGGTAGGATCTGGTAAGATCTGTTCCACTCTAGTTGCATGGTAACTTTCTACTGGATGGCTGGATTCAGACCTCAAATGAATGGAGTCACCATCTGGCTCAGTGTGCTCTGCTTCCAAAGGTTGTGGAGACCATCTGTGCAGGACTGAAAGATATGAAAACAAGGTCCCCTCTCCCCTTTGTGGATGACTCTCTTAGAAGAGACATTGCTAGTCAGACATGAGGAATGGAGGACAGAGGATAAGAAATGGAGAAGTGGAATGGGGGGTTAGAATTTTACAGATGTTAAATAGATGAAACCCACTTGAACAGTACAGTAAAGTAAAGGAAGAATGAAACTTTTCCTTTAAATGAACTTTAAACATTCCCTCCTGACAAATTTGTGCTGTTTTTAAAAGTACAGAGAGAGAGAGAAGGAACACAATTCTCTTCACCCTGTTTTGTTGGCCAGACAAACTAGAGTGAAGGTATTTTTTTTCTTTTTGGTGGCTTATTTTAAGCAGAATTTCTAACAGAATTTTAGAATTCTTGTCTCTAGGGATTAGAGACACCCAACAGTTAACATTTAACTTGACACATACACAAACATACACAAAGACAAAGAGTAAAGGAGAGGAAAACAGAATACTCAGTTTTCACACCCTGGTCACTCCCACTATAAATCTCAGATAACTGAAATTAAAGAAGGCACAAACCTTAAACATATCACATGGTTGTATAAAAAAGAGGAAATAAATCAATGTTCCTATATTTTATTTTCCTTTTAAGTACCTTTATTTAGCCAAATTGGTTTCCCAGCAAAGCCCTGAGCAAAGCCCATTCTTCACAAATTTCCTTTACTTGCTTTTTTTTCATACCAGTTAGGACCAGCGCTCACCTCTCGTCACATGCCTCGAGCAAGTCTCCAATGGGGGATTTAGATCTGGCCCTCTAATTATAGCTACCCATGTTCCCCTTCTGATGTGGGGTTCAATTGGCTTAGTCAGGTCCTATCCAGTGGCACAACCCAGCCACTCTTAGCAACACTAACCCTGCTGCCCCACCTATCAGTTTTCAGAGAGAAAAAAAGCATCCAGGAGGACTTTGGTTCCCTTGATGTCCTCAGACAAGCGCTGGCTCTTTGGCTTTGAAACGGAGATGAGCACCGGCCCCTAGAGTCGGAAACAACTAGCACACAAGTACAGGGGAACCTTTACATTTTAATCAGGGAATACACTGCCTCTCAATTTGCAGACCAAAAAAGGTGTCCAGGAGGACCTGCCACCCCCAACATAGCAGGTATGGGAACCTCCTACAACTGCCTCTCAGTTTTCAGAATCAGGAGGGGTCTGGGAGGACCTCTATTTTTTGCAGTAGTATGGGCACCTCCTGCAACTGGACTTTGCTTACAGGGACTTATCAGCTGGTTGCCCAAATCAAACTCTCTCGTTTTTCTTTCCATTCCATTTTCACACAGCCTCTCCCTTTTCCCTAACAAAAAGTCCTGTGCTCTAGCCAAACCCCCATGCTTTGCAGGGTCTGTCACTTGAGCAGATCCTTTCTGCAGTTAGGAAAGCCAGAGGGAGCAAGATCCATCTGTGATTGGAAGAAGGGTCTTCTCACTCACACACATAGACATATACACATATCTCTTGGTCCCGTGCTTTAAAATTAAAATTTAGAGGTACTCAGCTTTCCAAAGCAACCCTTGAGCTCAAACTCAAAACTCCCTTCAATACCCCCACTCCGAATGGGCAGGGTTTGGGAAACCCATTCACAAACACAAGGGGTCTGGTACCGGAAAGATGGGGCTTGCCCAGTCCTGGTCCACTGGAGAGTTTAGCTTGAAGTACCACCCTGGGTGCCAAATTGTTGAAAGAAAAATCTTCATCAGGGTCCAGTCCAAGCTGGGAATAAACAAAATGGAGAGTGCTTTAGAAAGAAGGTTGAAGTTTATTGAAGAGCAGAACCATACAACATGTGGCTCTAGAGCAGCTGATCACGTGTTGCTGGGAGTGATGGGTTTTTATACCTTCTTGGGCTTTTGTGTTTTGAGTTGTTCCTGTGGCATGAACTTTGACCTGAGGCTCAGTGTGCCCTTTTAGTATTCTGATGGTGGTGGGTTAATCCTATTATGTCCTAAAGGTCATGTCTTGCTTCCCTGGAGCTGGAGCTGATGGCTATGCCCTGTGTTGGATGAGTGAGGGATTGCTGGTTCTAGGGATCTTTGTTCTTCTAATCCTATCAGCTCTAAGCTTCCTGACTCCAGTCTTTCTGAAAGGATTATCAAATATGTATTTCTACACACCTGGCCTCTGCCTAGTTTCTGCTTGGGGCTATTAAGAAAAACTGGGCCTGCTTTTCTGCCTTTAAGATCCTCTGGGGAAATATAATATTCTGCTTATTTAATATTCCCAAAATATTTCTTTCTGTGGTGGGAAGCTGACTTCCCACACTGCCTTCAGGTTTGGTCACCATATCATAATAAAGATACTGAGACTTTAGAAAAAAGTGCAAAAAGCAACTAAAATGATTAAGGGCCTGGAGACTAAAACATATGAAGAACAGTTGCAGGAATTGGTTATGGCTAGTCTACAGGAAAGAAGAATTAGGAGAGATATGTTCCAATAATTAATGGGCTGCCACAAAGAAGAGGGGATAAATCTATTTTCTAAAGTTCCAGAAGGTAAGATAAGAATCAATGAATGGAAACTAATCAAGGAGAGAAGCCACTTAGAATTAAGGAGAAAGTTCCTAACAGTGAGAACAATTAACCAGTGGAACAGCTTGCCTTCAGAAATTGTAGGTACTTCATCACTGGAGGCTTTTAAGAAGAGATTGGTTGAAGGAGGTAACACTTTAGTCCTTAAGCAATAACTTCTGAAAAGCAATCACACTGCGGGAGTCTTCTTATCTAATTCTTACCTAATCAAAGAATAATCTGGTGATTATTAGTTAAATTAAGTAAAAGTACATACATCTGCAGATAAATTACTAAGCTTCTGGAAAAAATAATTTAGTTGATGCTTTGGGGATATTTACCTCTAGGCTGCCATCTCTGTTTTTTTAATAAATGCTAATGCCATAACATTATAACTGTTGACAAATTAATTGTGAGATCTCCTTTTGGCATTTAATTCAAAACATTTAAGTGATCAATACTCTGATTAATTTTATAAATTTAAATTTATGCAAAACAATTATTCAAAACTGTATTATAATCTTTGATTAGAAATCCAATATTATTTGTAGAACCCTCTCTCCCTGAGGGCATATTTAACTTTTCCAGTCATCTGAGCTTCTCTAAACAGCCCATTTCTATGATACCTGACCATTGGAGGAGTGAAGCACATTAAAAAAACTGGTTCTTGAAAAAACCTTTTCCTTTTTGCTTCCTATTTTATTTCTCCACTACTATGAGGTTCATAGTAGGGAACACAGGTAGTCCTCAACTTACAAGTATTCAGTGACTGTTCAAAATTATAATAGTGCTGAAAAAATATGGACTTATGATCCTGCCCACAGTTACAGCCACTGCAATGGCCCTGTGGTCACATGATTAAAATTCAGGCACTTAGCAGCTTATCCACACTCATAATCCAGGAATTCACCCCACCCACCTATCCTACTCTCATCTGTGCCCATTTGGCTCCAAACGTTGATGTACTCCACAACCCTTATTCAATTTTGATATCTTGCTCCCACCACTCACAAGGCATGCTCAGCTTGACTGCTCAGCTGGACTGAAGTTGTCTTTGTGCTGCAAAGAAAGGGGGAAGCCCAAGGCAACCTTTTTTATAATATAAAGCCAACCTCAGCCAAGTCAGGAACTCTATGCAAAGAAATGCCCCTTCATAAAGAATACCTGGGTAGGGTTGGCTTTACCCTGCAAAACAGCAAAAGCAATTGACCAAAAGATGTTCCAAACTTTATTAAGATAGGGTTACCTTTGAGAAGAAAGAAAAAAAGTAGGGAAATAGGAATGTTCGCCGGAGAAGCTGGCTTGAAAAGGAGACAGCAGGGAACTGGGAGAGAAGGCAGCTAGGCAATCAATGTTTGCTAGCAAACAAATGATTGTTGGTGCTTGCTGGCCCAAAGTAGGGAATGTGTGGGGCTGGGAAAAGAAGGCAGTTGGGGACTTCTGGTTTGGCATTCGATGAGATGGGTGGAAGAAGCCGGGCCTCCGGCTCCTCAGCCTGATTTCGATCTGCCTGGTGACCCCAAGGGGTCGGAACATTGCTCTGGAGGGACAACGAAGAAGGAGGCATGCCTCAAGAGTCTGGACTATATGGCGGTCAGTCCAGGCAGATTAAAGAAACCCTCTGAAAGGATGGAGGAAAGGCTGCCAGGTGAGCCCAGGCAGCCCAAGTTGTCACCAGCCAGAAGAAAAGCGAGGAGCCGCAGTGATCCGCCAAACAGCTGATTGTCAACAGAGTGCTGAAACTGGGTGAACCAGTTATTTTTCCTTTTCCTTTTGGACTTAAAAACATTGATCCCCTGACTGGGAAGAGCTAAAAATTAAAGACCCCAGAAGGACTAAGATTTAAAGGCGGTGAGCAACTACAAAGGGGGAAGATTTTTAAGGAATACAAAAGAACTTTCAAAAAATGAACTCAGATTGATTTAAAGAAAGACTACTTAATCTATGAGAGGTGGAAAAAAATAGGTATAATTTCAAGGGTAAATAACATATAAAGAACTTTTTTTAAAAAAAACTTTGCAACAATCTGTTAAAACCAGATATTGATAAAATAGTACACGAGGACATCTAGTGGTGAAAGAAGACATTACAGTATTATTTAATAAAAGAATCTGAAATTATTTGGCCTTGAGACAACACATGGTGTAAACAAAGTGCCTTTGTGTAAGTTTACAAGGGAAAAGACATCTTATAACTATATTTGTTGACTTCAGATATAACTAAAACAGGAATTACTTGGAGAAAGAGAATGTTTTACATCTGAGACCCAACTGGAGGAGTTGGATTTGGCCTAAAGCAGTTGGATCATTCTTTTTGGTTGGATTTTAGTCTAAGATAGTTGGCTTTTTTTCTTTTTGCTTGCTGCATTTTCTTTTTCTCCTTGAGATACTGGATTTAGCCTAAAGAAGTTGGTTCCTTTTATAGTTTGGATTTTACCCCAAGATAGTTGGGTGGAAAAATGAATACATCAAACATCACCAGACTTATGAAAAAGACTTCCTCTGCACCCTCTGTTGAAACACCTAGCCCAACAACCCAGGGATCCATTAAAACAATGTTGCAGCATGAGAAAATAAGCAGAGCTTATTAAAATTGATTCAAGAGTCAATTCAAAAAAATCATGAAGAGACAGAAAATAATTTTGATAAATTAAGCAAAGAAATTTTGGATATAAAGACACAATTCAAAATTCACCATCAAATTGGCTTCCGGTGGTGACGCGACGCTGAAGACAGCCATCTCCGGGCTGTCCGCTCCGCAGCTTTGTTGAATCACTGAAAACAGCGCCGATCAGCTGTTTTGGTGATTCGGAAGCCCCCTCCCTGGGAGAAGAGGAGGGGGTGAGGCCCCAGGTAGGGGTTGAGCTCTCCGAGGCTGCCTGAGCTTTAAGTTTGGGCGGCTGAAGGATCGAGCCCCCCCGAAGCCTGGGTTTGCTCCGGGCTGTGCAGCGTCTCTGCTCCGTGATTTTTGGAGCAGAGCCAAGCGTTAGCAACCACCCCTGCCAGAAGGAAAGACTCTTGAGTATGAAGACACAGGCAGAGCGGTACAGGAGGTCAAGGTGAAGTGGACTTTTATCTTTACTCTCTAGCTCAATGGATTTTATGGCTTTAAAGTGAAAGTGCGCAGCAAGTGAAAGTGTGAGAAGATGGCGACGAAAGCCTCCAAAGTTCTCCGGAGTGCAGGGGCTTCCCCGGTGCAACAGACTTCGTTGCAAGCTTTGCTTCCTCCTGCACCTGCTCCGGCATTGACGCTTAAGGATTTACAGGATGCCTTTGAAAAGCATTCACAATTAATGTCAGATATGATGGAAAAGGTGGAGGAGAAACTGGAGGAGAAGATGGAAGAGAAGTTTAGAGCAATGAGGGCAGACATCTTGCCTACAATTGAAGCTGTGGCTGTATGTGTGCAACGCTTGGATGAAAAAGTGGAGGATCTTAGTCAAAAGAATTCTATATTAGAAGTAAAAGTACTAGAGAATGAAAATATAAGGGATAAAATGGATAGAGACTTGAGCCTCGTCCAGTACCATCAGATGGAGTTTGCTATCAGAATCAGGGGCTTAAAAGAGAATCCTAAAGAAGATTTAAAGCAGCTGGTCTCCGAGGCTTTGGAAGTGGTACTGGGTCATCCAGCAGCTGAAATTGAGGGAAGTATAGATAAAATCTTTCGTGTGAACTCATGGATTGCAAGGCAGAGGAAGCTACCTAGAGATGTGGTGGTTTACTTTACAAAGAGAGCAATTAGGGATGAAGTTATTCAAGTTGCTTATGATACTAAGTTTGTGGTTGCTGAGCAGGAAGTTTTGGTCTTAAAAGTGATTCCTCCAAAGATTTTAAGGAGAAGGAAAGATTTTGCCTTTCTAGCACAGGAACTTAAGAAATGTGACATCAAGTTTAGATGGGAGATTCCAGTGGGCATGGTGGTGATGCACGAAGGTAAAAGACATCGTCTGGTTACAGTGACTCAGGCACGTGATTTTTACAGTAAAGTTTTAAAAGCAACCCCTCTACCACTTCTGGAATCTGTAAAGGGAAATGGCGAGGGAAAGCCTCAAGATGCTGAAGGAATACAGATAGAGGAGAATGGTGCTGGAGGGGATCAAATTACAGTTTCATCGGCAGCTGTTGGAGAGCAGAGGATAACGCGTGCCGCCTTAAGACGAGTGAGACAAGAGCAAGAGCAAGATCAGCAGAAAGTTATGGAACCTCCAAAGCATACTTATAGTGAAGCTGTGGGAGGGGCGTGGCCTAAGGAAGTTAAAGGGGTCCTGGCAGACGTGCTCCAGAAGCTTCGGGATGCCAAGAATGGCGACTAAGTTCCTAACCTGGAATGTTAATGGATTAAATTCACCACAGAAGAGAAAGAAAGTTTTTCAATATTTAAAACAATTTAAGACTGATGTTATCTGTTTGCAAGAAATGCATATTAGGGTTATGGACCAAAAGTATTTGTTGAACTCAAGGCTGGGCACGCAATTTATTGCTTCTGCAATGAATAAGAAAAATGGAGTGGTTATCTATGTCAAGACTACTCTGACAGCGGAACTAATTGAAGTAGATAAACAAGGAAGATATGTTATGATAGATTTGCTGTTAGAAGGCAAAAAAACGCTTTTAGTTGGACTGTATGCTCCTAATCAACAACAAACTGATTTTTTTAGCTTACTACATACAAAGATTACCCAGTTGGATTATAAATCTTTTATTTTTATGGGAGATTGGAATGGTGTCCTGGATGTACAGCTGGATAAATCTGGTTTCTTTAAGCGTGCCCCGAGTCATGCTAGATTGCCTAAATATTTTTTTGAAATGAAGGATGATCTGGAATTGCGAGACATTTGGCGAGATACACACTTACATGAAAAGGATTATACTTTTTTTTCTGATAGACATCAATCTTTTTCTAGGATTGATTTTATATTACTGACTAATGATTTTTTTTCTAGGACTAAGAAGATAAAGATTTGTGCAAGAACTATATCTGACCATAGTCCAGTCTGGTTAGAGATCAACAAGGACAATAGAGATAGGCGCTCCTGGCGCGTAAATGAGAATTTGTTTAGAAATCAGAGAAATGTGGAAGAATGTAAAAAGCAGATGAAGGATTTTTTTGAAATTAATATGAACAAGGATACCTCTATGGACATTGTTTGGGATGCTAGCAAAGCCTATATGAGAGGGGTGTTAATATATATGAATAATAAATACAGACGTAATTTGGAAGTTAGAAAGAAAGAACTGGAGAATGAAATTAGGGAAAAAGAAAAGGCCCTAATTTTGAATCCATCGGATGCGAAGATTAAGGAGGTCATTAACCTGCTAAGAGGACAATTTGATAAGTTGATGGCTGATCAGGTGGCAACTAACCTACGGTTTGCTAGGCATAATACTTTTTGCAATGCCAATAAACCAGGTAGGTGGTTAACCTACAGGTTAAGGAAAAAAACAAAGGGCTTCTAATATAGATAAAATTGAATACAAAGGAAAGGTTGTGTTTCAACAGGATCTTATCAAGGAAGCCTTTGTGGATTTTTATTCCAAATTATATGTTAAGGAGAAGATTAATGAAACAGATATTGATGTATATTTGGCTGGCATGCATATTTGTTGTATGATAAGAAGGTAGATAATGTGTTTAAAGTGCATATTTTAAGACAGGCATTGTTGAGAGTTTGGAAGAAGTATAGACATAAGTTAGACTACAAGATGCCGTTGTGGGCAATCCCGAAACATGCAATAGAAAACATAAATGTTGGCTTCAAACATGATGTGACTACGTATAAAGAGATCTTAAGCTTGGAAAGGAACGTCTGGTGTTTGAAGCCGTACAATCTCTTGCGAGATGAGAAGATCGTTCAAACTTGGTTTCAATATACTCAATTACGTGCCAGGTGGAAAGAAGATCAGAAAATTGGTTTCTCAATGACTGATGAAAATTTGATAAAGCAAATTAGAAACCAGGGTCCAGCACATATCAAACGGATTTATCTTGCATTGATAGATATTGACTCAGAAACAGAACTTGTTAAAGACTGTATGATAAAATGGGCCCAGAATATTCAAGAAGTTATTACAATGGACACGTGGGAAAAGATCTGGGTGAGGAACGTAAAATTTACGCAAGCCCAAAACCTAAGAGAGAACTTTTATAAAATGTTTTATAGATGGCATTTAGATCCTAAAAAGCTTGCAAGTATGTATCCAAATTATCAACCTAAATGTTGGAGGTGTGGTGGCGAAGATGCAACGTATTTTCATATATGGTGGACCTGCAAAAAGGTTAAGGCTTTTTGGATAAAAATTTGGTGGAATATGCAGAAGATCTTCAAGCAAAGGATAAAGTTTTGTCCACAATTGTTTTTATTGGGCATAATTACAGATGCTACTGTTGTGGACATTAAGTTGATGTTGAACTTAATCACAGCAGCAAGACTCTTAATAGGTCAATATTGGAAAAAGGAGGAACTGCCGACTATAGAAGAATGGACTCTAAAAGTTTCTGACCTGGCGGAAATGGCAAAGATTTCGGCTTACTTGAAAGATCATTCGCAAGAACGTTATATTATGGAGTGGAAAAAGTGGATTGATTATATCCAGAACAAATATGGGACTAAAAAGTTTCATTTAGCATTTGAATAAGTTTTCTTTTCTTTTTTCTTTTTATATGTAATATTAGTATTGCTTGTAGTCATTTCATATGAGCTAGAGTGCGATAGAATTAATAGTTTATTGTTGTTAGCATATGGATGTTTATGATTGTTCTTTGTTTTTATACCTTGTACTTAGCTCTGGGAAGTCGGGGGGAGGGGGGAATGGGGGGAGGGATAGGGAGGGTTAGGTAGGGGTGGGTGGAGGGAGGGGGGGATTGTTAAAGATAAAATGTACTGTAAAACTTTTCAATAAAAAAAAAGAAATTCACCATCAAATGATTGTTAAAAATAAACAAAGAATTCAGAAAATGGAAAATAAATCAGATGATATTGACAAAAAATGGAAATTGCAAGAAAATGAAAAATTAGAACAAGCAAACCAAAATCTAAATGGAGCAGTGGCGATCTTAGAAATGAAAAAGGCAGAACACTACTTAAGATTTCAAAATATCCCTAAAGATAGAGAAGAAAATATAGCAGTTATGATTATTGAGCTTCTGGTAGAGGCTCTGAAAGCAGACAGAGCGGAGATGCAAATGGAGATAAATGAAATATTTCGAATGAACTCAAGCTATGCAAGGAAATATAAACTACCCAGAAAAGTGCATGTGAGATTCATAAAGAAAACAAGAGATGAAATACTGAGAAAAGTTAGAGATGAACCATTACAATACAAAAACAAACAAATTGTGATCTTAAAGCAGATACCCAAGATAGTAAGAGATACCTGAAAACATTATCATTTCTTACCTACAAAGCTGATTGCAAAAGGCATAAATTTTAGATGGTAAATGCCAGAAGGGATTTTAATTAACTGGAATAATACAAGATACCGATTGGATTCAATCTGGAAAACAGAAGACTTTGATGAAAGAAACCGAGCATTTTTAGATGAAGGAGTGCAACATTGGCAAGAGGAGAGAAAGAAACAGAAACAAATGGAAGAAACAACTGAAGAAGCAACTATGCAAACAGGAGAAGAGAAAGAAAAATCAGAGCAAGAAAGTGAAGGAACTGTCAGAGAACAGAGGATTACAAAATTGATTACACTTAAATATAAATAACTGAAATGAGAAAGAAAACGGAATTTTTTTCAGTGAATATAAATGGACTAAATTCCCCATCAAAAAGAAATATTTTTTTAGGAAACTACAGAAAATAAATATAGATATAAATTTTTTGCAAGAGACACGTATAAAAAACAATATTATAAACTGTTGGAATACCCCAAAATTGGGAAACTTTATTATGCATCAACGCAACAGGAAAAAAAAGAGGTGTTGCTGGATATATTAAAGAGAAAATAGATTCTAAAATATTTTACTCAGATGAAGAAGGAAGAATTGTAATGGTAGAAATATACTTACATCAAAAACAAACATTATTAGTAGCAATCTATGCAACAAATAATACCAGGAAGAATTCTACCAAAATCTCCATAGAAAAATAATAGAAATTGAGTACCAACATATTTGTTTAGTAGGAGACTTCAATGCGATAGTAGATGGGACAATCGACTATAAAAGCAGTAAAACAGGAAAAACTGGAAGAAGACTACCTAAGACTTTAATATGATAGAAGAAATTGAAGTACAAAATGTTTGGAGGGAAATTAATCCAGGAAAACTGCAATATGCATTTTATTCAAACAGTAAAAAATCCTGGTTCAGAGTCGATATGATTTGGATGACATCTGAATTGAGGACAAATATGCAAGAAATTGAGATCGAACCAGGTACATGGGCAGACCATATAAAAAATACTAAGATGGACTGTGAACCAATCTATATTAAAAGAAAGAGAATTTATAGAACTAGCAAAAAAAGAAATGGAGATTTTCTTTAAAGAAAACAAAAAAGAAGATACAACATTAAAAAAATGTATAGGATACAGCCAAAGCATATTTTAGATGTATAGCTATAACATACAAGGCAAAGAAAAATAAACAGAAAAGACAACAATACGCACTATTAAAAAAACAATTTGGAAAATTAGAATCAGAACTGCAAATGAACCTGCAGAAGAAGACTTTGAAAAGAGAAATGGAAACAATAAAACATAAACTAAATCTGTTGGATTCAGAAAAACTGACACAGCAAATAAAAAGAGCAAAACAAAACTTTTTGAAAATGCAAACAAACCAGGAAGATGGTTAGCTTATAAACTTAAAAAACAGAAGGAAAAGAAAATGATATATAATTTGGTAATGAAAAAGGTTGTCTACAATTTAAAAATGAAGAAATAAAAAAGATAATTAAAGAATATTACAAGAAACTGTGTGATATAGAAGAAATTTCAAGAGAGGATGATTCAATATCTAGAAGAAAATAACCTTCCAAAAATTCCACAAGTGAAACCATCAGCAGCACCTGTCCATATACGTCAGCGGTCGTGCTCCACTGAGGCAATAGTGTCAATATATGAAAGTATCCAGCGATACTTGAGAGCAGGGATTTTGGTGCCTATTCATTCTCCCTGGAATACACCAATACTGCCAATTAAAAAGCCAATACTCCTGAAGGAATTGATCCCCAGTTTTGGGAATCCTTCTTTCATTTCATCAGATAATGGTCCTGAATTTGTTCATCAAATCAATCAAACTCTGGCCCAAGCAGTGGGGTCGAAATGGAAGTTTCACAGTGCGTTCCATCCTCAGTCTGGGGCTAAGGTGAAACGAATGAACCGTACCTTAAAAGAGAAGATCACTAAGATATGTGCTGAGAGTCACCTGAAGTGGCCAGATGCTCTCCTCTTGGCTTTGTATGCTGTAAGGTGTGCCCCACGGAGGCAATATAAGCTGTCCCCTTTTGAGTTGATGTTCGGCCGCCCCCCCACTCTGGTGAGACAAAACCTGTCAGGATGGCGAGACTTGGGACATAAGGGGGGAGTTTGGAATCTTGAAATGCTACAAGAGCTAAACAAACAGGTTGAGAAACTGCATAATTATGTGATTGAGCAAACTCCTCCTAGGTTGGTGACAAAATGTCACCCCTTCAAACCGGGAGATAGGGTGTGGGTGAAGCATTGGAAAAGGGAACCATTAGAGGGAAGATGGAAGGGGCCGTATGTTGTTATCATGTCTTCTCCCCTTGCTATTAAGATTACAGAATCTAAATCATGGATCCACTGGACATGAGTTAAAGCAGCAGCCGAACCTGCATGGGCGGTGTCTAATAATCCAGTGGTTCCCACAAAAGTAACTTTTAGACGCAAGTAATCCATGCTTTCCTACAGTGAAATAAAGCTTGTTCTTATATTGTAGTGTATGCTTTTAAAGCATACACGGAATGTCAGCACAGCAGGGGGCTGGACAGCTCCAGGCTATAACCGCTTTGGCGGGAAAGCCTGAATAGAGCGAGTCGTTGACAGCCCCAGGGCATGGTCAGCTCTGGCGGGAAGCCAGGGTTTAAATCCATTGGCCACCTGCACTGGCGGGAAGCCCAGGTTTAAATCTATTGGTCGCGATTCACCTGGGCAGGTATAAAGAGACGCCAGGTAACCCCTTTGCTCCAGCTTCATTTCTGACTCAATAAAGAAGTACTACCCAGCTCAAGTGTCCGTCTCTCTGGGCAACCACGCGACTTTGCACTGGCGACGAGGATGGGATCCTGCACCAGACAACGCTAGCCGCAGACGGAATCCAATCGGCAGCCCCGGACCAAGACGCAGGACGACCGAGACGGCTGGACAATGGCACAACTGGGTCAGTATCCCCTTTTCAATAGCAACCGCCCAGAGGAGTGGGAAGCCTTCGTGGGGCAGCTCAAGTGCTACCTAAGGGCAAACGGGGTGAAAGATGACGGGCAGAGAGCGGCGGCGCTACTCTACAGCTGCGGCATGGAAACATACCAGCTGGCGGTCAGTCTCTGTGCACCCAACGACATCCACACCATCGGATACAGCGAGTTGCTGGCGAAGCTGACCGAGCACTTCAAGCCCGAGACTTCTGAAATCACCTGGCGGTATCGCTTCGAGAAACGGGACCAGCGGCCGGGTGAAACTGCCAAGCAATACATGGCCGCCCTGAGGCAGGCAGCTCGGCTCTGTAACTTTGAAAATTTAGAGATCCGGCTGCGGGATCGGATCATCTGTGGGTTGAGGGACAGGAAGCTGCACCAGAAAATCTTCGCGAAGCAGAAGTTGACCCTGAGGGATGTCCAAGAGGAATTCCTAGCCTGGGACGTGGCCGAGGAGTCCGACGCGAGAGAGGGCGGGTCCATCCACCAGTTGAGCGGTTGCAGCGACGTGGACAGGGCAGAGTCGGAAGTGGACGCCATCCACCGACAACAGCGACCCATCACCTCCAACCGAGACAACGTAAGGGAGCCAAGACCAGCCGCGGCGGAACCGAGATGCCAGGAGTGCAGGTGCGGAGCGAACAGCCCCCAGTCTACCCAACTCCACGGCTACAGCACGAATCGGCCCCAGTCTACCCAGCACAGCGGCTGCGGACAACCCCGGTCTACCCAGTGCTCCGGATGCGGCACGAACAACTCCCGGTCTACCCATTGCGCCAGCTGTGGAGAACAGCATCCCCGCTCTACCTTCCGTTTCAAGTCGGCCAAGTGTCGGGCATGCGGGAAAACCAGGCACATCACGGCGGTCTGCAGGAGCAAGCAGCGGGATAGCCTGCACGAAGTGGAGGCGGAGTTCCACTTCGCTACAGGTACCGGGGAGCGATTGCCGGGACTGACGGTCAGCCACATGGCGGGACAGCCAGACGTTTGTCTAACGGAGGCCCCTGCGACACTAACCCCAAAAATAAAATTGAGGGTGAAGCTGCAAGGGATCCCCTGCACGATGGAGCTGGACTCAGGGTCAGCCGTGTCCTTCATCTCCACCAGAACATTTAAGGAGATTTGCAAGTGGAGCAGCCAACAGGTTCTCTTGAGGCCATCCAGACTGACCCTCTCAGACTTTCAGAATTCACCCATTAACGTCCGGGGGGAGGCGTTGGTGAGCAGGTTCTGAGCAGGGTACAATCATGGGTGAGCAGTGGGTGGCAGGACAAATCACCAGGGGAAGAGTTCATTGCTTACTTCTCCAGAAGGCATGAACTATCCACACACAAGGGATGTCTCTTGTGGGGAAGTAGAGTCATCATCCCCACAAGGCTCAGAGAAAGAGTTCTCCAGTCATTACACGAGGGCCACCCAGGAATAGTAAGAATGAAGGCCTTGGCAAGGAGCTACCTGTGGTGGCCAGGGTTGGACAAGGAGATAGAAGAGCTAGTAGTGGGGTGTTACACATGCCAGAGGTCACGGCCAGAACAGCCACATGCACCAGTTCACAAGTGGGAGGAAACACACTCCCCATGGTCCAGGGTGCACATAGACTATGCAGGGCCATTCCAAGGTGACACATTTCTGGTAGCAGTAGACAGCCATTCTAAATGGCTGGAGGTGGTGCCAGTGGGCAACATGACCTCAGCAGGAACCATTCAAGCATTGAGGGGGATGTTTGCTACACATGGTCTGCCTGATGTGATCATGTCAGATAATGGAACACAATTTACCTCCTCGGATTTCCAGGTGTTCCTGAGGACCTTGGGGATTAGGCACGCCACCTCGGCTCCCTTCCACCCTGCCAGTAATGGGTTGGCAGAACGATTCGTGCGGACAACAAAGGATGCCCTCAAGCGCATAGTACAGGGAAATTGGAAGCAAAGACTGGCCACATTCCTCCTACACCAACATGCAACACCCTGCACCGCCACAGGCAAAAGCCCAGCGGAACTCAGATGGGGCAGACGCCTCATAACAACACTGGACAGGCTTCACCCAGACAGGGTAGCAGCAGACGCCGGGACCCCCAACATCAAAACAAGTTTCAACATGGGGGAACCCATCTGGGTCAGGAACTATAGCTCAGGTCACCCATGGGTGCCAGGGGAGATACTAGAGCAAACAGGACCCCTTTCCTACAAAGTGAGGGTGGAGGGGGGACTCCTTTGGAAGAGGCACCTGGACCAGCTGAGAAAAAGGGCTCCTGAAAGGGTTGTTGAAGACACGCTGGGGACTGAGGAAGAAGAGCCAACACAAACACAAACACCCAGGAGGGCTAGCAGAGGGGCACAGTGGCAACCCCACCCCAGACAGGAGATTGACAGCGAAGCCAGGCAGCCACTGGAACCCAGAAGAACACAAAACCCGGGCACCGCAACACACACACACACACACACTAATGCTGGGAAAGATTGAGGGCAATAGAAGAAGGGGACGACAGAGAATGAGGTGGCTGGATGGAGTCACTGAAGCAGTAGGTGTGAGCCTAGATGGACTCCAGAAGATGGTAGAGGACAGGAAGGCCTGGAGGAACATTGTCCATAGGGTCGCGATGGGTCGGACACGACTTCGCAACTAACAACAACTAACAACAACAAATCATGCCTTATTTGGACTCCAACAAGGAAGAGGAATGGGTAGCTCCCAGTGACATGTACTGGATTTGTGGCACCTTTGCGTATGAGGTGTTACCTAAGAATTGGTCAGGGTCATGTGTATTGGGTTGGATAAAGCCCTCATTCTTTCTTTTGCCAATACGATCAAGACAGATGCTTGGTGTGCCAGTTTATGATCAAATAGGGGCTCAGAAGAAAAGGGAGGTGGACACTGCCTTTTCAAACTTCCCCTGTAAAGAATATGATCATTATGAGAAAATGGGGGATTTATGGGATTCAGAAAGGATAGTGTGTGTGTATGTGCAAGCAACGTGGGCAGAAGATGGCTCTTACGGTTACAGAACACCAATATACATGATAAACCGCATAATTCGATTACAGGCAGCTGTAGACCTGGCAGGGCAACGTTTAGATGAAGCTTTAAACCTGTTGGCAGTAACCACTGATAAAATCCGAACAGCAGTATATCAAAACCGGTTGGCTTTGGATTACATCCTAGCAAAAGAAGGAGGGGTGTGTGGAAAATTCAATCTTTCTAACTGTTGCCTCCAAATAGATGAAACTGGGCAGATAATCAAACAACTAACAACTGAAATGAGGCAACTGACCCATAATGCAGACCAGACCTGGAAAGGGCTCAACTTCCAAGAAATCTTTAGTGGATGGTTTCCTAAACTCCCTGGGTTATAGGCTATTGTAGCCCTCATAGGCCTGATTGCTGCAGGATGTGTAATCCTTCCCTGTGTCCTACCTATTTTCATACATACAATTTCTAATAGCTTGGCTTTGCTTGCAGAAAGAAAGGCGACTGCACAGGTGTTGGCAATGTGGGAATATGAACAATGACAGGCCAAAGAAGGAGAATACGTAACATTACAACCCGAAGAAGCTCAATGTTGAGACCCATCTGCACAAATTGAGATGAGTCTCAAAAGGGGGGAATAAAGTGGAAAAATACCAGAGTGTTTGTCAAATGAGAAAAACCAGGGTGTTTGCAAAAGTGCTGAATGTGTGTAAGATACTCCTGTCCTCCAGACAGATGCTGAGCTAAGATAACCATATCCTGTTTTTGCAGCCACATGTACACTTCTGCAACTGTAGTCTGTAAACTGCCATTTGGAAATGTATAGGATATAACCAAATATGGAATAATGTACAGCCAGGAAATGAGGGGTATAAATATGTCTCGTCACGAGCCCCTCGGGGTTCAGACCCTTGTGCCTAAAATTTGCTCTCTGAACCTGTGCAATAAACTTTCCTTCTCTGAAGAGCTGGCGTGAGTCTCTTCTTTCTACAACAGCAGCCTCTGCTTTCACCATTCAACTTCTCTTTCCCATTCAGGGTGATGATAATGTGACCAGATCTCAGCTTCTACAGCTCTCTGCACCTCCTCTCTCCATCTCTCCATGTCTGACCAGTTAAATGCAGTTGCTCCAGCTGGGGTCCCCCTGGGTGAGATTGTTGTGGCTGGAGCTCCACCAATTGATCACGACTTTCCCAGGGTTCTGCTAATCGATCCTGATCCCAGTCCAGACACTGGCAACTTCCCTGCATCCTACATCTTCTCCTGAGTCTTTTCCACCTCCCCAGAGGCTACCAAAGATGGGCAAGGGCTCAAGACCCTTTTAATTGTGTTGTTAGTTTATGAGAGCCAGCTTAATGTCAACCTCCACCTGAAAGAGTTCAGCACTGATCCTGGTGCTTCTGAGCCCAGAAGAAGCACCGATCAGCTGGAATGTTGCAGCACCCCCAGGGTCTTGTGATTTACATTCAGATGCTTGGCAACTGATTCATATTTATGATGGTCACAGTGTCCCAGGGTCATGTGAAGTGACCAAAACATGCTGCAACCACCAACCAGATGGGGGGAATAAAAACCAAACACCCCACCCCCGCTGCCAATCCTCAACAGAAATGTTCACAACAATGAAAACCTTAGACAGGAGGAAGAGCGCCGCTGGGTGGGCAGGCAGGTGTCTTGCTCAGCTGTGGCTTGGAGGGCACTTTTTTCAGTGCCATTGTAACTTCGAACAGTCACTAAGTGAACTGTTGTAAGTTGAGGACTACCTGTACTTCATCACTTTTTTCCTTTTTTTTTTTTGATCAAGTTTTTGAGACCTTGCTTGACGACTGGTGGTACTCGGATGTTGCCATATCCTAAAAGTGGTACAATGGATGAAAAGGTTGAAAAGCCCTGACGTAGAATATAAAGCAAGGTTAGTTGCTCAAAGCCTGTACAACAACACTGGTTAGGATTTTTTAAAAAAATACTATGTTATTTAAAGGGAACCATGGATCTGGGATTGCATTTACAGCTATTAAATGAATTGGAATTGAAATGTTTTGTAGACAGTGATTGGATAGAAAGTCAATGTCAGGATTTGTTGTAATGTTTGCAAACACACTAGTTGGTTGGAAATCTAGAAAACAGACTTCAGTTGCCACTTCCACAGCTGAAGCAGAATTCACAGCATTGTCAGAATTGTGTTCAGGGATAATATGTATATACAATTGTTAAAGGATTTTGATATTGAAGTAAAAAGAGCTATAACAATATTTGAAGATAACACAACATGTATACAAATAGCAACAGGTGAGAGAGTAAAAACCAGAATCAAACATATTGACATAAAATATTGTAATGTCAGAGAAGCAATGAAAGAAAATTTATTGTCTATCTGAAAATAATTTAACTGACCTAAATTATTGGGTATACAGAAACCCAAGAATCGTATGAAACAACTTGGTTTAAATGCTGTCCATTGGAGGGGTGTTAAGATTTTTAAATTTAGTAATTGAAGCAGTGGGGTTGTGCAGTGAGTCAGTTGTGTGGGGTTCTTGGTGCTCTCTGAGCTTGCTTATTTTCTTGCAGATGTTTCATTAACCCAGCTAAGTAATGAACTGAGAAAAACTGAGAAAGAAAAACAAGAAATCCAAGAACAAGCCAGCATGGCTGCACAAAGATCTCTCTAACAAACTAAAAGACAAAAAGGACAAATACAAAAAATGGAAAGAGGGGCACATAAGTAAGGCCGATCATCTTTGCATGTTCCGGCTGTTTGCTGATAAAGTCAGGAAAGCAAAGGCTCAGAACAAACAAAGACTTGCAACAGAAATCATGGGTAATAAAAAAAGTTTCTTCCAGCACATTAACAACAAGAAAAAAGTCAAGGAAACTGTAGGTCCACCAAAGAGAAAAGATGGCAAGGAAATTACAGGCAACAGGGAGAAAGCAGAGCTACTCAACTCATACTTAGCATCAGTCTTCACACAAAAAGAAACCATAGCCTAACACACCAAAAAAACCACTGCAAAAGACATACTACAAAAAAAAATTAAAATAAGCAAGAGAATGGTAAGGGAACACCTATCCAACCTTGATGAATATAAATCACCGGGACTCAACAAACTATATCTCAGAGTTCTGAAAGAGCTTGCAGATGTTATCTCAGAACTGCTGTACCACATCTATCATAAATCCTGGAGCACTGGGAAAGTACCTGAGGGTTGGAAAAGGGCTGATATGATCCCCATCTTCAAAGAAAGGGGGGAAAATGGACCTAGGAAACTACAGAACAATCACTTTAACATCAATACCTGGGAAGATCCTAGAAAAGATAATCAAAAAACAGATCTGCAAACAACTAGGAGCAAACAAAGTCATAACTAGTAGCCAGCATAGGTTTGTTAAAAACAGATCATGCCAAACAAATCTTATCTCATTCTTCAATAAAGTCACTAAATTAGTAGACCAGCGAAATGCAGTGGATGTAGTGTATTTAGATTTCAGTAAGCATTTGACAAAATGGAACACAACCTTCTCATTGGTAAGCTAGGAAAAGGTGGAATAGAGAACATCACTACCAGATGGATCTGTAGTTGGCTGACAAACCATACTCAACAAGTAGTCCTCAATGGCACTACATCCACATGGAGAGAAGTAAGCAGTGGGGTACCATAAGGCTCCATCTTAAGCCCAATACTGTTCAATATCTTCATAAATGACAGATGAGGGAATTGAAGGGGAACTCATTAAATTTGCAGATGACACCAAACTGACAGGAGTAGCCAACACCCCAGAAGACAAACTCAGGATCCAAAAAGATCTTGATGAATTTGAACTATGAGCCCTATCCAATAAAATGAGTTTCAATGCAGAGAAAAGCAAAGTCTTACCTCTAGGCAGGAAAAACCAAAGGTATAAGTAAGATTGGGTGAGACCTGGCTCAAAAACAGCAACTGTGAGAGGTACCTTGGAGTCCTAGTGGACAATCACTTGACTATGAGCCAAAAGTGTGCAGCAGCAACAAAAAAAGCTAATACAATCCTAGTTTGTATAAACAGAGGCATAGAATCAAGATCATGTTAAGTATTATTACCGTTTTATAAAACCATAGTAAGACCACACCTGGAATATTGAAGCCAATTTTGGTCATCATATCACAAAAAAGATGTTTAGAGTTTGGGGAAAAATTCAGAGAAGAGCAACTAAGATGATCAAAGGCCTGGAGACTAAAGCATACAAAAAACAGCTACAGGACTTGGGTTTGGCTAGTCTAAAGAAAAGAAGAAATAGGGGAGACATGATAGTAATATTCCAGTGCCTGAGGGGCTGCCACAAGGCAGAGGAGACCTGGTTGTTCACCAAAGCACCAGAGGGAAGGACGAGAAACAATGATTAGAAACTGATCAAGGAGAGAAGCAACCTGGAATTAAGAAGAAACTTCCTGACAGTGAGGACAATCAACCAATGGAATAGCTTGCCTTCAGAAATTATGGGCGCTCCATCACCGGAGATTTTAAAGAAGTGGATAGACATTCATGTGTCCGAGACAGTATAGGTTCTCCTGCTTGAGCATGCAGCTGGACTAGAAGACCTCCAAGGATCCTTCCAGCTCTTTTCTATTAGATTGTATTCTATAGGTAACATCATCAGTGCTAGTAAGGAGTGCAGTTTGCTGTTGGTTTATATTCTGCTGTCTTGCCTCTCTGAATGGGTGGGGGCAGTCTTAGGGATTCTTCTGTGTCCTCTGTAGGCACTGTGAAAAAATAATAAGCTTCTACTAATCGCCCAAGGAAGCAGAACTCTTGAAACAGGCATTGCCTCAAAAGGAAGCTTTTATTAAGGACTAGTGATAGCAGGGAATTTTAGGTAAGTTCTGAAAAAAAGTCTGCATGAACAATATAATTAAGTAAGCAATATGCCCCCTCCCACCAAAGTCATAATGTCCATTTGAAATCCCGCCAATCCACAGGTGGCCTGGTGGGTGGCTGACTGGCACAGTAGGCAGGAATCTCAAGGTCTTCTCCAGCTTTCATTTCCCTGTAACTGTCTCCTAGATAAGGAGAAACATTCCATACTCAAAAGGAGGAGGCCAGACAAAAGAAGGAGAAAGTGAAAGTTAACACTATGAATCCCCCAACAATAATGGCAGGCCCCAAAAAGACAGAAAAAAGGAGAGGGTAGATGAGGAGTTTTGGGGTACATTGACATCATTTTGCAGCTGCACATATGGGACAACTGGCTACATAGCTTGCAATGTCCTTTTTTAATGCAGGCCACCAAAACTGCCTTTTAATCAGGTTCAAGGTTTTTACGAAAGCAAAATGCCCCACCGTCTTTGAATCATGTCCAGCTGCCATTACTTTTATCTTTTTATTGAAAAGTTTTAAAATACATTTTTAAAACATATACCCCATCTACCCCACCCCACTCCCCATCCCTTCCTTCCCAACACCCCCCCCCCCGACTTCCCAGAACTGAATACAGGGTATTACATCACACAATCTCAATCTAAAATATTCTAATTACTATAATTACTCTTTAAATCCTATCGCACTTTAACTCTCCTTAACCATAGAAAAGATAAATAATATATCCTCTAATTATAATAACTAGAAACTATTCATATGCTAAATGATACTTTGTAGTCCCATATTTATTCTGAATATAATCAATCCATCTTCTCCATTCCACTATATATCTTTGTTGCGAGTGATCTTTCACATATGCCGAGATTTTGGCCATTTCTGCCAAGTTTGAAACTTTCAAAGTCCATTCTTCTATAGTAGGCAGATCCTCCTTCCAGTATTGTGCTACCAAAGGTCTTGCAGCTGTTACTATGTTCAGCATCAATTTAGTTTCTATAGCAGTACAGTCAGTGATAATACCCAACAAAAACAATTGTGGTGAAAATCTTATCTTTTTCTTAAAGATCTTCTGCATGTTCCACCAAATTTTGATCCAAAAAGCTTTAACTTTTTTACAAGTCCACTATACATGATAATACGTTGCGTCATCACAACCACATCTCCAACATTTTGGCTGACAATTTGGATACATACATGCAATTTTTTTGGGATCTAAATGCCATCTATAAAACATTTTGTAAAAAATTCTCCCTTAAGTTTTGTGCCTGTGTAAATTTAACATTCCTAACCCATATTTTCTCCCAAGTATCCATTATTATTGGTTCTTGAAAATTCTGGGCCCATTTTATCATACATTCCTTAACCAGTTCCGTTTCTGAGTCAATTTCTATCGATGCATTATATATCCTTCTTATATGCGTTCGTCTTTGATCTCTAATTTGCTTTACCAAATTCCCATCTGATATTGAAATACCAATTTTCTGATCTTCTTTCCATCTAGCCTGTAACTGCCCATACTGAAACCAAGTTTGTACTATTTTTTCTTCTTTTAAAATATTAAAAGACTTCAGTTGCCATTCATTCTTTTCCAATCTAAGAATTTCTTTATATGTTATCACATCATATTTAAATCCCACATTTATATTTTCTATTGCATGTTTAGGTATTGCCCAAATAGGAATTTTATAATTCAACTTGTATCGATATTTTTTCCAAACTCTCAACAAGGCAGACCTTAATATATGTGTTTTAAAAACTTTATCCACTTTTTTATCATACAATAAATAAGCATGCCACCCATATAACAAATCACACCCTTCAATATTCAATAAACTCCTTTGTGTTAAATTAAACCAATCACTAATTGATGATAATGCTGCCGCCTCATAATATAATTTAAAATTGGGCACTTTGAGACAGCCTCTTTCACATACATCTTGCATTATCTTAAATTTAACTCTCGGTCTCTTCCCTGCCCAAATAAATTTATTAATACCTCTCTGCCATTCCTCCAAATTTGAATCTTTTTTAAGTATAGGTATCATTTGAAATAAAAATAAAAATTTAGGTAAAACATTCATTTTCACAGCTGAAATTCTTCCCAATGAAGACAGTTGTAATTTTTTCCAACTATCTAGCTCTTTTTGTATTTTGGACCATAAAAATTCATAATTATTCTTATATAATTTAGTATTTGAAACTGAGAGATGTATCCCCAAATGTTTAACCTTTTTAACTATTTCAAATCCCGTTAATTTTTCTAAAGCTACCTTTTGTTCTATAGTCATATTTTTAGACAATATCTTAGTTTTTTGTCTGTTTACCTTGAATCCTGAAACTTGTCCATATTGTAAAATTATTTCCATTAAATCTGTAACTGATTGAATTGGTTGACTTGACGTAATAACCAAGTCATCTGCAAACGCTCTCAATCTATAGTCTTGATCTTTTATTTTAATTCCCTTTATTTTCTTTGAATCACGTATTTTAATCAATAATATTTCCAATGTTAAAACAAACAACAATGGTGACAGTGAACATCCCTGTCTTGTACCCTTTTCAATTTTACAAGCTTCTGATAAGCTACCATTAATTATTATTTGTGCTGTTTGTTTTTGATATATAGCCCTAATAGGTTGTAAAAACATATCCCCAAACTGCATCTTCTCTAACACTTTAAATAAGAATTGCCAATCCAATTGATCAAAAGCTTTTTCAGCCATTACTTTTAGTCTTAAACTAGCTGGGACATAGATTTTCTCAACAATACATGCCAATCCATCTTTAAGCATTCACAGACTGTTATTATTATGAAATTATTCATCGGTATCTAAAGCCTGTTTGAATTCTAGTAGTAAAGACTTATTTACTGTCTCTTTTGCTTTTGCAGCTAGTTGATGAGGCTGCAGAAAGGTTTAGTTATCTCAGGTTTCTTACTGCTGTATTGAGGTAGTCTTGATAAGGCATTAGCTAAAATGTTCTTTCTCCCAGAAGGTAATGGATCATGAAATTAAATCTGTGAAAATGCTGAGACTACCTTGCTTGTTTTGGGGAAAGTTTCCTGGGTGTTTTCATAGCCTCTAGGTTTTTATGATAAGTCCATACCTGAAATGGTATTTCATGCTCCTCAAGAAAATGCTTCCAGGTTAGTAAAGCCCATCGTACTGTGTAGGCTTCCTTTTCCCAAGCTGCCCAACTATGTTCAGTGTCTGACAGTTTTTTAGAGTTGTATGAACAAGGCTGTAACCTCTCTTCCTTATTCCTTTGTACAACCCACAGTAGTAATAGTGTATACCTTTTTAAATGAAAATTATCAGCACTTTTGATCAGTGACATCATCAAAGTAAACAAACCCACCTGGTGGTGATTATGTCATCAGACCATGGCCCTATGCGGAAGTAACTGCCCTATTTTCAGATAAGGCGAGCGGAAGTGACGTGTTGGCCTAAGCCCATCAAGATAAACAAGAGTAACCCTAGCAGCCCTATTTTCAGATAAGGGGTGTTGAACCTAACCCCCATCAATAAGTCAAGGCAGTCAAGCCTCTGGGTACATGATTAGCTTAACCCTAGACTAATTCTATGGACATTTAAAACAAACAGAATAAGCTAAATAAAGTGAATAATTAACAGAGGCCTGTGTTTTTGGGAAACAAGCCCTACTTTGGGGAGCTCTAGCCTAATGATGCTTTTAATTATTGTGGAATTTTAAAAATCAGCACCTCAAAAGCTGGGGAAAAAGGAGCCCCTAAAAGGCAGCCAGGGCTTGCATTTAACCCCCTTTTTTTCCTAAAAGGTATTTATTTCTAGGAGGTTTTAAAATCATTTTTCGAATGTGGGGGGGGGAACCATTTAAAACCCACAGCTGGTTTTTACCATTGTAAAAATCTAAAGACACATATTTTGTCAATTGAGCCCTCAAATCTACATGTACATGTAACCGTACGAAGCACGGCCTTAATAAAATTTATTCTGTCTCCCCCCCTACAGCAAAAAGACAAGGAATATTAACTGGAATTAAAATGCTCACAAGAGGCAACCAGCCAGGTGGCAAGTAGACTTGTTCAGGCATGTCAGGGCTGTGAATCCGGGCATGTGTGTTTGTGTCTACTAGTAAAAAAGGGGGTTAGGCCTTGTTTGGGACATGCCCAGGCATGTCATACCCCATGATTCTGGACAGGTGCTAGGCTCAAGGACATGTCATAGCAAGCGCAGGAGAGATTGTACAGACAGGTCAGAACACCTAGTGATTTAATTCCAGTAGTCTTTTGAAGATGGCAAATACTGATGGAGATTTGTTTGATGTAAATTTGACCCCCAAACCTCCCAAGCGTGGGCGTAGAATAAGAAAAGGACCTGAGCTATATGGCTTCATTGAAGACAACAAACTTATAAAGCCTTGTTGTTGCAGGTTCTGCAAAACATCAAATGGTAAGTAAATATAAAAATTAAGAAAACAGTATTTTGATTAGTTGAAACGGCTAGACTAATTCTACCTTATTTTCTGTTTCAGAAATGGTGGAATCTCAAAATGTCAGCATACCTCAGATTCTGAAACCGTGTATCATTAAAATATTACACCATTGTTTAATGGGGTGTCTACAATCAGAGGAAGACCATGCAGATGGTACCAGTGAAACAGAGCTTATTAACAGCTTATGCTTTAGACTTTCTATGCCTCATGTTCTCTGGGTCATCATCAGTATTTCTGACAAAGTGAATAACTTATATTTCACCCGGGATTCCCTTGGTGAGCTCAAGAGATTCATACAGCTTATCGAGAAGAAAAGTAAACCTCTGTCATTAATGTCAAAGATTGAAGCCGATTTGCCATTGCCCCTGAAGAGGTTCATATGTCAAAATGTAACAGAAATTGATTACAAGAAACTGTTAACACTATGAAATTTATAATAAAATGTACTTTACAAATCACATGAAAGATGTATTATTATTTTTTCTTTTGCTGGCCCTCTGCTTAACCTTGTTAGGTGTTAAACACAGAGATACAATTTAATCAAAGCTCATGTGATATTATTCAATCAGGTTTTCCTGATGAGGCAGGGGTGGCCAGTTTTGCAAAAGGTGAGAAGAACTCACTAACTCTGATGGGATTAATTTGTGACATCAACAGTCTGTATAAAAGCATGGCCCTTACTGGGACAGTCACTTTTGCTGGTTTTTGGCATAGCCATACCTCCAGAGCCATTTGATCTGATAAGAAGAACCTTTTCAGAATGGAAGTTACTAATGTAAGTAGTTTTATGCCTAATTTTTGAAACACTTTAGATGTAAAATGGAGTTTGTAACATTCTTGTTTGATTGTTTGTTTTCTTTCACTAGAATGAATTGACAGACTCAGAATGTTTGAGGGTATATGAAGGTATTTATCTTTCATACTTTCATACATTTAGATTCTTATAAACATTTCTGCAACAATTCTGAATGTAGGGTTTTTTTCTTTTCCTTCAGAATGGGAGGATGACCAACCATTTGTGGATTTCACAATTCCCACAGAGTGCCAAGGTGTCCAGGATGACAGCCAAAAGCCTTCCACAAGCTACGCACAACAAATGCTATTAGGAGGTATAATATCTAGCATTTTATCCAACTACAAAACCACTAGTATTATTTTTTAGAAACTAAAGGGGGGAGGGGGTATTACATTATTAGGAATGTTGGTGATAGCCTTTTGTTTGTTTGTTTGTTTGTTTAACCAAAGCCAGCCTGCAAAAAAGCAAAAATGCATGGAGGTGAACTTCCCGCATCCACAGCAGACAGTGATAGTTGTGAATCTATGCCTGTATCTCAAATAGAAGAGGAGATATGTCATTCTATGTCCCCGCTACAAGCCCCTAACTCTGCAAACTCTCAGAATATGAACGATGTTTATCTGGATATGGTGCAGGTGTGGGAGAAGCCAATCCGAAATTTCAGGGCTGTGGAACACTATCATCGATATACATTTGCTAATCTTGACCGAATCCAGTCTTTTGTAGATGCTATAGAGGCTATTCATAATGTGGTACAGACTCTTTTGAATAATGTTGCTAGGGACATAGGTCCAAACGATTTTGTTCAACTTCAGTTGGATGCAGAGGGGCTAAATCATCCTCTCTTTTCTCTTAGGAGGTGTGTGAATGATTTAAATGCTGATGATTTTCTGACCAGTGTTGAAAATCTGCTTCAAAGCAAGGCAGAGATATTGGGGGGGGGGGGTAATTTACTATTAGTGTTTACCATTGTGAAGAACAAGGAGGGGGGAGGGGTTAGGAAGTTAAACACTGTGCTGCTCACCAAAGTGCTGAAGAAAAAAAGACATCTAGTAGATTTCAATGTGGAAGGTGAATTTCTGTGTTTTGTTAGCTGTTTGCTCTATCTGATTGGTGTGGATGATAGAAATCAAGAAATTATTACCAGGGCCAGGGAACTTCACAGCAGGCTGGGTGTTTCCATAGAAAACACCATGCCCTGTGATAAAAAATTCCAGGGGAGCATTGGGTGTCTGCGCTGATAAAGGAGGGATCTCAACATAGGTACTGTTTTCAATACTGGTCTGTGTAGGTGCCAGTTGAAAAAGATCTAGTTCTGATTTAACACATTCCTCTGATGCAGAATGAATAAATGACATATTGTATTAGAATATGTCTTCCTTGTCACAGGGCTTTCTCTTCTTCGCACGTCTCCTCTTGGTATGGTGGGGCTTTTTCACAAGTCTTCTCTTTTTAAATGGAATAGGCGGGCCCAATGCATAATTCTTCCTGGCTATGAACATCCCTGATCCATCCTGCCCCCTCTCAACAACACAGGATACAAGAGGCCCCGCAACATCTCTGGCAATGTTTTTGGCAGCAGATTTCACATGCGGCTTAATGATTTCTAAACTGCACCTCAAAAAAGGCATTGCTTTTCAAAAAAGCCCACGGAACAGACCCCCTAAACCTGTCCTGTATATAATGGGGGTTCCTCGGAAGCCTGGAAGGCCACCACCAGCTTATGCCCTGTAGTAAGCCATGTAGTCTTGAGGGTTCCCGTGCTCCTTTTTCACAACCATCCTTCACTTTTCTGAGACCTAAAATGAAACTTGACAATCACCTTCCCATGATAAAAATGCACGTTTGTGTCCTGGTCAGTTTTGATTTCTATAGTAATGGTATCGATGTGATGTTTGCTGACCGGTACATAATGTGAATGGTCATAGGTCATTGTGATGAAATCATTGTCTTGCTCTCACACAGGCACACAGTGCAGTAATGGCACATAGAAGTCGCCCACTATCTGGAGCTCTACAATGTCTGTGTAAACATATAAGGTGCTGAATCCAGGGAACATACCTAACAGATGTCCAAGTTCTCCACTAACTAGAATGTCTGTGTAAACATATAAGGTGCTGAATCCAGGGAACATACCTAACAGATGTCCAAGTTCTCCACTAACTAGAATGGTGTGCAGTTCATCTCCTTTAAGATTAATTTTTCCACCCACTGAATCATAATGTAGGGTTGTCTTAGGTCCGTACTTGATGTTTGCTATAAGCTTGTTCATATTTTCTAACAGATGTCGGATGCTGTTATAATACCCGCTTCTCAAAGAAAAATGCCATCTCTTTCTCTCGTTAGCAATTTCAAAATATCCAGGTGAAGTTAATGTGTGCCAACTATGCAGATACTGTATCTCTGCCAGCCCTACTTCCCATGATCCTGGAAGATCCAACAATATCGCTAATTGAGTAGTAAAATTTGAATTTTTGTTTTGGGGGAAAATTGCTGCAGATGCATTGCTTTTGTAGGGTGATGTAAAACTCCTCCATATCAAAGATGTTGTACTTCAGTCTCCTTAACCCAACTGTTGAACTTCTCTGGCCAGCCAGTCCATTTGACTAGAAACTCTTTGTGTCTCCCCTGCCCTCTTTTTTGGATAATTTTCTCTATTCTGTATATGCGCTGTTGGTCAGTAGGAACCTTTTGGAGCTCCTCAAAGTAAAAAGGCCCCTTTACAGGGTCACCCGTGTAATCATTTAATCTATACACAACTCTTTCCCCCCTTGTCTCCAGTTCCTTGATGATGAATATCTGTATAGGTTTGCTGATAGCCCTTTTCAAACTTACCCCTCAGTCTGGATACTCTGACATGATCTCCCACCTTAAGACCTTTTTTTTCTTTTACTTTTTAAAGCTACCCCATAAAGCCTCATCCACACATCCCTTTCATTAGACAAATTTATGGTGTTAGGAGCAGTCCCGATGCTACGATGGTAAGTACTATTGTACCCCTGAAGAGTATCTGCCAAAATGTCTACATACCAATGTGTATTTCTAGCTGTGAACTATCTCCAGAGTTTGTTTTTTAGGGTTCTATTAAACCTCTCTATAACGGCGCTTTAGTTTCACTATGAGTGACAAAATGATGAATGCCATAATGTGCTAAAAGTTTCTTCAGCGGGATATTCAAGAACTCTTTACCTGCATCTGTCTGTATTTTTCGGGGTGCGCATCCTGTTTCAAAGATATTCTGGAAGGCAGCTGTAAATTCCCTCCCTGTTTTATCAGATAAAGGGGAGGCCCAGGCATATTTAGATAACACATCGATAACTGTTAAAATGTACTTTTTTCCATGGTTCCATAGATGGAGACATCTATGAGGTCAGCCTGTCATTTATGATCTAAGCCAGACACTTTTATTTCTAGGAAAATTAATTCTTGCAGACTTATGAAGCATATAAGCGTCTTGCCCTGACAGCCATGTCTTGAATTGCTTCGTGGTCAGGTTTGTATCATGTTTTCTAGCTTCCTGAAAAAGGCTATTCACACCTCCATAACTACCTACACAGCCTGGTGTATAATAAATATGGCTTTGAAACTTTTCATGCATCATTATACTGAAAGAAAACTGACAAATGGTCAAGTGTTGACATTAACACAGTCTTTTATTGGTTATACAGAATTCAGAGGGGTGGCATGGCTCCACCATCAGAAAAATATCCCTCATCACCATTATCAGAATCAGAAGATAAACCCCCATAACATGCTATTTTATAATACACTGACCCACCTGCACACCCCCCAATCCATGTCCACAGTTGCAAGCAAGCCAGTCTTTACACAAATCGCAGCTCTTTAACTCACAGGGTTGATAGCATGGTCTCTGGGATAGCTCAGAACCCCAGTTATAGTCTAGATCAGAAAAATCTGCAGAAGCTTTGCAACTGCGGCAATTACCACAGGAATATGTGTTGAAGTGTTTGCTGTCTAGGTGCTATTAATTCAGAGTCTGCAAAATATAAAGCACACCCTACTAGTGTGATATCAGCGCCAGCAGCATTTACATTAACATAAATAAAAACATATTTTACTTACCATTGCAGGGAGATAATGTAGCATCATTCATCATTTCACAGGCTGTCCGGTAAATACTCTGCACCTCATCGTTAAAGTTACAACACACCATGCTACAGCCGGGCAAAATGGGCCTGAATAAAAAAAAATATTTATCATAACCCCTGCAACAGATTTTGTCACATTCTGCTGGCTGGGGCCTTGTGTCAGATCATGTGATGCTGGCTTTTGCAGTTGTTTTAAAATCAGCTTTGGAACCAGAGGTTGCCATCTTCAAAAGACTACTGGAATTAAATTGCTAGCTGTTCAGACCTGCCAGTACAATCTGTCCTGTGCTTGCTATGACACGTCCTTGAGCCTAGCACCTGTACAGAATCATGAGGTATGACATGCCCAGGCATGTTCCAAACAAGGCCTAACCCCCTTTTTTACTAGCAGACATAAACACGCATGCCCTGGATTCACAGCCCTGACATGCCTGAACAAGTCTACTTGCCACCCGGCTGGTTGCCTCTTGTGAGCATTTTAATTCCAGTTAATATTCCTTGTCTTTTTGTTGTAGGGGGGCAGAATAAATTTTATTAAGGCCGTGCTTCGTACGGTTACATGTACATGTAGATTTGAGGGCTCAATTGACAAAATATGTGTCTTTAGATTTTTACAATGGTAAAAACCAGCTGCGGGTTTTAAATGGTTCCCCCCCCCCCCGTATTCGAAAAATGATTTTAAAACCTCCTAGAAATAAATACCTTTTAGGGGAAAAAGGGGTTAAATGCAAGCCCTGGCTGCCTTTTAGGGTCTCCTTTTTCCCCAGCTTTTGAGGCGCTAATTTTTAAAATTCCACAATAATTAAAAGCATCATTAGGCTAGAATGATTAGAAATAAAAAGCTTTTTTATTTCACAGCTCCCCAAAGTAGGGCTTGTTTCCCAAAAACACAGGCCTCTGTTAATTATTCACTTTATTTAGCTTATTCTGTTTGTTTTGAATGTCCATAGAATGAGTCTAGGGTTAAGCTAATCATGTACCCAGAGGCTTGACTGCCTTGACTTATTGATGGGGGTTAGGTTCAACACCCCTTATCTGAAAATAGGGCTGCTAGGGTTACTCTTGTTTAGTTTGATGGGCTTAGGCCAACACATCACTTCCGCTCGCCTTATCTGAAAATAGGGCAGTTACTTCCGCATAGGGCCATGATCTGATGACATAATCACCACCAGGTGGGTTTGTTTACTTTGATGACATCACTGATCAAAAGTGCTCATAATTTTCATTTAAAAAAATGGTATAATTACTACTACCCCCAGAGTCACATCACTGATTTTGGTTTGGATGATGAATTGCTGGTCAGGAACTGGATGCTTCAGGACTGGCTCCATAGACAATAATTTTTTACGTTTTTCAAACACTGCTTGACATTCACCTGTCCATTTTAGCGGCCAGCTAGGTTTCAGTTTATCGCCTCCTTTGGTCTTTAACAGATTAGTGATAGGAAGGGCAATCTGGGCAAATGATGGAATAAATTGTCTATAAAAATTGGCAACTCTCAAAAAACTTTGGAGTTCTTTCCTGGTTCTTGGGGTAGCCCAATCCAGCACTGTCTTCACCTGGGTCCATCTCTATCCCCTCATGGGATATGCAATACTCCAGGTAATCAATACACTCTTTGTGAAACTCACATTTAGATAATTTGGTGAACAACTTTGCAGAACATATTTTTTTCAAAACAGCTCTGACCAGTTTAATGTGTTCATCTTTCATTTCAGTGTAGATAAGGATGTCATCCAGGTAAACCAAAAACCCCTTATACAGGTGCTCCCTCAGCACATCATTTATTAATTACATAAAAACAGCAGGTGCCCCCTGAAGTCCAAAGGGGAGTACTTTGAATTGGAAACAACCTAGTGGGCAGTTAAAAGCCATTTTCCATTCATCTCCCTTCCTAGTCCTTATGTAGTAATAAGCTTCCCTCAGGTCTAGCTTTGAGAAAAAAAATCCCTTTTGACAGGTGTGCTAACATGTTCTTCATTAATGGTAGAGGATACATGTTCTCAACACACACAGCCTTTAAACTCCTATAGTCCATGCAGAGACAAAGAAAATCATTCTTCTTTTCTCTAAATAGGATGGGAGCAGCCACTCGAGGTTTAGTTGGTTCAATAAAACCCCTTTGTAAATTTTTCCTTATAAACTTTTCCAGTTCACTCAGTTCTCTAGGAGCCACTGAATGCATTTTTGGTTTGGGCAGCTTTGCCCCTGGGATGATTTCAATAGCACAGTCCGTGGGGCAGTGAGGGGGGAGTTTGTCCACCTTCTGCCCACTGAACACTCCAGCTAAATCTCAGTATTCCATTGGAAGGCTTTGCAGCTCTGACTCATTAAGGGCAGAGGCAAATTCGCAACATAATCCACATCTCTTGCCAGTGTCTTTAGTTATGGCTGGGTTTCCTCCTCTGAAAATTTGAGTTGCCCCTCCATCCAATTAACCACAGGATTCCATTTCTTTAACCGCGCCAACCCCAGGACCAATGGCCACTCCATTCCAGGAGCCACAATGAAAGCCAAAGTTTCTATGTGGTTCCCCATGTTGATGCGTAAGAGTCTGGTTGCAAAACTAGCAGGCACCCCTCCCACAACAGATCCATCCAGCTGGCAAAATGTAATGGGAGTCTTTAATCTCCTGAAAGGTATTCCCATTTTCCCCACCAGTTCTGGGCTCATCATGCACCGGGTATACCCTAGGGTGGCTAGTTTTACTGTCTTTCAATGCCAGAAATGGACAGTTCTAGGGGCACTGTTAGGGGTCAGTTGGCCTACTCACCAATGAGTCATCTTTGTCATCCTCCTCCATTTCTCCAGGGTCACCAGCTCATAGGGCCAGAGCTTGATCTACCAGACTGCAGTCCCAAGGGAGCTCCACAGCCTCTAGCTCCACAGCAGTTTCTCTAGGTCGTGGAGCTGGCAGATGGTCCCCTCTCTTAGCAGGCATCTTGCTGCAGCAATCAGTGGTGTGATGCCCCTCCTTTCCACACTTGAAACATGCTGTGCTGCAAGGCAGAGGTGGGGGAGCAGCTCGTGCAGAGTCTCCTCACTTCATTGGTTGCATCTTAAAGCTTTGCCTCACCAGGTGCTTACATTGCACAATTTCCATCTCCTCGACTAGCAGGCACCAGTCTTAAAGTTGCCCTGGGGCTCCTCGAGCTACACAAGCATTATATACAGGTGAAACTCGAAAAATTAGAATATCGTGCAAAAGTTCATTTATTTCAGTAACGCAACTTAAAAGGGGAAACTAATATATGAGATAGACTCATTACATGCAAAGCAAGATAGTTCAAGCCGTGATTTGTCATAATTGTGATGATTATGGCTTACAGCTCATGAAAACCCCAAATCCACAATCTCAGTAAATTAGAATATTGTGAAAAGGTGCAATATTCTAGGCTCAAAGTGTCCCACTCTAATCAGCTAATAACACCTGCAAAGGGTTCCTGAGCCTTTAAATGGTCTCTCAGTCTGGTTCAGTAGGAATCACAATCATGGGGAAGACTGCTGACCTGACAGTTGTGCAGAAAACCATCATTGACACCCTCCATAAGGAGGGAAAGCCTCAAAAGGTAATAGCAAAAAAAAATGGGATGTTCCCCAAGTGCTGTATCAAAGCACATTGATAGAAAGTTATGTGGAAGGCAAAAGTGTGGAAGAAAAAGGTGCACAAGCAGCAGGGATGACCGCAGCCTGGAGAGGATTGTTAGGAAAAGGCCATTCAAAAGTGTTGGTGACTTTCACAAGGAGTGGACTGAGGCTGGAGTCAGTGCACCAAGAGCCACCACACAGAGACAGATCCTGGACATGTATTCCTCTTGTCAAGCCACTCCTGAAAAACAAACAATGTCAGAAGCGTCTTACCTCAGCTAAAGAAAAACAGACCTGGTCTGTTGCTCAGTGGTCCAAAGTCCTCTTTTCTGATGAGAGCCAACTTTTGCATCTCATTTGGAAACCAAGGACCCAGAGTCTGGAGGAAGAATGGAGATGCACACTGCAAGATGCTTGAAGTCCAGTGTGAAGTTTCCACAGTCTGTGTTGATTTGGGGAGCCATGTCATCTGCTGGTGTTGGTCCACTGTGCTTCATTAAGTCCAGGGTCAATGCAGCCATCTACCAGGAGATTTCAGAGCACTTCATGCTTCCTTCCGCAGATGAGCCGGCATGACTAGACGCCAAAGTCGCATGGAGCGCTGTTACCTTTTCCACTGTAGTGGTCCCTATTTTTCTACTTGCATTTTTACGTGCTTTCGAACTGCTAGTTTTGGCAGAAGCTGGGACGAGTAACAGGCGCTCACTCTGTTATGCAACACTTGGGATTCAACCTGCCAAATTGCTGACCTTCTGATCGACAAGCTCAGCGTCCTAACCCACTGAGCCACTGCATCCGTCAATTATATATACATCACACCAATATAAGTCCAATTTATTTCAATTAGCTCAGAAATTCAAATCTCTCCCTAGAGTTTAATCCTCATGGAGTAAATCTTTTTCTTCTCTTATTTTCAGATTTAATCAATAGCATTTTACAACTCTGGGAATTATTCAACATTACTTAAAAAGGCAGAAGACATGCATTTACAAACTCATTTTATACATACAAAGCTACCTTAAATCTTTCTTTCAATACATATACTGTATCAAACTTATAAAAATCCATCCTAACTAAGTCATTAAATTTAAGTCTCTCCCTCTAGCTTGTCTTCATAGAATGAAATCTTTTTCTTCTCAAGAGTGTCAATTCTTATCCTTATTTATATCCATGAAAAAATGTCCCAAAGTTGTTTTGTTAGACATTATAGATTAACCTGGAGCAAATCCTCATAGAATAAAGTTTCATTCTCAAATATGCCTATCATACTTTTTTCCCCTCAAAGAATTCTTGTTAGTATCCATGAGGAAAAAGAACCAATCTTGCCCTTCTAAGAATTGTGAATTTACTTGCACTCTTGTTTCAGTTGCACTGGGAGGGTTGTATTCAAACCATCATCATAATAAAAACTGGTGTCAGATTTATATCTGACAGTTAGGTTATTTGCATTTGTCCAGCATTTGTAAAGTTGACACAGTGGGTTGATAATTGTCTACATCTAATTGTGTCTCTCATTCTTTTTTAATATCTTCTGTATAATTAGTTAATAAACATAATAGTTTCATAAATTGATTAAGAAATGAAGGTAAAGTTTATTGTCTATTTGAAAAATAAATTCCAAAATGGCTATTTTATCCAACAACATGATTTCAGACCCACCCCCCAGCGTCAGCTCACCAGCTGTTTTGAAGCATGGCTTCTAAAACTGCTTGCAGACTGTTGCTGTTATCGGAGGACCTTGAGGGATGATTCTGGGACTCTGCCTAACCCAGGAGAATCAAATAAATGAAAGGAAACCTGTTCCTTCTGTTGTTGAATTGGAAAAACAATGATTCAGAGAGAAGAAAGTCTCTCGGCATGACAGGTGCTGGTCATGTCTTCATTGGAAGAGAAATATCTTTTATAGATCTTGAAGGTCCAAGGAACTACTAGAAGACTGGAAATCTTAAAAAAAATGGGGGGGAAAACATATCCCGAAAACTACAGACCAATTAGTCTGACATCAATACCTGGGAAGATCCTGGAAATGATAATTAAGCAACAGATCTGTGAACAGCTAGAAGCAAACACAGTTATAAACAGAAGCCAAAACAAGTTTGTTAAAAACAGATCATACCAAAGAAATCTTATTTCATTCTTTGACAAAATGACTAAATTAGTAAATCAACAAAATGCAGTGTATATAGCATACTTGGATTTCAGTAAGGCATTTGACTAAGTAGACCACCATCTACTTTTTGATAAACTAAAAAAATATGTGATAGACAGCATCACCACCAGATGGATTTGTAACTGGCTGACAAACTGCACTAAACATGTAGTCCTTAAAGGAACCATATCTACATGTAGAGAAGTAAGCAGTGCGATACCCCAAAGTTCCATTTAGGCCCACTACTCTTCCACATCTTCATAACCAGCTGAGATGAGGCAATAGAAGGGGAACTCAGATTTGCAGATGACACTATATTAGCAGGATTAGCCAACAACTCAGAAGATAGGCTCAAAATCCAGATGGAATTCCACAGATTTGAATACTGCGTTCGTTCTATCAAAATAAAATTCAATGTGAAGAAAAGTAAGGTTTTGTACTTAGGCAAAAAACAAATGTATATGTACAAAGTAGGCAAAACCTGGCTCAATAGCAGTAACTGTAAGAGGGATCTTGGGAATCCTGATGTCAATGCTGCAAACATTGACATGTTTTTGCACTGACAATATAAGAGACAGTCTTTTGTTTAAACTGCTTCGCTTTGAATCTTGAAATGAGGGAAATGTAACAGCTATTTTGAGAAGATAAGATGAGCCACGTACAGAATGGGAAGTGAAACTTCATATGTAAAACTAATTGGATAATGTGATTTATGATGTGTAGATAAGGGCGGGAATTGTGTATGTTACGATGGGTTTGGGGGGGAGGAGATTTCAGATTCTGGCATTCCTCCATGAGTGCCGATGTTTCAATTCATTATTAAGACTTTTTAGATAGACAATGCCTGCATTTTATTTGAACTGTCTCATTTATCAGAACCATGACATCATGTCAGAATCTAAATTCTTTCAAACAATCTGCCATTATCTCTGAGAGAAATTGGCAAAGATTCAGGGGAGAATCTTTATCATGGACAAAGAGAATTGGCTTGGAGATGGAGACTTGGAAGCTGCCGACAGGGCAGAGCAGGATTTAACAGATAGCATGCTGTGGAAAGATGAGTTTTTGCAGGACTCCCCTTTGGGGGCAATTCATAGTCCATGCTGGACTGACCTCCTCCCTTTTGCCAAGGTGGCCTACAATAATTCTATTCACAGCAGCACTGGCTACACACCTTTCAGAGTAGCCACAGGAAAAGAGTTCAGCCTGATGCCTGACTATCCTCAGGTGCCCTCTGCTTCACAGACACTTGATCAATGGGTGAGGGGGTGGGAAGAGGTTTGGAGAAACAGGAAAACAGCATTAAAAAAGACTTCTGAAACTTATAACAAAACAGGCTGATAAAAAGAGGGCTCCCCAAAGGACATTCCAAGTTGGGAAAAAGGTTTATCGTCAACTAAATATTTATGTCTCAAATTACCCAGCAAGAAATTGGGACTGAAATTCTTGGGGCCTTTCCCCATTGTGAAAATCATCAACCCGGTCACAGTAAAATTGAAACTCCCCAGACTTTTGGGAAAAATTCACCTGGTATTCCATTGTATCTTGCTGAAACCTTTTTGAGCCTCCACTTTAAGACCTCCCCCTAAGAAAGCACTCAGAACCCTCATAGTAGCAGGTCAGACCCATTATGAAGTGAAAAGTATTCTTGACTCTAGAATCTTTAAGGGAAAATTGCAGTACCTAGTACAATGGAAGGGATACCCATTGTCTGGAGCCATTTGGGTGAAATCTAGCAATGTGAAAGCTGACAGACTTATCAAAAAGTTTTATGAGAAACACCCCAACAAACCAAAATCCAGCTCCTAACTTGGGTTTTTTTACATTACAGGATCTGTTCTTTTTGTAAGGGGGCCCGGATGTCAATGCTGCAAACATTGACATGTTTTTGCACTGACAATATAAGAGACAGTCTTTTGTTTAAACTGCTTCGCTTTGAATCTTGAAAGGAGGGAAATGTAACAGCTATTTTGAGAAGATAAAATGAGCCACGTACAGAATGGGAAGTGAAACTTCATATGTAAAACTAATTGGATAATGTGATTTATGATGTGTAGATAAGGGCGGGAATTGTGTATGTTACGATGGATTTGGGGAGAGGAGATTTCAGAATCTGGCATCCCTCCACGAGTGCCAATGTTTCATTTCATTATTAAGACTTTTTAGATAAACAATGCTTGCATTTTATTTGAACTGTCTCATTTATTGGAACCATGATACCTCATAGATAATCACTTAAATATGAGCCAGCAGTTTGTGGCAGCAGTCACAAAAGCCAATACAATTCTAGGCAGCATTAACAGTGATAGAAATCAAGATTACATGAAATACTAGTACTGCTTTATAAAGACTGAGTAAGACCACACTTAGAATACTACATCCAGTTTTGGTCACCATATTATAAAACAGTTCTTGAGACTTTAGAAAGACTTCAGAAAAGAGGGCTGGAGGCTAGAACATATGAACAATGGTTGCAGGAACTGGGTATGTTTAGTCTAATGAAAAGAAGGACTAAGGGTGACATAACAGAAGTGTTCCAATATTTGAGGGGCTGCCACAAAAAAGAGAGGGTTAATGCATTTTCTAAAGCAGGGCTTTTCAACCGGTTGTACACGTACCACCAATGGTACATTGGCACCTGGCAGGTGGTACGTGACCATCCTAGAGAAGTGGTAGCAGGGGAGGGGAATGAGCTGAATTTGCAACAGCACTGCACAAGCCTGGGCAAGAGATGGCTGGAGCTGCAGGCCTGTCAGGGCTCAGCAGAAGATTAGTGCCAGGCTCCAGCTGATCAGTGCTTCTTCGGGGCTGTCAGGGCTCAGCAGAAGTGCCAGGATCTGTAATATATGTGAGTTAAACACTGTTAATGTCAGAATCCATTTATATCACATTTCATAAATGTATAGGTAGAACAATGTGCTTATTCTGGGGATTCTGCCATCTCTCTGAAGGGGTGGGAGAGGATAGACTTAAGGCGATCTTCAAACAACAGGGGAATGGTTGAACTGGGGGAGGGAGGGGGAGACACACATCTGGATCGCATCTTCATTTACAACTGAAAAAGAAAGAAGCAATAACAATAAAACCAAGGAGAGTTCCCTTTCCCACGGAAGGGCCTGACACCTAAGCAAATGATGAGAGCCTGACCAAATGGATGAGGGGAGGGGCTGAAATGGGAATGCTTTATATGGGATTGAAATGTAACTTTGTTAGATTCCGTCTTGTATTGCCACAATCAATTCCATCCTAGTAAACATTTTCCTTTTGGACTAAACCTGCATCCAAGAGTTCTTATTTCCTAAGATGTGGATTGACGTGGGTCCTGACAGTAGACGGAATCTGCTTTAAGAGTCAACCTGGAAGGGAAAACCTTACCGGGGGACTTTGCAACAAATACAATGTCTGGCGACGAAGCAAGAGAGGAGGGAAGCCCCATGGAGGGGGAGTCTTCCCCCCAAATGGAATTCCAGAGACGATGGGAAGCTGAAGCGGCATATTACCCCGGGGAAGAAGCGGTGGAGCAGTATGACCAAAAACCCCGGTGGTCGATGGGCGTTGGAAGGAAAAGTGAGTGGGAAAAGGCTTCGGGAGAAGCGACCCTGAGGCGGAGTAACCACCAACCGGAATGGAGGCAAGAGATGGAGAGTTCCCTGCACGCCAGTGAGGAGGAGTGGATCCTGGAAAAGGACAGCAGAACTCAATTTCCCAAAGCAGGGGCAGAAGAACTTAGACTCCAAAAGCACCCCCCAACCCAGAGGGAGGAGGCAGCAGCAGTGGGGAAAGAGAAGGGGTTACCAGAGATACCGGAAGAATACAGGGACCTGGCTGAGGTTTTCAGTGAGGAAAGAGCAGATGAGCTTCCCCCCACTGCCCCACAGACTGCACCTTAGAATTCAAACCTGGGGCAAAACTCCCAAAACCCAGGATGTATGCCATGAGCCCAAGGGAAATGGCAGAAATGGAAAGATTCATAAAGAAAAACTTAGAAAGAGGATTTATTGAGCCTGCCAAACCCAAAGTGGCCGCCCGGGTTCTGTTCAGGGAGAAGAAGGATGGTTCTTTCCGCTTGTTCGTGGATTACCGGAACCTAAATACAATTAGTGAATATCATATCTGACAGAGGGGTGCAATTTACGTCGGCATTTTGGAAAGAATTTTTATCCCTCTTAGGAACCACCCAAGGACTGTCATCTAGTCACCATCCTCAGACAGACGGAGCTTCTGAAAGACTTAATAATATACTTGAACAATATCTGAGATGCTTTATTAATTTTCAGCAGTCTGACTGGACAGACCTACTGCCTTTCGCAGAAGTAGCATATAATAATGCAGTCCACTCAAGTACAGGTTACACTCCTTTTCAAGTAGCTACAGGCCAGAGTTTCAACCCAATACCAGAACTAACCCCAAAAGAACCAGTTATCCCTGATCTGAAGGAATGGATTGCTCAATTACAAAATACATGGCCAATCGTTAGGAAAACGTTGGAAGATGCTAGAAAAGCATACAAGACACAGGCAGACAAAAAAAGAACCGATCCCACACCATTTAGGGTAGGAGAGATGGTATATTTATCCACAAAATACCTGAAATCACTCCAACCCTGTAAAAAACTAGGACCAAAATATATTGGACCCTTTCCAATTAAAAGAATCATAAACCCAGTAACAGTTGAATTAGAACTACCCAAAAATCTTAGACGAATACACCCAACCTTCCACTGCAGTCTATTAAAGAGAGAACAACAATCACCACTACGAGCAAAAATCCCACCACCACCACCCCCCATCATGGTGGAAGGAGAACAACATTTTGAAGTGAAAGAAATCTTAGATTCCAGAAAACACCATGGAACGATACAATATTTAGTGGCATGGAAACACCTCCCCTCCTCAGAAAATGAGTGGGTTAACAAACTCCATGTTAAAGCACCTAAGTTGCTTAAGAGGTTCCATACAGAATATCCGAACAAACCAGGCTAACATTTATATGTTTTCTTTCCCCACAGATGGACTCATCTTTTTTCTGAAAGGAGAGCCGAATGTCAGAATCCATTTATATCACATTTCATAAATGTATAGGTAGAACAATGTGCTTATTCTGGGGATTCTGCCATCTCTCCGAAGGGGGGGGGGAGAGGATAGACTTAAGGCGATCTTCAAACAACAGGGGAATGGTTGAACTGGGGGAGGGAGGGGGAGACACACATCTGGATCGCATCTTCATTTACAACTGAAAAAGAAAGAAGCAATAACAATAAAACCAAGGAGAGTTCCCTTTCCCACGGAAGGGCCTGACACCTAAGCAAATGATGAGAGCCTGACCAAATGGATGAGGGGAGGGGCTGAAATGGGAATGCTTTATATGGGATTGAAATGTAACTTTGTTAGATTCCGTCTTGTATTGCCACAATCGATTCCATCCTAGTAAACATTTTCCTTTTGGACTAAACCTGCATCCAAGAGTTCTTATTTCCTAAGATGTGGATTGAGGTGGGTCCTGACAGTTAAACTTAAAGAAACGCAAGTGACATCTTTTTGACAGCTGACAGCTCCACATGCGGCTACCGCTGACAGCTCCACACGTGGCTAGCACTGACAGCTCCACATGCAGCTACCGATGACAGCTGAAACTGACAGCTGCATACACGGTCCGCGTGGATTGGCTTACATCAAAACGGCGGGAGAATCTGCAAGCGGGGATTGGCCAGAGTCTCACCGGCACCACTATATAAGGGGGTTCAAAACATACTTCTTCATTCCTATGGAGGCAATAAACAGCTGATCATAGCTAAGCCTACTGTCCTCTTTACCAGGAACCTGCCGCAGACATTACATCTGGCGATGAAGGTGGTACTGCTTCATGGAGTTCTCTAAGAGCGAAGTCACGAGCTGAAAGTCACAGAGCTAAGTCACTAGGGAAAAACTCATTCCCGTAATAGCCGTGAAGCAGTATTCTCCAGGACAGTATGGCAGCAGTAGGACAGATCAAAGAATTCGACCTCAAATACCCAGAACGGTGGGAATCGCACCTGGGACAGGTTGAAGGCTACCTCCTGTTCAATAGAATCACTGAAGACCATATGAAGGCAGCGGCTCTACTTTGCCTCGGTGGGTCGGCTGTATATGACGTCGCTGCCGGACTCTGTAACATGGACCCAGTCAACACCATTCCCTATGCGGAGCTGACTGACATGCAGACAAAGCACTTTGTACCTGCCCGATCAGAGCTCTACTGGTGACTATGATTCGCCCAGAGAAGCCAACGTTCTGGGGAAGCCGCGACCAACTTCGTGGCAGCCGTTAGACATGCCGCACACTGGTGCCACGTCCTGGACCTGGCAGATAGGATCTGGGACCAGATTGTCCTCGGCAGTGCTTTTTTTGTAAAAGAAAAAGGTGCTGGAACTCACATATGTCATACAACCCACCTTGCCTACCCTACAAAGTTCCATCCAAAAAAGGTGCCGGAACTCTGTTCTGGGCGTTCTATGAGAAAAAAAGCCCTGGTCCTCGGACTCCTGGACAAGCGGCTCCAAAGGAAAATAGTCACCAAACCGACTATGAGCTTCACGGAGGTAGTGAGCGAAATCCGGGCATACAAAGCTACCCACGAAGAACACCTAGACCACCCCACCAACAGGCCCAATGGGTCAGTTCACCAATGCCCTTCAGCCGACAGCAAGGAGGAGGCCACGGAGCCCGACAATGAAGTTAACACACTTCAACAAAGATACGCGAAGCCTCAAGCGCAGCGGAATGATAAAAGAGGCCCTAACAGACCACAGAACCCCCGCACAACAAATTCCGGGCAAAGATGCACCAGCTGCGGAGCACCTCACCCTAGGGCATCCTGCAAATTCAGGAACACCAGATGCCACGAGTGCGGCAAGACAGGGCACATTCTCACTGTCTGCCGCAGCAGGAACCGTGGGACCATCAACGACCTGGACTCATCCCTGCCAGGTATGACTAACCCCATTCCCTCATACATAGAGCCCCCAAAGCCCTTGGTACAGACTACAAACTGGCTAGGGAGACCTGACAGCCGTTTAAACATCCACCAATTGCTGAGGCCCAAGATTAAAATCAGGGTCCAACTACAGGGAATTCCCTGTGACATGGAGGTGGATTCAGGGTCCTCCGTCTCCATAATCTTGATAGACACCTTCAGAACCATCTGTGACTTTAGCAAAAAGAGAATTCCCCTAAAGCCCACCCTTATGAAACTGGCTGACTTCCAGCAAGCCCCAATTAGCATAAGGGGAATAGCTACATTAAATGTTAAATATAAAAAATTCCAGGGACCCCTTGAAGTCTTAGTCACCCAGGGGAAGGGGGCTAGCCTGATAGGACTTAACTTCTTCAGGGCTTTGGGTATTTGGTTAGGTGGAGTTCATCACATACAGGCCAAAAGCTCCGAATCTGTCTGCAAACAGTTTGCAGATGTATTCAACGGCTCCCTGGGAAAATACACAGGGGCTCCAATCTCTCTAAAACTCAAACCTGAAATCCTCCCTGTGAGAATCAAGGCCAGAAGGGTTCCATTCGCCCTCAAAAAGAAAATTGAGGATGAACTGGAACGCCTGGTTAAACTTGGGGTCCTAGATCCCGTGGAGGGAGGAACCTGGGAGACCCCTATTGTCACCCCTATGAAACTTAACAGGGACGTGCGCATTTGCGCCGACTATAAAGCCACCCTCAACCGGGCCTTAAACCCCCATGCTTACCCTGTTCCTGCAGTGAAGCATGTCCTCTCGGCTATTCAGTCCGGCGCCATCTTCTGCAAGCTAGATCTCATGCATGCCTACTTGCAGCTTCCAGTTACTAGGGAAACGGCAGATGTGCAGACGATAGTGACACACCGCAGGGCTTTCAAAGTTCACAGACTCCAGTTTGGCATTTCTGCCGCACCTGGGATCTTCCAGGAAATCATGGAGCAAACTTTGAAAGGAATCCCGGGGGTGTGTCCATACTTCGATGACATCCTTATCGCAGGTGAAAATGAAGAGAAGCTGGCAGATAGATTAGAATCAGTGCTGGCCAGATTCAGAGCCGCAGGGTTAAAACTAAAAAAAGAGAAATGTTCAATTGGGGTGCAGTCCACTGAATTCCTTGGATTCAGGATAGATGCTCAGGGGATTCATCCCAGTGAATCCAAGGTCAGAGCTATAAAAAAGGCACCTGCACCCAAAAATAAAGCAGACCTGCAAGTCTTCTTAGGGCTCTTAAATTTTTATCATACCTTCCTCCCTCACAAAGCAGCTAGAGCAGAGCCCTTACACAGGCTTCTAGATAAGAACACCCCATGGGAGTGGACCACCCTCCATGAAACTTGTCTCAGGGACCTGAAACAGTTATTGTCCAATAACTCGACTATTACCCATTATAATGAACACAAACCTATCTGTATAGCTTGTGACGCCTCCCCATATGGGGTTGGCGCCGTACTCAGCCACTTAGAAGAGGGGAGTAGAGAAGTCATCCCCGAAAAAATATAGGGCCAAGGTCCTCCTAACACTGCATGAGGGTCATCCAGGCATTGTAAAAATGAAGGCCTTAGCAAGGAGCTACTTTTGGTGGCCAGGAATAGATAAACACATAGAAGAGCATGTAGCCGGTTGCTTCCCATGTCAGCAGTTGAGACCTGGGCCTCCTCATGCACCATTACACAAGTGGGAGCCGTCACAAAGCCTGTGGTCTAGGATCCATATATATTTCACCGGACCTTTTTAAGGACAGCTGTTCCTTATTGTAATTGACAGCTATTCTAGGTGGCTAGAGGTCATCCCCGTTAGAAGCCTAACCACAGCCAGCACTGTACAAGTGCTTAGGGGGCTCTTCGCCACTCATGGTCTCCCAGATATAATAGTGTCTGACAATGGACCACAATTCACTTCTGCTGAATTCCAGATTTTCACCAAGACCAACTGATTATCTACAGTGTTGGGATTGAGTTGCCAAAATTATATAATGGAAGCTTTGCCAGAAATTTGGGTCTGAATGCAGCAAAATTACTGGGATCACTAATTTGACAAAGTTGGTGAAATGAGCAAGTCAAGATCCCATGGGATTTTCGGATCCAAACAGACAGACATCTGGCCCACAACACACCTGACATCACTACTGTGGAGAAGAAAAAAGTCTGTGTTAGGAATTAAAGTCCTAACCTGGTTTGGGTGAAATACATATAATATGGTTGTGTACCTTTAAGAAGAGAAATGGCCTAAGGGTGTGACTAATTCTATTCAGCATAAATGAATTTCAGATGTTAGACTTACTATCTCTCTCTCTAGTGTTTTTTCTCTGACTGACTTGTTACTGTGTGTATTGATATTTGACTTTTAACTGGTAAGGATTTTTTGACTTTGACTTTGTTTACTCCTGAACTGTTAGTCAACAGTGATTCTTCGTTACTGACCTTGGATTGAAAACTGGACTATATGTAATTGTGTTTTTTGTTTTGTGTTATATTGTCTGAGTAAAAATATAGTTATAATACAACTCAAGTTAGTTTGCCTTTTACTGTTTGCTTCTTAAAGGTCCCAGTACACTTTCCTTTGTGCATTGCAAGCCTTGTATAAGGCATTCTGCACATTCTAATTTTGTTTCGTATTAACAGTCTGCTTCATTGATATTGCAATGAACTAATGGCGATGCATGAATTGAAGAGAAACAGCTAGAAAAAAATAACAAACTATTGTGATTTGCAAATTGAAGCTGAGCTACTATGGATGAAGAAATCAATGGAAATCAATACCCAAAGGGCTTCCTAGATACATGGAAATTTTTGAATGTTATTAGACTTGAACATCCTAACTTTGCAAAAAACCATCCTACTTGGAATTGCCTATATACTCAGATGCTACCTTAACAGCTCTTAGGTCCTTGGTTAGGACTTGAAGTATTACATTTTTACCAGTCCCAAACTTTGAATTGAACTGAAGATTAATCAAAATAACAACAATATTTTTGTTGGCCATAGTATGTTTACTAGCCTAAGTTCTTTTTGAATTCAGTTCTCCTAACATTCTCTCTCCAAATCTGGAGTAGTTTATATAATTTTGCTGGATAATTCTTTATTCTTTCTTCCCCTATATTTACCCTTCTACTTCAGCTGATGTTTTAGATCTCTACTTTTAAAATCTAATTTCGTGTATTAATTAAAGGCAACAGCTGAAAACTAAGAGATTTTGAATTCTAGTTACCCTGCCTTTGGCACAAAGCCAGCAGAGTGTCAGAATCCATTTATATTTCATTTCTAACTATCTCCTCTGAGCTAAACCCAAATCTCATCTCCCCCTGGATTCTGCCATTCCCAAGGGGGAGAGGGAACAGGCATGGAGTTTTATGGCTTTCACTTCCTCCCTTAAATGTAACCTTTGTTTATTCTGCCTGCTTGCTATCCATCACAATATAATCAATTGCTTTCTCACTAGGCATTCCCTCTCATCATATGGACAACTAAAAAAGAGGGTGGAAAAGGGATGAATGCAACTCTCCAGAATCTGGTTTGTTTCTCCAAATGAAGTATGAGGGAGGTGGAAATGATCCTGCTGCAAAACGACTGTTATCTCTCCTCTCCCACGATGGGCTTATCACCTGGAGCTTGGCTGATCCAGAACTGACTGAATGAACTGTGGGGTTGGATTTGCTTGGGGACACTTTAAAAACATCTATCTGTGAGGGGATTCCTCAGATCCTGTCTATTATGCCTGCTATCTCCTATTTCTTAGTAAAATTTGCTGCTTGGAAAATCTTGTCTCCAAGAGTCCTTCTTTCTTAAGATGTGGGTTGAAGTGGGTTCTGACACTGAGTGACTTTAGACTAGTTACTATGTCTCAGCACCAGGAAAAAGGCAATGATAAACTACTTCTGAAATGTTCCCAAGAAAACTGCATGGATTTATCTAAAATTATTATTGATTAAAGATACTGTTGAAAGAAAAATCTTCATCAGGATCCAGTCCAAGTTGGGAATAAATAAAATGGAGACTGCTTTAGAAAGAAGGTTGTAGATTATTGAAGAGCAGAGCCAGACAGAAATGTGGCTCTGGGAAAGCTGACCACATGTAGGAGTGGTGGGTTTTAATACCTTCTTGGGCTTTTGTGTTTGGAATTGTTTACTGTTCCTGTGGCATGAACTTTGACCTGAGCTTTTGAGTGTGTCATTTTGGTATTTTGATGATGGTGGCTTAATCCTATTATGTCCTAAAGGTCATGTCTTTAAATTTGGATGGGGGATGTAAATTTTAGGGGTCTTTGGCTTTCTAATCTCATGGGTTCCAAGCTTCCTAGCCTTAGTTTTCCTGAAAAGATTACCAAATCTGCATTTCTGCAGACCTGGCTTGCTTAGTTTCTGCTTGAGGCTATTAAGAAAAACTGGACATGCTTTTCTGCCTTTAAGATCCTTTGGGGAAATATAATTCTGCCTTTTTAATATTCCCTGCTCTGGGGTGGGGGCTGACTTCCCACAATATATACGTTCTAAACTTTTTATGAGCTACATAAGTTTCTGACGTTTTCCATTTTAAAAAATTTCCTCATTGTTGTCAAGCATCTTTGCCCACTAGCTTTTCTACCATAAGACCCATTGTTCTATATATATATTTAAAAAAACTTTCTTGAAATACAAAACACTCAATTAGTCCCACATTATTATAATTAAATAAAGAAAACCATTTTTCTAATTAAGAAATCTGGTAATACAAAATAATTTTCCCCATAGTTCCATTCTCCCAGTTATCCCAAAGATACTTTTTCATGAGACAACTGGACTTTCTTGTTTTTCTTTGAAGACATTTCACTCCTCTTCCCAGAAGCTTCTTCAGCTGTGACTGGATAGTGGAGAATGGAAGGATTTTGATACTCATTGTACACAATGGTCATTTGCATTCTTTTAGAGAGTCATTGAGGCCACCTGGAGGTTTATCTGAGTAGTGCAAATGGGTGTGGAGCCTTCTTGGAACTGTTGAAAGGACTATGTTGTACACTGGAAATAAATGATGTCATATCCCTTCCCCTTTGTTGAGAAAGGGCTGTTCAGTTTTGACATAGCTGGCCTCTTTGATCCCTCTTTCAAACCATGAAATATCAAAGTGAAACATCTTCAGATAAAAACAAGAAAGTCCAGTTGCCTTGTGAAAAAGCATCTTTGAAACCACAATGACCTGGATGACTGAGAATCTCCATAGACATTCTCCCACTTAGTTTTCCAGATAATTTAGAATTATTAAAACTAATGTCTCCTTGTTCCTCTTGTAAATTATGACATTGTCAGTAAGGTGTTCAGGTTTTCCTGAATAAACCATGCTTGGTAAAGTTTGCTTTCCATCAGATTTGTATGTAATTACAAGTCTGCAATCCCTAAGAAATGGAGAATACATGCTCTTGAAAGCAAAATTTCTGCAAAAGGAATGATAATGAGGGAATCAATCTAAAGTCCAAAGAAATATAAAGCTATGACACTTTAAACCCCAACCCCCAGTCCATGGACCATTACCTGGCCGTGGCATGCCAGCAACTGGTCCACACAAACAAGCAAAGCCCCATCCGCAGGATGCAGGCAGCACACAAAACCATGCACCCTCTGGTCCTCAGAAAAATCTCTCCACAGAACCGGTCCCTGGTGCCCAAAAGGTTGGGGACCTCTGCTTTAAACCACTGTGAAATATAATGGTAAAGGTATATAAAGACATTTGCCTCAGGTTCCAAGATATGTTGGTTAAGTGAAGTGATCTGCCTGTCTATAAAGTAATCATGGCAAACATGGGTTTACAACCTTCTCTGTCTTTTTTATTTGTGGGATTCCCCCATGACTGTACCACTAAATTTCAATGGTGGGATATGTAATGTATTGGCCTTAATTGCTGTACTCAATTGAATGATTGTTTAACAGCTGTATTGTTTGAAACCGAGACTGCTGGTCCCCATGACTGTTCACTGTGTTTTGGGCTGGAATTGTTACTTTAAATACAGTGCTTTTTTTGTAAAATGGTTAGAGGTCACACCAGTCCCAACTATGACTACTGCCATGACCATCCAGGAACTGCACAGGATCTTTACAATGCACGAATGTGCTGGTCTCAGACAATGGGGCTCAACTTACCGCTGCAGAATTTCAGTCCTTTCTCAGGGCTAACTTAATAAGGCACGCCACTTCGGTCTCCTTTCACCCGGCCATGAATGGCCAAGTGGAATGCATGGTCCGAACGACCAAAGAATCCTTAAAGAGATCATCACAGGGGACTAGCACCACAGGCTGGCAGACTTCTTACTCTGCCAACACACAACTCCCTGCACCTCAATGGGCAGACGCCCAGCAGAATGAGATGAGGCCGGTGCTTGATTACTAAGCTGGATCAGCTACACCCTGACCGAGTTGCCTCGGACACAGCACAGCCAAAACCACTGCAAAATTTGCAAGTTGGTGACCGGGTTTGGGCCCAAAATTACAGTCATGGGACATTGTGGGTGGTAGCTGTGGTTGCTAAGGTGTTAGGGCCACTTTCGTACAAAGTGGTCCTGGAAGATGGTCAAGTAATTTGACGGCACATTAACCAACTGCGTCGGAGGCTAGCGAACCAATCGCTGGCTCAAGATTCTCAAGCAGGCCAACCACAGGGGCAGAGCAACAGCGGCCTGACAGCAGTGTCTGCATACTCCAACCGAACTCTCAGCCGAGGAAACAGGGGGTTGGCTGAAGATGAATTTTCTCCAGACACACTGACTGCACCCACTGAGCAGAACCGGCAAGTGGCTCCGATTCCAGCCTGGTGGACTCTGTTCCCCAAATGGACTTTTGTTTGGGCCTACCGGATCAGGCCAGCCAAAGGGGCACGAGTCGGCCCAAAGCAATCAAGTCTCAAGGTCCTGGTCTACCCAGCCTGGCTGGCAAGCAGGTAAACTGGGAGTCTCCAGCAACCCCAAGAGGTTCGCAATGGTTGCGAAGGCCACCTAAGGCCACCTAAGGATTTACAGGACTATGTCAAGTAGTTGAGATTATGAACTATCTAGGGAGAAGGGGTGTAATGTATTGGCCTTAATTGCTGCAATCAGTTGTGTAATGTGTTGACCTTAATTGCTGTACTCAGTTGAATGATTGCTTAACATCTGTATTGTCTGAAACCCAGACTGCTGGTCTCCAGGACTATTAATGTGTTTTGGACAGGAATTGTTACTTTAAATCTATTGGTTGCCACCTAGCAGCTTTTAAGTCTGCTTCTGTTCTTACTGAATAAACGTGTAGCTGTTTCACCGCTCTGCCTCGTCAATGCCTAACCGAACCAAGACTTAACATAATAATTTTGATTTATAAAATGTATAACTGTACTATGTTCTAAAATATAGGTAATTTTTGTCCCCAAAATTGGGTCTTAGCTTGGTATCAAAGCCAACTGATCGCCAAACACAAGATGTGGAACAAAAAGACTTTTATTTTGGTACCAAGATGTAAATAGCCCTGGCTTTGAAAGCTACCAAGGCCCCAATTACAGTTTTACAGCAGTTTTTATAATCAAAGGTGATTCACATACACCCCTTTGCCCTCCCAACACACCCCTTTGTCCTCCCCCTAATAATACATGCATAGCATATAATATTGATTGGTTATCTGGATTGAAGCCCCCTAAAGCTTTCTCGCTTGCTATGCAAAATAGCTAAATGTCACACCACCTATTGCCCACCTCGGGTCATGGGTATCTTGCAAAGCTTCTAGTTTCCTGTGCCAACTATGTGGTTTGGGGTTTTCTTGTAAGTGAGCTATTCATATACCCAACATCCTGGCTAAGTGGTTTCTGACAGGTGAACCTGTGAATCTGTCTTGCTTCATTGCTCCTGAAGCCCCCTCTCTCAGCCCCCAATCCCCTCACCCCCCCCACTCCCCTCAGCCCCCTGCAGAGCCCCCCTCACTCACAATTCTTCTTCCTCACTTTCATGTCCATCACACCCACACCTGGTCCTATCTCCACATGACCCTTCTTCTGATCCCCAGAGCCTCATCTACACATATTGTCAGGACCCACGCCAATCCACATCTTAGGAAAGAAGAACTCTTGGAGACAGGATTGTCCAAACAGGAACTTTTACTAAAACACGATCGACGGTGGATAATCTAGACAGAATCTGGAAACTGTGTTGCAGATTGATACTTTTAAAGTGTCCCTGAGTAAAAACCCCTCCCCTCAGTCCATTTGGTCAGTCCCGGATCAATTAAGTTTCATGTGTCAAAACCCTCCATGGGAAGAGGACTTCCATGCATTTACAACATTTGCTTCCTCCCCTTCTAATTCCAATCGGAGATACAAACCAGAATCTCTCCCCCCCGCCCCCTCTTTCTTTGTTCTTCTCAGTTCAAAGGTTCTTTCCCTGGTCTTTGATAATGGCCTCCAAGCAGGCTGAATAAACAACCTTGCATCTAATGGATAGGGATGGCCAATTAACATCTCTCCTCCTCCTTGGGAATGGCAGAATCCAGTAAGGTTGAGGTTTAGGGTTGCACAGATAGGGGTTTAGGAATGGAATACAAATGGATTCTGACACATATATTCTTTCATATGACCCTTCATAGTCTTTGACTTATGATTGTTAAGAAGTTACAACAGATCCCCAAAAGCTATGTATGACCCTGTTTTTAAGTTATAGTTACTGAAGCACCCCTATAGTCAATCCATGGGACCGCACAGGCCTCTTGAGAGCTCTGAACTTCCAATTGCAGAACACAAGGAAGCCATTCCACCCCCTTAGCATCCCTGGGACATGCAACTGGGTCCTGGTGGCAGCCACCATTTTCTGTGTGGACTTTACCTCTGGGCCATGCAGCTGTGCAATAGAAGCAATCACCATTTTCAGAACAGCTCCAATTCCTTGCAGCCATGCTGAAATGGCAGTTGCTTCTAGGTTGCAGCCAAGCAGCCCAGGTATTGTGGAAAGCTTATGGCTGCACTGAAGTATCAGCAGCTTCTGGGGCACATCCTCATGGCCCAGGTGGTCCATTCTGCTTCTCTAATGTGGTGTGTGCAGCATTAGAGAAAGCAGCTACCATTTCAGAGCAGCCCCGACTGCATAATTTTGTAGATCCTCAAAAAGTAAGTACATGATGGGTGACAGGTAGAGTGGAGCATTTTGGTCCCAGCAGATTCATGATGGGATGGGGAAAAAGGACTGTAGGGACTCTCAGGGGTGGGTAGTATACCACAAAGTGTATCAAGGAATGGGGGATGTCTTAGTGCTAGGACTTTCTGGGTCTCTCCCACCAGAGACATCTTCTGCTTCACTTAACAGCCACATCAGGGAAAGGAGGTCAGGGTTTTTAAGTGAGAATCTTGCCTAATGATCATTATGACATCTGACCATAATGAGTAGGTTCTCTTATAGTCTTAGGTTGACAATTACTTATAGTGTAAATATATTATTCAAAAAAATCATCCCATTAAAGCAGGGCTTTTCAACCAGTGGTACAGGTACCACCTGTGGTACATTGGCACCTGGCAGGTGGTACACGACCATCCTAGAAAAGTGGTAGTGGGGGAGAGGAATGAGTTGAACCAGTGGCAGCACCACACAAGCCTGAGCGAGAGATGGCTGGAGCTGCAGGGCTGTCAGGGCTCAGTGGAAGTGCCAGGATCAGTGCTAGGCTCCAGCTGGAGCTCGGCGCTGATCCTGGTGCTTCTGAGCCCAGAAGAAGCACTGATCAGCTGGAATGTTGCAGCATCTCCAGGGTCTTGTGATTTACATTCAGATGCTTGGCAACTGATTCATATTTATGATGGTCACAGTGTCCCAGGGTCATGTGAAGTGACCAAAACCTGCTGCAACCACCAGCAGATGAGGGGGAATAAAAAAAACCCACCCCACCCCCGCTGCCAATCCTTAACAGAAATGCTCACAACAATGAAAACCTCGGACAGGAGGAAGAGTGCCACCAGGCAGCCAGGCAGGTGTCTTGCTCAGCTGTGGCTTGTGGGGCACTTTTTTCTGTGCCATTGTAACTTTGAACAGTCACTAAGTGAACTGTTGTAAGTTGAGGACTACCTGTACGTCATCACTTTTTTCCTTTTTTTTTTGGTCATCCAAGTTTTTGACACCTTGCTAAGTGACTGTTGGTACTCGGATGTTGCCATATCCTAAAAGTGGTACAAAGGGTGAAAAGGTTGAAAAGTCCTGCATTAAAGAACAGAAAACCCTTGCCACTAAATTTTTTGCTACTTTGCATCCTTGTCCACACATCAGTTTCTCTCTTGCAATTTAAACAGTCCATAATCATTAAATTGTTGATCTCTCTAAATTAAAATGAGAATAAGAAGAAAAATTGAATAAGCTTTAAAGAATTTAACCATGACCTACCACAGTTTTATGAAATTTTATCAATCGTATGAAATTTTATCAATCGTATCTCAATGATTCAGAAAAGTTCCTTGCCATATTAGCTTTGAACAATGTGAGAAAGGTACATGACTCTGTCTCTTGAATGTCTTATAGTATATTAAAACAAAAGACCCAGCTTCTTAGCCCAGAGGTTTCCAAAATTTCTGCTCACAGTGCCCTTAATGTCATAAACATACGTATGATGTTATAAATCAATGATGAAAAACCCAGCTTCACAAATGAACACTGTAAAAATTTAAAATATTCTGTGACATCTCTGTGAGCTACCTAAGCAACTGGAGTTGTCAACCACAAATCTAGCTTAATCTTTTCTTCCATTAGTAATTCAACATGCTCATTGCTTAGACGTGAATTTGCAATTTCATCAAATGATATAAATACCTGTTCAACTCCTCTGAATAAATGGACACAACAATGTAGTTTTTGACACCTATGTGAAAATATTTGTCATTGTCCTGGCAGTCTCCCATCAAAGGACTAACCAGGTCCAATCCAATCTTAGTTGTCCCTACTGATGAACCCTTTCCTGTCATAAGCACAATCCCAAAAAATGGTGCTGTCCTTATTGACAAAAAGAGACCACATTGTAGATAGGCATTGATATATTTTTTCAGTTTCGTTTTGCTTTCTCTGACCAAACATGTAAGAAAATATATTTCTGAATCAATCAAAGAAAAGAAAAGAAAAGACTAGGGGAGAGATGATAGCAGTATTCCAGTATCTGAGGGGCTGCCACAAGGCAGAGGAGGCCAGGTTCTTCACCAAAGCACCAGAGGGAAGGACGCGAAACAATGGTTGAAAACTGATCAAAGAAAAAAGCAACCTGGAACTAAGGAGAAACTTCCTGACAGTGACAATTAACCAGTGGAATAGCTTACCCCCAGAAATTGTGGGTGCTCTATTACTAGAGATTTTTAAGAAAAGGCTAGACAGTCACTTGTCTGAGATGGTATAGATTCTCCTGCTTGAGCAGGGGGCTGGACTAGAAGACCTCCAAGGTCCCTTCCAGGTCTATTTTATTCTAACACTCACTGGAAAGCAGTTAAATTTTGACAGCAGTTAGTCTATTGTCAAAATTCCTTCTAGTTTATATAAGCATTTTGTATAGCTGGACAAAAAGAGACTGACATTCAGCTAAAGTTTGGGCTTATTTCATAGATTCAGAGCTATTGTGAAGGAATACTAAATCTGTCTTCAAAGTAGTTGAACAACAATATGGCAGTATGGTTTCTTTCAATCACAGGTTTAGCAGGATTTCAGTGCTTACACCAAAACCACTGAATAACACCTCACTGAGCCAACTCAATCTCTCTCAGTTCATCATGCAGGCCCACTCCCCTGCCACCATCAATGGTCAGCAGCTGTTTGAAATGGGGTGGACATGTTTGAGATGGTTTCGGGTCCCTGGACAGTAACTTCTGAGTTTACAGGATATCTGTAGCCTAACATCAAGGACAATTTCAAACCACAGTTTTCAATGTACAAACAGTTCCAGTATTGAGTAGTGGGCT